>NC_138198.1:14794157-16045542 GCF_964194105.1 Spermophilus citellus | reverse complement strand
AGAGGTGTGTGTGTGTGTGTGTGTGTGTGTGTGTTGTATGCAAATACTGCACTATTTTACAATAATGGACTTAAGCTTCTGCAGATTTTGAAGCCACTGTGTGTGTGTGCACTCCCCTGCCCTTTCTGGCAGTGGGGACTGAACCCAGGGATGCTTTACCATTGAGCTACACTTTAGCCCTTTCTACTTAATTTTTTTGAGATGGGGTCTGGCTAAGTTACTGAGGCTGGTCTCCAAATTGCAATCCTCCTTCCACAGCCTCTTGAGCAGGTAGATTTACAGGTGTGCCCACCACAACCGGCCTGACTTTTTGAAGGTTCATAAGACCCACCCTCGCCACCCCCGGGTTTGGGCTGGGTGGTGCTGCAGCCCCTCTTCCTGTGGAGCTGTGAGACTGACTGAGTTTGGCTGAAGGAGCTACTCCAATGCCCTCCTTCTCCTGCTGTGCTGTCATCAGACTCAGAAATGGATCGCTGCTACTTGTGACTGGGTGCCACCTTTCCTATCCTTTTATCTCCCCCTTTTCTCCAGTACTGAGGATTGAACCCAGGGCTTCCTGCTGAAAAACCAGCCTCTACCTTAGAGCAAAGCCTGTCCAAGGAAGGGGGCATGACCCTCGTCCTTGGAAAGACCCACAGAGCACTCCCAGGCACATACCCACCCTGCTGAGTTGTTTATCTACAAATAACAGGAGAGATCTGCTGCCCCAAGTGTCCCTGACTCAGTCAGGCTAGGTGGGGATCCATAGCAACCCCCTAGCAGCCACCAATCAGCATGAGACAGGGAAATACCTGGGGTGCCAGATGACCCTCCCAGTAGTTTATGGTGTTGGGGAAACATGTAGTTCAGCACAAATACCCCTCGTGGCTTAAACCAATCAGTTCAAACGAATCCCCCTCTGTACTAGCCAATTACCCCTACCCAACTTGTTCCCGCCAGTGACTGTGCTAATCAGGTTTTAGAGTTGTTTTATGATTTTCCCACAGTGTGTGATGGTTTGCTAAGAGATGCTATGATGTATGTGAAGTCCCTGCCTTCCCCAAAGAGTGTATAAGAACTGCTGCAAACCCTGGGCTCAGGGCCGATCAGCGTCACCAGTTGCTGTGTGCACAGGGGACCAAGCTAGCTCACAGTAAACACCTCTTTGCTGCTTACATCGATCTGGGTCTCTGGTGGTCTTTTGAGGATCCCAGATTCGAGCACAACACTGCATGCTAGTCAAGGGCTCCACCTCTGAGCCACGTCCCCAACCCTCTTAAATTTTATTTTGAGGCAGGATCTCACTGCATTGCTGAGGCTGGCTTTGAACTTGTGATGCTCCTGCCTCAGTCCCCCAAGTTGCTGGGGTTATCAGAGTGGCCACTGAACCAACTTTGTCTATTTTTTAGTAAAGGCATTAAAAAAGAAAAAAAATCAATACTGGCGAAGGTGTAATAAAGTAGGAATTTGTACACTGGATGGCGGGAACATAAATCATCCCACTTCTTTGGAAAGTAATCTGGGGATATGTCATAAATATGAAAACTGAGCATCGGGTTTACTCTGCTAATTCCATTCCAGACACTATTCAGGCAGCTGGAGACGCCATTCAGAGGGGTTTTGTCTTCTCCACGGATTTACTATCAAGTTTCCTACAGAACGGGAACCAAGGAGGGGCGGGTCAAGGTCGCAGGGCAGAGCAGAGGCTCTGGTCCCTCCTCCCAGGTCTGGCTGCCCTCTGGGGCCTCCAGCGTCAAGCCCGGGTCCCTGCCCTCTCTGCTGCCTCCCCTTGACCCCACAACATCCCCTCTTTACCCTGCCCGCTGGCTTTGGACCCTTCAGTAGCTGCACAGCCTAGCCCTGCTGGGCGTGGTCCCGGGTCTTGGAGTTGGCCCCCTCCCCAGAAGCACACACCTCTCTGGAGCACAGGGTGCTCTTTAGGTGCTGGGTGTTCTCAGGGCCAAACCCTCCCTTCTTAGGTGGGGTGGGCAAGCTCCCAGGGCAGCACCAGGCTCAGATCAAAAGGACTGTGTGGAAAAGGCCAGGTTTAGGCGTCTCAGGGAGATTTATGTGAACGCACTAAATGGAGCATTTTGTTTCAAGGTATTACCATTTATAAGTTAGTAAGCATATTTATCAATGATGTGTCTGAATCCATGTCCAATTTCAAAAGAAGGAGGCTTTCATAGAACAGGAATTGTGTTGGGGCTGGGAATGGAGCTAAGGTCCAGCCTTCGCAGGGCATGCAGGAGGCCCTGGTCCCATCCCAGCACCAGGGTGGAGGGAAGTGCGTTCATGAGGCGGAATCAATCACGTCCACTTTGTCTCAGGACACCCAGGACTGGCCTAGGACCAGGCACTCCCCACTTTCACTGATAACCAAAGCCTTCTAAGCAGCTGAATCCTAAGGATCTCCTGAAGAGCTGACACTGGCTTGAAGGACAGTGTCAGACACCAGTAAGGAAAGCTGGCTACAGATTGCATGCAGGAGGAGCCTCTGCGTGAAATAGCTCTTTGTTGTTTACAAAATACATCCTGGGCTAGGGGTAGATCAGTGCTAGGGCTCGTGCTCTGGGTCCCATCCTCAGCACGGCAAAAAAAAAAAAAAAAAAAAGACAAATCCTAATTATTGGCTTTCTCAGCCCCTCAATTTTTTTCCTATTAAATTTGCCATTTCTAACAATCATTTGGCACATGGATCCAATGAATTAGTCCATAAATATGGCCAAAAGAGGAAAAAGGGGGTGGGAGGGAAGGTTACGTCTTCTTATGTGTGACTTTGAACTTGATCATACAATGTTCTCTCTACCCATGTAAAGTGAAAGGAAAGGATTGAATAAGTCCCTGTAAAAACCTCATAGGCACTGCTCGCAGTCTCAGTAAAATCCCTTAGAATGAGCTGGAATTATTTGCAATACTGAGATCCTACCTTTAGCCTACCACGTATCCACATGTAATACCACACTCCCAGGGGTCACAACCAGAATCTTGGCATTGCTTACAAGGATCCTGTTTCTGGGACACTCAAGAAATTACAGACAGGGGCTGGGGATGTGGCTCAAGCGGTAGCGCGCTCGCCTGGCACTCGTGCGGCCTGGGTTCGATCCTCAGCACCACATACAAAGATGTGTGTCCTCCGAAAACTAAAAAATAAATTTAAAAAAAAATTCTCTCTCTCTCTTTAAAAAAAAAAGAAAAGAAAAGAAATTACAGACAGCCTTAGTCTCAGTGAATGGACTGGGAACACCAGAGACAAGACGCTGAGTTTTTTTCCTATGACCCTTTATTCCTTTTAATTTAAACCAGCGCAAAATATGAATTGGTCATTTTTGAAGAATGAGAACAGGACGCTCTTCAGCTGCTTCTGTATTAATATATAAACATTCATATGAAGAATTTTTAAAAGGAAAGCAACAGTGAGGGAGGGGTCAAGTCAGTCCTGTGTGGAAAGACGTCTTCTTGAACAAGTGGGGCTGGAAGGCCAGAGGGTCCTTTAGACAACGCAGGAGGGTCGTAGGTCTCAACATCAGACGCAGAAACGCAGAGCTCCCAGACACAAACATGGGCTATCGCTACCATTTAGGGAAGATGAAGACTTCTTGAACATGGTACTAAAACCCCTATCCATAAAACGAAAGGTTAACTGGACTTCACTAAATTTAAAATGTGCTGCTTATCTATCACATGATAATCTTTTTTTAAATGAAACTCTTCATTTTTTAAAAATATTTTTTAGTTGTAGATGGACACAATCTCTTTATTTATTTTTATGTGGTGCTGAGGATTGAACCCAGAGCCTCACACGTGAGAGGTAAGTGCTCTACCACTGAGCTATGGCCCCAGCCCTCAAATGATAATTTTAAGAAATTGAATATCCACACCATAAATTGGGGAAAACAATTGCAGAAAATATGTCTGAAAAAGGAATGCTTAATGAACTCCTGCAAATCAACAATAGAACAATAAACAACCAAAATTTAAAAACAGAAAAGGGATTTAAACAGTACATCCCAACAGAAAACATACAAAGGGCCAGTTAACACATAAGCGCTCAACTTTACTCTTCACTAGGGAAATGCAAATCAAAACCGCACGGAAATACCGCTTCCTACCATTGAGATGGAACCCGTCACCCACTGCTGGTGGCATGTGCAGTGGTGTAGCTGCTACGAACAGGGTGGTGGTTGGAGGGCCTCCTCGCTGGGCTGGGATGTGGCTCTGTGAGAACACTTGTCTATCCTGCTTGAGGTCTCGGATTCGATCCCCAGCATCCCACACAACATGGGTAAAGCCCACATGACCTGGCAGTTTCACTTTTAGGCACACACCTGAAAGAACTGAAGGTGGGAACGCAAACACTTGTATACAAGTCCACAGTGCCCCCAGCCAGCTGCGCATCGAGAAGTGGCGGGGTCTGTGCTGTGTAAGCTCTTCCACAGTAAGAAACAAGGCAACAACAGCACACAACGCAGGAGATACCTGTACCCGACCATAGGCACCAGATCTGTACTCACTGAGCACTGGTGAGAGCAAACAGGAAGAGGTCCAGGGGACCCCCAGCTGGAGGGTTCACCATCGATCAACACCAACACCTTGAGATGCCAGTTCTTCACTCAGTCCCAGGTGAAAGCCTACCAGGAGTCAACAGCTGTTCTAAACTTCATATGGAAAGGCAAAGGATCTGGAAGAATTTCGAGAAGAAGACCTCTTCAGCCCACAGGAACGGGGTCAGCGTGGTGAAGGCTGGAGTGGGGGGCAAAGCAGGAAAGAGCAGGGACCCAGATCAGAGCCCGGGACGGAAACGGGCAGTCTTCAGCCAACGGTGCTGGAACCGTGGATCTCCATGTGAAGATAAACTGTGCCACATCCAACATTTACCTAAATGGGTCACAAACCAAAACGTACAACTAAAGCTAGAGAAAGTTCTAGAAGCAAAAATAGGAGAAAAGTGGTTTTGATCTTCAATTAGGCAAGGACTTCTCAGCTATGATACTAGGTACTATCCATAATTAAGAATGTTTTAGATGCTTAATTTAATTATTCTTTAATGTAATTATTCATGTGTTAATAATTAAATTTTAATATTTTACTTGTGTAATTTACAGTTATAATTATATAATCATAATTTTATGATTTTAATTTTAAAAATGTTTACTCTTCAAAGGGACTCCAAAGGGAATGAAATGAAAAGTCACAAATTTGTAGGAAAAATTTGCAAATCACATATATGTCACATTGACTTCTACCCAGAATATAAAGTGTCTCAAATCTACATGAACAGATGGTCAACTTTATTGATTAGTAAATTAGAGAAATATAGATTAAAATTCTAATGAGGCCAGGCACCATGGTGCACGCCTCTAATCCCAGCGGCTTGGGAGGCTGAGGCAGGAGGATCGTCAGTTCAAAGCCAGCCTTAGCAACAGTGAGGCACTAAGCCACTCAGTGAGACCGGACTCTAAATAAAATACAAAATAGGGCTGGGGATGTGGCTCAGTGGCTGAGTGCCCCTGAGTTCAATCCCTGGTTCCAAAAAAACAAACAAACAAAAAAAAACCAAAAACAAAACCAAGCTCGAATGAGATACCATCTATTAGAGGTGTAAAGTTAAGAAATGAAAACTAAAAAGGCCTGACAGCCCGAGTGCCGAGGTGCAGCTGGAACTCTGCGGCCTGATGCAGGGATGTGGGCTGGACTAGAGCTTGGCTGGTCCTTAGAGCCAGCCTTCAACCCCAGCCCAGCCCTTCCCAGTCTAGGCACCTAGTGCATTTGTGCATCAAACAAAGACCTAGGCACACAAAAACCCACGTGTAAGTACCTACAGAGGCTGCATTCATAATGGCCCCAACTTGGAAACCACTCAGTATGCCTTCAGGGGAAGGGCCACCAACTGGTAGGTCTGTGAAATGGATGACTGCTGGCCACGTGTAGGAACTGGTAGGTGGAGCGACGCAGAAGGCATCATGCCAAGTGGATGAAACAGACTCAAGCTACACCTGGAGAATTCCATTTCTACGACATTCTGGAAAAGGCAAAGATATAGGAACAGATCAGTGGTCACAGGGAGCTGGGGCTGGGGGAGGGTGGCCACCAAGGGGACACATGGCCCTGGGGCTTGATGGGCTTGATGTGCTGCTCCACTGTGCTGGTGTTATGCGGCTGACTGCATCTCTCCACACTGGCAAAAACGTACATCAACAAGGGTGAACTTTTAAATGTCAATCATACCTCCATCTTTTAATGAAAGACAGGAAGGGGCACAAAATGGCCTGGCCACTTTGGAGATTTCTGTAGAGGTTTTTATTTAATTATTTATTTTTTATTTTTTTTAGCTTTTCTTTTTTTAAAATTTTATTATTATTAGTTGTTCAAAACATTACATAGCTCTTTTTTTTAAAAGAGAGAGTGAGAGAGGAGAGAGAGAGAGAGAGAGAGAGAGAGAGAGAGAGAGAGAATTTTTAATATTTATTTTTTAGTTCTCGGCGGACACAACATCTTTTGTTGGTATGTGGTGCTGAGGATCGAACCCGGGCAGCACGCATGCCAGGCGAGCGCGCTACCGCTTGAGCCACATCCCCAGCCCCCATTATAGCTCTTGACATATCATTTTTCATACATTTGATTCAGGTGGATTATGAACTCCCATTTTTACCCCGTATACAGATTGCAGAATCACATCGGTTACACATCCACGTTTTTACATACTGCCATACTAGTGACTGTTGTATTCTGCTGCCCTTCCTATCCTCTACTATCTCCCCTCCCCTCCCCTCCCATCTTCTCTCTCTACCCCCTCTACTGTAATTCATTTCTCTCTCTTGTTTTTTTTCCCTTTCCCCTCACTTCCTCTTATGTGCAATTTTGTATAACAATGAGGGTCTCCTTCCATTTCCATGCAATTTCCCTTCTGTCTCCCTTTCCCTCCCTCCTCTCATCCCTGTTTAATGGTAATCTTCTTCTCATGCTCTTCCTCCCTTCTCTGTTCTTAGTCACCCCCCTTATATCAAAGAAGACATTTGGCATTTGTTTTTTAGGGATTGGCTAGCTTCACTTAGCATAATCTGCTCTACTGCCATCCATTTCCCTGCAAATGCCATGATTTTGTCATTTTTTAGTGCTGAGTAATACTCCATTGTGTATAAATGCCACATTTTTTTTTATCCATTCATCTGTTGAAGGGCATCTAGGTTGGTTCCACAGTCTAGCTATTGTGAATTGTGCTGCTATGAACATCGATGTAGCTGTATCCCTATAATACGCTCTGTTAAGGTCTTTGGGGAATAGTCCGAGAAGGGGAATAGCTGGGTCAAATGGTGATTCCATTCCCAGCTTTCCGAGGAATCTCCATACTGCTTTCCAAATTGGCTGCACCAATTTGCAGTCCCACCAGCAATGTACAAGAGTACCCTTTTCCCCACATCCTCGCCAGCACTTGTTGTTGTTTGACTTCATAGTGGCTGCCATTCTTACTGGAGTGAGATGGTATCTTAGGGTGGTTTTGATTTGCATTTCTCTGACTGCTAGAGATGGTGAGCATTTTTTCATGTACTTGTTGATTGATTGTATGTCCTCCTCTGAGAAGTGTCTGTTCAGGTCCTTGGCCCATTTGTTGATTGGGTTATTTGTTTCCTTATTGTTTAATTTTTTGAGTTCTTTGTATACTCTGGATATTAGGGCTCTATCTGAAGTGTGAGGAATAAAAATTTGTTCCCAGGATGTAGGCTCCCTATTTACCTCTCTTATTGTTTCTCTTGCTGAGAAAAAACTTTTTAGTTTGAGTAAGTCCCATTTGTTGACTCTTGTTTTTAACTCTTGTGCTATGGGTGTCCTATTAAGGAATTTGGAGCCCGACCCCACAATATGTAGATTAGAGCCAACTTTTTCTTCTATCAGACGCAGAGTCTCTGATTTGATATCAAGCTCCTTGATCCATTTTGAGTTAACTTTTGTGCATGGTGAGAGAAAGGGATTCAGATTCATTTTTCTGTAGAGGTTTTAAATACAGTTGCATGCACCTTGATCCAATTACCCCAAACTTCAAACCCCATACTTAATTTATCAGGAGAAATGAAACATTTGTTCACAAGAAGACTTGTGCAAGAAGGTCCATAGCTCCCTTATTCGTAATAGCCCAAACTGAAACAGTGCTACTGCCCATCGACAGGACAGAGTAACCAACGTGGGCAAATCTATACAACAGACTGCCGCCCTACAATACAGAGGAACAGAGGGCTGATCTGCACAGCAGGTGGCTGAACCTTAAACCTCTGCAGCAAAGTCAGAGAAGCCAGGCGCGAAGCAGGTGGCCTGGTTCACTTTATGTGACTTTGAGAACAAAGTTTTTCTCCTCTTTGGGGAGAAAAACCAGAATAGCTGCTGCCTCGAGTAGGGAGGGTCACAGACTGGAGAGGACATCAGGACGTTATGACTGGTCAGCATCATTGCCAGTGCCTTCCCTTTCCTCTCCTCCCCCCTTCCGACCCCTCCCCTTCTCTCCTGATCTCACCTCTATTCTCAGGAGCTCTCTCCTTCCCGCCCCTTTTCCTCTCTAGCTTCCACACATGAGAGAAAGGGTAAGACCCTGACCCTCGAGTCCGGCTGATTCTGCCTAAAGTGATGCTCCCACTTCCATCTGTTTCCCCCGCTGGTGACGAGCCCCGTTCCCCACGGCTGCGTGGAACTCCCTGGCGTCATCCATGCCGAGCAGTCAGGCTCCCCTTCCATGTTCTTCGCTGTACACACCACATTGGTTTATCTGTCCATCTGCCATGGACACTTGGGCAGCCTCCACCTCACAGGGCCCTGCCAGTGCAGCACTGTACTCCCTAAGAATAGTACAGCCTCTCGGCCACCTTTCCCCTCTTTATTGTGATGACCTGGTAGCTGACCAGAGATCCATCAGAGGCCAGCACAGGGACGAGAATGACACCCATGCCAAGCGGGGAATCCTGGCAGTGACCCTCATCCACTGGGCTCGCACTCCTCCAGAGGCTATCGCTGTGCCTGGGAGGAGGGTGGGAACACGTGGAGCTATTTCAAGCCCAAACACAGCAAAGGCCGCCTTCTGCCTATGCCCAGGGAGAAGACCTTCTGGCCTGTCTGGAGCTTGCACAACTCAGCCTCCCAGCCCGGTTTGGCACCTCAGATGACCTTGGGACTGCCCTGGGGGAGGTGAGGCTGGAAGCTGGCTCAGAGAGGGTGTCCACCCAGGGCCAGCCAGCAGGTGACAGCAGATGCCACAGGCCCGGGACCAACCAACCCACTGACCCTGTGTGAGTGCAGTGTGGTAGTGTCAACTGTTCACCGTGGTGAGGAACCAGCTGGAGGCTGGGGGCCTTTCTCTGGCCTTCGTCCCCACCTTCGCTGGTCCACCTTCTCCCATTTTGCACTTGCGTAAGGATTCCGCCAGAGCTGGAGTGGGCGATGCCACCAGGGAGCCTGTGCTGGCGAGCTTGTGCTCTCTGAGCTCTGGAGAAGATGGGCTGTGGGAGGTGGTCCAGGGCTGGGGCTCTCAGGGCCTGCTGAAGCACAGGTGCCCAGGCATGCTGTGTGCTCTTGTTACTGCTGTTTACCGGTGACAAGTCCTTGCTTCCCCAATGCTGAAGTATAACACCAGAGAAGCACCCGAGGCAAGGTTAGAGTGGAAAGTAGAAGCTTTATTAAGGGCAGCAGAAAAGACTTCTCCCCTCCCCAAAGGAAGAAGGGGACCCAAGAGTTGGAATCCATGGAAGGGGGGTGGTCTTCCCTCTTTTATAGCTAAGGCTTACTTTCAGATTTTCCACATTTCTGTCCTTTGTTCTGTTGTCTTGCACTGATTAAGTGTAAGTGGAAAGGCCCAAAAGGTGAGGCACAGCTGAGCCAGAGTAATCTGGGCAGGAAGGGCTTTTGGATTAGCATCTCTTTGTTTGCTGGGAGCTGCTTCATTAACATTTCCTTGGGATGGGCTCTGGGCCTTGGGGACTTCTTCAATTCCCCTTTTCCTGGACTCCATTCTCAATATAGCCTTCCTTCTTGATTTTACTCGATATTAGACTCGATTTACTACATTACCTACCTATCTGTAAATCTGGCTTCACCCTGACGTCCCATACCAGCTGAGGTCCTGGCAGAGAGCTAAGGAGGCCTCCAAGCTCCCCCAGGTCCTAAGTCTGTGCAGGAAGCATACCCACCAGCTTTGGGCCCAGGATGACTCTTCTGTCACACCAGGGGTTAGGCTCCTCCCACTGCCTCTGGAATAAGAAAGTATAGACAGAGGCTTTGTTCTCCCACAGGTGACCTCTGAGGGTCCATGGTCCCTGAGAGAGAAACTGGCTCACTGATTCTGAAACTGCTAGGCGAGTGCTTTGCCACTGAACCACACCCCCAGCCTTTGGAAAATTTTGAAACAGGGCCTCACTAATTTGCAGATGCTGCTCTCAAACTTGTAATCCTCCCACCTCAGCCTCCCCAGCGGCTGGGATTACAGGTGTGTGTTACTGTACCATACTGGGCTATCGACTGCCTTTGGACTATTCCATATGTATATGGGATTTTCCATCCATCAGACAGTCTTTTAACAACCACCTGGTTCACTTTAATTGGATATGAATTTACCTGGAGGCTGCAGTTCGCTCCCTCCTTCTGCAATAGAGATCTGCCTGGTCATCTTGAAGAGCCTCCCAGACAGTAAGATAAATGGCAGAGTCTTCAGGTGGCTCACAAAGCCACATGGGGATCCTCCAGTGTGCTGTGCTTGGCCTTGGGTCACCCAGGATGATGACCACCCTCTGGTTGCCTTGCCTACACCCCTATAGGATTACAAGTTTGAGGCCAGCATTGGCAAATTAAAAGTAGAAGCTTTATTTTTTATTTTATTTTTTTAAGAATTTTAATATTTATTTTTAAGTTTTTGGCAGACACAACATTTTTGTTTGTATGTGGTGCTGAGGATCGAACCCGGGCAGCACACATGCCAGGCGAGTGCGATACCGCTTGAGCCACATCCCAGCCCCAAAGTAGAAGCTTTATTAAGGACAGCAGAAAAGTGAGGTCTTGTTTCAAAATTTGAAAAAGGCTGGGGGTGTGGTTCAGTGGCAGAGCACTGTGTGTTCTGTGTGTTGACTGCGTTTACTACACAGATTCCAGATGACCCCGTGTGGTCATGCAGTCTCTTCTGCCCTGGAGGCTTCCCTTCCTCCTTCTAAACATTACTCAGCCTTCAGGATCCAGCACAGACCTTTCCCCCTCCCCCACCAGCACCATGCTGCCCTGTGTCCCTGGCTCTGATAACTGGAGCCTGCTACCTTGGAGCTTATCCTCCCAAACGTCCCTAGGTTGGGCCCTTGGTCTTGGGAGTCATGATGTTGGTGATGGGACCTTTAGGGTTAGGGTTAGGCCCATTGGAGCCATGCCCTAGAGGGCACCTGGGACCTGTCCTGCTGGCGTCTGTGTGGCCTTGTGGTCACTTGCCCCTGTATGCGCTCCTGACATTGCCATCTGCTGGGAGGTGATACAACTAAGGGCAGCCCTCTCCAGAGCCTGGGTCATGCTGTGTGGACTTTCAGGCTTCAAAACCATGAGGTAAGTAAGCCTCTGTTCTTCCTAAGGAGCTTTTGTTACAGCAATGGAAAACAGTGACACTAGAGGCTGAGGCTGGAAGACTGAAAGTTCAAAACCAGCCTCAGCAACTTAGTGAGGCCCTAAGCAACTTAGTGAGACCCTGTCTCAAAACAAAAAAATAGAAAAAGAACTGGGATGTGGGGGCTGGGGATGTGGCTCAAGCGGTAGCGCGCTCGCCTGGCATGCGTGCGGCCCGGGTTCGATCCTCAGCACCACATACAAACAAAGATGTTGTGTCCGCCGAGAACTAAGAAATAAAAATATTAAAAATTCTCTCTCTCTCTCTCTCCCTCTCCTCTCTCTCTCTCTTTAAAAAAAAAAAAGAACTGGGATGTGGCTCAGTGGTAAAGCACCAGTGGGTTCAATCCCCAGTACCAAAAAGAAAAACAACAACCAAAGATCTACAGTAAATACAAAATAATAGTAAATGTTTACTGTGGGCATGGGACTTGGGCAGGAATGGTGCTAAGTACTTTCCATGTGAAAGGACCCTGAATACCTCCCACATGCCACCCGTGTCATAGGTTACTTGGAGTTAAAGGCATTGGGACTCAATAGTGCAGGATAAGTTCTCTGCCCACTCCTGTTCTGCTCAAATCAAGGCAGTTCATCCAGAGCTTAACCAGGCCTTTGGCAAGAGGCTATTTTTTTTTTCATGAAGGCTGCCATAAAGACCTTGGAAATGACATTTAATCAGTTTGGGTTAAATTTAAGATAGAATCGGTTAGATTTCTGGATATTGACAGTCCACCTTTGTGATCTGGAGAGTGCCTGCAGCTCCGGGCGTGGACAGCAGGGGGCGCGCGGCCTGGGCAGGAAGCGCCTCGGCCAGAGTCAGCACATGGGACCCGAGGACTCGGGGTGCAGAGAATGACCAGGAGCGGTGGGTTCGCCCCGGTGAGGCTGCTCCTACCAGGACCTGCAAGGTTATCCATCGTCTAGCAGCCCAGGGCACTATGGGCAGTGTGGACAGAGCAGTCCCTGAGATGGCCCAGCACTGGACCTATGCGGTCCATGGCCTTGCGATGCCTTGAGGAATTGGCCATGACTGGCACTTGGAGATCAGAAGGGTGGATCAGATGACCCCTAAGGGACCCCCCCACACACATTGTATTCCATTATTCAGTCTGAGAAGCCTCCAGGAGACGTTGTCACAGTGCCACTGTGACTTCATGCAGACGTGTGTTGGATCATTCTAGCAGGGAGGCACCTCTAGCAGGGGAAGTTCTCCCTGATCCCCTGGCACCCGCGTGGGGCACTCCCTCTCCTCACTTGAGGGTCACCAGCAGCTCCCAGCAGCAGAGGAGCTGGAGTGCTAGTGACAGGGGAAGTCCAGGTGTCCTGCAGGCTGCTATGCAGTGACCCAGGTCTCTGAGGTGTCCAGTCTAACCATCGCCTCCCAGGCCCTACTAGCAGTGCTGTGTCCGCAACAGCCTTCCAAAGCCACATGCATTTCCCCCTGCACCCCATGATCCTGACCAGGGCCTGCTCATGCTGCCTCTCCCTCTCCAGCTGACCTGCCCAGGACCTGGTGCCTTCTGGATGCCACCAGCCTGCAGACTCAGTGAGGATCTGGGACAAGGGCCTGGTTTAGGACATATGTGCCGACTAGCCACAAACCTCTGTTTCCAGGAGGCCTGGCGGGTGACACCACACACAGGCAAGCTAAGGATCGGCTTGTACTTGAACTTCACATTCTGAGTCACACCACAGAGCCTTCCCATTCCCGGAGGCCCACATCTTCTCCTTCCCACCCCTTCTCTCGATGTCCTCTTTCCCTGAACTTCAAGTTTAGATTCTTGGGGCCCCTGCAGTGCAGCTCAGACAGTGGTCCTGCCTCACCTTCCTGCAGGCTCTTAATGTCCTACCTGTGCTGCTGGCTCAGACACTGCCCTCCTGGGCCACTTGAACCACCTTTCTCCTTTCCTCCTCCAAGTCCTTGATGCGCATGCTGCCCCCCCACCCACTGTTTGTTCTCCACCTGTCCTGGGGCTGCTGCTGTTGGCACAAGTGGGGACGGAGTGGTGCTGAGGGACAGGTCCAGGTGAACACCAGGACGCGGGAGGCCCCTGTGTTGGGTGAGCCCGGGCCAGGCACCCTGACACCATCTATGTGACATCTAGGTTCTATATTCTCAGGCTCCTTCAGGTGGCCTCCAGAGGAGGAAGGGGAAGCCCAGGCCAAGAAGGCACTGCTGAGGCAGCTGGGGCCTCCCGCAGCCTGCCACCCTTGGGAACATCTGCTTGGTGCACTTCCTCGTCCACTCTGTACAACCCTGTACGGAGTCCGGCTTAGCCTATTTTACAGAGGCCCTGAGTCTCCACAGGCGCTCAAGGCCACCCAGCTGTGAAGTGGCACCCAGGGCACAGTCTGTGGGCCCCATGAGCCACCAAGCATTGGTTCAGGTCACCTGGTGCTTCTAAGACTTACCCAAACTTTTAGGCCACTGATGTTTGTTTTTAAAAATTTGATCCTTTTATACTTTCCCTCCAGGTAGAAAGCACAGAGTTTGATATGGCTCAGAGGAGGGGGATGGGAGGACTTCCTGAGGCTCCATTCAAAGTCTGGATGCAGGCTGCAGAGCTGACAGAGAAGAGTTAATGAGGCAAAGCCCATCTAGGCCACAGCCCATCTGACTGAATGTTCTAGTCTCCTCCAATAGTTGAGGCATCCAGAATGAGAGGTACCAGAAGGTATTCAACACTCACTGTTGAGTAACAACTATAAAAAGATGAACCGTTGTGGGTTGAGCAGCAGGTGCCGTGAATGACACAGGAATATTCGTTTCACAAGCCTCACTCTTGGGTAAATGATGAAAATACGCAACGTTTCAGCTGATGAAGAACAAAAGTTAATGTCTGTCACAGGGCTTCGGCATCCCGGTGGTGACTTTGGCAGGGTATGCATAAGACTTACCAGGTCCATGACCAAGGGGAAGAATCTGGAAAAGATTCTTTAATATGCTTGCCTTTTAGGGACCACCTGGTGCCTCAGTTTCCTTGAACAACTTGCCCATGATCACGCAGTTCATTAGCACAGAGCCACGACTGTGAGCCAGAATGCTGATCCTTGTCCACTGTGCTACCTGCTCTCTGCACATTCCCCTCGGACCTCTAAGCATTAACAATTTGTGCTCAGGGCAGGGGTGTAGCTCAGTGGTGGAAAGCTTGCCCAGCATGCATGAAGCCTGGGTTCAGTCCCCAGCACCAGAAAAAAAGATCATGCTCAGTGATCCCCATCAAGGTTTTCAAAGCCACAAGTGTGAATGCCTAAAATATTTTATGTTCAAAATGAGATAAATTTGTTTTCTATAATATTTTGGTATTGCTTTTCAGATTTTTACTTCCAAGATGTGTAGGTGTCAATGATGGCTCCCTTATACATCATTTTAGTTTATATCTCACACCTTCACTACCTAAGTAGGCTCACTCAAGGTAGCATGCAAAGTGGTGGTCTATGTGCATTCAAAAACATAACCTACAGATTACAAGACTGAAAGGGCAAAATTTTTGTTTTAGTTAAAATTTTAAATTTCATTTTAATTGTTACCACTGTCAAGAGTAGGGGACAATCTCATCCACACCGTCTGAACTGGGCCAGCGGCTGCGCCTACACCACAGGGCTCCAGAGAGCACCCAGGAGTCCCTGGAGGGCTCTGGTGGCCTTCAGCCCCCAATGCTTCACACAGGCTCAGTATGGACCTGATCTCTGCAGGGACCCAGAGACATACCCTGCACAACCCCTAATGTACCAGAGGGTCCTGGGCATTTCTGTATAAAACACCGGTCTCCTTGCCTAAAAATAGCCCTTTCTACAGGCTCCCCATCAACTGGCAGAAATCCCCCACTCTTGTATATATTTGGCATTTCACATCCATGTTAAGTGCCTGACTTCACATGAGAGACCTGTCCCTGTGACTATGGCAGGGGACACTCAGTGCGGTGAGGTAGCATTCAGGGGAGGGGCTCACCAAAACAATTTTTAAAAATGGTCATTATTGGGGTGTTGCTGAGTGGTAGAACACTCTCCCAGCAGAGGAAAAAAAAAAAAAAAAGCCAAGCACAGTGGTGCATGCCTGTAATCCCAGTGACTTGAGAACCTGAGGCAGGAGAATTGCAGGTGCAAGGCCAGCCTGTGCAACTTTCTAGTGAGCCCCTGTCTCAAAATAAAATAAAAAGGGGGCTGGGGTTATGGCTCAGTGGTAGAGTGCTTGCTGGCATGTGTGAGGCACTGGGTTGGATTCTCAGCACCACATATAAATAAATACATAAAGGTCCATTGACAACGAAAAAAAAATTAAAAATAAGAAGGGCTGGGGATGTAGCTCAGTGGTCAAGTGTCCCCAGATTCAATTCCTGGTACTGAAAAAATATATATAAATTTCTTCTTCTGGAAACAATGAATCATGAAATGACATGAGTTAGAACCCGGTCTGCAAAGTGGCTCATTTATTTCTGACACCACCCAAGATGAACGTGAGAGGTCCTTCTGGGTCAGTCACTCCATCCTCTGACCCTCACCCTCCTAGGTCCCCCAGTGAGAATCTATGGCTCTCTCCCCTGGCCGCAACTTTTCTTACAATACTCATGAAACTTCAAAACATGTTAAGACCAATCTCATTTGGAAAAAGCTTACATATTTTGGTCACTCCCCCCAAAACGACCTTGTGTCGTCATACATGACACACACACACACGCAATATTGTCAGAAGATGAGCATCGGCTGCAGACGCCATGTGAATTTCAGGCTCCTGAACTCCCTCTCTGCCTGTGGCTGCAAGGGCTCCAGAGGTACCTGGACCCACACAGTAAGACAGGTGCTCGGGAGGCTCTTCTAGCTCTGGGAAGTGCAGGGCAGCAGTGGCATCCCACCTAGCAGGCCTGACCCCGCACAGCTCTCATGGATGCAGGGCACTTTCCCATTCGACCATTAAGCAGAATAGGGCTGGGAAGGAGCAGGGGCACTGGTGCCCTGCATCCAAGCGGGGGACGGAGGAAACGTTCCTTAACGATATCCTAATGTTTTGGCATAAACAGAATTCAGGAAAAGAGAAAGTGAACCTCAGCACGTCAGACGGGTTCTGCACATGTAGCACTTGCCCCGCACTTGGCCAGATGTCCTGACCGCTGTACTCCATGATCTTGGTTCATCTCACCCAGTGAAACACCAAGATGGAGGGTTCTAGATGCTGGGGTAGGCTCACATTTGCAGATGGACAGTGGTGTGCAAAGCACCCTGCTCACCCTCTGAGCACCCTATGAGAGATTGCACCAGAGGCCAGGAAGTCTGGGCCAGAATGGGGCCTGCGGACCCAGAGCCAGCACTCCTTCCTCCTGGCCTGGCCTCCAGCAGGTAGCCAGGACAGCGAGAGATTGGCCACGGGTGGAGGAGAGATACTGTACAGACTGCTCTGGCACAGACCTGGGACTGCCATCAGCTGTGCAGCCCCCAGCTCTCCCTGCCCGACCCACCCTCACCCGGGTGCCCTCACTCCCTGCTTCTTCCTGAGAAGTTTCGTTTTAAAGCTGGCCTTACAGAATCACAGAATGATCCACACACCCGGGATCCTCACCTGACCTCACCCATGGAACGATGTGACTGGTAGCTTGCTGTGGCCCTGCCCTGACCTAGGACTGGCCTTCTCCACACTGCCCAGTGGGGGTGACCTGGTGCACAGGATGCCATAGGGAACTCCTGAAGACCTCAGGAGGACCAACCTGGGGAAGGATGTGGGTTGCACAGCAGAGAGGCTGTGGTGCCTGCTGCAGGATGAATGGCGGTTGTGGAGTAAGCACTCTGAGCATCCATTCTATGCAGTGCTGACCCACGGAACCTGGAGAGGATGGCAATGCATCTATTTATCTGCACCACCCCACACGGCCCCAGATCCTTATGCTAGTGTCGGGCACGTGCCTGTGGAAATCAGAAGCAGTGACCACATACTCAGCAGGCACTAGGATAGTTCATCCCAACAAGACCGAGTCCTCACACGTCTGGTCCTTGAATAAGGCACATACTGGGGGTTCTCCTGGCCACCCCATTCAGACCAGAAAGGGAAAGTGCCCTCACCCGGGTGCACTCACTCCCTGCTTCTTCCCTGAGAAGTTTCGTTTTAAAGCTGGCCTTGCAGAATCACAGAATGATCCACATACATGGGCACTTTTCCTAGTGCTTATCCTTCCTTACAACGGTGAATTTAAGAAAATATGACCCAAGAGGAAGGGGGAGTAAGGCGGCACTGGGGTATTTCACTCCAACAAGAACATCCTGAGGACTCCTCTCAGGACTTGGGTCTGCAGTGAGCTGCCCTTGGGTGGCTTGCCCGGGAGCATTGACTGAGGGTCCTGCGTGGCCCAAGTGTCGGTGCAGAGGCCTTGAGCCAGCTGTGTCTTGTCGAGACACAGAGGTACAGCTGGGGAAGAGTGACAGGTGATTTTACCAGGGGCCACCCTCCTCCAAGGAGGTCTGGACCATTCTGTGAATTGATGGCAAGGGAGGACGGTGAGGGAAAGTGAGGAGTGGGTTGAAATTTTTGGCCTTCTGACTTTCTCAATGTTTAAACTTCAGAAAAGGCTCCTGGCCTGTCAGTTCATTTGAATTATCCATATCAATAATTCCATTTCCCAGACGGTCACAGATAAGGCCCAGGAAATACATTACAATTTCTCTTCGTTAAACAGGTCAGCATTTCAGAGAGATGGTTTTCAGCTACTGGCTTCCCTGCACTCTGCCCTGGAAGGCATCTTGGAGTTTGAATACCAATATGATAAGGACGATGTTTTCCTAGTGCTTTCCAACATGTGGACAAGCAACCCTCACCGTCCCCGTTGGACTTCAATGTGCAAGCCTTTCCCAAGAGCCTGCGTCTATGGCGTTTGGGGAAGCAGGCGGCACAGAGGGGAAGATGCGTGGAGTGCAGTGATTCTTATTTATTGCATTCTGCAGAAGCTGGGGCAGGGAGTCCTGAGAACAAGTCTGCTCCCACCAGCACTTCTGAAGATCACCTGAGGTCTGCATTCTGGGGAGGGAAGACTGGATCATCACTCGTCTCTCCTGAGATTCGGGTTTAGCCCTGATAGAAGAACATGTACCGACCTGAATAAACTATGTGGGATTAAAGCAGGAAGCCAGCCACACACCAAGTCCTGTGAGAGACGTGGATCAACACGCCAGCCACCCACTTTAGCTCCACGTCTCCTTCCTGGGGAGAAGATGCCTGGCCTGGGGTACAGGCCCCCAGGCAGCCTCCAGGAAGGCTCTGTCCCGGGTCCTTGGGCCATGCTGCAATCTGTGCCCTCAATTCTCGTCATCCCGCCCATAGTCAATAGTCTGTAAGGCCTGGGCGATGAGCATCGCCATCTCCCGGGTGCCAGCAGCGACCACTCTGCATGACATGAGGTCGAGGGGTCCACCTGGAGACGGGAAGAGAGCAGACGAGGGTCACTGGATGGGGCCAGGCAGCCTATGAGGCAACTTGTCACATGCACCCCAAGGGGGACAACTCAGAACTGTGCCCGAGGCCGGGCCCTCCACACCAGGTGTCCAGGTGGTGGATCTGCCAGGAGGGAGGCGAGCCTCTGTCCCCGCTTCACCCTAGTGTGGCCAAGGCCACACAGTGAGGAGACTGAAGCTGCCCCTGCTCAGAGGGCATGGAATGTCCAGTCCAGTCCAGTAAGTCCACAGGATGGTTGGACCAGAATAGGGGAGCACATGGGTCACCAGGGTGTGGCTCGCCAAGGCTCCCCTTGACTCAGCCAGTCTGGGCAGGGTGGAGCCTGCACTCCCCCCTGAGCTCGTGGGCAGTGAAGCCCTGAGTCTTCCAGAGTGCGTGAAGCAGGACTGACTGCCTGGCTAGAGATCTGTGTGCACAGACGGAGCCTCGGGTGCTCGAGTGGCCAAATCCAGAGTGCCGGACTCTTGTTAACGTAAAGCTGGCCTGTCTAGTCTCACCACCTGAGATCAACACTGCTTTACTTCCACACCTTTCTGGAAGCTCAGTTAAGGCCTTTCAAAGGAAAAAGGTAGAAGTCAAGTTCCAAAAGAGCCACCCTATGTGCCCAGTGATCAGAAGTAAGCCAGGTGCCCCTGCTAAAGAGCTCTGGACAGACGCTGGGAAAGGAGGGCTGAAGCCCTGCCACATCCTCAGGACTCCTGAACATCTTGGAGCACATGTGCAGGAGCTAAGTGGGTGCAACATTGACACGGAGGGAGCCCTGATGCACATGGAGCTCATGTCTGGGGAGAAGACGCCATGGGAGTGGTCAACCATGGGAATCAAGGAGCCTGGGGCAGGAGAGCAGGTCACCTCTTGACCCATCCTCCTGAAACCCTGCAGGGTGCCCATGCTGGGCACAGGTGCTGGTAACACTCCTGGCTGTGGACTGTGGCAAGTGCCTAGCCTCAACTGTGGGGCTCACATCTGTCTGCCTGGCTGGGTCCTGGGGTCTGGCTGTGTGTGGAGCCTGTAAAACCCCACAGCGCATCAGCACGCAGCGGTGCTGCTACTACCAGGCCAACAGACCCTGGGCTGCGTCTGCAGGAAGGGGACCCAGTGCAGTGGGGACTTTGGGAAGCGCCCCACCACAGTGCCACCGCCTCTAGATTTTGCTGCCAGGCCCTGGGATAGGAAAGCAGCAGAGGGCCACAGAGCTGACCTGAAGTGTCCATCACGATGCCACCCGCTTCTCTGATGATGACTGTGGCGGCTGCCAGGTCCCAGCAGTGCAGGCCAAACTGGTAATAGGCATCGGCGGCCCCCGAGGCCAGGTGGCAGAGTGCCAGGGTGGAGCTGCCAATCACTCGGACCCTGGGTCGGGGACAGATGCAGGGAGGTGGGCCGAGTGCTCATGCTGAGCTCTTGCCATGGCGTGTCTACTCCTTTATCCTATTATGCTGTGCCAGGCACACTCAGGGGACAAACATGAACCATAGGCTTCTGCCGGCCAGCTGGGGACACAGGGCCTACAGTGACCCTGTCCAGCAGTGCTCTCTGCAATGGCGCCAGCATCCTGTGCTACCTGGACCTCAGCCTGGGCACGGACCTTGGCCAGGGGGCTCAAGCCTGACGCTCTGATTCAGCTGACCATCATGTGCCACATGAGTCCTTCCTGTGGGACAGACTTGGGGGAGAGGGAGGGCAGAGGATGCTCTTGGGCTTTAATTAACATTTATGAGAAACAAATCAGAGCAAGAGACTGTCCGGAGCCACTTCCCCTGGAAGGGCTCACCAGCCGAGGCACTGAAGCCCGTTACTTGGACCCTCCAACAGTGATGTGAAGGCACACAGGCCACACCGTCTCCTGATGCCTGGTGACCTGAGAAGCTCCGGGAGGCTCCTGAGGATGGTGTCCCCGGACCTCTGCGTAGAGGCCCTACACATGGGTGTTCCCTCTTCAAGCCCCTGGGGAGACATTAGCATGTGCTGGGTTCTGGCCCCTCTGACCACAGTGTGTTTCTGGGACTGAAATCCTACCCATGAGCCTTGGCATGCAGCAGTCGCTCCATGTTGCTCAGGAAGAGTCTCAGAGTAGCAGGGTCACGCTTGGGGCCGATTTCCGTCAGGACCAAGGCCTTCGAGAGATCTGCAAGAGAGACTCCCCACATGAGCAGGTTTCCCGGAAGCAACTTCAACGCCAGCTTCTCTTTCCTCCTCAGAGCTGGGCTGTCTGTGAGTGGTGATTCTCTGAGGTATCTCCGAGCGCTATTTTGGAAAACAGGAGGTGGGGGGTGGCCGCCCCGTCTAAGGCCATGTCCCCGTCCTTCCGCACTGGTTCCTACCTCGGAGTGTGAGGGAGGCCTCTGTAATCCTCCCTTTTTGGGAGGCTCCATGTTACAGACGTGACATGAGACCTTGGGAGAATGCAGCTCATGAAAAGCACCACCCTTCAACACACGAAAACAAACTTGAGTCCACGCTGGGAACACAACATGGGGCAGGGGTGGGCGTTCTTCATTAGATGGATCTTTCTAGAAGGCTTTAATCCGAGCCTTTCCCTAACTGCTGTGATCGTGCAGCGGGAGGTGCCCTGTGGAGGAAACACTTTGAAGGCAGCATGGTCTTGGGGCCAAGGCCGTAGCACACAGGAGGGCGGGCTGGGCACTTATGGGCCCAGGTGTGCAGGGGCCACACAGGCTGGTGCCTGGGGAACACTGCCAGGGAAGCCTGGCTTGTGAGCATGGGGGGCATGAAGGGGACACTGCGGGGACTCAGGTGGTTTCTTTGCTTTGCCGCACACCAACACACACCAGTCCTGTCTTGTCTGTCAAGCCATGCTGCCAGGTAGGGTGGAGCCACACCAGGTGTGCTCAGGAAGCAGGACGGGAATGGCCTCCAAGAGGCTGCTTCATTCTGTGGGTCAGGTTCTGGGGGGATACCTCTGAAGGAGCCTCCATACCCTGCCTGTCCCTTCTCTACTGGCAGAGCAACCACGTTGACCTTGAATGCTCCCTGAAACAGGCTCCACAGCAAAGCACCTGCCCTCGGGAGGCCATAGTCATACCAGCACCATCAATCCTGCTGGCAGCTGTGCCCTGCACAGAGGGCCACGGGGCCAGGGCTTCAGGTGTCACTGCCACCATGAGAACGGGGTCCAGGTCGCTGGCCCTGCCTATTCTCTGAGCCTCACCCTCACTTGGTGACCAACCGAGATGGTGCTTTTCTGGAAGGGGAAAAAAGACTTTTGCAGATAAGGCCCAGAGGGCCAGGCCCAGCAGACGGCAAGGGGCAGAGAAGGCCCAGCAGAGGTGCAGGGGGCAGAAAAGGCCTAGTAGACTGCAGGGGGACAGAGAAGGCTCAGAGGGCCAGGCCCAGCAAACTGCAGGGGGCAGAGAAGGCTCAGAGTGCCAGGCCCAGCAGACCACAGGGGGCAGAGAAGGCCCAGCAGAGGCACAGGGGGCAGAGAAGGCCCAGCAGAGGGCCAGGCCCAGCAGAAGTGCAGGGAACAGCCCCTGAATGAAGAATGAAAGAAGCTCTCTCTCAAACAACAGCCCCAGGACAGACTGGGGCTGGGGTGTGGCTCAGGGGGGAGCACTGGGCTGGCATGTGCTGGGGTCCACCCCAGCTCTGCAAAACAAAACAAAACAAAAATCCCACTGATACTAGTCTTTTTGTTTTTATTTGGTTAAATTACTAGTATTTGAAATATATGGGAGGAATTTTTGTGTTAAATAGGATTTTATTGGCTAGTCCAAGAATTCAATACTATGGGTAACACTATTTGGGGGTATTAACTCTGAATTACTTAATACATTATAATTACAAATATATATAATTATATAAGTAAAACATATTAGTTAAAAATGTTCTTTTAAAAGATATATCGCATTTGGAGAGCACCTATTAAGATTAAAAATCAGAAGTTGGACTCACCAAAGAGGAGGCTCAGAGAGCAAATAAGTAATGACAAATGCTCTGCAGCAAACCTCTTAGAAGACATGTGAATTAACACAGCAACGGGTCACCAGTGCGCACCCCTCAGAAGGGCCAAAACCCTAACTCTGACAACACCGAATGCAGGACTGTCACCCACCGCTGGTGGCAATGCGGAAGGACAGGCCCTTCAGAGGACAGCTTGCAGCTTTTTGCAGACATCCATCCTCTAACACGTGACCCGGCAGTTGAGCTCCTTGGAATTTACAGAAAGGAACTGAAGGCTTGTTTTCACCCAGACCCTGCACACAGGTGGCCACAACAGTGTTCCTGACGGCAGGGCTTGGAACAGCCAAGATGGCTCAGCAGGTGATGGGTCAACTATGGACAGCCAGACCACAAAATGGTACCCAAACCAAAAGGAAATGAGCTATCCAGTCACGAGGGAAGGAAATGTAAATGCTTATTACTAAGTAAAATCCAGGTAGTGTATGATCCCAACTCTACGATACCTTAGAGAGGGCGAAACTGTGGAGATATTAAAAAAGATGAGCGGTTGCCCCAGGTTTAGGGACGGGGTGGGAGATGAGGCCAAGGCTAAACAGGCAATGCCTGGATGGTGTCAGGGCAGCAAACCTCCTCTGTAAAACACCACACGCTGAATACACGTCCTCAGACTTCTTCCAAACCCACAGAGTGTGCGCTGAGAGCGAGTGGTACTGCAAACCCTGGGTTTAGGGTGCTCATGAAAGCTATTGTAGGTTCACTGACTATGACCAATGTATCCCTCGGGCAGGGGATGCTGATGATGGATGTCATGCCTGGGAGCAGAGGCCACCAGGGAACTTGGCACCTTCTGCTCAATTCTGCTGTGAACCTAAAACTACACTAAAATAAGAGTCCATTAAAAAAAGAAAGCGGACTGGAGAGGCAGAAGAGGGTAGGGAATCAGATAGCCTGCTTGTCACTTTAGCCAGGAAGAGGTAAGAATTGGTACTGGAAGCCATGGAGGGAAAAGAAGTCACAGCAGTAGTGACCTGACCCCAAGCAGCCAACTTCCGCTCTCATCTGAGGGCAAGATCCAGACAGGAGACTCAAAACCAGGGCACTCTGGGCTGTGTTCTCCTGGCCCTGGGAAGACACCAAGGAAGGAGGACACTGCGGTGCTCCCAGGAGCTGGAGCTGCAAGCCCTTTCCACAGGGGGAGAAGCACCTGGTTCCTAGGGTATGTAGGAAGTGACACCCCAGGGCCAGGGCCTTGCCCAGCCTCCCTGCTCAGAGGGCAGGGTAACCAGGCCAGCCTGGACAGGCAGAGGCCCCAGGCAGGACTGAGGCAGGAGGAGCAGGAACTTCCAGTAAGAGCCTGGGATGATTTCACAAGAGCAGGGCTGTGACAGCAAGGGTTTACTCACCTCTGCCACAGACAGCCCCAGGTTTCCCAGGAGCCTTGCCACCACCAGGCTTCTAACAGGAGGGAGTCCTGCCGGACGGGAAGGCCCTATAGGAAGCCCTGCAGCTCCAGGGGCAGGGGGCACAGAAGTCCATGCAGGGTCCTATCAGATACCGTGAAATAAAGGATTTCTCCTAGTTTGCTGAATTCATTTATTAGTTATAGAAGTTTTCTGGTGGAATTTCTTGGATCTTCTAAATATAGAATTACATTGTTGGCAAATAGTGATAGTTTGAGTTCTTCTTTTCCTATCTCTTTAACTTCTTTCTTCTAATTGTTCTGGCTAGAGTTCCAACAAGTATGTTAAATAGAAGTGGTAAAAGAGGATATTCCTGTCTTGTTCCAATTTCTACAGGGAATGCTTCCAATTTTTCTCCATTTAGAATGATGTGGGCCTGGGGCTTAGTATAGATAGCTTTCACAACATTGAGGTATGATCCTACTATTCCTAGTTTTTCTAGTGCTTTGAAAATGAAGAGGTGCTGTATTTTATCGAACGCTTTCTCAGCATCTATTGAGATGATCATATGATTCTTGTATTTAATTCTACTGATGTGACATATTACATTTATTGATTTCCATACGTTGAACCAACCTTGCATCCCTGGGATGAACCCCATTTGATCATGGTGCACTATCTTTTTAATATGTTTTTGTATGCAATTAGCCAGGATTTTGCTCAGAGCTTCTATCTGATTGCTCATTTTTTTTCTTTTTTTTTTTTTGCAGTGCTAGGGATTAAACCCAGGGCCTGCCACATGCCAGGCAAATGCTCTACCATGTGCTGCCCGCTTGCCCACCCAGCTGTAAAGTCTGTTGAAAGCTCAGACTCACTCTTGCTTATTCCCGCTACACAGCACGTGGTGAGAGGAAGCCCAGAGCCACCTGCAGACACGAGGGAGAAAAGGCCACGTGTCACGATTCCCTCTCCTTGATGTCATCTTACGACCAGTTTCTCGCGATTCCTACCATGTTTGTACTTTATCACCCTTCGTCCTATATTGGCCATATGTTAGCTCTTATTAAAACACAAACACACACACACAAACAGATTAAATTAAACTATTCTGTGATTCTGGGTGGTGGAAACAAGGAGCTGTTGCTTAATGGGTACAATGTTTCCGTCTGGAGTAAGAAATTCTGGAAACCTCAAGGTGAAGGACACACAACACTGGATGTAATTAATACCATGCATAGCAGGCTTAGAAATGACCAGAGGGCAAACTTATGTTATATACATTTAGCAACAGCAGAAAACACAGGACCAGTCTTGAAGTAGGGCACCTCTGTATATTCTTTCAATAAACATATTTTAGAATTAAAATAGATTTTGTGACTTTTGATGGTTGAAAACCCTTGTTCTGTTGAGCACGACCAACTTAAAACACTGAGTATCAAGAGTACTACTGTTGTCCGAGAAGCTCCACACCTTAAAGGTGGAGGAAAGCTGTGTGAACACTGTGTTAGTCCTCCTTCCATCACTATAACAAGATACCCTGGGATCATCCACTCATAAGGAGGAAAGGTATATCTTGGCTCAGGGCTTCAGAGTTTTCGTCCAAGGTTGCTTGGGCCTGTGCTGAGCCAGCACATCATGGCAGCAGCACATGACAGAGAAGCCCGCTCACCTCAGCAGCTGGGGAGCACAGAGGGAGAGGAAGGGCTGAGGGTCTCGGTATCCCCTTCAGGGATGCATCCCCAGGAACCACCTCCCACCAGGCCTACCTCCAGCACACAGGCTTTGGAGAAACTTCAGATCCAAGCACAGGAAGACCTGAGAGAAGCACTCGGGGACAGCGATCTGGACCTTCTCCTGGGAGACACCAGCTGGTCTTGCTGACGCGCAGCTCCGGACAACCCGGACAACCCGTGTGCCCTCTGCAGACATCCTAATCCTCCAGACCCCCCGCAGGCCACTAAGACCTATTCACATGGACACTCACCTCAGCTCTGACCCAAGCAGAGCGGGAGCTGGGGGCTGCAAGCTGGGCGCCAGCTTTGGTGTGGACCAGTTTTGACAGGCGATAGCCACACAGCGCTGTGGGTGTACTAAACACCACTGGTCACTTTACAATGGTTTTTCGGTTGTTTGATGTTGGCCCAAATAAATTTTTTTAAAAAACCAAGTAATTTGGGGAGGGGGGAAGGCAAGTCTGCTTAGAATCCCGAGTGCTGTTGGTTGGATCTGCAATGTCCCCTAAAGGCCATGTGCTAAGGGCGGGCTCCCTAGCCTATGGTGTCACCAGGAGGGGACAGTGTATAGGAGGTGGGACTGGTGGGAGGAAGTGAGGTCACTGGGCCGTGCCTGAGGGGGATATTGGGATTCTGGCCCCTTCCCCGCTGCTTCCTCTGCCACACACTTCAGTCATCATGCTCTGCCTCACCACATGCCCAAAGTAAGGGGGCCAAGTGACCAAGGACTGAAAGAAACTTCTGAAGCCATGAGATAAGACAAATATTTCCTCTTTTTAAGTTACTTATCTCAGGTATTTTATCACAGTTAAAAAAATTGACCAATACAATGGGAAAAACAGAACTGGAAACTTATGTAACTGCCCATAATGTTTAACCTCCCCAAATACCCTCTCATAAAAACAGAGCAACCAGGAGAACAAAACCAAAACTCTACATGTCCTCTACTAAACAAAAGAAACAGACCACCACCACCACCACCCGCCCCCAACCAAATCTATCCCCACAAAGTATACCCAAACCCCAATCCCAAGTGGGTCGAGGCAAAACTCCCACAGCTACAGACTGTGGCCTCAGGTCTGCACAGAAGGAAGTGGAGAAAGAATCAAGTGTCCAACGGACCCAGGGACAGGAGAACCTGGAAATCACAGCAGCCACTTCCTGGAAGCCACATGGGCCACCACGAGAGGGGCTGGGCACAGCCAGGGCCAGGGCCCTGGTGGTGGGCAGATGTGAAGAGGATGGATCCTGTGGTCTCTCCTGACAGACTTCTCAGGGCTCCGTGGCCAGGCAGGCTCAGCACTGAGCACACACTCACAGGAGCTCATTCCAGAGTCACAAGGACAAGAGTAACGGAGGAAAGGAAGAGAAGACCCAGAGGGAGAAGGGAGCCAAGAAGACCACAGGACCAGGCCAGCCTCTCCACTGTGCAGCAGAAACAGCAGCAGAGGGAGCGCTAGAGCCAGAAACCTTGGTGCGCCCACCCCAGCCAGTCTCCCGCCCCTTCTGAAGCCCTGCCCCAGCCCCGCCCATCTCCAGCCCCGCCCCGCCCCAGTCCCCAAGCCTGAAGCACAGCTACAGATTCCAAGGAAAAATAAGTAACTGAAAGAATCATGGCTGAATCTCACACACGATTTTAAGAAAAGAAAGAATAAGGAGCAGAATAATATCTCTAAGTCAATAAAAGAATGAGAGAAAGAGTTGTCCACAAAACAGAAGTATCTGTATGTAAAATAAATACAGAATATAGGAAAAAGCCAGGCAGGGTGGCCTATGCCTGTGGTTCTAGCAACTCTGGAGGTGGAGGCCAGCCCCAGCAAAAGTGAGGCACTAAGCAACTCAGACCCTATTTCTAAATAAAACACAAAATAGGGCTGGCGGTGTGGCTCAGTGGTCCAAGTGCCCCTGAATTCAATCCTCAGTACCAAAAAAACACCACAAGAAAAAACAAAACAAAACAAAACAAAAAAAACCTGATGAAGCAGTATCGCTGAACTTTACCCCAACAGGCTACTGTACTCTAAAGCAAAAGAGAAGCGCTAAGCATCCCAGCAAAAAACTGAAGTCCCTGGAAAGAAAATCAAACTGGCTTCAGATCTTGCAACAGTGGCTCACTGGCCGACAGCAGAGACCACTCTAGACACCCGGGCCAGGAAAGGGTGGGCTGGATTTTGTCACCAGAAAGGCAGACCTGGGAGCGACAAGGTCACCAGGAAACCTCATGAGACGTGTTTGTCTTGTGTTGTTTCTAACTTAGAGGGGCTACTTTTAAAGAATCTGATTTCTTTTTTTTTTTTTTTTAAAGAATCTGATACTTCTATAAAAAGCACAAGTGTTCCAATGTCGAGGCTATAAAAGCAAGGTACTCAGAGGGCCCAGAGGGCCCTGTGCCCTGCCCTTCACCCTGCACTCCGCTCCCAGAGCTCTCCACTGAGGAAAATGAAGCAGCTCATCCTCCCCGTGTTTACTTCAAGTGTCTTTTAAATTAGCAGCTATTTTGTTTCTGTATTCTTTGCTCTGGTATAATTTTTTGGCTTATTACAGGTTTATATTTTTGTCCTAATAATTCCTTTATGTTAACATTTTTATCTTTTGTACCTAATCCATTCTCTTTGGAGTTGAGCTTGCAGACTGTGCCTTCTCCTAGTGTTCCAGTATGTTTTTTAAATGCTGCCCTTTCCCTCTCAGTGACAGCCCTGCTCCTCCCACCTGGCTTGTGCTCTGCGTGTGACACCAGGACCTGGCACCAATGGGTCCTGGTCCCAGTGAACAGGACTGTACACTCCACCAGCCTTGAGCCTGTCCTTTACGTCCCAGCCTGGGTTGTTGAGGTGCTCCTGTGTTGCGGCACTTCCCAGGCTCTGACCCAGGGCTCACCGAGTGTCACTCCTGAGAAGGTGGCCGAAAAACCCTGAGCTCACTCTGGATGTTTGTGTGTTAGAAATTAAAATAAGAAAATGTTGAAATATTTATTAACTTATTTTAAAAATGAAGTACATGTTACATTGTCACATGAATAATATGTTTTTTTTTTTTATGGAAAATAACCATAGTTTGCAAAAAAAATAATTAGGAGAGTATCTTTGTTTCGCTTTTTTTCCTGACTCTTGGTATGTCTGGCTAAATAGAAGACAAATGGATTCTCCTATCTGCCTTTTACTCAAGCTGTGGTGATATATGGTTGGTGTGTGAAGAAAACCTGGCCTTATACAGCTATGGAGTTGGAAAAGGAAGGAGCATTCTAATTGTCTTTTCAGATAATTGAGAATCTTCTTTTTTATACCGGGGAGGGAACCCGGAGGTACTCTGACATTGAGCCACATCCCCAGCCCCTTTTTAAAGATTTTGTTAACACAGGATCTAAGTTGGTGGCCTTGAACTTGCAATCCCCCTGCCTTAGCTTCCCAAATAGCTGGGATCACAGATGTGCACACAGTGGACGTCTTGGCACCTAGTTATGGTGACATCCTTTGGGCTGCCTAGTACTTGTCTTTTTGGGGTTTGGTGGTCGTGGTGTATGGATGGCTATGCTGCAGAAGGATCGCAGGGCCTGCAAGGGCTCTGCCACCCAGCCATAGCCAGCCTTGCCTGGTACTGTAAGTGGGTCTCTGGACCAGGAAGGATCTTGCTGTAACATCACACATTGATCATTTGGAAAATGGGTTCACTGAGATTATCAGTTCTTCCAAATGTTGACATACTTCACCATTAAATGCTAAAAATGTCACATTCATTCATTTTACCTCTCTTCTTGGAAGCCTTTAACTGTTGAGAAGGTGTCCTGCTCAAGGTGGTAGACACAAGTTTTCCCAAATTCCAATTTCACTTAAAAGCTTGAATTTTTTTTGTGGGGTGGGTGGGTGGGTGGGGGGTTTACAATATTGCTCAATTGGTGGATGAACTCAAGGGCTCCCAGAGGATTGCCTCAGCAATTCCCACAGGAACCTAACTGCATCCTCCCGGTAGATCCGTGGAGGACAGAGGACAAAGCAAAGTGACAAACCCAAAAATATTTCGATAACCATTCATCCACAGCAGGGCTAGCACTGTTATTCTGAAACACACATGTGTACCATGGGGGTGTAATGTTATTAATTTTATCGCCCTAGTGTCCCTACGAGCTAGGGGTCAGCATGGCAGGAGAGAGAGAGAGGAGTTAAGTTTAACATTTGAACCCTGTCAGGACTGTGAACAATTTTAACAATGACTCATTTCTGGCAGGGAGGAATGCTAGCATGCCTCTGCTGTTGACAGCTGGAGACCCAGGGCCCCGTGTGTGCTGGACAAGAGCTCCCCCACTCAGCCCCCCTGGCTCTGCCCGTGGACTGCAGAGAGCAGTCAGTGTGCTTCAAAGATCCTCTAAGGCCCTGGTGAGAGGGCGCTGGACACTCAGGGGTCAGGGAGTGCCGGGCTGTGGTGGGGCAGGGCTGGGGGTAAAGATGGGGGGCGGTTCCAAGGTGTACCTATCTCCTGTGTACACCTCTGCGACTCAGTGGGGTGGAGCTGGAAGGAGAAGCTGCTAGTAAAACACTGGCCTGTGTCCAACCCTTGAACTCCACTGGTGCCATTTTGTTTTTAAATCTGTGAGATTGAAGACATTCCAGAAAGGTGGAGGGGAGGGCAGAAGAGCAGACAGGTGAGCGGTGTGTTTTGTGTGTGTGTGTGTGTGTCTGACTAATTCTACCCAGGGCGCAGCTGATGGTCTTGGGAGAGGTTCAGGTCCTTATTTGGCAGCAGCTCTTGTCTGGAATGCTATGCAAGTCCTGTGCTGGGTGGTTTTTCAGTTTTGTTTTCACGGTTACTGAGGATTAAACCCAGGGGTGCTCTACCACTGAGCTAGACCCCCAGGGCTGGCCTTGTGACCCTCCTGCCTCAGCCCCCCCAGCCGCTGGGACGACAGGCGTGCACCACCCTGCAGCACTCCTGGGTGCTTCTGTGCCTAGCTGGATTTAGTCCTTGCGGTCACCACTCCTCCCTGGGCATCTGCACCTTCAGCAGGAGGACTGAGGTGCTAGGAGGTCACCTGATTCACCCTAGGCCCAGCCCAGCAGGAGCAGAGTCAGGACCTGAGGCCAGGTCTGCATGGAGCCTGACAAGCGTGCTGCCCAGGAGTCACTGCATCCTGCTGGGGAGACGGAGGCCAGGGCCGAAAGTGACACACTGGACTTTATAGTTCACAACTGAGCTTTGGCAGGCAAGTGATTCAGAGATTCCTGTGTGAGCAAGGACCTCTGTGGGGACAGCAGCTGTCTCCTCTGCTGTTACCAGGTGACTGCAGGCTGAGTACAGTGGAAACCAGACCACGTGCAGCCCTGGGGCCACTTAGGGGAGCCAGGACTTGGATCTGAAAGCCCCCAGGACATGCAGTCAGGACGGGACTGAGAGATGTGGGCGGCTGGCCAGGAAGTAGGCAAGTGTGGGCAGAGGTTAGTGCGGTAATCAGATGAAATGTAGAGCAAAGTTCACCCACACACGTTAACACGCTTCCTGGCCACTGAGCTGCAGTGAGGCCCAAGCGGGTGCCACCTGTGTGCACAGCTGAAATTAATGCCAGCGCTCTGGACATAGTCCAGCAAAACACTCCAGGAGGAGAGGCAGAGAAAGGTTCCAGCTGCCCGGGTCTGCCCTGGAGTCGGGGGGCACAGACCGGCCAGCTGGTCCTGTAGGGCCCCCTCTGAGGCTGTCCCTTCCTTCTGCCCTGGGCCTGCATAGGACCTGGGGACATCTTTGGCAACCGCCAAGGTGGTCACACAGGAGAGGGACAATCCTTGCCCAGCAGGGAGCAGCCAGCAGGCAGCTGTACCCCTGCTCACCCTGCCCCCACCCACAGTCACCTCTGAGGCCCCCTAGGCACACAGGTGTCAGCCAGGGAGGGAGACGGAGGAAAAGTAGAGGCGAAGGGTGTGAAGGAAGGAAGTCTGAAGAGAGGCCAGCAATGGGCACAGAAGGGAGGCTATAAGGGAGGCAGGCAGACCTCAGAAGGGAGACCACTGTGCTTTCTGACTGAGGCCAGAGTCAGCAAGTGGAAACCAGCAGTTGGGGCTGGGAGACCCAGTCTCTGAATGTCCAGCCTCTGAAACATGGAAGTTAGGCATGAGCAGGAGCTGTGCTTGCTACTGTGCGTGCGTGTGTGTGTGTGTGTGTGTGTGTGTGTGTGTGTATGTGTGTGTGTGTGTGAGAGAGAGAGAGAGAGAGAGATAGAGAGTGTGAGTGTGTGTGTGCGTGTCAGTCACTGGGGATTGAACCCAGAGCCTCAGGCATGCAATTTCTTTGCCACTGAATTACATCTCCAGCCCTACTCCCTTTTTAAATTCTAAGACAAGATCTTGCTAAATTGCTGAGGCTGGCTTTGAACTTGTGATCCTCCTGCCTCAGCCTCCCGAGCCATTGGAATTACAGGCATGTGCCACCACACAGGATCTTTTAGTCTTCCCAGAGGGGCTTTTAGGGAAGGGGATGGTAAAGGAGGGCAGAAGAAAGGGTGGACATGACCAAAGTACAGTGTGTAACATACGAAAATGTCACACTGAGAACCATCAACTTACACAACTAATATATGAATAATTGTGATAAATATAGATGCACATCCCAGCAGCTTGGGAGCTGAGGGAGGAGGATCACAAGTTCAAAGCCAGACTCAGTAAAAGTGAGGAGCTAAGCAACTCAGTGAGACCCTGCCTCTAAATAAAATACAAAAGAGGGCTGGGGATGTGGCTCAGTGTTCAAGGGCCCCTGAGTTCAATCCCTGGTGCCTCCCCCAAATAAAACAAAATATATGATATATATGTGTACACACACACACACACACACACACACACACACACACACGTTAACCAAAGCCTTTTTCTCATCTAGCTGCTTCTCTTCCTAACCCTTTCCTCTGCCTGGCATCATTGTGTCCCCTACAGACTGTTCTATGTGCAGTGAAGCGTCCCTGGTGTGACTGACATGTGACTGGAGAGACCTGGAGACCTGAACTGTCTGTGAAGGGCAGGCGGGCCACGCAGTTGTAGGTGGCTTAAGGGGCTGGTAGCCCTTTCTGCAGGGACCCCACTGGGGGGTCCACAAGGTTCTGCTTTAAGTAACAAGAGCAAGCCACGTCACAGTGGAGGTCTAAGGTTCTTGGCAACATCCTGACCCACACAACTTGTCCCCATGGTGGTCACCTTCCCAGAGACGTGGACCTGCTTTCCACACCACGGCTACTGTTCCACACCCAGGGAGCCACAGCAGGCCTCTGGGGACACGGCAGGACCCGAGGACCATCAGGCATGTCTGGATGCTCTACTTCCCTGGGCCCCAACCCCTCACCCAGTCCCAGAAACCAACTGGGAAGCAGCCACTGGGCTTCTTTTAGTCTTAAAGATAACAGATCTGAGCACAAGACAAACGAGACTATTAAATTTCCTGGCCACACCAGCAAACCTTGAGACATAGAACAGGCTCCATTTCCAGTTCCATCAGGAACACAATGTCCCTAAGGAGGTGGAGCTCTCAACAGGAGATCTGCACCCTGTCACATGACGGTGGCTTTGGGCACTTTCCAGGAGAAGCTAGAGGCGAGTAGCACGAAGCCTACCTGTCTCCCTGGAGACCCGGAGCTGCTGACCATTGCAGAAGGCGCCCCGGCCCCTCTGGCCCGTGTACAGCCGCTCCTCTGTGCAGTGGTAGATCACGCCGAACTCCAGCTGCAGAGTGCAGGGGCGGGAAGAAAGCACATGAGGGCTTGGGAGGTCAGAGAGATCTAAGGACGAAGACAGCTCTAGAGCTCAGTCTAGTGCAACGGCGAGGGGACAGGAGTCACCTTTCTCAAGGGAAAGGAGAAGAACAGCACCTGGAGTTCAAACCAGACCTGGATGCAAAAAGGTATCTCTTCTCTTAATAATTACACTTAAAAATATGTTACGATAGGCTGGGTGCGGGGGCACACACCTGCAATCCCAGTGACTGAGGAGGCTGAGGCAGGAGGATCACAAGTTCAAGACCTCAGCAACTTAGCAAGGCCTTGTTTCAAAATATAAAATAAAAGGGCTGGAGATATAGCTCAGTGGTAGAGCGCCCTAGGGTTCAATCCTCAATGCTGCCAAAAAAATAATTAAAAAGTAATAAATCTACATTAAAATTATCATAACCGAGCATTAGTAACCAATGCTTATTGAGCAGTCTTCTTTCTCTACAAAGGCCTTTTTTGTCCTGGAGACAGTGTCTTGCTATGTTGCCCAACCTGGACTCAGCCACCCTGCCGCCTCAGCCTCCCGAGTCGCTGGGACTACAGGAGCATGCCACTGGTCTGGCTAGAAAGGCCTTTTTTCCTGGGGGGAAAACGCTACCCGTGACTCTAATCAAACACCATCAGAAACTCTCCAGGTGGCTGATGCATGAAGAATCATGAACACTCCCATGGAGCCAACAGAACACAGAGGCCAGGGCAGCCACAGAAAGACAAGTCACTGTCCAGAGGGACCCGTCTTTGAGCGGGCAGAACACAAATAGCAGCAGCATCCTTAAAGTGAGGACCAACAGCCTCCCAGCAAGAAATGGCACAGAGGAGAGGCCAGTGTGGCCCGTGATGGGACCCCACACACCTGTCTCCTCCCTCTGCCTGCAGTCAGCATATGGGTCAACACCCCCCCCCCCACAAACAGACACACACACACACACACACACACTCGGTCTAGGGTGAGCCACATTCACATCTCTCTGGAACATGGAAAGCTCCAGATCAGATGCCTGAGGATGGTCTTGGCTGGCACTGGGGTGATTCAACCACATGGAAGGGTCCCACCCTACAGCAAAGGGACCAGTCTGCTAGTGCCTGCAGACAGCCTGCAGCTTCCCAGTGACCCTCCCTGCCCAGCCTCCTGCACTGGCTTTAACAGGGTAAGCCTCGAAAGGTGCTGGTGAAGACCAGCCTGTGGCAGGCCCCAAGACCCAGGGAAATGTCCTGGCATGCTCAGGAATGGAGGAGCGGTTCCCCTTTTCAGGAGCTATCACTACCAGCAGGCACCTCCTGCTGTCCACAGGGACACAGGACCAATCAGCAGACCTAGATGGGCAGAGGACCTGGTCATCCTCCTGGACATGACCTCCTTCCAGCAGCCTGCTCTCAACTTGCTGGCAACCTGGAGGCCATGAGCCCTAACCCTTGTGGTGCTGCTAGGCCTCCACATTCGCTGGTCTCAGTGATGACACTGACCAGAGAAACCCGGGAACTATCCAATTCCCCCATTCAAATCCTCACTGATCTCCAACTTAGGTGTCCGAGGTGTATGCAAACTTCTGTTTGCTGGGCAGCCGTGTTGACACTGAGAAGAACACCTTCTAATAGGAGATGAGGAAAAGGCTTTGGTTCCCAGCCCTGTTCAAATAATTAACTACCGGAAAGTAAGGCTCCCACAGCGCTGCCGCCTAAACCCGTTACCAAAGGCTGAAGTGCGACCCAGGCCTCTCCGGCAGGTCTCCTGACACTGCTTAGTTCAGAAGGTCTCTGGGAACCCTGAAAGAGCCACGCTCTCATACTAGTAGCCAGGGGAAGAGAAGGAAGAAGTAACAGAATACTGAGATCCAAAACCTTGTCCAAAAATAGGAGCTCCTCTTGGCTTGTGACTAGGTCACACGCTCTGGGGGTCAAACAGACACTCGCTTGGATCATCTGCTTCAGAATATCTCCTTCCACAAAAGGACCTGGGTGGAAGCACGGGCCGGCCACCTGCAGCGGCGAGGGATACAGAGACCCAAATGCACCCACCGCCATGGTCAGTGCTCGTTTCTTTCCTGAGGTCTGGACACACACACTCGGATTCACTAATCATGCCTGAGGCACATGGCAAGAGGCAGGACTGCAGAAGTGGAGACCAGGGCTGGGGCCTCGTACCTCTTGGTGGACGGCAAACCCGATGCTGACGGCCACAGTGGGGAACCTACAGAGAAAACAGAGGGTTTACGCACCGATCGGGAGCACCAGCCCCAGGTGCTGAAGCCCCAGGGCCAGGCGGCTCCCCTGCACACAGGCCCTCTCCACACTCTGGCTGGACTTAGGTTTTTAAAAACAACTTCTCAAAATTTCACTAACTGCTGCCAAGAAAAACGGATTTAGCTGGCCGTGTTGTAGGACAGCTGACCTTGGAGGAGATTGTCATGAAGCAGGCGAGCCAGCAGCCCTATGAACACACAGCCACCAGGCCTTCAACAATCAGCCTCTGGTTCTCAGGGACCTAAAGAGAAGCAGAGACCTCCCAAAGGCCAGCCCCCATTCCCAGTGAGGTGCAGAGGTCCCAGGAGGTGACATCATGGGCCCTGGGTGGCAGCCTCCACGAGGAGGCCATAGGCTACTTTTTAATACCAGTAACACCCTAACTGTGTCCCCCTCAGTTCATGGTGGGTGAGCCACAGAGGTAGAGGGACATTTCTGTCACAGTGCGTCTGCAGTCTTACTTGGCGATTCTGTTGCTGCTGCTCAGATAATCCCTCCTTGATGTGATGTTGGAGTTCCCAGAGCTTAGACATAGAAGGAGCGGGGAAAGGCCAGTACAAACTTGCAGGTACACATGAGCAACTCCTCCTGCTGCCTGACTAAAAGGCCATGCTGGCCACTACCTGGTCACTATGACTGCTCCAGCTACGGTCCTGGGGTTCTGGAATTGCCAGACCAACATGAGAGCCTCTTTTCAGCTGCCTCTCTGGCCCCAGGTCCCCCTGCAGGATGCAGAGGGAAGCCCTGGAGAGCACAGGGCCACCAGGGTCCACCCCTCACGACAGACAGGGCTTAGCCACTGCATCCCTCACAAGCACCTTGAATGACAAGTTGGTCAGGACTAACGAGGCTCTGCTGGGTGCGACACCCAGGTGGGGACTCTTGCAGGGGCCACGCTTGAGTTGATATGACAGCCCAATGGCACCAGGCAGCATGACTCCATGGACAGGAAGAGGGTGACCCTGTCTGGGTGACTGAGCTCTGGAGGTAACCCCATCTGGAAAGCAGTCATGCTTGCCATGGTGCTCAGAGGGACGCTACGTATAAACACTGCGGCGGCAACCTGGGGTAGCACCAGTAGCCAGGCGCCCCGTGGCCTGGCTCTGCCCATGCTTCCAACAGAGCCCAACTGTGGCCCAGAGCCCAGGTGTGGCCCGTGAGCTCAGGACTGGCCCAACCTGTGGAACGGGAGTCTCTCCAGGGGCTCCAGGCACCACCCAGTGGGAGACCGGCCTCTGCAGAAGCCACACCACGCTCCATAACATTGGGTCATTGGCCACTTGTACTGACCCTGATAAGCAGCACAGGGCCCACAACCGCCACGTCAGGGAGCTCCCAAGGTTGCACCTGTCACCTCCCCAGTCCTACAGCTCTGTTCCCTGCCCCACCTCCCCTGGGCTCCCAACCTCCCAGAATCTCCTGCTTTCTGTAACCTGAGCTCTGCTCCTGTCCTGAAGGTGACTCAAATCTCGTCAGCGTGTGCCACTCTCTGCACCTCAGCTTGAAAGTTGCTGGGTGGCTCTGTCTTCTACCCACCTGCTTTTAAGTGGCACTTTGCAAAGTCAGCCAACATTAAATAAAACTTTTATTTTTTTTAGTACTGGGAATTAAATCCGGGGCCTCAGACATGCTAGGCAAGCGCTCTAACACTGAGCTATATTCCCATTTTTATTATGAGACAGGGTCTTGCCAAGTTCCTGAGGCTGGCCTTGAATTTGAGATCCTCTGCCTTGGCCTCCTGAGGCACTGGTATTACAAGTGTATACCACTATACCTGGCAAACACTTTTTTTCCACATTTTTAATTGGTGCACTATAGTTGTGCATAAGATAGGATTTGTAGTACACATTTGTACATACACACAATATAATAATATAATTTAGCCAGCCAGTACCATTCCCAGCACTTCCCCTCCCACCTCCCTTTCCTCTACTGAGCTCCTTTTGATTCAAACACAACATTTTAAAAACAAGAATTCCTTACCTATATTCTGCAAGTGTCTCACAAATGGAAAACCTTTTTAAGTTTTTCAGGGTTTGATAATAACCTTTATGAGACTATGAACCCTCGTAGGTCTGTCCACATACCCCGACTTCAAAAGCCTGCTACTGAAGACAGGTCCTCCGAGGAAGCAGAGCCCTGTGGGGGTGCTCCCAGTCGCACTCACCTGTGCACGAAGTTGCAGGTGCCATCAATGGGGTCGATGATCCACGTCGGGCTCGGGGTGAGCACACACTTGGCCCCAGAGGCTGTGGCTTCTTCTGCAATGAACCTGCGGTTGGGGAACACAGCCTGAGAAAATGCGCCAAAAAGGCCAGGGGACAGGCGTCAGACTGCTTCCAGTTCTGTTATTAGAAAGAGGGCTCCTTCGATTTCATGAGGGTTTTTCAGGGTCAAATGGAGGCAGAGCCTTTAAAAGACCGGTCAGTTGCTGACTCAGTGGGACTGAGAGCAACAGGGCTGGGGTGAGGGTCAGGGGGTGAGGCTCAGTAGCAGAGCTTGTGTTCAGGGCCCAGCGCTGCAAATCACACACCAGACACCACCAGACTGACCTCAGCAGGGGAGCTGTCAAGAGCCCAGCAGACCTGCTGACAGTGAGGACCTGGCGTCAGGCCTCCCACAGCAGACGCTCAACCGTGTTCACTTGAGTCCAGAAAGAGCAGGCCTGTGCGGGAGATGGGAGACTGAGAGGCACTGGCCTGCAGGGCCGGGCCCAGGCCTCCAGGTGCCGCTTTCCTTCTGGCATTGCTGTGCCTTGGGGCACAGGTGACAACCGTCCTTGCCATCCAGCTCCGCAGGCCTGCACCTCCTGGTTCACCCAGACACCTTCCCCACTCTCCCCTCCCTGGCCTCCAGAAAGCAAGTGGGGCTGGCAAGGGTGTGGTTACCAGGACACCCGTTGCCTGCTGTTGTGAGGTGCCCAGCAAGGTCCCCCCTACTCCAAGTGCCCTCCAATACTCCTTCTTCAGGGACATGGCCGCCTGCTCCAGCCTCCTGCTCCAGCCTCCTGCAGCGGGCCGGGGTACTGAGATCCTCTGTAAATGAGGCCCCTAAGCTGTCCTCACAAGGGAAGGAACCCAACAGGAAAATCGAGACCTCAGGGTCAACGGGCACCAAAAGGAACTCGGCTTTCTCCAATGGCACCCAGCTGCTCGGTCCAGACACCAAGAAGTCCTCACCCTTCCTGCTCCCCTCTGTCCACCCTCCCCGCGGTGACCTTCCTACAGCGGGGGTCTGCCTCACGGCACAGCCTCTGGCACTTCCTGAAGCTCCCAGAGGTGTCCCGCTGCACACGAGGCAGCCTGGCACTGGGCATGCAGGGGCATGTCCAGACTGTCCAAGTGCGCTGAGGGCGGGGCCCTGGTGCCAGGCTGCGGTCAAGGCAGCCACCAGCACACACTGGGTCTGTATGGAAATGCAGAGCCCTGCTGTTTTCTAGTAGGTTCTCAGGCCTTGTCCACCTCACCATCAGAGAAGGAGCGTTGCCGACAAAACATTTTTACAAAGAGAGAAAAGGAGTCAGAAGCTTCTCATGGACTGCTGGCATCTGGTGCTCTGCCCAGCAGGCTGCTGGGCCCTGGAGGAAGTCACTTTCCCCAAGGAACCTGTGCCCTAAGGTCTGGCCACAGTGAGCTTGCAGACAAGATGCACAGGATGCCATTAGTGGCTGCTCCACCCAGTCGCCAGTCATTCACCACAGGGGGCTGTTTGAATTTAAATTAAAATTAAAGGGCAGGGATGTGGCTCCTGGTAGAGCACTTACTTACCAGGTATGAAGCACCACTAAAAAAAAAAAAAAAAAAATTCCATTCTTTAATTCAGTTCTCACCAGCAGCGTTTCAAGTGCTCGGTAGACACAGCAACCGTCACAGTAAGTGATGCCAACAGAGCCCGCGTCTGCCAGGGCTGTGCTCAGCGGCAGCGCCTGAGACAAGGGCAACCTGCCTGTGTTCTCACATCACTTCTGTCCACACGCACTGCAATGTTCCAGGCCCCTGCAGCTCCAGGGCTGGCATCACCCTTTCACAGGCACCAAGTTCATGCTCTGTACACACTGCACCCTGGCCCCCTTTGTATAGAGCATCTGACAGTAACCCGTGGACACACACGTCACCTCAGCTGGCTGTGTCCACCATCCCTCTGGGCCTCTGGGGAAATCCGCAGTGAGCAGGCAAGGCATGGGGACATGAACACCAAGCTGGGTAACGCAGCTGGCATGGTCTTCCCCTGGGGCTCGGGCTCCGTGCTTCCCGTGGGCATCACGTGCCCCTCTACCTGGGAGGTGAGCCCTCCCATCCTGCCACTGCCTCTGGCCCAGGTGTGGGTGCACCCACCAGAGCCCATGGCCAGGGACTGGTATCCCCAGACAGGTCTAGATGGAACGATGGCAGGGTGGGGCTGGTGCAGGAGCCTGCATGCCTGAGCGAAGGGAACAGGCAGGAGCAGAGCCAAGAAGGATCTCAGGCAGGGACTGTGTAGGTGGCATCCACTCTGCCACCTCCCTCAGTCAAAGACTCCTGCTGCTGCTGCTGCGTGATTTTCCTTTCCTGGAGTGGCTTATAATTATGGTTATAAAGAAAATGGTCCACACCCTAAAAATACAAGGAGTGAATGCTAAAACTTAAACTGGGCTCAAGGGTGACGGAGGGTGACAAAAGCAACAGAGACGTGGCTCAAGAGAAGAGGGAGCAGGAAAGACTCACATACACAAGTTCCCAGGAAGTGGGAGGGTGCCGGCTTCTTTTTCTTTCCAAGTTGATCTCAAGTAGGAGACTGGAGAGGAAACTGATGGCCCCTGAAGGAGGGCGTGCATGTCTACGTACAACAGTGTCCGCCCTGCATCGAACTGCCTGGGCAGCCCTGGGCACCCTGCACATCTCAGGACACCAGGAGGCCTGTCTGTCCCCTTGCAAGCCCATGTATAGAACCCCAGCCGGGGCCCACTACATGCCTGCTAATCATGCTCCACTCTGCACTTGATGGAGCACTAGAGGTACCCACCTGAGCCCTGGGCTTTTCCAGGAGTCAATCATTCGGCCCTCGAGTCCCCCTCTGCCCACCTGTTGTCCACTCTACTCGTAAGCCCCCTCGCCTCCCTACTGGCCTCCCAGGAGGGGTGCAGCAGCCTGGCTTCGGCTCCTAGTGCTGATAGCAACAATGGCTGCATCCCATCTTTGAAGGCACCAGAATACTTCCATGGCAGCCACAGCAGGTGGGGGAAGAAGTGGAATTTTGTTTACTTAACCCTGACTTTCTTCATAAAAGCAAATGTCTATGGAATGGGAAAAAACGTTCTACCACTCTCTGCAGGACTTGGGAGAGTCTGCTCTCGACAGATATGTGACATGAGACACCTTCTTAGAAGCCGCCAGGACCTCCATGTAACAGAACCAATGCACGTGACTTCACTTAGGGAGCTCAGAGACCCTCTGGAAAGCCAGTCTGACAGACAGGAGAGGAGCACCAAGCAGCGTTGGAAGGCTAGTTACAATTACAGCCACAATTGCTGCAGCCCAGTTTAAATACTGGCCTGCTTTTTCCAATAGCCATAACAAAACCTTCCTTGTGATTTTGACAGCTGAGTGCTTCTAAGAGTGTCTTGTTCCCTGGCTCCTCCAGAGTGTCCCTCTGTGACAGGAGGGTCAACATGGTCTCCATCCACTGCAGAGCTAACCGATGCTCCTCAACCACATCTTCTCAAGCTGCAGCCTGGTTCTGCTCTGACCCAGGGATAACATGAGAGCCCAGGGTAGAGCATATGGGAACGACAGGAAGTGACGTCCAGCTGCTGGTGGTGGGGATCCGTCTTCTCCAGGTGGAGGACTATCAGTCGTTCTGCCTGACACGTGCCTTCAGTGGACATGGCACTATGCTGGGACTCTGCAGAGCTCAGGGTGCACGCCCCTGCAAGAGGCAAAGAAGGTGCTGGCCAGCCAGGGCAGTCTGAGCCTCCATTTTCTTCCTCCACTTGAGCCACCCACCTGGTGACTTTGAACCAGCTCTCAGGAGGGGACGACGTCGCAGTTACAGCAGTGTTATCACCAGTAACAGGTCCACGTGGCTACCGGATATCTCAAAGGAGCTACACTTGCATAGCAAGCACCAGGTCCTGGGTTCAATCCCAGTCCTGAAAAAGAACAAAAAGCCCAACCAACAAAAAGTATGTCTGCAAAGCAGCCATGCTTGGCTCTCACCCCAAATCACAGACCAAAAGCAGGCTCAGGGGTCCCGACAAAGCCAGGGCGAGCCTGAGATTTGCTAGCGAGGTCAATGTCACCGGTGTCTCCAGAGACCCAGCTGCTTCCTGGCTGTGCTCTGCAGGCTTGCCTCTGCCATCACCACGGCGTGTCAAAGGGTGCCACCGCACCTCAGGGACAACCTGGGTCAGTTCCTCCTTCACAGGTGAGGAATTCAGGGCCCTGAGAAGCGCAGTGACTGGTCGGAGCTGCTGGGGCTGAGGGCACAGGCGAGTTGGAACCTTCTTGTTCTTTGAGTGGGTGTGCACTCGTCTTCCAGGTCAGGGACCCAAGATTTCAAAATTTCACAGATGAGTCAAATAAAATGATAAAACTTCCAGGAACCTCCAGGTTCTCTTTTATTTTATTAAAAACAAGAAAGTTGCAATAAATCTTCAATAATGTTTCACAAAAGACTAGAAATGAGGAAGGATCAAAGCTCAGACTGCCAGTCCTTCCTAAGAAAGGATGACAGGCAACCTTACACTACCATATTGCTTCAGGGATGTTATTTAAGTTCTTTTTTTTTTTTTTTTTTTTTTTTTTAAAGAGAGAGTGAGAGAGGAGAGAGAGGGGGAGAGAGAGAGAATTTTTAATATTTATTTTTTAGTTCTCGGCGGACACAACATCCCTGTTGGTATGTGGTGCTGAGGATCGAACCCGGGCCGCACGCATGCAAGGCGAGCGCGCTACCGCTTGAGCCACATCCCTAGCCCTATTTAAGTTCTTGAAAGCAGAAAAATAACAACACCTTACTTATAATATGCAGTTTTCCCTCATTGCAAATATATCAACTGGCCTATGGTCTAAAACAATTCAATTCGCATTTTGTTATTTTTATTGTTGTTTTTGTTTGTACTATGTGGGATTGAACCTGGCAGTGCTGAACCACTGAGTTACACCCTCAGCTCTTTTTATTTTTCATTTTGAGACAGGGTCTCATTAAGTTGCTCAGACTGCCTCAAACTCCAGATCCTCCTACCTCAGCCTCCTGAGTCACAGGGATTACAGGCATGTGTCACCATGCCCAGCTACTCTGGTATTTAAAAGAAAATCGTAGTTACAGGGTTCAGTGGAACATGCCTGTAATCCCAGCAACTTGGGAGGCTGAGGCAAAAGGATAGCAAGTTCAAAGCCAGGCTCAACAACTCTGAGACCGTGTCTCAAAATAAAAACAAAAGAGCTGAGGACATAGAGCGCCATGTCTTAACCTCGGTTTAAAAAAAAAAAAAGGGCTGGGGATGTGGCTCAAGTGTAGTAGTGTGCTGGCCTGGCATGTGTGCAGCCCGGGTTCGATCCTCAGCACCACATACAAACAAAGATGTTGTGTCTCCCGAGAACTAAAAAATAAATAAATAAATAAAAATAAAAATCTTGTGGTGCTGTGGCACATGCCTGTAATCCCAGTGACTAGGGACGCTGAGGTAGGAGGATCCAAAGTTCAAAGCCAGCGCCAGTCTGTAATTTAGCAAGGCCCTAAGCAACTCAGTGAGACCTGTCTCAAAATAAAAAATAAAAAGGAATGGGGATGTGGCAAAGAGGCCGAGTACCCATGGGTTCAATCCCTGGTACAAAAACAAAACAAAATAAACAAAAAACCTCTTAGATATGCTAAAAATCATTTTACTTAATTTGAATTTTTGAAATAAACTGAGCATCAGCACTGGCCCTCAGAGCCCAGGAAGAAGGGTGTGGCAAGGGACCTTGGGGGTGCGGGGCAGTGCTGACCATGGACTGCACTTTGGGACCCACAGTTCCTGGACAAGTGAAGGCATCCGACTCACCCCGACTAAGGCTGGGTGAGTCTGATGGAGACACTTCCGGGGAGCCCCACACGCCCTCTCTACCATCCTCCACTCGGAGGGGCTTCAGTGTCCGGGGGCCCCGCAGATGGAGACGCATGTCCACCTGTGTGCACAGCAACGCATGCTCGCGCAGACCGATGGCGGACTCCCCGGGCTCCCCCGGCGGGCTCCCATGTTTCCAGGACCGCAGAGCAAACCCGCAGCACCTGCTACACCGCCTGGCACCCCGGGGGCGACCTTACAAGGCCCTGCCCATGTCAGCCCTGCTGGCGACACCTCTTCCCGGACGGAGGAGCCGGCCCTTGCCGTCCTGTCTGACACACGACTGAGGCCGCAGCAACCTCCAGGGTGACACTGATACAGTCCTAGACGTAGCTGGCTGGTGGCTGCGGCACCTTCCTCCCAAAGAATATAAGCAAACTATGGGCTAAATTCTTTAGCCATCATGAGAACTGTGTCCTTACAAAGACCTGGGGGACAGAGCACCCGTGTCCCCATGTGCTTTGGTCTGGGTGAGGGGAACCCGTGTCACTATACACTGGCGATGGAACCGGGTCCTGTGTGGCTGATGTCTGCTGTGTCCCGTCCTCCTTTGGAGGCAGGGTAGGCACAGCTGCCAGGGATGTCCCTGCTCCCGGACTCTCTGGGTCAGGCTTGGCCATGCCTCTGGAAACAAGGGTAGCTTAGTGGAGGCGCCAGGCACCTCCCGAGCAGAAGCATGTGCGCTTAAGAGTAGCACCTTCTGTCTTTGATCTGCGGACACGAGGTTACCGCGACGAGCAGGAAAACAGGTGGGCTCACTCCCCTGCTCCGCAGGGCCCAGGACAGACTGTGGCCAGGGGTTTCATGTCCACTGGGCAGTGACAGTCAGCAGCACCTCCGGATGGGCCTGGCTGTGTGTGCCGGGTGTGTCCCCCGAGGAAAACGCTCACCTGTGGGAAGGAAACCGCTTTCGCAACTCAGAAATAATCAAATTTTCCACGAGGTGATCTGTCTCTGTCACAAGATCCACGGCTGATGTTTTTGTTGAGACTCGTTTCTCCTCCGTCAAGGCTTTCCTGATGATCTGAAATGAGAATGTAACAGCAGGTGGCACCTTATACCCAGAGCTCACGTCCCTTCCCCCACCACTGCCCCTCTGGCCAGCTCTGTGCTGCCAGGTCCACCCGGTCGCTTATCCCAGACTCCTCGGGGCTCAGCATCCCCAGGCTCCTGGGGCCACCAGCCAGGACTCCTCTCACAAGACAGACTTGCCTCTCCATGTCTCTCCTACCTGTGAAACAAGGTTTCCTTGAAGGAAAGGAAAAACATGGTTTCCAAAAAAGGAAAGTTAGCTCAGACCTGTCCAAAATAAGAGGGTGGAGCACACCTGTGGCCCTGAGAATCCTGTGCACTCTACCCTGAGACCTGAATGAAATCTTCCCTGTCCAGCTCACTTGATGAAGCAAACAGGATGCCACATGTTCCCAAGTCCACACCACCCGTGTGCACACTGAGGAGCAGGGGCCTGCAGCTATGGGGGCAGAGCCACCTCTCAGCTATCCTGCACTAGTCCACGTCCCCACTTCACAGAGACATGCAGAGGGATGGGAGGCTCAGGCGCAGGATCCAGCCACCAACACATCCTGTCTAAATACAGGGGTGAGTACTGGGGGGCAGAATCTCCCAAAGGCTCCTGGGACCCACAGGAGACCTGAACAGGAAGCCCCAGAGGCAGTGACTCCATCCCCAGCCCCTGCAGGAAGGTCGGCTCTAGCTGGGACTAAATCACGACCTCGCTTCCGGCCAGACCTTTCTTCTCCACTTCTGTCTGTCCACAACTGCATGTTGCCCTCATCATGAGGAAGGCAGGACACCTAATGAGGAGATCTCTGCTTTCCAGCTGCCACTCAAAAATCCTTTATTTCTTTCAAAAGCAGCACCAACTGTCCAGCCTCAAGCACCTGGCCCACCCCGTGCCACCTGCACACACCTCCTGAGCCCTTCTGGGGTCAGGCCATGTATGGATGACTACACTGGAGCAGAGGCCTTAGAGAGGAGCAGGCAGGCAAATGGGACCTTGAAGGGCCCCAGGGCCACAGCACCCAGCAGGCCCTCCTAGTGCTGGCTGGTCCCATACTGAGCCTTGACAGGTACAAATCTTGGTTGCTAAACAGATGCACAGAATGGATTTGGAACGTGATGGGAAGTACAAGAGGCACACAGTCCACATTCCAAGGACCACTTACGCCCCGCAGCTCCACCCTCTGACACCTGGCAATTGCAACATCCTGCTCAGCACCCTGTCCTTCTCACTCCAATTTGCACATGGCAGTCTCTTTCCAAAAGCATCGCCACAATCCTTTGATGATAAAGTTCACACTCTCATAGCCTCTGCGGTTCTCCAGGAACCTTGAATTCTGGGCTGGTCCACACGGGCTCTTTGGCACGCAGCTGGCATCCTGTATGGTGATGTGATTCAGTGTGGGAGGGGCCTGCTTCTGCAGAAGGAGTGTGTGTGTGCATGTGTGTAGTCAGAAAGGCCCCTAACCAGAGGATGTGGTCTGAGTGGATTTGGCACCAGAGCTTCTGGGATCTTGTTGAAATGGGTTGAGGTCTGAGATCCATATTTCTTTTTTTGAGGTACTAGGGTTGAACCCGGGGGAGCTCTACTACTGAGCTACCTGTCCAGCGCTTTACTATTTTTGAGACAGGCTCTTCTTGCTAAGTTGCTAAGGCTGTCCTTGAACTTGTGATCCTCCTGCCTCAGGCTCCCAAGTTGTGGGGATCAGGAATGAGCACCACGGTGCCTGGCTGGAGAGCAACATTTCTGACAGGCTCTGCTGGACACCAGTGTTGGGAGCACACTTGGGTGCAGTGGGTGGAGCAGCCCTCACCCAGGGAGGAGGGTGCCCAGGAGCTGGGATGGTCACTTGGCAGGCAGGCATCGGGCAATTCACCTGGACTGTGTGTCCTTTCAGGAAGCGGTCACAAAGCCACAGGCACGTATTCCATGGCCATCAGCAGCTGCTCTACGGAAGCTGGCCTGAGGGTTCAGACAGATGGATCTCTCCACTGTAGAGAGCTGTGCCAGCCTCCCTCCTGATGCCTACATCCTACCTATCCCATAATAAGCAACTGTTATTTTTGCAACGAAGAGTTGAGGAACAATGCCCACCTAGCTCCGTGTGGGATGGGCAGCACTAGGAGAGGCAGAGAGAGCAGGGCCACTGCAAGGACGTCAGAGGAGGGACTGCGGGCATCGTTGGGCACCACGGCCCCCGCCCAGGCCAGGTCTGCTCCCTTCTGGCCCTTCATCTCGTCCCACTCCCACAGGGCACCAGGGATTCTGTCTGTGCTGGCCTTCTGTCTCCACCTGCCCCAGCTGCATCATCCTATGAGTGGGGGGCTGACTGTGCTTCTCTCCCTGCACTGGAAGCTTCCACCAGCAGACTGTCTCTGCTGCGGGCTCTTCCCCTTGCAGCCGGAGCTGCGCCTGGTGTGGAGGGGGTGCACAGAAGTCAATGGGTGAAGGAATGAAAGACATCAGACAGTAAGAGTGAACTGGGCCACGCATGTCCCTGCACCACGTCTACGTGGACACTGACAACCTTCGTCTGTCTGCTCCCTGTGGTTGACTTTCTTGTTGTCTGGATGAGAGACTCTGAAGTAGCCAGGTGCAGTGGCACACGCCGACATCCCAGCAATTCTGGAGGCTAAGGAAGGAGGATCCAAAGTTCAAGCAACTTAGTGAGACCCTGTCTCAAAACAAAATAAAAAGGACTGGAAACGTGGCTCAGTGGTAGAGCACCCCTGGGTTCCATCCTGGCACCACGGCACACACACAGAAAGTCCCGACAGGCCTAAAGCCACATCTTCTGGCTTCACCAGGGAGCCCTGCCTCTGGAGCCAGCCAGAAACTGCTGCAGGCCCTCACGCCAGCTCCCACCATGACGCGCTCCCACACCTCAGCACACACGCTGCCCTGCAGCGTCCCTGCTGGGCAGGGGAAGTCAGCCCTTGCAGGCAGACAGCTTTCGACTTGGCCTTGTGACAGAGAGAACTGACCCCAGATTACCCAGGCCCCCCCTTTTCCCTTTTGGGAACAAAACCCCCGTGTTGTAGCCAGGTGTGGAGTTGCCTGGGGGTCCACACTGCCCCCTGTGCTGCTGGGTGTGGCTAGGGGCTCAATGCTGCCCAAGAGCAGATGGACAGTGGCCACACCTGCAAACTGAATCCCACCCTCAGAGGACATTGCAGTCAGTTCCTATGTCCCCTGCTCCCCCCCCCCCAAGTCTGTGATGTGTGGCGCTGACAGGGCAGCCATGGCCACTGCAGAAAGATGCCACCACCTCAGAACCAGGAGAGGGGCCCAGGAAGCACAGCCACCTGCACCCTGCCTCCTACTCACTGGACGGACGTCTGTCGCTGATGCCTGTGAGCCTGGCAGGCAGAGGATCAGCCTCCAACCCGGCCCCATGACCTGCCGCCGCACCTCACATCCATGCTCCTGCCCATGGCATCTTTCGCCCTAGAGTCTCCTTCCAGGGCCACGGTCAGCGCCAGCCTTTCCAGGCCTACTGTCCTCTTTTTCAACTTAGTTGAAGCGTCCCCCTCAACGAGCCATCTCCTGCCAACCTGGCTCGCCCAGAGGGAGACCTCAGCAGTGCATGAGCCAGCCCAGGGGCTGCCAGAGCATGGTCACCTAGGAATCCCTGGGGTCTACTCATTTGGGTGCATGGCCCACAGGTGAACGTGCAGTCATGCAGGACAGACATGGAGGGTTTCCGTGAGTGTCCGCTGAATGAGCAGACAGGGATTTTCTGATGGCCACACTAGTGGCCACGACGCTGCAGACTCCAGAGACACCACATTCCTTTACTATTTCTGGCGATGCTGGGGACGGACCAGGGCCTTGCACGGGCCAGGCCAGCACCCCCCGCCATGCCCCCTGACAAACCAGGAAGACCCTTCAACAGGGGCATCTGCAGAGCCATCTCTAACCCCAAGCTTCCAAACCACACTCGGCTCCTGTGTGACAGCGAGGTAGGTGCTCAGGGTGAGTGGGCGGCTTGGGGACAGCTGCTGAAATCCAGGAGTGCCCACCAGAGGGACAGGGCCTGGCCACAGGCCTGCGAAGGCAGGAGACATGAGACTTGAGGAGCAACGTTCTGTCGTGGCTTTTCAGAGCTTAGTTGCTCATTTCTGCTCTGTTAGAACATCCCGCTGTGTGTGAGCTTCAGGAAGGCCGCGGCAGGCAGCACCTCTGCCCCATCACCTCCCCATGGCTCAGCAACGTAGCAAGACCCTGTCTCCAAATAAAAAATAAAAAAGGGCTGGGGCATGGCTCAGAGGTAGAGCGCTTGCCCAGCGTGTGCGAGGTCTTGGGTTCAATCCTGGTCCTGCCACACAAACCACTTTCGACTGGCATGTCACCACGCCAGTTCTGAAAGAACACTGATCTGACAAAACGTGACACCTCAGACAAAACCCCAAACCTAACAGGATGCTGAAAGAATGGTTTGCTTCCTAAGCTTTCCTACACTGAGAAAGGAGAGAACCGGAGGGCTGCACTTCACACACCCAGGGCCCTGCCCTCCAGCCCGGGGAAGGGGCGGGACAATGGTGACCCCTGGGGAGTGACTACACCTCTCTCAGCTGTGGAGGTTAAGACCTTCTTGCTCTGGGGCAATGGGCAGTGTGGGCTGTGGGTCCACTGGTGCCCTCAGCCACTCACTAATGCAGCGTGCACTTGGCAGGCCTGGTCTGGGTCTCCTTCCAAACAGCACTCGGTAAACATTTAGCTCATAAAACACGGGCCTTCCATCTGAATTCTAGGCCTAGAAGAGAGGCCCACCTTGGCTGCAGCACCAGACACCCAGGGCCAACATGTTTAGCCAGAGATCCTGCTCCTGCCCGCACACCATAGTGGTCCTGTGCTCCTGGCCCTGGGCAATCTTCACGCTGTCACTACGGAGGAGCTTGCGCAGCCTAGAACGTTGCCCTGGGGTTCAGGTTCCTTCCTCTACAGCATGTGGAACAGCTCAGCCAAAGGGTACCTCCAGGGGGGCACTGTACCTTCGCCTTGTCAGTCTGGAAAGTTGCTGCTTCCTCAGGCGTGGCCCTTGCGATGTGCCCTGAACACACATGAGTGTGGTGTGATGATTCACTTGATGTGCCAACCTGACTGGGCTACAGGGTGCCCAGATACCTGGTCAGACACTACTATTCCCAGGGCTTCTGCAAAGGTATTTTCGGATGAGATCAGCATTTCAATGGGCAGAATAAAGCAGGCTCCCATGGGTGGGTGGAACCCAATCAATTAAAGGCCCAAAGAGACCAGACTTCCCTAGACTAAGCAGGAATTCTGCAGTGTTAAAGGACCTCCACCTCCTGGGTCAGGGCCAGGGTCACTCCTCACCCAGTCCAGCCATACGTAGCAGGCCCTCTGGCCAGTCCTCCTCTGCAGCTTTCTCCTACCCCCACCACACTGTCCCTTATCCACTTGATCACACCACCACAGGGAGAAAAGCCCTAGGACCAGGCCTGGGCCTGCCCTGGGCAGCTGTGCTCCCCAGAGGGCCAGGCTCATCCTGACTGTGCTGTGTCCCAGGCCCCATCCTGAGAGTTCACACGTACCAACTCATTTAATCCCCGCTACTTCATGGAGAAGAAGGCTCACGATCAAGATGAGGAAACAGGCTGGGGTACAGCTCAACAGCAGAGCACTTGCTTACACCTGTAGGGCCTGGGATCCACCCCAGCCCCACGAGAGGGGGGCAGAAACTGAGGCAGACTCGTCAGCAGGTTGCCTAGGGCCACACAGCAAGAGTGAAACGGTCCTCCTGCCAAGACAGAAACGCGGAGCTCTTTCTTCCAAGGCCCCTTCAGATCACAGCTCGTCCCAAGGCCACTGACCCACAACCCATCACTGAGTTCCAGACCTCGGTCAGTCTCAACCCTCAACCTCGGGTTTCCCTGTGACCCCAGGTTCTCCTGCCCAGGGCCGAGCCTCCTTGTTCCATCCTGGGCTTCAGACAGGGCATGCGACTCCTGGAAGGGCATTTTGTCCCCATCCTGTCTTCCTATGCCCCTGCTGGATCCCTCCTCCCCTCTGCTCTCCCGAGCCCACTGCCAGCTCTCCAGCCGACTGGCCTTTGACAGGGCACAACTCAGGAAGCTGTCCCCACCTCCCAGGCCCTGGCGTGACCCCTACCCTCATGTTCCTCTTTGCTGCTGTGACTGGCTTCCACCTCTGGGACACCTGTGGTGGCCCCAGCAGGCTGGGAGGGAGCTGGGACAGTGACAGGAGGATCCTGAGACTGGCTTAGCCTCAAGCTCCAGCTCACGACACCTTCACCGGCTGAATCCTTCCCTCGCCTTCCAGAGGAAAGAAGCTGCAAACCAGGCCAGCCTGAGGTTCGGACCCAACACGAGGCCTCAGACAGGACAGGGCCAACTCCTATCCTCTTCCCCCCTCCGGTCCCAGGGCCTCTGGGCCACCACCCAGCCCTCTATCCTAGGACTGGGGAGCGGGGCCTGGAGCTCACCACGACCTTCCCCTGGCTACTACTGCCTCTCCCCACCCCTGAGGCACGGTCTCCACTAGGCAGACCTTCAGCTGGGTTACCAAGTGCCCCTCTCAGGCCCACGGAGGCCAGGACACCTGGCATGCCCAAGGGGCAGAAGGCCGCAGGTGCGATGACCTTGGGAAGGAAGGCACTCCTTGCCATTTTCCTCGGAAAGCTTTTGTTAGCAAAATGGGCATAAAAATGTCACTTTTCTCACAACGTTATCTACGGAAAACAACAGGTGTCCTCTCGGGCCAGGTTAGGACCGTGGGCTGGACACTGGAAGACCAGCTGCATCACCAGGACACTCTCTTTGCTCATGTTTTCAATGGTGGGGAAAGTTTTAGAACATTCATGCAGACAGACCCACCCTGTAGAGCCAAGCAGGAACTGGGACATGGGGACAGGTGACACAGGGACTGGGGATGGACAAGGGAGCCCAAGATCACAACCTGCCTCCCCACTTCCTCCAGCAACAGGTGAGTCAGTGCTGGCTGGGCAGTGGGAGTCTCTTCAGAGAAGGGCACCACCCAAGACAACCCACACCTGGCCTTCGGGAATCTCCCTGACCATGCTATGGTGGAGCTCATGGGTGGACAAGCCTGCTCTCTTCACCACAGGGACAAACTCAGCCCTAAATGCCACCCACCAGTGACTTCCATGCTACATCTCTCAGCCTTTCTCTGGCTCTGGGCACACTCAACCTCCCCACTTGGAAACCACCAGCAGCTCCTCCCTCCCATTCCCAGAGCTAAACCCTGACCTTCACCTCCCACATGAAGGTGAAGGTCATCTTGGGGACATGGCAACCTGTTCGACCAGAGATTTTCAGGGACCAAAGTTTGTTTTGGGAGTACTTGGGATTGAACTTAGGGGCTTTACCACTGAGCCCCATCCCCAGCCATTTTTAATTTGAGACAGGGTCTTATTCAGTTGCTGAATGTCTCACTAAGTTGCTGAGGCTGGCCTTGAACTTACAATCCTCCTGTCTCAGTCTCCTGAGTCAGCCTCCTAAGCCATTGGGATCACAGGTATGTGCCATTGTGCCCAGTTTGATGTGGACCTTTGAAGTCATCCTGGATGCTTCTTGTTGTCTTGCCCCTACATCCAATCCAATAGCAAACTGTCACCTCAGCCCCCCAAACTAGGTCTCTCTGGGCCACATGGCACTCAACCCCAAACTGCATACCACACTTGGAGCAAAGGCTAAGTCCAGAGTTGCTGGACAAACACTGTTGGGTGAATAACTATATTTCTAATCACTGTTTTTGTACCCCATTCTAAAAACAAACAACATCACAGAGGTCGATAAACATGTAAAAGCATTTAAAACCACAATAACCAGCTGGTGCAGGCTTCCCAGCATGCTGGAGGCCCTGGGTTCCATCCAGCACCACAACACTAAATAACTAGATGAATAAACCGCAGTAAAACACCAGGGCCACAGTGTGGAGGATAAAGAGCCTGGGCGCCCGACCCACCTGGGCAAGGAGCGTGACCTGGACACCCCTCTCAAGAACCACTTAGCAAAATCTCCATTCCAGGTCATGAAACAGAAATTCCAATCCCCAGCAAAATGCATTCATACATAATCAAAAGACACAGGCAAGGTCATTCACGTTAGTCATCTCAGCTCCAACCTGGACATCACCCAGAGATTCCTCGAGAGCCAAGCATGAAGGGCCACGCACCCACAGAGCAGTGCTCCCCAGAGTCTGGCCTACACTAGCCCCAGAGCCAGCTGCAAACCCTAGGAATGCTGGTGCCCAGCTCCTCCAGGCCCTCTGAGTCAGACCCCTCAGGTGGCTCAAGCTCGAGGGCCAGGGCAGTTTGCACATTCATGGTCCCCATTAGAGCACTAAGGCATTCCTCACAGAGTTGGAAAAAAAAAAAAATCAGTTCTCATGGAAACACAAAGACCTGGAATAGCAAAGTCACCCTGAGCAGAAGGTGTAGCCTGGAGGCATCACCATACCTGATTTCAAAACATACAGCCAGGCCCACCTGAAATTCCAGCAACTCAAAGGCTGAGGCAGGAGGATTGCAGAGTTGGAGGCCAGCCTGAGCAATTTAGCAAGACCCTGTAGAAAAAAAAAAAAAAAAAAAAGAAAGGGCTGGGAATGTAGCTTGGTGGTGGAGTGCTTGCCTAACAAGCCTGGGGCCCTGGGTTCCTTCTCTAGTTCCACAAAACAACAGCAACAAACACCACAGGACAAAACAGCAGGGCACTGACACACAACAGATGCACAGACCAAAGGAACCAGCGGAGACCCAGGAAGGAGTCCACAGGTCTCCAGCCCACCAACCCTCCACAGGGGCCAGCCTAAGTGGCAAGCTGGTGCTGGGAAAAGCGAGGTCCACACTACTGAAACCAGAGCCCTCTCTCCCACAGCACTCGTCATCAAAGACCTTAACGTGAGACCCAGAGTTGAAATCATGAGACAAAAACAGAGGAACCTCTTCACACCGGCACAGGCAATGAGCTCCTTCCTGGACAGGACTCCAACAGCTCAAGAAACAAAACAGGAACTGACCAGTGGGGTTGCGTCAAAGGAAGGTTCCTGCAGCCACAGACCTTTGCAGCTATTCATCTACAGATGATTAACATCCAGAGGAACAGCAGCTGGGTGTGATGACACACACCTGTCATCCTGGTGCCTCAGGAGGCCGAGGCAGGAGGAGTGCAAGTTGAAGGCCAACCTGAGCAACTTGGTGAGGCGGTGTCTCAAAATAAAATATAAAAGAGGCTGGGTATATAGCAAATGGCCAATAAATATATAAAAAAATTCTCAACATGTGTAGCCATCAGAGAAATGCAAATTAAAATTTTATTTTACACCTCACTTCAGGTACAATGGCTATCATTAAAAAAAATGCCGACTAGGAACACTTATATAGTGTTACTAGAGTGTAAATTAGTATAGTATGGAAGTTCCACAAAAAACTAAAAATATCACATGATCCAGTTATCCCACTCCTGGGTTTATATTGGCAGGAAAAGAAGTCAGAATACAAGAGACACCTGTGCCTGTATTTACGGGAACCTGTACCCACTATTCACAACAGCCAAGATGCGGAATTGCCTAGGTGCTGCCCCCAGAGGGATGGATAAAGAAAACATGGTAAATAGACACAATCAAGTATTCGTCCAGCCACGAGGAAGAATGGAAGCCTGTCATTTGCAGGAAAATGGACAGAACTGGAAACAAGTCGGTGCAGAAAGACAAGTGTCTCACGTTTTCTCTTTTGTGCAGAACCAAAAAATACAGGTGACCTGCAAGTTGGACTACTGAGACAAGGCAGGGGTGGGGGAAAGAGAGGGTGTGAGAGGGTAGGATGATGGTCATGACCAAGGCATGATCAATGCTCCTTGCAAAGGTCACATTGAAACCCATTAATTCGAATAGTTCATGGATATTAATTTTAAAAACTCTGCTGGGGGGCGGGGGCATAGCTCAGTGGTGGGGCCTGTGCTAGCTCATGCAAGGCCCCAGGTTGCATCCCCAGCACCACCATACATAAAAATCCTGTCGGGAAGATGGACAGTTGACCATACATTTCTACGTATAGAAAACCAAGCAAATGGGGCTGGGGATATGGCTCAAGCGGTAGCGCGCTCGTCTGGCATGCATGCGGCCCGGGTTCGATCCTCAGCACCACATACCAACAAAGATGTTGTGTCCGCCGAGAACTAAAAAATAAATATTAAAAATTCTCTCTCTCTCTCCCCTCTCTCACTCTCTCTTTAAAAAAAAGAAAGAAAGAAAACCAAGCAAATGAAAAAACACACACACTTTCTTTTAACTTTAAGGAAAACAAAAGTTGCGTAAGAAAGAAAGGAATGCTATACACTGCAATACCCTGCTCCCCCAGGAATCACACTCACAGCGAGGGCACCCCAGTGGAGGTAGCCGGGACACAAGGAAGAATGGCAGGGCCAGGAGCTCACTGGGCACTCACCTGGAGTTCCACTCAGCCCCACAAAAAGAGGAGGAAAGAAACCAGCAGCTGAGGAGGACAAGGCAGGAGAATCTCAAGTTCAAAGCCACCTCAGCAACTCAGCAAGGCCCTAAGCAACTCAGCAAGACACTGTCTCTAAACACAAAAAGGGTTGGGGGCCTGGCCCAGTGGTGAAGCACCCCAGGTTCAATCCCCAGCACCAAAAAAGAAAGAAAAAAAAGAAAATGCCAGTGGGCCTGGCCAAGCCCCTCCAGGTATCAGGACAATGGCCTGGGGAAATGCAACCTGCTAAGGGGTGAGGCCACCAGGGAAGACAGGAATTCCAGGATGGCACCATGGGTATTGTTCTCCTGCTGTGCTCTGCCTTTCCAAGTGCCAATGCTCATCTCTGAATGCTCACCTCGGACGGATGGGCACAGATCAGCTGCTCTGACAGCTGCGCCAACCTCGCCTCTTTCCACAGTGACCTCCCACCTCCCCGGGCAGGGGCAGCTTTGGCCAGGCACACTTGCTGTGGTTGGTAGGGTCTGTCTGTGGGGTGTACAGCCACACCTGTACTTCCCGTTAGCCATCCTCTACAGGAGTGGTGTCCAAAACGCCTGTCCTATCTTCCACTGGACTGACCTGGCTCTTCTGGGGTCCTGCCTGGTGCTGTCAGCACCACCAGGCAAGACCCCAGAAGAGCACGTGAGCCCATGTGTGGCCGCTGGCAGTGGAGTGTGGGAAGCCATTCTGACACGTGATTGGGTGACTCCTGTTAAGGGCCTGAGGCGCTTTGGCTGTGTCTAAGCTTTCCCGGCCCTTTCCTGATGAGAGAGCCCATCCGTGTTGGGGGTGTGCCTGACCACTGACCCCGGGGACCCAATCACTGACCCTGACCTTGGAGTGCAGCCCCCCCTCAACCTTCATTGGATGGAATTCTCCCCTGAATCTCTTGTTCCCCAATAAAAGGCTACTCCCCGGCGTGTTCACTCTCTCTCTCTCCTGCTAGCCCAGAGTAATCCTTGCTGCCCTGCTGGGCAGTTAGAGGAGGGAACCAGAGAGGGGAGCCGTCTCGGACCTAGCAATAGAAATAAGGTAACTGAGTCTGTGTGTTTTATTTCGATCTCTTCTAACTAACTTTATGCCTAGAACCTCATTAATGCAACCATTGCGCAGGCCGCGTGGTAGAGTGGAGACTGCAGGGGAAATGAGGCTTCCACTGCAAGACCCAGGCGCAAGTCTGTGGAAGAGTCTTCCATGTCTTACACTAGCATATAAAATGTTAACACAGAAAAGAAAATTGGCAGAAAGTTCTCAATTTGATGACAACCTTAAACACATATTTGTTTACCAGTAATGACTTTTGCAGACTATTGGTAATAAATTTCCATCAGCCATGCTACAGGAAAGGCTGAGTTTACCTTTCTACTCCCTCCATAGAAAATACAGTAAGGGCAGCCAGGAGCCATGGTACACATCTAGAATCCCAACAACCCTGGAAGCTGAGACAGGAGGATCACAAGTTGGAGGCCAACCTTGAAAACTTAGTCTCAAAGGAAAAAGGGCTAGGGACATAGCTCAGGAGGAGAGTGTCCCTTGGCTCAAAAGAAGGGAGGAAGGAAATACAAGGGCTGGGGTGTAACAGTAGTACAGTGCTTGCCTACCATGCTCTAAGTACTGGGTTCCATCCTCAACACCACAAAAGAAAATGGAAAAAAAATCATAGTCATTCAAAGATGCAAAGAATATGAAGCCAAAAAGAAGATGAAAAACATAGAATAATGAGAAGCAGCAAACAAATTTTTTTTTTTATGTTTTGACACATTGGCAGAATTTGTTAATCTTAAAATGCATAGTTGTGACTGCTGATTTTTTGTTTGGTTGGTTGTTGTTGTTTTGGGGTACTGAGGATTGAACTCAGGGGCACTTTACCACTGAGCCACATTCCTGGTCCTTTTTATTTTTTAATTTGAAACAGGGTCTCACTAAGTTGCCAAAGGTTTCACTAAATTGCTGCCACTGGCCTCAAATTTGAGATCTTCCTACCTCAGCCTCCTGAGTCTTTGGGATGCTAAGCATGGGCTACCACTTGTGACTGTTCATATTCTAAATAAATGACTTTTGTATCTAAATTGGAATTTGTAAATTAGTATTTTCTTAAAGAGGGCCCCCTAAGTTGCCTAAGCTTCAAGCCTAAAGAAACCTGACACCACCACCCCCAGGAGAATTAAAAAAACATAAAGTACATTGCATGTGATAAACACTCAAGTTAGTGACTGTTGCTTTTTGAACCAGCAGTGGAGTGGGTGGAGGCTGTGGCCTACCAGCCAGGAAGAGGTTCCTGCAAAGGCATAAAGGCTGGGACTGGAGGGTCAGGGTGGCTCCCAGAGCTGCTGAAGGAAAGGGAGGTGGAAAACCAGGGAGGAGGGCAGGGAAGCTGAGGGAACAGGGGCAAGGGATGGGGTAGAGAGAGGTCTGGCAGATTCCCAGGGCGCCTTGGCTGGAACCAGCCTCCACTGACCAGAAGCAACAAAGCCCACCTCTTGGGAGGTTGTCTCTCTGCTCCCCTACCTTTTGGCATCAGACTCTTGGCCTCAGAAGAAGCCCCTAACAGGACAGCAGGGTGCTGGGTACAGGTGAGAGGGTGGGCAGTGGGGCCTGCTCTCCTTCCTCCCTGGGTGGTCTGTTGGAAGGCTGTGTCTCCAGCCAGCACCCAGATCACTATAGGAGTGTGAGTTAAAGACCCTCATTCTCTGCACCGGTTATGATGACCTTGTGTGGCCATGTCTGGCCCTGTCAGACTATTCTCTCACCCGCTGCCAGCCAGGCGGGCAGCATCAGCATAATGCCCACAAGGAGGCCCAGAGTTCAGGGTTTCCTGACCAGACTCCTAATGGCAGCATCTTTATCCCCCATCCTTGTTTTTTTAAAGCTTCTTTGTTGTGTTGACATGCTGTAAAAACATAAATGACCTTTTAAATAAGTTAAAATTCACAAGACCGTGGAGAACTGGCCTGTGATACTGCAAGCTCTATAGGAACATTTGTAAATTTTTTTTTTTTTTAATTAAGACTTCTGTTCCAGACTTCAAACTATACTACAGAGCAATAGTAACAAAAACAGCATGGTACTGGTACCAAAACAGGCGGGTGGACCAATGGTACAGAATAGAGGACACAGTAACCAATCCACAAAACTACAACTATCTTATATTTGATAAAGGGGCTAAAAGCATGCAATGGAGGAAGGATAGCATCTTCAACAAATGGTGTTGGGAAAACTGGAAATCCATTTGCATCAAAATGAAACTGAATCCCTTTCTCTCGCCATGCACAAAACTTAACTCAAAATGGATCAAGGAGCTTGATATTAAATCAGAGACACGGCGTCTGATAGAAGAAAAGTTGGCTATGATCTACATACTGTGGGGTCGGGCTCCAAATTCCTCAATAGGACACCATAGCGCAAGAGTTAACAACTAGAATCAACAAATGGGACTTACTCAAACTAAAAAGTTTTTTCTCAGCAAAAGAAACAATAAGAGATAAACAGGGAGCCTACATCCTGGGAACAAATCTTTACTCCACACACTTCAGATAGAGCCCTAATATCCAGAGTATACAAAGAACTCAAAAAATTAGACAATAAGATAACAAATAACCCAATCAACAAATGGGCCAAGGACCTGAACAGACACTTCTCAGAGGAGGACATACAATCAATCAATAAGTACATGAAAAAATGCTCACCATCTCTAGCAGTCAGAGAAATGCAAATCAAAACCACCCTAAGATACCATCTCACTCCAGTAAGATTGGCAGCCATTATGAAGTCCAACAACAACAAGTGCTGGAGAAGATGCGGGGAAAAGGGTACACTTGTTCATTGTTGGTGGGACTGCAAATTGGTGCAGCCAATTTGGAAAGCAGTATGGAGATTTCTTGGAAAGCTGGGAATGGAACCACCATTTGACCCAGCTATTCCCCTTCTCGGTCTATTCCCTAAAGACCTAATAAGAGCATGCTACAGGGACACTGCTACATCGATGTTCATAGCAGCACAATTCACGATAGCAAGATTGTGGAACCAACCTAGAAGCCCTTCAATAGATGAATGGATTAAAAAATGTGGCATTTATACACAATGGAGTATTACTCTGCTTTAAAAAATGACAAAATCATGGAATTTGGAGGGAAATGAATGGCATTAGAGCAGATTATGCTAAGTGAAGCTAGTCAATCCTTAAAAAACAAAGGCCAAATGACTGCTTTTATATAAGGGGAGTAACCAAGGACAGGGTAGGGATGAAGAGCTTGAGAAGAAGATTAACATTAAACAGGGATGAGAGGTGGGAGGGAAAGGGAGTGAGAAGGGAAATCGCAAGGAAATGGAAGGTGATCCTCAGGGTTATACAAAATTACATATAAGAGGAAAGGAGGGGTAAGAGAAAAATCATACAAGTGGAAGAAATGATTTACAGTAGAGGGAGTAGAGAGAGAAAAGGGGAGGGGAGGGGAGGGGAGGGGAAGGGGGAGAGTAGAGAATAGTCACTAGAATGGCAATATGTAAATCAATGGAAGTGTAACTGATGTGATACAGCAATCTGTATACGGGGTAAAAATGGGAGTTCATAACCCACTTGAATCAAACTGTGAAATATGATATATTAAGAACTATGTAATGTTTTGAACGACCAACAATAAAAAAATAATATACTTTGTATGAAAATATAAAATAAAGTGAAATAAAATTCAAAAAAAAAAAAAAAAGACTTCTGTTCTTCAAAATCTAAATTTGAAACCTGTAACAACTCACCAGCTCACACTACAGTGACTGAATCCTAAACTGTCATCCCCTCAAAGCCCCAAGGAAGCCAAGTTTTATAATAAAATCCTAAAGTTCCTAACTATTCTGAGGATGCGGGATCTGGAAGCAAAGTGAGGCTGGGGGAAGGAGGGCGGGCCAGCTCTGGCTTGCAGACACAAGTGGATCTGCTTTCCAAGAAGAATGTTTGCCCTGAAGCTCTGGCTTTACCGCCTGTGCAGCTGGGACTGGGGTCCCCACTTCTCCTTTAGCAAAGTGAAACGCTTTTTAACTCCAGCATCTTTAGAGCATTTTCGGACTTTTAGAACGAAAAGAAAAACGCCTTTTCTTTGGAAGGCCAATCTGCCCACACCCCTCCTCCGAGCCCAAGCACAGACCTTAACAAGCTAAACTTGGGACAAGGCTTCTTCCTACTCAAATTAGGCCCAGCGGGAGGCCCCCTTATCCCTGCCACACTGCCGGCGCTCCCTACTGCGTGCCGGCGCTCCCTACTACGTGCGGCTGCACTGCAGGAACCGGGGACCACGCAGGAAACGAATACAAAAATGCACAGGAGGAAGGAGAGAAGCTCCGCTCCTGTTTTAAATCCTCGTGGCTGGGTTTCTTCAGTCCTATGGCTTGTTTTTCATCCTTTCGGCATCCTAACAAGTTCCTCCTGAAGGCTGAGTCTGGGCCAATCACTGCGTGAAACCACTTTCAGTTTGTGGGCCGGAGCAAGTTTGGACCCGGATGCCTGGAGAAAGACAACCCAGCACCAGCCCCGCCAGCTCTGCCAGCGCCTGGGGCTTAAAGCTGGGGTAACCTTGACCTGGCCACTGGATCAATTCAAAGGTCCTTAAAACAGCAGCTGCGGTCTTGTAGCCTTGATAAAGTGACTCTCCCGAACGCCAAGGTCAAGCACGCTGCAGCTACCATCCAACTGGCAAAGGAGAGGGGGCGCCCCCGCCCCACGCACCCACTAGGTCCTCACTGCCTCGGGCTGCTGGGTGGAGAAGGGGCAGGGAAGGAGGTGTCCCCGGAGCAAACACAAAGAACTCGCTCCCCCATCACGTCCCAGCACTTCGTCCGGTGCGGCGCGCACTGCTGCGCACAGGACCCCAGCGCACGCCTCGCTCCGGGAGCCGGGCCCTCGCCCCGCGGGACTTCTGCGGGACGCCCAGAGCTCCGAGTGAGGGTGACGCGCCCGCGCGCCCGCCCGCGGCCACCGCGCTCACCTGTCCCGCCTGCAGCGCCAGCTGCACGGCCGCCTCGAAGCACTCTTCCCAGGGGCCCCCAGCGAGCGCCGCCTTGTCCTCGCCGCCCGGCTTCATCACGGCCTCGCCGGGTCCCGCCACCTCCGGCCGTCCTCCAGGATCCAAGAGGGACCCCGGCTCCCGCCGCCCGGATGCCAGGCTCCGCACGCCCTCCTCGCGTTCCCGCCAACTCGCGCCCGTACCACCGCACGCCGCACCACCGAGCCCGCAGGAAGGGAAGCGTGGGGGGCCGTGGCCCGGGTAGCCGCGCCTCGAGGCCCGCCCCCGGCCCGCCCCACTGGGCGTGCCCCGAACGCCCCTGGGCGTCGACCCCACCCTCCCCACCCCCGCACGCAGCCGGGCGTCCCGCCCCTAAGGCCCCGCCCCGCGCCTCCCGCAGGGCCCCGCGCGGTCTCACAGGGCCCCGCGCCCCGGTGGGCGCTGGCCGGGCAGAGGGTTGGGGACGCGGGGCTGGGTCCCGGTGGGCTGCTGCCGGGTGAGCGCAGGCGCCAGGCCACGGCTCTGCCCACCACCGTCCATCCCAGGGCGCCTCTGCGCGCAGCGGCGATCTGGCCCGCACCTTCCAACCAGTCGCTGTTTGTCCGCGGAGGTCGCTGGACGTCCGCCTGCTCGGGTCCCTTGTGGGCAGCAGGTAGGCGGGTTGGATGCACAGGAGCTGCCATTCAGGCTGCAGCCCAACCCACTTGACAGTCACCGGGGTGCGGGAACTGCTCAAAATCAAAACTGGAACTTGAGCCTGGACTGTGACTGTGGCCAGCCTGTCCGTAGTGAGGATGACCCTTTAAACCGCAAGGCTTCCACCTCTGGCACCATGAAAAAGTGAATTCCAGGCATTTCCTGAGAGGAACGGCGGTGTCCAAGAGTTTAACGCGGAGCAGCTCAGCCCAGCCCTTTTACAAAAGCTGCTGACTCCGTGGAAGCATTCTGGCTTGGCCCTTCCCAGAGCCTGGGGAGACGATGAGTTTGTGTAGGAACCCTGAAGGGACGGTTGTTCACTCAGTTAACCTAAGGATGGGAGTGGGCATTTGTGGAGAAACTTTAGGTGTACCGTTCTGGGACAAAAATTCCAAACAGCAGGAGGAAGTAGGAAGGTAGACTTAGGGACAGATTTAGGGCTTATCTCATGAACCCGGCTCATCTTATGGTTCAGAAGAGGAGACCAAGGATCGCCCTGGCCAGTTTAGGACAGGCAAAGGGGTGCTCTACTCCATCCTTCTTATGCTGAGTGATTCGTTTTATTTTTTTGTTTGTTTGTTTGTTTTTAATTTTTTTTATTTTTTAAATTTTTTTATTGGTTGTTCACAACATTACAAAGCTCTTGACATATCATATTTCATACATTAGATTGAAGTGGGTTATGAACCCCCAATTTTACCCCAAATGCAGATTGCAGAATCACGTCGGTTACACATCCACAATTTTACATAATGCCCTATTAGTAATTGTTGTATTCTGCGAGTGATTCGTTTTAAAACGAAATGAGCTCAGTGGTTGATCTTCATGGCAGGTTTTGTGTGTGTGTTGCTGTGCTGGGGACTGAACCCAGGGATGCTCTACCACCGAGCTATATCCTCAGTCCTTTTCGTGTTTTATTTTTTATTTATTTATTTTGGTTCTGGGGATTGAAACCAGGGATGCTTTACCACTGAGCTACATCCCCATCCTTTTTAATTTTTTGTTGAGACAGGGTCTGGATAAGTTGCTTAGGGCCTTGCTAAATTGCTGAGGCTGGCTTTGAACTTGCCTCAGCTTCCCGAGTCACTGGGATTACAGCCATGTGCCAGGGTGCCAGGCTACAAGTTTTCATTAGAGATCATTGTCAGGAAGTGATGAAATTTCTCTTTGGCCTCTTCTCAGCTCCCTTTTCTGAATCTCTCTCCTTCCTCTCTGAACTGTGACCCAACCAGGAAGCTTCTTTATATCTTTTGATAAACTTTTATTATGGATCTCAGCATATCTAAACATCTACATTGAAAGACTTGATAACTTCCTTTTCTAACTGACAAATGTCTTAAGGCACAATAGTGTGACTTTTTAAAGATGTTAAGTTTGGAGCAGCCAGACTTGCCTGAATTGAGGTGCTTTCTTCCTTGCTGTGTGAAAGTTACAAATGCCTTCGAAGCCCCCTTTTTTTTTTTTTTAAGAGAGAGAGAGAATTTTAATTTTTTTTTTTTTTTTAGTTTTCAGCGGACATACATCTTTATTGTATGTGGTGCTGAGGATGGAACCCAGGCCGCACACATGCCAGGTGAGCATGCTACCGCTTGAGCCACATCCCCAGCCCAGCCACATCCCCAGCCTTCGAAGCCCCTTTTCTCAACTATAAAGTGGTCTCTGTAGCTATTATATGAGGGAATATACGTGTGTTTGGCACTCAGCAACGGGGAAGCCTGAGGAAGAAGGATCCCAAATTCGAGGCCAGCTTGAGCAGCTTAGCAAGGCCCTACCTCAAAATAGAAGGTTAAAAGGGGGACTGGGGTTGTGACTCAGTGGTAGAGCACTTGCCTAACACATGTGAGGCACTGGGTTCAATCTTCAACACCATAAAAAAACTAATAAAAAATATTACTATAATAAATACAACAGCAATAAAAATAAACAAAGACATAAAAAGATCTTTATTTTAAAAAGGGGGGAGGGGTGTAGCTCAGTGGTAGAGCCCCTGGGTTCAATCCCCAGTTCCAAAAAACAAAAAAGGCTGGTCACTCAAGCACCAATGTGACTGACCTCCAAGATCAGCATGTTGCTTGTCACATAATAGGTACTTAATAAATCTGTTAGTCATCGAAAACAACATCATCTTTTTCTAACAGATAATGCAAATCTCTCCTGCCTTAATGAGGATCCTTCACCACCCTGCCTTAGATGTCCTCTGCACGTTGCATCTTGCAGGACAAACCTCAGAGTCCTGAGCTCTGCTAACTTCCCACTTCCCACCTACAGCCTGGTGGGTGCTCTGGTCCTCAGGAGATCACATGCACAGTGTGTAGGCCGGGGGTGACAGGGGAGGGTGGGGGGCATCAAGATGGACTGCATGTCCTTATTGTCCTAGGAGCCCCTCCCCTGGTCTTCTCTGGAACACAGCAAAGGCTAAATAAGCAAAATCTCAGGCAGAGTTTTCTTCTATCGGTTTCTCTAGCTTCCCCAGTTGTTCTGAAATCTGATCTTATTCTCCAGAGCTGACTTGGACACTGAATAAATTTTTGGTTTATTTCATCTCATCTAAGTCCCTAGAAGCAGTCCCAGGACAATTCTGTCCAGTGTTAACTTTACTGTAGAAGATTGATATTATGGGCTGAACTGTGCCCCTCCCACAAAATCCACACGCTGAAGTTCTGACCCCAGAATGAATAGTGAAGTAACCTGGTGGAGAACTTTTTAACAGCTCTATGGGCACAGAGCTTTGCAAGCACTGCTGGAGTCATGCGATGCCTTCTGGGCATGTGCAGGGTCCAGTAGCAGTCCATGAAACAAACCAGAATAAGATTAGGTTTCAGAGCAACTCGGGGAAGCTAGAGAATCGGATACAAGGAGAAGATGGAGGTAGAACCTTTAAAGAGGTAGTTAAGTTAAATTGGGGTTGTTAGGGCCAACCCTAATTTAAGATGACTGATGTCCTTATAAGAAGAGGGAATTTGCACACACAGAAAGTCACTGGGAGCCTGACAGGATGGTACATACCTGTCAAGCCAGTGACTCAGGAGGCTGAGGCTGGAGGATCACAAGTTCAAGGCCAGCATCAGCAATTTAGTGAGTCCTTAAGCAATGTAAGACCCTGTCTCAAAAAAAAATAAAAAGGGTTAGGGATGTGGCTCAGCAATAAAGCACCCCTGAGTTAAATCCGCAGTATCCAAAAAGAAGAAGAAAAGAAAGACAGACACTGGGAGTGGTCATGAACCAGCAAAGATCATTTGAAGACAATCATATGCAAGCCAAGGAGATAGACCCTAGGAGAAACCAGCCCTGCCCACACCCGATGGAAACCTTGCAGGCTGTGGGTCTTTGTTACAAAATCCCAAGCTACATGTTCCAATGGGAACCCAGGGGATTTACCTTGTGCACCCCAATACTACAGACCACAAGGAGCTCCTTTCAGCCCAGACCACGCAGGGGAGTGGGGAGTACAGAGCTCACAGGGCCAGAGCCAACCCTGCTGCCATCTCTGGCCCCGCAGTGAGGGGTCATTTCTGCAGTGATGGGAGCCAGCCAGCACCACCCAGTAGTGCACAGAGTCAGGTGGGTGATGGCCGACAAGTGCTGTGTGTTTGGGTGCCACCTGACCTGCACATGGACAGGCAGCAACACATGCCTCTAGTAATCCTTGCAAAGCTGTGTGCCCACAGAGCTGTTAACCGCCAGGTTACATCACTGCTCACTTATTCCCACTATAACCCTGGAGGTGCTTTTTCCTACTCTGGGGAAATCTGCTAAATGGTTACTTGCCTTTGAGGAAGGGGTTAATGTGGTAGTCCTTCTTCTCTTGCTGAGCCGAACCTTTAACTTCTGAGAATTCACAGACTCACATTTCTTCCTGGTTTGCCTTTTAATCACTTTTCAGGGTCCCACATTCATAGATTCTGGAGAGTAAGGAATTGTACTTCAATAATCGATGTCCCCTCTGACCTATGAAATCAATGTCCAGCACTTCCAATTCTAAGCCTGATGGCCTGAGTGGAAATTAGCAGGCTAGACTAGAGGTCATATTTTGCAACCTGCACATTCAGTTGTACAACATGCAACTCTATTCACTTCCTCATAACTGAACTTTCTTGCCTCACCTCCCGCCTGATAGCAGAAAACTGCACCTACTTACTTTCAGACTCTTCACACCTGTGTCGATGCAAAATATCAATTCTGCTTTAAAGAAAAACAAGATAGATTGTTCTGAACCAAATATAAGTAGCTTAGGCCTGGGAACACAGATTCGAGTTATTTGAAGGCGTGTTCTGAAGAACAAAGACCTGCAAGGACCCTTTGGGCAGAGAACAAAGTTAATCACAAACCAGTTCATTCAGGGAATACATTGATAAAGTGGACGGTACCTTGCTGCATTCTTAGGAGAAGACTGGAAAATCAGGGGTCTGTTCTTTTACCTAGTTGTCAGTGCTAGGCCAGACACCAGGTCAGAACCATGACTTCTTTATCTTAGGGCCTCAGGTACTTTGTCCTGCAGGTCCATCTGCCTGGGCTTCATCTCTCTGGGGAGGAAGAAGTTATCTCACTGGTGCTTGCTAAAGAACTCTATTGCAATAGTTTCTCGGGAAATGCTTCATTTCACACTTTAGTGATTTTTCATACATTTCAGGTTTAAAATTCAATCAATTCCACCTCGAACTGTTCCTTTTTCCATGTGTGGGTCTGCACAAATGGACCTGGCCAGAGAGGCCCATACTCCTTGGCCTTGGCTGAGTCCTACATTGGCCAAGCTGAGACCCCATCTGCCCACTGTGCCTTGGCTTTGCCCCAGCCCCTGTGGCTTCTCCTGGGTAGCCTGACCGTTCTGGGCCTGCTCATGTGGGTCTCTTGTTTGCTCCAGGAGGCCTCTAGAGCCTGAACACTAACTTTGCTATCATGCAGTTCTTCTGTGTTGGTGTCTGTGGAAGAACCCAGGAGCTCACTGGTTCCCCAGGTCCCACAGGAAGGCACCCAAGCCTTCATTGTCGCCTGGCTCCTCACCTCTGCAGGAGAGAGGGCTTCTGCGCCCTGTGGGAGGTAACCCTGCCTCTTCTCCTCCCCCTCTCCAGGCAGCTGTGCCCTTGTAGGAGAGAAAGGGACACTGGCTATGTTCCAGCACATCTCCCCTCCCCCTCAAAGAACTTTGTTTGTTTGTTTTCAGTGCTGGGAATCCAACTCAGACCCTCATGCATTCTGGGTAGGTGACACCACTGAGCTATGTCCCCAGCCTCTCCCCCAATTTTCTTTTTACTTTTCATTTAATTTTATATTTTAGTAGTGGCAATTGAATCCAGAGGCACTCTGCTGCTGAGCTACATTTTAATAATTAATTTAATTATTTAAAAACATTTTTTTTGGTTGTACACGACACAATACCTTTATTTATTTTTATGTGGTGTTGAGGATCAAAACCAGTGCCTCACATGAGCTAGACAAGTGCTCTACCACCGAGCTACATCCCCAACCCTAATTTTAATTATTTAATAACAAGTTAATTATTTTTAATTTTGGGACAAGGTCTCACTAAGTTGCCCAGGCTGGCCTCAAACTTGTAATCCTCTTGCTTCAGCTTCCCATGTCACTGGGATTATAAGAATGTGCCATTGGGCATGGCCCAGTTTTCTTTTTTTTCTTTCTTTTAAATGTTTTTAAAAGTGTGTTATACTTGTACATCATAGCAGGTTCATTTCATCATAATCATACATGCATAGAATATAATTTGCTCCATATCAGTCCCCAGTACTTCTTCTTTCCCTCCCCTCTTCCCTCCCACTGTTCCCCTTACTCTGCTGATCTATTATTATTCTATGTATTTATTCACTGTAATTGGTGCTTTATAGATGGTGAAACCCACTGTAGTGAATCATTGGGTCCATTTCATTCTGTAGTCCTTCCATTTCCCTCTTCCCTCCCTTTTCCCATCCCTCCTCCCTCCCCCATGGTCTTACACTTTACTCATCTGCTATCTGTTTTCCTGGGATACCCCCTCTTTCCTTCCCCTGATTTTGGTCTAGCTTCCACATAGGAGAGAAAATGTTAGACCATTGACCTTCTGAGTCTGGCTGATTTCACTGAGCATGGTATCCTCCATTTCCACCTATTTACCAGCGAATGCCATAACATATTCACAGCAAAATGTAGAGGAAGGTTCAGAGATTTCCCATCTGCGTCCCCTGTACACAGCTGCTTATCTCTCCTATCTTCTTTGTTGGCCCTGACCTACTGGGCAGTGCTTCACTCTGAGTTCTTCAGTGATAAACACGCATCCTGTCCCTTGGGTAACTGAAGCCTTAGATCTGCTGCCGACTCCTGGGGTGAAAATGAGTGGAGGTGGCACAGACTGACAAACTCTCCTCCTGCCTATAGTTTAAAACTGGGTTGTTTTCTAGGAAATGTTTCTGTTTTTTTTTTTTTTTATTGCAGACTTATGTTCATTTGCATGCAATGTGGTCCCCTATCCCCGCAACTAAAAAGATTTTGTTACAATATTCCATTCAGTTTGGGTGTATTTTTACTACAGAGAAAAGAGAGGAAAAACAATCTTTTTACCTGGGGAAAGTTGTATGTTGGTGCACACAAAGATGCTTCAGAGCTATAGGTAACATCTGTGGGGAGATGCAAGGAGGCTGGGCTGCACTGTCCCAGGAGGGGTCTTGCACTTGACCTACTCACTACAGGACCATGCTGGAGGAAGCCCGGTGGGGCTTTGTGTCTTGGTTCCAGAACACTAAAAATCACACTTGTTCCAGAACAAATGCCCCGTGACTTCCGGGGAAGAGGGTATCAGAGATGGGGTTTCCCAGCACACTGAGCCTGCCCTCTCCGTGGTTCAGGACACGAAGGAGGGACCATCTCGGAACCTTGTCGATGTCCCTTTACGTCTCCTTAGTCCGTCACCATCCTTCTCAGGTAGTGCGATTGATGACGGAGCTAAAGCGTGCGTGTCTGAGGGACGAGAGGTCTGAAGCGGGAAGTCTGTTCCTGGACATTCCACAGTCAGTAGTATCCAGAGCTTAGACCAGCTCCCAAGACACAAATGCTAGAAGGTGCCATGCTGAGGCTCCCACCTGTCATCTTAGTGACTGCGGAGGCTGAGGCAGGAGGATGGCAAGTTCAAGGCCAACCCCAGCAACTTAGCCAGACCTTGTCTCAAAATAAAAAAATAAAAAGAGCTGGGGATGTGACTTAGTGGTAGAGCCACTCAGCCCCCTGGGTTCAATCCCCATAGTACAAAAAAAAAAAAAAAAAAAGGAAAAGAAAAAAGATCTAGAAGGCCACTCTCCTTCCAGGCCCCAAGCCCCTCCCAGTTCTCACACACTGCCTCATTCTCATGCCCCGTCCAGCCTCTGTCACCCTCAGGTCCCTACAGGCAGTACCCAGTCCCCTGCCCCGACATGTTCCCAGTTTCTCTTCTTCCCTCTGACCCCAACAGCCCCTAACAGTGGAGTCCTCTGGAAGCTTGTGGGCACTCCCAGGGCCAGTGTGCAGGGGTGAGGCTGGTGTGTGGGTGGCCATGCCCTCTTCTCCCACCGCTCTCTGGCTCCTCTTGGGCTCTTCTGTGTTAGGCGGGAACTCCAGCTCCCAGGAGGCTTTTTGGGTCACCATCATCGTCTTGTGTGAGCTGGCGTCTTGTGTGTTCGTGTCTCTCTTGGCTTGTGACTTTTCGCCCGACCCCAACACAACTTTCAAGGTGTTGCCAGCATTTAAAGAATGGTCCTTAACTGCTTGTCTCTGAGGTGGCTGACAGCTGCGTGGGGTGTGTGGAGAAGTCAGTGAAACTGTGGAAAGGACCTGCACACAGTAGGTGCTCACTAAACGCTGGCCTCTTTCCATTGCCTGACCTTAGTGCTGCCTGGTGGTGCATTTGCTTGTTCTTGCTAACTCTTTCCCTCCACTGGTTTCTCCCAAGCCCTCTGCTCTCTGCTCAAACCCCAGCCTCACACTGCGTCCACTGCCGTGGTCGAAGCTGACCGCAGCAGCCTCACCATCCCATTCTCCTCCTGCTTCTCCTCTGCCCAGACCCTGCCCTTCCCTTTGTGCTGGGGGCCTCCCTGCCTCCTCCTGCTGCCCCCCTTCCTCTTCACTTCCTGTTCCTCCTGTGTGCATGCCCTCCGTCCATCTGCCTGCACCATGTCCCCCTTCCGCTCAAGCTCCTCTCCCTGAATGTTCCTGTTGACCTTGTGCCTCTGGTTCTACCACTCTCCTTTGGTTTGCAGCCAATGTCCCCCAAGGAGCGCCCCCCTCCTCGCATAGACACCACCCATCATTCCAATGTCCCCCAAGGAGCGCCCCCCTCCTCGCATAGACACCACCCATCATTCCAATGTCTCCCAAGGAGCACCTCCTCCTCACATAGATGCCACCCCCGTCATTCCTCAGCCCACACCTTGCCCTGTGTGAGCTGCTGCTCTTGCAAATGTCACCAGTGCCCTTCCAAGGGCTGCACACAAGGAACCCTTTAAGATGGCTCTCCTGCTGGCGTCCTCGATGGCATTTCACTTAGGGGACAACTGCTTGGAATTCTCCTCTGGGCTTCAGGACACAGTGTCTGCTGATGCATTCCACGCCATTTTCTGGTCTCTGTGAAAACACTCGCCTCCCCCTTCCCTGTTCACTCTTGGCCACGTTCTGCACGACTGCCAAGTGCCAGGCTGGCGGCTCGTGTGTGTGTGTGTGTGTGTGTGTGTGTGTGTGTGTGTGTATGTGTGTGTGTATGCTTGCCACGGGACAAAGGTGAGGTCCCAGTCCTCAGGGAGCACCATGTCAATGAGGTCCCCAGAGAAGCAGAATGTGAATGAGGGGCCTGGAGTAGCTGAGCGGCAGAGCGCATGCCCAGCGGGCTTCAGGCCCTGGGTTCTGTCCCCAGCCTGGAAAAACAAATAAAATGAGAGAATAACTTAAACTCCTGAAATACAGGGTGACCCCCAATCACATATGCCTTTCTTTAGACTAATCAGTGGAAGCTCAGTAGTCAGAGCAGCTTTGCCCTAGACACCGAGGAGCCCGGCTCCAGAAAAAACTCTGATCTTTCAGACCTGGCCCAAGGCGACTCCCAGCGGGTCAGGTGCTGCCTTCCTCACTGGAGCTGGTGTGCCGCTGGTGACCCCAGCTTTTGGACAGATTTCAGTGCAGGACTCAGAAACCACCCATCCCAAGATGGGAGGCTGCCTCCAAGGAGACCCTCCTGCCCCTTCCTTTTGGTCTCCTCTCCCTCCTGTGTGCACTCTGGGACCCCGAGGATGCTCTCCCAGCCTAGCCCAGAGCTCATACTTCTCCACACCCAGCCCTCCCCGCTCCGCCCTGTCCCCAGGCCTCTGGGTCCTGGCAGCCCAGTTTATTCCAACCAGTCTAGAAATACTCACACCAGGAAATTATTTGGTTTTCTTGGTTTTCAAATCTGATTGGCACTTAATGATTATCTTTATTTATTTTTTTAAAAGATGGGGTTTTGCTATGTGCTGCTTAAGCTGGCCCCTAACTGTGCTCTCCAATGATCCTCCTGCCTCAGCCTCCCTAGTAGCTGGGACTTCAGGTGCTCACCATCACGCCCAGCAAGGGAGTTTAGAATTGAATGAATAAAAGCAGGTTTTTGTTTTCGAGATGACAAACCTAAAGAGAGATCACTGGGCCTGAGTGATGGGATAAGGCTTCAAGAAATTTTGTGGACAACTTGGCAAAGGAAACTTAAATCCTTAGATCTCAGATGTGGACAAGGAAGGGGGATGTGGAGTTGACTAGCCATTGTAAGGTCAGCATGTTGAAGGGCCTGATGTTTGGAGCACATGGAGCAAGACCTGCCTGAGCTGGTCACACTGGAGGTGTCCCAATGACTTCTGGGCAAACTCTGAGGGTTACTTATTCAACTATGCGATGAAATACATTCAAACATGCAATCTTGCACCTGGCAAGTTTTTTTTCCCCCCAGGAGGGCAGGTACTGAAACTTCCACCACAGTCAGCTGTCTCCCATTGGCCATTGACCAACAAGAATATGTCCAAGGAAACAATGGTGTGAATCAGGATGCGTATTTGGAGAAAGAAAAGACATAGCAGTGAAGGAGCTAAGGATGAACTGTCTCAAAATATGCCACATTGGTCTGTTGCTGATTTTGAGCTGATATCATTTGAGAAAGGATAGCCTTGGAGAAGGTGGCTCGGCCTGTCTGTATGCAGCAAGCCGGGAAGGCAGGGAAATGGCCTTCTTCACCAGAGCCTGTGCTTGGGCTGCAGCAGATGGGCTGGCCCAGCTCCCCAGTCCCCTGCTCTCCTCCTGGCTCTAAGTGACACCCCTGGAACTCACTGCTGCTGAATCCAGATGGCCATCTGGGCTGTCACCCCTTGCCACGAGGGTGCTTTGGTCATCTCACTGTCCTGTGAAGGTCCGCATGTACATATGAAATTAATAAAGTTTTATGCTTTGCTCTTGTTAATCAGCTCCTGTGTAAACTGGGTTCCTGGATGCAGTTGAAGAACCCACCTAGGAACCATGGGGGATAGAGAGGACACTCCATCCCTGCAGCAGCCAGGTAGAGTGTGGGGTGATAGAAGGACTCTCAGGAGAAGGGGCCACAGCAAGCTGCCTTTGCTAAGGCTCTTCTGGGACAGAAGCTCCCAGGCCCTGCCTGCCTCCTCCCAGCCTTCCATCTAACTCACATGGTGGTTGGTATTCTTCTGAAGGAGGCCCTGGGATTGAATGGGGCTGGCACAACCACCACAGCCTCCCCAGAACCATAATGAGTCCACACACCGCCGCATGCATCAGGGCTAATAATAGAGAAGAGCAGTGAGGCCTGACATTATTCAGGGTCTGGGAACTCACCCAATCAGTGCTACTCAAACCTGGGCAGGGCTGTAGCACTCAGGGGAGCACAGCACTGGGCGCCTTCAGGAGGGGCAGAAGGTCTCCTGCAGAGACTGCAGAGGAAATGCCCTCCTCCAGCTATAGGAATCCTAACCTCCACGATAAGCTATAGAGCATTCACAATTATATTTTTTAGCTGTGCCTTATACCTGACACCCCAAGTCCAAACTTGCAGTAGTCACGTCCCCTTTAAGTTGCCACAGTACAATGAAGTAGTAATGCATGTACAAAAGCATGTGGCATTACAGAAGTCTTTTCTCAAACTACTCAAGCCTGTTGGGACCTACCAAATTTAACTTGCCATTGATTCCTATCTCCCACTCCTCCAGCCAGGCTGTAGGAAACTGGATTCCTACCTCAGGTTGTCCTGTGCTTTCTCTTCCTCACAGTGTGCAAGTAGTGACAACCTGTCCCACCACCCTGTCCTCATTGCAGCCACAACAGTCCAGGGTAGCCTGTCCTTCAAGCCAGGTCAGCAAATGCTTGAACACACTGACAGGTAACAGTGACAAGCAATGGCAGCCACATGCTGTGGGTTACAAATACCTGCTGAGTGTCCCTTCTCTGAAATGCTTGGGATCAGAAAGTTTTCTGATTTTGGATTTAAAAATAAAAAAAAAAAAATTGCAAATACATCACGTGGTATCTTGGGGATGGGGACCAAGTCTAGACATGAGATCCTTTTATGTTGCATATACTGTATTCACATAGCCTGAAGGCAACTTTATGCAATATTTTAAATAATTTAATGTATAAAGCACAGCTTCGCATGGAATTTTCCACTTGCAGCATCATGTTGATCTTCCAGATTTCAAATTTCTGAGCATTTGGGTTTGGGATTCCAGACCTGGGTGCTCGATCTGTATTCCAGCTCCCACCACAGAGTTCCAGGCCAAGATCAGGCCCAAGAGACACCCACCTCAGTTCTGAAATCTCATCGGTGAGAGTCTGTTTCCTCGAGGCCAATCTGCCATCAGTCCTGGTCATGGCAAGAAAATAGAAATAGCCCTAAGCATTTCAACAGAGAGAACTCACACAAGAAATCGGTTAAGCAGGTAAAAAGGCAAAGGCAGGAAACCGAGGCCGTGAAGATAGCAGTGGAACCAGTTCCTGCCATCACCAACCTCAGGGCAGAGGTTGGGAGAACGGTGCCTGGAGCTGAGAGCCAGAGCCCACAGAGGACGCTGCTGGGCAGGCGGGCAGGCGCAGGCGAGGTCCTCCAGGAAGAGTGCTGCTGGCTGGTGCCACACGTCCACAGGGCACAGCGAGGTGGGCCAGGCGTGCTGATGAGGACAGGGCAAGCAGGTCCCTTGGGCTCCAGACGCCCTGTCATCTCTGTGCTCTCCCACCGCTGTCCCTGCTGCCTGTCCCTAGCAGAAGCCATTGGCATAGGGGAACTGCGTGTTCAGTCAGCCTCAGCAGCAAGCTGTGGAGCAGAGGAGGGTGGCACTGAGCTCAAAGACCATGGCTTACGATCCTTCAAGCATGGCCTCTGGGGTCCTATGGGCCTTGCTGCCCACCAGTCCTGCTGCCCTTTATGTAAGACAAGCTTCGTGCCCTCTCTGCAAGTAGGAGGGGTTAAGTTATCTTTCCTTATGATCCAATGCACCTGCTCAGGTGACTGAAAGCCAGGGACCAGCCAGGCATGGTGGAGCACCCCTGTAATCCTAGGGGCTCAGGAGGCCGAGGCAGGAGGATCTCAAGTTCAAGGCCAGCCTCAGCAACAGTGAGGCACTAAGCAACTCAGTGAGACCCTGTCTCTAAAAAAAATAAAATAGGGCTGGGGATGTGGCTCTGAGTTGAGTACCCCTGACTTCAATCCCCGGTACCCCCCACCCCTCAAAAAAAACCCCAAACCCTGGGACCATGTCTCCTATATCATCCAGGAATCTGTTTCCCCCACTGATGCTGAATTTCAGTATCAAGAGAATGAACTTCCATTGTTGTCTCTCCAGAGTGAGCACCGCTGTCCCTTTGAGTCCTGGGGCCATCTGTTCCAGGATGCACCGCAGATCCCCAGATCCACAGACGTTCAAGTCCCTTATATAAAATGTTGCCGTATTGCGCGGAACCCCTACGCATCCCTCTGTGTACCTAATACAGGGCCTACACGTCACTGCCTTTCCATGGGCTCAGCCTGGTCCTTGGAGCATGACAAACTCAAGTTTTGCTTTTTGGAACTTTATGGGTTTTTTTTTTTCTTTCTTTCTTTCTTTTTTTTTTTTTTTTTTTGGTGACTTGGTCTTGTCAGGGCCCAGGCTGGTCTTGAACTCCTGGACTGAAGCAATCCTCCTGCCTCAGCCTCCAAAGTAGCTGGGATCACAGGTCGACGCCACACTTGGCTTGGAATTCTTTTTTCCCAGTACTGGGGACTGAACCCAGGGGTGCTCTAGAACTCTACTACTGAACTATATCCTCAGTCCTTTTTACTCTTTATTATGAGATAGGATCTAACTACACTGCCCAGGCTGGCCTTGAATTGCCATTCTCCTCTTCAGCCTCCAGAGTCACTGGGATTACAGGTGTGAACCACCACACCTGCTTGGCTTAGAATTCTTTTAAAAGGTATTTTCTATCCACAGTTGGTTGAATCCATGAAGGCAGGTATGGAGGGTCAAATGTACTTTGGCTGGCACATGTAGGTACTTTAAAACATTTTGTTGGGTAGCTGGGGTTGTGGCTCAGTGGTAGAGCGCTTGCCTAGCATGTGTGAGGCACTGGGTTCAATTCTGTGCACCACATGTCAATAAATAAATAAAAGGTAAATTGACAACTAAAAAAAATATTTAAAAATTTGGTTGGATGAAGGAAAATGTCTTAAGTGTTTGTCAAGTTTGGTAGTAATATTCTAATTTTAAGAGATCACATATAAGTTATAGACAAATGAAAAGTTTTTAATGGGAGGTAAAGCATCCTGGGCTTAAGTTTTTTAAGAATCCCTGATCTACAGAAAACTGTAAGCTAATATAACTTCCATTTACAATCAAATGCTTGTCATTTACTCTCTGGTAGTCTAAAATCCTCCATCTCCACAAAATAGTTTTTTGTCTAATGTAGGTAAATATCTGTGGCCTGAGGATAGGAGGTGTTTTGTTTGTTTGTTTATTAGGGAGGGGTCTTGCCTTGATGCCCAGGCGAGCCTAAACTCTCACTCAACCCCCCGGGAGAGACTGCAGTGGGGGCCTGTGGCCTCGGGGCCCAGCATAGAAGGCATTTGTAAAGTGGGGAGCGTTTTTCATGTTTTCTTTGAAAGATGGCTGTTCTTTTAGTGAGAATGGGAGAAGTAGCAAAACCACACTGTCCCCTCCCAGGAACACAAGCCATTCGACAGGAAGACACTCTCCTTCCTCGAGAGGCATCTTCTCCTGGTCAGAGGAAGCCAAGAGGTAGCGGGGGTCTCTGGCTCCAAGGTGCCCAGTGACAACCTCAGAAGCTAAGATGGTGCCAGTCTGATACTGATGTGAGAGGCGCGTGAATCAAGGGGTGCGGAAGTGAGCTTGCCCAGCATGGTCAAGGCCCTGGTTTCCATCCACAGCACAGACAGGAAGGAGACCAAGGAAGGGGAAGAAAGCAGGGGAGGGGTGGATGTGTGTGGGGGACACCCACAGGGGACAAGAGGGCCGGGTAGCGTGGGGCTTCTTCTGAATAGTGGAGAAGAGAACAGAATGTTTCCCTGTTCCAGGTGGAGCAGGCAGTGATGGAGCTGGTGGGTTTGGAGCCTGATGGCATCTGACGGCGGTTGTGAGGGTGGGCAGGACCACCACCCTCAGCCTGTTCTCTGGTCCATAATTCCCAGGTGGGCGCTGGTCTGCCTACTGGGACATTTACACCACGTGAATGGTGCAAATGACTCATGAGGTTTTCATTTGGCTGAGCTTATTTCACGTACAAAATTGGTCTTAGAACAAGGTTCTTTCTACATTTTGGCATTAAAATACATTTTTTTAATAAATTGACTGTGATGAGAAATGACAGTTTTGTTTTGTTTTTCTTCCTCTCACTTAGATGTACAAATGGTTGATACACCTATGCAGGCAGACATCTAAACAGAAACAAAAAATTTAAAAAAATATCCCTTTTTGAGACCCTGTTGGTGTGTGGAAGCTGGAAGTCTGGGAAGCAGTGTGTTGGTCAGCTTTCCATTCCTATGACAAAATACCTGAGGTAATCCACCAACAAGAGGAAAGATTCACTTCAGCTCACAGTTTGGAGGTTTCAGTCCAGGTCCATTGTCCCTATTTCTTTGGGGGGTTGTGACAAGACAGTGCGGCATGGCAGGAGCAAGTGGCAGATGAAGCTCCTCACTTTGTGGAAGCTCCTCACTTCAGTGAAGACTGAAAGGAAGGGGTCCCAAGGTCCCCTTCAAGGCACAACCCCAATGACCTCACTTCCTCCATGAAGCCCCACTTCCTAAGGTCTCCACCACCTCCAGACAGTGCCACAGGCTGGGGACCGAGCCTTTAGCTGGCCTTCATGCACAGTGATGAAGTCCCTGGGGGCTCCTCCCACAAGACATGGTGAGCCAAGGAGAGGAGAGCTGGGGGACAGGACATCAACAGAGAACAGCACTCCATCTTTTCCCAGTTAAGAGTTAACAACAGGGGCTGGGGATGTGGCTCAAGCGGTAGCGGGATCGCTTGGCATGCGTGCAGCTCAGGTCCGATCCTCAGCACCACATACCAACAAAGATGTTGTGTCCGCCGAGAACTAAAAAATAAATATTAAAAATTAAAAAAAAAAGAGTTAACAACAAAGTCATTGGTGAGAATCCCCAGGACTTCTGAGATCACCCAGCTCTTCTAAGTAGCGATCAGAGAACTTTCTCTCGGATTATGCCCTTTTAGAAGGAAAAAACAAAGGGCTGCTTTGTACATTCCCCAAATTGCATTAATCAGGAAAAAAGAAATCACGTGGTCCTTAGGCGAACCGAGCCCTGACCTTTGCACGGATTGAGCAACCGGGTTTTATGCACTTCTCTGAACCTGTGGCTCAAGAGTGGTTGGTCGTGTGTGCACCGGGGAGAGGGCACTTTGCTTCGAAGAGGACCTGAGAGCTGGTGTTTTCAATTTCATTTGTGTTTTTGTTTTTGTTCTGTGAGGTGGAGTCTCACTGAAGCCCAGGCTGGCCTTGAACTTGTGGATCCAATGTGAGCTTCCCTCTTCACCACAGGCACATACCACTTGAAATTACCATAACGAGCTAAAATTATAAATTCAAAGACCTAACATTCTCTCTTTCTTGGTTTCTAATTTTTTGAGGTGCTCGTTATTGAACCCAGGGCCTTATGCATGCTACGCAACTGTCCTGCCACCTGACCTACATTCCCAGCCCTCAAACCTGATATATTTTTTAAAATTATTTATTTATTTCTGAGGGTGCTGGGGATGGAATCTGGGGGCACGACTGATTCAGACATCTCTTTCTTTGGCAGTGCTGGGGATGCAGCGGGGCTTCATTCATGCCAGGGAAGTGCTCAACCACCAAGCCACATCCCAGCCTCCCAAACCTGCTGTTCTTAAACCCTTGTGTTCACTTCATAAATCTTATTAATCTATTCAACAACCCAATTCTGTTAGTAAGTCAAAAGATTTAGCTTCCCCTTATTCTTTAATCAATGCTCAATTCGTGCATAAATTGCACAGGTTAAATTCTCTCCCAAGCATACTATTTCTAAACTTGATTGAATTGCCTTGGACATTTCAGGCTATAATGATGAGTGTGATGCCTGATTTCTTTCAAGCAGTCCAAATACACAACTAGGTGCTTTCATAACTTGCAAAGACAAAATCTCCCTGAGTACTTAAGTGGCTCGTGTGCTTAAGAAAGTTGACTTAGAACCCTAGAGAACCCGGTTCTCCTTGCCAATCCAACATCACAAATCAACCGAAGCCCACAAACCACGGTATTCTAAATGTCACGACAATGACAGAGGTCAAAAGCATTCTCAGCAACCGAGAGATGGATCTCTTATTCCAGGTCCTCGGTCTGGGCTGGAGGCTGGAAAGCTGTGCCTGAGTGAGAGGCTTGGCTTAGTCTGGCATCTCAGGATTGGAGACAAGGCTCCCTGCTACCTCATTTCTTTGCCTTGGTTGATTTCTTTGCTGTCAATATTTTTTGGGGGGGCGTGGGGTACCAGGGATTGAACTCAGGGGCACTCAACCACTGAGCCACATCCCAGCCCTATTTTGTATTTTATTTAGAGACAGGGTCTCACTGAGTGCTTAGCACCTGGCCGTTGCTGAGGCTGGCTTTGAACTCAGATCCTCCTGCCTCAGCCTCCGAGCCACTGGGATTGCAGGCTCACCACCTCACCTGCCAGATTTAGACTCAGTTTCAGAGGTTTTAATTTGGTAAACTTGGTTCCTTTATTCTGGGCCTGTGGTGAGGTGGCACATCCAGGCTCGAGTTCGCAAGGAGCGGGTCTCGTGACAGTTGAGAGGGAGAGGTGGAGAGGGCCCAGGGACTGGACACTCCTCCAGCGCCTACACACCCAAGGTCGCCCTTGCGGTAACTGGGCCACCGCCTGCAGTTCCCACCACCTCCCTGGAGTACTCTCAGTCATGAGCTTATCACCGGACCAATCCCTGGGAGATCAGAGCCCTCAGACCGATGCCCTGTACGGGAGATCCAGCCTCCAACACCGGAGTCTGGGAGTCTGGGGCACTCCAGATCCCAGCCCCTCACTTCAGTTGTCCGGCTGGATGTGACTGGTACACAGCGGGCTTAGCACAGCGCATCGTGTTCTCAAGCTGATCTTGGAAAGGTATGCATGGCTTTGCTTCACCCTCCTTAGTCTGCTTGTCCCTAGGAGGTCACAAGTGACTCATGCCTTTTTTGCAGAATGGTTAATTTCTTTCTTGAATTATTGTCATGCAGCCACGGGAGCTGGCTTCTGGGGAGTCTTGGAATGCCCTCTGCTTTTCATGACAAGTAAGTGTGTCAGGATGGCTGTGACTCCTCTCAAGACACAGGATCAGATGCTGAAGGGCCAGCAGCCCAGGGACCCTGGGGAGGTGACACTGATTAGAAGACTTTAGGTAGCATCATGTGCTGTGATGTGTCCACAGAGGTTCCTGTGTTGGAGGCGTGGTCCCCAAGGTAGTGGGTGTGGATGGGCAGTCAGCCCTCAGGACCTGTCCAGAGGCAGTGGTACCTTGAAGGGGTGGGGCCTGTGGGAGGAGTGTCCTCCTGGTCCTTAGGAGGCAGAGACCCATCTCAGGGAGTGGGTTTGGTCACCTAGAGAGAGGGTTAGGTTGTAAGCAAAGTGAGTTTAACCAGGTGCAGGGGCAAGTGCCTGAAACCCTACTACCCAGGAGGCTGAGGCAGGAGGATCTCAAGTTCAAGGCCAGCCTGGGAAACATAGTGAGTCCCTTCTCAAATGTTCTGCCTTCTCCACTGGTTCTCCTGCTCCTTCTTACCAGGTGAGCTTTCTCACCACATGGTGCTATCAGCCATCACCAGAAGCTGCTATCAGGGCCATGCTTTTGGACCTTCAGGACTGTGCCTAAATGAAACCTTTTGCTTTATAAAGTACTCTCAGGTATTTTGTTACAGCCATACAAAATGGAGTAAGACATGAGTTTGCATTTATGGATCTGTTAAGCCTCCATCTTAACTCAATACTCTTTTGGTTGAAAACAATCCTATTCTACAATAAAATCTTCACTTGTTTCCCTCTTTCTGATCTACCACTTCCTTCTTCTCTGACATAGCCATGCCCTCTTGCCATGTTTGAAGTGCCATCCTGTGTTATTTTCCCTAACTATTTGATTGAATCACACTGTTTGTCTAGCATTTTTCTGACTTTCTGTCACGAAAAATGCACCTATTTAGATCTTAGAGTCTAAGCAGCACAATCTCACCTGGTTATAATTACAGCTCCATTTTCTCCTAAAATCCTTTTTTTTTTTTTTTTTTTTAACAGTAGTTTTCTGGATCCACTTGAGCATTTGAGGTCAGCACACCCTGTCAGGAGCTGCAGTTTATAGTGTTCAATCTGCAAGACTGACAAAGAAAATATCCTTCAGTACTTCGCATGACATTCGAAGCTATAAGGTGCTTCGTGAACAGAAGCAGTGAACCTAATGGTAATCAATACTACTTTACCACCAAACTACGCTTTGATGTTGTCTTCTAGGGTTTGAGATTGTAATAATCAGTGCTCAGGAGGACAGAAGAGGGAAAGGTAGCCCAGGGCCTTCAGTCACTCAGGACATTAGTTCACAAGCATGTGCCTCTTACTGTGCCACGCCGGCGCCTCCCCCCCACCCCGCCCTGAATCGTGCTCCAGTGCCAGGACACAGGGTGTGTGGGTGGGCAGTCAGCCCTCAGGACCTGCGGGACCCTGACCTGCTGTGTGCTCTCCACTGTTGCACTACACAGCAGAGCCATTCAAGCGGAGAACAAAATATCTGCCTGGAAAGGCACAGTAGGCAGAGTGCTGAATTGCTGTGGATAATTTTCTATTAAAACAGCTGTTGCAGAAGCATGCTCCTGGAATCCCACCTGCTAGGGAGGTTGAGACAGGAGGATCACAAGTTCAAGGCTAACCTGGGCAACTTAGTGAGACCCCATCTCAAAAATAAAATTAAAGGGCTGGAGGTATAGGTCAATGGCAGAGTTGCCAGCCTAGCTCGTGCAAGGCCCTGAGTTCAATGCCCAGAAATAGAAAAAGGGAAGGAAAAAAAAACCTAAATGTCACCCTTCTGGCCTTCGCTGGCCTCTTAGGCAGAATGCGCTGAATGCCCCTATCCAAGATGCCAGGGGTGGAGGGCAGGTTGCTGGGAGGGGAGCTGTTGTCTGTTGGTCCAAGCACAGGCCTGACCCCACCTGTGCCTTCAGGACAGGACAAACTGCGCTGCTCCTCCCCCATAGCTTCAGTCTTGAAAACTTTTTTATTGAAGCACATGTGCGTTCAGAAGAGCACATATAACCTTAACATAAAACTCATCGAATTGCCACAAATTGAATGTATCTATGCAATCAGCGCCATATTAAAATGCAAGGTTTCATTTTAATAATATGAATAATAATTTTGCGCAGGACATAAATGCAGAAGACAAAAAGAGCGTTGTACAAATTAGTCTCCCTCCCACTCCTTTCTCCAGCCACCCAGTTCTTGCTAGAGATCAAAGCATCGTTAGTGGTTCCTTAATCGGTGGGTTTTTAGACACCTGCAAGATCCTGGCTGCGGTGTGCGCCTGGATGACGCTGGCGCGGTCTTTGTGAGCCAGGGCTGCTCAGCTCTGGGCAGGACCCGGCACCGCGGTCCACGCCGGCAGCTGGCGCGGCCTGGGTGGTACAACAGCCTCTCCTGGCTGTGGGAGAAGCCCGCACAGACCCAGGAGTTCAGAAGCGAACCCTCGGGGCGCTCGGCCGCCACCAAGGAAGGTCCCGGCGGATGCCGGCCCGCTGGCTGGCGCCTGGCCAGGTCAGTCCTGGGAAAGGGGACAGAGGAGCCTCGAGGGGCAGCCTGTCCCCGCAACGCCGGCAGGAGGCAGCGCGTCAGGCTGGGCGTGGAGCCCAGGGCCCCGGCGGGCTCTCGCGGGTCCCTGTGCGCTGTAGGTCCCGCCAGCCCGCGCCCAGGCGCGCAGCCTTGGTGGCCAGGCCCTGCGCCTGTGCAGTGTGGGAATTTCCAGGAGAGATTCCAAAAATAGCCCAGCGTGGGTGTGAAGGGCCGCAGCAGTTGTTGAGCTGCAGCACCTGCTCAGTCCAAGCCCCAGCACCGAGCCTGGGCGGGAGGCCTGCCGGGCCTCTAAACCCGCAAATACGGCCTCCTGGAAGTGGGGCAAAGGTCTCCGCGGAAACCTGTGGCGGGGTGTTCAATGGGTAATTTCTTTCCTATGAAGAGGGTACACTTGTAACCGATTCATTTTTTTTTTTTTGTAGTTGTAGATGGAGAGAATGCCATTTTTTTTATTTGTTTATTGGTGAAGGCGGTCCTGCACCCACTATCTGACAGGGTCACAGTGTAGGGGATGCTGGGGCAAGGCTGCACCATCTGGAAACTGGAACTATTAGGAATGTTAAGTGTTTTGTTTATGATACTTATGATATGGATAACAGGGCATATGTCAATCAAGAATAAAAGTAAGTATTGCCTGAGATTGCAGGAAAATTCCCAGAATGAGGCTAAGGATTCAATGGAGACATGCCATGAGGTGCGTTTCAGTATCTCTCAGGATACAAACAATAGTGTTATTCCTCAAGCCTGAGCAACAAGAAATATTGATCCCATGGTTAACAATTTACACTAGCCACCCCCCCAACCCCATCCTAAAGCCAGAACCTGTATAATAGCCTAGCTACAGAAAAACAATTGCTGTGCCAACAGTACAAGGATCACTCTATGTAGCTTATGGTATCCCCTTGAGGACAAGAGGCTAACGAAAATACATTCCTCAACCAATAGACCCTCCTTTGCTTTATGTAGAAACTTATGATGAAAATGGAAAACACATAGTTAATATAAATGACAAATGAGTTGAGGTGTAAAGCCTGCCCTTCAGTTAAAGATTACAAAGACATAAGAATTGATGTGCTTTGACCAAGGATCAAGGAAGTTCTTTAAGAAAGCAATTGAATGAAAAAAGGAAATTACCTTGGAAATTAAAAATAGAATAATTGTAAAATTAACATAGATATATTTTAGAGGCACTTCAGAATAGTAGGCTTTTAAATAATAGACTTTCACTACTTTCAGTATGTTTTACTGGGATTTTAGTTTAGAAGTAAGAAAGCTTACCAATAATCATAAATATGCTTTAAAGTTAAAGGTTAATGAAATAATTATAGGTATGCTTTAAAGTTAGAAGTGAATAACAGGTCAGGAGTCATGTAGTCTAGTTGCATCGCCTAGTACCTAGTGATTGAGGTAAAAATGTAAAAGCTTAATCATGATTGTCTAAGGTTGCAGAAAAATCTTTTGAACAATGTACTCAATATCTTAGGTAATCAATGTACGTCAGAAAAGATTGTAATTCTTGAAAGTTATGTAAATCAAAAAAGTTTTGGGCTTTGAAGCTATCCATTAACTACCTGAAAAAAACACCTGTAAAAAAGGTATAAAAATAAAAGTCCCTCCAGGGTCAATGAGATGTCTTCTTGAGGTTGCTCATAACTTGCAACCTGTCATCCTGACTCTTCTTCTTTCACTGATGCCACTCCTCCTTCAGGAACACCTTGGACCCTCACCTCTCCCCCTGCTGGGGCTGGACCTCGGCAGTTTATTTTATTTGTTTTTAAAATTAATTCATTATTTTAATCAGATATATATGACAGCAGAATGCATATTGATTCGTTGTACACAATTGCAGCTTTTCATTTCTCTGGTTGTACATGATGTAGTGTTGCACCATATGTGTAGTCACTTGTAACTATGGTAATGATGTCCATCTCATTCTATCATCTTTCCTGCCCCCATACCCCCTCCCCTTCCCTCCCTCCCCTTTGCCCAAGCACAGTTCCTCTGTTTTTCCCCTGCACCCCACCCCATATAGATCAGCATCCACTTATCAGAGAGAACATTCGGCCTTTGTTTTTTTGGGATTGGCTTACTTCACTTAGCATGATATTCTCCAATTCAATCTATTTACCTGCAAATGCCATAATTTTATTCTCTTTTAATGGTAATATGTGGTGCTAAGGATAGAACCAGTCATACATGCTAGGCAAGCACTCTGCCACTGAGCTACAGCCCCACCTTCCTTCTGTGAGTAACCCCCAAAGATTGTGCTAGTTCTCAATTCACCTGCTATCAAGGTCAAGTGATGAGCCATTCATATATATATATATATATATATATATATATATATATATATATATCCTTTATTTTTATTTATGCATGGTAGTGAGACTTGAACCCAATGCCTCACTCATGCTAGGCAAGCATTCTACCACTGAGCCCCAGCCCCAGCTCTGATGAGCTATTTTAATTCCTTGACATTGCAGTAAATTTTGAAGCTGACCATCAGATAACATGTTGATGGGCACCTAAGTTCAGCCCTGGGCTATGCCTCCCAGAGTCTAAAAGAGTAAAACTGAGCTCAGTGGATGTATCCGGGGCACATGCCTTATAATGCATGGTAGTGCAGGATTCTCCATAATAGGTGTTAATTCAGATGACTGACTTTCTAAGAGTTGGGTGGGGAAGACATGAGTGAGAACAAAGAATCAGAGAAGAACGATTCATCTCCAGTTGGGTAAGATTTCCATGAGTCCTTCCTGGGTGACACTGCCCTAGACCTTTGTCCTCACGCATCCGGAAGTCTGTGTTAACTGAAGGCTGTGTCCACATGTCCATGTGCTGTCACAGGGGTAGCGTACACTATTACTAGTGCCCCAGAAGTGTGCCCCCACCCCCTGAAACGGCTTTCCCTCCCTCCTGCACCTCCTGCAGGTACACACTGTTGTTCCCACAGTAACCACAGGCATTCACTGTTTGCATCTAAAAGTTACCTGAACGTCCACTGTGCTAGCTATAGCTGTTGGCTACTGTCTCTGAACCTGTCCTTCTGTTCTGCCTCCCCCAGCCCAGACCTCGCACCGGGCATTCCCTGGATGGGTCTGCCCACCGCTGAGTCCCTCTTCCTCCAAGACCAGTTTTGCTTTATGCTCTCAGGGCTGAAGACGAGAAGACACCAGCCCAGCCCCGTGGCTTTCTATGGTCTCTCCACCAAGCTTCCAAGTTCCCAAATATTTTTATTTGCTCTCCAGCTGTCTGTCCCAGGTTGCCAGGAGGAGTCTGCGGTAGAGTATTCTGTTCCTGCCTCTCTAGAGCCGGGGCCCAGCACTGCAGATGCTTTCAGGTCTATTCACTTTCTCATAAAAATCACAGAGCCAGGCTCCCAAGTGTGAGCAAGAAAACTCTGTGGATAACAAGCAAAGTGGCATACACCCTGGCTGAACTCCATCATCTATTTCATCAGCATCCCCTCCCGAAGCCTCCTTCAGAATTGGCTTGATTTTTAATTTGTTATGGTAAGCTCACAGTTTCTCCATTATGAGAGCTTCACTAATTATGCTACCAGATAATCAAAATATTTCCAGACAGGCGGGTATGGTGGTGCACACCTGTCATCTCAGCGACTTGAGAGGCTGAGGCAGGAGGATTGCAAGTTTGAGGCCAGCTTGGGCAACTTAGTAGGAGACCCTGTTTCAAAATAAAAATAAAAAGCCACTGACATTTCAGTCTGTGCTGGCGGGAAACATCTTGACCACAGATTCCAGGGCAGGCAGGATGTGGTGTCTCAGCAGAGGGCAGCTGGTGCCACCTGCTGGGCGCTGGGTGGATCTCATTCTGTGGAGTACCACTCTCCACCTGATTGAGGGCCTACAGCCTCACCATCTGGTGTTCCTGGCCAGCGGTGGTGCAGACTGTTTCAGAGGAACGCGAAGTACAATTCACCTTATGTAAAAATAAATTTAAACTAAAAGATGTAGTCATCTGCTTACCCCAAAGGACAGCTCAAGGAGGAGCTAAGCGAATAGCCTGATACCTTTAGGGTGGTCTCAAGGTGTGTGCTTTGCCCTGGGGAAGGGCATCTGGCCTGGGAGTTCAGTGCTAGGCTGGAATCCTCTGTCACCAGCCAGTCTGCTGGAGCCCCTTCCCCACAGACACAGAAAAGTGAAATCAGCCTTGGCTTGAGTTTCAAACTCGGCCCTCAGGCCTGTTGCTCAGGGAGTGGATTCTTTGCCCTGCAGACTGCTTCCTGCCCAGCCCTGTGCTGTCGCTGACATCCTGCCCCCCATATGTGTGCTCAGGTGAGCACCCCACCCCCTGGTCTGGGCTGCTGGTCTTCTAGGACTGGGGCCCCAGGTTCTGCTGGTGACCCTGCCCCTGGATGAGGCTCTCAGCTCTGTCCTCTCCAGGGAGGATTTACGTGTATTGAATCACTCCTGGTGTCTGCTGTGTTCTTCTCTTGGCTGCAGCTGACTCCTGACTCCTCCATGGGTTGTTGCGGTGGAGTTTCGAGGTTGCCGCCCAATGAGTTTTACTTGCAGGGTGTGAGGAAATTATTTCCTCCAGGGTTAACTGGAAACTCCATGACTTACTTGTCAGATCAGGCGAGGCAGGCAACCACCAAAGGAGGCAGATTTAAAAGGGCCGCTGAATGAGGCTTTATTGAGATATCACTCCTGGGCGGAACTCGATCAGACCCACAGAGTGGACAGGAGAAGGGTCTGAGGAGAAACCATGTGGAAGCTCGACCCAACTAGACTTTTATGGGGCTTACAGCAAGAAGGGAAGGGCTTGGGACAGGAAAAGGTGTTTTTAGGGTCCCTTGTCCCCTTGGAGTTGGTCAGGGGAGTTGGCTGAACTCCAGGATTGGCCAGGGGGTCCTGCTGATTGACAGGTGTTAGGCAGGAGATCCCGCTGATTGACAAGCGTTTCCGCTGGCACCTGATTGATATTCTAAGTCGGGCTGCTTTGTTCTAAGTAGCCACTAAGTCGCCACCAAGTCACCACCACCGACCTAACATTACTTTCCCAAGCCCCAGGTCTGCTTCTCTGCAGAACAGAGGGCTTACTGGAGATGACAGCCATGAATCTGGAGGAGTGAGGACCCCTGGGCTTCTGCCCTTGGAGCAGCCCCTGTCTCTAACACTTCTTCCCCTCCAAGGGTGGAGCCTCTGCTTCTGACAGTGTCAGAGGTGTCAGAGGTACTTAGTATGCAAACATTCCTATGTTATAATAAAAAGCAGTCTCTTTTGTCTTGGCTTTCTTCTATAATTTTATGAAAACAATTTTATACTTTCAACTGTCTTCAGAAGCTGTTCAGAATTTCTTAAAGACTGTCACTTTAATCTTCTGTGTGACCTTTCCAAAGGACTCCTACTGTCATGGGAGCCAAGCTGCCATTAGTAAGGCTCATGCTTCTTGTGTGAAGGTATAAACAGTCCAAGACCCAAGTCCATTACTCTAGATTTAAAAAAATTACAAGTACCACAACAAATTAAATCAACTAAAACTTTGAAAGTGTTACAACAGGCTGGGGGCACAGTTCAAGGTGGAGCACATGCTTAGCATGTGCAAAGCCCTCTGATTAACTTCCAGTATCTCTGTCCCCCCAAAGTGGTAAAGTCCGTGATGATTTTTATTTCCTGCCATTCTGGCCATATTTATTTTTCCTTTCTTTTGCATGAAATATCTTATTGATTATGTTCTGCAGTGATGGTTTAGTGGTTTTGAATTCTTTTAGTTTCTGCTTGTCATGGACAGTTTTAATTTCATCTTTAATTCCTAAGGGTGGTTTTGTTGGGTATAGCAATCTTGGTTGAAACCCATTGTTTTTCAGGGTGTGGTATATATTATTCAAAGCTCTCCTGGCTATTTTAGTCTGGGCTGAGAAATCAGTACAAATTCAAATTGACTTATCTCTAAATGTGCTGTACTATTTTTCTCTTGTGGCTTTTAGAATTCAATCCTTTTTCTGAATATGAGATGTTTTATCTACAATTTGTCCTGGATAGGGTCTTTTTTGATCTATCTATTCAAGGTTCTAAATATCTCTTGATTTGGATTTCTAGTATTGTTTTAATGAAAAGGTTGTGTATTTATTTAGTTTGTATTTTGATTCCTTCATGTATACCAGTTAGATTTGGTCTCTTGATATTATCAGATTCCTTGAAAATTCTGGTCATGATTTCCTAAAACCTTTTCTTTGTTGTTGACTTTATTTTCAAGATTGCATACCTTATCTTTGAAGCCTGAGAATCTGTCTTCACCAATAGAAGACAGATGTCTTCTATTGGTGATATTTTCAATAGAATTTTTGAGTTGAGACTTTCATTTCCATTTTGGTGAGATTCTTTTTCAGAATCTCTCTTTATTGAACTGTCCTTTTACTTCTTGTATTATCTCAGTTCATTAAACATTTTAATTGTCAACTTTATAAATTTTTTTTTGAGGGGGTGTATTGGGGATTGAACTTAGGGCACTTGACCACTGGGCCACATCCCCAGCCCTAGTTTATATTTTATTTAGAGAGAGTCTCACTGAGTTGCTTAATGCCTCACTGTTGCTGAGGCTGGCTTTGAACTTGAGGTCCTCCTGCCTCAGTCTTCCCAGCTTCTGGGATTACAGCCATGCCCCACCGTGCCTGGCTTGTTAGCTATTTGGGGTGGCTTATTCCCTTGATTTTTTGGTATTGTTAGTATTTGTACCCATCTGCTGGGAGGATTTTTCTCTTCTACTTTTATGTAAGGGATTTTTTGCTGTTGTTCTTAGGTTGACATGAAAGTAGAGTGTATTTTGACATATTATTCATAGATGGAGTATAACTTATTTTAATTAGGATCCCATTCTTGTGTGTACATGATGTGGAGTAGTACTGGTCGTGTATTCATCTGTGAACATAGGAAAGTTATGTCCAATCCATTCCACTGTCTTTCCTACTCCTATCCCCCTCCCTTCCCTTCCTTCCCCTTTGTCTAATCCAGTGAACTTCTAGTCTTTCCTCCTTCCCTTATTGTGTGTTAGTATCCACCTATCAGAGAAAACATTCAGCCTTTGGTGTTTTGGGGGATTGGCTTTTTCACTTAGTGTGATATTCTCCAGTTCCATCCATTTCCCAGCAAATGCCATAATTTCATTCTTCTTTATAATTTCATTGGGTATTGTCATGAGGGGGCAAAATTATGACATATGCAGTCGAGGGGAGAAATAAAGAATGTCCCTTTCAATGCTTTATTCACTCAAATTACTCAATACAATTTCACCCTATAGGTTCTTAATCAAGAAAATGACAATCCTTAATGCTAGGCACTGCAGTAGACATAATCAATTCATAGCAAACACTTCTAGATTAATTAATTCACAGCAAACAATTCTAGATTAATTCTAAGCACTGCAAAACACACTTAATCATGACAGGCTAATGGCAGACATTCCCTCTGCATGCTAAGTTCAAAGGTCTTAAGTCTTAGGCTTTATGTCCAGCAGATGCACACTCCCTCAGACGAGGTGGTAGAGTTTGAGTGGTGAGGATCATGCAGAGGCTTAGGGAAGGATGACAAATGATGGGATGTCAGGTCCTCATCAGGCTCTCCAGTTGAGTGCATCCTTGTTTTGGCTGGCTGATCCCGGTTCATTTGCTTTATCATTTATACTAAGTTTTGGGGTTTTTTGACCCGCCCCCTTTCAATCCTTATCAGCTACCATGGGATTTCTCACTGACATCATTTACCCTGGGGTCAGAAACTTCTGGTCCCCACCCTGATCTTCTCACCTTTCCCTCTTATCAGGGGAGGACAGCCTGCCAGGGGCTTCACTCTGTTTATATGGGTGAGGGTAAGTAACTTGTCTGAGGCCATACTGGAGGGCGCTGTGGATGTGCCTGGTGAGATTGCAGGAGTTTTTAAAATGGAGTTGCTTAGGCCTAAGGCCATCCTAACAGGAATATATACCATTTTCTTTATCCATTCATCTGTTGCAGGGCACCTAGGTTGGTTCCATAGCTTAGCTATTGTGAATTGGGCTGCTATAAAAATTGATGTGGATCTGTCACTATAGCTGGTTTTAAGTCCTTTGGTATAATCTAGGAGTGGGATGACTGGGTCAAATGGTGGTTCCATTCCAAGTTTTCTGAGGGATCTCCCCAGTGCTTTCCAGAGTGGTTGCACCAATTTGCAGTCCCACCAGCAATGTATGAATGACCCTTTTCTCCCACACCCCCACCAACGTTTATTGTTACTTGTATTCTTGATGACTGCCATTCTGGTTAGAGTGAGGTGGAATCTCAGTGTAGTCTGTAAGGGACATTTTAGTGAGTCATTTTCTTTTTACTGTTTGTCCTGGGATAGGTGAATGTCTTGGCCTCAATTTGAACTCACTGTTGTTTCCAGTCTCTAACACCACATTGGGAGGAGATACTGGTCTCAGTGATCACAGTCATTTCAGAACACTGTCTTGTGCTAATCAATCTTTTAAGAAAGGACTTGTTAACGATGTTTCTCCGCAGCCCACTCACCTGACCATTGTTTGTGGTCAGGTTTCTGAAGTATGGGTTTGCTTTCCGGGGTCTCAGTCAGTTCATTCTTAGCTTTGACCCTGAGTGGTCAGACTCCTTAGGGTGTCTTTATGCAGAATTTCAAGACAGGCTCATTCCTTTCTCAACTGGGCAGCCTTGATGTCCCCAATTTTTCTGAGCACATCTCAGACGAGTGCTGGGGAGGAGAGTGGGATGTGCTGGCCTGCCCTCCCTCCACTTCCAGGCTTGTAGGGACTAACGCAGCCAGGTCTGGTCAGTAGTGCTCGTCCCCGAGAGTCGGCCAGGCTCCTAACAGCCAGGTCTGGTCAGCAGGGCCCGGGGGGGGGGGGGGGCATATGTCGTCCCCATCGGCCAGGCCCCCCCTGACAGACTGCAGATGTCTGTTCCCATGCTACAGCGGTCTGCTCCTCTCCATTTGCCGGTGTGAGTGGCTGTTCTGACTCACTCTCAGGGAGCTGCCATGGCCAAGTGACTTCCTCTGAACCCTCTTATCCCAGCCCCCCAGGGACAATGGTCCCACCCAGGTCATGGCTTGGCTGAGACCACTGTCCCCATTATACTCTGAGCTTTCTCCACATTCCTGGTTGGGGGTGAAGATAGTTTTTATTTCTTAAATTGTTTCCCTTTTATGTCTAATTCTTTTCTCAGGTTGCCACTTCATTTCTTTCTTTTCTTTTTTTTTTTTTAAAGAAAGAGTGGGAGAGAGAGAGAGAGAGAGAATTTTTTAATATTTATTTTTTAGTTCTCGGCAGACACAACATCTTTGTTGGTATGTGGTGCTGAGGATCGAACCCGGGCCACACGCATGCCAGGCGAGCGCGCTACCGCTTGAGCCACATCCCCAGCCCGCCACTTCATTTCTAAATGCTCCTAATTCTGATTTATATTGTTCTTTAGCTCTTCTATGATTTTCTTGATGTTGTTAGCTTGTTCTTCCCATGGATGGGAAGTGTAGCTCAGAGGCAGAGCCTGTGCTGCTCACCTGCCTGAGGGAGGCCTGGGTTCAATTACAGCAACAAACAATGAGAGAGACAGAGAGAGAGAGGGAGGGAGAGAGGGAGAGGGGGAAGGAGAGGGGGAGGGGGGAGAGAGGAAGAGAGGGAGAGAGAGAGAGGAGGAGGGGAGAGGGGAAGGGAGAGAGGAAGGGAGAAAGGGAGAGGAGGAGAGGAGGAGGGAGAGGGGGATAGGGGAGGAAGGGAGGGAGGATGGGAGAGGGTAGGGAGAGGGGGAGAGGGGGACAGGAGAGAGAGAGGAGGAAGGGAGAGGGGGAGGGAGGGGGAGAAGGGTAGAGAGGGAAGAGGAAGGGAGAGGGGGAGGGAGGGGAAGGTCACAGTTTGGATCTGTTGTGTGGGCATGTCCTTGTGGCCTGCTTTCTTTATGGGAATGTCCTCTTCTCAGCTCTTTCCTGGTAATGGCCTTGCGTGTGACTGATCTCAGTTCTCCCTAGTGCTCATTCTTATGTACATGTAGAAGGAGGCAGAGTTTAGGAGAGCTTTGGTAACCTCACTTAATGTGGTCTTTCTGGACTTCTATCAAAATGCCACAGTCTGGGTGGTTTATGAACAATGGACACTTACCTCTCACAGTTCTTTAGGGTGGAAGCCCAAGACCAAGGTGCCAGCAGATTTGGGGTCTGGTGAGGGCCTGGTTTCTGTTGCACAGATGGTACTTGTGAAGGAGGCCCAGTTGCTGACCTCACCAACTTCATTCTGACCCTCTGATTCCATTCGCCTCTTTACTTTTACTTTCCTTTGAACCGCTTTCTTTTGCAGTTACCTTGAATTCCAGGAACAGTAGGCCTGATTGATGAGCATCTTTTTGACCAGGTACTGAGCCCAGCCCCAAGAGCTAGGAGCCCCACAGGACAGATCACCCTACAAGGAGACTGTCCCCTCAGCAAGCACTGTCATCCCCGGGGGAAGTGAGGCTGCCCCTTACGCAGGAGCAGTGACCTCATGACAGGAACCAAAGATTGTCTAGATGGGCCCCCAGGGCACGCCTGGCCAGCACAGCTGACTGCCAGCAAGGCAACCCTGCTGCAAAGTGTTCTCCTTGCCATGGTCTGTGCCCCCTTTTCTAGAAAACTTCTAAGTGTCTGTCAGTCCCTTGAAGACAGACCTTTGGTCACTGTCCCCTGCACCTTTCTTCTCAGTGTGGCCACACGGAGTATATCTCCTTTCCTGCCCTTCACCACTGCTCAGCCCTCTGACTGGCACATCGGGGTGGGTGGTGGAGCCTGGTCTGTTGGGACCACTAGGGCTGGGCCCCCACCCAGGGACTTCCATAAAATTCTCTTGCCATGCCTTCATGGTAGAGGCTAAGGAACTCTCTGGGGAATTTTTTATTTTTATTTTTTTGTGATACTGGGGATGGGCAAACACTCTACCACTGTGCAACATCCCCAGCCTTTCTTCATTCTTTATTTTGAGGCAGGGTCTGAGTTGCCCAGGCTGGCCTTAAAGTTGTGACCCTCCTGTCTCAGCCTCTGGGATTACAGAATGCCCTCCCATCCCAATCCCATGGGCTTCCCTGTGCTCCAATCCCTTCCTTAGCATCACATCTCCTAATCCTATCACTTTGATGACTATATTTATCGTGTGAATTTTGGGGGATACAAACTTACAGACTCTTCTGCTCTTCTCCGCAGGGTGCCAACACACAGAGGCTCTCTGAAGTCTCCTTTCCCACTTTGTACCAGAGAAATGCACTTTCTCTTTCCCGCATTTCTCTGGTACATTCTGTGGGGGTTCTTATTCCAGGCTCCCCTCTGTGAGGAGCCTGGAAGGAGTGTTGGCTGTAGCCCAGGTCTGGCCCTGGCCCCTCTACTTGCTTACTATTGCCCGGGGCAACCTGATGCTTTCAGGTCTCCTGTCTTCGGGTGAGTGGAAAGTGTAGCTCTATTCCTGTTCCTACCTGCACAGGCCGATAGCTCGCAAGCCTCATAGCGTTCTGTGGTTCATCCCACCCCCTTTATACGTTGGGCCTTCATGGAGATACACCTTTGATGTCTTGTGAGCTGTCTTGTTCCAAACACTGTCCATGGGGTTTGGTTTTGATACCTAGTTGCTCAGTCCAAAGTACTCATAGATAAATGGCCCTTGATCCATATTAAAAAACTAAAAGAAAAAGAACATCTTTTTTTAATATTTTATTTTTTTTTAGTTTTAGATGGACACAATATCTTTATTTTTTATTTTTATGGGGTGCTGAGAATCGAACCCAGGGCCTCACGCATACCAGGTGAGCATGCTACCACTTGAGCCACATCCCCAGCCCCGAAAAAGAACATCTTATTGAGTCATTTTTAATTATTTGAACTATGGATTCTGCCTTGAACCAAAAATACGAAGAACAAAATCTTGAGAGAGTAATTCTCCCCCCAAAAAGCGGAAAAAACCAAGCCACCCCCAAGTAATAAGCCTTAGAAGTATCTAAACCAAAGTTTCCTAAACTAGAATCTTTGCAACCACTTAATACATCTTACTGTTTTCAAGACATTCAAGACATTCTGAGTGTGAATCTATTGCAGGTGGTGGTTCTAGTGCATGCTGTTCTAGAATTAACTAAGTGTGAAGCCTGGGCCCTCTTCAGAGAGTCTCAGATCTGACTATCCTTATGTCGGACACATGAGGCAGGACAGTAATCTGCAAATTACAATGCCTAACATAAGATGTCCTTCCACATCTCATCGCACATTGACTATAATGTATCTTGGGCCACCCCCCACCCCACCCCGCAGTTCTCTGTAATTCACTGGGATCACACTGCAAGCACTACTTGGAGGGAAGGAAGATGGATGGAGTAGGTACACTTTTGACCCTAAGAAAAAAGTTGCAAAGGTCTAAGAAGCAAAACAAAATTCTAAATGCAAAGTTGAGGAAAACAGTTCCTCAAAGATCTTTCACCATCTTAAGCAAGAACTCAATGTCACATTAAGCTTTATAAAACAGACTAGAGGGTTGGGGATGGGGCTCAAGCAGTAACGTGCTCGCCTGGCATGTGCTGGGTTCGATCCTCAGCACCACATAAAAATAAAAGATGTTGTGTCCACTGAAAACTAAAAAATAAATATTAAGAAATTCTCTCTCTCAAGAAAACAGACTAGAAATAATATTTCACATTAAAACTGGATTCTCTAACTTTCCTTCTGATAGCTCTGATCTGCTTTTATATCTGACTTCCTTTTTACATTGTTTTTTTTTTTTTTGCACAAATTCTATTTCCCCTTCCCCTGCATAACTTGGTTTATGTATCTCATATATATATATATATATATATATATATATATATATATATATATATAATTTAGCTTTGATCAACCTGCATTAATTGTGTGCATTCAGTGTGATATTTCCACACATGCACACAAGGTGCCTGATAAAACCGATCCTCTCTTTATCCACCTACCTCCTTCCCAGTGCCTAGAGGTCACTATTCTACATTCAGGTCTACTTTGTTTATCTTCCACTCCAGAAGAGGATGCACTCTCTTTCTGTGTCTGGCTTATTTCATGTAACTTGATGTCCTCCAGTTCCATCCATGGTTTAGAGGTTCCATCCCTTGGTTTAGATTTCTTGTTTGATTTTCTGGTGATGCTCTATGAAGAGTTCAGTACCAGGGCTACTCTGAGAGAGACCTTGAGACTTCTCCAGGCTTTGTGTTATCTCTTGAAATGAAGGTCGAATACCGCGGGTGGTGGAGAGAATTCTAAATGGCTCCCCAAGATCTCTCCCTTGTTGTACACTCAGTTGAAGCTCTTCTTGTCCATAGTGCCCAGAGGTAGAAAGGCGGTGTCATTTCCCTCCAGGGTTCATTGAAAGGACACAGGCAAATATATATATATATGTTTGTAAACATGGTTAAAATGTTAATACTGGCCTCTGGGCTTCATCTTCTGGGGCTCTCAAACACCATTTCTTATTGGAAAGGAGGGGATTTTCATGGCTTCCTTATTGTACACTGGGATTAAAAATATTACAGGCCTAGGCTGGGTTGTAGCTCAAGGTTATGTATGCTTGTCTAGAATTCATAAGGTCCTGGGTTCCATACCCAGCACTGAAAAAAAAAATCTTGTTTATTGTGGTGAATTTGACAAAGTGCGAATTATTTATTCGATATGCTATTTGGGGAAAAAAAAACCGAGGTCAAAATATTGTGGTCTATGTTAAACTATTCTATATTTACCTATTTTCAGAAATAGTTTTCTCAAAATTTTTTTTATTTTATTAACTCGCTGTTTTATAAGTTTGGTGACCACTCCAGCCTTGTTCTGCCTGTCGTCCAGCATGCCAATTCTAAAGCCATCAATTTTGCAGAGTTTATTCCCGAGGCGTCCAAGTGTGTGGAGGAGGGGGCCCCAGGCTCAAATCCACCCTCCAGAGTTAGAGTTTGGGAACATACACGGGATGAAGCAGCAGGGGTGGCAGGTGAGGGGAAAGGTGAGCGGTGAACTGTCTGGGCATGCGTAAATGTCCAGGCTGGTCTCCGGGCGCACACTCGGAAGACCGCTGCCTTAGTCCATCCCAGGGTGGCTTTTTTGCCTTCACACATGAAAGGTCGCTCAAACGGTTAGCCGTCAGACACTTGTGCAGGCCCAAGTGAAGGGCCTTCAACCAACCTCCTAAGCAAAGGGACATTTTATAACAGCCCTTGCCAAGGTGGCCACTCCTCGACTGGCCCATTCAGCTGGGCCAGGCGCAGGGCGCCCATCGCGCGGCCTCGGGACTGGGGCGGAGGGGCCGGGCGCGCCCCGGGTGGGCAACGGCAGGAACTCGCGGCGGGATGCGACCCGAGCCGAAGCTGTCACTCATGCTGGTGGCTCCGGGCGGGAGCGCGCGAGCGCGGGGGCCGCCGTTGCGGGCGCGCGGCGCGGACAGTTCGGCTCCGGGGCTCCTCTCCACCGGCCGGTCCCCGGCGCCCACGACCTCCCGAGGGCGCCTCGCCTCGCTCTGCCCTGTCCCGCGGGACGTTCCCGAGCTCCCTCCTGCGCCCTCGCCCTGGGCAGCGACTTCCGAGGTTCCGGGGCAGCCAGCGCCGCGGCCCGCGCGCACCGGGCCTCGGAAGCCCAGGAGGGCGGCGCGGGCCGGCGAGGACGGCGCGGCCCGGGTACGCTTGTGCCTTTATTTTGATCCGTTCTATGGGGTCGCGCGGAGCGCCAGCTGGGTTTCCTCCGGGAGCACCGGCCGCGGGGCCCGGGGCGCGATGGCCGGGCCACCTCCGCAGCCCGCGCTCCAGAACGCGGGCGCCGGGCCGGGAAGGGTGGGCCGCCCGGGGACTCGGTTCCCCGGCGGGCGGGGCGGCGGAGGTGGGTTCCTGGCGACAGTGACTCAGAGGCGCTGCGGAACAGGAAGGCCGCGGGATGCTCCGCCCAGCTGCGAGGCGGCTGGCCTGGTGCGGCGCGTGGGACAGCAGAACCCCCGGGCTCGGCCTTTCCGGGGACCCGCGGGGTCCCGGCGCCCTGGGGTTTTGTAAGTATCCTCTTGTCAGGATGAACTTCAAGGGTCATAGCTAATTTTTTTTTATCACTGCAAAATGGAACTTTATGGTCCTTTGGGGTTGCAAATAAACCTATGGAAAAAGCAGTTTTCTGTAACGAGTTATTTTCTGGAAACTCTGGCTGACTAAAGGTCGTATGTTAAATTGTAGGGGCCTCTCGCTCTGTAGTTTATCCATGTAGATTGAATAAAAATGCTCTTATTTTAAAATAACACTTAAGATTAAAGATTTCACATGTAAATAGCCATCGGAGAGATTGTGATAATAATGTATTTAAGATAATGAACAATTAAGAGAAGAAACTACATATTTAGTGTATTTAAATGCTATTTTCCCCCCAGGCTATTGGGGGTAAGATTTGGATATTAGCTTTGAAGTTAGAAGTCAGTCTATGGATAAAATACTTTACTTTCATTTGCAGCTCTTTTTTCTATGTGTTGGGCAGTATAGAACAATGAAGTATACTTTCTGAACATAAGTATTTTATAATTTGAAAGACTTACTTGTAGTTTTCCGCGCCGGGGATGGAATCCAGGGCCTTGTGCAGAAGGCTTACCCCCCCCCCCCCCCAGCTACATGGGGGTAGGGGTTACTGGGTGATGGAACCCGGTCCTTTTCCTTATGTTCTCAGCTGTTTTACTCTCAAGGTTGGTGAGTTTTCTTGACAGTAGTTCACTAAATGAAAATCATTCAGCAACTAAACATGTTTTTCTCATTCTTTAAAAGGTGACGAGATTCATGGGTTCTCCTGGGAAGCCAGACTCCCAAAGCTTTCTTCCTCCTGTTTATCCTGTTCCTCCCCTCCTCCTCCTTCTTCTTCCTCCTTTTCTTCTTTAAATATAAAAAGTAATAGGGGCTGGGGTTGTGGCTCAGTGGTAGAGCACTTGCCTAGCATGTGTGAGGCCCTGGGTTTGAGTCTCAGTACCACATATAAATAAAATAAAGGTCCATTTACAACTAAAACAAATATATATTGAAAAAATATATATCTAAGTAATAGATTTAAGGGTTGGGGATTTAGCTTGGTACTCGAGTGCTTGCCTAGCATTCTGGGGACCAACGCTTACATCCCCAACACTGGAAAAAAAAGCAGCATAGATTTAGATTTAAAAGGAAGCCCTCACATAGGACACTGTTAGCTTTTTGGATGGTGTGTGGTGACTTGTGAGATCTGCAACTGGGATTATGGACTTCCAAGCAGCCTGGGTCCCCAGGGCCCAGGGGAAAACCAAAGTTAGGTCACTTTTCTATTTATAGCTCTTTGAGGAAAAAAGTTCTCTAAAGAGGCTCAAGGGAAGATTGTCCCTCTTCTCTCCAGTCAATGGGTGAGTGCATTAGCTCTTCCTCTCAGGCCACATACAGGGGTGGCTGCACCTGTTTGCCAGTCCCCCCCCACACACACACACACCCATAGCACTGGCAGTGGAACCCAGGGCTTTGTGCATGCGAAGCGAGTGCTCTACCACTGAGCTGCATCCCCAGCCCATTTCCATTCTTTAAATACTTTTTATCAAAGGCAGAAAAAAATGACTTCTTTTCCTCCTGTTTATATGACTGTGGACTTTTAAGTATTTACAGAAAGGTGATAGAACAAAAAGGTGAGCACGTGTATTTTGTAATTCTCAAATGTTTGGTAAAATGAGACTACTTGAAAGCCATTGAATCAATAGATTTCTGTGTGTGTGCATGCTGAATCCTGGTCATGGGGTGATCTCGATAGTGGAGTGCAGATGTTGTGGGGCAGGTTGCTCAGAAAACACATCAAGTCCCAGTTTTGTCCAAATTGAAGAGTCTGCATTTAGCTGGCTGGTTGGCGACTGCTCCCTACAGGACCCATAACTGTCTGTGCAAGGAACAGCCTCAAGCCTCAATATATTTTAGGATATTTAAAGGCAAAAAACCACATCCAGGTTGACATAGCTGCAAGCAAACAGGTACAGAAGCAGAACTGGACAGTTAGCGAGACAATGCAATGGGGTATATTGGTATTTCCCACGGGACTTCCAGGTTGGCACAGCAGCAAGCAAGCAGAAGTGGATCAAAATGACCTTAGTTCAGCACAAGTTAGAGAATGGTTACTAATGTCTAGACATCAATCTCTGACATTGCCCAAGAAAAATGGAAACAAAGAGAACAATTTTACATTGTATAAGGATTGCTACTTTGTGTTGCCAAGTATGCTATGCTAGGTAACTATTAATGAGTACAGAGGTGGGCTTTCTTAAGGGATAAGTATTTCTTACATGATGGAGTCTCAGGGTAAAATGCAGTCTTTGTTTGGTCATTGCCCATATAGCCTGTCCTATGTGAGGGCTTCCTTTTAAATCTAAATCTACACTTTTTTTTTTTCCAGTGTTAGGGATCCAAGCTTTGGTCCCCAGCATGCTAGGCAAGTACTTGAGTGCCAGGTTTCTGTTCTTGTGATTAAAAGGCTCAGGGGTCACTCCAGGTAAACTGGGCTAACTGGGCTGTGCAAAATAACCACAAAAGATACACAAATACCTTTTTCTTTGGGGTCGCTGTGACGTGCTCCTCTGACCTTAAGGGTCCACAGGAAGAGAGAGGGAGAGCACACACTGACCCCTTTTATTGAGGAGAAGCTATTCAAATGAGGCAAGGGGTCAGGTTTCAGGGGGCTGAGTCTATCTTCATGATGTCCACTGTCAGCAAGTTGACTGACATCTGGGTGGGCCACACCCAAGGGCTCAGTAAGAGAAGGGGACACACACAAGGCACTTCCATGGAAGATTCAATCCTAAACAGGGCAAGGGGTTATATTACAAAGGAGCAGGTGAGCATAGCTTCACCCCTGGGGCTGTAGCAAGACATACCTATGCACAAGACACTGTCCCTTGAATCCAAGAAGGTCATGGGGAAAGCTCTGCCACATTTCTGTGACTGAGTGCCTCAGCACCCAGCCGGGGATTCTGACTCAGTCACGTGCGAGGTTGGTCTCCCACACTCGAGTACCAAGCTAAATCCCCAACCCTTAACACAGAGTGAAGTGCGTTTTGTATTGTGAGCAGTACACATAGATACAGGTGTTTTAAAATGGGAACAGAAGTTTCATCAAATTAACTTGACTACACCTTGTCCCTACTGTACAAGCTAGTATTTTCTATTGTTATTTTAGTTTTTAAAAATTATGGTCACAAATCATCAAACTGATTTCATAAACCAGTAATGAGTCTCTTTAAGCTTTTTGAAAAGTTCTGTGATAGATATTAACAAGTTGGGATTTTTGTTTTGCTTTTTTGTTATTGTTGTTGTTGTCATGGGACAATAGGAGTAAAATGTACATATGTGATAGAAATCAGAACATAACAAGGTCAGCATTCCAGTTCTGAAGAGGGCCTTCAGGGCCTTCACTGTCCAGTCTGGCTGTCTTGTTTACACACCTGTCAGGAGGAGTCCAGAGAGGTACCTGTTAACTTGCAATCCTAGGCCAGCTCAAATGGTACTATACAGACCATATGATGGTGAAGTTTCTCTTGGGTTATCATTTGATAATAAAACTGGAAACTTGAGCTTTTAAAGTGAAATAAGTAATAGAGTAAGTAATTTTGATTTTTAATCCCAAATCTGCTAATGCGCTTCTGGCATCTCAGCTGCTTTGGAGGCCGAGGCAGGAGGATTGTAGGTTTGAGGCCAGCCCCAGCAATTTATCAAGGTCTTGTCTCAAAATAAAATAAAATAAAAGGGTTGGGGGTGTAACTCAGTGGTAGAGCACCCTGGATTCAATCCCCAGTACAGCAGCAAACACAGGAATCCTCATAGTATGGATAGAATCATTCATTCATTAATCATAGGGAGAGTAGCACACAGTGTGTGCTCTTTGTCCAAACCTCTTGTTTTTTAGTTGTACAGTTTAATGATTCGAGATAAGTGCCCACATCTCCCCATCTTTCCTGTGTGGGCAGGATGAGACTGTCCTGTTTGGGCCTCAGGCACTCCCTTAGCTCTGGGGAAGGCCAGATCCCTGCTCACTTAGTCTCAGGAAAAGAGGCCCATTTCTCTTCTTGTCCTGTAAGAGCCAGGTTCGGGAGTGGCACGTTCACTTACTCGCACACTGTGCAGGGGTGGAGGTCTAGAGCCTTGGCTGAGGCAAAGGTGAAGGTTCACATGACAGGTGACTCAGGAAGTCGAGGAACTGCTCGGCTGGGTGGCCACAGCCTCTAAGCTGTCTTCAGTCCTCAGCCTTTTCATTCTCCCTAACTCCATTTTGGTCCTTTGGTTCCAGAGATTGAATCCACTGAGCCACATCTCCTACCCCCTTTTTATATTTTATTTAGAGACAGGGTCTCTCTGAGTTGCCGAGGGTCTCACTAAGTTGCTGAGGCTGGATTTGAACTCATGATTCTCCTGCCTTATCCTCCCAAGCTGCTAGGAATTCAGGTGTGTGCCACTGCCATTTTGGCCCTTTGAATTGAGCATCATTGCATGAAGCCCTTTGGGGTTCACTGGATGCTGAGGTTTACCTCCAAACCAAATCCTGACATATCTACTTTGTAGAAGGCTCTACAGGACTTGGTGTAACTCAGTGGTAGATCACATACTAGGTGTGCAGAGACTGGAGCGTCAGTTGTCCACACTGCACACACACGTGCACACACATGCAAACACACGTACACACACGTACACACAATTATTTTTAGAAAAGAACAGTTGTGTAGATTATTTCTGTCAATCTGCACAACACAGTGAGGTTGGTGTTGTAGGTTGTGAGGTTCAGAAGGGGTGAGCAGCCTGCCTCAGGTCACAGAGCTGGGCTGCAGGTCTGGCTTCCCGTCCATTCAGTGTGGCTCTTGTCTCTGCTGGTGGGTCTTCACAGCAGAAGGCAGAATATTTGAAGAGGAACGAGCTGTGAGCTGTACACAGAGCTCTGCTGCTTCCTTCCTACCAAGAAGGCAGGGCTGCATTGCAGGGGTCTTCCCATCAGGAGTGTCTGAGTAGCTCCTGCTTGCCATAGCAGGATCCCCTCAGCTGTCCCTCTAGTTGGCCCAGGAAGTGTGTGCAATGAGGAGGTCACTTTTACCCTTAAGGTAGGGCTGACTTCTCATTTCCTAAAGCTCGTTTTGAAAGGCCTTTGAAGGGCCTGGCAGCCTTGCTGGTGCCACTCCTGGGGAGAGAATGATCCCTCTCTCTATCCCTATCAACTCTTCAGATGGTTTTGTCTTCATTTTGTTGCCATCATCCTAAACCAGGGGGCTTCAATTGGGGAGCCCCAACACACCAGGTGCAGCCTCTCGCCCCAAAGGAGAAGTGGGAAAAGTGCTGGTGAGGAATCGAGGAGTCTCGCTCTGATAGCTGTCCTGGGAAATCAGGGGCCAGGCGTCCTCAGCCTGTCGCCAGGGCACTGACCTGAGCTTCAGGGTCAGACGGGGGAAGAGTTGGGGTCTTTGACTCAAGGTCTTGCTCACGCTGTGGTCTGGTTGGTCATTGTCTCAGGTCTGGTCCTGGGAGGTGTTGTAGTCCTCATTGCATGAGGGGTGGTCGGATCCCATCTGGAGATGATGGTTCCTGCTTAGGGGCATCCTTGGGACTGTCAGTGAGGGGGCAGTCTCAGCATCGGGTGATCTGCCTGCAACTGCCTGCCTGTTCCAGCAGCTGCAGCAGTGGTCTAGAATAGGTGGTCTTGAAAGCTGCTGTCCGCTGATGATGTCTCTGCAGATCTTGGACACACCTTCATTCCTCTTTATCTCAGTGCCTCCAGCCTTGAATTGGGGAGAGCAAGGTTAGGTGAGTTTAGGGCTGACCAACTGCGGGTTTCCAGTTTTTAGACAGTCTCTCCTTAAGGGATTACCATGTTTAGGTTCAGAGTCGATCAGTAATCGGATCCAAGTTCAGATAGCAAAGGGAGACAGCTGCAGAATGAAGGTTGGGCCAAGTGTGTCCTGCTTCAAGGTTCCCATCAGGAACCTGCAGAGCCCAGCAGAGAGTCAATACCTTCAGCCAAAGTAGCCTCCGGGGCCCTGTTATGAATTCAGGAGGTAAAGGGCGTGTTTTGGACATAACATTGCAGACAACATTGGAAGTACTAACAGTAAGTTGTTGAGTAGAGGAAGAAAAGGAGTTTTGTAAGATTTAAGCAAAAGCAATTGTTTAAGGATCTGGTGACAGAAGTTGCCTAAATATGGTTTTCATCTCTCTTTTCTGTTAAAGGGTCACATTATCACAGAGCGCGGCTTCACAGGTGTTAGGCTTTCTGGCACATGTCTCCCTGCCCTCCCCTCTTCTCTCTCTCTCCTGCTGGCCACGTCCCTGGCTGGAAGACTCTCTGTGGGACAGTTTTTATTTCTTTGTGGAAAAAAGAACCCAGAAGTCTGAGGTCTGGACCTCCCTCACCTTTTTTTGGTGGCAGCATGGCCTCCTTGTGGGTGGCTAACCGTTTGGGTCCCACTGAGTGGGTCAGGTAGAGCCCAGGTTGCCGGGGGAATGCAATGGAGGTTAGAGGTTTTGTGTCGCTTTGGCTCCTGAACTCCAGCTGGGGCAGAGTTGCCTTCCTGGCCTGCAGCCTCTCCCACCTGGGAGTTGCTTGCTCCTCTTACTCATAACTGCTCCAGGGTTCTCTGATGAAAAGAAGAGGGGGGCTGGGTTGTGGCTCAGCAGCAAAATACTTGTGTGAGGTGCTGGGTTCAATCCACATAAAAATAAGGAAATAAAATAAAGGTATTGCCCAACTACAATTTTAAAAAAAAGTATTTAAAAAAAGAAAAGAAAAGAAGTGGGTGTGGAAGAGAGAGCAGTGGTTAAAGTTTCCTTCTGGTGTCTGATCTTGGGGATGTGAAACCTGTACAGCTGCTGAGCTTCTCCCAGATTCCTAAGCCCAGCCCTTCTGGGGCAGGACACCTTCTTCACACTCCTCAGGGCCGCAGGGAGTTTCAGCTGCTGCTTTGGGCTTCCCTTTTAGGAGTAGGAGATTCTAGGCCTTTTAAAAGAAATGAGGTATTAAGACAAAGTAATTGCTTTGGGCATGTTTGATTTAATCAAACAAAGGCCACTGGGTTCTCTAAAAGGAACACTGTCATTATTCCTTGAAGCCTGTCTCTTCTCTTATCTCCTTAACTCTGGACGATGGCTCCACACCAGTGTGGCCTGGTACCATCATTTCCCCTCGATACTGGGGATTTAATCCAGGGTTGTGCTACCGCTAAGCTACACCCTGAGCCCCCTTTTAAAATTGTTTTGAGAGAGGGTATCACTAAATTGCCAAGGCTGGCCTCAAACTTGCAAGTCCTCCTGCCTGAGCCTTGCCCGTTGCTGGGATGACAGGCAGGTGCCATGGGCCTGGCTGAAGGGGCACCCCTGTACTTGGTACAGAGGCCACCGGCCTGGCTGCATGGGCACCCTGTGCCTGGTACAGGTGGAGTGGAAAATAGCAATCTTCTGCTCATGGCTCTCAGGTTCAGCACTAGAATTTCAGGGCAGTGTGATGTGCAGGGTGCTGCACATCCTCAGTCGCTGGGCCAGTCCTGGCTCACCACTGCTGTGTTGCGCCTACCATCATCTCAGAGGTGTCCCTGGTTGGAGGACAAGGTTCCTGGTGATTCTGGTTTCATGGCCCATGGGGTTCCACTCGGAGAAAACAGAGGGGAGGAGAAAGTTCAGGTGGGGCAGGTAAGATCTAGCATGTGGACCCTGAGGGCTGGGCTGGAGCCTGGCGAGGGAGCTCCTGTGGGCTGCTGCAATGGCCATGTCCCTACTGACCAGGTCCTGCAGGAATCTCCGCTCTGCAGGAACATCCTTAACTCTGGACGATGGCTCCACGTGCAGGCGGCTGGGCCTTACTCTGCTCCAGGAAGACTTTCCATATCTTCGTGATTGCTTGTCATAGAACACCACCGTGACATAAGCCGGGGAGTTTTGTAAGGGACTGGGGTTTGTCCTTCCTTTTCTGTGATCAAATGTGAAACCATCCTGAAGACTGGCTTTCTCTGAGATGCCCCTTTGGCCCAGTGGACGTGAGGTTGTTCCTGACTCCACGCCTGTGAGCCAGGGGAAGTTCCTGGACTCACATGAGAAAGTTCTGCAGAAGAGGACCTTCTCCCTCTGTGGACTCCCTCGGGGCTGCTGGCCATTGTCTCACTATCCCTGTCAGTCCCCTGAGACCTCGGGGCTTCTCTGACAGGTCACTGAGCCCTGTGGGTCACTGCTCTTCTCAGAGTCTCCTTTTGTACCTGAGCTGCAGCACCTTGAGGTGGATCTCTCAGAGCCCATCTCAGGGTATCTTCTCATAATGTGGCTCTTCAGAGTCTCAAACACAGATGCCTCTTTTCTTTTTTGATACCAGGGATTGAAACCAGGGACATTTAACCACTGAGCCACATCCTCAGCCCTTTGTATTTTTGTTTTGAGACAGGGTCTCACTGAGTTGCTGAGGCTGGCCTTGAACTTGTGATCCTCCTGCCCCAGCCTCCACGTCTCTGGGATGACAGGCATGCCTGGCTAACAGACAATGTCTTTAGAGGCTGGAAAGTTCATCTAAAATTCAGAATGAATCCATCAACATTTTTAAGGACCCCAAAGTGAAGCCACTGTACATAAGTTTCTTATAAAGACTAATTCAAGCCTAATTTGTGGGGGAAACCATTTCTGTGGAAACAGAATCCAGCTGCAGAATTCAGCATCCACATTCAGGAGGGTGGCTCTGAGCTCCTGGCCTCTGTCCAGTGTGAGATGAATCGCTAGGAACTTTGAAGCACGTAGTCCATGCTTCTTTTAAGGAAAAGCCGAGTCCTAGTGTGGGGTCACACCAAAAGCAGCGCATCCTAGGGCTTAGGACCCTGTTGACTTTTAATATCATGGGGGTGGTTGAGGTGAATTCTTCTGGGAGTCAGATTACATTTTTTCCCATTAGATCCCGGCTTTAGCACACACCCTCCTGATGGGTTTCCACGGTGTCTCCTGTATCTGTCCAATTCCACTTTCTTGGGTTGGGGTGTAGCTTGGAGGTAGAATGCTTGACAGGGTGCCCAAGGCCTTGAGTTCCACCCCTGCACCACAGAAAACATGAAAAACAAACACACACACCTTTTGATCATCTTAGTGGGAGGATCCTCCTCACAGCGTTATTCTGGCACACGGAAGTAGGGAGACTCGAAGGAGTCAGTGTTTATCTTGTGACATTGGGTGTACTACAGTGTTGAAGTCCAGACGGGAATGTGGCTAGGATTGTGTGGGTCACTGGTTCTGCTTATCCCTTTGCTTTTGTGTGCTGGGCTGGGACCCAGGACCCGTGTGCTAGGCGAGTGCTCTACCTGTTGGCTGGTCCCAGGGCCCTAGTGGGTTCTCCTGGAGGGAGGTGCTGATACTGGCCGTTGGAGGAACCTAACCCAGTCCCGTCCTTGCCCTGTAGGCACACAGCCGAGCCGGATGCTGCCTCCCGCTCCCCGGGCTCCACGGCCCTCTCAGGGTGAACTCTTGATGGACTCGACCCCACGGCCGGTGACCCTGGGCAGGAGACATGGCTCTGACGCGCTGGCTCAGGAGACACAGTTTCTGCCTGTCGAGGAGGAAAAGGTCCTTGCTGTTGAAACTCACAGTGGTGGCCTTGGCCTCTCTCCTGTTTTGTGAATTTCTCATCTATTACCTCGTCATCTTCTGGTGCCGCTGGCCGGAGGTGGGAACTCCAGCCCCAGGCAAACGGGGCCCTGTGCTGAAGGCCATGTTTCTGGCCGATACCCACCTGCTCGGGGAAATAACTGGCCACTGGCTGGACAAGTTGCGAAGGTAAGAGGTGAAGTTAGGACTGTGTTCTGGAACTCTGGAAGCAGAAAGGGTAGCCCTGTCCCCATGGGTCAGGTGGAGTGGCTTTGAGTTACTCTTATTTTTCTCTCAAAGAAGGGCATTTGGGGACATTTGAGTTTCCCTTAAACTTAGTGTTTACTGGACATCTGTCCTACAGAGGGACTCAGATCTAGGCTGCTGGTGGGCTTTCTGAGTCCGAGGGGTTACCAGGGCCTTGGCCCCCCATCAGGACTGGGAGGACCTCACAGCTGTGAGGGAGGTGGGCGTGACCCAGGTGGGGAGGGCAGGCCTGGGCGGGGCTTCCTCCTGCCTGGACAGTGTGTGACTTTGAGTCCCCTGGGCCTCAGGGGTGTGCTGGCTCCCTGGGGAAGGGTGACACCCGTCTCCCCAATGTGGACCTTCTGATTTTCCACCAGCAGGCTTTTTAAAAGCCTGTGTGTAAGTGTGGTGAGATGCACACAGCATCCGCTAATCGTCCCCACCATGGTAGGCGCACAGTGGCTCGAAGCACATCCACGCTGTTGTGGAGCTGTCCTGCCCTCCTTCCAGAACCTTCTCTTCATGACACACCAGCTCCTTGTCCCCTCTGCTCCCTACCCCTGGTGACCGCTGTTCTCACTGTGCTTGTGGATTTGGCTTGCTCTGGACACCACATGCAGATGGAGTCATTCTGCGTCTCTTGTGTTGCGCGAAGATCCTCCAGGTCCACCTTGCTGCCCAGGGCTCAGGGTGACTTTCCTTCCAGGGCCGAGTCATATTCCCCTGTGCAGACTCTGTGCTTTGCTCCTCCTCTGTCTGTGGGCAGAGCTGGGCAGCTCCCCGTCTCAGGGATGGGGGCTCTCCTTGCTCCTGGCCTGAGCCCCACTGCTTTCTCTCACTACCCTATGTTGTGCCCTTCGACTCTTATCATCCTAACAAGAGGCAGCATGCCCAGAGGGCTGTGGATGTGGGTGAACTTAGGCCAGGGAGGTGGGTGATTTGCGAGGTCCTCAGGGATGAGTGAAGAAAGAAGGAAGGTGGGGGGCACAGTGGCTGCGAATCAGCAGAGGTACGAGTCCCAGGCCAGAGTGAGACCCCAGCTCTGAAGCTGAGATCTCTCTCTCTCTCTCTGTCTCTCTCTCTCTCTCTCTCCCTCTCTCTCACTCTGTCTCTCTCTCTCTCTCTCTCTCTGTCTCTCTCTCGGTACTGGGGATTGAACTCAGCAGTGCTTAACCACTGAGCCACACCCCTAGCCCTTTTTATTAACTATTTTTACGTTGAGACAAGGTCTCACTAAGTTGCCCAGGCTGGCTTTGAACTTGCGATGCTCCTGCCGAGATGACGGGCATGTGCGACCTTGCCTGGGTGTTCCCCACTTCAGTCAGACTCAGACTCAGTGGCCCTTTGGCGTGAAAGTGGGAGAGCAAGAGTGGAGTTGTGGAAGGAGGGCGGGAGCACTCAGCTCACTCGGCTAGTCTTTGTGGACCTGGGGAAGGACTCAGGGCTTCCCTCCTGCTGGGCCAGCACTCCAGCACTGAGCCAGGCCCGGCCCTGGCTTCACTTGTTAAATGGCCAGGAAGACAGAAGTAGCCTCTGCCAAGGAGCATCTTGACGGGTTATTTTTTTCCTGTTGTCCTCAAGGGAATGGCAAATGGAGAGGGCCTTCCAGACTGCTCTGTGGTTGTTGCAGCCGGAAGTCGTCTTCATTCTGGGGGACGTCTTTGATGAAGGGAAGTGGAGCTCCTCCAAGGTAGGACCTGGGCACCCTCACCCAGCGCGGGGAGTCACCTCCGCAGTGCAGAATGGCCAGGAAGCTGTGTTGGCCCGCGTGGATATACTGCTTAGGGCTCATACTAGAAATGTAGTTGAAGAATCTTAGAATTTGTGTATAATGCTAATTTCAAATTTTACTTTTGTGGTGCTGGAGATCCAACCCCAGACCTCACGCATGCTGGGTGAGTGCTCTACCACTGATTTTCATCCCCAGCCTATTTATTTCATTTTGAGACAGAATCTCACCAAGTTGCTGAGGCTGCCCTCAAACTTGCAGTCCTCCTGCCTCAGTCTCCTGAGTAGCTGGGATCACAGGTGTGCGCCCCTGTGTCCAGGTCACAATTCTAACCTTGAATTAGGTTCCCGATCCTGTATTTGTCTAGGTAGGAAATGTGTGGATGGCCAGATATTGCTTGGCTTGAATTCACAGTCTTGTTAACCTCTTGAGAAAGGGAAAAGTGGGCAGGATGGCTGCTGTTTCATTGATCACCAAATCACAGAATGTATGTTGAAATGGACACCTAATGGGGCACATTTTTTTTTTTTTTTTTTTTTGGTGGTGGTAGTGGTGCTGGGGATGGCACTCGGGGCCTCACACATGCTAGGCAAGCATTGTACCACTAAGCCACACCCCAGTCCTGTTTTATTTAGTTGCTACATCCTGATAATTGTGCTACAAATGTTCCTTGCTACTCTCCTCTGATTTTCTTTCTTAAGTGAGCGGCATAGAAGGAGCCTTGGGGTTCTTCTTCCTTCAGAGGGCCCCAGACATGTGCCTGGGTATTGGTGTGATGTAAGCCTTTCAGTAAACCAGACAGAGAGGTTGTTCTCCCTTTAGCTGGCTGAAGGCTCTGCTCATGATATTCTGGAGATGAATGAAGGATTCCTCCTGCTGCTTAGTTAAAAATGTTCAGTCACTAATGTTTTTTTTTGAAAGGATTTATTTGGAGGATCTCTCTTATAAAATTCATTGGTATTTCCCAGAACAGTGCTACAACTTGGTTCAAATGTGATTGGAACTTACTGTTTACAGAATTGCAAGTTTGTTATAATGTAGGCTCTATTTAAACATGATAATGGAAATATTGTATGTAAATAGCAACTAGTTATTCAATTAGATTATATGTTGCTTTTGCAAATTAAGAGCAACATTTTATGATTTCCTAGATTTGTTATTCTAAATTTAAATACCATTTGTTACCATGAATTCTTTGTAAAGGAAGGGCTTTATCTAGCACTTTTCTTTATGTTGAATCATATATTGTATTTAACATTTTTAGGATAAAGTTGTTACTATCCAGAATAGATTTGTTTCTTGTTTTTGTTGATTTCTTTTTGGCCCACCCAGGGTGTTCATCCAATTGATATTTTTACCTTATAAAAATAAGGAGGAGCTGGCATGGTGGTGTGTGCTTGTAGTCCCAGCTCCTGGGAAGGCCAAGGCAGGAGGATCACTTAACCCAGGAGTTGGAGGCCATCCTGGGTAACATAGCCAGACAAAGCAAGTAAAAATAGTTAACATAAATGTCAGAATACTTGAAATGTTTATTGTAATAAAGGTTTTGTCTGCCTCCTCTGTCTCGGTGGACCTAAGAGTCAGCATTTCCCAGGAGTCTGTTCTCCTCGTTTCTTGACCTGGGGCTCTGTGCCTGGGGACGTTGGAATAACAAGTGCCTGAAACAAAAATTTGGGGGAGTTGCCAGTTAAAAATGTTTAAAGATGGAGGAAGACACCATCTGTTAAGATTTGGCATCAAATTAAATAAAGGATGAAAGCTATTGTAGTAGTCTTGGGGAAAGAGGTATTACGAAGAATTAAAACTCAAAGTTTTTTTTTTTTAATTTAACCTTATTTTATTTATTTGATTTTATGAGGCACTGAGGATTGAACCCAGTGTCCCACATGTGCTAGGCCAGTGCTCTGCCACTGGGCCCCAGCCTCAGCCCAATTTTTTAAGCTTTATGAGCATCTGATTTGGACCCGAGAGTTAATTTTCAGCTGTGGGCAGAGAGGGTTCTGGGCCCTCAGCAGTGACCCTGTCTCCCCAGGCCTGGGAGGAAGAGATGGCGCGTTTTCGGCAAATGTTCAGACACCCGGGTCATGTGCAGCTGAAGGTGGTCGCGGGCAACCACGACATTGGCTTTCACTATGAGTAAGTGGTTCACCAAGTCACTGTTCCCCGCTCATGTCAGACCTGCTGAGATGCAGGGCAAAGCCTCACCTGTGTTGTGAGGGGAGCCTGTCCTCCAACCAAGCTTGGGAGTGTGAGCTGCTCAGGGACCCTGAACATAGTGGAACGTCCACCGAGTGTCTGCTGCAGGAACGAAGCACCGTGCCCTTAGGAATCAGTGGCCACACTGTTTTCTTTAGGAGTCAGAAAACAAGACCATTGAGACTTGCACAGCTCACAGGAATGTGGGGCTGCAGTGTTTCATAGGAGCCTGCTCAGGTTTCTTCCCTGTGGTAATCTCCTGGTCTTTCCTGGGGCCTGTTGTTTCACTCTTTGCTCCAATGAGGATACGAGGTCCTTGGGAGCCAAGCAACCTGCCTGGGGCGCCAAGCAACCTGCCTGGGGCCTCAGGGTGTGTAGTGGAGCTAAGATTTGAGCTTCTCTAGCCTGGGGTCAGCTGGAGCTCTCACCTAAAGGTGCTAGTGTGACATTCAGATCCTCAAAGTTACTTGCAATGTTCAGAATAACTCCAAGGTTCTGATATGGCTTAATCTGAAAAAATGTTTCTCTTGACAACTGAATATAGGATGAGCCCCTACAAAGTAAAACGATTTGAGGAGGTGTTCAGCTCCGATAGGCTGTTTTCTTGGAAAGGAGTAAAGTGAGTATTGGTCGTGAATTCTTATGAAGATCTGAATCCTTGGAGGCTGCTCCCCTCCCCCTCCTGTTCCTCTTCCTCTTCCTTTCCTCTTCCCTTCCATTTCTCCTCCCCTCCCCCCCTCCTCCTCTCCCCTCCCTTCCTCCCTCTCCTCTCCCCCTCCTCCCTCTTCTCTCCCCCTCCTCCCTCTCCCCTCCCCCTCCTCCATCTCCCCTCCTCCTCCTTCCTCTCCCTTCCCCCCTCCTCCTTGTCCCCTCCTGGTGTTGGGGCCCAGCCCAGGGCCTCTGGCCTGCTCATAGAAAGCTCTATCTCTCAGCTACACTCCTAGAGACTTCCTTTTTGAAGGTGATTACCCTGTTCAGTTAGACCCACTATCTGTTGGACTGGTATCTTAGATAAGCGTCCCTCTGTGGGACCAGTCCTGGCCACTGGTTACCCTGGAGTTGACAGGAGGCCTCACACCACCCAGGTTTTCCCTAGCAACCCAGAGTGAACCGCCAGACTCCTCCCGGCCGGCCGTTGGTGCAGTGTCCCTGCATTTCACCAGCCGTTTTGCAAAGGTGTCTTTATCTCATGTCCATCATCATGGAGTTTTGGGACTTGGTGTGTTGGGGGCACTCCTGCAGCTTCCATGAGTCTTGGCTTTTAGACGGAGCCTCCCAACCCTGAGCTGGCCATTCACATTGCGGCCCTCTTTGAGGCCACTCCAGTGCCAACATCTGGACCCTTTCTGGTCTGTGTCTGCAGCACCAAGACAAGGCTAGGAAACCACTCTGGTTGTGATGCAGTGGAGAGGAGGGCTGGGAGAGGAGGGTTTCCTCTTTGGCTATGTTTCCTGTGGGTGCCCAGAACTCCTGATTGAGGCCGACCCAGCTGATGGGGGCTGTCCAGTGAGACCCTCTCTGTCAAGTGCCTGCATGGGTAGTATAGAGCATTTGAATCGTTCCTCTTCCCTCCCTTTGCCTGGAGCGGGGCAGCCTTAGCAGGTAGCTTCCTTTGCTGTGTCACCATGGAGACACAGTACCTGTTGGTGATTCAGAAACTTTAAACATGCTTCTCATGTTTCGGCCTCATTGTTTGAGTTTCAGAGTCATTCCTGACAGGCCCCTTTTCCATGCCCAGGTGGTGTTTGCATGGGAGATAAAGCAAGTCGGGGGTTGGGGGTCTGTAGGTGCAGGAGCCATGGAGGGGTGGCCTTGTCTGGGCCTGGCACTACCCAGCCCTGCCAGCTGCAGTTAGCACCTATACCCCTTGTCACCCGCTGAGTGCACCTGGAGAGGGGGAGGTCTCTAAGTCTACTGACCTACTGAGGGGAGGGCTTACTGTTCTCACCCCACCATGACAGGTGAGGCACAGAGGGGCTAAGTAACTCACACAGGGACATGCCTTTCTGGCTAGATGACAAGAGGACAGGCAGCCTGAGCTCAGAGCTTCTGCCGTCTGGGATTTCCTACTAGTTTATGGTTAAAAATCCTTTTGCCGACTCTTGGGAGCAACTGCCTCGGATGCCGTACACACGGCTGGCAAGACTTGGAAGTGACTTGGCTTGGTTCTTCCCACCATGATGCTCAGTGGTACTTGAGGAACGATGGGGAGAGGAGCTCAGGCCTGTGTGGCCCTGGCCTGACCTGCCCACCCTGTCTGCCTCAGTTTTGTGATGGTCAACAGTGTGGCGCTGGAAGGGGACGGCTGCGGCATCTGTTCTGAAGTAGAGGCTGAACTCACTGAAGTCTCTCGCAGACTGAATTGCTCCCGGGAGGTAGGAGAGGTCCTCGGGTACAGGCCTGTGCTCCTGCCGCTGCTGGGCTCCCCCTTCCCTTCCTGCCTCGGACCAGGTGCGCTGGGTTAACGGCTGACCTCTGACCAGCAGGTGCCAGGCTCCAGCCAGTGTGCGGGTGGGCAGCAGCTGCCCGCCTCTGCACCCATCCTCCTGCAGGTGAGCTGGGGCGGTGGGAGCCGGGCTGGGCAAAGCCACCTGGGGGTTCCTGAAGTTACATCCATCTCCTCTTCGGGTCCTGGCAGCACTACCCGCTGTATCGCGCTAGCGATGCCAACTGCTCTGGGGAAGATGCGGCTCCTCCGGAGGAGAGGAACATCCCTTTCCAGGAGAAGTACGACGTGCTTTCTCGGGAGGCCTCACAGAAGGTGTGCCAGTGGGTGGACCCCATGCCAGGGTGGCCCTGCTTTCTTACCCTGTGCATCGTGGCTAGTCAGGGGTGGGAGGCGCCTGGGTGGGGGCGGGGGCACAGGACCGGGGGCCCCTGGAGGACTCCGCAGTCGTTTTCTCCTTTCTCCATTTGGGAACATTGTAACATTCTCGGCTATTGTTTGCAGTCATTCTCATAAACTTCAATGGATTTTGGAGTGTAAAGGGCACTTAGAGTCAAAATTTTAGGGTCTTAATTAAAAATGTACTTTCTTAAATATATATAACAAATATAGTCATAAATAGCATTTATAGATAATGAAATATAAGATTCATATTTATACTTGAAAGTGAATGAATTTCTATTTAAATATATTTATGGAAAATATGAAATAAAATTGTAAAAATGTTTATAAAAATAAAACATGTAAAGCCTGGGGTGAGAAGAGTAGAGTTTATGAGGCTGGGTATTAACAAGCCTTACTTTTTATAAGCAAGATTATTTTTGGAGGAGAAAATAAGCCCATCCTCTGTAGCAACTGGGTGTTTAGCTCAGTACATGGTGGCCCCGGGCAGGGGCGGGGGGTGGTGGTCCAAGCGGAGTTAGCGCTAACTATCTGTCCCCTGGGCCCAGCTGCTGTGGTGGTTCCGGCCACGCCTGATCCTGAGTGGCCACACGCACAGCGCCTGTGAGGTGCTGCACCGCGGGGGCGTCCCAGAGATCAGTGTCCCGTCTTTCAGCTGGCGGAACAGAAACAACCCCAGTTTCATCATGGTAACGTGAAAGTTTATTTTCATCTGAAAGCTTTCATAGGTATATAAGTCAACACAGTAATCAACTATTTAATTGCTGCAATCTGTAAGAAGGTACAAAAGCCAGAAATCAGTGAGCCTCCTACACACCGTGGTGTGTCACTCTCCCGCGTCCCAGCAGCTGCGTGGGAACAAATGAGCAGAGCTGGGTCCTGGGGCAGTTACCGCAAGCAGCATCTCCTGGGTGTGCCTTGCCCCGTGCAGAGGGCAGTGTCTGCCCATGTCACACTCTGAGTGTGACATTTTCTAAGGAGGCAAGATCTTGTCACTTGTCACCAACACTCGATTGTCTCATTCTGCAAACGCACTCGTTTGCCCCGGCAGACAGTGCTGCCGCGTCTGCGGCTGATGGACAGTGTTGGTCCATCAGTGACGGCTGGAGCGACCACACCCTGCTTTTGGTCATGGGATCCTGCGCCTGGCTCACGGATGCTTTTGTGGCAGGTGCTTTACTTCATGAAAGGTGGGGGACCCTCGTATTGTCAAATTCCCAGTGTATGAAAACATTCTCCACTGTCCTTCCACACTGTGCACTGGCGACCAGGGGAAGCCCGTGGGGGCCGGGATGTGACTCAGGGGCGGAGCGCTGGCCTGGCATGACAAGGACCTGGCTTCCATCCTTAGCACCGCAAAAACAGAGAGTAACCTGTGGACAGGTGTGGGCATGCGTGTGTGGGCATGGAGTGGCATGAGAACACCCTTATCTGCCTGTTCCTCGCTGACCATTGCTCCCTGGTCTCTGACGAGCTCTGAATCTCTTGTCAGGCGCCCCCCATTCTTTGGTGGGAGCCCCCAGCGCCAGAGTGAGCGCGAATGGCGAGATCCATCCGCATCGCCATCCCCTCCCCCAGGCACGCCTGCCTCACCTCCTCTTGCCAGTGCCTGTGTGGGCAGGTGGCGGCAGCGCAGGCCGAAGGCCCTGATCACTTGGTCTCGGTGGGAGGGCTCCCCCAGCCTCACCAAGAGACCCCTTCAGGGCAGACTTTCCCCTGGCGCTAAGTTGGGCTGCAGTGCTAGCCCTCTGCAGAAAGAGTACCTTCCTATTTCTTTTCCAGGGCAGCTTCACGCCCAGAGACCACGCCCTCTCCAAGTGCTTCCTCCCCCTGGAGGGCACTGTTCTGAGCACGTACTGCGCAGCCGCAGGGCTCCTGGTGGTCCTCACCTTCGCCCGCCTGGAGTGCCTAGCCTCGCCTTTCCTTTCCGTTTGGACCCTGCTCAGAATGCACACGGCCCGGTGAAGAGCGGTGTTGGCTGCGTGCCATAGCTAGTGCCAAGCCAAAGACCCGGCTCCTGCAGGACTCATGGGGCTCAGGCCAGCCAGGCTGGCTGTGGGCCTGCGCACGTCAGGGGAGGGCTGAACCTCTGAGGAGTGACTGTGGAATAAACCGCTGACAGTCCTCGTGCGATAAAAATGGAACACGTACTCTATAACAGCCTGCTTACCGAACGTAGGTGCGATCGGAGGTGGCATCTGCCCAGCACAGAGGTGCCCGATACCGCTCCTTGCATGATGCACCACCCTGCTCCCCAGGAAGCACCCGCGCCCTGGTGCATGCTCAGGCTGACACGGGCACATGCACATTGAGTGTGCTTCTGTCCTTCTGTGAAGTGGCTCTCAAATTCCTACGTCCTATGAAGCCCTAAACTTAGAACTACAGATGCGATGTGTGGGGGCACATGGTTGATTCTTATAGACTTCTGTACTTCTATGGGAAACTAATAGAATCAGTTTTAGGTGAGTAGATTTTCTGTCTAGGAGACCATGTTCTTACATCTGAATTCAATGCCTGTTAATGATCAAAAATTGAAAAAAATGGAGTGCTGATATATGGCTTTTAGTATTAAAAATGAATATTTTGATAATTTCAAGTCAGGTGTCATGTCTCCTTGTTTTTGTTTCCTAAGAGTCTGGCTCTGTTTTTAATTCCAGCTTTTGTTATTTGTTTGTTTATTTGGGGTGGTGCTGGGGACTGCACCCTGAGCCACATCCCCACCCTCTCCAGTTCCTAAGTCATACTTGGTCAGGGGAGTTGCCTAGTGGTAAGGAGTTGTAACGAGAGGACAGCCTTCTACAGCTTTACTTGTTTTTGGTGGATGTGTATCTCTTCAGTTTTCTTCCTCCCCTGTGAAAGCAGAAGGGGACCTGAGACCATCTGCATAGCCTATTTGGGAAGCTGTCATGGTCCTTGGGAAGTGACATCTAAATCTAGTTTAATTCCTACATGATCATAGAATGCTGATCCACAGAGTGTACTTGAATATATTAAACACTAAAAGAAAAATAATGAACTGACATAGGCTGTCCCTTCTCTGGACCTGTACTGTTGAAAGTTCAGTTCTGGACATCTTTACAGATTGTTGTAGGACGACCGAGAAAACCAAACCTGTGGCTGTGGATGGAACTGAAGCACCATTCCCGCGGCGATTGAGCCTTCTTAGGGGTCGTGCCAGGATGTAGCTCTTGAGGCTGCATTTGAGAATCTTGCACAACAGCCATACGTTCTGCCTTCATATTTCAAATAAAGGTTCTGTGGGGTGGGGTGTAGCTTATTGGGAGAGCACCTGCCTGGCAGGACAAGGTCCCGGCTTCCATCCCCAGCATTGCAAATAAAAATGATTTTTAAAAAAAGATTTTATAATGTTTCATCTTCACAAGACAAATGAAGATGCAACCCTTTTCCTCCTCATCCGGACGCAAACACAGATTCCACTTTGCTTTTCTCTTGTTATCTGTTTACTCGCCTGGTGGAGTCTATGCCCAAAGCTTTGGCTATGGGGATGGTGGTCCTGTTCCTACCTGGGGAACTTGAAGGAGTCTTTAACTAGCAAAGTAATCAAAAAACATTGACTGGGAAGGAAAAATAAATCCCTAGCTCTTGGAAAGATGATGTTGTGATCTGTACCCCGGAAGGGAGTTCAGGATTTTGCAACTGAGACCCAGAGAAGCACAGGCAGGTGGCTGAGGCAGTGTTGGGACAACGTTGTTGTTGAGGATGACATAATTCACAATTTCTTGGAACCAAGTGATATCTTACAAAGTCCCAGGCTGATGAGAATGTCGCCAAAGCTACAGATACCATTCGTTCCCTCTTATGGAGGAAGCGGCAGGTCAGGATGACATCAGGCTGATCAGCACTACTGAAACACAGGTCCTTTACAGGGAGAACCATCATCCAAGGCACAAAAATCTACAAGGAGTTTTCTTTAGTAGTGATACAAAAGAATATTACATTTTGTGGTCTGTACAGTGTAATAAACCAGCAATAAACCAACAGTGAAAGGAATATATGAAAGAAGACTCCACCCAAATATAGTGAAAGCATAAGGGATCTTTTTTCCAGACAGGACAGGTTTTCTAATAGTGAATGTGGCAGGTGTTCTGCCTAAATGCCAAAGGCTCAGAGGAGCTCTAATTCAAGTGCCTGAGGCTGGCAGCAAGGGCAAAGGAGACTGAAAAAGGGCTTCTCAGCTGGGTGTGATGGAGGTCGAGGCCAGAGGATCGAAAGTTCAAGGCCAGCCTCAGCAACTTAGTGAAACCCCGTCTCAGAATTAAAAAATAAATACATAAATAAAGAGAGCTGGGGGTGTAGCTCAATGGTAGAGCACCCCTGGAATCAATCAGTTCCTAGTACTGCCAAAAAAGAAAAAAAAAAATCTCTGCTTGGTTGCTCAGGGTCTCCTCCATGCCTTGGGCCAGCCACCTGCTGGCCTTCCTCAAGGGAAATCAGAGGCCCCTGGCTCGGGGCACTTTGCATATGCCTTTGCAATCATGCTGAATAACTTGAAGAAGGAAAAAAAAAAAAGCACTTTCTCCATCTACCTACAGGGTCTTGGTGAGTCAGTCGACAAGTGTGTGACAGGGGTCCCCACCCAGAGAGGGCTCCCTGCAGCATCAATGTGTGAGTGGGAGGTTCTGCAGCAATGCAAATCTGGGGGTGGAGGTTGTGTTCAGTGAAAACCAAGCAACAGAACTAAACCTGGGGGGTGGAGGTAGCCAGAGGCTTGGTGGGGCACACCCAGGGCAGGACAGACAGCAGCCAGAGGGGACTAGACATTCACTACACCCTACCATGGCTTGGATGGATGAACACGCAGTCTGGCCACTTGTTGGGGTGGCAAGAGGGATGGGGGCAGCGGAGGGACAGGGACAGTGGGCCTCACAAGAGTTCGTACTGCTTGAGGTGCATCCTCTGGATGATGTCACGGCAGTCGTTGAAGACCCTGCGGATGTTCTCTGTGTCCACGGCGCAGGTGAAGTGTGGGTAGCAGTAGTGCTTGCCATCCCCAGTGGCTGTGCTGATCCTCTGCAAGAGAGAGCCAGGGCTGAGGGCCGGGTGGGCCCATGCACTCGGGGCGGGGTTGGGAGCACCTGGCAGGAGGTGCCTGGACAACCCAGAGCTCTGCCCACAGGTGATCCCTGCTGAGCTGGAGAGACAGCACCCAGGTGCTGGCCAGCCTTAGGAGAGGCAGGCTAAGGTTTCCAGAAATGGGCACCTAAGCATGGTGTGCTGGAACACACGTCACGTTCTCCTCTGTCCTGTCTACTGCTCACGGTGCAACCCAGGGACTGGCCTTAGCTGACGTACTTTTAATAAGCTTATTAAACATCTGGTGTGACTGGCGGTCCAGCAGTGGGCAATGCACCGGTCACAGGGACTCCTGCTCACAGATGGTCTTCAGCATTTGCTGAGGGTGCCCTGGGCTGGCAGTGGAATGTCTCCTGGCAGTCTGGGAGCACAGCACCTTGTTGTCCAGTAACTTGGGGGATGCAGGTTAAAGATCCCTGATCATGATGCCTAGAGTCACAGGCTCACGCATACCCTGAAGCTGCATGGGTGGATGAGAAGTGGGCTGTGGCTGAATCTGAAGTCTGAACCGGCACAACTGGTGTGCTCCCAAGAAGAAATTGGACACAGACACAGGGAGTCCACAATGAGGAGGAGGTGGCCGGCTGCAAGCCAGGCAGAGAGGCCTCAGGAGGAAGCAGGGGGACTTCAAAGCTCTGGCCTCCAGCAGTGTTTGGAGACCTGCTGTTCAGGCTCTGGCAGCCCAGGGCTGCTCTGGGCTCCTCGGGAATCCCCGAGCCTCCTGCCCCTCCCCTGTATGAGTGAAAGAATCTTCAGGCTCTGTGACTCCTCCAGGGGTGGGTTAGACTAAATTTGAGCACAAGTCAGGCTTCTCTTGAACATTTTTTTTTTTAATGTGCCGGGAGTGGAACAAGTGCTTCACCAATGAGCTACACTCCCAGCCCCTATTTTTCATTTTTAAACTTGGGAACACCAAAACCAAGTGTCTGTGTGCGCACGCGGGCAGTGCTGGGGATTGAATCCAGGAGCAATCTGCTTCTGGGCCACACCCCCAGCCTTTTTAAACAATTTTTACTTTGAGACAGGGTCTGCCTAAGTTGCTAAGGCTGGCCTCCCACGTGCCATCTGCCTGCCTGTCTCCTGAGCCACCTGGATGACAGGTGTGCACCACCACATCTGGCTGGTTAAATATCCTTTGTGCTCTAAAGCACCAGGTGAGCTATGGGTGCACACAGCGTAAGTGCACCAAGAACAAATCAAAAGAAGGCTGTTTTCTGTAACCACTAGACTAGCTGGTCCTGTCCCAGGGCAATAAAAAAACTGGGGTAAGGAGACATTACAAAGGTTGTTGCAACTTGCAAATCTCACACAGTTCTCCTCGCAGCACACCTGCTTTGATCACTGGCTTTCACTAAACATGAGGGTGGTAACTGGTCAAGGAGAACTGGCAGTCCCCGGCTCTCTGCATGCCTGGGGCCCTCTCTTAGGAGACGGTGGTCAAGGTGAAGGAAGGCTCAGGGAGGAGGCAGGAAGAGGCAGGAAGACTGCCATGGTGCTGGGGTGCCAGGATGCAGCTGTCCACCCCACAGCCACCATCTTAGCTGGACCACTGGGAGGCCAGTCCAGCTCTGACTTGGCACTCCCAGCTGGTTTCCAGTCTGAGGGACAGGATTGTTCCCAGTGAAGGGCAGGACCCTGGGGGACACCTGCCTCTCCCACTCCTGGCTCCCTCAGCTCCAAGTTCCTCCTGCCTGTGGAGATGGTTCCAGTTGACCCTATGGGAGGAAGGGCCTTGTCGGAGACTCACCCTGGTGGTCGGTACCCTCCTTAGGCAATGACTGTAAAGTGCATCTAAGGAGGATGCTCACTGGGCGCGCAGCTGGCTCTCAAAGTGGACTTCCTGCCACTAAGCCCCTTGCTCCTCTGCCCTTCCCAGAGGACTTCTAGTAGGACTAGAAATTTATGGCTCATTGGGCCTTAGAACCTAAGGCTGCCAGTCGAAGCTGATTTTTTTTTTTGGGGGGGGGGAAAGTACTGGGAATTGAACTCAGGGGCACTCAACCACTGAGCCACATCCCAAGCCCTATTTTGAATTTTTTTTGAGACAGGGTCTTCACTGAGTTGCTTAGTGCCTCACTTTTGCTGAGGTCAGCTTTGAACTCGTGATCCTCCTGCCTCAACCTCTTGAGCCATTGGGATTTCAGGCGTGAGCCACTGCACCTGGCTAGGTTTTTTCCCTTTCCAAGGAAGGAAAGGTTTGTCCAGACAAGGTCTGAATCCCCCTTATTTGGGGGATGGCGTTGTTTGTCTTTGGCACTGTGGATAGAACACAGAGCCTGCTAGGCCTGTGCTCTGCCCCTGAGCATCAACCCCCGCCATTTAAAATGTTTTTTTTTTTTTTTTTTTTTTTTTTTAATTCTGAGACAGGGTTTCACTAAGTTCCTGAGGCTGGCCTCGAACATGCCGCACTCCTGCCTCAGCCTCCCAAGTAGCTGAATTACAAGTGTGTACCACCCCACCTGGCTTTTATAACCTCCATCTCAATGCCCGATATTTTCATACTTAATTAACATTTAATTCTGATTAGAGTAGTGTTCCATGGGGCACTTTCTAATGTGTCTTATATTTTGAGGTCTTACAAGGTGCTCCTTAAACAAAGAATCCCCGGATCTGCTAGGAACTGAATTGTCTTATTGAAGATGTTTCCAGTATGTCCCCGTGTAAGGAGGCTCTGGGAATCTGACCACCAAACACCTGCTGTGGATTCAGAGCAGCAGCAGGCCCCAGATTTATGTATTTGCAGAAGGTTTTCTGGTACCACCTGTTCACTTCCTGGAGAACTCTTCATCTCTCTGGGCACGGATTTCTTACCATCCTTACTTTCTAAATCAGTGTAGGACTCAAAAGGCAACCTGCCCTTGGAGTGTGATGGCAAGGGGGGCAGGCAGGAGAGCTGAACTGTGGCCCAAGGGCCACTCCTGCGCTGGTTGGGCTAAGAAACTGACCTGTCCAAGAGACAAGGTCCACTGCACCTGTCATGTGCACCTGCAGTCTCACCAGGAACAGGCCCTTGGCCTTCCTTGTGAGTCACTAGTTCCAAGCCAGGAAAAACTCACAGCCAGCTGTAGGTTATTCAAGAAAAAAAAATGTAGACATATATACATAGAAACAGCAAATTCGGCAAAAATTTTATCAATCTGGGGTCAATTTGCATAGAGTAGATGGGAATTATTTGCATTTTTTTCCATGTTTTATGTAAATCTGCAAGGATCTCAAAGAGTTGAAGATGAAGAAAAAAGAAAATATCTTAATTTGAGCGGGTCCATTTTTATGTTAAATTTTTCCTGTTACTGCTTTTGGTGGAGGAAGTGGGGTACCAAAGTATGAGAGCTGGAGTCGCAGCCTGTGCAGGAGGGTTCTGTTCTTTTCAGAAAGCACAAGTGAGTGCTGTGTTACCCTGGTGAGAAACCTGACCTCTCTGATTCTCAGTGAGTGCCGCCGTGAAGGGAGCGAACACACCTTCTCTCGTGGCTCATGATTTTGGGGAAGACTCGGTGAGATCATGAAAGTCTAAGGAATCTGTGAATTATAAAGAACAACGTAACTTAGAAAATACTGCTTACCAAAAACAAGTCCCGGATAAAGAACTTGGCTCTTGTGACTTTGGGATCTTCTCCTGCATCTGGTGTCGCTGCGGAAATTAAGAATGGAGATTTAAGTGGTGAAAGAGACAAGTGGGTGGAAACAAAGGAGGAACCGGAGCTGGGCTGCCCTGGTTACCGCGTCCACCATGCCAACAGAAGGCTCTTTCCTTCTCCCCCAGATCACTGACATGTCGTTCTTGGGCCTATGACAGGGCCATTCTTTGGCAGTGCTGTGGCCTGAAAGTGTGTGTCCCTTCCAAGTTCTCTCAAAGCTCAAAAGGTCGGTCCTTTGGAAGGCCATTAGGTCAGGTGGGCTCAAGAACCAGGGAGGTTGGGCACACCTTCCACTGTGTGAGGATGCAGTCAGAGGCACCATCTGTGAAGCAGAGACCCCAAATATGCTGCTTCCCAGCCTCCAGTACAGGGAGCAAGAAATTCCTGATGTTTATAAACTACACAGTCTCAGGTATCTTGTCATAGCAGCCAAAATGGGCTGAGGGAGGTAGAAACTCTCCACTCAGATAAAACGGGCGCACCTCCGTGCATGCTGACCACAGCTCCAGAGCCGGCTCTGCCCGCAGGCCTGCTCGGACAGGAAGACTGGCAGCCCTGAGCCTTCTGGGGTGAGGGTTGGCACCGGCTGCTGGTGTGACTGCAGCTGGCTTCCATCAGCCTTGCTCTGAGGGGCGGAGGGAGGGGGGCTGCAGTGGGCACTCTGGCCCTGGGTCCTCCTGAGACGGTCTGTGGTCCTGGGACTGTCCCCCCATTTCTGCACGCGGGACATCTGTTCTCCTGCGACTCGGGCTGCGCAGGTGGGCTCACTACTCTGCCTTCTCTACTGAGGGTCCGTGAGGACATGGCCACTCTCATGGGAGCGGGATGGCAGGTCTGCCCTCCAGACCGGCCAGGCTTGGCTGGAGGGAGGGCTGGGCAGGCCATGTCGGTGTAGCAGGCAGAGAGGGCAGCACCCCCTGCTCTCAGGGGCATCACTGAGAGCTTCCAATCCCACGTGACCCTAGGCACTGGGGATGTAGCATGGAGGAGCGCTGCCCAGCAGGCCAGATGCGCAGAAGGAAACCCTCCCTATGTCTGCGGCCCTCATGGGCCTGCAGACACTCTATTCCTTCTCATGGCTATAGTTGAGGCCGTGGAGGAGGATGTGAGCCAGGCCACCATTGGGTGCACTGATGCCAGGGACAGGTGAGTGCCCTGGGAGGTCCAGGGGGATGTGACGCAGTGCCCAGGTGTGGCTGTCACTGGGCCTGAGCCACTGGCCCTGTCCATCCCCTGGCTGGGGCGGGTTGGCCTTGGCTTGCAAGGCAGTTAAGCCAGTGGCCACAGTGCCCCTTAGAGGGAGTGTAAGTGTGGTGGTGGTGGGGGTTACAGGAAGATGGCTTGGCAGAATTTCAGAGAATGTTCTGGAAGGATACAGGAGGCCAGGGAAGAAGCTGTGGCAGTCTCCGAGACAAGGAGAGTGAGGACCTGGACCAAGGACGTGAGGGCAGAAGGAAGGAAGAAGCTGATTTGGAGGTGGCTCTACCGAGCTTGGCCACCTCCCAGATCCAGAGGCCAGGGCTGAGGTGGGTGGCATCAGGAGAGGTGAAGGCCTAGCTGGCTGGGAGGTGGGCAAGGCCAGCAGCACGGGGCACCAGCAGCCCCATGGGTCCCCTGAGGCAGGCAGCCCGGCCCGCTGTGAGCTTTAGCAAGGAGAGGAGGAATGCTTGCTGACGAAGGAGGGCCTGGGCGGCCCCGCAGGCAGAGGTCCCAGGCCACTTCCAGGGCTATTCACCCTGCAAGGAACCCTCGAGCTCCTGCCTTGGCCAGCACATCCAGGGTGGTTCAGGTCTTGCTATGACTGTGCTAGTCAGGGGCTCTGCCATTATGGGGAAGAGAAAATTGAACACAAAGTGCAGGAAAGTTAATTACAAATCCCAAATTTCCTTCCCCTCTTCACTGATGATAGAAAATAAATCCCCCAAACCTGAGCTGGTCTGCAGGCGAGTCCCTTTCATTTGGCTTTATCTAGTTTGGGCTTCAGATATTGAGACATTATGTCATTCTGCCTGTGACAAACCACCCGGGTGCTTGCTGACACTGAAGCACAGTGACCAGCCCTTCCTGGTGACCTTCCTGCCTGGGCGCTCAGCCCTGCTGGCTCAGGTGGACGGATGGTCCCCCCAGGGGAACTCGATGGGCGTAGCCAAGGGCAGCACAGGGAGGCTGGCAGAGCCGGCTGTGGCCCAGGGTTCAAGGAGTATGCTGCCCGGGCAGGCCCCCTGTGTGTGGCCTTGAGCCAGCTGCCACCTCTGTCGGCCTCACATTCCCTGGTAAAATAATAGGGAGCACCACCTCAGCTCCCAGGAAGGAGGAAGGCTCCCAGCCACACAGACCCCAAGGGGGGCCCAGAGGCAGAACTTACTCAGCCAGTGACACATTCATACTCCCCCACAATGGTCCTTTCATCTTTTTTTTGGGGGGGGTACTGGAGATTGAACTCAGGAGCACTCAACCACGGAGCCACACCCCCAGCCCTGTTTTGTATTTTATTTAGAGACAGGGTCTCACTGAGTTGCTTAGGGCCTCGCCATTGCTGAGGCTGGCTTTGAACTTGTGATCCTACTGCCTCAGCCTCCCAAGCCACTGGGATAACAGGCTGCACCACTGCCCAATGGCCCTTCCCTGTGTTGCATGGGAGTGTGAACCATTTACAAGTGGATCCTAAGCCAGACATTGTAATACAGGTCAAGCGTCCTGAGATGCCTCAAAACCGAAGCTTTTTGAGCATCAACATGACACAAGTGGAGTATTACACGTCTGACCTCAAATGACAGTAACAGCCAAAACACAGGTGTGCTACAAACCTGCAACCTCACCTCAATCCACAGTGTAAGGTGGACATGAAGCAATGAGTTCCACGGTCAGACCCGGGCCCATCTCATTATGGAGGTGCAAACATCCCCAAATCATAAAGCCCCTGGGGTCTGAAGCACCTCTGTCCTGTCCCTGGGTAAGGGTGCTGAGCCTGTGTGCCAGCACTTCAGATGGCGCTACAGGAGAGGGCTGATGGGGACTGGTGGGCGTCTTAGTTCAGGAGGTGTTTGAATGACTGGACCAGAGAAGTCGTCACTCTTCCGTCACAAGGACCTGCTGGAGCCTTACCGTCTTCGGGGACGGTGTAGTTGGCGTACTCTGGGAAATAGTCTTCGATCTTCGATTTCCCCGCTAGGACTTTTTCCGCCAGCATGTCCTGTTTGTTCAGGAACAGGATGATGGAGATGGTCCGCAGCCACCTGGACAGCAGGAGACACAGACTTCACCTGTGCTGGGTGAGAAAGCTCCGGGCAGGGCTGTCGCTCAGAGGCAGAGCGCTCGCCCGGCACAGGCCAGCCCTGGGGTCACCCCAACATTAAAAAACATTGTGTCTTCCTGGAAATGTACAGGATTCATTTTTTTAAAAAAATTACTTATTAATTTTTTTGGTACTGGAGTTTGAACCTGGGACACTTGACCACTGAGCCACATCCCCAGTCTCTTTTTTATTTTGAGACAGGGTCTTGTTAAGTTGCCCAGGCTGGCCTGGAACTCGCAATCCTCCTGCCTCAGTCTCCCGAGTCGCTGGGATGACAGGGGTGTGCCACCGTGCCCAGTGATGTTCAGGAGCTACAACTGTTTGGTACACCAGTACCCCCTTCCAGCTGTAAGCCCTGATAAACACTGGGAGTTAGTGGAGCAGTTCAGCATTTTCCAATTCGGCTTCACTGGGAACATAAATTTACTGGTACCAAAACCAAGATTCATTCATTAAACAGAGACAGTAGGATTTTTGTGGTATAATTTACTAATAAAGGGTCAGAAGACTGACACTGGAAGAATCATTAACAACAGCAACAACAACATATCACGACTCATTAGCTCAAGGCAGAGCCTGGTGTGCCCCTCACTGGGTCTCCTCTGGAGCAGTGGCCTTCCTGGGGCCAGGATGTCCATCAGATCAGACTCCCTGAATCTCTACCACCAGCTCAGTACAGGGCGGGGACATCTGGAGGGGTCTGTTCTCTCCGCCTCATGAAACAGGAACTGAGAACTGGCTCACAAAGAGTCTAGCAAAGCAAGGAATCAGTACCGTCTTGGGGGCCCTTGCTTCCGAGCTTACTGGTCAGCCCACAGTCATCTATTCTAAACTAAAGCACAGGCCAGGCATGGTGGTGCAGCCCACAACCCCCACCACTTGGGAGGCTGAGGCCTGAGGATTCAAATTTGGGGCAAGGCTTAGCTATTCATCTAGACCCTATCTTGGAATAAAAATCTTTTTAAAAGGCCTGGGGATATAGCTCAGTGGTAAAGCACCCCCCCCCCCCGGGGGGACCACACACACACACACACACACACACACACACACACACACACAACAAAACCCCCAACCACTTCCACCACAAATGGAAATGGTGCATAGCTTCTTCCAGTTATAAACTACATAAGCTTTATAAAAAGGTTATTTTGAGAGTATTTTTCTATTATCTTAGATTAGCCTTAATTAAGATAATAACTTATCATCTTAAATTATAGAAAAATATTCAGAAAAAACTCAAATGTAATTACACCAGAGAAAATTACTATTAAACTGATCATGTTTTTACACCCAGGTTTTTCTTCTACTCTCACATATATTTATAAAATAAGAACATTTTTTTTTTCAAAACCACTTATTTTTGTTGTCTAGGTGCTGAGGGGGGCACCCTGTGCATGCCAGGCCAGTGCTCTGTCTCTCCGCTGGTTCTGTGCCTGCTCCAAACTGCAGCACTGTGTCCTTCCTCCCAGGGGTGAGCAGCGGTGAACTTACAGCCACTCCAAAGCAGAGGCAGGGTTGGCATTTAGTGGCCCGATTTCTTTCCCATTAACTTCTTAGACCACAAAACTGAAGACAGTGTTGGACACTTGATAGAGATACTTTTCCAATGATCCAAGCCTTTTGCAGGGCTAACTTATATTCCCTGGGCTCCTTGGAGACACATCTCAATGCCATGTGAGTAAGCAGTGCCTGTGTGCTGGCACCCCGGCCACAATCACCTCGGCCACTCTGCAGTTGGTAGAATCAGCCTGGCCGCAGCTGTGGTTTTGAGATGCAAGGGCTCTTAGAGACCCTCAGTTACCTGTAGGTGCCTTTTTTTTTTAAACTGGGGATTGAACCCAGGGGTGCTCTATCACTAACCACACCCCCAGCTCTTTTTATTTATTTTGAGACAGGGTCTCCCTAAGTTGCTGAGCCTGGCCTCGAACTTGCCATCATCCTCCTGCCTCAGCCTCCTGAGCCACTGAGATTACCATCACCACACTCTGCAAGTGGCCAGCAAATGTTCTAAGCTGGATTCCTAAAATTTAAGCATAGAACAAAATCAATTTTGAACCCCAGATGTAATCTCAGGATTTCAAAACAGGTCTGAAAAATGTCTTGACAAAGCACATTCTCTGTTTCATGTCCACACACTAGATGGGTGAGGGAGGCCCTTCTTATAATGGTTCAGGGTCGATCAGTGAGGACAGAGTATGTTTCTGGGGGAACAAACATGAACGCATTCTTCATAAGAGAAGACATGCAGTCCGGTGTGAGACTGCGTGGACCCCGCGTGACCTGTTGTTCCAGATGCTTTCAAACAGGTCCAGGGACTCTCGGAGCCGGTTGGTGTTGTTGTCCTCCCGGATCACCATGTTGTAACTGCTGCAGGCCGCCACGTAGATGATGGCCGTGACGTCTACATGGGGAACAGAGGAAAGGGAAGCCTGTGGTTAGACAGAGGCAGTGGTCTGGGGTCAGGGTCAAGCACACGCCTGGTAGCAGCTCATTCCAGGGACCCGGCCGTCCACTGACCACTGCATGCGTGGTGTCTGGTGTCAGTGCACACCTCACGGGTTGCCCCAAAGAGAGGTCACTTTGGGATGCTTAAGTTCTTTGTGAGATTTGTGTTTCAGGAAGAAGCACAATGATCTGATAAAAAATGCTGCAGTTTGGCTGGGCACAGCGGTGCCCGCCTGCCCCAGAGGCTCCGGAGGTTGAGGCAGGAGGATGGCAAGTTCAAAGACAGCCTCAGCAACTTAGGGAGGCCCTAAGCAACTCAGTGAGGCCCTGTCTGTAAATAAAATATAAAAGAGGGCTGGGGATGGGGCTCAGTGGTTGAATGCCCCTGAGTTCAATCCCTGGTACCAAAAAAAAAAAAAAAAAAAAAGCAGTAGTTTGCATCCTAGGTAGGGGAGGATATCCCACTCAACAGCAGTCACACGGGGCTTGCTGAGCTGGCCCTCTACTGGGTCCTGAGGGTGCGTGAAAATCACCGTTGAAACACTGGATCCATTTCCTTCTCTCGTCCCTCTGGCCACCGACGTCGAACATGCTGTGGGGAGCAAGGGGAGACTGTTGGGGGCAGCAGGAACCTGGGCGTGCCCACCTTCCTCCTCTGCTGTCAGAATGTCCCCGTTCACAAAGCTGCATCTGCCTCATCAGGGCCACGCGTGGGGCTGCCAGCTCTGTCCCTCCTCTGTGGCCCTGCACAGTGGAGGCTCAGGGAGGGCTCAGACAGGCAGCAGCCTGCAGTGTGCAGGGGCACATAGTAGGTGCCTTATAAATGCAGTGGTTTCTAGTTCACACCACATCCTACGCAGACGTTGGGGCCTCTCTGAGTACATGCCAAGTGCCCACCCAGGGCAGCTCAGGTGACCTGTCCTGGCTCTCAGACATGGTATCTCTCCTCCCCTGGAAAAGGGAGAAAGGCTCCCTGCCCTCCCAGCTGTGTCTATGTCCCTCTGGGCCACTGCAGGCCTCTTCCTGGGCCTGCAGTGGGTCTGGTCCCCTCCTGCATCAGTCCAGATCCCTGGGCTGCCCAGGTCTCCCTCGGGGGCCTCCCCTGCAGCTCTCCAGGCAGCACCCGCCCCTCCCCAGCATCTCTCCTGCAGCACCCCTCCTCCACACCCCCCAGGCTCCTGGCTAAGCCAAACTTGGGCTTTGGGACCACGCAGTCTGTAGCAGCTGGCCCGGCAGGCTCATCAGCGACCCTACAGATTTCAACCTGCTTTGCCTTAGCACGTGCTAAGGTACTTGATGAGCAGCCAAGCCGCAGAGCAGAACACTGTTCAGCAAACCCTGCTGCAGTGGGACGTCTCCTTGTTAGTAAGTCCCCATGCCCAGGACCTGCTGCGGTGTGGGTCACTCCATAACTGTACAGCTCTGACCACAGCGTGGACCTAGCCGGGCTTTATCCAGCCCACACGGCCTGACCATGTCCTGCTGGGTTCTCAAGAAATGCAGAGGAAGTACACATGCCTGCCCGTGGAAAGTTCTGGGCATCGTGGGAGTCCCGCTCAGGGCCCTCACTACTGACTGGCCACTGAGGTGACGTGGGCAGGGGACAGGAGCATGTTCTCAAGTGCTGAGCCGCACAGCAGATGTAGCAGAAGCTCCAAGGAGCCAGTGCGCTGGGATTTGAAGGCTACTTTGACGGATCTGTAGGGTTTGCTTAGCCAGGCAGCATCCAGGGCTTGGAGGACTGGGTGAGCAAAGGCACTGTGGCAGGGGAGCTGGGTGAACTTTGAGGACAGTGACCTGGTACAACCTGGTGAGGTAGAAGACTGGCCAGGCCTATCCAGGTGGTTTGGGTGGGAAATATGAGGGGACTAGGATGGGCAGTGCAAACGGCTTTGTGGATGGAGAATCAACTGAGGGTCTCAAGGGAGGAAAACAAAGAAATAGGTTCATTCAGTGAAGTTTGTGCATGGACAGCGGGAAGAGCCCCCCCAGGGGTGTGGACAGGGGGAAGTGCCCTTCAGGGGAGTGGACAGGGGGAAGAGCCCCTGCAGGGGGGAGGACAGGGGGAAGAGCCCCTCAGCGGGATGGACAGCAAAAAGTGTCCTCCCAGTGGGGGGGACAGGGGGAAGTGCTCCTCAGGGGGTGGTACAAAAGAGGTTGCTGGCTTCAGTTCTCAAATTCCTGATTTAATCCAAGGGCCAGTCAATCCTGTGACCAGGGTGAAATGTCACTTTCCTTTAGGGGAACACTTCATAATACTACCACTTGAAAGTAGGTGGTAAAATGCAAGATTCCAACCCTTGCTTGAGATCAGATTTCACCCAACAGCCTCAACTGAAAGGATCAGTCTTGTTCAGGCCCCTCTAGCCCGAGGGCTGGGTCCTGGGACCCCGCCCTCCATCCCACCTGAGGCTCCCCTCTGAACAACATACTCACTGAAAATTCACTTTGTCCACTTGGAATCGTGTCTCGAAAATTCCCGATGTCAGCACCCTGCACCTGAGAAGGTCCTGGGAGCAAGGAGAGAGAAGCCAGCTCAGCCCTGCCCTGCTGTAACCATGGTGACTGACCCTTTCAAAGGACAACTTCTACTGTAAAAAATCAGTAAAAGCTGAAGACTCAGATGAACGCCCTGTCTTATCCTCCAGGGAAAATCCACAGTGAATGTATAGATTTGGTCCCAAAGACTTGAGAACTGTGCTTTTCTTTTCTTTTTTTTTTTTTTTGGTACTGGGGATTGAACTCAGGGGCACTCAACCACTGAGCCACATCCCAGCCCTATTTTGTATTTTATTTAGAGACAGGGTCTCACTGAGTTGCTTAGCGCCTCACTTTCGCTGAGGCTGGCTTTGAACTCCTGCCTCAGCCTCCTCTTTTTTCAAAAACATTCCCTGTGAACATCTTGCGACTGCTTTGCCCCTGACAACTGAGTCACAGCACTCGCCTCTGGGGAGAGCACCTCTGCTCCTGCTCAGCTCTGGGTGAAGAATACTTTCGGAGAGAAAGTAACTCTGCATTCACAAACCAGGGACCATAAGACTAGATTATAGATTTGCTCCCTTCCTTGAATATCTCTTTTCTCTAAGATCTAAGATGACATGGTCCCCAGGGGATGGAAAGCCAGGGGGTTTCACTAAGGGGACATCTCTGCTTCCCAGGCCACCTCAGGGTCTTCTCTTAAGCTCCACCGTTGTGATGTTGCCATTCTGGAGGTGGTCCTGCCGTTTTACACAAGGAGGAGTGTTTAGGACAGGACTAAGGGATCCGCCTGAGGCTAGGAAGCCCAGAAGGCTGTCAGATCATTTTAAGCTCTTGGAATTGGCTTCAGGGAGAGAGGGACCTTAAGGGAGAGAGAGGACCTCAGGCTTCCAGGGAGGGGAGAGGAGGGAGCCTCCAGGGGCCCAAGGCTCAGGCCCCAGGGATGCAGCTCTGGGGGGGCCTGAATGGATCCCCTCCTATCCTCCTTGGGGCGCACCAGCTCTGGAAGGCCTGGTGGCTGTGGAATTGAGCCACCTGGGCACCCGTCTCTGCACATGCCTGAAGCCTCTGTGCCTACAGTTTGCTCAATCCAAGGGAGACCGTCGGGCACACCTGCAGTGTCCTATGGGACCCCGCTGGGCCCAAAGCAGAGAGGTCCCGTCCACAAAGGGGAGTTGAAGCCAGGCTTTCCTGCTGCCTGGGCTTCTTTCCAGGCCTGGGAGCAGGGGCTCAGGCTTGGTGACAGGCTGAGGACACTGGCATGCACAGTGAGCATGCAGCAGGCATCTGAAGGATTTTTTTCTTAACCTGTTTTAAAATGGTCACTGAGTCTCTGGGAAGTTGGTTGCAGGCTTGCACAGGGTGCTGCTTGCCTACCTGGTCAGTGGGAGTGTAGTCCACCAGGCTGACACTGTCGATTCTCTCCAAGAAGCTGCAAGAAAAGCCGTGTACGCTCAGTGGCAGGTTCTGATGCTTGTCCCCTGGGTTGGGGACACATGCTCAAGGCAGAACAAAGTGAAAAACCAGCCTCTACCTCAGAGCAAAGCCTGTCCAAGGACTGACCTTTGTCCTTGGAAAGACCCACAGAACACTCCTAGGCACATTCCCACCCTGCTAAGTGGTTTATCTACAAATAACAGGAGAGATCTGCTGCCCCAGGTGTCCCTGACTCAGTCAGGCTAGGTGGGGATCCATAGCAACCCCCTAGCAGCCACCAATCAGCAGGAGACAGGGAAATACCTGGGATACCAGATGACCCTCCCAGTATTTTATGGTGGTTGATAACAAGTTGGAAAACCATGTAGTTCAGCACGTACACCCCTCTTGGCTTAAACCAATCAGTTCAAATGAATCCCCCTCTTGTAGTAACCAATCTCCCTTACCCAACTTGTTCCCGCCAGTGAATGTGCTAATCATGTTTTAGAGTTGTTATTTGATTTTCCCGCCGATGTGTGTGATGATTTGCTAAAAGAGGCTATGATGTATGTGAAGTCCCTGCCTTCTCCAAAGAGTGTATAAAACTGCTGCAAACCCTGGGCTCGGGGCCTCTCAGCGTCACCAGTTGCTGTGTGCACCCAGAGGACGAACTAGCTCGTAATAAACACCTCTTTGCTGTTTGCATCGATCTTGGGTCTCTGGTGGTCTTTTGGGGGTTCGAATTCGAGCATAACAAAAGCACATGAGGACTGGGCGGGCTGAGAGCTGAGGTCACCACCCACCTTCCTTCCAGAATGCATCCTGGATAATGCTACTGTCCTGCCGAAGAGCAAAGGCCTGATTCTGGTGTGTGTGTGTGTGTGTGTGTGTGTGTGTGTGTGTGTGTGTTGGGGATGAACCTGGCTTCCCACAGGCAGGGGCAAGCACTCTGCCCCTGAGCTAAAATTCTAAAAATTTTGAGAAAGGGATTTCCTAAATTGCTGAGGCTGACCTTGAACTTGGGATCTCCCACTTCAGCCTCCCGAACAGCTGCGATTACAGGTGTGCACCACCATGCCTGTCTTTTCTCTTTCTTCATTTTAACCTCTACCTTCCCTCTTTCTTCTTCCCCAGTCCTACAGGGTTGGGGAAAGGGCCAACCGGAAAATGAGGAAATGGGGGGCCTCCTTTCCAAAGAGAAGACAGTAGAAGTCATTGTGATGTAAATAAAACATGGAAGTTGAGAGATGACCAAAGCCTGTGTGGGAGTAGAGTTATATTGTGCCCGTAGAGACACTGCAGAGCTAGGACCCAGGTGACAGGGCAGTGAGAAGCTGGTGGCCTCTTGAGAATGGTAGTGTGGATCCTTGTAGCTGCCACTGCCTTCCTGGCTGGAGGAGGGAGGGTCTGCCCCAGTTGAGGCCGGTTTGAGAATAAGAGAGGAGGTTGGCTCAGTGGCGCTGGCCTCCAAGGTGGCCGTGGTAGAGAGCACGAGGGCAGGACGCCCCAGTCCCCCCCACCCCCAGGAGGGAACATGAACAGAATCTGCAAGTGGGAGAAGTCCCTGCCTGTGGCGGGCGCTCAGGCCTGGGGCTGACAGCAGGCTGCTCCCCAGGCCCCGGTGCTGTCAACATTGACCCAGATGGCCCTGCTGACTTGACACTGGCACCTGGTGCTGAGCACTCCAGGCAGACTCAGCTCCCTGGAGAAGGGAGCAAAGCCGAAATTAAACCTGGCACCCAGGATGCAGGGTGTAGGAAGCAATTGACTTAAAATGGATGCACTGGGGCGGAGGCGCCCGGGAGAATGTATTCAGATGGTAATAACCTGTATGAGCAGAAACAGTTGAGAGAGGTTGACAAAAAGCACATCTGAGGTTCTGCTCCAGAATGCAATTAAACACTGCCTTCCAGAGGCAGTGGTGGGAGAACCGTGCTGAGCCACTGTCCTGAGATGCTGGTGGGTCTCCCCCCACCTCCAGGGCAGGCATTGGGCTGCCTCCAGTTTGGCCGCCTGGCCCACGTCCAGGGCTGCCACAGAACGACCTCACTGGGGGCTCCTGAGGTTACATACAGAGGTGAGCTACAAAGGGGACTTGAAGTCACATAGTCTTGCACATGACCACATTTGAAAGGGTTATAACATTGTCTCATTCCTCTTGCAAACCTTTGACTACATACTACATACAGAGCTTCAAAACATCATCAAACTGTGGAAAGTCACTTCTGCAGGAATGGAGGTGCGCACGAGCAGTCCAGCAGCTCAGGAGGCTGGGGCAGGAGGATTGCAAGTTGGAGGCCAGCCTGGGAAACTTAGTGAGACTCTGTCTCACAATAAAAGAAAAAAGCTGTGTGTGGAGCTCAGTGGTAGAGGACCCCTGAATTCAATCTTCAGTAACCACACCCTCCCCCCAAAAGTCACCTGCATTGTTGAGAATGTAGACAATGTACCTTTTTCTCCTTTTCCCTTTGAAACCTCAGATTACATCCCCATGGAACTCTCTCCACCTGGCACTGAGGCATGCTCTGTTTAGCAGAGTGCACGGCCTTTCACTGTGATTCACCCCCTTCTTAGAAGTGGCGATAGGAGACACATGAAGCATGTGAGCTACACTCATCTTTTTTTTTTTTTTCCTTTAAAGACACAAAATGCAAAACCAAACCAAACCAAACCAAACAAAAAATTGCAAAACATTCCTATATTGTCCAGGCTGGTTATTGAACTCCCAGGCTCAGTGATCCCCCTGCCTCAGCCTCCAGAATAGCTGGGGATACTGGTCTGTGCCACTGCCCACCTTGCACCAACCTTTTTTTTTTTTAAATATATATTTTTAGTTGTAGATGGACACAATACCTTTATTTTATTTGTTTATTTTTTATGTGGTGCCAGGGATCACACCCAGTGCCTCGTGCATGCACGGTAAGTGCTCTACCACTGAGCCCCAGCCCCCTTACACCAATCTTAAGTGTTCAGTTTGATCTTTTTTCACACCCGTGTCCATATTTCCTTTTATGTGCATGTCTCATCTAGTATTAGTGATGCTTAAGGGCAGACACTAAGTTTTTTAATCTCTAGAGAGAAGTGTCATGTAGCTGGTGTCTGATATATTTTGGTCTGGTCTTTCACCATGTCCCATCATTCTGAATAAACACCGCTGACCTGTTTGTCCTGAGACTGTTCTGGTAAGAGACAGACTGCCAGCCCCAAGGAGAGGGACAAACATTTCCATCTGGACCAGTGCTGTGAAGGGCAAGACACAGGGCTCCCAGCACCATACCCGGGGCTCTGCCTGTGCTCACCACAGCTGTCCCCTGCATCCACTGTTGCCATCAGGGAGCTCCCGGCACTGTCAAGAGAGCGCCCCAGGGAGGCACACTTGCCCTGGTGCACCAGGAGCTCACGGTATCAGGTGCCAGGCCAGAGAAGACCCTGTGTGGTCCTGCTTCCGGTGGAATGACATCTAGCTGTGCAAAGGTGGATTTCGGGAAACCAGGCAGGCACTTGCTAATGGATTAAAATCAGTTAGTTGTTTACAAACATTACAGAGGCCTGTTCATCAGTTTGTTCAACGTCCCTGGCTTGTAACTTTTGTTAATGGTACCAAAGATTCGAACTTGGGTTTTGGCTACAGAAACACCCTCCAGGTGGTGCTTGTGTACTGCAGATGGACGGAACCCCTCACTTCAGCTCTTAGTGGGACGAGCTGACCCTGATACCATGGGCAGTAAACAAGATTGTCAAATGGACAGTGTGCAGACCTTGTGGTAGGTCCTGTTGAAAGGCATATAGGGTGGCCTGAGGCTTGCTCTACTAGGAAAATAGCTTTAGTTAGAAAGGTCTTGGCAGATACATCTGGGTTGCTGTATTCAAATAAGTCAAAATTGAAGGAAAGTTAAGTTTGTGTACCTGTTTAACTCTATGTCTCTCCCCATTCTTTTTTTTTTTTGGGGAAATTGAATCCAGGGGTGCTTTACCACCAAGCTACGTTCACAGCCCTTCTTATTTATTTTTGAAACAGGTGTTGCTAAGTTGCCAGGCTGGTCTTAATTCAGCACCAGCCTCCAGAGTTGCTGGGGTTACAGGTGTGGCCGCCACACCTGGCTTTCCTCAATAATTCAAACCTCAGGTTAGAAACTGCATTTGAAAGCAGGAAAATAAGACTAAAAGTAATGTTAGTAGTTGCATGAACTGCTTTCCCTGGTGTGTTTAAATTGGACCCAGTCATAGGCTACTCATCTTTGGTCTAGAGACATTTCAACAGAAGATCTTGTTGCCAGGAAGAGACAATTACTGTAAAGAAGGGATAGACAAGGCTCCAAGGAACGTGCAAGATAATGCCATATTGACCACACAGGAGCTCAGGTGGGAAGATGGGGTGAGGAGCTCAGCTGGGAAGACCAGGTTGGGGGGTGAGGGGGGGGGTCTGGTCAAACACCAGGCTTTTTGAGCGAAATCTACCTCTGGATTCTTTTTCTTTTTTTGTGTGTGTGGTGCTGGGGACTGAATGCATGCTAAGCACAGCCCTACTCTGAGCTACATCCCAGCACATAAGCAACTTTTTAAATAGGACCCATACTCATATGCAATAACATGCAGTTTAAAACAATTTATTTAACAAAATCTCTGTGATTTACATCTTATCATTGCATCAACTCCAAAAGTGAGGAAATAATTCATGGGCCTGTAGTGGTGCTTTTGAAAATAATATTTGATTCATAAAAATGTACATTCATATAGTATGAAATGAACATATTTTAAGAAAGTTCAAGCATATACAAGAATTGTTTAATCTTACAAAAAATATTTTAATGGGAATATCTGCACTACAAAAGTGTCTTCAACATATCAAAGAATTCAACACTAAGCTATTTTTTGAGTTCTAATTATAATTTTCCAGTCCAAAGAGGGTTTAAGACACATGCTGTACTCATACCAGGCAGGCTTTGCGAAACCAAGCGATGAGAGGACACCGGACCTGCTAAGGGCCTGTGACAGAAGACTCTGGGCAATTGACAAGTGTCCCGTAGAGCAGACTTCTGAACAATACCCCGTCAAATATACTTTAAAAAACTTACTATGAAGGTCAGTCCTCATCTGCCTACGCTTCTTTTTTCCTTAAACATTCATTCACACTGGAAAACATGTTATCTATGTGTACTTGGTGGTGAATCTTTCAAAGAGCTTGGAAAAGTCCCTATTTTCAGAAATACCGGAATTCTCTTAGGGAGAAATCTTCCAGTGAATGAAGGAGAATTTTAAAAACTTACAAGTATTTAACTTAGTTTAACTTAATTGCCAAGCAAAATAAGTGCAATTCTCCCTGTTCTGAGCCCAAGCAGAGTGAAGAAGGCCTGCTTTGCTCTTCAGCCAGACACACAGCCTTGGGAAACGACGCAGCCCGGCATGCCTTTCAGACCCCCTGCCCTAGCTGGCTCCCCTTCCCACACTTCCAGCTGGCGGGAGGAACATGCCTTGTTTGCATGGCTAAGTCAAACATTACAACTTGTATTTTAAGGTTTTTAAAGTTGTTACTTTAAGACAAATAACAAATGAAAATAATTAGAACTTAAAATAATTATAACTAATTTTATTTCATTTTTGGTTGTTAAAATAAAAATGAAACCTATAAACATACAGTCCCAAGGTTTCCCCAGACCAATCAGCTGTTCTTTGGCAATGTTAGGTGTGTAAAATGACTATCATGCTAATTAACATACTTTAAGGAGAAGTCTGATTAAAGTGATGACATCGTGAAATAACTAGGAAACTGTCAAACATTACATCTAAGTCCTTTAAAAAACTCTCTGTAAATAGAAAATATAAATGAACAAATTTATTTTTCCCAATAAATTAACTTTTGTGGCATTTTTTCCAGTTACACAAACTCCATTATCACATGAAAATTTATAGACTGTAAACAGCAAGAGAATATTATTTTAGGATCTAAGATAATTTTAGAGTAAGTTATGAGAACAAATAGTCAATTGTAGTCTTGCTTTCATGGCAAAAACCAAACAAATCAAAATCGAAAGAAAGGCTATACAGAAACAGCACTGCCGACTGAACGAAGTGTTTATAGCTGTGTAATCAAAATAATCATCCCCTTCTTTAATTCTCACGGACCACCTGTCACTCGGTGTGCCACCAAACACGCGACACACGCGCACACACACACTTGGCCTCGGATGGGACCCTCCTCGGTAGGTAGCGTCACCGAGGGGCCGAGATCCACGCCCACCACTCAACCAGTTCTGTTAAAAGGCGGCTATAAAAATACACGTCACCACGAGCGGCAGCTGCAGGGCGGAGGCGGCCTCGCGGGCCTGTCCGCGGGCCTCCTGCGGCAGCCTCCGGCCGGTCACACCTGGTCGCGCAGGCGGGCCAGTCTCTGCGACAGCTCGTCCTGCTCGGCCGAGGCCACGCTGGTGCCCACGGAGCCGGTCTGGCCCTGCGGCAGCTCCATGTTGAGGTCGAGGCCCGCCTCGTCTGCCATCTCCTGGAGCAGCAGGTCCACCTGGTTCTGGGGAGTGGTCAGCGTCGTCGTGCTGCTCATCGTGTCCTCCATCTGCTGCGTCTGGACGTCCAGGGTCTCGAACTGGTGCTCGAACTTGTCCATCAGCGCGGAGATCTTCTCCAGGTTCATGGTCTTCAGCGTCGCGTCCATGGACTTGACCACGCCGGCCATCGACTTGGTCACCTTGCCCATGGTCACGGCCGTCTGCACGCGGGCGGCCACGGCGTCCACGCGCGCGCTCATCCTCAGGAAGTTCACGGCCTGGTTCTTCTGGCGGATGGCGTTCTCGGCGTGGATCCGGGCCACTTCCATGTTGCCCTTCTGGATGGCCTTCTTGATCTTGGCCTTTTCGGCCTTCTCCTCCTTATCGCACTTCTTGGCACTCCTGCTCAGTTCTTTGGCGGCGAACTTCAGGTTGAACAGGTGCTTCTCCATGTTGGACATGGCGGGACGCCGCCTCGGGGTCGGCGGCCAGGGCCCGGGCTTGCGCGGAAGCGAGGCGAGGAGAGGCAGGTCCGCTCCCGGCAGCCGCTCCTTTGTTTTGGTCCTACTTCCTGCTTCCACCGCGCGCGACGCAGACGGTGACGTCAGAACTAGGCGCCGGGGCGGGGCCTGCGGGACCGGGTCTGCGAGCCGAGGGAGCCAGGGGCGTGTCCTGCGTGGCGCGAGGCGCGGAGAGGAAGGGCGGGGTTACGGGTCGGAGGGCGCCGGGGGAGGGGTCTGCGTGACGCACGGCGCCTCGGGCGGGGCTGGCTGGACTGCCGACGCCCGCGCTGTGCGGGTCGCCCATTTACTGACCCGAACGCTGGCTCCGCGCGGCTTGAGAAGCTAGTTAGCCCGTTTCCAACTTCACCGGAGCGGCGCTCGCAGACGCTGGCGTAGGAGTACGTCCTCTGACGTAAGCGGCTACGCTCGGACCTGCACGTCAACGCAGCCAGGCGCCAGGCCTGCCGGGCTTCCGCAGAGGGTCTGGCCGGGGCTGGAGACCCGCAGGAGACCGGCGAGGTCTGCCGGTGGGAGCTCTCTGATTGACGCGGGCAGCTCCGCTTTCTCAGGGGAACCTGAGACGGTGGATGAAGGCAGGGTCCGCGCTGACCCACGGTTTGCGCTGCAGAGCGCGGCGGGTGGGAAACCTCAAAACCGAGGCGCCGCCGACTTCAGCAACCATCACCCCAGGTCGGCCCGTGGCTGAGGAATAAGAAGACCTGGCTTCTGCTGACACGAGTCTGTCTTTTTGATGTTTTATAAAATACCCAAGGAACTTCAGTCACATTCCAGGTTGACAGGCAGAGGACGGCGAGGTCCGGAACCCCGCACACGGGCATGCGTCACAGCTGTCACTGGGTATCTTACCCTTTAACAGTAAATGCAGCTTTTGGATGGCAGCAGTGCGCACCGTGACTTTTCCCTTTAGAAAAGCCCCTCCCACGTAGCAAGAACGAAAGGCAAGGGACGTCCAACCTGTCCGGATGACCTAGGCAGGGAATACTCAGAGGATCCTGTTTACAAGTCATTTCCTCTAGAGTCTCCATATCTCTGGGGCTTCTTGAGCTAGTTTCCCAGTCAGTTCAAGGGGTGCCAGTGCCGGGTGCATCCCCTTGAAGCACAGCTCTGATGGTATCTCTTGCTCCAGGCCCGGGCATGCAGGTTACACTCCTATGGGGCATCCTGGCTCCTTTCTTTTGCTGCCCGATGCCAGTCAAACCAGGCGGAAGCATGGACGCTGCTAGTCGGTTGAGTCACTGGACCAAGGCAGAGGATGAGACATGTTGCTCCTCCCCATGTCCTGGGTTTCCTTCCACCACTTTGCCACCTCCTCTATGAAGCCTTCCCAGGACTCCCTCATGTCCCCTGAGTGCTGCTACTGTATTCTGTGTGGATACCACAGCACAGGGCATATGCCTGGCTCACAACAATTATACATGAGCTACTTGGACGCAAAGAATATTCTCATTTTGATTGCATGTGGACTACTGCAAGTGCTCAGAACACCCCAGGCACTGTGTGCAGTAAGGCTTTGCAGATTCCAGCTGTCACAGATAGGGGCTGGGACATGACCCTAATTAGCAGCTTAACAGATTCCCCTGCCCAAAAGCAGAACTCTTTCTCCAGAGAAAACTTCTAGAAATGTGATATAGAAATGAGTAAGAGGGAAGAAATCTCTCTGAAGTGGGGATGGAGCGTGGAGGGCCCCTTCTCTTCTCACCCTCCCCTCCTTTCAGCTCCCTGGCTCTTCTTTCAGTTTGCAAAAACAGGTTTTTTTTGAAGAGAGAGGGAGAGAGAGGAGAGAGAGAATTTTTTAATATTTATTTTTCAGTTTTCGGCGGACACAACATCTTTGTTTGTATGTGGTGCTGAGGATCGAACACAGGCCGCACGCATGCCAGGCGAGCGCACTACCGCTTGAGCCACATCCCCAGCCCGCAAAAACAGTTTAACATACATGTTTTGTGGGGATTTTTTTTTTTTTTTTTTGGTACTGGAGATTGAACCCAGAGGCACTCTACCACTGAGCTACATTCCTAGCCCTTTTTATCTTTTTATTTTGAGATAGAGTCTTACTAAGTTGCCCAGCCTGGCCTCAAACTTGCAATCTTCCCACCTCAGCCTCCCGAGTAGCTGGATTTGCTGGTGTTCACCATGCGTACCTTCTTAATAACAAATTCTAATTAGGTGAGATGGTTTAAAATATAATCATGAGAGATGATGATGATTGTGACAACTACCATCTATTAAGGACTGTGTGCCAGATATTGTTCTAGGTGCTTTCCACGACTTAACTCGAAGCCCCTGTGAGGTGGATACTGGTAACATTGCCAGCCTGCAGATCAGGGAAGGGAAGCACAGAGCCCAAAGGAATTTGTCCGAGACCACACATCTGGTTACGTTGGCAGAAACCAGGTTCCATGGATGTGTGAGGACCAGGAACAAAACAATGGGGCATCTGTTCCAGGTAGGTTAGGAAAAACAGAGGATGCTCACTTGGCCTAAAAGAAGGAGGCGACTCAGCAGCTGTCGTGTTGAAAAGAAGGAGGGTTGTGTGGACTGTAGGGACTGCAGGGTCAATGTTCGCTGCAGTGTAGCTGCTAAAAGAAGGTGCCACCACCTGAAGCTGCTCATGGAATGCCCAGGCCCCACCCTGGCTGGACAATGTACAAAGAAAGGGGCAGAGTTCAGAAGCCAGTCAGAGACGGGGCTGACAGACCTGGAGGAGAAGGCTCAGTCACCTTGGCCCCTGCTGTCCCCACCCTTCTGGGGAAGTAGCCAAGCCCTGCCTCTAGTCCCTGTCCCCAGGGGTCCCACCTTGCTAGCAGGATCTGGAGCAGGTTTTCCCTCTGAGCTCTCCATCTCCTTGGCCCAGGATAATCTGTGACACAAGACCCTTCGCAGCTCCTCAGGGTGACTCAACTCAGTCCTTGCCCTCCTCATCTCTACTTAGCCATGGCACCCCCTCCATGGGTTCTTCAGGTTAGAGTCTTAGGAACCCCCTGATGAGGCCTCATCCACATCAGTGTCTAACGCATCTCCACGTGTTTCCCATTCTCTGCCCCCCGCTGGAGGTGACAGCCTTAAGCCTGTCTTATACTCGTGTGTGTGTGTGTGTGTGTGTGTGTGTGTGTGTGTGTGTGTGTAATGAGCAAAGGGAAGATTATTTGGTGATTACTGTCAAAAGAGACTTCAGGCCTATGACAGTTAAGATTGCTCCTAAGAACCTGCAGGATCTAATATGGGGGATGAAAGTGTAGTTCAAACCACTGGATAGCCGTGGCTGTGGCTCCCGGCACCCCTAGCCAAGCAGATATTTCTCAGTGAAGAGAAGTAATGTTCTGTTAGACTGCCAACGTTTCCAGAAAGCTGTGAGTCAAACCAGTTAATTATTTTCATTATAACATGTTAGGAAATATATGGTATAATTTGGAACTTTTATTTCCCTCTTTTTGAACCCATATAGGTGTTTAATCTTCAGATACGCAGGTAGGATATGAGATCCGATTTCATTAGGAAAGAATGAATCATTTGCTAAATCTAAAGACATTTAAAAAAAGGAGAAAATACAAAATTTAATTTTGTCCCATGTGTTAAAATATTTCAGGAGCCTGGGCTTGGGCTGAAGCTCAGTGGTATAGCATGAGGCCAGTACACGTGAGACTCTGTGTGTTTCAGATTCTCTCAGCCACCGAGTCCTCCCCACCATGACTGCACCCATGCGGCTCTGTAGGTGTCCTCGCTCTGCACAGCCCTTCCTTCCTCCAGCATGGGGCATACTGGCTCACCACTTGTCCCTGTCCTTCTGCAACATAGCAGATGCTCCATGAGCTCCTGCTGAATGCGTGAATGCAGGTAAAGGAAACAGTTCTGTGTACACAGCCACTTGGTGACCATTTCAAGGACTATGTGACTACGTGTATGTGCGTCATATGATACATGCATGTGTTGATATATCCCATATGTCACACACATGTACACATGCATCTAAATTTCCCCCATATCACTGTTCTTTTCCAGTGCTAGGGATCAAACCCAGAGCCTCAGGCATGCTACAGAAGCACTGTACCCCTGAGCTGCATCCATCATTCATCCGTCTACCATCTGTCTGCCTATCTGTCACCTTTTTATACAGGAACACAGCTGTAATTCAAAAACCTAAGACTCCTCAAAGCTTATACAATCTCATGGTCACTACACTCAGTTTATGTTAGCATGATGTCAAGTTTAACCAATAAAAGCAAGGAAGCATCAGCAGGGAACAGAGCCGAGGCATGACAGTGGCCTGGTGACTCAGTTCTGGATGGAGAAACCTGCTCCAGGAGCCATGAAGGCCTAGTTTGGCATCTACCACTATACTAACAGAGGGATCTACTTCTCTTCCCTAACAACTTACTGACTTGGTAAGTTTGGGATGGAATCTAAATGCCCTGCTCCTCTAAGACAGTTCATAATTTCTTTTGGCACTGAGTAAAAGCAGTGACCCCCTGACCCTGGGCCTTCATGGTGGGCAGGCTTTATTCTGTCTTCCTTGGAATAAAGAAAAATCTGACTGGGCATGGTGGTACAAGCCTATAATCCCATCCCAATGTGGGAGGCCAAGGCAGGAGGACTGCAAGTTACAGGCCAGCCTCAGCAACTCAGTGAGACTGGTCAAAGAATAAAAAATAAAACGGGCTGGCAGTGTTGCTCAGTGGTTACAAAAAAGATACAAGACCGCTCGCGGAGGTTCCTCAGAGTGACTGAAAGCCACCTGCGCACACTGTGTTCATGTCAGACTCCACATGGAGTGTGGAAATGGGAATCATGAGCACTAACTAAGGAAATGCGGTAGGAAACTGGAGACCCACGTGTTACTTGGTCTGTGAAGCAGGCCACACATTTTCCTTTCTGTTCCTTGCTGGCCATCTTATTATGTCCCGTTTTCCCTTTAGGGAAGCTGTTTCCCTGCAATAGCTGACAGTTGCCTGGCCGTCTGTGGGCAATACCTGGTTCATCCCACCAACGGTTCTGACGCACACTGGCCTCATGACCACATGCCCGAGGCTGGACAGGGCAGCACACTGACCTCGTGATCACAACCCGAGGCTGGACAGGGCAGCACAATAACCTCACAACCACGTGCCCAAGGCTGGGATAGGGCAGCAGACTGACCTCATGACCACGTACCCAAGGCTGGACAGGGCAGCGCACTGGCCTCACGACCATTCCTTGAGGCTGGACAGGGCAGCACTGGCCCCCTGTGGTGCTGCTTTGCAGGAATGTGGAAGCTGATCCTTCTCATGTAATTTTCTTTTATACCTGAGCCTACAACCCATAAATTAAAAACTCAGCCTGCAGGGTCCAGCCCATTCTGCTGTCTGCTAAAAACCTCATCTTGTGCCCTGAGAGCTTTGACTACACCTAATGGACACAGACCCCTGGGAGCTGGGCCTCTTCCCAGGGCCAGTGTGGGGTTTATTGACAGTGGAGGGAGCAGTGTCCACCCACATCACTGCCCTCTGGGAATGTGTACATGACTTGCGACGTCCTTGATCAGTGCTGCACCTGCCCAACCCTGAGGCCCAACTTCTACTTAGTGTTGTGTCTTGGTTAAATTAAGCTTCAGAAGGGCAAGTGATTTAAAATGGCCACGGTCAAGGGAGAGGAGTGCCCGTTCCAACAGCCAGGTATGCCGAGAACCATTTAAAACCTTTTCAGTTCCTGTCCAACCCACATTACATACTAGGCTCCTTGACCATTAGTGTTCACAGAAAGGGGTCTTGCCCATTTCTTCCAGTTAAGGAAGGCCTGAAATTTAGTTTTTGAGCCCAAACAAAGATATTTTTGTTAATTTAAGCTAGTATCTTTAAGTTAGGAAGAAAAACAGTATTAGAAATCAAATATAATCTATCTTAGGGAGTCCTACTAGAAATTATCCTTTAAAAAATTTTTTTTAGTTGTAATTGGACACAATACCTTCATTTTATTTATTTATTTTTAGGTGGTGCTGAGGATTGAACCCAGCACCTTGCATGTGCTGGGCAAGTGCTCTATCACTGAGCCCCAGCCCCAGCCCTGAGGTGATCCATTTTAACACCTCTAATTTGAATGTAAAAGATCCTGTAACAAGGCAGAATATTTCCTATCATTTCTGTACTATCATAATACACCATTACAGTTGCCAGCTTCCTCTGAAACATGAACACTGTGGTCTACAGAGAGTCAAGGGCAAAGTGCTAACTGCAGGAGGCCGAGGCAGGGGGATTGCAATTTAGCAAGACACTGGGCGACTCAGGGAGACTCTGTCTCCAAATAAAAAAGGGCTGGGGATGTGGCTCAGTGGTTAAGTACCCTGGGTTCAATCCCAGTACCCCCACTCCCCCCAAAAGTGTCAACTCTAAAATGATGTTGAACTAAGTCATTAGGTAGGAGGTATCTGAACTATTACAATGGAGATGTTTTCTTCTGTTAGCCAGCAGAGGTGGGCAAGAATCTTCCAGTTCATGCCTGCATTCTATAATATCTACCAAGTTCTGGGTTAGTAGAGGTAAATCAAACATTTAGGCAAAAGCCAGGCAAAGAGGGCACATTTCCATTAGTCCACTCACAGAGGTCGTGATCTCTCCCTGAGTTTCTTCTAATGAAAGTGCAACAGTGAGTTAGAAGATGCTTTTGCTAAAAGCACTGACTTTCTGTGTGGGCATGCAGATGCCCAATGGGTGATTAAAAGCAGGACAAAGCCTGGCATCTCTGATTGTATTTTGTAATTGTCTCCTTTATTACTTTTTTTTTTTTTTTTGGCACTGGGGATTGAACCCAGGGGTGCTTAACCACTGACCACACCCCCTGCCCTTTTTTTGTATTACATTTAGAGACAGGTCTTGTAGAGTTGCTTAGGGCCTTGCTAAATTGCTGAGGCTGGCTCTGAATTGTGATCTTCCTGCCTCAGCCTCTGGAGCTGGGATTGCAGATGTGCACCACCATGCCCGGCTTCCTTTATTACTTTATTTTTATTTTTTTAAAACACAATGCCTTTATTTTCTTTTTAATGTGGTGCTGAGATTCGAACCCGAGTCATGCCCATGCCAGGCGAGTGCTCTACCGCTGAGCCACAATCCCAGCCCCCTTTATTACTTTAAACCTCTAGTTGGGTTCCTGCTCGGCCGGTTCAGGGCTTGAGGAGTGTCATACAGGTTGATGTGCTCTAAGTTTACCTACCTTTCTCGTCCTGCCTTAAGACCCAGAACACCAGGCTAAGAGTAACCGAGGTATCTGCAAGATATGCAGAGACATCCAACTGCCAGCCTTTGTGACCTTTGGCTGTAGACCCTTGCAGCGGTGCCTGGACGTGTCCTGTCACTGCCCTAAACCTGCAGCCATTTTGGGTTCCAGGAACAGCACAGCCCCACAGACAGATGATGGAACCCCCCAAGTGGAGGCACTACCCCAGGAGAGGAACGGAGGCTGCCCAGCTCATGGGCACCTGGCTGCTCCCTCAGGTCTAGTAAGGACCTCTGCAGAGTCTCCATGCAGAACCAGACCTGAGGTGATGACCGACAGGACCATGGCGTGACCACACTACCTGGGACACGGACCCCTCTGGGCCAGCTTTTGCTTGTTACTGCTGAGCTCCTGTCAGGGCCTGCAGGCAGCGCTGTGGTGCTGGACCCCACTTGCCTTCAACATGGCCGCGCTGATCAAAGGTCCTTTCCTGCTCTCCACCACTGCTTTTTCCATGTGATTTCTGGGGTGAGTGGTCAGGCCTGAATTTTTGGGACCCCCAGAGCTGTGCCTCTGTCCTAGAACTCCAGGAGCAGAAGGGTCTCCTCAACTGAGGGACGAGGTGCCGGCCGAGCAGTCTCAATATTTTGGACGAGGGAGGCCTCTGGCAGATATCTCTTTGCAGGAACCACCTAGAAAGCGACACTAGTAGGAAATCAGAGCACATTGGAGGAGAAGTGTATTTGAGAGTAAGCTTGGGGTTAAAGAGAACTGAAAGCTAACTGAATTCCAACCAGGTGGACACGAAACTGCGAATTCCGCAACGTCGTGTGTGAACTGAAAGAAGGCAGCCCCTCGCTCATGCAGGCCTCCTGCGTCTCCTGGTCTCCCAGCTGCCACCAGGACCTTGCCTCTGCCCAGCTTCATTGCCCTGTAGCCCCTCCATCCCCTTTGGACACTTTCAAGGAAGAAGGAGATGCATGTGGTCAGGACGGGGTAGAGAGCTGTGTTCTGAGGACTTCCACACCAGGGAGCTCCCAAGAGGGGCGCCCCAGAGACCAAATAGGGTCTGCACCCCATATCCAACCCGCCAACAACTGCAAGTTGAAAATCCCATTAAAAAGGACATTGCCTCTGTCCTCAGCACACAGACACTCTCTCCCTGCCATTATTCCCTGGACAGTAGAGTATGACCCCTGCTTATAGCACGGTCTTAGGTGTCAGAAGTCATCTAGTGATGGTTTGAAGTCTACGGCAGGTTGTGTGCCGGTTACTGGCAGATACCATTCCATTTTATATAAGAACTTGAGCGTCTGTGGGTTGGTATCTGAGAGGTCTGGGAGCTGGTTCGCTGAGGATCCTTCACCCATACCAGGTTTTAGAGGAAGAACCAGAAAGAGAAACTGACCTTTGAATCAATGTTTACCTTATGCTGAGTTTCTCACGTTAGGAAATCTGAGATGTCATCAAACATGTTCAATTGAGGGTAACACAGAGTTGCCTTTTTTGGCAAAACGCTGTCAAATCCTGTCTCTCTTAGAAGAAGATATATTTAGCCACCACATGTAGCTTAGCAGAGCCTCTGTTCCTTAGCAAATTACCGCCTGCCTCAGGGAGCCAGGAGGGATCCTTCCATTCCCTCCTCACAGAGGTGATGCCCAGCTCAAGGATTTTACTCATATCAAGTAGAATGAGAAACAAGGGCACCCCTGCACCCAACTTCCTCTTGTGAGTAGCAAATGGAAATTCTGTGCTTAGATTTCCTTAGGTGAACATAATAATACAGGAGAGCTTCGACCTCAAATGTAGCTTTCTGTCGGTATCAGAGATCCTGTTGGATCTGCAGAAACAAAGGTATTGAATTCTAATCACTGATGCACATATTAGCTGAAGGAAGGACTTTCTTTCTTCCTTTTCAAATGCTTTCTTTGATAGGAAATTGTTAAAGAGTAGCTTCCTTATACCCTACACTGTTTCAAAGCTTTCATTGCATTTCTTGGTCTTGTGAACACATTCTCACTTTCTCCTGGGAAGAGAGAAGTACTTACATGATCTACTTCCCATTTTTCCAAGGCAGTCAACACTTCTGCTCTAAAGGAAGCCACATAGTAGGGTATATCAGAACCTCATTCTTTTCACTTTGTTTTGTTTTGTTTTTTGGTCCTAGGGGTGGTACCCAGAGTCTTATGTGCCAAGCATGCCTTCTACCACTGAGCCACATGTCCAGCCCTGAGAACTTTTCTTTTTTATGCCTGAATAATATTCCCTTTTACAGCTGTGCTGTATTTTCATCAGTTGATGAATACTGTTTTCCCCCATTTTTGGCTATTGTGAAGCATGCCATGGTGAACAGATAACAGATAATGTACCAGATCTGGCTAGCTTCACAGAAACATTGATTTTGTTTATAGGAGAGTGATGAATGATGGTGCAGAGAAAGGCTAAGAAGCGCAGTTGTAATATGAAAATCCAGTTGTTGACAAATTCACAGCACAGCTGCTGTGGGGCCAGAGGCTGTTCTAGCACAGGACATGGATTCACCTGAGCAGTCATTAAGGCGCACTGGCCTAGCCAGAGTGGGGAGCTCACAGTCCCTGGTCAGACCCACATGTTCACGTTGTTTGGCTGTGAGAGGAAGGAAGTGCTGCTACAGGCCCCACCATCTCATGTTGGTGAGCCTTCCCTGCGTCAGGCCCTGCGTGGGGAGCGAGTCCCGAGCCTGTGGAAACAACCTGTCAATCACCTGCTCGAGTCTGAGATTTTAAGACATACATATGTTCACTATAGGATCACATCTCGCATCTGCATTTTTACTTTTCTTTCTCCCCTCCCCCTCTTAGAGGAAAGTGTGCATGGGTGCTGGCGGTTTGGGCTCTAGCTCTGAGCAGCACCGTGGCACCCTGACAAGTCACCATCGTGGAAGGGATCAGGAAAGTCCCTACTCCTTCAGAGCACTCTGTTCACTACTGCTGGGCCTTGGTGTTGGCCAGAAAGACCCTGGAACCAGGCGGACTTAGATGATCAGACGTCTCTAGATTAATACTACCGATGTGTCCAAGAAAGCACACGATTCAGGGACTTTTCTGTGTGCCCAGGATCACTAGCCATCTCCACGGCGGCAGCCTTTCCATCACTCCAAAAAGAAACCTGGGCCCACTGGAGTGACCACTCATCCGCTCCCACCCCTCAGCCCTGTGGGACCCCTATCTGCTCTGTCCCTACTCTGTCCCACTCTGGGCATTTCACAGCAATGATTATTTTTTCCTTTGGTAGTACTGGGCAGAGCCAGGGCCTCAAGTGTGCCAGGCAAGTGCTCTGCCCCGACGGCACCCCAGCCTGGACGTTTCATATACAAGGACTCAAACAACATGTGGCCTTTCAGTCTGGCTTCCTTGACTTAGCACAGCTGTTTCATCCATCAGTAGGATGCACGCACTGAAGGACAGCAGTGTCCTTCCCTAGGTGTGTGGCTGGCTCCTTCAAGGGGTGACATGGTGCCGCTGGTGGCTAGCTGCTTTGTCACCTGTTGGCCAGCCCCAGGCACATACGTGGCTGTCCCCACTCTTCCTTGCTGGAGCACTTGTCTGTGGGTTTCCATGTGGGTGTGAGCTGGTAGGTCCTGGGTGTCCACCAGGGGTGGGGCGGGGGGTCCCTTTCTGGAACAGCCATGCTGTTGGCCACCAGCGTTCCCCCAGCAGCAGGAGGTGCTCCACAGCCACCCATGCTGCTTTCAGCTGTTTGGGTTAGAGCCGTGGAGGAGGTATGAAGTGGGGTTCTGGGTCCCTAATGCCCAAGGACACGGAGCATCTTCTCACGCGCTTAATGTATTTATACACCTCACTGGGGAGGGTCTACTAAGATGCGTCCTCTGCCATTTAAAAGGTGAGGCATTGATCTTTTTATGATTGAGTCATGAGAGTTCTGATAAGAGCTCCTACAACTCCATCACCATGCAGTAGCCTGACATGGAAAGTCAACAAGAGTCACTTCAGAATCTGGGCAAGCGGCAGCCCTCTGACAATCCACCTGGTCAATCCACCTGGGGGGCCGTGCTCGTCGTCTTTGACACTAGTGCCTGGCACCACCTGGCCAGCATTGGAAGGTCACGGAATGCCTATGAGATTTTACTCCAAAAGAGTCTCTCAAAATCTTCAGGTTTCAAATGTGAGATCCTGGCCACATCAAGTGGTAGTGTGGTGCCGTGGAGTCCTGTGACTTTGAGTTCTCCTCTGCCTGACAGGATCAAAAATTCCTTGGGGTCAGTGTGAGGACTAGTATGTTAACTCAGATCCCGTGCATGGAATAGCCTCTCCATGGTAAGTTTCAACAAATACGAGTGCTCCTCTAGGTGCACGTGAAGCTAAGAAACACAGGACACGCCTCTTAAATTATTCTGAAACTGTATATTTGATGAGCAGTCATAGTTAGTGGCTTTCCATCTGAGTTCCCTGGGCTCCTTGGAAGTGTTTCAAAGGATTCTGCAAACATTTGAAAATAACTGAAGAAACTCCTCACATATTCAAATACCTTATCGGTCTGTAATTTGGGGGGACCTCCAATTTATTAGCTGTGCTACTATGTGACATTTTTCTAGAGACTTCGGATCACATACACTTACATGTTTTCTTTCTTCCTCCTACATTTTACCATAAGCATTTCAAACACTAAACAACTTGAAATAATTTCAAAGAAAACACTTGAATACCTTTTATCTAGATTCTGCCGTTATCATTTCACTGTATTTTTTTTTTTTAAATGTGCCTGCTGAGGACGGAATCCAGGGCTCTGCATGCTAAGCACATGCTCTACCCCCAGGCCACGCCCGGCCCTGCTGGTTCTCTGTAGGACGCAGGCACTGAAGGACAGCAGTTTCCCCCCCTAGGAGCAAGACCTAGAAGGGACAGAGGTGCACAGCCTGCTCCTCTAACACCAGAAGGGCTGGAGCTCCCCAGGTAGGCCAGCTGCCCTCTTCCCAGGGGAAATCGCAGCCCACTCCAGTGCCGTAAATAGAGTACTGATGGGATTTCACATTCATGCTATAGGACTGCGAAGAGTTGTTCACGATGGTTAAAAACTCAACTTGGAAGAAAATTTATAATGATTCTCTTTTTCACATTTCAGCATAATTTAACTGAAAACATTCTTTGTGGCTACAAGGAAAACAAAAATAAAATTATTTTTCTGCTACCGCTTGCAACCAGCCATCCACACGTGCCAGAATACTTCCACACAGCCCCCTGCCCAGCAGGAATGAAGCGGTGTCCAACCTGGCAAAGGCTCCGCTCTCACCTCTGATCACTGGATTTCAATTTTGTTCCTATTAAAATTGGCTAAAGAGGTCTTCTTGTTTACGTGCAATGAGAAAAAGTGTAAACAGAGCATCCGAGATACCCTATATTCACTCCGATCCACTTGGACATATTTGTTCCAATAAAATACCACTCTGTGTTGGCACTTGCTGTGCATTTTGAAATGCACAGTGTGGCCACCACACCCTGCAGAGGGGCCCCAGCAGCACCCGGAGGCTGAAAGGCACTGAAAGGATGCTTTCTTTTGTTTGTTTTATTTTACTATATAAAACATGATGTTCACAGCTTTTTGCATGAATCTAGCAACATACAACAAATGGTAAACACCGTCAGAAGCTTGGTAAGATGTGCAAGGAAGAGGCTGAGGATTGAACTAGGCAACAAACGGGGTGGATTACACTCTTCAATCAAGGCAGTGTTTGTTCTGGGATATTGTATTTTATTTTTGGTACTGAAGATTCATCCCAGGGGACTCTACCACTGAACTACACTCCCAGCCATTTTTTATTTTTATTTCGAGACAGAGTCTTGCTAAGCTGCCTAGGGCCTTGCTAAGTCACTGAGGCTGGCCTTGAACTTGGGATCCTCCTGCCTCAGTCTCTCGAGTTGCTGGAATTACAGGTGTGCACCACTTCACCTGGCTCAATCTGAGGTATTTAAAACCACTTTTTACACAAAAACATTTGTGGTAAGTGGTGTCAAGAATTTCTTCTGCATGTTGGAGTTTTCAAATGAGGGCAGAAGAGATGAATACTCGATGCAGGACTTACCTCTGAGATACCCCGTTCACCTGCTCTGCTTCGGCTGCTACCTTTGCTATTCATAAGTACAATGACAAAAAGACTAATTGTACTGCCTATAAGCAGTTCCAATTTTTTCAGATACAGAAAGTCTTGAAATAATGGGTAGAAATAAAGGCCAAAATAAGTGCCAAGAGGAATATGTATGTGTACCCAGGTAGTTGTTATGAAATTAATGAATTTAGTGTATACTGCAAAATATGTATTTAAAATTACAGTTTCTTTTATTTTAAAATAACCAGCAAAAAATATTTTTGAAGCTGAAATTTCATTGGTGTTAATGATTTCCAGATTGTCCTGGAAGCCTAGTATTCCAGGACTTGCCAGCCCTCCGGCTGGAGTTGAGGCCACAGTGAACATGGTTATGGAGACTCCTGACAAGTGACAGGGACAGACCTGGGACTGTAGCCGAAGAGTAACCTGATCTTCTTCCCTGCTCTTTTCTTTTTTTCTGGAATATTCTCTCTGCAAGTATTCAAAACCAATTATTCAAATGGATGTGCTCCTGAGCAAGCTTACGTAGCTGAACAAAGCCCACGAACCTACCCAGAGCCGAGGCATTCAGAGTTACATCAAGCAAAGCCTGACTTTATGAAGCTATTCTGAAGATCCACGTTTTCTGGTTTTTCTCTCTCCTAAAATAGCTGTTTCCATGGCTACGTGATCACTCATTATTACACTCAGAGGAAGTGCATCTTGGGGGTAATTCAGTAGACTGGGTTATGATTTTCCCAGCAGGACCTGGGAAATTCTGCATCAAATATGATCTCTGTTAATTTGCACTGCTTACGGCTTCAAAGACGCTCATTTTTACTGAAAGTACGAAATTTCAGATTCAGCCACATGATGATGGTTTCCACAGTCCTCTTGTGGCGGTCCCGGGGCTGGACGGAGCAGCTGGCTGGCTCTGTCCAACCACAGTCCCAGCTCAGAGACACTGCCTGGGTCAGGAGGGCCCAGCAACCTGGCCAGGGGCTGGTGTGAAGGACAGAGTCAGAAGTGAAGTGGCCCAGCCCCAGCAAAACCCATCTCCCTTGCCCCCCTGGGAAGGGAGGACTGGACAGGGAAGGACAGAACCACTTCTCGACAGCCACTGAGTCACCCACAGCCTCCTTGCACACGCAGCAGCCAGTGAAGACCTCAACAGCCTTTGACATCTGTGCTTTATGTGGCTTGGAGTCCCTGGGTGGTTGCCACCCACAGGCCTGGGGCCTGGTGCTGGGCGCTGCTGGTTAGCCTGTCTGAAGAGCAGGCCTCAGAGGCAGGCACACCCTCCCTGCCATGGGGAAGAGCACCCTGGGGAACAGGAGGCCAGAGTGCGAGGCTAGCTTCGCTGAGTCCTCAACAAGATGCGCCAGGCCCAACGAGACCACTGTGTTCCCGACACGCCCCTGCCTGGGCTCCCCCTCCTCCTGCCATCTTTCTTGTTAAAACTGAGATATAATTCACATAAGATAGGACACAATGCACCTCATAACCCCACACCCACCGCTTTGAAGCCTACAAGTCTGGTTTTAGGATATTCGCAAGGTCCTAGTTCGAGAACACGCCTGCTATCCCAGAGACCACAGGCACTCAGCTTCCCCTCCCAGTCCATGCACCACGACTCTCCCTCTGCCTCCGAGGAGGTGCCTCTGTGGACACTTCACACCCAGAGTCATCTACAAGTGGCCCTGGTGTTGCCTTCTGCACTCAGCACAGTGTTTTCAAGGCTCATCCATTCTGCAGAAGGTTTATCAGCACTTCATTCCTTTTTTGTTGGTGAATAATATTCCACGGTGTGGAATTTCATATGCGGTTTTTGTCCACCAGTCAGTTGATGGGTATGTGGGTTGTCTCCACTTCTGGCTGTGATGGATGAGCCAAGAACATGTGCCTTCGAGTTTCTGTGTCAGTGTCTGTTTTTAGTTCTCTTTGGTGTCCACCTAAGGGAGCACTGCTGGATGCACAGGCAAACTGCCAGATTCTCCCGGGTGCCTAGCCGACGGCTTCGCCTCCCTAGCCTGAACAGGATCCTGACATCACCCAGCATCTGCTGTTCCTCAAGAGTCCCCAGGAAGCTGCGCCACAGGAGGCATGACCTCACCAGCCTCGGTACTGGCCCCTTTCTGGTGTGTCTGCAGGTTTGGAGTGCAGTGCAGGCCTGTGGGGGACACAGCGCCAGCCCGCGAGGGACACACAGCGACTCAGTCACCCCAAGGTGCAGATCGGGTCTGCCCCAGAGCCACTTAGATGAGGGGAAGAAGGTGCGTGGAGGCTGTGTGGGGAGGATGAGCAAGTGCAGAGGCCCGCGCACTTCTGGAGGCTGCGGTCAGCACTGCCCGCTAGCAGTGCACAACTCGGGACTCTGCCAGTCCAGCTGCAGCCACATGGACAATGTTTCCATCAATGCCAGACGCAGGCAGGAGTGGCCCCGAGGTGACAACGGAAAAACAGTCTCCATGTCAGTGACCTGGCTGCTGCCTGGTGTCCCAGCACAGTGCGGGCCTCGCGATGGCGGTGGGACGACCTGCCAGGCACCCCTGGGGGCTTGTGTGTCCACCACACCGTGCTCTGCTGTCATTGCTTTGGAGCACAGTCTCACAGAGAAGGACATCTCGGTAACATGGTAGGCCATGTGCGGACGGCCCCCTCCGAGCACCCTGAGCCCATCATGCCTCCCAGTCGCACGGTTTTCTCTTGTGCTTGATTTAACCTCAGCTGTGTTGAGCACCATGTGCCTGGAGCTGTTCTGCCCATCTCGAACACAGCCCAGGGTGTAGAAGGCCAGGCAGTCGGGTTGCGAGAGTGCACCCCAGGACATTTGCACAGTGGTGAGATTGCCAACAGGCGGTTCTCAGCACTGTGGCCAGGTGACCCACGACTGCATTTCAAGGTGCGTGCACTGAGCACTGGCTTCAGCAGAAGACCCAGCCCGGAGCCGGGCTTCAGAGCTGAAGGAGACTCGTTCCCGGGGATCAGAGCCTGATGGGCTGGACAGCAGGCGTGAGGATCGTGGCCCCAGGCTGCGGGGAGCTCCGTCCCTCTGCTGATCTGACTGGCACCTCCCTCCTCTGACCCAGTGGAGGAGGTGGGAGATGGACACAGTTTCTATTTGAACATTTCGTTTGGCAACTTGAAGGATTTGGCAGCTACACATGGGTCTGGCGGAGTGACTGAAATGCCACAGGCTTCTGAGCTCTTCCTCCCTCAACCCCAGAACCGAGCACAGAGGAGAATCAAGGCAATTATCAAGAGAGAAGGTTCTGGACCATCGTGATTCCCTCGTGCATTAACAGGGATAAGACGAGGGAAGGCGGAGAAGTGAGGAGTAATCCAGGATCCCCAGGTCTTGGTGTGGGGCTGGTGCCCGTGGTTCTGCCCAGCTGGGGACAGAGGCCAGGACAGAGGCTCGGGCTGACCGTGTTTTATTCCTGACAAGCCTGGAAGGTCTCGGCCTGAGGCCGGGAGCCTCACTTGCAAGGCCTCCTCTATCCGTGGCTTCCTGTGGTATGAAAGGCCAGAACTGAGAAAGTGAGGTGGCATCTGTGACGGGGCAGCCGTGACCCCACGGCCCTCAGTTTCTGACCCCTGGGCCTCGGTTTCTGTGCTGGTGACACATGAGCGAGAGGCAGAGCTTCTCTGGGGCTTCCTCTGTGCTGGGCACTCTTGAGGGCTTTGATAGCTACTGACTGAATCCTACCAGGGCCAACTGGGCACAGACGCCATGGTCTCTCCCACTGAAATAACCTGCTCCAAGCCCCGCGTGGCACCCCCGGGAGCCAGGGCTGAACCCGGTTGTCACACTCAACCTTATATTTTCATTTTCTATTTAAAGTTGAATCATCGATTGTACCACCGTGGTGATGCACGAATAAGTAGTCTGTTTATTTTCCTGTGTGTGTTTAAAAAGAGATTCCAGTGTGGGACTGAGTGGCACTCTGATTTCCCCGCCAGTCTGTGCTCAGGGCCCACGGGCACAGGCGGACAAAGCACCTCGGAGGCAGTGCACAGGGTGAGTGTCCCCATGGTGACAGGCTGAGCCAGTCATGCCCTTGTCCGCCCCCCTGGGCCTTAGCACCCGGTTCTGCCATGGCTTCTAAACGATTGGAAGGAACTACCGCCTGAGCCAAGCCTCTGCTGACCCCCATGACATCTCAAGCTGCCCTCGAGCTCTGCAGCAAACCTCCCACAGCAGCACAGGAGGTGAGACCCAGTGGGCAGCTGCTGGTCGTGGGCAGAGCCCCATCAGTGGATGGATTAATATTCTATGGGGAAGGAGTCAGCTTTCAGGGAGTTCAGCCCCTTCTCACTTCTGCTTGCTTTTCTTTCTGCCACGAGGCCCTTGATGGCACAGACCAGATGCCATTGCTTCATCTGGTGATTTCTAGCCTCCAGAACCATAAACCAAAACAAACCTCTTTCCTTTATAAGTTACCCAGTCTCAGGTATTCTGTTACAGCAACAGAATGGATGATTCTCTCTGAGCTTCAGGCTCCTATAACAATGGCCTGCTTGAGGTCTCCACTCTTCATCCCTTTGGCATCTCAAACTTAAAATGCCCAAATCAGAGATCCCTATCCCCCCACCATCCCACAGACTAAATCTCCCAGGCTTCCCCATCTCAGAAAATGGCACTGTGCTGCCCAAAACCCTTTCCTCGTTTCTGCCTCTCGGCTCCCAGTGTGCAATTCCACAGTTGCCCTGACCCGAGCCACTCCATGGGCTCTGCCTCCTCCATTTTATTCTCCCCTATCCAGTCAAAGCCACTCATTGCACTGAAAGAAAACCCAAGTTCCTCGACATGGCCTCAGCCCTGAGGGCCTGGCCCTGGCCCACCTCTCACTTCAGGTGGACACTCTTCCTTTCCCATCCATGCTGCTGCCTCCAGCGCCCACTCCTGCCATGACCCTTCACAGCGCTTGTAGGCAAGACCTTGCTGGGTGCCTCATGCCCACCCCAATGGTGCCTGCACCTCTGCAGGGAGGAGGGTGCGGTGGCCACAGGCCTGCTTGTTCCTGGGGATCAGCACTCACGGTGCAGGTTCCTGAGGGCCAGTCCCAGGGCTTAGGCTGAGAGGCTCTGAGCTCTTTGCTGTCCAAAGGGCCAAATGAAACAAGTGGCATGTCCCCTATTTGTTATCAGAGCAGCAGACACTTCTAGAACTTCTCGTTATTGGACACTCTCCTGGGGAGCCTCACTATCTAACAGTAACAGAATGTATCTAAAAACAGCACAAGAAATAGAACATAAACATTTAGGGAAAAGTAAGGAGTCCACCTGGCATCAGGCGCCGTCTCATTACTGTTTTCCCCTCATGTGCTTATTATGTCAGTTACCACCTGGATCACTAACGAGATGACCGCGTCACTTTAAGGGTCTGGCCTTGATCATGGGTGTTGGTATTATTTTAAAATTTAATTTGGAGAAACCCCTGCTCCAAAATGAAAACATAATGAGCCACTGGCTTACGTCAATTACACTTTACAAACATGCCTGCGACTCCGTACAGAAGGGAAGAAGGGACAGAGTTGACCACACCATGAGGCGGAGCCAGCACAGCTTTCTGCTTCTGCTGGGCCTTCTGCTCCCTCTGCCAGACACACCCCTCGACGATGACCACGAGGTTGCCCCTGGACCGCCCGCCCCAGCTCCCGCCGCAGCCCCGGCACTTACTACTGTGCGCAGTCGATGAGCTGGTACTCGTTGGACCTCTCGAAGCAAGCCTTGACGCCCTCATCATCCCAGAGCTTCTTCACGTGGTCGAAGAACTCCTGGGAGAGAGAGCCGCAGGTGAGAAGGCGCCCACTGCCCGCCTCCAACGCCAAGGGCAAAGGGAGCTGCTCACAGCAAAGCACAGGGGCTACCTCATGACAAATCCGCCCCCCCGCCATGCTGCCAACGTCTGTGGTTCCAGAATGTTCCCCCAGATGGAATCCAGAAGCACAAAATGCTGTCATTATCTAAAGTTCCCGGCACTCAGGATGAAGGAGGTGAGCAGCCACCTCAGCGTGGACACAGGCTCAGCTTCTCCTTCAGCCCTTCCCTGTGAGCTGCCAGCACAATGGACCCGGTCCACTTAGGGTAAAATCTGGCCACTAGGTCCATAAAACTGAAACCTTTAAATTTACCCTTTTTGGTGATAATACATGTGTGTGTGTGTGTGTGTGTGTGTGTGTGATTTTCCATTCACCCCAGAGCCAGGAGGGCCATGCTGATCTCACCCACCAAGGCAAGCCAGACCCCCTGAAAGCAGAGTGTTTCTTATCTGGAGGTGGGGGCCCACTTGTTTAGTCCCCTCCCAAGTTACCCAGGCTGAATTAACCAGAGCCGGGGTGCAACTGAACACGTTAGGTGCACCCTTCCCACCCTGGCATCTGACCCCTGCTGGGACCCCAGGAAGCACAGGACCACCTATGGTCTGTGTGCAGGGGTTGAGGCTGCAGCCTTTCCTGCCTCCACCTCCAGCAGACGGCCAAGAATCAATCCTAAGTTCCCTGGGGGACAATAAGGGTTTGCTACATGTTCTTAGCCACAGTTCCATTCAAGAGTGGGTCCAGGTATTGTGAGGCATCCTACTACTTAGGAGGGGAGGAGGAGGGGGAGGAGGGGAGGAGGAGGAATGAGGGGAAGATGAGGAGGAGGGGGGAGGAGAGGGGAGTAGGAGGGGGAGGAGGGGAAGGAGGAGGAGAAAGAGGAGGAGGAAGAATGAGGGGAAGATGAGGAGGAGGAGGGGGAGGAGTAATAGGGGGAGGAGGGGGAGAAGGAGGAGAAAGAGGAGGAGGGGGAATGAGGGGAAGATGTGGAGGAGGGGGAAAGGAGGGGAGGGGGAGGAAGGGGGAGGAGGGGGGAAGGAGGGGAGGGAGAGGAAGGGGGAGGAGGGGGGAGAAGGAGGAGATAAAGGAGGGCGAGGGGAGGGGAGAAGAAGTAGTAGTAGTAGAAGAAGAAGAAACCAAAAGGATGGTATGAAATCAAGAATAAGACCCTGGGTTTGAGCCTTAATGGCTTCCGATATCTCCAACTCTCACTTCCTAGAATGAAGAGCCATCTTTTGGGTTAGGAGCTGTATCTCTCTACCTGTCTATCAGGTCACCACCAGCAAATCCAAAGTCCCCACAGTTGAAAGAGGAAGAGCTGATCTCTGCCAGAGCCCCTGCTTATATCTTGTCTCCCTAGGCTTAGGCTTCCCTTCTGGAACGTTCCTCTGCTGTTTCCCTTATTTCAGGAAAGGCATTTGTAGCTTCCTTACAAATCCTCCCCCCCCCCCCCACACACAGACACACACAGCAGCCACTGGCTGGGAAGAGGGTCCTGGAAGAGACCCAGAACCCTGCATCACAGTAACAGGCACCTCCAGTCACCAGCGTTGGGTCACCTGAGTTCTCTCCACGTGGTGGACTACAGATAAATGACCACTGGACCTCAACGTAGGAACCACAGTACACACAGCTAGAAGTCCACACAAGGATGGTCCACTATGATAGGTTTCCAAATGGCGATAAAAACAAATGTCCACGGTAGGAGCGAGCAGCCAAACCCGGTCAGTAAGAAGAGACCGGCCCCTTCGTCTGGTTTCCAGGCATCCGGATAGGCCAAGAGGAGGGACAGGGGCACTTGCAAACCAGCGACCGGCTCTCCCGGGTCCCCAGCTGCTCAACTGGGCCTCGGTGGGTTGCCCCTGCCCACTGGCCAGTCGAGTGACCGTCTATGGGGAGGGCCTGGACCTGAAGGTAGGGGCAGGGGCTGGAGGGGATGAGAAGCCCCCCGAAGGTCAGTGCTGTGACCCCGCCACACGCGGCCCTCCTCCCGGGCAGTGGATGAACTGCCCTCTGACCAGGTCCAGGCGTGTTGACCCCTTAAACAGGGGGCGGCCACTGCAGGCAGCGCTGGCCTGGCTGGAGGTGGCCCGGGTGTGGCCGGCTAGCATGGAGGCAGGGCTCCCAGCCAGGTAACTAGGAGCCAGCGAGGGAACACCAGGCTGCCGTTTCCTTCCCAGCAGAGCCCTCCTACCCACCCCTCTCCCTACCCCTCTCCCCAGAACTTGTAGCCCCTTCTCCAGGACTTCTCTCCCTTGTTAAGGTGGCACAGAAGCTCGGAATCACACTGGCTCTTTGGGGGGTGCCATTTCCTTTCTGTGATGCCTCTGCATACAAAAAATCAAAGCTGTCACTAAGGGCTGGGGTGGGGGAGCACATGATGTGTGTGTGGGGGGTGGAGAGAGACGCTGTGTGTGTATGTGTGTAATGTGGGGGCCCTTGGTTTGATCGCAACACCCCCCACACCCCTCTCTCTCCACCAACACACACACACACACCCCATCTCTCTCCACCAACACACATACCCCATCTCTCTCCACCAACACACACTCACACACACACCATCTCTCTCCACCAACACACACACACACCATCTCTCTCCACCAACACACACTCACACACACACCATCTCTCTCCACCAACACACACTCACACACACACCATCTCTCTCCACCAACACACACACACACACCATCTCTATCCACCAACACACACACACACACGCACCATCTCTCTCCATCAACACACACACACACACACCATCTCTCTCCACCAACACACACTCACACACACACCATCTCTCTCCACCAACACACACACACACACACCTATCTCTCTCCACCAACACACACACACACCATCTCTCTCCACCAACACACACACACACTCCCCATCTCTTTCCACCAACACACACACACACCATCTCTCTCCACCAACACACACACACACTCCCCATCTCTTTCCACCAACACACATACCCCATCTCTCTCCACCAACACACACTCACATACCTATCTCTCTCCACCAACACACACACACACACACACACACACCATCTCTCTCCACCAACACACACACACACCATCTCTCTCCACCAAAACACACTCACACACACACCATCTCTCTCCACCAACACACACACACACCTATCTCTCTCCACCAACACACACATACACTCCCCATCTCTCTCCACCAACACACACTCACACACACACCATCTCTCTCCACCAACACACACACACACACACACACCTATCTCTCTCCACCCCCCCCCACACACCATCTCTCTCCACCAACATACACACACACCCATCTCTCTCCACCAACATACACACACACCCATCTCTCTCCACCAACACACACACACTAACTTGTGGAGACTGGCCTTGAACTTGTGATCTTCTTCCTTCATCCTCCCGAATCCCTGACTACAGGGGAATGCCACCTTGCCCAGTTTAAAATTAGGTAGTTTTAAATTCTCCAGCTTTGTTTTTCTGTTCTAACATTGTTTTAGCTATTGTAAGGTCTTTTTAATTTTCACATACACTTTAGAATTACCTTGTCAGCTTCCATAAAAAAGCCTGCTGGTATTTTGATTGGGATCACATTGACTCTCTAGGTCATTTTGGGGAGAATTGTCATCTGAATCATGAATCTTATAATCCATGAACATGGTGTGTCTATGTATGTCTTATTTAAATCTCCCAATAGTGTTTTGTACTTTTCAATGTATAGATACTTTAGATCTTTTGTTACTAAGGCCAGGTGCAATGGGACACACTTGTAATCCCAGAGATTTGAGAGGCTGAGACAGGAGGATCACAAGTTCAAGGCCAGCCTGGCCAACTTAGGCCCTGTCTCAAAATTAAACAGGCTGAGAATGTAGCTCAGAGGTAGAGCATCCCTGGGTTCAACCCCACTACTGCAAGAAAAAAAAGTCTTCCTAAGAAAACTTTTTGGGGTGTTTTTTTGAATGTCCATGTTTTAAAAATGTTACTTTTAGACGTTTTCTTGGCTGGTACATAGAAACAGTGATCCCTGTGTTTGGTCTTGTCTTTTGTAAACTGCTAAGTTTACCCATAGTTCTAGTATTTCCAAAGGCATTTTCATCCTGGGGCAGAATTAGAATTCCACGGGGCTCTGAAGTATGGGGGGCTCACCGAGGGACCCCTCAGCACCACAGCCAGCTCTCCTAGTCTTTGTGACTCTTACACTTCATTTTTAAAGATTCCCAGAGCTTCTATCTTTTGTTCCCAAGCTGTAAGCTCACACACAACCATGATAAGTCTAAAGTTTCAGTGATCAGATCCATGAGCCACAGTGGAGAATTAAGTCTACCCTGTTGTTATGGGAACATATAATTTTCCTTAAGTTATCTTTTTTCCACAAAATTATTTTTTTTTTAGCTTTTGAGACTTTTCTTTTTGCAATACTCCCACTCTTACCCCTAAGATCCTCTCTGTAACATCCTAATTCTCTGAGAAAATTGTGCAATCACAGCATGCCAAAGACACTCAGTAGAGAAACTTATTTGTGTGGGAATAGAAATACAATAATTAGATATTTTCATTAGGGGAAGAGACTCCAAGAATCACGACTTTAGACTTTGCTCCCAGACAAGGTGCTAAGTTATCTGACAAAACCCCCAGAGCATCAAGCTGGGATTACATAACATTTTAAGGTATTATTCTCCTCCTCAGTCTTCTCAGTCACTGTGGGTCTTTCTGCTTTGTGCGCTGCAAGGCAGAATGGAGAAAGGGGGTTCTCTCCTTTGGGGAGTGAGGTTGAATTCAAAGAGAAGGTTGGCATCAGCGGGTTTGTGTTCCTGCTGAGAAGCACAGGGTCGAATGGGGGGGGAGTCATAAAATAGTATGGGAGTGGACTTTGGTGTCTGAGGGCTCCGTTCAGTCCCAGCTGCTGGGGGGGGGTTCTTTGTGACTTTGGAAACTCAGTTTCCCCTCCTGTCTGGGGACAACATGGAAAAGACAGTTTATCTGGCAGGTGGTGCAGTAGCAGGCTGAGCAGGTCACTACTCACAGAACTCCGGGTAGATGGGGGCGACAGGCAGTGGGCACAGAAGTTGAAGGGAGAGCAGAGGTCAGCAGGGGCTCAGACTTAGGCCCTCTGCACCCTGGGCACGGGGACGCTCCAGGAACATGGCCTTGCCTCTCTGGTAGCGTGTGGCAAGGCCCACATTCCAGCAGCCTGAGAGGACATGCAGAGAAGAGGCTGGAGCCCTGTGGCCCGGGGATGGACCACCTGCAGGGCGTCTGTGTGAGGGACAGAGGGGCGAGAGCGCTGCCCTTGGCTGGACTCCCACTGCCTCCTGCAGACTGCTGTGCTGGCCATGCCTCAGACCCTTCTGGAAGGACTTGGGCACTAGAGCCAGGCCAGGAGCGAGGACCAGACGAAGCCTGTCAACGGGAGGGTGGCAGAGTCCCTTGTGCAGATTGCAGGGACTTTGGGATGGCCTGGAGGGCCCTTGCTGTAAACTGAGTCTCCAGGCCCTCCTCACAAAAAGGGACGCCCAGGCCCCTGGAGACCCTGGCTGAGCTTCCAAAGGTGGTGACAGGCTGGGACCCATCCAGCCCTGCCCAGCCCGCTGTGACCTCCAGCTCACACCTGCCAGTCACCCTACTGGGAAAGGCCAGGGGACCCTGTGGAGCAGTCGGGTGGAGCCAGGAGGGACAGTGTGGGCATAGGCCATGATCTCTGTCTGCCAGTGGACAGGCCACACCCTAAGAGCCAGCAGGCAGCATCCTCACGGGAGGTATCCTCATGGGAGGTATCCTCATGGGAGGGCTGAGAGCAGGTAGGCACACGACCCCATCGGCTGTGTGGGCCTCACTGTGCCCAGGAGACCTGACACAGGCTCCTGTGGGAGGACAGGCTCGACCCTGAACTCGGAGCTCCAGAAGTTGGTCTGTGGTGGGCCAGCTCCCTTGCCCTGGGCCCAGGACGAGGCAGAACGTCCTGGTGCAGGGTGTGGGGAGGACACCTGCTCAGCTCAAGGCAGCCAGGAAGCAGAGCAGAGCCAGGGACAAGACCTGCGCTCCTCCAGAGCTCGATGCCCGTGACCTTCCTCCTCCAGCCACACCACCCCTCCAGTGGACAACCCTGAGGAGGCGAAGCTCCCTGGTCTGGTCACCTCGCCTCTGAATGCCCCTGCACTGCCCGACACAGGAGCTTTGGGGGGACGCCTCGGATCCAAACCCTAACAATGAGGATTTTTGGAAAATCTGCGCATGGATGGGAAGTCATGGGGGCTGTGATGAAGAGGATCCGACCTCTGCCTTGGGGACAGGAACGCAGGGTGCAGCACAGGCCAGTCTGCAAGGCGCACCTAGGGAGCACAGGGGAGATGGGCTTGGAAAGAGGCCGCCGGGCTCCTGGCTGGATGATCAGAGGTGCCCGGAGGGACTGGACCTGGGTGGGTTGGGGCTAAAGACTGGGTGAATTTGGGGGAAGGGTCTTTGTGTGGCTGATGGTTTAAGTCCTATGCTGAAAGAAGGCACTGGGGGTGAATCAGGAAGAAGGGACAGTGGGACCCTGAGACCCTGGGACGTGGAGCGTGGGTCGGAGGAGAAGACTTAGGAGAAGACACCGAATGTCCCACGAAGCCAGAGCCCACGTGGGGCGGGGCCACAGCGAGGTGGGATCCCACACACCACAGGTCACAGTGGGGCACACAAGGACACCTCCTTCAGTCAGCGACTCCAGTCTGAAACCAAGGGAGACTCCGGGGCCCGCATGGCATACAAGCCCCTCACAGAAGACGGGACTCTACTCGTCCACATTCTAGGGCCAGACGACGAAATGGGCAGCAGCAGTGGGGGCTGGGCAAGGCACAGAAGCACGAGCTTTGGCTCCTCGCCTGTTTTGCTAACTTGACTCTTACTATCAAGAAAATGCCATTTTCTTGTCAGGCGATCTGCAGAGAGTGGACGGACGAAGGCGTCTGACAAATTACAGGAAATAGGAATGTTGTTCTTGTCATCTTTGTCTGAAACTAGATTTTATTCCTACCACAAGGAAAATGGCCCTAACCTTTCAGGGAAGCAGGTGGCCAAGTTCGCATTTGAGAAAACAGAAGCTTCAACAGGGCTGTGCGTCTCGTTGGTGGTGGCTAAGACTGTCCCGAGGACCTGGGGGCACTGCTTACCCTGTGACCACATGGGGTTTCCCCCAAAGAGCCTTCTACTCACAGATGGCAGAAAGCTCCCCACATCCCCACTGGGGTGGACCTGAACTCCCTGCGGCCAGGGCTGACCTCTGGCTCCCCCAACCTGCTCTGCTGCAGCCCCAGCATCTCAGCGGAGGGTGCCATGGTTTTTCCAGTGGCTCAGGCCAAACCATGAAGCCGGCCTGGACGCTCCTCCTCCTGTCATGTTGGACGTGTCTCCTTTCCATACTTGGAAACCTCCAGACACGTCACATGCCCTACCTGGTCTCTTCACCTCCACCAGTGTGGGCTGGCCCAGTCCCTCCCCTGGCTTCAGCTTCGGGGGGGGGCCCTTGTCACCGAGGACCCTTCATCTTTGTCCCTTCCCCACTTCCTGTCCAACCTGGCCACTTCCTCATCCTCCTGGCTCCCTGCTCCAGCCACAGAGGGCACCTCCTCCTTTCCTGCACCCTGGGGTGCTCCCGCCCGGGGCAAGGTCTTAGCACTTCCCCCAGGCACAGCCCCTCCTTAGCTCAGCCCCCCCCCCCCACCCTGTTCCAGGCCTGGCCTGCTCCCATTACTCATTCGCCTCGGGCGCGTCTGTTTCTAAAGCTGGGGGGGTGTCGGGGGAGCCTACCTGTGAAGTTCCGTTATCTCTGACCTCTCTGCTACACAGCAGGCCCCACCAGGGTCTTTCTCCTTTGCTCTCTGATCCTGACCCCGACAAGCACTCACCATTGTTCTGGGCACAGACCCGGGGCACAGTGGACAGCTGTCTCAGAGCGAGTGGATGGGAAGCTTTGCCGGGAGCTGTCCCTCTCTGTCCTCTGCTGAATGGCAGGGTCTGTCACCACAGAGCTGTGCTCCTGTGGTCGGACATTCACTCCACATCTCAGTTGGTGACCTGACTGGTGGGGCTGCGCGTTTTGACACTCCCTGGCCCGTTCACCAGGGCTTTTCTCCATGATGACTTAGAGACTCCTGGAGTCCCCGAGCAGAACTGGCCTCTGGAGTTCATGGGCAGCTGATGGGCGGGGGAGGGGGATGCACTCTCCTTTCCACACAGGCTGTGGCCCCCTGGGGTCTCAGCTGTGGCAGAGCCGGGAGGAGCAATGACGTTGTCAGTGCAGTGTCATTGAGGACACCTCGGGGACAGTGGCCCAGGCAGTGGGTGGCAGAGGACAGGTTCGACTTGCCCTCAGGGCCTGGGGTGACCTCTGCCAGGATTTAGCCCCTCCTCTCCACCGGCAGCACTCTGCCCCCCAGGGTGCCCATGGGGACTGGCATTCCTGCCTGCTCAATCCTTATTTTGATCTCTGCCGGGACGATCTGCAATACCTGGGTTCATCTGTCGCCTTCACACCCCCCACAGTCCATCCCAGGAGCCCAGTCCCTGGCCACTGCAGGGGTTGGCGGAACACCTACTGCCGTCACTTCATCTCTCTTCTCTCGTTCTGTCCACCAGCCCACCTCCCTTCCGACCTGTCATCCTGTCACTTATGCAAGTGTGACATAAGCACGTGGGCAGATGGACACAGCCTCACACACCGCTGTCCATCCATACCTGTGGGTTTGACATGGGTGGATTCCACAGCCACAGGGAGAATATTCTGGGGGGAAAGGGCTGCATCTGCACAAAACACGCACAGACTTTGTTCTTGTCATTGTTGCTAAACAATATGGTATGACGACTATTTATATAGGACTTGCATGGTATCAGGTAGTCTAAGCAACCCAGAGATGATTTAAAGCATCTGGGAGGATGGTGTAGGTGACGTGCAGACACTGTCTGTTTTATATAAGGGACTGAGCATCTGCAGATGCTGACATCGGGTGGGGAGTCCTGGGACTCAACCCTTCACTCTCTCTTGGCTGTGTGCAAAGATACCAGTTCACTGTGACCAAAGGCTGCGAACTTTCCGATTTCTCCCCTGTGGGCCTGTGTTATTATTACTATTTTAAATTACATGCCACATTGGGACAGACTCATTTCTCTCTGTTTTTCTTTCCTGTGATGCTGAGGTGAACCCAGGGCCTTGCATGTATCAGGCAAGCACCGAGCTACACCCCAGTCTGGATATACTGCTAAACTCAACGGGAAGCTTGTTTCTTTGACAACCCTGTCCAAAATGGTGATAGAAAAAGAATATGAAACAATCAAGTTTGGTCACACACTGTATAAGACATTTTGTAAATGGTGGGCGCAAAAGTGACCCATAAGATCACACTGCCCAGTGACGTCCGAGGTGCTTGACCTGTCCAAGTCCACTCTATGATATTCACACACAGTAGAAAATGTCTGACAACAAAATTTTCAGAATATGTCTGCATCCTCAACACTACATGATGTAATTCAAGAAAGGAAACTTTCTATACTATAAACAAAACATTTTCTTCTAACCATCAAGGAGAGTTAAAATTACGTCAGTCCATAAAAAACCAAACCAACCAAACAAACAAAAAAACCCCAAATAAACAATAGAATGATACAAATTAAAAGGTTTAAAGACATCTCTAAGCTATTCTAGTAGGAATTTATCCTCAGGGGAAAAAATCAGAGGGTTGTAAAAGCCATACACACATTCAGTATAACATAATCACAATTAAACGTCTTCAATGGGGAGTTTCTCAGTGAGTAACGGGATACTCACAAGGAATAAATAGTATGTAGCCATCAAAAGTCAGGCGGTACAGGCGTATTGAAATGACAACAGCTTTTAATATGTTTAAAAAGCAATTCTGAACAACAAGCAGATTTGAAATCAGTAGTCATGTTAGGATTCCGATTTGATTTAAAATTGTCTCCTTCAGGCGGACGGTGGGGGCTCTCCCAGATGTCTGTAGTGTCTTTCTCTGGGGGCCTGGGGCCATGAAGGTTCCAGCTTCCCGTGGGGTACTTCCCAGTGTTAAAGGCAAACCAGTCCTACTGTCCTGCTGCGCAGACTGAGGAGCCCAGCCGGCCCCCTCCCCTGTCCTTTGCTGAGCCTATCCTTCTCTCAGCAGGTGGCTTGTCTGCACAGCAATGAGGACTGCTTTACACCAATGTGAGAACTTCCTCCTCTCAGGTGACCACCTGGGTGCCTGTTAGTGACCCCAGCTTCTGTGAACCTCATAACTGGGTCCCCTGCTCTAGGCAGGAGCCAGATCTGCCGTCCTGGGAGCTCTGTCCTCACCTGGGCTGGTGAGGTGGGGATTCTTCACTGTGCACTCAGAATGGCCAGTTCCTTGGGAGGGACGGCTCTCCCTGGAGCAGAGGGTCCTCCTCCCACCCCAGGGTCTAACCCTCAGGAGGTGCCGGAGGCTGGGCAGCCGGTGTCAGCAACTCTCATAGGACGAGGGCATGGACACCCAAACAGTGCAGGGCTCGGGTTTCCAGGAAACACTTGTCTGATGGGGCCCCAGCTGGACTCTCACCAGGGCCCTGTGTTGGCTCAGTACAAAGCCTTTGAGAACATCCATTCCTCCGTTGCTCCCTTAAACCTGTGCCTGTTGGGGGGGGTCCCTGGCAAAACTGCAACATTTATAAGTGACCTTAATCTCTCCTTAACAAAGTGGAAATGTAAGAAGGCTAATTTTCCCTGACGATGGGTGCAAACGTTGTTGAGATGCCTGTTTTGTGCGTCTTTGTCACGTGTGTGCTTTTAACTGAGGGCAAATCCACAGAACATGGGACTGCCCACGTCCAGGTGGGTATGCAGTGGCACTAGTGTATGCACGATGCCTGGTGCTCACCACCTCTATGCAGTCCAGTGATATCTTCATCAGCCAGTGAAACCCTGTGCCCACTGGCCTGCCCCTCTCTAGTCCCTCTGTCCCCCAGTGCCGGCAGCCACCACCATGGAGTTTCCAATGTAGACAGTTCATATAGAAGGAAGCACACACAGCTGGGCTTTAGTATTGGGTTTCTTTCTCTCAGCACTAAGACCTGAAGGTCTATCTGGGCTGTGGGGGGCAGGGCTACTTCACTGCTGTGTGGGGCTGGGTGGAACCCATTGCCCGGTGTCCCTCATGATTGTCATCCAGCCTCCTAGGTCGTTCAGCTCTTTGGCTATTGTGAATCAGCGTGCAGACCTGTTTGGGACTCTGCTGTCCGGGACTCTTACTAGCTTTACAGTATTCTGAGGTTCAGCTTTGGGAGCTGTTTCCATGGGGACAGCACCATCTCACATCCACAGAAATGCGGGACAGTTACAATTCCCCACCCCTTGCCGATGCTGCTGTGCCTGGTCTTTCTTTTGCTGTGGTTTCAATTTGCATTTCCCCAACAGCTCGTGATGCTGGGCGTCTTCTCGTGAGCTGGCCATGGCAAATCTGCTCTGGAGAGACCTCTGTGCGAGGGCCTTGTGCGTTTTAACTGGAGTTGTGGGAATTCTTCCTGTATTCTGAGCATGAGGGCCTCTGTGAGATGCGCAACGCTGGTGCATGTGCCTCTCATTCTGTGGGCCGTCCTCCTGCCTTTTAGATAATGTCCTCATGCACACATGTCTTTAATTGGAAGAGGACACACACTCTCTAAGTCCACACTGCATAATCACACCTAATTTTATGAAGGAAATCTGTAGTTTCTTCCCTTCTACAAATAGAACACAAGGAATCTCCTAGTAAAGCTGTGTCACCATGTCACTGGGTCCACAGTTTGTCACAGACATTTTAAAACAAGAATCACCTTTTCTTTCAAACTTGTCATTGTGCCACACACTGCCCAGGTGCCCACTGGGCAGTGATCTTCAGTGCTTGCTGTGCTCCACTCCGTGTTGGTTCCATGCTGGAAGCCGGGGCATGGGCATGAATGAGGGAGGTGCCCTGGGCTGCAGGCGTCTGTGTGTGGTAGAGCACTGCCCAGCACACGGGCAGCTCCTGGGGGTGGGGGATGGATCTCCCCCTGCTCTCTGGAGGCGCTCTTTACTAAGGCATCCACTACTCAGATAATCAGGACATGACTCCTGGCAGGAAGCACTGAAGTAACACAGCCACTAAGTCAATGGGCGCGAGAGCTGAGGAGTCCAGGGGAGAGATGTCCCTGTCTCAGCACAGGCGGACACGTCTGCACAGGAGATGGGCTTAACCTCCAAGAATAATCAGGGAATGAAAGATGGAAGCAGTAGCGGTCATTACCCAGGGTTCCCTGCCCTCGGGCGGCCTGGCTCTACTGCCAGGGGAGGTGTCTGTCAGAGAGCCAGGAGGGCTGAGGCTGCAGGCTGCACTGTGTGGGGAGGTGGCCCCTGGGGGGCTTTGCATACTCCCTGCTGGAGACCAGGGAAAGCTCCCTGAGGCCAGCCTCCTCTGCCTCCTGCTTCTGTGCATCTTGTCACCAAGACACAGGAGCCGAAACGTGGGTCTAGGTGACAGTCCCTGGAAGCCAGCCTCCCTATTCTCCAACAAGAGAAGTGGATGTGTGTGTGTTGTTACTCCATGTCACTGTGTGACCTTAGTCTTTTATTTAGGTAGTGCAGAGTTGGCTACAGCCTCCCCCACACCCTGTTCTTTTTAAAAAGCTTTTATAAAATGTTTTACCATGAAAAATACCCAGGAGAGAAATCAGCTAATTTATTCTAAACAAACAGCATGATCTCTTGATAACCGACCTTCTGTTTAGAAGGCGAATCGTGTCCCCTGAGGCTTCTCTGATTTCACCCCTCCTGCCTGGTGTCTCTGGTGCCCAACAAGGGAGCATATTCTTCTGTGGCTACAGAAAAACACCGCTGGTTCCTTCCCCGCCCTGTGGCTGACAACAGGGTTTCGAACAGGCTGGGATCTACAGTGACCGTGGCCAGTGGGTCTGTGCGAGCTCCCACCTCGCTTCCTTAGGATCTGGCAAGGCTTCAGAGCCCACATGACCACTCAGGTGTCCCCGTGTCCAGAGGACAGCTCAGCAACACTGCTTTGGGCTCTCCATCCAGCCATGGAAGTGACAGCTTACTAGAAACCAACTCTGGGAGTCGGGACTCTCTGTTTTCCCAAATCTGGATGTTCTGGAATGGTTTTGATAGGAAAGTCAGGAGGAGGACTGAAAACCACCCATTTTACATTCTGTTGCCAGAGGGGTTTCCGCACATCTAACGCCAGCATGTACTCCGACCCCCTTGTAGTGCTAAGAATTGCTTAAAGTGGTGAAAAATGTCTATCCAAAGAAACTAAAATATAAAGGTTAAAAATAATCTAAAATGCTGATGAATCTGTATAAAAATACTGTCTTAGTTTGAATGTGACATATCGTAAACATCATGTCCCCGAGGACACAGTGATGTCAGAGGTTCAAAGCTGAGGGACAGAGAGGAGCTGGTGAATACCTGGAGAGTTCTTGTGTCCCAGCAGTGGTGTGGCAAGTCCCCCAGGGGACAGCCAGCTCTGAAACCCTGCCTGATGGGCACAGAAGACAGTTCTCAACTCCTCTCTGAACACCTAACATTCAAACTATTAAAACTATTCTCCCACTTCAATTTTTTTTTCTCTATTTGGTACTGGGATTGAACCTAGGAGTTCTCTACCACTAATCTACATCCCCAGCCTTTTAATTTTTTGTTTTGACTTCTTACAAAGTCACTGAGGCTGGCATTGAACTTGTTGGTCCTTTGGCCTCGGCCTCCTGAGTTCCTGGGGTCACAGGCAGGTGCCACAGGTCCAGCCCCCACTGAGGCTTCCACTGTGAATATGTCTGAGCTTTCATTGTGGTGAAGGAGAACCCTTTTCCTGGTCTCCAGGGGCTTTCTAGAAAATTAAAGCCTTTAGCTTGGTTGCCTAGAATGTTCTTCTTAGTTTCATCCATGACAGAGGTTTTCCTTCTTCAAGTAATCCTACACATTGCAAGTAAGGAGACTTGTTTTACTCCAAACAAGACGTTTACCTGTATCTGAGACTTTGACACCTAGTCCCATCAATGACTCAGAGGCACCTCTTGACGAAAGGCACTGTATCGATAGCATGAAAGATCCCCAATCTAACATCGTTCCTGACTCCTGGTGGCAAACGCCAAGATATTAAGCTTTCAATTTTTAATAAAATTAGATTCTGATATAAAAAAAAAAAGTGGGAATAGAATTCAAGGAGACAGAAAGAGAACCCAGAGTACTTCACTAAAATAACCCACTCAAAGGACGATGTCACTTCTGTTTAGCGTCTACAGAGGTGTGACGTTGACTGGCCACCTGTGGCTTTCCCACCCTCCGGGCTGTGACCTTCTGTCATGTGTGCATGGGATCATCAAACGCCTGAGAGGTCGTGAGGAAATGCTGTATGGAGGTGTGTAAGTCACCTTCAGACAGGACCAACCAGGCCGGAACCTGCCCCCTGTAGCCTGGTCATGGAGAACCTGGAGCAGGGTTTGCTGGTACAGTATTGGAGGCCACCGTAAGCTCGCTGACCACCCCCTGTTCACCCAGGCTGACACGCCTGACACCTGGGAGTCACCAGGTAGGAAGTGGGCTTTCAGCAGACTCCACGGCTCACCTGGGGCTCACCTTGGCTGACTCACTGGTGAGCCAAAGCTGAACCCCGCACCTCACTGTTAAAGACGGGCTTCAGCTCTCTGGCTCTCCTGTGTCCCTGGAGGGTGTGATTTGACAGAGCAGGTGTGGACCCAGTGGGGAGGTCAGTCGGAGGTGGGAGCAGGTGCTGGATCTGGAGACAGAGCCAGCTGTGGTATGGAGCCCCCGTCACAGCCAGCACTTAAATGTTCCTGACAAACTGTTTTTAAGTGAAAATACTGTGAATACCTTTTCTAACTTCAAGGCTTAGTTGTAAATATAAAAGGGCTATGGGAACACACCCTGGTTATTAGGATTGGGGACAGGAACTACGAGAAGGCAGAGGGTGGGTGTTGGGGGTCCGGTGGCTAGCCGACTCTCAGGGAACCTGCAAGTTCATCCTGGGTTTGGGCCACGTCCTAACCCCCGGCTCCTGTTGACAGCCACACTAGGTGTTGCGTGGCCAGCGCCAAAGCTGGTGGTGCCTTGGAAACCCTTGGGGAGCCTTTAAAACAGGCTTGCGAACCGTCACCCAAGCATTCCTGAGTCAGAATTGCTGGGAATCCTCTGAGGATCTCTGCAGGGATCTTGTGTGACAAGCTCCCGGGGGGGGGGGGGGGGTTCTGAAGCACAGCCCATTAGGAACAGCACGTGTATCCTCTACGGCCCAATTAAGTTAATGGCTCTAGGACTAATTTACTGGGCACAGCAGGAAATAAAAGAGGGGTATTACGGAAGGAACGGGAAGTTGGAACGTCGGGGAAGCCGGGTGCCTGAGCCCACGCAGGCCTCCCCTGGTACCTCCACTGCAGGTGCCTCCAATCCCACCCAGCAGGTTCCCTAAACACACATGAACTTCAGCAAGGAGTCCACGGAGGCAGGCAGACCTCCGACATGGCGGAGTGGTCTCCTGGTTTAACGTCCCTCAGTTCAGTACAGCTGCCAGCCAGCATTTGACCCACACACAGTTTTCCATGCTTCCCTGATGCCAGTGCTGCAGAGTCACCGAGGGGTGACATCATGGCAACGCTGCGAGTGCTCAGCAGCTTCAGCCACCTCACAGGCGACCACACTGCCAGCCCCAGGCACAATGAGTGCTGCCCCAGAGGGCTGTGACCAGCAGGTCCCTGTTCTGCGTTTCTGCATCACGAGGAGATGCCAACTCCTTTTCACGACTGCTGGTCCTTTCCTAGTAGCTCTAGGTGAGGGGTTATCTTAAAATCCTCCATCCCCCCTTCAAGTACCTGACCCAACGCCCTGGACAGCATAAGGTAAAGCAGACACATGTGAACCCATATTTTCATTCGCTTAGGGTGTACGACACGGAGTTGAATCAACAGGGACATTATGAATTGATGTCCCCAAACATAGAGTCACAGTGGACATCTGTAAAGGCCATCCCTGGCATTCCCTCAACTACACGTAGCAGAATCATCACCAACGCTGCTTTCCCCTCAGAGATGACCCCACGTGCATTCCATTTCACTGGGAGTCTGGGTGCTCAGAGGAATGGAGAAGATAAGCCTCTCCTACGCCTCACTCTCCGAGGAATGTCGGGGTCTTTGCGCAAAGCTGCCCTGTGAGGACCTCTTCCTGTGAACCTGGGTTCCCCGTTAGTTCAGGACGTCCAGTACCACGCAGGCAGTGGCAGGTGCGGGGCCTCCCCTCCTCCTAGTCCCTGGGAGGCAGGTGCCCCTCACAGGAGAGAATAAGGAAGGAGAGACAGCCCCACTCTCCCTCTCTCTCCTTTTTAGAACACGGAACAGTCATTTTCTCTCACTTTAATAATTTCCTCCCTTGCGAGAGGAATTCAAACGTCTTTCACTTGCAGGTGAGTGGGAGGCGGGTGGGTGGAAGTCTCTAGAGACCTTCAATAACAGCTTGACACCAGCCGAGCTGGAGGAGCTGGCGCTTAACCCCTGCAGGGCCGAGGCCTTTGCAGGAGGGGATAATAAAAGCAGGGGTCAGCAATCCCTGTTGGCCTTCTCACACTAGCCGTACCAGCTGGGGCCCCATTTAGGAAAAGGAACATTGGAAAAAACAAAAACAGTGCATTTCAGTGACACCGAATTCTGTCACCCACGACCATTAACCGCCTGCTACAGAGAGAAAAAACTAGAAATCCTTGTAAAGGCTGTGTAGGGTGTTGTGCAGGGTCTGGGTTCTTAGAAGGGAGTGGCAGGTGACGGGGTCCTCGCTGGCCTCCTTGCTGGGCTCCCTCCGGACCCCAGTGTTGTGAAGTGTGGCCCCATGTCCTCATCGTGACAAGTGTTTGAAGTTCACGCCATCTGCCTCTGTCGGCAGGTTCCGCATCCGTGAACCAACCCAGGATCGAAAGCATTCTAAGCAGGTGCCTGTGCTGAACACGCAGTTTCTTGTCATTGTTCCCTAAGCAAAACATGTGACAACCACGTACACTGCCCTTACATGTCCTGGGTACATAAATGACCTGGAGATGATCTACAGCATGTGGAGGATGTGCCCAGGTCACACTCAAAGCCGTGTGGTTTATGTAAAGGACTTGAGTACCCGGGGATCTGGGTGTCCACAGGGCTTCCTGGGACCAGGGCCTGGGCCTACCCAAGGGTGACTGCATTCCAGGCTCATGGCTCCCTACAGGGTGTCCCCAGCTCCATGAGCCCTGTAGACACCCCCTCCACACTTGCAGGGTTTCCTCGGGGTGGCATCGTGAGAAGGGTGCAGACTCAAGGCCCATCTGCTCAACATTCGCCTCTCACCTTTCCAAACTCTGCCAAGTGGGATCTGGTAGAAAACCACCCAGAAGACCTTGCTGGCCTGAGGCAGGGAGGCAGGGCCTCTTTTCAGGAGGCCAAAAACTGAGCCCAGGGACAACAAGCACCAGATGATAGCTCCAGACTTTGGAGAAACTAAAAATGATATACTATCTGAAACTTTCTTTTGACACTCTTGTGCTGGTTGTCTTCCCAGGTTTAAATCCTAGTGATTGAGTAACTCCTCTTGTTTATTCCCTTTTCCAAAAGCCACTTCTTTGTGCACCATGAATCACAGATTTCCTCCCACGCTCTGGGCTCCCGTGGTACAGCACGGGGACCTGTGCAGGCTGCTAGCTGGGGTAGGCCACGGAGAGTGGTTCCTGTAAGACCCCCCACTCAGGTCTTGGCTTTCTTTTCATTTCCCCCAAAATCCACGGAGTTGGGAAACAGTTTACCTCATGTCTCCTACTCACATTCAGAATGTAGTGCTTTTAATATGCACGCAGGCCACAGCCAAAGCTTGGCTCGGAAATAAAATGCTAATTTGTGTTTTGAGTGGATTACTAAGTACCCTAAAAAGTACATGCAAAAAGAACAAAATTACACAACCTGCTCCTGCTTGAGCAATGCAAAACACACATGGCTCTTTTTGAGCAAGGGATCAGGGATGCGTTTTAGGGCCAGGTGTGGTTGGGGTGGAGCCCTTTCCCGCATGTCCCCAGAACAGCACCAAGCTTTGGAAAGCCATGAGGGTGTGACAAAGTTAAGTCTGGCAGTCACACTTGCTGCCCACATAGGGTCTGGCTGACTACAACCACCATGCAGGGAGGGACGAGGGCCACCTGGTTAGATTTGGTCTGGTGGGTGACACGGGAGACTCAGAAGCAGTCCATTGGGCTACGGTCACAGCCACTCGGGTGGACACTTGGCTCACAAACCTGGAGACACACAGGCCTCTAAGAGCAAGAGGTTCTTGTCAGCACCAGGAGACCAAAGGCACGTGGTCTGGGCCATGTCAGGAGGAAGTATGGCTGCCAAGCACTGGGCAGTGCCCACGCCTCAACCTGAGAGCAGGGGCCGGGGTGGGGGGGCAGAGAGGCCCGCAGCCAATGAGCAAGTACAGACAGAGCCCACACCCAGCCAGCACTTTCCAACTACGGACATTGACGCTATCAAGGAAGACACCATTGTAGGCTCCTCCTCTGGGGGAAGGAGGATGCCCAGATCCTCAGGTGGCAAAATAGTCGCATATAAACTACAGAATCCTCCAGGATATTCAAATCATCTCAGATTATTTATAATACCTGACACAATATACATACTATGTAAATAGTTACTATGCTGTATTGTTTAGGAGGAAAAAAGTTTGTATCTGTTCCACAGAGAACTGATACAGTAACTGTTTTCTCTCTGCAGCTGGTTGAACTTAAGGATAAAGAGCCCAGGATGTGTGTCCTCTGGTTCCCACCTGCCCTGTCTGAAATAGTGGCCACTAGCAACAGGTGGCTTCTGAGCACGTGGGGGTGTGGCTTGTGAGGCATGTGAATTACACACTAGATTTAAAAGATCTATCATGAAAAAAGAATATAAAATACCTCATTAATAATTTCTAAAAATTACATGTAGAATAATATCTTAGGTATAGTGTGTTAATAAGATGTATCATTTAGAGTTTATGTTATTCTTTTTATTTTTTGAAGAATGTGGCTACTAGACAATGGAAAGTGACATGTGTGGCTTGCATCTGGGGCTCACATGTGGTGTCTGCCTCCTGTGTTGGTCACTGCTGGTGGAGAAACATGTTTGTTAAATAATGCAAGGACACCCTGAGCCCCTCCCAGCCCCCACAGCAGGCCTGGTCAAAATCTGTGTTCTCTAGTGTTCCTTCTCCTCCCATCCCTCCCCCTGCCTCTGCTCCCCTCTCCTGAATGTTGTGACCACCATTCTCATCATCATCATCCCAACACATGTGTGTTTGTGCGGCACAGTGTCATTCTGCTTGTTCTGAGCTTTCCCGGAGCGTCGTGCTGGGTACGATCTTAGCAGCGTGCATCCTTCACTCTGCGGAAGGCACTGAGACCTGCCCCGTTAGGGCAAGTGCGTACAACCCATTGGCTGCTGTTTTATTTCACCATGTGAATATTCCACAAGTTGTGTATCTGCTGTCTCATTATTGGGCATTTGATTCTTTCTTTGTTTTGGTCTTGCAAACAGTATCACTATGTATATTCTACAGCATGTCTCCTGTTACACATTCTTCACGACAGTATTTATTTAACAAATTTAATTTTGCATCCATTGTAACCCTGTTCTCTGCAGCACCGTCTCCTAAGTTTTCTTCAAGCAGCAGAATAAACTGCAAGGCGGTGGCTTAAGATGTCTGTCCTGTGCAGCTCAGGGTTTGCTTTCCTGTGGCTTCACGGATGTAGCCCTGCAGCCTGTGTGATGCCGGACAGCCCAACACAGTTTGCAATTCTCACTGAGGCAAGGTTAATCTCCCAAGAACCCAGTAATTCGCTAATTTGCTCCTTATATAAAATGACATTTTAAAAAGGATTATGCAATTAGCTAAGGAAATGTCTACAACTGCAGTTTTCTTTTTTCGAAGCAATCTGATGCTTAATTTTCTACAAAATGATATATTTTTTTTCCATTCTTGATGAAGCACTGTTTTAATAATAGATTTTCAAGGGTGTGGGGGTGTATGGGAGGAGAAACGCTATGACATGAGATGTGCATGTCTATTATAAGATACAGAAATCACATATTGTGTGAGGTGCATGTCAAGATCGCCCGATCCAGGGGTGGGCTTCCTGACTCTGGTAGCGCAAAGGAACTCACGCTGCAGAGCTGTAGTGGACTGTGGGACACTCTAAGACCCATCATGTGTATAAGTTGGGGCACGTTTGTTTGCAAATATTGCATGTTGCCAAGATGCATGTAAAAGAAAATGTAGATTAAAAAAAAATAAAACATTTGTCTGACGCTGAAATTCACTCAAAACAGCCCCCAAACCATGAGTATTAATTATAGCCATAACTGTATAATTATAGTAGTTGATATTTAAATTTCACTTGCAGCACATCAATCCTGCAGTCAAGTCCCGGGTCAGCTGAAAAGCAAAGACACCTGGGGGGGAACAGGTTGGTCCTGCTACCTGTCACTGTCCCCTGGTGTGACTTGGGTCTTGCCTAACAGTGGACCTCTGGGAACGGGGCTGCCCAGTCAGTGTGTCAGCGTCTCCTGGGTTTCTGGATAATTTTTATTGCAATTCAGGTCCCTTTATGGTTCCAGTCTGTGAACCTGGCCAACAATCACAATAGTAATGATTCACGTGTACTGTGTTCTTCACCTTCCCAGCTGCTCCACGCACCTATCCAGTTCATTCTTCAGGGCAAGATCCTCATCTACCCATTTTCCAGATGGGGAGGCCCAAGGCAGGTTGGCTGGAGTCCGTGAGGGACTCCAGTCCTCCGCCAGGGATCCAGGGTTTGGGATCCAGGGTCCCACACTTCACAGGGGTTGACTGGAATAGTTTTGAAATCTGTGTGGACGGAGAATCATGCTCCAGTTTATGGCAGAAATTGAAATATTTTTCTTTTAAGGGGTCAAAGAAGTTTCCACCAGAAAACCATAAACATTTTTAAAAGACCTTAAAATATTTACATCCCAGAGTTGGCAGTCTTACATTTAACAAAAATCTTTTTAAAATAAGAGAGACATAAAGAGAATTTCAGATATTTGCTTTGAAAGAAGACCTACGTACAAGAAATCCAACAGGATAAACCCCTGGGCCCGAGTGGCTGTACAAAGACACCCTGAGACTTCCGGGGTTGGCTTCAAGGGCCTGTGGAAAAACTTCAGGTCACGGCACACAGAAAAGAGGTTAAAAAAATAAAAGATAGAAATTCGTCACAGAGATAATTTTGTCTTACCCCTGAGAAATGTAACCCAATCCACCAGAGTCCCTGCAACAGATGGGGCATGACAGCAAGGCCAGGCCCAGCCTGAGCTAGAGGTCTGAGTTCTAATGGTCCCACGTCATCCTGTCCCAGGGTCCCAGGTAGGGAACACGTGTGAGAACTTAAACACAGTCCATAGTGTACAACGATATGGCTCAGAAGGTTATTAGTATGCACAACGTTGATAGCGCACGTGTGAGGTTATGATTCCCGGCCTATCTTAATGCTCCTGGGCCAATTTTGTAGAACCTGTCACAGAACTGAAAACCTGGACTCAACGAAGACATCCTTGACTACTCAGTAAGCAGAAGAAGGCTTCTTCCAGCGTGTGGAAAATGACCCCAGGTTGGTATTTTCCATCCCAATCTTCACTAATGGCGGCACAATTAAATTTTATAGTATGATGCAAGGAAACAAGGGGAACTGCAAGCGGCCCCCGGGGGGTAAGTGGCTCACTGCTGGCAGAAGCTTGCTGAACTCCTCGGGGAGGGACTGTGCCTCGGTCACTGTGACAGCCCAGTTTCCAGCCCACCCGACACAGGAGGTGACTGGGGAATTTACCCGAAGGCGGCCGGCCCAGGGACACCCCCAAACAGAGTGACTCCTAGATCTGAGTTTTTGCTGAATAGTCAGGTTGTCCTGGGACCCAGACCTGGTGAGCTCCCTTCATTTCAGGTGACTTCTCCTTTTCGGGTTGCACAATGAAGCCTGCTCTGCCACACAGGCTCATGTCAGCGGGTCCTCTGTGCCTCAGGCCTGGAGCCTTTCCGTTGCTTTACCTGCCTGCAGCCCTGGCCACGTGCCATGTGCCCCTGTGAACACTGGTGTGGAAAGCATGCTTGCATCCAGGGGAGGGAGGCTCGGGTGGAAGTCCCAGGCAAGAGAGGCGAACTGCCGCAGTCTGCCATGGCGCCTGCCGTGGTGCCTGCCGTGGTGTCTGCCGTGGGTCAGCGTCTCTGGCCTTCCCTCTGCCTCACCAGAGACCCCCATCTCCAAACTGCGGCGAGATTTCCTGTGTCTGCCAGGGCCACTGTCGCCGGCCTAGGAGGGGCTGGCCCTTCCTTTCCTCTGCATTCGCCTCTGGCTCTTTCTATAATTTCCAACTCTTGCTGCTGGGATGCGTCTCCCTGACAGCCCATCCTTCTGTGTGGGGTGAATCCTCCACAACTTCAAAACCTCTGTGGCTGCCCATCTGACTAAATGGTTTGAAAAGAAAAGCATGAAGGGTGTCACTAGGGAAAGCGCTTTCTGAGGGGTGCCCAGGCTGGCCCAGAGATCCTCCTGCCTCAGCCTCCTGAGTAGCCTGCACCGCGGCACCCAGTGGGAAGACGTGTCAAGGGTGCTAATTAAATGTCTGGCAAGGGAGATTGTTCTTTGTTGTGTTCCTCAAGTCTTGAGGCCTCTTTGTTGTCCAGTACTCTGTGCTTTCCCACTGGCCTGTGCAGCCGGAGGTGAGGTGCAGAGATAGATGTACCTCCAAGTTCACTTGCCGTGCGATGTCCTCGTCATGAGCAGCAGGTGCTCACTGGGTTCTGAACACAGGGTGCTGGGAAGCTGGCTCCATATCAGCTGCCCGTCACTGGCCTTCAGGAGAGTGGGGCACAGAGTGCTGGAGTTTCCCACAGAGCCAGCTGTAGTTACACAGGATTGGGTTTTTTTGGTGGTCCTGCAGATGCAACCCAGGGCCTCATGCGTGCCAGGCCAGTGCGTCACCACTGAGCAACACCCCAGGTCTGGAGGTGATTGTGGGTTGTGTGGTTCGTTGTACCTTAAAAGTGAAGGATTCTCACTAGGGCCGCATCATGGACACCTGAGTTGTAGGAATGGTGGTCTCAGGAGGAGGAGTCCTAGCGTCTGGTTTTGGTTTTTCCACCTGGACAAGGCCCTCCATCTCCTGGATTCTGTTGCTCATCAGTGAACTCCCTTGGACATTCTCTGAACCAACTCCTATGCTTATGTTCAAAAAAGAGGACCAAAGGATAGAAGAGTGGTAAAAAGATGTATTTTCCTCCTGACTCCTGATGTTGAGAACAAGAACAATGGGTTTTTAATCTTGATCTGAAGCCTCTGCACTGTGAAGACCCATTTGGTTTTTGGACTTCTGGAGTGACCTCCTAGGAGTCCGGGAAGTGGTCAGGGACCTGTGTGTAGCCTTCCTCATTCCTAGTTGATAACCAGTGCTTCAGCAGAACTGCAGTTGGTCCAAACTCAAGGAGGAGAGAGCACTAGTTAAGTCCCCATCAGGGTGTCCTCTGTCACCCCACAGGGAGAGTTGTGCCCCACGAGGGGAGCTCTCACTAACACTTGCTTTCCAATGAAAAGAACTTCTTTTCTCAACAGCATCAAATTCTTCTTCTTAACGAGCAAACTGGAATCTGGTTGTTTTTTGCAAAACGTCCTGTAGAGTCCACTTGGAAGAGGCTGGAGAGCCCGGGTTCCAGCTGAGAGGAGGAGGAATGTGGCATAAGGGCCATGGAGTGTGCACACTGGGGACTCTGCAGGGTCTCTCCCAGCAAAGGGACACCTGACTTCTTAGGTGACAGCGGGGGGGGGGGGCGCTGGGCAAGGGCGAGGAATGAGGAGGTCATAAACCGCCTCCGCCTGCAGCCTTCTCGTTGGGCCTTGACTGCTGCGGTGGACCTCAGGAGAGCAATCTCAGTGAACGAGATGACAGCCCACCATCCAGAGCAAAGCTCTCCAGGTGGCCAGGTCCACTCCACTACTGTGCTGTGCTGGGGACACAGAGGCGTCCCAGGAAATGAGTCTTCGTATAGAATGCCCCCGAGGATGTGCTTCAGAGCTCTGGGTGTGTGCCTGAGCACATCTGTCCCTGTCCGCGATCACTACAGTCATGTGCCATGAGGCTCAGTCCATGATGGTCGCGTGCACTATAGTGGCCCTGAGAGATGACCACGGAGCTGACAAACTCCCTCACAGTCATAGCAGCTGTCTCACGCTGCAGCATGAGGTGCCACTTGCCTGCTCGCAGGGGCATTGGTGCACACCAACCTGCTGCCCCCAGCACGGCCATGTACTGCCACGATGCTCCAGGGCCACCGTGAACACCGATGTCATTCACTTGGGAGATCACAGCCACAGCGAGTGAGTGACACACACCACCAAGACTGCACAAGTACCCCGTGATGCTAACGCACTGACAGAAGGGCCTAGTGACTGCTCCTGAGAGCAGCGCGCGGCCACTCTCCTCCTGGCCGTCCTTGTTCCTAGCAGGACGTGGGCCTAGGGAACTCCCACAGAGTGGGGATGACACCTCCACCATCTTGCTGAGAGTGGCTCTGGTGCTGGCTCCCCCCGGCACAAGCACTGTCCCTCCACCTGGCTTTCTTTCCTCTCTACAGGGCCGGGGACAGGCTGTCCCTCCACCTGGCCTTCTGTCCACTTCACAGGGCTGGGGACAGGCTGTCCCTCTGCCTGGCCCTCTGTCCTCTTCACATGGCCGGGAATAGACTGTCTGTCTGCCTGGCCTTCTCTCCTCCTCACAGGGCCAGGGATAGGCTCCTTGACAGGTGTGCTAGGAGGCAGCCCATGGACACCAGAGCGCTGAGCACTCAGGACTGGATCATGGCTCTGACACAGGGTCTGACTATGTGAGCACATGGAAAGTCAGAGGGTATGGGCAGGTGTGGCCTTGAGGCCCGGCCCACGGCCGATGTCCGCCCCTGCCCTCCTACCCAGGAGTGTTGGCAGGAACTCCTCAGCCCAGGTCCCTCCAGGATCGCTGGCTGTGGCTGGGAGGTGCCCCACAGTGACTCCTTCAGACTTAGGAAGCCACTGCTGGTCGAGGGGAAGCTCAGCAGGTCTCTGCCACACAGAGTCCTCTGTAGAGGGATGGCCACTGGCTGCAGGGAGGGTTGTCACCATGAGATGCAGAGGTGCCCAGCGGGGTGAGCCCACCACCCTGTTACTCTGCTCTGTGCAGACCCAGGGCTCAGGCTCTGTCATACACCAGTGGTTCCCATTAACCTGGGCTCTGAAATTAGGACCACAGGAGGGAAGGCCAGCCGATGGATGACCCTGCCTAGAGGCAGGGTGCCAGGGGACGGGGAGCCACTGAGCTGTGCGGGGGCAGGTTCTGGGTTGGCTAATCTGGGCTAATGTGACCACCTCCCCAGCCCACGGCCTCCTTGGGGCGGTCTCGTCCCATGTGAGTCTGTGTGAACGGCAAGGCAGGCAGCTCCTGCAGGGTGTGAGTGACCATCACCTTCACCCACCAGGGTGGGGCCCGTCACCACCGCCACCAGACACCCAGAGGGTGGAGCGGAAGCATTTCTGTGTGCACGTTTATCAGAACTACATGATCTATCCCAGGCCGAGGCACTTCCTGTGGAATGGGGCACTTTGACCCTTCCCGCACAACGCCAAGCTCTGGAGGGCCACCAGAGGCCCAGTCCCCTGGAAACCCTCAGACTGGTCATCCATCCAGAGCCAGGCGTGTTCCTGGGCACCCTGGGCACGTGTGTGGCTTCTGGCCGCGTCAAGGAGGCATCCGACCGGGGAGTTCCGTGCCACCCCTCCATCTACCCGGGGGCCCATACTGCTCCCTCAGGAGTCCAGCAAGGACAGGAGGAGCTGCCCTGAGTCTCCAAGGAGACAGGGAGAGCCTTGCTGTCACCAAGGCATATGTGGGCTGGAAAGCAAAACCCCAAGACTGAGTGTGCAGAACTTCAGAGCTCAGCAACATTCAGGACAGCAGCTAAGTGCCACGTTACAGGGGCCTGGGGTGGCATGTGACACCTCTGAAGTTCACGCTGCTGCCCACAGCGCCCAGCACTGTAGACGATTGCATTTGATTCCCCCAAACAGCTTTGTGCGACAGGCATTCCCGCTACCATCCCACTTCGCAGACGGGGACACCGAGCACAGAGATGCTCTTGAACCCACCCAGGGCCGAGAGACGGAGCAGGGCGCAGGCCAGGTGAAGGGCAGGTCCATACCCTTTTACGTTAAGGGTGGTTACTCCAGCCACCAACATCACAGACACCAGAGCGGCTAAAGGATCATGTGGGGAATGATTATTATTAGAATTTTGGTTCTATTTTGTTTCCTTTCTTAAAAAAAAAAGCCCCAAGAAGCGACCCCAGGTGGACTGTGGGAGCAGCCCCAGGGGCTGGCTCTGCAGAGCGCCCACCTGTCCGCCTCCCGCTCCTGCACACCCTTGGGACCCTTGGGTGACGTCACTGCCTGATTACTACTGCAACTGCAGGAAAGGGGACCACTTCCTGCTTAGCCACCAAAATTGGGACGCTTGAGTGCTGGGCTGCTGTGGTGACGTGACACAGGTAGCTAACTGGGAAACTGCCACCTCTGGTCCCACAGCAGGGACGCTCCAGGACAGAGGAGGGGAAGTGGGGGGAGGGGACGCTGCTGACTGGTGGGAGGCAGGAAGACCCATGCAGGGGCTGAGAGCTGCAGTGTCAAAGAGAAGGGTCGGACGCGGTGGCAGGACTGCAGTGGTCCCCTCAGGGCACCTGCCACACATGGGGACAGGGGACATAGGGATGGTACCAGAAACTGATGGGCACGTGCCACCTAAAGGTTGCTACCTTATAGCTCAACGTGGCCAAATGCTGGCAGCTTCTTAGGGTCCTACCTCACGGAGGACACTGTTCCTCTAGGGAGGAGCAGCATTGAGCCACAGATGGATGAATGTGGACGTGTTCTGAGTGTGCCTCCAGGTCAGCACCCCCCTGGTGGCCACATAGGAATTCTCAGGTTGTCCACACGAGAGCCCAGCTCCACTGCTAGCTGAAAGGCTGGGAGCCTTGCTGAGCCACCATACTGCTGTGGGTGGAGAGGTGGGGCTGAAGGTGTCCAAGAAGCCACTGCGCCGGCCCCTTGGACCTCTGCAAAGGGACAGTGCTGGGCCAACCATTGGGCCCAGAGGAAGTACCTGACATAGAAAGCCTGGGCAGACCTAGCCAACCCCAGAGCATCATGGGAAGCCATCGGATGGAGGGGCTTCCAGCACTCTCAGGAGGGCCAGCGGGACAGTTGAAAGAAACCTTTTTATGGGAGCACAGAGCTGGTCTGAGCTTCCTGTAACCCTCTTGTGTTATGCGCACTGGGTTTTATTTATTCTACTATAATATTCAGGCCACATTCATGCTGTAAGAATCTCCAATGCAGCAAGGGCCAACATGTCCAGATGAATTGCCTGAAAATTCAGTCCAGAGAGGCCTCCTCCTGGGAGAGTTCTCCCATGACCTTCCTGTGGGGCTGGACTCTCTTGAAATCCTTCCTGAGAGGCAGGGTTTCTGAGGAGGAGCCTTGGGTGTGTCCTGACTCACACCTGGCGCTGCCCTGGCTATGCCTCCAAGGCTGCCCCTGGTCACCCGCTTGGCTCCAGTGCTGGCCTGGCCTTCCCTGGGACAGGCTGCTCCCTCGGGGCCAAGCCCATGCTCCTCTCACCCCCTCGGGACAGTGTGTCGTCATTATTCATTCAAACCCCGTGTGTCCTGCTGGAGTTGCTGTGGGCACGCATGATGCAGCCATCTGGCACTTCTGCCGCCGCCATGCTCACAGGATGACACTCCTCACATGTAAGTTTTAACAGGAGACGTAAGAAACACTGGTGGAAATCGTCACAGGCTCAGTTCAGATCTACTGTCCCAGTCGAGGGTGCCAGTGGGTGCCAACTTGGTTTCTGGGGAAGTCGATTGGAAACCATAAAGAGACGACAGCCTGGGGCTGGTAAAACAATCCATGGGGAGTTTGAAGCAGAGCACTCCGAGGTGGAAAGTCATTCCGTAAAGTGGCCCCACATTCAGACAGTGAGGGACAGAGAGGCCTGAGGGAGGACGGGGGCCACTGGTGGGCTCCAGAGAAGGCCTCTGTTGGTGCTGCCACACCTTGGCCAGCAGGCACAAACACAACCTGACCGCAACGTCACAAAACCCTGAATGTGGTTTTCGATAAAAATGAAAACTCAAGTGACAGTTTTCATTTGTCTACAAACATACCAGTTAAATTCTTCTCATTAGAGACTGCACAGACGGCTCTAGAAACAGTTAAACTATGGCTGCTAAAGCTCCTGCCATTCTCATCTGGTGGTGGGAGAGTGGGAAATCAAGAGGAGATGTGTATTTCCTGTTTTTGGGTTTAGAGCCAACACTAAATGTTTTTGCTATGAAGAGATCTTTCATTCTTTTTAGACATTCTTGAAGAACAGTCACGGAGCTGGCTGTTGTGTCTGGGTAATATTTTCAAAGCAATGTTCAAAATGTAGGTAATGCTTTGTGCATGATTCAGGCCCATGTGTACGTGTGTGCACATGTGGGCATGTGTGTTACAAGTGTGCATGTGAATAAGTGGCAAGAATGAGCAAGATTAGGGAAGGTTCATTTTACCTCAGTGGGGACGAGGAAGTTCAAAAGGAAAATATGTGAAGGAAGGGGTGTCCATCTCTTCTTGCTCTAAATTTGCAGGCTTTATAAAATGAAGACATCTATAATGCAATCGGTCTTTAACACCAGTGGTGATGAGCGTGCACAGTAAGTGGACGGCCACAGTGAACTGGCCACCAGGACTTCTCTGCTCTTGTGAGTGCTGTAGAAGGAGCATGTGGACTCAGCTTGTCTAGGGTCCCAGCAGAGTTAACAGTCCCCACAGACGGGAGCCCTGAGGCTGGTGGTGGACATGCCTTCCTGACCGGGCAGCCCCGGCCTCCTAGGGTTTCCTTCTTGCTTTGCAGTCGGCAGCCACACCCCAAACCTACAAGGTGCCATATTTAAAAACAGGAAGAAAGTCCCTCACCTTTGGCAGTCCTGGCCCCTCTCTGTCTCTGCCCCCAACGCCCACCTTGGGCCCGGGCAGAGGCGGCGTCTTTCCTCCACAACCTTGAGTGAGACTGTCCCTCAGCCAGGAAGTCCCACTGCCTCAAGTGCTGCCGCGTGAGCTCGTCTGCTCCAGGGCCCTGATCTGCACGCTGACGTCCGCGCTGAGTCTTGCTCCTTTATCTGTGCTATAAGTGAGGTATCACACACGCTTGTCTCTCCATCAGGCCAGAGCTTCCGGAGCCGCGAGGGGTACGGTGGCCTCCTCTGTGAGACCCATGTCCTGAGTGCTGACGGAGCATGAGCGGGTGGCCCATACTTGGTTTCAGCACCCACTTACTGAGCACAACTGTATGCCAAATGCCACGCCAAGCAAGGGGAAGGTGGGTCCTGTCCCTGATTAGGGTGCACTAAGTGACAAACCCAATGTGACTAACCACACCACGAGCTTCAAGAATGAAAGGGCAGGCACCGAAAAATAAATATTTCCAATTATGCCACACAAATCTGCTTTCTAAATAAGCCCAGCCTTGGCAAATGGAGAGACTTAAAAAGCAGGCAACTAACCTGTTCTGAGTTATCACTCGGCATTGACTGACTAGTTACCAGGTGGTCGAGATTGTCGTTCTGGCCTCGGGCAGATCAACATGTGGATAAGGACAACCACATGCTTGCAGACTGCGGTTCTGGGAATCCGAGTTGATCAGGAAGAGGGAGAAAAGCAGCAGGCAGGGCAGAGGGGTGTGTAGCACCGGGGACTGAGCCCAGGGCTGGCACATGCCAGGCCAGTGCTGACCACTGAGCCGCACCCCAGCCCTTCTTATTTTAGTTTGAGACAGAGTCTCGCTAAGTAGCTGAGGCTGGCCTTGAGATGCTCCTGCCTCAGCCTCCTGAGTCCTGGGTTCTACAGGTGTGGCCACTGCGCCCAGCCAGGTTTGAGGAGGTGAGAGAAGACCTGGTAGGAAGGAGGGGAGAGTGCAGGGGCACAGAGGGGCAGGTGTGGACAGGAAGGAAGCCAGGGGTTCTTGGGCAGAAGTTTCAAACTGGGCTGAGACAGAAATAGACACAGGTGGGCAGAAGACTCTAGATGAAGAGCTTCTGCCTGAACGGCAGCTCCTGGGAGGAGGACCCCTGCAAGGACCTGAGCAAGTAGGAGACATGTCCCAAGACCTGCCGGCCACTGTCCAGGGCCAGTGGCCACCACACGGGACCCAGAGGTCAGCTGCTCCCAATGTCCTTCTGCTAACCGTGGGGTTCCTCTGGGGGAGGAAGCCCGCAGCTGGACACCTCAGAACAGGGACACGGGGGTGCCCAGTTGGATCTTCCCGCGTTTCCAGGACCACGTGTTCTGGCATCTGTCTCAGGCCCCACAGTCCCATACGACTCACTGTAAGGTTAGATTTTATGTAAAAAAACATGGCAATTCCGTACAGATATTTCTCCACTAATGAGGTTAACTGTGATTACAGTTCATAATAGATGATCTTCATTAGAAGATAAAAATACGTAAAGGGCTCCTGGGTTCCTTCCCCAGCACCTCACACAAAAAGTTGTGTGTGTGTGCATGTGCATGTGCATGCATGTCTGTGTGTATGTGTGTACATGTGCATGTGTCTGTGTGTTGGTATGTGTGTGCATGTGTGTGCGCGTGTGTCTGTGTTGATGTGTCTGTATGTGTGCACGTGTGTTTGTGTGTCAGCATGTGTGTGCATGTGTGCATGTGTCATGGTATGTGTGTATGTGTGTGTGTGCATGTGTCTGTGTGTCCATATGTGTGCATGTGTGTGCATGCGTGTATGTGTTGTGTGTATGTGTGTGCACGTGTGTGCGTGTGTGTTGTTATGTGTATATGCATGCATGTGTGTACATGTGTGTGTATGTGTGTCGGCATGTGTGTGCATGTGTGTCTGTGTCAGGATGTGTGTGCATCGGTGTGTGTACATGTGTATGTGTGTATGTGCATGTATGTGTGTCTCTGTGTTAGTATGTGCATACACATGTGTGTGTCAGGGTGTGTGTGCATATGTGTGCATGTGTGTGTCTGTGTTAGTGTATGTGTTTGCGTGTGTGAGTGCACATGTGTGTGCATGCATGTGTGTTTATGTGTCAGTGTGTGTGTCTGTGTGTGTGCGTGTGTCTGTCGGTGTGCATGTGTGTGTATGCATGTATGTGTGTGTGTGTGTGTGTGTGAAGAAGATGGCTGGGGTGCTCTAACTGCTGTTGTGCCAAACTCTCAGCTGCTGCATGTCTCACCGGCTGCCTCAGGTGAGGACCTGGGGGTGGGCAGCAGGAGAGACCCTCTTTGTTCCATCCTCTTTCCTGTTTTTGGCTTTTATGCCCACACTGATATTTCCTATTCCAACACATACAGACATGATTTTAAAATGGAAATTCCTTCTGTGGGGAGGACGTTATGTGAAAGCTGATTGAATTGCATGTACATGGCATAGCAAGTGACAGGAATTATTTTAAGAGGTGAAGAGACCCCATGCCTTCATGGAGGGCGTCCTCGGGACAGCTGGAGCCCTGTGCAGACCTTCCAGGGCTCCCCAGCCCCTCAACACCTCTGCGCTCTTGTGCCACCCAGGCTGACTCACGTTGCCTGCTTCCTGCCCCTTCTGCCATTTCCCAAGAGACAGCTCGACAGTTCAAAATATTTTCTCTCAGAGTTACATAAGGCCAGCAATGACAGGGACAAAAGGCACTCATGCTAAAATATCTTCCTGTCCTGTTCCACGAACAGCAGGTGTCCTTAGAGGCGAAGGCAAGTCTCATTACTGGTTCCAGGCCCGTAAACCCGGGGAGCCTGGGTACAACGTCACACTCTCCTAGGACTGGACGCCTCAGAGCTCTCTCGTCCCAGGGATTGCAAGAGTACTGCCTTGGTTACTCTAACTTCAAATGGACCTCTGTAAGCACGAGCCCTTTAGATAAAATCCACAAGGCTCAGCTCCTGGCATCATGGTGGGACACTGCCAGCTTCAGTTGGGTCTCCTCGGCACATAAGAAAGCAGCAGCCTGGGCCCTCTGCCTCACGTCCCCTGCAGGATTCACAGAAGGAGGACCAGAGGGCAAAAGCGTCCCCTCTACGTGTTCAATGTGGTTCAGATTCACTAGTGTGCTAAAACCAGCACATGAGCGCTGGGGTAAGAACAGGGCATTTATTTTGTCCCCAAAGACATTCCTACATTTACTTAGGAATGACCCTGGGATCAGGGGCCCCTTGCAGGGACGACCCCACCTCAGCTCCGTGTGCAGAGTTAATTTCACAGCTACACTGAGAAGGAATGGAGATCCCTCAAGTGTCCTTCTTGCCAAACACAAAACCCAACCTGGTCACCAGAAAACATCAGGAGCCCTCAGCCAGGGCTCTGACCAGGACCTGCCACATCCCGGTCAGGACAGGAAGAGGTGGAGATGGGAGGTCCTGCTCCATCCTGGACGGGATTACTGGCAAGATAACAGCCGGTAGCTGATAATTACTGATAGCTGAGCTGTGGTTACACAAGCGGATGACCTTGTTCTGGGGACACACGCTGCCATGGGGGGGAAGGGGGGTGTGCGCCACCTCTCAGGTGTCTGTGGGAATGTGCCTTAGAGCAGAGAGTGAGGAAGCACCCGCTCACCCGGGGAAGCAAGGACAGACGGGAGTTTGCTGGACTATGTTTTCTACATTTTGGAAGTCATTTCAAAATTATTGTAAAATAAAAAGAGTTTATCAGGAAGACCCCTAATGACAGTATTTTAAAAAATGAACTTTTAAAAAAGCATCTTACGGAGCTCTAATACGCTTGACACATCTAACTTCAATATTCTGCTATAAGAGTTCCTTATTAGCATACAGGATATGCAAAGTAAGAAAGATAATGACGATAACAATGCTCCTGGGGTCCCCCCCAGCATTCCTCATGGCCCTGTGGCCTGGAGACAGGGCTCCAGCAGAGGAGATGCCCGATCCCCACTGAGACCAGCTCCATCATGCCGTCCCTCCGCAGCCTTGCTGTGAATACAGAAGAGACTGTCCCATAGGCAACCCCCTGACTGATAGGGTCTCTGCACCTGTGAGGAGGAGGGGCCCAGCCCCTGCCACATTACACAGCCCCATCCAACCTGCTGTCCAGGTGTGAGTGCCTGTCTGAGCTGCTGCCTGCAGGTCGCCAAGCTGTCCCCTACCTCTGGTGCCCGTGCTTGTCTCTGCCCACCTTCGCACCTGACCCTTGTCCCTGCAGGTGCTCCCGCTCAGCACGAGCCAGCTGGTGGGGTCCTCATGTGCTCCCAGAGGCTCGCTCTGAGCACAGCATCACGGGACGGCACCACCTCCTTGTCAAGCCTGAATCCCCTCCAGCCTGAGAAAAGTGCTGCTCCTTATGAGCCTCCCTGTGCTTGGCGAAGGATCGGGCTCAGTCCATGCCACCCCCGGTACAGATCCCTTCACACCTGGCATCCGTAGTCAGAGCCCAGGGACCTCAAGACCAGCCCTCAGAAGACCACTGCTTACAGAGTCTCCTGGGAACTCACACTCCATCCTGGCCCAGGCCAGGGCCCTCCACGGACATCCCGGGAAACCAGCAGATGTTCCCAAGTCCTACCTCCTGGTTCCCATCCTCAGCCGGGACATCACACGACAAGGACCCCATTCCCAGTCTCCTCAACACACACCAGTTTCAGTTTCAAAGTGTGACTTCTAGAATTCTCTATGGACTCAACATGGCCTGAATCTGACAGGCAGTCGGCCCTTCTAGCAAATTCCAGGAGAGAGAGGCTATCAGAGGTGCAGATTAGAGAAAGCAGCTCTAGCTTAGAGAAATGGCTCATTTAAAAGGATCTTTTTGGGGACTTTTAAAAAACCAATGGAGACACCTAGGATATTCAGAATATCTCATTTACAAAAATTCCAAATGCTGACTACCTTCCTGAGGAAAGGCCTGTCGCTTGAAAGCTGGTCTTTATTTTAGTGTTAACTCCCCTTGGCGGTCAATTCCAGACACCTCTCACCTTTCTCTCTTCAGGTAGCACAAAGCACTTTGGGGTGAGCACCCGGTTGGATTAGCTAAGCACTTGTTAGAACCCGAAGCAAAGCTGGGCAGACCCTGTAGCCCCAGAACAAGGTGAAAGGTAGACGAGGCCCAGCAGAGCCAGCACAGGTCCAGTGCGCTGTGGGAACCTAGGGCCCATCACAGAACCAGGCAGGCCCCAGGTGGGAACCAAGGACGAATAAGTCGGTTTAAGAAAGTCTGACTGAAAGCAAGGCAGAGAAGTGGGTGGGGGTCCCTGGGACACTCTAGTGACAGACCAGACAGGAATCGAGGTCCAGGCACATCATTCAGTGGGGGTGTCTGGAGGACTCTCACACAGAAACCTGACCTCTGAAGGGAGGCAAAGGTTAGGATTCCAAGCATGGGGCCAGTGCTGTCCCCAGGGCCACCTCCCCAGGATGCTGTAAGGTGGTAGGGACAGTGCTGGTCTGTGGCAGGGGCTCAGAGGGCTCTGCCTGCGATCCAGAGGGGATGGGACGGGGACTGGGTGGGTGTTTAGACCACCAGGATCTCAGGACGCACGAGATGGGAGGAGCTCAGGAGGTTTGGGGCTGAGCTGAATTGAGAGGAGAACACAGGGCCCCTGACCTTCGGTGGGCTGGCTCGCTGTGGCCTTGGGCAGATGGCTGGGCTGCACCCAGCTGCCTGCCGCCCATGCTCCTTCTCAGGCAGAGCAGGCAGCTCATGTGGAAGCTGCCGCTCCCGGGGACCAGCCACCGCCCCAGATCATCACCCCTGACAGCCACGTGTGGTCGGCCTTGTGATCACTGCTGCTGAACCATGCAGAGCAGACAAGCAGCGAGCAACCCGCCCAGGTCATGGCAAGAACGGGGCAGGGCTGGACTCAGAGGGCAGCCGGGCTGGCTCTCGAGTCTCCCCTCCAGACCTGGCCGCCATCCTGCCAGAGATCCCAGAGGGATGTCCTTACAACACCTGTCCCCCTCCTGCACCTGACCGGCCCCGCCCCAGCCTCGGGCCCACACAGGCAGCCCAGTCCCTTCCACCCCATGGCTCCTGCTGGTCGGGCCTCCAGAGGAGCCACCCTCACTTCTAGCCACACTGAGCACATCTAAGACGACACCTATTCTTCGCGCCATACGTGAAACTCCTCATGCATTTCAGCTCCCTGTGGAAAGCAGCCCCAGGCTTCCCTGCCTGGGACCCTGCTCTGTGGCTTCTTCTCTGTCTGTCCTGCTCCCGGGACTGGGGAAAGATCCCGGACCTCACGCACACCAGTGCTCTACCCCTGAGCCGCACACTCCCGGTTCCCAGGGCCAGAAGAGGGTGGCTGTCTGGATGTGGATTTCAACATCATTTTGAATTTTAGTGTGGGCCTCATTTGCCTCCTCTAGTCAGCCCACCTGGCATATCATGCCCACAGGTCCTCAGTGAGCAACAGGCCTTTGGTGACATTTTCAGCGTACCCAGACATGAGATGCAAATTCCAGTGCCAGCTGAGGGTGGGGGTGGGGGCCTGGTCCCCAGCTGTTCTTGGGGAGCTGACACCGACAGCCTGCATCTCCCAGCAGTGCCAGGCTGAGTGGGGAGGGCCTGGGAGGAAGGTCCAGGGGAGCACCACTGGAGGACAGTGCTGGGGACCTGGGCTCCCACGGAGGCACGCACTCTTACCGGATTTACACAGTGGCTTCAAATTGGCTGATTGACACAGACAAACAGAAACAGCAAGGAAAGCCCCTAAGCTGGATGACCGCTGTGTGTTCAAGAAATTCTACACTCACTCGCCACCGAGGCAGAGCACACGGGCGGGCGTAGCTAAGAGGTCATGCCCCCAGAGACGGTAGAGCTGAGACCCACATTGGCCAGCCTGGTTCCCCAGACCTTGCTCCAGTCCCTGGGGGGTCCTCTGCCTCTACTTTAACTGAGCACTCACACATTAGCCCAGCTGAGCACCACTGATGAGCTAGCTCTCTGGATTTTTAACTTAGGAGCCATCCGGTGGTAATGATGGGTCATCGACTGCCAGGCAGAACTACATTTTGTGGGGGGCAATACTAGAACTGAACCCAGAGTCGCTTCTCCAATGAGCCACGTCCCCAGCTCCACTTCCCTTTTATTTTTTATTTTGAGACAGGGTTTCACTAAGTTGCTAGGACTTTGTAAAGTTGCTGAGGCTGGCCTTAAACTTGTGATTCTCCTGCCTCAGCCTCCCCAGCCACTGGGATGACAGGCGTGCGCCACAAGGTGAGACCGCTTTTGAATTTCTTATTAAGACTCATTTATTCTCTTCCCCTTGAAAATTTAATGAAACATAATTTTAAAAAAGCTAATACAATATCACATTTGAAGAAGAAAAAATTAACAAAGAAGCACTTCAGTTTATCTCAGCAGTGATTTTGCTTAGTTCCACACCAAAGGCTTTTTGGGGACTTGGAGCAACTATGACATTTTCCTATTAATAATCGACCCATTGATCTTCGATCTCTTGTGATAGTCACTACAGCCTATTCATCTCCTCTCCCTCCCTGTGGATATGAATCAGGTGGGATCCAAAACTGGGTTGCAAAGACCTGGGGCCAGCCAGGGAAGGGGTCTTGGGGAGAGTCAGTGCCCAGCCAGGGTGATCTCAAGTCTGGACACAATGATGGGGAAAACACTATCCCAGGCAACGGGGGCTGGATGAGTCGCCTTGGACCAGCACCTTCCCTTTCCCTTTGGATTTACATGCTGCAAAGCGCTTTTTCATTTATTTTATTTGAAATTCAAATCCAACACATTGTGCTGGGCTTGTCCCCAGAATTCCACAGTATCCAGCAGTGAGCCTCTTGCTGGCTTCGAGGACAGCTGGATCGTTTGCTTCTCATGTCTGCAAGAACTCCCTGTTTACACTGTTGGCTGGTGAAGGGAATAACTGTGCCCTGGGGCTTGAGGTCAAAAGGGCTCAACTGTCATCGTCCACTGAGCTCAAACAAAACCACAAATGGCAGGCGGGTTGGCTCTGGATGGTTCCCACACGAGACGGTCCTAAGTCGCCAGTTTGCTTTAGCAAACTCTGTGCCACCAAATCTGAACCCTCACCTGGCCTGCGCCTGCTGCTCTGCGCTCCCTCCTGTCCAGTGGCAGGTAGTCTGTCCTTCTGCCCTGTCAACAGCCATTCTCCGCCTGTACTGCCACTTTCTCCTGCTTCACCAGACAATTCAGGCCATGTGCATTCAGCTGCTTCTAGATTTTTCATCTCAAGAGAAGCCCTCCCTGGCCTCTGCCGCCCTTGAACTTGCTGCCCTGCTTCTCAGTTTCCCGTCACAGGAGGACCTTTGGAAAGCCTGTCTGCCCTGCGGCTCCAGGGTCCCAGGCGGCACCCTCTCCTTGACACTTGCCAGCCCAGGGCAAGGGCACTGGGGACCTCAAGCTGCCAAAGCCATGATACCCCAAGGCCCAGTTGAGCCCTCAGCCCTGCATTGGCCCAGCTGCTGTCCCTCGACCCCTGGCTCTCTCTGGCCACCTCACCAGAACATCGCTGGTCTGAAGGCCCTCAGCCTCCTCCACCCTGGGCTCCACCCACAAACCAGGCTTTCCACCCCATCCGCAGGACAGGTGTGAACAGCGTCTCCAACCCACCAGGAGAATTCGCGGCACCTCCTCACACCCGCCTCCGCCCACCCTCTTTCTACCATCTACGGGAAATTCAGGCCAAACCCCTGGCTTTGTTGATTTCTCCATCTCCCTCCCAAACCACGTCCAAACATCAGCCAGTTTGAGTGGCTCCATTTCCACAGTGAATCCTAACTCGGGCCATTTCTCTGGGTGTCCATGGTCACCAGCTCCCACCAAGTCACCCCATCACCTGGCATCTGGAATGCTACCTCAGCCTCTAAGTGGCCACCAGAGCATGCCTCCTCCCAGCCCCCTCCCCCATGGCCAGCATGATCTGGACCAAACACAGTGGCCTCCTGAAGCCCACTGCCCAGCACGCGCTCAGCACCTGACCCAGGAGGCCAAGACCCGGCCTCTAGCTCTACCCTGCCTATGGCGGTCCTGGCTTTTAGGCAAGGCCACATTTTCCTTCCTTCCCTCACCCATGAAGTTTCAGAGTTCAAGTGAATTCAAAGAAAAGGCAGTAGAACAAAGGGGAACCCACCTGTATTTCTAAATAAGTTATTCTTCTAATTTCTCCTGCTGAACTTGAAGAACTCAGAAATTTGATTTGTTCTGTTTGGGGGCCTGGGGATGGAACCCAGGGATTACGCATGCTAGGCACGAGCTCTATTACTGAGCTACGGGCCCAGTCCCCAAAATTGATTTTTGGTAATAGAGTACATTTGGCTCAAAAGTTATTTTACTGGGGTTGGAGATGTGGTTCAAGAGGGAGCCCCCTTGCCAGGCATGGGAGGCCCTGGGTTTGTCCCAGCACTGCTAGAACCAGAGGTGAGAACCTAGAAACTTATGATCCAATAAAATAAGTAGTGTGACTATTTCCAGGCACTCTGGGAAAAATGGATACATGTCCCTGGAAATCGTGTGCATGCATCATAAAATAAAAATAACATTTTCAGAAGGAACACTATATATTTGATATTAACTTCCTTATTTGTGTAAGTCTAAGTTGTAAATAAAACATACTCTCATTTGACGGGAGTAGACAGACGGAAGAATGTCAGCATTACAACGGGACTGGAGTCACCCTGGAGAAGAGCATCATCTCTAAAAGAGGATTACATTACATTTGTCTCTGCTACTGCCCAGTTCTCTTTTATTTTTCTGAGAGTTAATTATGGTTTCTGACCACCAATTTTAAGTAACCTTAAAAAACAAATGTGAAAGTACACGCATTCAAAGGAAATGGTTCCTCAAGTTTTGTATATTTTTATTTAAACTAAATATAATTTAACTTAGAGACCACGTTCATGAATCAAATGGACTCCTTGGATAATACCGACAGTTTCTGAATAGATTGAATAAAGGCTCCCTTCTCTGTGAGTGCGTCATGAGGAGAAAATGGTGTGGAACTGATTGATGCATCTTGACCTATTGACACGTGGAGAGATGACTTTCTTTACTGAGCATGGAACATCACTCCGGGTAGACACAGCAGAACTGATGTCCACGTTCACATGTGGTCTGAAAATGTCTACGGGACACCACTGCTGCTTCCAAACTAGACCCCACCGTTTTGAGTGATTTCTCCAACATGCAAAATGCCACAGAGACCTAGGAGGACACCATCACGCTCTGGCTGGTACAAGGGGGCTCCTGGTGTGGCTGACGTGTGGCCCTGGCCTCTCTGGCCCTGCCTTCCCTTCAACCCTTCTCTGCCATCCAAGTAAAGACAATTTTAGAGGACCAGTGTGCCCCTGTGCCAGGTGCCCAGTCCCTTCCTCTGCCTGGGTGCCACCCCAAACTTCTTTTCAAAAATTCTGGTGGTGTCACAGGCTCAGTTGGGGTGCTTGTCAGAAGCAAAATATCACAATAGAAGATGCAAATAAGAATGTAGTTGTTATTCCTCATACCAATACACAGCGTGCGGACAACAGACAGGGTGGACGGAGCATCTCCACTCACAAACTGGTGTCTACACAAGCTGTCCTTGAAGATAGGATTCCGAGAATGAAGGCTGTCTCCAAACCACCAAGCCAGGCCACAAAAATGCTAAAGTACTTTCACTGATCTCTCTCTCTCTCTCTCTCTCTCTCTCTCTCTCTCTCTCACACACACACACACACACACACATACACAGGCTCTTTTGGTGCAACTGTAGCAAAAAAATGGCTTTCTGAGGAACTGAATATTTTTCCTTTAAAATCTGCTTCATGGAATTTCCAACTGGCAATATATTTAAGAAATGCTAATCCACCAAACAAGAGGCCACTAATACTGAAAACTCCCCTCTACACAAACCAACTGCCAAGCAGTGATGAGGAAGGCAGCCTTCGGAGGGTTTAACAGGATGCAGCACACCTGTGCACGCGCTCTCCCTGGTGTGGGGGAGTCGGACGGTCCCCTCTGAGAGTCCGAAGGACTCCGCCCTTTCTGTTACTCCAGGGAGATGATTGCTTACCATCAGTATTCTTCTCTACCAATGTAATCTCTGCTGTTGAGATCTGGGATGCTGCTTAATTGTTCATTTTAAAGAATACAGGAAAAAAGCTCTACCAAGATTTCCTAAAGGCATGCGGTCTTCCCATGAAATTCATGAAAACACTTGTGATGGTCCTACTCTTTAATACTTTTAACAAACACAAATATTTTCTTAAAGAGGAAATATTTATAGAGCTAGATTTTGAAGAGTTAATAATGAATGAGCATTAACACTGATTCTCAACAAGCCATCCTATTAAAAACAGTTATTGAAAATATTTCAAGAAGGATTTACTTACCTGAGAATATTCAAAGTCAGTGATAGGCGCTATGCTCTTGATATAATCTGATCGAAACTGGTTTTCGGGGTTGGCCAGTGGGACTGGAGGTATTATGGTACTCATTGCTGAGACGATCGTCTAACGTGGAATGAAGAAAGAAACAGAAAGAAACGTGACATGTGGGCCCCACGTGTGATAATCTCACACATGTAATCTCCACCTGTGTAGTTTTACAGCACAGACTACTTAATCTTTCTGGTAAACAAACATTAAGAATATTTCTTACCACAATAGCATCTTTGACATTTTTCCTGATGTCCAGAATTTTCTGTTTCTTCTCCCTATGTTGGAAGAAAGTTATTAATTTAATTCTCCCTCAGCACTGATTGGTATCCAATGAGTGGGATTTTACACCTCATGTAGCATTGGTAGAATTCGAGGTCAGAATTGACTCCCAGGACAAAGTTTTTACCAGGGAAAGGAAAACAACCCTTTTCTAATTTGTACTCTAAACAAACTTGAATGCCCCAGTCTTATAACTACAGCATGCAGATCACACAAAAACATGGCCACATTGTGATGAGCACTGCTTGTAAATGCAATGATTTGGCTACACTTAAATCTACCCATGGGTACAAACAGATGTGAGCAAGAGAGACTACAGAGAAAAGTATATCTTAAAATACCGCTGGATTCCTTATATGCACTCCACATAGGTGGAGTCAACTGACTAGATATAGAAAATACAGGGGAAAAGAACCACATCTGCACCCAACAGACTCCCCCGGTTATTATTTATTAAACAATTATTTATTTACATAACATGTACATCATATCAGGTATTATGAATCATCTAGAGGTGATTTCAAGTGTTTGAAAGGATGTGTGTGGGTTACATCAAACCCAGGCCATTTTATGTAACAACTCAGTCACCCCAGGACTTCTGGTATAGGCAGGTGTCCTGGAGGCAATCTCCCACCCTCCAAGGACCTGGAACCAGTGTATTGGTTGAGTGCTCAGAGCAGTGCCAATATTGCATGCACATCAATACCCCAAGAATACCTAATAGATCATATTTTGTTAAACAAGTTTTTTTTTTAAAAACTATGCACTGCCAGAAGAAAGATTTGCCTAAATTAAGCAGATTCAACAACAGAATTTCTATTCCCCCCCCACCCCGCCCCGCCAAAAGGACTCTGAATTGCTGGGAGAGCTGGGAGAGAAGTCAAAAAGTCTGCATGCAATTCGGTAGCAAAACTGAAACTGGGCTTTCTTACTCGGGATTAAATCCGTTCACGTGCAGGATCCTCATCTGTTTGACAATAGTGCTTTTCCCAGACTCTCCAGCCCCTAGGAACAACAAAAAGAATGCTGTCAACTGTACGCTCACCGCATGGCCACCCCTCTCCGCTAACCCTATTATTTTCCTGCCCCTACGTGGGGATTTTCGCGGACACGCCGGTTGCTGTGGAGGAGCTCGCGGCGGTCGGCGGCGTCGGGTCTCGGTCCCCTCCCGCTCCTGCCCGCCCCGCCCGGTGCTCGCCGCAATCCTGGACCGGAGCTCGGCCGTGCGCTCCGCGGGTGCCAGGCGCGCCGGGCGGAGCGGCCGCGAGCCTCCGACCTTACCCAGCAGCAGCAGGCGGTGGGTCGCTTTGTAGGCCAAGCGCTCTTTCTGCAACTGCTTCTCGATCTTTTTGTTGGCCTCACGTCGTTCCTTTTCATCGACGCCCTGGTCTTCTGCGGTCTTGCTGTTGCCCAGACAGCCCATGCCTGCCCGCTTGGGTGGACGTCAGGCACAGGTAGGAAGGCGCACCGAGAGCAAGAGGGAGGTGCAGGTAGTTGTGGATCCTGCGAAGGCGTCTTTTCTCCACGCTGCAGAAAGAGATGGTCTGGTCTCCTGGTGTTTTCCGATCGCAACGGGCGGTTCTTCTCCCTCCCTCTGCCTACCGCAAACTCCCAACCAGGAAGACGCAAGCAACACGCGCGGAGGAAAACGCTTTTTGAAGGGACTTAAGAATCTGCTGGATATGCACCGCACAACGCAGGGAGCCGGGGCGCGGGCGGCGGGCGGCGGGCTCTGCGGGAGACAGCCAGGGAGGCGCTGCGCCCTCGGTTCGCTCCAAGGCTCCGCGCCCGCGCTCAGCGCCTAGTCCGGTACCGCCCAGCGGCGACCTCCAGGGGCGGCGCGCTCGGCCGGTGCCGGGTCCCCGCTGGTGTGGTGGCCGAGCGCAAAGCAGAGGGACCGAGTACGTCACCAGGTCCCCGCTGGGCGACTGTGGCCACCTTCCGGCGCAACCTGCTCAGAGCCTGGGACACGCGCCCCCTCCCGGGTCTGCACTCCCGGTGGGGGACAGGGGAAGGGGCAAGGGAAGGATGTTGGTTCGGCGGGCAGCCGGGCGCTGACCCCAGGGCTCTAGGAGAGGGGCTGCAGTGTGGGTGGGGTCGGGAGCGGGAGGAAGGGCAGGACGCTTACACTGGCCCGCGTGGGTTCGGAGCCGCAGCCCGCTCCGCCGGCCGCGGCCGCCTGGCTGTCTCGCACCCCGCGCCCGAGAGTGCGTCTGGGCGCGCGCTCCCCGCCTTCCTTGGACGCCTCCCCGCTCCGGGCGGGCGCCGAGGCCTCGCTCAGGATCATGCATATTCTATCAGGGAGGAGGGTCTCGGAGCGCCAGTCACTCCGCCTTTGTTCCCTGCAGTTTCTAGACTGTTCCGCTCACCCACGCCGCCGCCTCCCTGCACGCTCCCTTTACCTCCAGCCCAGGTTTCTCCTCTGCAGTTGGGGACAGCTCTACTACTTCTCAGAAGGCACCGTGGCGTTGAATTCGGCATTGTGGCCGCAGAGCAGAGAGGGCACCTGTTGTCCTGCTGGGTGACTGAAGTCCAGGGCTCTCCATTCCTCCGCAAGGCGAGCAGCAAGGGGTCAGCAGCTTTGTTGAACTCAAGCGAGGCAGGAGGGCGAAAGCCACAAGGCGCGACTGGGCCAAAGTCTTGGACACCAGCATCCAGCCCTGAAGATCACTCTTCCGTGTGTGGACAGATTGCCTTGGGGCCATCGGGACCTGGGCACTGCTCACCAAATCCATGTCCTTGCTCAGATGTTTAAGCCCCTGCCGGCCCTGCCTTCCCAAACCCACACCATGTGCCCGCAGTTTCGCAAACTGGCCTCTGTCCTGAGGGAGAAGCCAGGCCTGCCAGTCCTTGCTCTTTCCACGTGGCTGGGATGGGCTTCTGTCCTCTGCACCCTCCAGCTCCCCCTCTCCTCAGCCTCTCTTCCCACACCCTGGTTTCCCTCAAGCAGGCAGACACAGTGAAGCTCTGTCCCATTATAGTCAAACAAAACCTCAGTCTGGCACCTGGTCAGTTCCACCAGCTTTCCTCCTGCACTGGGCCTCTGCCAGCATTTCCTGCTTCCTGGCCACTCTGGCTTTGGCCTGTGCCTTCCACCAAAAACATCCTCTTTAGTGGGCTTCCAGGACCTGGGCCTCTTCAGGGGAGCCAGCTCTGACTCCTCCTGGAGGCTCCTGCCTTTGGCTCCCCATGCTGCCCTTTGGCCTCTGCTCACCCCTGGTGGGGGACTTGAGCTCTGACTCCCTGAGCCAAGTTCCTGGGGCCTGGCTGCATCCTGTGGACTCCATATGCCCAGTTCTGAGGACATCGGCATCAGACCTGCAGCCTGGTGCACCCTGTCACTGTCCCTGAACTCACCGAGATCTTCAGGCATCTCCAGTTAGACTTACCCTGGACTGAGCCCCAAGTGTTGGATGGGCCCTCTCCCTCTGTGCTCTCTCTGGAATAAAGGACCAGGGGCATCATGCCGGACTCCTTTTTCTTTTTGCAAACTCCCAAAGGGACTGTGTCCCTTTGGACCTATGCCCTGAACTGGTGTCCTATCCTCTTCACTCATCTGCCTCCACTGAGATCTCAGCAGAATCCTGACCCTTTCTACCAGGGTCCTCCTGTCTGGCTGAGTCCAGTGCACCTGGCACAATGGTGTCACAGTGACAGTGCAAATCCAGCCACGCCACTGGGCCCACCATCTACAACCCACGGCATGGCCCTGCCAAACCTCTAGCTTCAGCTCTCATTTTTCCCCCTCCCACCCCACACTCCACAGTCCGGAGCAGGTGGTTCAATGTGCCAGCCACTCCCTCCTGGGGAATACCTGTGGCCCCTCTTCTCAGCCAGCTCCTATTTACGTCCATCCTTCGGTCCACCTGGGTGCCTCCCTCATGGCCAGGGTTAGGCACCCTCTTGCGCTCTCACTGGGCTCAGGTGATGGCTTGCTACTGCCCCCTCGAACCCCACTGGCTGTGACACTGCCAGCTGGGCTGGGTCTGCCCACCTGTACCTGCCTCCTCAGCGACAGAGTCATGGGTGCTCTCTGGGTCCTTGTTCAGTGGAATGACGAGTTCGCCAAAGCCAGAGATAGCTCCTGGTCAAAGTGCGGATTCTTGCTAAAGGAATCTCATGATCACACTTTAAATTTGTAAAATAGTTCTCCATTGTATCACTATATGGGAAATAATACTTTAAAAATGAAAAAATAACTCTTCTTTTAAAAATTTTTATTGGTTGATTACAATCACACATAACAGTGGGTTTTGCGGTTACACATCTGTACATGATACAGTATAACCCTATCCTCTGGCCCACCTCATCCCTGATGCCTTCCCTTTGTCTCCCCCCCCCCCACCCCGTCAGCTTCCTCTGCTCCACTGATCTTCTTGTTATTATCATGGGCTTCCCTTCCTCCTTTTCTTCCCTTCCTCCTTTTCTTTAGCTTCCACATATGAGAGAAAATGTACGACCTGGACTTTCCAAGTCTGGCTTTTTCCTCTTAACTTGATGGTCTCAAGCCCCATCCATTTTCTTACAAATGACATAATTTCATTTTTCTTTATGGCTGAATAAAACTCCATTGTGCATATAAACCCTGCATTTTCTTTATCCATTCATCCGTTGATGGACACCTGGGCTGTTTCCATAGCATGTTGATAACCCTTCTTGACATACGTAGACACAAATGCACAGTGTCACACTCCATCCTGAGCTAGGCTAAAGTTCTAGTTTGTGAACCAAGAGTACTTAGCATGGGTGCCACACCTGTGAGTGTGATAGCATGTCCTGCAGGTGATAGCATGGTATGCCACACCTGTGAGTGAGCTAGCATGTCTGTACAGGTGATAATGTGGCTAATGGGGTGGGCAGTCAGAAGCTGAGAAAATATACATAAAAAATATAGTGTGGGGTGAGGAGTTTGTAAAAGTATGGGTTCTTTTTTAATGACAAGATTTCTATGTGTTGTTAGAGAAAGGGAAACAAAAAATTCTGTGAAAACTTACAAAGGGATAATTCAGTTAGAACTCAGAAGCCACTGTTTTAAAACAAACTGATATTCAGTTACCCTGAGAATATAACAATAGGTTTTGATGTGTTCACATTTAGAAATTAAGGTTAAAGACAACAATGTTTGGTATTTAAGAAGGAGTAGATAAGGAGATTCGATGAAACACACACTCTACTGGAACATGCATTTGTTTATCAGCAAGAGAGTGAGAATATCTGCCCTGTAAAACAGCCTCTAGCTATCCATCAGGGTGGCAGTGGGCTTCATCTGTCCGTGAAAAACTTTATTCCGTGTTGGAAATAGTCCCCAAAGACAGGAACCATGGTAACATCACTTTAAGGAGCAGAGGGGTGAGTGAGAAGGTAGATGACTGGCCACAATGTCAGTGTAACATCACCTACAGTGGTGCCTCCACCCACGACAGATGTGACAACCCCAAACATTCCTGTACCTTCCTTGTTCACGGGAGAAACGTTTCTTGTGAAAACTGCGAAGCCAGCATTTGCCTATTACCAGATAGGAGCTCAAGACCTGTCCCCTCCCTCCCTGTCTTCTTCCCTTGGTGCTGCCTGGGGAACAACATGAGGCAAGTGCCACATTCCCTGCCCCAAAACTTTTTTTTTTTTTTAACCCAATCGTCTGGCCCTCTGCTATTTAAGTGTGAGAAAACGATCCTCATTCGTTTCAAGCCATTGGATCAGATTCCAGAACACTAGCTTGCTTATCGGGAGCAGAGGAGTGGAGCTGTCGGGAAACAGAGCCGCTGCGGCGCAAGCATCTGTTGCCAGGCAACCACAGCAGAGCAGCATCAGGCTCCTAGGCAACCAGCGCCCGCCCGCAGGGTCCACCCTGTGAGCAGCGCCAGCAGAGGGCGCGAGCGCGCAAGATCAGGGAACCGCCAGTTCCCCAAAAGCAGTGAGAGAAGGCCCTGCTCACACGGGCTCACACCCTGCTCACACCCAGAACGTGAAGGGCTCAAGACAGGAGGCAAAAGGACAAAGGCAAACCAAGCAGATTCTTCCTCACTCTCGCTGATGTTTAAGACATAAAGAATATCTCAGAAATTTAGTGCATCTGAAAGTTTTATTTTAGTCTTATATTTGGTTTTGTGAATTTCGAACAACGGTTTAAAATTTTGTTTTGGTTTGTTTCCATTCCTCTGACTGAAGGTGGCAAATGGTAAAACAAAAACAAACAAACAAACAAACAAAAACCCCAACCCAAACCAGTGGTTGTTCTCAGGGGGAGCTGAAACCCATGCCCAGGAGAGCAGAGGAAGGGACTGTGCCTCCTACCAGAAGGAGGCCCCACAACTGGGTGAAAAATCCCAGAGGGCTGCTCCAGTTAAGGACAGCCCAGGCCAGCAGAGCAGTCCAGGGAGGACTCGTGTGGCGTGTTTCATGTTAACTGAAGTCAGCACAGACATGTGTAACACCTCGGCTGTCCACGGTATTCACACCGTCAAGGTTCTTCACTACTAAAGTGCACGAAGACCTTGACACAGGGGCATCGAAAGTCATGGAAGAAAAACTAGTTGATGGGAGGCCAGAGGTCACTTCAGGAAGCAGACAGCCGAAGCCTGAAGGTCACAGGTGACCGGCCTTTTCTGCACAGGCTTTGTGATCATATTTAGGATTTATTGCAATACTATATCTCCCTGTTTTCCTCCCAAAGCCAAAGTAATGCTAAGAAGCACTCAGAAGAGCCATGCCCAAAGAATACCAGCCACCTTGAGCGACAGCTTCAAACACCAAAACAGCTGCGTTAGTAGGAAAAGCCTGTTAACAGCTCCGACTCCACTTCATGTCCAAAACCCCAGAGTGAAACACCCTTAGAACATGCCTCGGCTCAGAGGGGAGCTTCATGCCTGTGTTGTGACCGAATGTGTTAAAAAGCAAAATAACAAGGTAACAGGCACATCTGCCAACAGATGAAACTGTCAACGTTCTAGTTAAAAAACCAGTGAAAGCCACCCAATGGGCAGCTGTACTACAGTTGGGCTGTGTGACCCCGAAGGCGCACGTGATGATGCTGGCCCCAGCCTGAGGCCCTCCTGGGAGACAGGTGAACCCTAAGAGGTGAGTCCCAGTGGGAGGTCTTTGGGTCCTTGGGGGGTACCCTCAAAGGGCACACGGGGACCCCAGTCCTGCCTCTTCCATTCTTCCTCCTCCCAGCCAGAAGCGATGGTTCTGCCATGTGCCACCCCCCTGGTCCACTTTCTGCTTTGCTACACAACCAAAAGTAACAGGGCCCCCCAGCCACAGACTGGGACCTCTAAAACCAGGAGCCGAAAGAAGCCTCTTTATACGCTGAGCATCTTGGGGGTCTGTCACAGTAACGGGAAGCTGATATGCTGCAGAGGTGGTGGCAGAGCCCATCTGGGGACTAGAGTGACTAGAGGTAATCGCACACTTTAAAACATATTTTACAACTAAGTGAAATTCAGGGGCTCCCTGGTGTAGGAGGGGCAGCCCTGGAAGTGGAAGTCAGGGTTCCTGTTGATTTCATTCAGCTCTTCACCTCAATCAGCCTAGGGAGGGCTTGGACGGCAGCAGATATTCACACACATGGTGCTTAATTGATATAACTGAGTACTTGTGTGAAGTTGCAAATAGTCGGCTAGCTTTAAAGACAGTTCTTTCCTGACTAACAAGCATTAGATGAAGTAAAATGTAAGCATTTTGCATATAATTCTACCACACATGAACAAAATCTCCATCTTAAGGAATGTTTATGATAAAACAGATATTTAGCACTTTAGATGGTTCTAGATCCATGAGTTTTCACATTCTCAAATGATCATATTCACTAACCTATTTTCTTACCAAGTGAATCAGACCCCACCAAGTCCCTTGATTTGACATGAAAAGAGAGACATGTGGCCCCCCACTGTAAATGCTTCACAATGCTCTGTGTTGGTGAGAGCTTGGGTGGGATTTTACCAACCAGAGAGCAAACAGAGGGGTGCAAGGATGTAGGAGGGGCTCCCTCCAGATCTTATTCTGCTCTTTGCCTCAAATCACCCACACAACTTTGGACTGCAGCAGACACTCACATGCTCTTTAACTGACATATTTGAATACTAAGCATAAGTCCCCAAAGTAGCGAGGCCAGCTGTGAAAGCTGCAGTGCATGAGTTCCTGCACAGCACCCTGATTCTCTGCCGCACTTCAGACTTCTCCACCTGCCTGCAACTGTGCTTGTGTTTTAGCAAATCCCGTGGCAACATGCTACGAGGGAAGCCAGTTCATAGACTCCAGGTCCACGTCTGCACAGCTCAGATGCCTGTCATTAACATGTCTGCTACTTCCACATCATCTGATGAACATGTTACAGATCGGATAAGAAAAGTGTAAGGCCTGTCTCTTACCTTCTTCAACAGCTGGGTATATGAGACTAATTGTGAATTTAGCATCTCAAATCCCTAAATCCAAAATCTGAAACTTTTTTGAACAATGTTAGGACACCACACCTGACCTTGAACGGCAGACAGGTCATGGGTCGTATAAAATGACCTTCGGGCTGAGTGCATAAGGTGCCTGTCAGACATAAATGAGTTTCAGGTTCAAACTTGCGTCCCATCTTCGAGGAATCCAGTTATGGGTACGTGAGATTCCAAAATCTGAAACACTTCCTGAGCATAAGGAGTGCTCAATTGGCACACTCCAGTGCTGCGGAAGCCGCACGTGACAGCGCACATGTACCAAGGGCCAAATGGTGTGGAGGGGACTCTGCTGGGCGTGTGAGGGACAGAACTGGGAAAGGCTCAGGAGGAGGAGGGCTGGAGGTGTGTACTAGAGGAGGCACAGGAGCCAGGTGAGGAGGAACCCAGGCGTAGAAAGCAAAGGTCAAAAGTTCGTGCTGCTGGGAGCAAGGTGGACAGAGAAGAGGTCAGAGCCTTGGAGACTGGGTGGACTGACGGAAAAGGCACATGCTTGGTGTGGTGGTTTCTCACAGGTGTAACCTCTCCTGTGAGTTGTGCGGCCTCGCGGCTGGCCAGGAAGAACGCTAGGGTTCCAATCCTGCTGCGTGTTGTTCTGTTTCCACGGCTGCGAACGGTGAGGACAGTGTGACACACATGATTCCAGGTCTCAGCCAGTGCACGAGAGCAGGAGGCTCTCGATCAACATGGAAATCACATGATCATTCAGCACTAGTTTAGCAGATACATGTCCACTTTCTCCCTCTACAGGGGACACGCTGACGTCCTTGGGGACCTCCTGGCTTTCTTCTGCCAGGGAAACTCGAGAACAAACTGCAGCACAGTCAACAGCGATTGACTGAGAACCTCCCACGTTTGCTGACCAGTCCCAGTTCCTGGCTGGGACCATAAAGACCCTGCCACACGAGCGAGCGAGCCAGTCCTAGAAGTGGAACAGCTAGGGTGCAGTTCCACTTATCGAGGTGCGGGGTCAGGCAAATAGGCAGAGACAGAGGCAACCGTGGAGCTGGGGGCAGGGGGTGAGGATACCAGGAGCCTGTGGGGAAGTTCCAGAGACGGTGTGGTGACAGTCGTGTAACGATGCCACTGTTCTTGGTGCAGCGGACCGTATACTTCAGAACGGTTAAAATGGGGAGCATGGGGGCGCACGGCTGCAATCCAGCTACTGGAGGCTGAGGCAGGAGGATGGCAAGTTAGAGGCAAGCCTAGGCAATTTAGTGAGGTCCTGTCTCAAAAAAAGGGGGGACAGATGGAGGTTGCTCAGTGATAGACTGCCCTTGGGTTCAATCCTAGTATCAAAAAAAAAAAAATAGTTTTAACCTTTTTAAAGGTAAATTTTGTTTTGAATATTTTGCCAAAATTTAAAAATATGCCCTGTGGCATCTCCATCATGGCAACAGTGGAAGAGAGGAATGCTTCTCAGATGATGACATGTCTGTGGCTTTGGGATAGATTTCTTCTGACTTCTGGTGACAGGTAAGTGACCTCAGGCACATTACTGTAATTACAGGTTATGGCCAGCAGGTAGCAGCACAGAGCCAGAAGACTGGCCGCTCAGATCACTGAACTCTCCCCATTCATTGATCAATCAGAGCATTTTAAAATTTAAAATTAAAAAAAAATTCTTTTGTAGTGCTGAGGACTGAACCAACAGCCTCCCACATGCCAGGAAAATTGCCTACCCATAAACCACACTTCCAGCACCATAAAGAATTTTTTTTTCTTTTGGTACGGGGACTGAACTCAGGGGAACTTAACCACTGAGCCACATCCCCAGCCTCCCTCATATATATATATATATATATTTGTATTTTTATTTAGAGGCAGGGTCTCACTGAGTTGCTTAGGGCCTTGCTAAGTTGCTGAAGCTGGCTTTGAACTCACAATTCCCCTGCCTTCCCCTGCCTCAGCCTTGGAGCTATTAGGATTATAGGTGTGTGCCACTGTGCCTGGCTCTCCATAAAACATTTTTAAAACACCTGCTGGATATCTGGTACGTTCCCAGGCCTGGATCACCAGGACGAGTGAGATGATGCCCTGATCTCACCTGGAACAACTATCTAGGAGGGGGGGCTAGCCTACAGCTGACCTCATCCCACCTGGACTGGTCATCTCGTGGACAAGGCTAGCCTGCAGCTGCTCCGACCTCACCTGGAGTGGTCACCTAGGACAGGTGGCTAGCCTACAGCCATCCTGACCCTACTGAAGCAATGGTGTAGGGGATGGGGTACCCTACTGTCGAGTCCCCTAAGCCTTCTGAAGATCACAGTGGGAGCACAGGGCAGAGGACATGGTCATTTCTAAAGGTTTAGAGAAACCGCCATTTCTTTACTAGGGAGACCCATGCTACCCTGTGCAAGCCCTCTTCATCTCAGTTTGTAGAAGACACTGAAGGTGCTTTGTCTTCGGCATCTCATTGGCCATCACGAGATGCACGTTGTCAGCCAAAGATGGTCTGAAGGTAACATGGGGGTCTGAAAAGAGTCGTGATTCTGATTCTCAGAAGGAGCTGAAGCCCCTTATACTGAAGGAAATGACACCATTCTCCCTTCTACCGATTTCAAAAAGGGGGAAAATTAAGAAATCTTCCTCCTTTCCCACGCAGGAAGATTAATCTGCATACAATGACTGTTGAATTCATTATCTCTTTGCCTGGTTGCCTTAGAAACGGGTTTCTTTTAGAAGTTGGTTTAGTTAAGAGTTTGAAGCCATTGTGTTCCTCATAAGAGAATGTCACGTTGTGTATGAAATCAAACCCAGCAGGCCCGTTTCACCCCAGGTGGGAACCATGCGCCTTTCTCCGGAAACTTGGACGGCTCATCTTAACCCTGGCAAGCTGGTCACAAAGAACGAGAGGTGCATAGCTCAATGTCCATCTGCATCTGAATCTGTTTGTCACTAAGTAGCAACCACTCAGTGGGGTCCAACCACAGAGAGGGTCCAGCACAGAGGTACAGCAGGCAGGTGCGAGGACCTGGGCTCGAGCCCCCCCGCCCACCCACCCCCCCAAGGAAGGAAGAAAGGAAGGGAGGAAGGGAGGGAGGCAGGCAGGGAGGGAGGGAGGAGTAGGCTAGACAGGAAGAGTGAGGTCCAAGAGGGATCCTTTCATTGAAGACCAATCTTGAGCGAATGTCCATGTGCAACGCGGCTGAGCAAATGAAGAATGGACTGGTGTCTTGGTTCAGGGCAGGATTTTCTGGGAGAAAGAAGGACCAAGAGGAAACCCCATGGGAATGGACCAGAAATGTGGAGTTGATGGGAACTCAGGATTTTCAAAGTAGGCATGGACATGTTCATGAATGTGTCCATACAAACCTGTGTGCACATGTGAGCCGTGTGTGTACACGTGTGCACATGTTTCCTAGTTCTGTCTGTAGAGAGTTCAAGAAGTCAAGACCTCCAGGGGATACGCACCAGGCCTAGTCCCTGGTCCTCAATACCGTTCACCACTGAAAAGCACCAGGGCCCTCCCTGCAATGGCTGATTTGGGGCTGAGGGGACCCTGGAGCTATGGATGACCTGATAATAATGAGCCGGAAAGGAAGGACGTGTCAAAAGATGCTGGGGACACTTCACTAGATTACAAGAGCCACATGGAAGGGCTCTCACTCGGCCAAATCTGAGGCCATGTCACTAGAATGCAAGTGCCCCATGGAAGGGCTGTCACTCAGTAAAATTGGGGGACATGTGACTAGAACACAAGGCCCCACGGAAGGGCTGTCATTCGGTCAAACCTGGGATGGTTTGAGCACCAAGATCGTTAATCCCACTGATGAATTCCAAACTGGAGTACAGGAATGCTAGGGGACCTGCCACAACTAGACAGGTAACTGGCGGGGAGGGGCACTGTTGCCCACGGGCAGCTGGCCCATGTGGGAGGCAGGCTGCCAGGGGAGAGCTGGCGCTTGCCACCTCGTGAGGTTGGCATCAGGCAGAACTGCCAAGATGCTGGGCCCAGGGAGCCTTTCATGAGGAGCAGGATGGCTGCAGGGTCCGTGTCCCCACAGAGTGCTGACTGGTTGCTTCAGGGTGGAAAATCAGGCTCCTGGTAGTGGAAGGGACCCACTAATGCAGAGGGATGGACCCTCCCTGCTTCCAGATGGGGGGCCCGGGAGGGACAGTCTATGTGGTGTCTGGCCAGGGAGGCATAGCCCAGATTAGAATCAGGGGAACGTCAGGCAGACCTCACATGAAAGAAGGAAAGGAGGGAGGGAGGGAGGGAGAGGGAGGAGAGACAGGTGGAGGGGGAGGCCTGTATTCTCCAAAAACACCCGAGTCATAATAAACTAGCTGATGATGATGGCGACCATGGGCGACATGGGAGGCTGAGGCAGGAGGATCGCCAGCCTCAGCAACTTAGTGAGGCAGCTTAGTGAGGCCCTGTCTCAAAATAAAAAATAAAACAGAATAAAAAAAGAATGAGTCTGTGGGTGTCTTCTGCTTGGGATCAGGTGGTGTCTGTTCTGGAACCTAAAGCCTCATCCGTAGAAGGCCTGTGAGATAAGCAGGGTCCTGGGCCAACCCGCGAGCAGGCCGCCACTGAGGCCACGACCCCAGCCTCAGGGCCCAGAGCCAGCCAGTGTCCCCGAGCCCATGCCCTGTGCCATCCGTGGTGTGAAGACAGGCTCCTGGTCTCCCTTAGTCCCAGTCCCACAGGAGGCCACTGAGCCTCTGGGAAGGAAGGGGGCTCCCTCGGAACCCTGAGGGGCTCAGTGAGGCCTGGGGCTCCCCCTCCAGCACGAAGTGGCCGTGGGTTGGCAGAGTGACAGGGCTGGCCAGCAGCTGCAGAATCTCATGCACAAATAGGGCCTGGAAAAAATATTTTAACCTAGAAACAATATTCCTGGGAGAGAAAGAGCACACCAACAAGAGGCCAGGACACTCCCACTCCAGGGTGCTGCTCAGGCCCCGGGAAGGCCGCCTGCCCCACCCGTGGGTGCCGATGTCCAGCTGGGCCACCGCCTGACATTCGTTCTCTGAACTTGAGATGAGACACCATCATTTCGCAGAAGGAACGCGAGGCCCCCCTCAGACAGAGCATCCTGCGTGGATGGCCGCAGCCAGCAGAGCCAGCGTCCTGGCACACAGTGGGTGGCTGAGAAGACAAGATGGCCAGCGCTGCTGTGCGACAGCACCACCCTGTGGCCACTTTGGGGAATGACCCAGCCTGAGCCCAGGTCTGTGCAGGGTTTTCTCCTGCAAATCTTGCAAATCAGTTACTCCCAGCTCATAAAACTCCCCCTCCAGGGCCCATGGCTACAGACACCCCCTGTGCCTCCGCCTGCTTTCTTTCCCCATTTCTGCACCTGCTATGGGCCAGGCCATATGGGCAATGACCAAACAGACTCCATTTTACCCTGAGACTCCATATCATGTAAGAAATGCTTCTCCCCTGGGAAAGCCCAGCCTCTGTACCCATTAACAGTTATCCAGCACAGCATACTTGGCAACACAAAGTAGCAATTCTTATACAATGTAAAATTGTTCTCTTTGGTTTCCATGTTTCTTGGGTGATATACCCTGTCAGAGATTGTTTGTCTAGACCTTAGTAACCATTCTCTAACTTGTACTCAACTAGGGTCATTTTGACCCACTTCCCTTCTGTTTGCTTGCTGCTATGCCAACCTGGAAAATCCTGTGGGAAATACCAATGTGCCCACTGCATTGCCTCACTAACTGCCCAATCCAGCTTCTGTACCTGCTTGCTTACAGCTACGTCAACCTGGGTGTGGTTTTTGCCTTTAAATAACTTGAAATGCTCAGGCTTGGGGCTGTTCCTTGCAGAGACAGTTATGGGTCCTGTGGGGAGCAGTTGCTGGCTGGCCAGCTAAATAAAGACTCTTCAATTTGGACAAAACTGGGACTTGGTGTGTTTTCCGAGTGACCTGCCCCACAACAAAGCTGCAGTTCCTGCCCCTCTGACTTCCCCGAGCTCTGCTTAGGTTGCTGCTGTAGCTGTTAAAGCACTGTGTCCACCCTAATGGTTAGGTCCTGCTGCCTTCACACTCACATGGTCAAACAGTGTTTCAAAGTATAAGGACGTTTTGTTTAGGTGTCTCCCTGGTGTCTCCCCCAGATGTGTCTCCCCCAGACGTGGGAATGTTGGCAGGGTCCGATTCAGAGCCCTGGAGTTAACAGTACGTTGAAATGACGAAAACAGGTGAAGCTTGACAGTGTGGCCTGGGAGCGGACGTCCTGGTCAGGCCTAGGGTCCCGTGTGGCTGGTGCAGCCTGGAACCAGATGCTCAACATCACTAGGACAGAGAGCTCAGTTGACATGTGCACATGCTCTGGACAGACACTTCTCTAGGGGACACGCACATGAAGGGCACTCAGCAGCGTTAGTCCTCGGAGGTTGCAAGTCAGACGCTCTGCGAGCCCTGTTCACCCTGGGGGGCAGCTGCCAAGGAAAAGAAGGACCAGCAGGCAAGGCCCTTATGCTGCTGGTGGCCATGTGAGATGGCTGGGTTTTTTTCTTTCCTTTCTCAAACCTAAACTGCCTAGTTGGATGGCCCAGAAATCAATTGAGCTTTCAGGAAGCACTGAAGGGAAATGGAGCTGTGTCCAGATGAAAAACCTGTACCCAAGTGTTCACAGCCACAGTGGTCGACATAGCAACAGACGGGGCCCAGGAATGCTCACAGGGGTAGACAGACACGTCAATGTGAGGAAGTCATCCACCACAGAAGGAGTGGGGTGTCAGACAGGTGGCCCATGGGGGAAGGGGCGATGTGCAGTGTGTTGCCAAAAGCTCTGTCCTTGCCCCCAAAGCCAGTCCAATAACAAGACATGGTCTTGAGAAAAAAAAGAAGGTTTATTGCTTTGCTAGCAAAGGAGAAGCACAGGGGACTCCCGTCCCAGAGGCTGTAATTCTGCCATCAGTAGGAAAAGGAGGGTTTTTTTTGGGGGGGGGCGGTGGTGCCTGGGATTGAACTCACGGACACTCGACCACTGAGCCACATCCCAGCCCTATTTTGTTTTTTATTTAGAGACAGGATCTCACTGAGTTGCTTAGCAAGCCTTGCTTTTGCTGAGGTTGGCTTTGAACTCATGATCTTCCTGCCTCAGCCTCCCGAGCCGCTGGGATTACAGGGTGCACCACTGCACCCCACTAGGAACAGGAGGTGTTTAAAGAGGGGCTTCACAGGCTGCACTGTAGGTACTCTCCAAGGGAGGTGAATTCACTTGTTAATTTGGGAGACAGTCGTTCCTGAGACCTGAACGACTTCTTTCCTGTGGTGGGTGTGTGCTCAGGGACCGACACCTCTGCCTGGGTGATCCTGTTTCCCCTGAGATCAGGGAGAAGCAGGGCGAGAGGAAGAGAAAGAAATAGGTCTGCTTTAAAAATAAGTCACAGTGGCGGAGCAGGGTTGATCAAAGCATAAAGTGGCCACTGCCACAGTGGAGCCAGAGACCACGTGCCACGTGTGTGGGCCACGTACCACACACATGGACACACAGCAAGGGAAACCCACAGGGACGGAAGGCAGCTGGTGGCTGTGGGTCGGGCCGGGGACCTGGGTGGGCCTGCCAGTGGGGATAAGGCATACCCTTGGGAAGGCAAAACATTCTGGGCTCAGACTGGGACCAGCCACAACCTGTGACCACACTAAAGACCACCGACTTGCAACATTAGGAAGGGTAAATTCTGGCGTCTGTGGATGGGATTTGCCTGAAGGGAAGAAAAGCCAGTCCTTCTGGGCAGAGACGAGTGATGCCCACTGGGGGGCGCCAGGCAGACAGGGCCTCCCTCCCAGGAGCCTGCTGTGAGGTGCTCCAGTTCGTGGGAAGGGCGGGGGCGGGGTTGCCTGGAGCCAGGCCTCCAGGTCAGGGGGCACTTGAGTAGATGACAGGGCAAGCACTGTAGGGCTCCGGAGGGACAGCAGCATGGCATGGATAGGGACTGCATGGCCTGTTGCAGGGAACCCAGGGGACATCAGGCAGAGCTCCCAAGGTGTCCTTGGGGGGGGGGCGCGGCTGGGGGAGGGCCTTGGGGATGGGAAGGAGCTTCCTGAGTGACCCACACGGAAGCCCTGTCCTCCAATGAGGGAAAACACCACGCAGGCAGAGGCTGTGTCTCCAAAGCCCGTGGCCCTCAGCACAAGACCTCGTCCTTTGGGAACTGTGACTTTGGAGCCACTGTGACTGACGGGTGACAAAGCCACTTCCACAAGTGGCCAGGCTGACCTCATGCTGGGGAATCCTGCCCCTGGCCTTTGGCTGGACTCTAGGACACATGGGGTCAGCCTCAGAGGTATGAGGTATCCTCAATCGCCAGGGAAGGCCAGCCTCCCTCCAGGGTTGTTCAAGGACACAGGGACAGAGGTGACAGAACTCATAGGGAGTTGCTCACCTGAGAAGGGCACAGCAGGACAGGAACCCCATGCTGTGACCACAGCCTTCTCTGTCTCTCTCACCATGGGTGCCACTGGTCACCTGCCCAGTCTGGATGGCTAGGCCTGTGCACTCCCACCCCAGGTGTGCAGCCTGCTGTCTTGGAACCAACCTGTGGCTTTACTGAGTCTCATTTTACAAGACAGCGGGCGGTGAAATGTTGGCCAGGTGAGGTGATGCACGGTGGGAATTCCAGTGGTTTGGGAGGCTGAGGCAGGAGGATTGCAGGCTCAAAGCCAGCCTCAGCGCCTTAGTGAGGCCCTGAGTAACTTAGCAACATCCTCTCTCTAAAGAAAATGTAAAAAGGGCTGGGGATACAGCTCAGTGGTCCAGTGTCCCTGGGTTCAATCCCTGGCACTAAATAAAACAATAAAATTAGTATGATCACTCTGGAATATAATGAGGAGATTCCTCAGAAGACAAGTAACGGAGCCACCAGGGGACCCAGCTGTGACACTCCTCAGTGTTTATCCATAAGAACTAAAATCATCGCACTGTAGAGACGTACCGCAGCCGCAGCCGCAGTAGAGCTCAAAATACACCAGAGAACCAAGAAGTCCTCCTGCAAAAGCAAAGGTGAAAAATTCATCGTAGGTGTGTAGATGCAGGAAACAGCAGACACTGTGATTTCAGGCGTCCAGCAGGACCTTAACCTTTCCCCCACAGATAAAGAGGGATTCCTGGGTAAAGCCACAGTCCGCTGCTGGAAGAATAGGCCCCCAGTCAGTGGGCCAGAGGAGCGAGCCCAGAAAGAGAGCCACATGGACTCAGGCAAAGGATGTTTGCAAAGGAGCCAGGAATGGGATGGGTCAGGTAGGCTTTTCAATATGTGGTGCTAGAACCGGAGAGTCACTGTGGCTAAAATCCAGGCCAGCGACAACACCAAGCGCTGACAAGGAGCGGGAGCCACGGGACCCTCTTTAGTGCTGGTGGAAACAAAAATGGGACAGACCAACCCTCGTGCTGGATGCCTTCCCACGACCCAGACAGCAGAGTGGCCACACCAAACCCACACGTGTGTGCAGCACTGGGTTCGCAACCTCCCTGAGCAGCACGGAAAGACGCAGAGGAACCTCACACCCCGGCCACCGGGTGCGAGAAGCCAGTCCCAGGGGCCATGTCCCGGGTGACCCCGTGTGACCTCCTGGGAGGGCAACGCTACACTGAAGAGTCTCCTAGGAATGCTGTAACTGAGCGCCACAGACTCGGGGCGTACACAAGTCCATCTGCTCACAGATTTGGGGGTTAGAAGCTCTTGACCACGGTGTGGGCAGGGTGTTCTCCTGGGGCCTTTCTCCTGGGCTAGCTCTTCTCCTGTGTCCTCACGTGGACATCCCTTGGCCTGGCGTTCCGATCTCCTCTTCTAGAAGGACAGGGGTCCTTCTGGATTGGGGCCCACCCACACGACCCCATTTTGCCTTAGTCACCTCTTCTCTGCATGCAGCCACACTGTGAGCTGTTGGCGTTGAGACTTGGGGACAGGGTACTGGGAGGGCGCACCTCGCTCCCGACATTGGGTGCCACTCTGGTCCTCTTCTTGGGGACCCACAGAGCTGCTGGTTTGAGTGAGATCCAGAGCAAGAGGTGGCTCTGGCTGGGAGTCACGCGACCCAGCTGACCGGTGCCTGGCAGGCTGATGGCAGGTCCCAGAGCCTTCGCAGGCTCCTGGGGGTGAGTCCCCGCACAGACACGCAGGATTCTAGAACAGAGCTCTCCTCTCAAGGAGCAGCTTCTGAACGCTTGACCACGGCCACAAGTCACCCTGGGAACCTCAAATGTCCCTTGTGTCATCTGACCCGCCAAACCCTCGTGCTGGGTGCCCAGCGCAGCGTCTGTCCTGACAGGAAGTGGGCCGTGCGGGTCAGCTTCCTCACGCCACCAAAGGATCCGCAAGAGCAGCTCAGGGAGAAGGTTCCTTCTGGCCCCTGGCCTCAGGTGTTGAGTCCACTGCTCTGGCCTGAGGTGAGAGCACAATGGCAGACCAGCATGGCAGAGGCAAGCTCAGCTCACAGCAGCCAGGAGGGAGAGGGAGGTGCCGTAGGGAGGGCGGGGACACGAAAAGCCCTTCCAGGAAGGGTGACCTGCTCCCCCCTCTAGGTCCTGCGTCCCAGTGGTATGTCCAATGTACTATCTATCAAGAGGATTGACCACTAAGGGGGGCAGTGCTCTCAGGATCACTGTCCCTAGAAGTACCACCTCTGGACGTCCCTGCACTGGGACCAAGCCTCAAGCACACGAGGGACCCTCCAGGTCTGACTGGCCCGACCCAGCCCTTCAGACACAAGCAAGTGTGGAGGAGTGGCCACAGGCCCGTGGTCCCCACCCGCACTACGCTGCCTCCCCTCTGCTGTCCTCACCTGCGCTCATGGGCACCCCCTGCAGTCCATCCACAGAGAACAGGAAGACAGGCCGCATGGACAGACAGTAAATAGGCACCCCCCGGCAGTGGACGGCTACGGCACCACAGCCCCGGCGTGACGTCCCCGAGGGATGGTCATCCTCCTGGGCAGGACCTGAGAACACAAGCTGCCACACGGTCTGCGGGAAAGGAATGCAAATCCTCCCAACACAGGAGTGCCGCCGACCTGGAAAGGCACCTGCCCAGGTGAGCTTCTCCACACCAGACTCGAAATCGGAGATGCTCCCAACTCTGACGCTGTGAGAGCCATGACAAGATGCCACGGTGGAGAAGCCACCCTTGATGTCACGTAGCGGATCACAGGTGTGGCCTGGAGAGGAGCATGGGACCCCGCGCCACTTCCTGTTCTTCTTCCTCTCCCCTGCCCCCCTTCCTCCTCCTCCTCTTCTTGTTTGGTTCCATGGATTGAACCCAGGGGCACTTAACCGCTGAGCCACACCCCAGCCCTTTTTATTTTTTATTTTGAGACAGGGTCTTGCTAAGTTGCTTGGGCCCTGCTAAGTTGCTGAGGCTGACACTGAACTTGAGATCCTCCTGCCTCAGCCTCCAGAGCCACTGGGATGACAGACATGGGCCTCTGCACCCAGCATTTTTTTTTCTTTTGCTTCTTTACAGTAAGATAAATAGTTGTCTCCACTACATGCTTCAGCCACAGTGTGCTACCTCACCACAGCTCCAAAAATGATGGGGTCCATTAATCATGGACTGAACTCACAAACTGCTAGCCAAAATAAACCTTTGCTCTTTATAAGTTGAATACCTCAGGCATTTTGTTACAGTGATGGAGAGCTGACTAACACAGTTTCATATACACCCTCAGAGGCGTTGGTCTCCTAGGTCTTGGCTCAAGGGTTTGCAGTTCTAACAAGCTCCTAATATTTTTAGTGCATCTAAATTTTGACTATGATCTGCTGAGAAGGCCTTGCCCATGCAGGAGAGGAAGGGCCACAAGGAATGTGGGTGGCCTTTGGGTGCTGGAAAAGGCCAGGATACATTTCCCTGGATCCCTCAGAAAGGAATACAGCCCTGCAGAGCCCCACGCCCAGGGTGGTGAGGCTCCTAGAGGACTTCTGACTATAGAAGTATAGAACAAAGTGGTGCTGTTTCCATACACTACATTTGTGGCCATTTGTTACAGCAGCAGCAGGAAACTAATACGGCAGGCCCTCCGCTGTGCCCGTCAGAGTCCCACCCTCTGCTGTGCCCGTCAGCATCCCCACCATGGCAACACACACTCCAATCTGGGAAGGGAAGGGTGCACTTTGGCTCACAGTTTTGGAGGATGCGTTCAGGACAAGTGGCCCCGTTGCTTTGGGCCAGTGGTGGCGCAGTACATCATGGTGGGAGCCCGTGGTGGTTGAGGCCTGTTCACCTTGTGGCTGGGCATGGAAAGAAGGGGGAAGAGACCAGGTGGCACTGTGCCCTCTGGGGCACACCTCCAGTGACCTACGACCCCACTCGACCCACCTCTTGGAGGTTCCAGCACCTCTGGAAGGTCCATGCTGGGGCCATTTGAGGCCAGCACCCCCACCCAGCCCCACCCAGCAGGAATGTAGGTAGAAAGCTCCTTCCCAGTGGCAGCTCCTCCTCCCCCAGCCGGACCCTTTCCATGCTCAGAGGAGAAGGGAATTCTCTCTGTGAACCAAAGGGCTCGAACAGAGGGTGGTGGGGACGTGCCACCCTCCCATAGGGGCCACTTCTGGGTTACACCACTGACCATCCACAAGGTTGCTCAGGAAAGATGTGGAGTGACTTCCAGAGCCCTGGACGGAAAAGAGGGGAGTGATTGAGCGGGCTGGGGCCTGAGAGGAGGCCATTGTCTCCTGAACGGGGTGATATCGCTGGGTGGGCTTCCTGCAGGGCTCCGCCCCTCCTGGTGACATCAGTGGGAAGGGCCAGAGTACTTGGTTGGGATCACCCCTGTGTGAGCAGGAGCTGGGCCAGTCTTCTGTGCCTTCAGTGAACACTGAGTGTCTACCCCAGGCCTGCTTTGTGGTCACCAGGGCGGGTATCCATCTCCCCGGGTGAAAATGATCTTTCAGAGTGATCGGCTCACATGTGTGGGGTTGTCTGTAGGGTCCAGACCTGGGCTAGCAATGTGGCCTGTGGGTGACCCTGGCTAGATGCCTCTGTTTGTATGAACTGAGAATGTTTCTCCCCTCAAATTCATATGGTTTTCCCCATGTGCTCCCCATATTTACATGGCTCATTTGTTAGCCAAGCAAGAAAAACCACCTTCTGGTATTAATTAGATGTTTGATTGCAGCAGCAGAAAAAAAGAGTGTCCAGGGAAAATAAACTACTAGCCATTTGCCAAGAACAGTTGCTGAAGGAATCAAGGATGCTGGCAGCAAGATTCATAGTTGATTAAAAACGGTGGTTTTCCTTGGCTTGTGATGGGCTAGGTGTCAGTACTGGTAATGCTCAGTTGTGATTGTTTACTCAAGGCATCAGTGTTGAGTGCAAAGGGACTGAGAGGTGACCTCCAGGAACAATCTTTGTAGAACAATCATGGTGAAGGTATTTTCAAAGACAGAGAAAACTCGGATTTAGTGCCACCTCGAGTGGGCTCCACTACGATGAGCTAACGCTACTAAGGGAGTAGAAATGAATGAGGAATAGAGAAAGGTTTAGTGGGACACATCTGCAAAGCTTGTGAGAATATAGAGTGTTTGCATCTGACGGCCATTGACGGTACCAGCAGGTACTCTGCCATGAGCTGCTGGACTCCCATCAGCAGCTGTGGATTCTGCTTACTTTAGTGGATGTTGTCAGTTCCATTAATGTTTGGCACAAATAGAAGCTTCTTAGGTTACAGCACTTCAGTGGCTTAGCAGTGGTGATGTTTCCGTGTGAATTCTTGAGCTCAGGGATGAGATGGAAATTTTTATGGAAGAAGAGAACCCTTCACGATCTTTATTAATGAATGTTGGACTGCTTTGGGAATTAGCTTTTAGTGAAGACTTGTTTCTCAAGTAATCCAACCTACAATCATGAAGCCAAACTGCACTTAGATGCAAATCTTATATTGTCAATAGGCCACATCCAGAGGACACTCATGTTTGAATCTCAAGTAATGCCACGTGCGTTCCCTCACACACGTCCTGTGCTGTCTAAACCCAAAACAGGACGTGACGTCTCCATTCCCATCCAAATTTACGGCAGGGACATTTTGCAAGCTCAAAGGACAATTTCAGGAGTATTTTAAAGAACTTGACATACATGCAAAGGAAATTTCCAAATTTCAAAACCCATTTAACTGTGCAACGAAAGAGATCCCACCTAACTTTCACTTGGAGGTGATCCATTTGCGATGTAATGGAAAGCTGAAAGGGAGACATCAAGAATGGAAGTTTTGAAAGGTTGGAACATGGCCGCCGAGGAGGAAGCAGGGACTCTGATGTCTCTGCACTAACGGGATCAAAAAGACCCTTTGGAACAGCGGCAGTCTTCACACTGAGGAACTTCTAGCAGAATTCCATGAAGAGGGGTCCTGCAGGGATCTGGTAGGTCTATAAGAAGTGTCGGTGTGTGGCCGCCGGGACTCGGGGCCTGGGGACTGTGATACTTGCCGGAGTCAGGCCGTCGCCTCCCCGGCCCCGGGCGCCACGAGCCATAAAGACACGGACCGGGCCGCGGTGCAGCTAGAAGCCGGGAACGCCGGGGGCGGAAAGAGCGAACAGGGCAGCGCCGGCTGTAGAAACCGCAGCGGAGAGAGGCGCGGGAGCTCGAAGCAGAGACACACCGGAGAGAGTGAGCCAGCACCCCGCCATCATCCCGAAATAGCGAGAGGAGAAAGTTGGCGGCGGGAAGTGAGTAAGCCCCTCTTGTTCCGTGCCCCGCACCACCGCGTCTGAAAAGGTAAGACAGACAGCTGCGACTCAGCATTAAGCTATCCGGCTGAGGCGGCTGGTCAGCGCTTCTCATTCCCCGGAGGTGGATGCCTGCCGGGCCTTCGTGGGTAGTGGCCGCAGGGTCCAGGCGGGGCTTGGGAGACAGTGGGGACCCGCTCGAGGCATTGGTCGCCCGGCAGGGGGAGGCGAACTGCAGCCGTTTGCTGAGGACACCACTGTGACAGAGGGCTGGCGTGGCAGGACTGCGGCGGAGGAGATAAATTCATTGAAGCCTGCTGCAGCAGGTGTGTGGTCTCCTGGTTCTCCCTCCCCACGCATCAGGGAAACCTTAAGAGCCCCTCCCAGCTCTCCCGAGAGTGCTACAGCCAGCCCAAGGGAGTCAGAGGTGCTGCGGGACTGCCGCTCCCTCCAGGGATGGCTGTTGAGGTCTCTTGCACCAGCTACGGGGGTGTGGCTACAGGAGGGCAAGCAAAATTCGCTGAGGATTCTCAGCACCAAACTCTACAAGCTTAGGGTCTGAGGGAATGGCAATCTGGAGGAGTGAGCCCAGTCGTTCATGAAAACAGGGCTCCTGGGAGCAGCAGACCCGGCCTGTAGCCAGTATTGTGGTGAGAGGGGCCTGGCTAGAGGAAAAGTGGAAGTGTTTGGACACAAGAGGAGGCCCTAGGCACTCAGGATTGGAGACTCGCCCAGTCTGGGAGGAGCTGCTGCACAGTGATTGGTTCCCCCGTACTGACGGGAAAGACTTGACCTGGGGGGCACAGCGCCACCTAGTGGAAGAGAAGTTAATCAAACTCTAAGACGGCATTTATTAGTCTTTTTTATTGTTTTTTTTTCTTTTCTTTTTTTTTTTTTTGATTGATTGGGGTTTTTCTTTCATCTTCATTTTTCAATCTTGTTTTTTCTTTCTTTTCTCTTTTTTTTCTCCTTCTTTCTCTTCTAATCTCAATTTTATTTATTTTTTTAATTATTATTAATATTTTTTTAAATTTTTGTTCTTTTTTAGTTCCTATTTCTTTCTTCTTTTGTCTTTTCATTTTTCTTATCCCCCCTTCCTTGAATTCTACCTGCCTACTCTCATTCTCCTTAGTGACTCCTTCCCTTCCCTCCTAATACCTTTCCTCCCTAGCATCAAATAAATTTATAGGAAAATAACAGTAACCCAGCAGTCAACCAGAACAAGAAGCAACATGAGCAGCTTCAAGAAGCAAGGAAGAAGAGGAGTACAAGCAATGCAGGACAGCCTAAATACTCAGGAGGACCTAGAGTCATCAGAAAAATGGTCATATAAAGACCTCAAGGAACACCTTAGACAGATGGAATGGAACCTCAAAGAGGATACGAGACAGCAAATTCAAGCAGCGAAAGAACACATTGAGAATGAGTTACATAAACAGCTAAAAGAAGAAGCTAAGCATCTTTATAAGGAGATAGAGATTATAAAAAATAATCAAACAGTAATTCTAGAAATGAAGGAAACGATAAACCAAATTAAAAACTCAATCGAGAGTATCACTAACAGAGTGGAGCAAGTAGAAGCCAGAACGTCAGATAATGAAGACAAAATATATCAACTTGAAAAGAGTCTAGCCAACTCAGATAGGCTGGTTAAGAATCACGAGAAAAACATCCAAGAGATTTTGGATAACTTAAAAAAACCAAACTTACGAGTCATCGGGATAGAGGAAGGCACAGAGATTCATGCCAAGGGAATGAATAACCTGCTGAATGAGATAATTACAGAAAACTTTCCAGAAATAAAAAAGGAAACAGATATACAAATTGTAGATGCATACAGGACACCGAGCACACAAAATCACAGTAGACCAACGCCAAGACACATTGTTATGAAGCTATCCAATATACAGAACAAGGAGAAAATATTAAAAGCTACAAGAGAAAAGAGACAGATTACATTTAGGGGTAAACCAATAAGGTTGACAACGGATTTTTCATCACAGACACTGAAAGCGAGAAGATCCTGGAACAACGTATTTCAAACACTGAAAGACAATGGATGCCAACCAAGAATTCTGTATCCAGCAAAATTAAGCTTCAGATACGACAACGAAATAAAAATCTTTCATGATAAACAAAAGCTAAAAGAATTTGCAGCCAGAAAACCTGCATTGCAAAGCATTTTGAGCAAAACACTACACGAGGAAGAGATGAAAAACAATAACCAAAACCATCAGTGGGAAGTGCCTCAGTAAAGACAGAGGGCGAGGGGAAAGATAATCACGGAGAAACAAACTAAATATTTAAAAAAAAAAAAGGATAAACATTCAAACATGGATGGAAGTTCAAACCATATATCAATAGTAACTCTGAATGTTAACGGCCTAAACTCTCCAATAAAGCGACATAGGCTGGTATCATGGATTAAAAAAACAAATCCAACAATATGCTGCCTCCAGGAGACACATCTGATTGGAAGAGACATACACAGGCTGAAGGTGAAAGGATGGGAAAAATATACCACGCACACAGTTCTCGTAAGCAAGCAGGAGTGGCCATCCTCATATCGAATAAAATCGACTTCAAGACTAAGTTAATCAAAAGGGATAAAGAAGGTCATTATATACTGTTAAAAGGAACCATTCACCAACAAGACATAACAATTATCAATATTTATGCACCAAACAATGGTGCTGCGACATTCATAAAACAAACTCTCCTCAAGTTCAAGAATCAAATAGACCACAACACAATAATTATGGGTGACTTCAACACACCTCTTTCACCGTTGGACAGATCCTCCAAACAAAAATTGAATAAAGAAACTATAGAACTCAATATCACAATCAACAACCTAGACTTAACTGACATATATAGAATATATCAACCATCATCAAATGGATATACTTTTTTCTCAGCAGCACATGGATCCTTCTCAAAAATAGACCATATATTATGCCATAGGGCAACCCTTAGTAAATATAAAGGGGTGGAGATAATACCATGCATTTTATCTGATCATAATGGAATGAAACTGGAAATCAATGATAAAAGAAGGAAGGAAAAATCCTACATCACATGGAAAATGAACAATATGTTACTGAATGATCAATGGGTTACAGAAGACATAAAGGAGGAAATTAAAAAATTCTTAGAGATAAATGAAAATACAGACACAACATATCGGAATCTATGGGACACAATGAAAGCAGTTTTAAGAGGAAAATTCATCGCCTGGTGGTCATTCCTCAAAAAAAGAAAAAACCAACAAATAAATGAGCTCACACTTCACCTCAAAGCCCTAGAAAAGGAAGAGCAAAACAACAGCAAATGTAGCAGAAGGCTAGAAATAATTAAAATTAGAGCGGAAATCAATGAAATTGAAACAAAAGAAACTATTGAAAAAATTAACAAAACTAAAAGTTGGTTCTTCGAAAAAATAAATAAGATCGACAGACCTTTAGCCATGCTAACGAAGAGAAGAAGAGAGAGAACTCAAATTACTAACATACGGGATGAAAAAGGCAATATTACAACAGATCCTACAGAAATATAGAAGACAATTAGAAATTATTTTGAAAACCTATATTCCAACAAAATAGAAGATAGTGAAGACATCGATAAATTTCTTAAGTCATATGATTTGCCCAGACTGAGTCAGGAGGATACACACAATTTGAACAGACCAATATCAATGGATGAAATTGAAGAAGCCATCAAAAGACTACCAACCAAGAAAAGCCCAGGACCAGATGGATATACAGCGGAGTTTTACAAAACCTTTAAAGAAGAATTAAAACCAATACTTTTCAAGTTATTTCAGGAAATAGAAAAAGAGGGAGCTCTTCCAAACTCATTCTATGAGGCCAACATCACCCTGATTCCGAAACCAGACAAAGACACCTCAAAGAAAGGAAACTACAGACCAATATCTCTAATGAACCTAGATGCAAAAATCCTCAATAAAATTCTGGCGAATCGAATACAAAAACACATCAAAAAAATTGTGCACCATGACCAAGTAGGATTCATCCCTGGGATGCAAGGATGGTTCAACATACGGAAATCAATAAATGTTATTCACCACATCAATAGACTTAAAGATAAGAACCATATGATCATCTCGATAGATGCAGAGAAAGCATTTGACAAAGTACAGCATCCCTTTATGTTCAAAACATTAGAAAAATTAGGGATAACAGGAACCTACCTTGACATTGTAAAAGCTATCTATGCTAAGCCTCAGGCCAGCATCATTCTGAATGGACAAAAGTTGAAGGCATTCCCTCTAAAATCCGGAACAAGACAGGGATGCCCTCTATCTCCACTTCTATTCAATATAGTTCTCGAAACACTGGCCAGAGCAATTAGACAGATGAAAGAAATTAAAGGCATAAAAATTAGAAAAGAAGAACTTAAATTATCACTATTTGCAGATGACATGATTCTATACCTAGAAGACCCAAAAGAGTCTACAAAGAAACTACTGGAACTAATAAATGAATTCAGCAAAGTGTCAGGATATAAAATCAACACGCATAAATCAAAGGCATTTCTGTATATCAGCAACAAATCTTCGGAAACGGAAATGAGGAAAAACACTCCATTCAAGATATCCTCAAAAAAAATAAAATACTTGGGAATTAACCTAACAAAAGAGGTGAAAGATTTATATAATGAAAACTACAGAACCCCAAAGAGAGAAGTTGATGAAGATCTTAGAAGATGGAAAAACATACCCTGTTCATGGATAGGCAGAATTAACATCATCAAAATGGCGATATTACCAAAAGTTCTCTATAGGTTTAATGCAATGCCAATCAAAATCCCAACGGCATATCTTGTAGAAATTGACAAAGCAATCATGAAATTCATATGGAAAAATAAAAGACCCAGAATAGCAAAAGCAATTCTAAACAGGAAGTGTGAATCAGGCGGTATAGCGATACCAGATTTCAAACTATATTACAAAGCAATAGTGACAAAAACAGCATGGTACTGGTACCAAAACAGGCGGGTGGACCAATGGTTTAGAATAGAGGACACAGAGACTGATCCACAAAGTTACAACTATCTTATATTTGATAAAGGGGCTAAAAGCATGCAATGGAGGAAGGATAGCATCTTCAACAAATGGTGTTGGGAAAACTGGAAATCCATATGCAACAAAATGAAACTGAACCCCTTTCTCTCGCCATGCACAAAAGTTAACTCAAAATGGATCAAGGAACTTGATATCAAACCAGAGACTCTGCATCTGATAGAAGACAAAGTTGGATCCGATCTACAAATTGTGGGGTCGGGCTCCAAATTCCTTAATAGGACACCCATAGCACAAGAGTTAACAACAAGAATCAACAAATGGGACTTAATTAAACTTAAAAGTTTTTTCTCAGCAAGAGAAACAATAAGAGAGGTAAACAGGGAGCCTACATCCTGGGAACAAATCTTTACTCCTCACACTTCAGATAGAGCCCTAATATCCAGAGTATACAAAGAACTCAAAAAATTAGACAATAAGACAACAAATAACCCAATCAACAAATGGGCCAAGGACCTGAACAGACACTTCTCAGAGGAGGATATACAATCAATCAATAAGTACATGAAAAAATGCTCACCATCTCTAGCAGTCAGAGAAATGCAAATCAAAACCACCCTAAGATACCATTTCACTCCAGTAAGATTGGCAGCCACTATGAAGTCAAACAACAATAAGTGCTGGAGAGGCTGTGGAGAAAAGGGTACACTTGTACATTGCTGGTGGGACTGCAAATTGGTGCGGCCAATTTGGAAAGCAGTTTGGAGATTCCTGGGAAAGATGGGAATGGAACCACCATTTGACCCTGCTATTGCCCTTCTTGGACTATTCCCTGAAGACCTTAAAAGAGCATGCTACAGGGATACTGCCACATCGATGTTCATAGCAGCACAATTCACAATTGCTAGACTGTGGAACCAACCCAGATGCCCCTCAGTAGATGAATGGATAAAAAAAATGTGGCATCTATACACAATGGAGTACTATGCAGCAATAAAAAATGACAAAATCATAGAATTTTCAGGGAAATGGATGGCACTAGAGCAGATTATGCTTAGTGAAGCTAGCCAATCCCTAAAAAACAAATACCAAATGTCGTCTTTGATATAATGAGAGCAACTATGAACAGAGCAGGGAGGAAGAGTAGGAAGAAAAGATTAACATTAAACAGAGACATGAGATGGGAGGGAAAGGGTGAGAAAAGGGAAATTGCATGGAAATGAAGGGAGACCCTCATTGCTATACAAAATTACATACAAGAGGTTGTGAGGGAATGGGAAAATAAACAAGGAGAGAAATGAATTACAGTAGATGGGGTAGAGAGAGAAGCTGGGAGGGGAGGGGAGGGGGGATAGTAGGGGATAGGAAAGGTAGCAGAATACAACAATTACCAATAGGACATTATGTAAAAATGTGGAGGTGTAACCGATGTGACTCTGCAAGCTGCATTTGGGGTAAAATTGGGGGTTCATAACCCACTTCAGTCCAATGTATGAAGTGGGTTATGTCAAGAGCTTTGTAATGTTGTGAACAACCAATTAAAAAAAAAAAAAAAAAAAAAGAAAATAAAACATGGTTTATCAGTTCTAAAAAAAAAAAAAAAGAATGGAAGTTTTATAAATTACAAATGATTCATAAGCTCAATTAGAGTCCTATGCTGGAGTATGCCTATGAGAGGCAGGGCCTCAGGAATGGGTCCCCAATGTAGAGAAAGTATTGAAGGAAAAGCCTGTGTTACCTTGTGCCACAGGGTCTATGAGATGAACTTCAATCAATAAGAACTTGGAATGTAGACATGTCTATCATGATTTATTGTGATACATGGTTCTCTAAAATTCTTTCTTTCTTTTTTTTTTGTATTGGTAAGGATTTCCAAAGATAGCTTATGAAGAAAGTAACCACTTCTCATTTAAAGGTGAAAAATTGGGTTTTCTGTTTCTAGCTTGAGTCATGTACACACACACACACACATTGTGTGTGTATGTGTATATCGTATATCTCATTAACACTTTTTTTTAACATTTGTAAGTTACTAATATTTTAAAGTGTCAAAATACCTTCACCTGGTGTCAAATAATACCACACCTTGATTTTGCTGATACATTGAAAATACCGTGAAATTTCTCTAAAATTCTGATTTTTTTTCATAATTCCCCAAACCAGGGCTAAGCTTACAACTTGGGTTTCAGACTTTATCATTGAGGAGATGTAAAAAGGTTTCAGTGACAAACACTTAGTCCCTTCAGTAATATTTGGATCATGGGGACTGGTGTGCCTGCTCCTGTGACCCTCCTGCCCTGCACCTCAGCAGTCCCCTGTCAGATTTGACCCACCGTTGTTGCTGGGGCCCCTGGTCTCCCCATCTTTGTCACTGACCACATAACGTGAAGGACAGTAATGCTTCTGGTGCAAACGCCGATCAAGGCTGTTGCTGTGTCTAGCAGGGTCCCCAAGGGCCCAGGGTAAGGCTTGGTCTCCAGGGTAGGTGCAATCTCTAGGAGGTGGGGCTGCTGGGAGTCCTTAGGTCACTGGGGTGTGTGCATGGAGGGGACCGTGGGACCCAGTGTCTTCCTCTTCCTTTGTGCTTCCTGGCTGGTGAGGTCAGTGGTTTCCCCCACACACTCCTGTGAGGAGAGTCAAAGGCCCAGTCAATGGGGCCACGTGACCTTGGACTGGACACATCAGAACCCTGAGCCTTCAAGGCTATTTGCATGGCAGTGTGAACAGCTAACACAGGCGCCACAGTTTGACTCCTGAACGTCCCCTAAAGGGCTCTGTGCCAAAGGCTTGGCCAGCATCCTGTGGTGCTCTGGGAGCTGGTGGGACCTCTAGGAGGTGAGGCCTGGTGGAAGGAAGTTAGGTCACCAGGGATGTGCCCTTGAAGGGGAATTGAGACCTGGCCGCTCTGGTCTCTTTGTGTACCAGCTGCCATGAGGTAAGCTGCTTTCTCTGCCACAGACCCCCAATGACAAAGTCAACCAGCCATAACTGATCCCTTTGTAACTGTGACCTAAAATAAATCCTTCTGTCTTTAAGTTGTTTATCTCAGACGTTTTATGACAGCAATGAAAGCCAACAACACATAGGAAGTTAGCTTTTCATTTTTTGCAATGCTGGGGATGGAACCCAGGGCCTCGCACATGCTAGGCAAGTGCTTTACCCCTGAGCCGCAAATCCAGGTTTTAAAAATAGAGTGACCACCACAGAGTAGGTGCCCACTACCATGTATTGTAAGTCTCCAGGGAAGTAACAGTGAGCAAACTCGAGTACTTGCTCTCTTGGAGCTTCCGAGGGAGGGGGAGAAGCACGGTGAAGAGCGAGCCCGGTGAGGTCGACTTGGAAAATAGAGCGAAGGGCGGGAGAGGCTGAGCTCTCCTAGGCAGGATGGTCCAGGAAGGCCTCTCTGCCAAGAGACCTGGCTGAAGTGGGCAGTGAGCACGTAGCTTCCAGGCGCTGTGCTGTCCACGTGAAGGGAACAGTCAGAGCAAGGCCCTGGAAGAGAGCAGGAGCACGCCACCGAGGGCCACATGCAGGACAGGCCCAAGGTCACTTTCTTAGAGGCTCTGAGTGAGCAGGAGTTCATCACGGTGGACGCCGTGGTCACGATGGAACTGGGCACTGTCGTGTTGAGGCTGGGTCACCTTCCGTGGGACTCCCGTGTCACTGGAGTGGCCAGGCCGAGGGCAGCGGGGAGGCCCTGGAGAGTGGAGGGCACCCACGGTCACGAGGACAAGAGTGAGGCTTGGTCAGGAACACAGGAAGGCTCTGTGGCCAGTCCCCGGGAGAGCCAGGAAGAGGGCAGGGGGCAAGGCCCACGGTGCCAGTACGGAGCCTTCGCCATGGTGAGGGATGGGCATTTTTAACTCAAGTGGTCATGAGACACCCAAGAAAGTCTGGTTGAGAATTACACAAAGTGGTGGGGGAGCTTAGAGGGAGGAGGGGAGGCAGATTTACTGTAGAATGTGCTCCCAGGAGCCAGGTCTGAGGGGCTCTGTCCACCCCCCCCCCCCCCCCCCCCCCCCCCGTCCTACAGTCTAACCTGCTGCCTCGCAGGAATCCCTGGATGCATTTGCTCGTGGCAGAGGAAGGCCACGTCGAAAGCCCAGACTTACTCATGTGCAGGATTTTGTTTGGCAACAGAAAACTTCCGTGATTTCACAGCAGATTCACTGTTTCAAATAGAAAACAGGAACAGAGGCTGGGTGTGGCTTGGTGACAGAGCCTTGACTAGCATGGAGTCCTGGGTTCCGTCCCCAGCACCACAAAACACATACCACCGCCCAAACACCGAAGCAGCAAAAACAGGAGCTCAGCCCAAGACGTCTCCCCGGGAAGGGAAAATGACCCAAACCGCCTGCGGCCAGTGTCCACCTCCAGCCCCCCCTGAGGTCTGCACAGACGGCTGCGGGACGTCTCGCTGCAGGTTAGCGTCACCAGAAGGACATTCACAGTGGATTCAGACCACAGGGAATGCTGGCCGTGAACCTCAATTAAGTGAAATCATAACTCCCCCCAGCCACAGTTCTGATCTTCTCGTTAGACTTGTCTTACAAAAGTCATAGCAATTATTTTCATTGTATTTGATCTATCACATTAGGATTTGATAATTTTTTTTTGCAAATTCGTTCTCTTTTGTGACTCATGTATCTGCATGACAGACAGCACCCTTGACCTTACCTTGTGGCCTAAACTGTCCCTCTGCAGAGACAGCTGATGCCTGCTCCAAGCTCAGCTGGCCCAGGTGCTGGCCCTGCCACATCTTTGCCACTCTCGGTTTTCTTTGAAGCATGCAAAAAAGATGAATTTAAACAATTCCAACTCAAAAGTTGGGCATGGTGGCGCACACCTGTAATCCCAGCTACTTGGAGGCTGAGGCAGGAGGATGGCAAGTTTGGGGCCAGTGTCAGCTATTAGTGAGGCCCTAAGCAACTAAGTGAGATCCTGTCTCTAAATCAAATTTAAAAAGAGCTGGTGATGTGGCTCAGTGATAAAGCACTGGTCACTATGTGGTGGGGACCTGGGTTTGACTCCAGTAAGACCCAAACAAGACAAAACATCCCCTCAAACCAAATTGAGATCACACACCTCTACCTTTAACCCTCAACAACCAATAACCAATAACCACGTGATGCTATCTCAGTTGAAATTGTGAGGACTCTTTTGTTTTTTTAATCTCTGGAGGTGGGGAGGAAAGATAAAATAATTGATAAAATTGATAAATGTTTAGCTAGACTAAAAAAAGGAGAGAAGACTCAAATGAATAAATTCAGAAAGAAGAGACATCACAACTTATACCACCGAGACAGAAAGGATCATAAAAGATGACATATGCCAATAAATTCAGTCACCTAGAAGAAATGGATAGATTTCTAGAAATATACAACTTGTGAAGTCTGAATCATGAATAAATACAAAATCTGAACCCAGACCAATCCTGAGCAAGGAGACTTGAGTCCGTGATTCCAAACTAAACAACAAATAAAAGCCCAGGACCAGGTGAGAATTTGCTGAAATTCAACATTCTTTTTTGACTAAAATTTCACTGGAGAAACTTACTGAACCCTTGAAGAGTTAACACCAATCCTCAAACCCTTACACACAAGTAAGAAGAGGGAACACTTCCCAGCTCACGGTATGAGACCAGCATCCCTCTGACACCAAAGCTGCACAAAGATGCTGAAATCAAAACCACAGCTCAACGTCCCTGGAGGCCATGCACACAGACGTCCTCAGCAGAATCCTGGCAGACTGGGCGGAGAGCACATGAAGAGAGGGGACACAAGGACCAACCAGGGCGACCCCTGGGGTGTGGAGTGAATGAGTACGCTGCAGACGGGCTGGACACATGCCAATCAGTGCATGTGACAGACCACATGATCAGGTCCTGCAAAGGTCACATGACCTGCCAATAGCCGCTGAAAAGACCTGACACTCTGAAAAGTCCCACACTCTTCCATGATCTGAAGTCCGAATGCCAGGTGCAGAGGGGCTGCCCTCGAACTCAGCAGTGAAAGACTGGAAGCTCGTCCTCCAAGACCAGGGACAAGGCAAGGGTGCCCTCTGTCACCAGTTCTAGCCAGCACCTTCCTAGCAGTGGCAGCCAGAGTGATGAGGCAGGAGACAAAGAGCATCCTCCCTGGAAAGGAGGAGGCACAGAGATCTGTGTGCAGATGGCGTCATCTTACACAATGGAAACCCCGGGCTCCTCAAAAAACTGTCAGCACTGTTCAGAGAATTCAGAAAAGTGCAGGATACAGAAAAAATGTACAAAGGTCAGTTGCATTTCTTTATATAAACAAGGAACTATCCAAATATGAAATTAAGAAAACCATCCCATTTCTAATAACATCAAAAATAACACCCCCAAAATGTACGCAGCAAGTGGTCAGTCTCCAAAATACCGACCAAGTCCTACAGCTCAACAGCAAACAGCCAACCAGCTCGACCGAAAGACTGGCAGAGGATTTGAAGGACGCTTCTCCAAAGGGGACATGCAAATGGTCAATGGGTTATGAGAAAATGCTAATGTTATTCATCATCAGAAAATGCAAGTCAAAAGAGGGTGAGTGTTGGCAAGGATGTGGGGGTTGGGACTCTTATCCACTGCTGGTGGCCACAACATGGCACTGCTGCTGTGGAAAGCTCAAAAGACAATCACCGCAGTGTTCAGCGATCCTGATTCTTGTATATGTCCTCAAACATTAATCTCTCTGTCAAAGAGAGAGCTGCATTCCTGTGTTCACTGCATTACTCATAACAGCAAGCCACAGAAACCACTAAATGTCCATAGGTTCATGAATGGATGATCAAAATGTGGTATACATATGCCATGGAGTATTACACAGTGTTATAAAGGAGAAAATTGTCCCGGGTGTGACACCATGGATGGATGAGCCTGGAGGACGTAATGCTAGGGACACATGCTGGTCACAGAAGGAAGGGCGCTGCCTGCCTCAGTCACATGTGGAATCCACATGAGTCCAGCGCAGAAGTGGAGAATGGAATGGCGGTTTCCAGGGGTGGGAGGAAGGCAAAGCCTCAGTCACACAAGAGGAGCAGGTTGTAGAGAGCCAGATGCGACACTGTGCCTGTGGTTAACAGTGCTGAGTGACACATGTCGAGTATCTCCATGAAAGCAAACCAAGGGCAGGAGGAGACCTGCAGGTAGGGGATGTGCTTATTCCTTGGTTGTAGGATGGTTTGGGGGGCACACGCATGTTAAACTCATCCAATCATCCACTTTAATATGTGCAATTTTATGTATCTCAATTACAGTATCAGAAAAGCTGTTAAAATTTAAACAACTTTTGGTAATGGACTTAATAATGTTTACCCCGACTAATAACTATAGATCTGCGTCACATGTTCCACAAAAGGGCAAGATTCGATAAGAAAATGTGGACATTTGATAAGAAAATGTGGACCCTAAAGAAGAGCTAAGAGTGCAGGAGGTGGTGTCAGAAGACCCCCGCAGGCTACGTGGCTGTGCGGTGGCAGGTCCCTTGGCACGGGAGCAGGGCCTGCCAGAGCCCGCCTGCCTCCCTCTGACCTGGGCTGGCAGGAGTCTGGGGTATTTAACATGGGGTGTGCCCAGCTGTGGGTTGACCCTGAGAGACCTGCTCCTCGCTGTCCTCACCTTCTGCCCCAAGACCCTGGCCACAGTGGTGCCTCGGACACTCTTAAGCTTTAGGCACAGTGGCCCATGACAAAGCATTCAGGTGCCAGGTCTCCCTGCAGGCTGGGACCACAGTTGAGGCAGGGAGGGGAAACTGTCCTCTGTGTGACCGGCCCTGTAACCCAGGGGCTGTGGTCACTGTGACCCACAGCTACAATTGGAATGTGTCCCCCAAAGCACACGTGTCCCCAGGGCCATGGTGTCCACAGGCAGGGCCTTCAGGGGCTGCCATGGGAGCAAAGCTGAGACTGTGCCCTCCATCTGGGGGAATCTCTGTGACCCAGAGCAGCACACTGTGGACCCTAAAGAAATGCGTGTGGTTGACAGATAAAGTCACCTTTGCCCCTGACACTCCAGGTGTGGATCTGGTGCTCCTCCATTTGCAGTTAAGACCCCTGCCTGGGCTTTCCCAGGACAGTTCCCTCCGTGTCCAGCAAGGTGTCGATACCACAGAGCCAGCTGGAAGCCTCTGCTGCTGGGGACAGTCACCCAGAAAGGCAGTCAGCGGGGTGTGGGTGATGCTCTTCCTATCACAGGCTGCGTCTTTTAGCTACGAACACTTCGTTCCTGCTCTGGCCAACCTACCTGAGCTCTTTTGGAGGAGGAGGTGGTGTCCGTGGCCCTGAGAAGCTTGTCAGACGACCTGCTCTCTGGCCCTGCGAGTCCTCCTCCCCATCAGCTCCCCCTTCCGGGATTCCAACCAAGTCTTTTCACCCACCTCTTTTCCTAGTAAGGAGTTTTTAGAAACAGACTTTCTAAGAGTAGTCTTAGGTTCAGAGTAACATGGAGCAGCTGGCACAGCCATTCCCCATCCCCGTCCCTCAAGGCACTGTCACCAAGTCTGGACTAGACACCATTCCCGCCCAGGTCTGGGCTGCGCTTCCTCTTTGCTGGGTGTTCTGTGGATCTGCACAAATGAACAAGGATGTGCATGTGGAGTAGCTCCACGGCCCCAAGTGCCCCGTGCTCTGCCTGTTCCTCCCTGGAAAGGGAAGTGAAATGATGGGACAGTTTCCACCTGACTCTTGAATACAGGAGCCTGACGCTGCTCCAGTTGGCAGCACGGAATTTTCAGCCAAAGGGTGATTTCAGTTTGGAATCAACCAGAACTGATATTAGGTCTGAGTGAATTACACAGGAACGAAATTATCCTGGGTGCTGGGAGATGAGGAGCAATTCTGTAGGGTTCTTTATTCTTATTTAATTACATAGTGGTTGCCATGGTTTGCATGGGAGGCACCCCCCAAGGCACCTCTGTTAATGTGGAAATGTTCTGAGGTGAAGTGACTGGATTGTGAGAGCCGTGAGCGAATCAGTCCATTCAGACTAGGAAGTAGTCTAATGTGACTAATGGTGTGGTAGCTTAGGCAGGGGGTGTGGCTGGCTGAGGCAGGTCCTGGGGGAGTTCTGGAGGGTGCCTCTTCCCTTGGCCCCTTCCTCCTCTCCCCCTCTCTCCCTGCTTCTGGTTGCCAGGGATAGAGCAGTGCCCTTCACTTGGGCCCATAGCAATGGACTTGGACCCCCATAGACTGTACCTCTGGAACCATGAGCCAAAATAAACTCTCCCTCCTTCCTGTGGCTCTTGGCAGGTGTTTTGGTTACGGCAAGGCAAGCTCAGCAACACACTGGGGAAGTCTCCTGATTGTCGCTTTCAATGTCATGAGCTGGTTTCAGGCCCTACCAGGTAGGTGTCATCCTTGAAAAGGCTTATGTCTGGAAACCTGGGAAGATGGGGTCAGCAAGGGAACTTGCTGCCTCTCCTGGTCCCATCTGAACTGCAAATTCTGTGTGCTACTGCAGGATCTCACTGCAAATTACAGAGGTATGCAACTGTGTGATGGAGGGGCTGGGTTGGGTCTATGCCCCAGTGCTATGTGATGGACTCATCACCAGCATCAAAGCAGAGGCTACAGTGATCAGGAACTTCCTGAGCTGGAAGACGGTAGTTCCTCCCCCACCTTTACCTTCCTCTTAGGAGGAGTGCCACTAGGGCATCCTCAGTACCCTCCTGAGCCACCTCTCTGTGGGCACCAGAGAGGCACCGGGGCAGCTGCTTTGTCTTCTGCAACCAAGTCCACCCAGAACAGGCACCGTGGGTGTCCACGCTCACACTGTGTCAATCTTCAGCCTGCTCCTGATCCCACAAGCAGCCAAGCCGATGGATCACCTTCAGAATTATCTTCGAGCTCCTGGTTGAAACTGCTGGGCGCTCTTTTCCTCCCAAGACCTTTCCTTCCTGGTTTTCCTCTGGTGCCTCTGGATGGCTGCAGTTCCATGATCCCCTGTCCAGGCCCTTCCCTTTGGCTCTGCACATTCTTCCCCGGGTTGGAGGGCCCATCCTGGGCATCTCTCTGGCTCCACCTGAGCGTTCCTCCTGCTGAAGACCCCCAGGGACACCCAGCCCCTTCATAGATCTGCCATGGGAGCCCCACTGCAGCTGTTTCCAATGCCCAAAGCAAAGCTCCCCGTTCTCTGCTCCCTCCACACCTCTGCCTCTGAGGTTCCTTGCGAGGAGAATGGTGGCCCCGCATTACCACAGCCAGAAGGCAGAGAGATCCAGGTGTCCAGCCACTGCCTCGTCAGTCCCCAGGGTGTTGATCCCCCACGAGATGTGCCATCCAGCTCAGCCGTCCCCTCTCCCTCCTTGTTTCTGCCCCCACCTACATGCCCATCCGCGTGTCTCCCGCGGGACCACTCCACTGTGCGACCTCCTGCCTCACCCTGCAGGGCTGTGACTCTTGTGCGAGCGTCATGTGCATCACGGAGAGCATGAGTAGCACCGGGAAGAGATTCTGTTGGTACAGTTGGATGCGGGGTTTTGAGACAGGTCCACCTTCCTGAGTGTGAGCTCACAGAGATCACTCCAGCCCATTTTGCTGACTCCTTCCGCTGAGTCCTCACACTGGAATTAGTATTGGCAAGGGAGCTGAGGCTCAGAGAGGCTCATCTGGTATGTGCAGGGACTCCCAGGGGAGCAATGACCGTGGGGAGGAGCAGCCCTGAGCTGTCTAGCTGGCAGCCCTGCAGCAAGGCTCCCTCCTGGAGCCTGTGAGTGCTCTGACCCCCACGCCAGGCTCCCCACTCACTTCTAGAACCAGTAGGCAGGTGGGGCAAGGAGAAGCAAGCATCTGAGGACATCCTTGGTTGCATGTCAGGGCTCTGATTCAAACATTGTTTGCTCAGTAAATCCATCGGGAATGCCAACAAAACCAAGAACCTTTTTGTGTTCAAAACTCAAATCTACACAACACCTGACAAACAGCATCAGACAGTGCTAAGAGCCACAGCCAAGTAATATGATGCATGGCACTTTTGGTTGTAAGGTGACGCCAGCTAGCCATGGAGATGATATGATTATGTTAAGATTTGCATTCATGTGGATATTGGACTCCTGCAGTTCACCTCGGCCTGCCACGGGACTCCTGGAGAGTTCCCATTGGTTGGGGAAGTACAGTAGGAGGGAATTCCGGGGGAGGAACGTGTTCCCAGGGTTCCAGTAGAACACCACCGTGTGGGTGGACCAGCTTCTTCCCTGACGTGTGCGGGGTATTGGCGGCATTTTCAAAAATAAAGTTTTGTTCCTGCTTGAGTGGCTCGTGATTCTGTGCCCAGCCAGACTGCGGCAAGACAGAAGTAACAGCCCGAGTTGCAGTGTGATGTCCTTGGGTAGAGAACTGGGCACACCAGTCCTCTCATTCAAGGGCAGGTGGCAGGCTACGTTGATCACCAGCTCCACTAGGCCGGAGATAAACAATGTCCATGAGTGTGGTCATTCAAAACCTGTTCAAAGAATGGGCTGCTTAGAGCCCACCATTCTGTTCTTCAGACACTGCCTCCCACTTCTCTTTCCCAAAAATCAGTTTACTAAATTTTTATTATATATTCATTATTTCTATGATATATAACAAATTACTAATAATGTTATATGTAACAAAATAACTAACATATAACAAAATAACAGTAATTATTATTTCATCATTATTTTGGTGCTGGGGATGGAGCCGGGGCCTGGTGGCACACTAAGTTCACAGTCTACCACAGAGCTACCCACCGTCCCAGAACTGCCTTTTATTATTTTTTTAGAGATATGTTTCACTATACCATCTCATTAAAACTCACAAGAAGAGTGAGTAAACATAATAAGACTTTTGGGGGGCCACATTCACATAATTTTCATTACAGTAAGTGGTTATAATTGCTGTTTTGTTAGTCATGCCATCAGACACATTATAAAATAAACTTTACCATAGGTGTGTATGTATAGGGAAAAGCAAGTACAGAGAGGGTCTGGTGCCTACACTGTCCCAGTTATCCATGGGACCTTGGATCAAACCCCTGCAGATAAGGCAGCACTATCATATTTATTTTGTGTTATTTATTTGAAAACAATTCCCTTTGTTTTAGAACTCAGATATTTTCCCATGACACGGCAGCAGGTTCATGTTGTTTTAATCATTCTTGCAGCAGGTGAGTCCTTCTAAATTCAATATTTATTGTTGTCTAGATTTTAAAAGTCACCTTCATTTGTAAACAGGCTTTTGACTCCAGTCATGGGATAGCTCCTTCCCCCTCGCACAGCAGGGCTAGACCCAAGTAGACTCCTTCCTTCTTGTCACTAACTTGAGATCAAAAGCCCACGTCACTTTGTCACTTTTTCCCCTTAAAGTTTAAAAGGCCACAAGTAAAGAATCCAGGATCCCTGCCCCCCACCCCCATCCTACAGCAGAGGGTCCAGGAAGTGACTCTAGCCGCTAACTGGCATTGACACATCTGTGCTCGCTAACGCTGAGCTCAGCTGGGACAGAGCACCCGTCACGCAGCGGCTGAGCGCGCTCCGTCCTCCACCTGCCTGCAGCTGATGCTGGGACAGTTGTGGGATCTGGGTACGAGGAAGCGTTCCTACAGCGCCGAGGCTGCGCGGGGCGGCGAGATGCCCTGTAAGGCCAGGCTTCGGACGCTGACGTTATTTCCCAGCAGTCCTCGAGCCACACTTGCCGGCCACTCTTCTCCAACACAGGGGTGGGAAGGAGAGCTTTGTGGTCAGGCTAAGAGGCCGTGTAACGCCTTTCCTTGCTTCTTGCCTGACGCCCGGGCAGGGCGCGGAGCGCACTGTGGGAATCAACCCGAGGACGGGAGGGAGGACGCTTCCCGGGAGGGAGGATGCTTCCCGGAGAGGCACATTAATTACTTACAAGCGCGCAACCAGCTGGCATCGCAAAGGCGCAAAACCACCCCTGTGCATGTTCTCAGTGGCTGCAGCAAAATACTGTCCGGATAAAGCCTTTCCAGGCCAGTCTCAGTCGGCGGTCTCCCAGGCGGTCTGACCCGCCAGGACCGCGTCTGCGACCGTCGCCCACCCCGAGAGGAGCCGCGCCCTGCGCCCCGCTGTGCCCGCCCGCGCGCGGGACCTACCCAGCAGCAGGAGCCGGTGCGTCTGCTGCAGGTCCCGCTTCTGCTCGCGCAGCATGCGGTCGATGCCGCGGCTCACTTTCCGCGCCTCCCTGGCGGCCTCGCGCTCCTCGGCGCGCAGCTGCTCCGGGCGCCGCCGCTTCCCCTTCGGCTTGTCCGCGCTGGGCCGCGCGCTCGCCGCTCTCTGGCCGCCGCCTCGCGGGAGTGGGATCCCGGCCGCATCACTCCCCGCCGCCCCGGCCGGGGCCGAGTCTGGCCGCGCGTCCTCTAGCCGGGACTCGGGGTCCGCGCAGGGGGCGTCCTCGGGCTCTCCGAAGAGAATCGGCCGCAGGCTGTAGCACAGACCCATGGGGGGCGGGGGGCGGGCGCAGGGCCCCGCGCTCAAGCCGGGCGCGGGGGGAGGGCCCCGGCCCCTCACCGCAGCCGAGGGCCGTGCCGCATTGTCCGCGGGGTGCGGAGAGGCGGCCGCCTCGGCCAGAGACCGCGGGACTCGGAGCCGCGGGGCAGCCCGCTGCCGTCAACCCCGCCGCGGGCTCGCTGTCGTTACCGTAAATATCGCCCCCGGCTGACCGTAGACTTGCTCGCGCCCCGGCCCTCGCTACCGTAAATGCCGCCGCCCAGTCGGCGCGCAGCTGCGGACTGGGCCGCCGCCGCCGCTGTGCGGCCACCGCCTGGAGCCGCGGGCGCAGCGGTCACAAAACCAGGACAGCTGTAGTTTCGGACGGCGGTGGATGAGCATCTACAGCCTGGCGTCTGGACGCAGCTCAGCTCAAGGTCGTTCTGCTCCCAAGTGTGACATGCAGGGACGCATCGCCTTGTCGCTCTTTTCCTACCAGTCGTTCACCCCTCCCACTCTTGATACCCACTTTAATACTTATATTATTTGATCTCGACCAAAATCTCCAATGAATGCTGGAAGTCCAGGCGTCGCACTTGCAACAATCTCTACAATTTCTTAAAATATTAAAAACCCGAGCTGGGCGCGGTGGCGCTGTGATCCCAGCGGCTTGGGAAGCTGAAGCAGGAGGATCAGGAGTTTAAAGCCAGTCTCAGCAATTTATTTAGTGAGGCTCTTAGCAACTCAGCGAGACTCTGGCCCTATTAAAATATTTAAAAAGGGATTGAGGATGTGGCTCAGTGGTAAGCACCCCTGGGTTCAACCCCAGTACCAATAAATAAAAAATAAAAACCAGCACATATAATTGTCATGTATTCAACATACGTGCTAAAGTCCTGAGGCCACGGAGTTACACCTCGCATTTCATTCCTTAATCTAGGAGGCAGCACAGAGAGAAGGGGTGCACCACACTGGGTGTGTACTCTCTCCTTGCCTCTGCAGGTGCCGGCCCTCCAGGGTCCACCTCCCCAGGTGGGGCAAACTTCAACACATCATTCTGAGTGTCACAGGTACGCTGGCCTTCCCAGCAGAGCTGGCAGCTGCCTTCCTCCCTGATGTCCAAAAGGTTTCAGACATGTGACTTGAGTTTCATTAGAAGGAATAGTAAAATGGAAAGGGGGTGGGGGCTCTTAAGGGAGAAAGTGGGTCCTCTCAGAGGACAGTGCACCCCCTGGTCCTCCACTTTTACTGGAGAGTCTCACCCAGGTCCAGCTTTTGGTGGCAGGTGACGGGGTTTCCCCCACATGCACTCCTGCCCTTGCATTTCTCCCGCAGATCCAGGTCTTTGCTCCTTTTGGCTTAAGACAGGCAGGCTACAGGTCAATTGCTTTTAAGAAAGCTGTTGGGGGGTCAGCACAGTGAGAAGCAAGGTGACTGCAGCATAGAATTGGCACAGACCACCTCTGGGAGAAGGCAGTGGGGTGTTTCAGGGACACCGAGTTCCCCTGGTTTTGCCCTTAGTTAGCTTTCACTTTTGAATAGCCCTCAGCAGATTTTGTGAGGGGCTTGATGTTTTAGTTGCCATGGTGATGGGCAGAGGTGACATAGTTGGTGGTAAGGGAGGGTCCAGGACCTGACAGGCTGTGACCTGATCTTGAAAGAGTCCTTAAGGAGAGTAACTATAGCTGGGGGAGGTTTTGACACCCCCCAGGAGCTTGCCTGTCAGCTAAGGCTCCTGTGCTTTTCAGTCACCTCTCACCACCTTTCCCTGCTCATCCACTCGTGGCTGACCAGCTACCTAACCATAGGTGAACATTTCAAAAAGGTTTTTAAGACCCTGCTTATAACATGTGTTCTTAGCCGGGTGCAGTGGTCCACCCTGTCATCCTAGCTACTAGAGAGGCTGAGGCAGGAGGATGGCAAGTTCCAGGCCAGCGTGGGCAACTTAGCAAGTCCCTGCCTCAAAGTAAAAAATAAAAAGAGCTGGGGATGCAGCTCAGTGGTAGAGTGCTCTGGGGTCCACCCCAGCATGCCCACACACACAGAAGAAAGGAAAGCGTGTTCTTTAATTTCGAAGACAATGACAGGGAGTCTCATAACGGATAGTTAAATGCATCTGATGCGAACACTAAGGACACAGCAGATTAGGCCATCTAATGCAGCACAGTGCTGGGTACATTGTATCTATCAGCTGATGCTTGTCTTTGATTTTTAAAGAAAGAAGTTGGAGACCTGGGATTGCCATTTCTTCTGGAGCCCTGCTGATAACAAATACACGTGCTATGCAGTGCGTCTGACCTAGCACTACTTCACACAACTTGCCCAGATCACCACATGCTTTAGGTCTTTGAGCAGTAGGAGGAAGGGAGACAAAAAAGTTACTAGACACCAAATTTTGACTCTTCATTCAGTCTTTCATCCATTGACTCATTTGATAGGGAACAGATGGATGACGGCAGAAGGAACCCGGGGTTAAGGGGAAGTCCCATAAACTGGGCCACTGTGCTGAGCCCCACATGCTTCTTCCTTTCCTTTCCCCTCTCTTCCATGTTTCCTTTCTTTTAAATAAAATGCCGTTTACCCGAAACCCTGCCTGGCTTCAGTTGACAGAACATGTCACATTCCTCAGTGAACAGCCTGTTACCTGCAGAAGGAACACACGTTACCCCGAGGGGGGGGGGATACTTTTGTGACCTTTACACAGAACAGATCCTGGAACAAAGGGAGACAAGGATAATTTACTCTAACCTAAAACCTGAAAGAACAAGTTCCATTAGAACTGGTCAGTGTGGGCCAAAGTGACCCTGAGTGGTCATGTGCAGTGGGAACTTCAAAGTCCAATGTCATCATGCTGTCAGTCAAAAATCAAGAGGTGGACCCAGTGGACTCTCTGGAAACTTCCATACCCAACAAAACTGGGGGGTAAGAGGGGTGCCTGCTGTCTCCCTGGAAAGCGTCCCCTTCCCCTTTCCTGTCCTAATAAAACTCAGGCCTACCACTCTGAGCAACACATCTTTAGTCTTTCTGGTCTGCTTGCAAGAATCAGGGTGAGAAAGGGCAGCAGTGCCCACCTCAGCCCGGCAGCCAGCTTCTGCCCTGTGATGTATTCACTCTGTGTTTGTCAAGCACTGACCATGTTCTAGACATACTGGCCTTTGGGGGAGGAAAAGGATATGGGTTCTTGTAGAGTTTATATTACCAGTGAGGTAGAATATGTTGAATCACAAAAACGTAGGTTAATGTATTACTGTCCATTGCGATTATACATGAGCCATGAAGACAGATGGTAGGATCTTCCAAGCGGTAAGGGAAGGTCCGATTTAAATTGGTGTGCTCGGGTGAGGTTTGTGAGACAGGAAAGGCCTTCAAAGGAAGGGGTGGCTGAGCTGAACCCTCAGGAGTTGGTAGCAATTACTTTCCTAATATAACTTACTAGCTAAACTCTCATGTCACATGAGAAGGAAAAGGCTTAGTTTATATATGAGCCAGCTGAAAAACAGGAGCAAGCAAAGCAGAGATTTTTCAAACTTAAGTTTATAAATTAAAATGTGGCCCCTTGTTGAAAAATTAAGACAGAGCAGAGCATTGAATCCAGTGCCCTGGGTAAAGTTGCAGGCCACAGACCCATGAAACTGGCCTTGCTTTCTGGCTGGTGATGTCAGAGAAGAGATTTTGGAGCTGGGAAGTCCTACAGATCTGTATACAACACCCTCTCAAAACACTGACAGGCCACTCAACAATGTGGATAAGGGACACACTGGTGGCCCTGTAGACTACAAAGGCTAACTGAAGATAACCAAGATCGCAGGTGGTTTTCACATCAGGGAAGGCAGAGTTGGGATCTGAGTACAGCCAAGTGAACCAGTTTACAAAACAAAAGTTCACTCAATAGAGAAACACAACAGCCCTAAGGCCCTTCACTATATAATTTGTAATGTCTAAAGTCCAACAAAAAAAAAAATCACTCAACCAGCCTAGACCGGCAAAAAAAGCAATCAATATAAAGTGATGTTTAAATGGCAAAGATGTACCCATTATCAGATAAGGACTTTAAGGCAGATGTTATGTATGAATGCCTAAATATGACATGTATTTATTTGTTGTAATAACATGTATTTATATGGTATGTAAGGATTTTAAAGAAGATGCAACCACAATAAAAAGATAAAAAGCAAAATTGGAGCTCTACAAGAGAAGCAAACACAGAGTCAAACTAAAAAGTCCAATAACTGAAGTAAAAACCTCACTATAGGTGCTTAACAGCAGAGTGAAGATAGATCAAACTGATGAATCAGAAAAAAAAATCAATACAAATGATCCAATATGAAGAACAGAGAGAAAAAAATCAATTAAGAACAATGAACAGAAGAAACTCAGAGACCTATTAGCCAACATTGTCTGGTATAACATAAGTGTAATAAGAATCCTGGAAAGAAAGGAAAATAAAATGGAAGAAATAGTGGCCTCAAATTTGGTAAAAAATGCATTAACTTATGAATTAAATAAATATTTATAAATTAAGTCAAATATGGTAAAATGCATTAACTTATAAATTAAAAAAACAAAACAAACCCAAGACTGAATCAATATGCAGGACTATAGAGCTTAGGTATACTCCTAGGAACATAAATTAAGTCCACACGCGCAGGCACCCTGGTGACACCGTGGAACATGAAGAGAGGGCTGGGAATGTGCCTTGGCACACAGCGGCAGAGCACATGGTGACGAGTGAATAGCCTTGGCTCTTTGCCAGAGCGACCAAGGCCAAAGGCGGCAGAGCAGCATGGCCAGGTGCTGGGCACTGGCATCGCTCCAGTAGTCCACTCTCAAGATGCAGACGTCAAGCTCAGGTGAGTGGGACCAGAGAGAGGAGCACAGGGGCGGGCGTCACCCCCAAGGCTACCCAGGATGAAGCAGGGGAGTCCTGCTTCTCCAGAGCCTTAGGGTGAAAAGTCCTGCCACCGGAGAGGCAGGCTGCCCTCCTGAACAGAGGCCGGTGGACTCATCAAATGGACCTAGACTTAAGTCGTCCTGAGTGTCAATGGTCGGCTGAGAGCCCACCCAGCAGCCGTGCCGAGAATGCAGAGCGGGGAGCCCAGGGGCTCTGAGAGGGCTGTGTGAACCTGCCTGAGCTTGGCCTGGACCCCACTGGGCCTGACCAGCCCGTGGAAGATGGCAATGGAGCACATTTCACCCGGGGAACCCAAGATGCAGGGGCTGGAAGGAGTCCTGCAGCTCACAGAGAAGTTGGAAGGGTGGGGTGCGGCACCCGGCCCTCAACCTGCCCAGTCGACCAGTCCAGCAAACCACCCAGTTCAGCGCCCACTGGGTTCCCAGGACCCACCCACAGTGGCACCCACCAGGTCCTGGCACCAGCCTGGTCCCTGGAATCACCCTGGTACATCAGCCTTAGTACACCACCAGGTGCCTGGGCCTCCTAGGCCCATGGGGCATAGCCGAGCCTGCCAGGCCTCCACTATGCCTCCAGACCTGCCTGTCCATGGACAGCCCTGGCCTGCCTGGCCCAGGTCAGCTAGGCCCCCAGACATAACCAGCCACTTGGCCACCCAGCAGCAGCCCAGCCTGCTCCACATGCCACCTCCCTGCCAGGCCCAGCTGCCCCAGCCTTGGCCTCCCACCTGGCGGCAGCCCCACCAACCCACAACAATTTCCCAAGAGGGGAGATTGGGAAGTGGTCAACCCCAGCCTTCAACTGGGTGAGTGACAAAATTAAAAGGAAGGACTGGATAGCCATGGCCCACACTCCCTCCCTCAGTTCATCCCTCAAGAAGAAAGGTAGACAATCAGCTGGGCACTCACGGCCAGGCACCAGCTCACTGACTGTTATGTCCACCATAGTGGAAAAGACTCCATAACTTCTTAACTTTTCACCAAGATTCTTCCCACTCCCTACTTTTTTTGCTGGTATTGTTTTGTTTTTGGTTTTCTATATTTGGTTTTTGTTCTATTTGAATGTGAATTGACAGATTCAAGGACTTCTATGTATGTAAATTTCTAGCCTTTTTTTTTTAAAAGGTGTTATTTTCTCATGCTTTGTATTTTGAGGGTTAGGGGTTTTGATTGGGATATTTTGATTTGATTTTGATTTTGTTTTGTATTATCTTTGCCACTACTCTATCTCCCATCTCACTCTCTTTTTTCTCTGGCTGAGAGCCAAATTCCATTCTCTCTCTCCTCCTTTATATTCCTACTTTTATTTTTTTCTTTTCCTTTCTCATTAACAACATATCCTAAGTTAGCACTGCATCTGCCCCATTCACTTTTTGAAATTGCATACACTTTTCTACCCTCCTATCTCTTCTTCTTTCCTCATGCTAAATTTTATCCTTAACAACTCTTAGTACTAATGTATATACCGTCTGCCCCTACCACCAAGGTCACAGCAATAATTAATATCTCACAAGTCATAGACAACACCTATTGTTTAATTTCATGCCAGACATAATTCATGATTATTTACTGTTTTTACAGATGGAAATTGCTGATCCTACTATTTCTGCATACTGTACCAATTAACACTGTGGGTATCAAAACAGGAACAAAGTGCCTAGACTACTGCTATATATTGTTGGCATAGATTGTTGCTATCATTGGACTCCCCCTCGCACATCTATGAGATACTAGCAACATAAAGAGTCACTCTAAACTTGTAATGTAGGAACTCTACAGCTTCAGATCATACCAGATAGACGGGTAGACACAGGAATCATAAGAAAAAGTAAGGGAACAAACCATCCCAAACAACACAGAATACCTCAACAACAGACTCCATTGACACCACAGTGGAGGAAATGTCAGAGATGGGATTCAGAAAGTCCATGGTTAAACTGACCTGCAAGGTAAAGGAATAAAATTAGACTAAAAAATACAGGAAATGAAAGTTCACTTCAACAAAGAGAGATTCTGAAAAAAAAAACTAAGCAGAAATCTTCAAAATGCAGGCATCAATAAACTAAATTAAAAGTTCAATGAAAAGCATCACCAATAGACTAGACCATACGGAAGACTGAGTTTCAGGCCATGAAGACAAAATACATAATCTTGAAAATAAAGTTGACCATGAAGAAAAGATATTAAAAGACCATGAGCAGAACTTCCAAGGAATATGGGGGTAGCGTGAAAAGACCAAACTTGAGATGTATCAGGAAAGATGAAGGCACAGAGGCACAAACCAAAGGAATGCACAAATTTTCAATGAACTAGTATCAGAAAATTTCCTAAACTTTAAGAATGAAATGGGAAATCAAATACAGGAGGCATATAGGACCCTGAATATACAAAATCACAACAGACACACAATAAGGTATATTAGTTTGAAAATGCCTAGCATACAGAATAGATAAATTTTAAAGACTGACAGAGAAAAATGACAGGTCACATTTAGAGGGAAACCAATCCAGATCTCAGCTGATTCTCCACCCAGACCCTCAAGACTAGGAGATCTTAGAATAACATATACAAAGCTCTGAAAGAAAATGGATGCCAGGCAAGGATACTAAACCCAGCAAAATTAAGCTGTAGAATTGATAAAATAAAAACTTTCCATGATAAACAAAATTTGAAACAATTCACAACTAGAAAGCCTGCACTACAAAACATACTCAATAAAATATTCCATGAAGAAGTTAAAAATAAAAGTGAAAACCAGCAAAGGGAGGAACTACAGAAGAATAGGAGAAAGTAATCCAAGTTAAAAGCCAGAAATAAATCAAAATGACAGGGGATAAAAATCATATCTCAATAATAACATTGAATGTAAATGGCCTAAACTCTTCAATCAAAAGACATAGACTAGCAGATTGGACCCAACAGTATGCTGCTCCAAGACTCACCTCATAGGCAAAGACACCCACAGACTGAAGGTGAAAGGATGGGAAAAAACCACATCACTCACGTGGATCTTAACAAACAGAGGTTTCTATCCTCATATCAGATAAAGTGGACTTTAAGCCAAAGTTAATCAGAAGGGAAAAGAAGGCCATTTCCTACTGCTTAAGGGAACTATGCACCAATTGCATACAAAAATATATTAAAAAGATAGCGCACCATGATCAATTGGGGTTCATCCCAGGGATGCAATTTTGGTTCAACATACAGAAATCAATCAACCTAATTCATCATATCAATAGATTAAAGATAAGAATCATATGATCATCTCAATGAATGCAGAAAAAGCATTTGACAAAATTCAGAACCCCTCATGTTCAAAATACGAGAAAATCTAGGGATAATAAAAGCATATCTCAACATTGTAAAAGCAATCTATGCTAAACCAAGGCCAACATCTTTCTAAATGGAGAAAAACTTGGGCTGGGATTGTGGCTCAATGGTAGAGTGCTCACCTCAAATGGGTGGGACCCAGGTTTGATCCTCAGCACCACATAAAAATAAAGGCAGTGTGTTGTGTCCATCTACACCTAAGAATATATAAATATTAAAAAAAGAAAATAAATGGAGAAAAACTGAGAACATTCCCTCTAAAAGCTGGAACAAGACAGCAATTCCCTCTTTCACCACTTCTAGGACTTCAAGGACTATTCAACATAGTCCTTGAAACCCTAAGCAGAGTAATTATACAGAACAAAGAAATGAAAAGATACAAATAGGAAAATAAGAACTCAAAACTATCACTATTTGCCAAAACACGATTCTACATATAGAAGACCCCCCACCCCCCCAAAAAACCTCAGTTAGAAAGCTTCTAGAACTCATAAACAAATTCAGCAAAGTAGCAGGATATAAAATTAACATCATAAATCAATTTCACCAATGGTGAATCAGCTGAAAGAGAAATCAGGAAAACTACCCCAATAGTTTAAATAAACAAGCAACAACAACAAAAAACAAAAAAGCCCCACAAAACAAACAACAAAAAACTTGAGAATCAATCTAAAAAAGAGGCAAAAGACCTCTACAATGAAAACTACAGGACACTAAAGAAAGATATTGAAGGAGACCTTAGATGATGGAAAAATCTCCCATGTACTTAGAAGGGTAGGATTAAATATTGTCAAAATGGCTATGTTACCAAAAGTGCTATACAGATCAAGTGCAATTTCTATTAAAATTCCAATGACATTCTTCATAGAAATGGAAGAAGAAATCATGAAATGCATTTGGAAAAATAAGAGACCCAGAATAGCCAAAAGCAATCCTTAGTGAGAAAAGTGAAGCAGGAGGCATCACAATGCCAGGCCTTAAACTATATTACAGAGCTATAGTAACAAAAACAGCATGGTATTGGCACCAAAACAGATAGTGTTACAGAATAGAAGACACATGAGACAAACCCACATAAATACAGTTATCTCACACTAGCAACAGTGCCGTGAACACACATTGGAGAAAAGGTAGCCCCTTTAACAAATGGTGCTGGGAAAACTGGAAATCCTCATCCAACAAAATGAAATTAAACCCCTGTCTCTCACCATGATGAAAGTCGACTCAAAGTGGATCACAGACCCTGGACCTACTGGGAGAGAACACAGGCCCAATTCTCCATCATGTCAGCTGAGGAAACAACTTCCTCAACAAGACCCTTAAAGTGCAAGAAGTAAAATCCATAATCAATAAATGAGATAGTATCAAACTAGAAACCTTTTTCATAAAAAGGAAAAAATCAAGAATGTGAAGAGAGAGACCATAGATTGGGAGGGAATCATTGCCACCTGCACTTCAGATAGAACATTAATCTCTAGGATTATACAAAGAACTCAAAAACCTTACCCCCCTCCCACTAACCCAATCAATAAATGGGCAAAGCAACTGAACAGGCACTTCACAGAAGAAATACAAAAGGTCCAACAAATATATAAAAACATGTTCAATATCTCTAGCAATTAGAGAAATGAAAATTAAAACTACATTGAGATTTGACCTCACTCCAGTCAGAATGGCATTTATCAAGAATATAAGTAACAATAAATGCTGGTAAGGATGTGGGAAAAAGGTTCACTCATACTTTGTTGGTGGGACTGCAAATTGGTGTGACCACTTTTGAAAGCAATATGGAGATTCCTCAGAAAACTTGGGATGGAATCACCAGTTGACCCAGTGATCCCACTCCTCGATATATACCCAAAAGACTTAAGATCAGCTCACCCACATCAGATCTTAAGTCTTTCGGGTGTATAATGTTTATAACAGCTCAGTTCACAATAGCTAAGCTCTGGAACCAACCTCAGTGACTTTCAACAGATGAACAGATAAAGAAAATGTGGTACATGTACACCATGGAATATGTGGGACTGGAGTTCAGCCATAAAGAAGAATGAAATTATGGCACTTGCCAGTAAATGGGTAAAACTGGAGACTGTCTGCTAAGTAAAATAAGCCAATCCCCCAAAACAAAGGTTGAATATTGTCTCTGATATTCGGATGCTAACCCACAATAAGGGGGGCTGGAGGGAGGGATAGAAGTTTATTGTTTAGACAAAGGGGATGAGGGAAGCTAGGGGGGATGGAATAGGAAAGACAGTGGGATGAATGGGACATCACTGTCCTATGTTCACATATGAATGCACCACCAGTGTGACTCCACATCATGTACAACCACAAGAATGGGATCCTCATTAGAGTAATTATGTTTCCTGTATGTATACCATGTCAAATGCACTCTACTGTCATGAACATCTAAAAAGAACAACAACAGAAAGAATGAGGGTGAAAGAATATTTAAGATAAAAAAATTCAGGGAGAATTTACCATCAGCTCACCCACATCAGGAAAGATGTTAGGGAGAACTCTTCAGGCCCAAGGCCTGCGACAGGAGGTGGTGTCCAGTCAGGGGAAGGTGAAAGGCCACAGAAGTGGCACAGAGATGGGCAAGCATACAGAGCTTGTCTGCTTCTCCAAAGCTCAAAAGAGAAGAGGGATGGGTATCTTGGGATCTGTGACACATGCAGGAGAAACACCTGTGCAGCCATGAATAGGTTGTGAAAGGTGGGTTTCAAGTCTGAATCGATGCCCTGCTGAAGGGCTTGTACTGAAGGCTTGGTCCCCAGGAAGCAGTGTTCAGAGGTGGGCGTGGACCTTGGGCACTCTTGACAGTTCCAGTGGATTCATCCATACCTGGAGGGCTGGAGGGGAGGGGCTCTGTCTCTCTGCTTCTGGCCCCTGTCACAATGGCCAGGGGGCCAGCATCTCTCTCCAACCCACTCCACCTTGTGCTCTCCAGAGGCCCCAAGCAAGTGACCATGGATTAACACCTCCGACACTGAGCGCAAACCCAGCTCTCCTCCTTCCCCTTGTCTTGCTCCCGTATTCTGTCACAGTGACGAAACACTGAGAGGCACAATCAGAGTGGAAAAGCCATATTCTCACACAATCCCAGCATTTATTTCTCATAGTATAATATTAACCATAAGTAGCTTGTGATGAGAATCACCTTCCACCATGATAGAAATATTCCATATCTGCCTCGCTCTGCGGACTAGCACACCTGTGAGGTCATTTCTGCCTTGCCCTCTGAGGTGCCTTGTAAGACTAGCCACATGCACTCGTCAAACTCTTGAAATGTGAGGATTGTGGCCACACAACTAAATTTCAACTGTGATTTTAATTAACTTAAATTTAAATAGCCATATCTATGGAACGAGGCTATTATTTTGTACAATGCAGGCCTAAACTACTAAAAACCAACGCAAAATAGCGTACCTTAAAAGCCAATGGGGAAGAAATACCATATAATCCAGCTGCACACTTCTCAGTATTTATCCAGGTGAACTGAAGGCAGCACCCTTCAGAGCTGCCACGCATGCCTGTTACCCTCCCACCCCCGCACGCCTGCCACCTGGAGGGATCAGTGTCCATCAACGTGGATGGAGGAAGAAAGGGTGGCGTGTACACAGGTGGAGGTTCACTCAGCTATATAGAAAATTGAAATCATGTTGATTGCAGGAAAATGATGGAACTGGAGTTCATAATGCTGAGAAATAAGACTCAGAAAGAGAAGTACTGTGTGTTTCCTATGGGAAGCCAGAGGGGACAGAGGGACAGACACTGTGAAAGTAGAGGGGAGACCTGGGGGTAGAGGAGACCAGGGAGAGGTCAGAGGGAAGGGTGTGGGAGGGACAGGGCAGTGACACTCACCAAACTTGTGCCTTCACCTGTGTGAGAAGATGTCACAATGTTCAGGCACGTGGCCCATGCCTGTAATTGCCAGTGGCTCTGGAGGCTGAGGCAGGAGGATTGTGAGTTCAAAGCCGGCCTCAGCAACTTACTGAGGTACTAAGCAACTCAGTGACACCCTGTCTCTAAATAAAATACAAAACAGGGCTGGGGATGTGGCTCAGTGGTCGAGTGCTCCTGAGTTCAATCCCTGGTACCAAAAGAAAAAGGAAAAAAAAAAAGTCACAATGACCGCACTGTTCTCTAAACTTAAGGGTCACCATGGAAAAATTTCAGGATCTTCGATAGCAACCCCTTCACAGTGGAGATTATACGGAGTTCCATTCCCACCAGGATGGGCTGTCTACAGTATTGTTTCTGATGCCAAAAATCTACAATTACCAGAGCTAAAAATGCCTTCATGAACTCAGGGGGGAACTCTCTGCGAATAAAAGTCATGTGTCCTATCTTCTTTTGATTGCACTGGCATAGTACAAAACGCCAAAATCCATGGATGAAGCTCTGAAAGAAATACCAACTTGTCATTTAATTAACATCCCCATCTTTTTATAGCACTCATTTACCTCCTATATATTACATATTCTGATTATCACCGCTTCAAAACACCCTTAATGCTTAAAAAAAACGCCAGTATGGAATTAAAACTGAAATGCCAGAAAACATTCAATGAAGCCCTTAGAAGGATGTAAGAGAGGGAAACAGAAGCCAAGGTGGCCGACTCAGATCCAACCACATTAATAACATAAACGGATTAAATCCCCAAGCAAAAAGTAGAGACTGTCAGGGGGAATAAGCCCAAGATCCAACTGCACGCTGTTAATGTGAAGCACACTTTACATCCAGACACAAGCAGATTGATGTTAAAAAGAAACAAGAACAATGTCCTGAGACTCTGGACTGCATGTGTCCACCTCGGTTTCCACGTCCAAGTCCTTATCCCCACCTGATGGTGTTTGGAAGTGGTCTTTTGGAGCTGAGGGGCCAAGGGAAGTCACATGACTTCAGGGAGCCTGTTCACAGTCTCTCTGCACCTGAGTCCACAGCCAGACCGAAGGCCCTCACCCCACAGACCAAAAAGCCGCTCCCGCATCTCAGACCTCCAGCTTCTGCAGGAAAGTGAACTTTCTCCTGCTGAAGTCACCTCGCCTGTGATATTTTGTTTTGTGGCGTCAGGTAGGCCATATGTATAGCATATTGTTCCCTAGGACTTCGGGGACAAATCGCCAGCTGGGAGACCTCACTACCGCATAGTCTAGAGGGCAGTCCAAATCTCAGGAGGACCGGGCCAGGCTCCCCTGAAGCCTCTGGGGAAGAGCACATCTCTGTGCCCTTGGTGTGTGGCAAGGCTATGCCGCTGTCTGCCTCCATCTCCTCCTGGTCCTGTCTTGTTCTGTCTGTTGTGAGGACAGTCTCAATGAACCTAGGGCCTAGCTACCCAGTGTGTTCGGATCTTGATCCTTGCTGTAACTATGGTCTACAAAGACACTTTACAAATAAAGTCATCTCCTGGGGCTCCAGAGGGATGTGCATTTGGAGAGGAAGCTGTTTGACCCACTTTGTGTGGAACATCTAGTCAGGAGAAGCCTGCAGTGTCTATGAGGATATCAAGCAAGACAGATGTCGAGGAAACAGGGCTACTTCACTGTGATCAAAAGGTGAGCACATCAGGAGGATGTGACAAAGAAAAATGCCTCTACAGAGTTTCAAAATATCATGTTGGACAGAACTTCAGGGAGAAGTGAACAAATCCACTCTCGTGGTGAAATCTCTTAATGTGCTTATCTCATTAATAAAAAAGCAGGAGGTCCAAAGGATGCTGTGAGCCATCTTTGACGCCTTGACCTGTTTGAAGCTCTGCACGTAACAAAGGCAAACGCTTCTTCCCATGTCTACGTGCCACGTTCACCAGGAGAGACCAGATTCTGGGCCAAAAGGTAAGTCTTGGTCAAAGTCTGATAGAGCTTGCTTCCTGTCCTCGTTGGAGTTACCTAGAGTAAATGAAAAGCATCTCAAAAAAATCCCCAAATGTTTGGAAATTAAACAAGAAGCCTCTGAACAGCCTGTGTCTCTAGGAAGAGGCACAAGGATGCGAGAAGTGCTGTGCCTGAAGGGCAGACAGAACCACGAGGGGCCTGGGGGACGGGGCTGGAGCTGGTCCTGATGGTCATCTGCAGTTTCCATCACTTTGCAGGACACGACAACAAGTAAAATGTCAACTCTCCAGGGCACTTATACAAAATCCTGGAACAGAATTCATTCAAGTTGAAGCAGTTATCACGATGGCTGCTCCAGTGCACAGTATCCATTGAGAAGGGTCACAGAGTCGGGGGGAGACAAAATGCCCATCATTTACATGGGATGTGGGTTTATATTGACTGAACGTTGTTCAAAATTATACAAAAAGACGTGTGCGTCCCAATATATGCAAACCTTACCTAAAACATCTAGTCAGTGGACTTGAGTGTGGGCAGGTAGAGTTGCAGAGGTCAGAAAAATGGCCAAACACCATGACTCTTGAAGTTGAGTGATGAGCTTCAGCATCTGCCGTGTTTAGTTTGTGCAGGTGACCTGGGTTTATGACAAGGTCTCACCCCGACACACCCACTGCAAACTGAAAACATTGTAAGTTGGAATGGCTCACTTATCCTGTCCCTGAAAGACTGATGGCTTGAGCCAGACTGCTTCTTGTGACCAGTCATGAGGACTGTCCCCAACCTGACCCAGGTGTAAATGGGCACCAGGGTGTCTTTCACCCCAAATTGACATGCTCAAGAGCGTGCATCTTACAGGTAGTGTTGATGGTATTCTGCTGTGTGCTAGGCCACACTTTCCTTGTCCCTCCACCTGTTGGTGGACATGCGAGTTGGTTCCCCATTTGGGCTCTGGTGAATAGTCCTGCAGTGGCCACAGGAGTGCAGGGGTCTTGGACACATTGCTTTCAATCCTTTGGTTCCACACCCAGCAGAGAGACCCTGAATCCTGTGGGAGTTCTGTTTTTGAGATTTCAAGGAGCCTCTCTACGACACCGTACATGGCTGCAACTGATGAGCCTAGACTGCTCAGCCATTATCCTGCTAAAACCCTGGCTCCCACAAGGGTCCAGCCTGGGCGTTGTGCGTTCCAGGGGCTGGACACGTCTCCACAGTGCTGTCTTTTCCAGGACCTAGCTTCCCAGGCTGGCTAGATTCACTCGGTCACTTGTGGTCAAGGCACCGCCATTGTCTTTCCATGGCTGGACAGCACACCTCTTCCTAGGGCAGATCCTCTTGCCTGGCCTGGATGGACCAGGTTCAGGGACCCACTGACCGACTGAAGAGCGTCTTGGTGCTGGCCACAATGAGCAACCTGCTGTGGACATCTCGTGCAGGTCTAGGGGTTCGCGGTTCTTGGCTCAGGTGGCCCAGTGCCCTGGAGGGCCATGGCTGGGTTCCCTGTGCCATATCTCCTGTGTGTAGGACCCCTGACTCTCTGCTAGGAACCTGGCTCTCCTTGTTCCTCCATTTCGACCCCCCTCTGATGGCTTCTTGAGAAAGGTTCATTGAAAGTTGTTTTTTTGAGACTTCTGCCTAAAAAGGCCTCTTGCTCTGTTTAAATTGCTAATTTGGCTGGATATGGAATCCCAGATTGGAGATTTATATATATTTAAAAATGATTTTAGTTCCCCCAGCACTGGGGAGGGAACCCGGGGCCTTGTGTGTGCCAGGCGAGTGCTCGGCTCTGAGCTGCACCCTGGCTCTGTGGGACCTTTTAAGGCTTCAGGCTGTGCCTTCTGGGATTCAGCTACTGGGCAAGTCTCCATCCTTCACGGCCCCACCTCCCCTCGCCCGAATGGCTCTTCTCTGGCTTGTGGGGTCCTGAACTTCCCACGCAGCCCTTGCTGTGGCTGTCACAGTGTCCCTCTTGCTTAGCACGTTGTCTTCACTTTAGCCTCTACCTACTGTTCTCCTCTAATCTACAAATTTAATGCTTCAAATTTGAGAAAGCTTTCAGTTTAATTCATGATTTTTCTTCTTCTTCCTCCCCTCTTTCTTTTATAAAGAAATATGGTTATTCAGATGTTGGACTTCCTGGTCTTATAATTTTTAAAATTTTCTTATAATTTCTTTTAATTCTGTTTTTGCTTTTTTTTGTGTGTGATTTTTCTCAAGTTTATATTCCAGATTTTCACTGATTTTTTAAAAATAATACACAAGATACAACTCACTTGTGATAAAATCTACCCTTTTCAGGTGGAGTGTTTTGGATTTTCTGGTTTGTTCTCAGTGTGCTTCCCTCACCAATTTCCAGTTCTAGAACTTGCTTTCCACTTCCATGGACACCCTGTGGCCCTGGACACGTGGAACCCCGGGTGGCGTGGTCTTCTGGGTCTGTTCCATTCCCTCAGAGTGCGGTTCTCAGGGTCCATCCGTGTGGGAGCATGTATCTGTGCTTCATTCCTCTTCATCAAAACATGAAATCCCATCTCCTGGAAACGCCGCCTTTCACTGACCCATCGTCAGCTGGTGGACGTTTGTCCTTTCTGGCCAACATGAATAATGCTGTTGTGAACACCTGGCTACCAACTTTCATGTGGACACTTGTGTCCATCTCTCTTGGGAATCACCGTTTCAGTGTGGCTTTTGGAAGGCCTCCGAGTCTCTGGCCTGCAGAGGCTGTGCTGTTTTATATGCCTCTTCCAGCAACAGGTGAAGGGGCCAGTTCTCCCCCAAGCTCACAGATGCATGCTACTTCATTATAGCTATCAAAGTGGATGCCTTGTGCATCTCGGGTTTTGATTTGCATTTCTCTAGTGATTACTCAATCTTCAAGTTTTTTTCTTGATGTATGTATGAATCATATCTATGTTTATATATATATACATATATACACATTTATAAAATCATTCTATTCTTGTTAATGAGTATATATCTTTCCTTGCCTCTGCAAGGTTTTTAATTTTTTTTTTTCAGAGACAGAGGGAGAGAGGAGAGAGAGAGAGAGAGAGAGAGAGAGAGAGAGAGAGAGAGAGAGCACAAAGGAGAAATTTTCTTATTCAAGAATTTGCTCCAGGTTTCTCTGTTTCGGCATCTTTCATTCTGTACCTCTGTCCTCAGGCTGTCCAACCCTTAGGAGCTTGGGGGGCCTGCACACACACAGGGTACTACTGCTGGGCCCTCCTCCTCCCAGGGTGGGGCTGGAATGGGTCTCTGTGGGGAGGAGCCCTGCTGGGCACCTTTGGGCCTTTCTCCTGGAAGGCCAGACTCCCCAGGAAAGCCTCAGGCATGGCTTTATCCTGAGTCTTAATTGTGAGCTTGGCTCCAGCAATTCCCGTGGTTGGGCCACGGGGTGGCAGGGGGGCATCGTCATTCCCCTGCAGAAGTTCAGCCCCGCCCCCCACTTCAGAACCCAGCCGCTGTCCCCTGTGTCTGGAGCCTCCTTTCAGACCCCCGCACCCCGGGGAGGACTGGCCCACGGGGGCCTGGGGCAGCTATTCCACCGTGTGGCGCAGGGGACAGGGGAGGAACGAGGCCGTGAGGACCGTGGCTCCAGGCTCCTTCATTTCTACATCTACGTGACATACCGTCCCCTCCTGATTCTGGGGTCCAGTGGGGGCCTCTTGTTGTCCCACCGCCGCCCTCTGCTCTGCTTTCACAAGCTTCATCTATGACAGTCAATCCATCTGATTTCCTGTCTCCGAAATTTTGTGTTTTCTTCTCAAACATTATCTTTCACCTTTTAGGTTTATTCAGTCCAATGGGGCTTGGGAACACAGCAGACATTAAGTGCCCTCAGGCAGTTTTAGACTAAAATGAAGACGTCTCAACAAAGTCCCCGTGCGTCTTGGATCACGAAGCACACATTCCTTTTAATGTAAAGGAGCCTCATGTGGCCCCCCCTTCAGGGAGTGCAGCCCACGGGAGAACAGCCCACGGGAGAGCCCGGTCAGCCAGGCTTGCCTCTGTCAATGCTGCAACTTCTGAAATGCAGGCGCCCCTGGGGGACACCCAGATTACAGCAGGACATCACTTTAGTTCATCCAGAACTCTGCAACAGCCGACATGTAAGGGACGTTTGGATTCATGGGACAGTGACCGTAGATCCAGCACAGCTACCTGCACCCAGTCTTTGTCTCCAGTGAAGATCCATTACTGCCCACTCCACATTTCTGAATCTGGTGTCAATTAAGATGGGGACACAGGGAGTGGGTGGGGAGGTGATCATCTTCTGTTCTCAAGATGGCTCTTAATAGTGCTTAAGAGTCCATTAAGCCTGGCCTTGCTTCACTTTTCACTAAGAAGTTAGGGTCAATAACAAAACCCAGGCCTTATCTCATGGCCACCTGCCAATGCACTGTCCTTTCTGTGTCCCGGCTTCCTCCTGGTGGGGGCGGTGGCAGACACCCTGCTCCCTGGGAGGCTGATTCCTGCGGCCCAGGGAGCCCTGCCCAGCAGCCCCATAGCCTTTGCCTTCACTGGGCACCCTCTCTCCTCCACGTGCCTTGCTTTCCAAGAATCATTCCCAGCAGGAACTTGGGCCCCATTCGCTTTCCACCCCTTCCTTCTGTCATCCCCAGAGACGGCTCCTGCCATGACGAGCCAGTCTCCGTGCTGCCAGGGCCAGGGCCACCGCTGCAGCATCCCATGACGATAAGCCTCCATGCTGAGCCAGCCTCTGTGATGAGCCAGCCTCTGTGATGAGCCAGCCTCTGTGCTGAGCCAGCCTCCGTGATGAGCCAGCCTCTGTGTTGCCAGGGCCAGGGGCATTGCTGCACCATCCTGTGATGAGCCAGCCTTGGTGCTGCTAGGGACAGGGCCACCACTGCAGCATCCCATGATGAGGCAGCATCGCATGACGAGCCAGCCTCCGTGCTGAGCCAGCTCCGTGCTGAGCCATGCTCCATGCTGCCCGGGCCAGGTCCACGGCTGCAGCATTGTGGGACTAGGCTCCAATCTTAGAACCGGTCTGTCCCCTTCCCTCCGCCTCTCCCTGCCCTTCCTGGTCTCCTTGGAGGTCTGCTCTTCCTTCACTTGATCTCTGGGTGGTGGCAAGTCCCAAGCCTGGGCTCTGAACTCCCCTCTCTTTTCTGCCTGTTTCAGGTCATGGCTTCAATTCCAGCCGTGGTGCAAATCCCACCTAGGCAGGAAAACCCACCCCAATTTCCATCTCTGGGCTCAGCCATTGCCCTGAGCTCCAGGGGCCATGTTTTATCAACACCTTGGCCATCCCTTGACAGTCAGTGACCATCCCATTTCACACCTGCAAATTTGCATCCCGTGTCCCCCTAAATAGCCAACTGCTTTCCCTCTCTTCCCCAACTCAGATGAGGAGACCGCAGCCTGTTCATGGCTCAAACCCCGGACTCAGGAGGGCTCTTGCCTCCTTTTTATGTGTGACCAGGGCCTGTCCCTTCAACCCCCTTTGAGTACCCCAAGGACTTCTGTCCCTACCACCTCAACACTAGTTCAGATGATTCCCTTCTTGTACTTGGTTTTCTGGAGTCCTGAGGTCCTAAGGATTTCCTGGCTCTGCTGCAAAGTGGCTGCACTCATCTTTTAAAGGTACAAATCCAGTTACGTCACTCTGCTGCTTGGAAACCTGTCACGCTTTCCCTTGGTGTTTGGAACAAAAGTTCCCCCTCCTTGCTTTTCCCGGCTTTTGTGACCTGGTCTCTGGCTCCTGCCTTGGCCCCCGACATACGTGTTGGTCACCCTGCAGACTTTTTATTTCTTAAACCCCAGGTTCGTTTCCACCTGTAGCCTTTGCAACTGTCCTTGCCTCAGCCTGGAAAACTTTAGCGAGCAGCGAGTGGCTCCCGACACTCCCGGCTGAACGGCTGGCTGGTAGCAAGGAGTAAGAACCCACGTCAACTCCATGGGAGGAAGATTTAGTGTTTTAGATTCTCTGTCCCCCAGTGTCTAGCTCAGGGAATGGAGAAAAGGTCTTTTATTCACAGCATTTACCCAAAGTAAGTGCCTGGCAGAGGGATGAGAAGGCGGAGAAGTATTCAGGAAGAGAGGGTTCAGCAGACCCACTGCACCCACCTCCCCAGGGTGGGCCCTCCAAGGTGGGGAAATAGAGAGGAGTAAAGACACGCACCTTGCTTCCAGGGCTGGGGGGATATCAGCATTGCAGTGAGCTCTCAGGAGAGGATGACCAAGGTCACACTACAGGTGATGCTGTGGAAACAGCACAAGAGTGGCAGGCAGCGCCCTCAGACCTCAGGGGCCACGTGGCCTTTGTGGGAAAGGTCTCCATGGACAGGTGAGTGGGGAGGACAGCCACCACAGCAAGGCCACAGCTGGCCTCTTGTCAGCCATGTGGGACGGGCTGGGGCAAGGTGTGCGGTAAACTAGGGCTGGCTGTCCCAGCTCCTGGGAGCCAGTTACACACACAGCACATCCTCCCAGACACACACCTGTGACCCCTGTTCAGTGACATCATATGGTAGCTTGGAGTTGGCCCTGGTAGAAGAATTTATAACATGGAAATTGGCAAGTTCTAGAAGCAGGGCTCTTTCCTTTCTCCCCTGCCAGCTCCCTAGCTTCCCAGCACACCACTGGGGACACACCCGTAACTGAGCCATTTGCCCAATCTGAGGAGGATAAAATCTCTGAATAGAAACTCGTGTGACTTGTAGGAAGGTACGTGTTATTCTTTGCATGCAAGGGGCTTGCCACCGCGATTCTCTTTTACTTTTCCATGTTGGGGACGGTTTTAGGTGGGATTCCTCAGGAGCAGACTCAAGACAAGAGGCTGGCTACAGTGATTTGTTAGGAAAGTTCTCCTGGGAGGAAGAGGTCAGAGAGGAAGGCAGACAGGCAGGACGGGGCCACGCGTGGGGCCCAGGTCCTTTGCAGTTTCAGTCCTGCCTGAGGCTGTGGCCTTGCTCTGGCCGGTGGCTCTGGGCTGGGCTTCCGGAGACCACCCTGGCTGGCTATGGCTGTGCCAGGAGGGATGCTCGCCCAGGTGCCTCCAGCCTTTGGCCCGCAAGCTGCAGCCTGCCAGCAGCCTGGGGGGGGGGGTCTTCTAAAGGAGGCCTGGCAGCTAGGGCACAGACCCAGGACTCAGGGTGTGGTCTGCGCAGGGAAATCACCAGGAGGTGGCGCTGGGGCTGCCGTCTCCTGGGTTCTTGGCACACTGTCACCCTCTGTCACCCTGGAAGGTCCTTCTCTCATTTCGTTTTTGCTGCTTTATCCCCAGCCCCCCTCACCAGCCTCGAATGTGTTGGTGGGTGGAGAACACACCCCTCACACGTGGGCACGTGGGCAGAGGACAGGTTTACCTATGGGAGGGCGACAGGGTGCTGCAGTAACTCAGGAGGGGCTTCAGGGTTAGAAATGGCACACAAGCCAGAGTGGGGAGCAAGGGGGAGCCCCACTCTCAGGTGGCCCCGGGGCAGAGACTGGGTCACCTGCACATAAACACAGGGCACAGGTGTTCCTCAAACCCTGGCAACTCCAAGGTTGGGAATGGTTGAGGAAGGTTCCTGGCAACATGTCTGGGGAGGCCAGGCATGGCCGAGGTCAGCATTAGGGTGGCTGTTCAGGGCAGCAGCTAGGGAAGCATATGAGGAAGCTCTTGAGAGGGCGTCCGGTCCACGGCCCAGTGGCTCCACCAGATGAGTGCCAGGCATCAAGCTAGACCCCAGGACCAGCAGGGAGGGCACCCACAGCTGTGCCGCTTTTGTTACCCTTCTCGAGAGCTAGAGCAGGGAAACGGGCAGGAGTGTCCTTCTGTCTGTGCAGAGACAGACGCAGCCTGCCGCCCACCTCTGTGGCGGTTCGGAGTGGGCCTGCCCCTTCTGGTTGGCGAGTTTGTGTTCTATGACTCCATCCCATGAGCCTGCTGAACAGGGTGCTGGGCTCCCAGGAGCTGGGGACAGCTATAGGGAATGAGAGGGACATCAGTTTCCAGAAAGAAATGAATGAAATAGGGAACGGCTCTTCAGGGCGGCAGAGGCAGGGACGGGGAAGACACTGAGGAAGACACCTTCCCAGGCCGAACTGTGATCCTGGCCTTGGGGCCTGGGCGACGAGAGCCCGCATTCTGGCCTTTCTACCTTGTAAACCTGGGGACTTGCTCTTTTCCCTTCCCACCCCTTTCCTTTAGCAAAGCCCCTCGGCCCTTCCTGGGCTGGGCGCGGGGCTCCCCTTCTGAGTTCCCATAGAACGCTGAGCCTTGGTCCCCCTCAGTCTCTGAGTTTCTGGAAAGGGCAGAGGCGCTCCGTGGCCTATCACAGGACTTCCAAGAGGTCCCCAGGGGAGGGTGGATGGAGCAGAGGCGGGAGTGCTGAGAGCAGCAGCTGTGAGGAAGGGGACCCACGGTGAGCAACGCTCCAGAGGTCTGTCCAGAGAGAGAGAGGGAGGCCGGTGGGCGATGAATGACCTACAGAGTGACAAGAGAACCCAGGCCAGCAGGAGCCCAGGGCACTGGCAGGACAGGCTGGCCATCAGCACAGGCCTGCCTACCTTGACATTCTGTGCAAAAGCTGAAATGCTACTTTTCTGGACCTTGAGTCCCAGGTCACCCTGTGGTGTGGAGGTGGGAGGGCCCGGCAGACCCAGGACTAGACTTTAGACGCAGCTCTCAGGAATGGCAGGCCACAGCAGTGCCACACGCAGCAGCGTGCTCTTTATAAGGAGAAGGTCATTCTGTGGCCCCGAGCTGCTTTGGGCAGTCATCTTTATGTGGGTCCCCAAAGGGTCTATGCTTGGAGAAGCATGAGGCCCCTTCACAGAGATGGCGGCCAGCCCTAGTGCCCCTTAGAAACCGTCTGAAAAACAGGCAGGTCCTGGGGTGAGAACTGAGGAGCATCAAGAGAAAAAGACCAGGGATGGACGAGGGGGCCAGGCTGAGAGGGCGGCGGCTGGCGGTACTACTGAGTGGCAGTTGCTCGGGAGCAGTTGATGGGCAGCAGTTAGAACCCCAGGCAGTTGGACTGGTTCCGCTGCAGCGGGTAGGAAGGACCCTGACTGCTGGGACTCTAGAGCCTCCTGGGCTGAGGTCAGGGAGGCCGGGGCGAAGGCAGACTGCTGAAGATGCCCTTCTTGGGCCTTCAGACCCCCAGTGCCACTGTGGGATAAAGAAAGACCCAAGAACATGGAGAGCTGAAGGGACCAGTGCTCTGCTGGCCCCAGGGACTGGAAAGAGTTGGGGGGGGGGTGAAGAGCTTGGCCTTAGAGGTTTGCGTTCTTCTACGGCCGTCTGCAACCAGTGGCATCTCTACACTCGGAGCCCAGCTCAGTGCTAGCCAGTGGAGGCCTGTCTGGCCTTGGGAACAGTCGTTCCTAGAGAGAGTTTTTGGCAGGGGCAGCAGCGTCCATCAAGTCTGTTGGACTTGACAATAATTTGGTTTCTGTTTCCCTACTTGCTTGTGTGAAATGAGGCCTCTCCTTCCACACCCACAGCCCTGTGGACACTCAGGGCTCCCGGGTGGCAGGAATGCCTTTCTTGGTTGTTTGCCTGACTCAGCCTACACTCCAGTAAGCAGCCAGAAGGAGAGCCATGCTGTCCCCATGGTGTTGTCCAGCTTGACTACACTGAGACTTTCTGGGCCTCCAGGCCAGTCTTTCCTTCAACCTTCTGTTGCCAGTCCTTAGACACTGCTCAATCTGGTCACCCACGTTCTTCTTTTTAAGAAACACCATGACCAGCCCTGGAGATGTCCCTACCTCCCCCGGGCATCCTCTAGGTCTCAGCAAAATACCCCCTTAGTTTGAGGTCTTCCTTGATCACAGTGCCTCCCTGCCATGCTCTGCTGCCACGTCTGATAACTTCATTTCTAGTCCTTCCACAAAGTGTGGGCGTTCCCCTGGCCAGGTGGGCCACTGCAGGCTCCTTTTCTTCACCCAGCACCTGGCACACAGGTGTGGGCCTGATGAAGGAGCAAGCCCGGGTTTCTCTCCCGCCTGGCCCTGCCTCCTGCCAGGACAAGAACCGGCCTGCGGCTTTCTGCCAGAAGTCTCGGTAGCTCCGGTTTCCCTAGGCTCATGCTCCCAGGCTCAGGCACCTCTTCCCACTCTGGCCTGGTGGTCCCTCAGAGAGCTCGGCTCTTTCTGTACTGCGTTGTCTTTTTTCCCATCCTGACGCCTCTCTCTTCCCATCATGAGCTTGTTGCTTCCAAACATTGCCCTCTGAGTTTTCTTCCTCTGCACTATTTTCAGGATTCATTCTGAAATTAAACTTGTGTCACTGGAAACTCTTTTTTTTTTTTTTTAAATTAACTGTTTTTGTGCAGGGGCCGTGTTCTCCTCTAGCTACTTAACGTCTTCAAGGGTAAAGACTAGGGACTATAAACTTGTCCGAGGTGCTTTGAAGCACAAGCAGAATCTTCTCAAAATGAAGTGATTCATGAAGACAAATATGTTCTACTAGAACACAAATCCATGTGATAGCATCTGGGCAATGATTTCTTTCTTAAAGCTATTTTGAATTTTCTTGTGTCCTTGGAGTCATGTCGGGTACATTACCAAATATTGGTTGAATGAATTAAACTTTTAAAACATGGTCAGAAAATATACAGGCAAACCCTTATTCCATGAAGCATCTAGATATTCATAATCAACAAAATTACTTGGAAGTAGTGCTCCTAACTTGTCCTAGTCAGTAGTTTTGAGTGATTTTGAATGTTACAATTTATCGGCTAAACACAGATGCTGGTGGGGAAATAGTATTTTGGTTATTGAAGTTTTCTTTCCAGGCATCTCAGGGACATGATCCTTGGGAAGAGACATCTACTCAAAAGCATTTGCAGAACTGGGCAGTAGGCATGGAAGAATGTGCTTGTCCTGGGGTGGCAGTTTTACCATCCCAGGCGGGTTCTGTGGCTAACCAGCTGCAAGACTCTCTGGCCGTGGCTTGTCTCATTCATAGACATGAGGGAGCTAGAGTGGGCTCCCTCTGGTGGGTTAGTGCTGGGGGTTGTACTTCCTGGTCATGGAAGCTGTCTCCAAGCTCACCCTGATGGGGTGGGAAATGATCTTGCTATCTCAGGAGCAAGATGTCAGAAGTTCCTTTCTAATACGTAAATGAGGAACTGGAGTTTGACCTCAGGGACTTCCCAGGTGCATCAGGCACAGATTCAAGATAAGTCAGCCCTTGCCACCTCAGCAGGAGGGGCCGTGCAGCGGGCGGGCGGCTGGAAATGCCTCCTGGGGACCCATCTTTACTTACCTCTGTGAAGCACTGACCTTCACAGCTGTGGGGAAAATGATGGCTTAGAGCTCAGACCATCTGCAAAAGCAGGGTGGCAAGAAACATGAGGAAGAGGGTATTTCTACTTTCTTTACATGGTGACAGGTGGCCCTCCCAAGTCTTTATTGATACGTGGGGTTGGGCTAGTTACTTTCCAAAGACACGTGGAGAGAGTATTTAATGGACCTCATTTTCTCCAAAATAATAGAGTTGAAATAGATACCAGTCTGTGGTGTGATGTTGCATCCCTGAGATATTAGATACTAGAGAGGCTTCTGATGTGGTCTGACCTCTTGGGTTTACTGGCTTGAGATTCTTTGTTGGTAGGAAGGTCTGGGGCCACGCTTGCTGCAAACCAAACCAACTCATGGGAAACGCTGTGCAAATGAGTGCTTCCCCTTCTCAGCAGGTTTCCTTTCTCAGTGCTGATGGGCTCTAGGAGGAAACCTCGGGTGCTGGGGGCACTCTTCAGTTGCTACAGTGGAAAAAACAGGCTGATACCAGGCCTGAGAAATTCTCGGCTTTCTCAGTCTCCCAAGGCCTCCTCCTATCCACAACGAAGCCTCCTCCACACGCTGTCGTTGCTACTGAATAGACGGCTGACCTCAGTGCTTTCCTTCCTCTTGGCTTGAAACGCGTTGGGACGACTTGGCCTTTCCTCTTTACCCTGTTGGCAACAGCCTGGCGTCGCCAAGCTCCAGGTGTGTTCTGGCCATTCTGCTGCTTTCCATCAATAAACAGGCCATGGAAAGCAAGGGTTTATGTCCTGAATAGTGATGTTGATGCAGAGGACATTGTCAAGCTTGCCTTTTCCTTGATAGGAGGTGCGAGACAGTAGAGCCAGCATGCCCAGAGCTGGGAGCTTAACTCCCAGTTCAGTTTCACTCGGGCCCACCCAGTGTATACAGCCGGTGCTCTTGGTTGCAAGGGACAGAAACCCAACTCAAACTTGTTTAAGCAAAAGCAGGAATTTATTGGATCAGAGGATTGAGAGGTCGTGGGACGTGATGGTGTTGTCCAGCTTGACTACACTGAGGCAGGGGCACACTGTCAAGACTGTCCCTGTGTCCTCAGCTTCAGTCTTTCTGTGTGGGCCTCGTTTCCGGGTAGGATGTCCCTGCGTGGGGGGCCAATGCGGTTTGCCTCCCCCGACCGCTCGTGCTCTCCGAAAGAGTCGCTCCTTTTCTGATAATTCCGGCAGAAGTTCTGGGAAGAGGTCAGACTGAGCATCCTCAGTCACACGCTTGCTAGTGACTACGTCACTGTGACCCTGTGGAGAAAGAAACCTGAGGGCTGGGTCTGGGCTGGTGGCAGGGATCAGTCCTCTCCCCAAAGCAAGGAGAAGGACAATGGAGGGTAGAGGGGTGTGTCCCCCAGTGCCTACTGGGCAGGCCAACAGTTCTGTCTGTAGTTAGAGAATGAAGGGGGCCAGGCCTTCTCCCTGTGCCCAAGCACATAGCAGGGAGACCCGTGTGGTCCTCATAGGGTACAGCTGTAAGCTGTAGTGACTGACGCCTGCCCAGGAAGGAGTGGTGTCGCTACACCTCTACAGGGAAGTGAAAGTTCAGATACAAGAGGAAGGTATCAAAGTTATTATTTTATGTCCAGCATCACATTCTCCTGCACTGGGTCCCCTGAGGTGCTGATTTTGTTCCACGCTTCCTGAAGTGCAGAGATGCAATAGCCATTTAACAAGGAATTCTTGGCAACGGAGGTGGCTGTATTTTCTCATCAGTGTTCAAGAACAGGTTTGGCCATCACCTCCCTTTCCTGATGGCCCACAGTGGGGTGATGCCATCAGCTTCTCCTACGGCAGAGGGCTTTGTGTGATTGTGCCTGGGAGGCTGCTTTCATGAAATGCATTTTTAAAGACCACCTATTTTATAATTAAAAGTGACGCAGGAGCGGTATACCCTCCGCTGTCAGGTTGAGCCAGTGAGTCCGAGTGCCTGACATGCTGCCCACCTAGCAGAGTTCACATTCGTGTCCAGGCAGGATCCAGCTACCTATTTTTGCTGCCAGAAGGTGTTAACAGTGTTGTGGTTCTACACACGAGCCCAAGGGGCAGTCAGGGACCTTGGGAGGTGCAGAAGCACAGGCTGGGCTGCAGGCAGCAGGGGGATGTGAGGCGTGCAGGTCAGAAGTCCGAGGCTCTGGCCTGCTGTGAACCTCTCAAGTGCTGGCACTGACGGAGTGCTGCCCACGCTGACAGAGGCGGGGCCCAGGGACTGCCTTGTGTTCTTCATTGTAAGGGACTGTCTAAAAAAGTTGTTGTCTAAAAGCAAAGGAAACCTTGGGATACAATTCCTCTCAGCAAAGCACCCTAAACACCCCGGGAGTGTGGGGTGGGGTGGGGCTGGCTCACACGGGACAGGGACAGTTGTGGGCAAAGGCAGAGTTAACATAACCCCAGCTGAGCTGTTTTAGACACTGAACTTTGGCCACCCTTCTGAAAAAAGCAAAGGGAATACACTAAGAACTATAGACCAATAATATGCTTGATGAAAATGGATGCAAAAATCTTGAATAAAATATTAGCAATCTCCACTCAAAAGCACACCAAGAAGATTGTACACCATGATCAAGTGGGTTTCATCTCAGGAATGCAAGGTTAGCTCAATAGATATAAACCAATAAATGTAATTCATCACATCAATAGAATTAAAAAAAAAACTCACATGATCATCTCAATAGATGGCAGGAAAAAAAAGGCTTTGACAAAATTTGATACCCATTCATGATAAAAGCATTGAAGAAACTTGGGACAGAAGGAACCTACTGCAACATTATAAAGGGTATTTAGGCCAAACCCAAAGCCAACATCATACTGAACAGGGACACCTAAAAGCATTTCCTTCAACATCAGGAACAGGACCAGGTTGTCCACTCTGACCACTCCTATTCAATATAGTTCTTGAAATCTTAGCCAGAGCAATTAGGCAAGAGAAGGAAATTAAAGAGATACAAGTCAGAAAAAAAAGAAGTTAAATTATCTTTATTTACAGATGATATGATCCCATAGATCCCCCCAAAAAAACTCCACCAGAAAGTTAGTTAAAATGTTAGTCTGTGTGATAATCAGATCGGCAGCCAATTTCACAGAGACCCTTCAAAGTTCCTTGAGAGGCAGAGAGAGAAAGGGCTGCCGTGTGCTCTGATGGGGTACCTGCACCGTGACTGTTCCTACCCCAGGACAGTCACTCTTCCCACAGGGAAGTGTGAGTGAGCCAAGCAGTGTAAACCCAGGACAGCTGCAGAGCCTCATGCCCCAGGCCACAGACTAGGAACTGGCATCTCAGAAGTCCAAGCCGATCTAGCAGAGGTATTATTTGTTTCACATGGAATTTTGAGAAAGTTTGAATTGGTGGCAGACGTTTTTAAAAAATGGAACTTTCCATCCTCAAAAATGTGTTTCTGGCTTTTCTTGGGAAAAAAAAAAACCCAGTAGAAGCAGCTGCCCTGTTCCGACCGAGGCTGTGACAACCTGGGTCGTTTTCATGCCGCCCCTGGTCTTTGAAGTTATTTGAATTTGTAATCTTTGATGCTAAGTAGGATTTTCACTTTAAGAAGGGAGGGTAAAACAAGAAAAAGGGAGCAAAGTTATTTATTTTAAGCTGAACTTTCTTGGTGGAGAACCCAGACGCCATCCAGGGTATCAGGAAGGAAGTGCCACATGAATAGTGACGGGCCCGAGCCTACACTTCATGACCTTGACTTTTCTTGTTGCTTTCTGGTGTTTAGTCATATGATTAAAGTTCTTTAGAAAATATCCGCCTTTTTGGATGGACTGAAGCTTCTGAAGAGGCAAGGGGTGGTGGGAGGGCAGGCAGGAGCTGTGCAGCGTGGGAGGGTGGGTCCCGAAGGGCCCAGAAGCACATGCCTCCTTGGTCTTCCCCACCTGGAAGGTGCAGAGTCTTTTTGTTTATTTTGCTTTCTTCACATTTGTCAGAAAAGCTGATTGCCTGAGGCTGTAGCTGAGAAAGGTGTAAAAGAAGCAAGACAACTCTACACTACAGGGAGGTGAAAATTCAGATACAGGAGGCAGAAGTCTCTCTTATTCTTAAATAACTTTGATTTTTTTTTTTTTTTAATGGGCAGGGGTGGCCCGTAAGCTTGTGAAAAGCTTATCAAAGGAAAAGGGATTGTGTTGGGGTTTTGGAGTCGAGTTCTCCATTCTCGTGTTTCGAGTGTCGCCCTCGATTCAGGAGGGAGCTTGAGGTCACTTCACAGGTGACACAGACCCGGCCTGGGTGGAAGCTCAAGAAGGACTGCTACCTTACCACGCCTGCCAAGTCCCTGTGACCAGGCAGACATGCATCACCTTCTGGTGTAAAGTGGCCTCACCCAGGAGGGTCCCCGCTAGGAGACCACCTTGCTCTTGGGTGCCCCCTCTCCATCTGTGCCCACCCTAACATCAGAGCCGGTAGGTTCCAGCTTCTGACAAACTATCACATCTGTTGAGCTCTGACGGATTGGCTCTGTTTGCACCCAGGTTTTGAGGGGGAAGGAGAGGCTGTCCCAACCCTCAAAGTCTCCACTTCTCTTGCTCTTTCCTGGCTCTGTCCCTTGTCGTCTTTCCCCCTCCAGTGTGCCCTCTGAATGCTCCTCCAATGCTCTCGTTTTACTTCTTTCTGTCTCATTTCTCAGAATCTTCACAGGTGGCCATCTTGTGGGGGTGGGGGGTAGAAATTGGGCCAAATGCTGATGAACACCTGCTGTCTGAAGCCAGAGCCCTGGGCAGGCAGGCAGCCAGGAAGGGCTCATCTCCACAGCTGGGCGAGGCTCCAGGAGGGGAATTCTCCTTAAGGGTGACTGGGTCCTGGCTGTCAGTGGCCTCCTGGGGACGGGGACTCTGCTGGGAGAGACTGACTTCTGAATCAAAATCAGAGCAAATCCTGGATTTCTGTATTTAAAGCAGGAGGAAAGATAGAGTGAACGCTATACAATGTAAAGAGCCTCATTTGCAGGCCATGAGCACAGCTGCTCTGTTGAGGGTGGTGTGGGCCCTGGGCTTGAGGCTGCAGGGTCATGTAGGATGTGGGAAGGGGACATGGGGGTTCTCTGCCTTCTGAGTGGGAGGGAGGATTTTGCAACTGCCAGCTGAATGCTAGGGTTGGGGGCGGAGGCGGAGACAGTCTTTCCCCAAGAGGCCACATGATGGGAAGAAAGGGCAGTCCACTGTGGAGGTTCAGGTCTCCTGCAGAAATGGAGGTGGCACCCCGGGGGCACCCTGGCTCCCGGGGATGATTGGTAAAGACCCACTGGTTCACCACTGCTTTCGCTCCAGTCGTTATTTTGGGGTGAAGTTGAAGAGAAGGTGAAGTTTCATGAGCTGAGAGGCGTGGGGGTTAGGGCGGCCTCAGGGGCGGAGCTGAGAGTACTCAGAATTGTGCTGGAAGTTGGTAGAACTGTCAGTACCCTGCAGTGTCCCTCTGCTGCTGGGAGCCGGGGTGGGTGGTGAGGGGCAGGGAGTGACTGTGGGCCTAACCCTAGCCCTCACCCTGACTCTAACCCTAACCCTGACCCTGACCCTCTGCCTCCTGGGAGAGGGGTGGTTGGAGAAGGGCAAGGGGTGGCTGTAGGCCTAACCCTGACCCTAACCCTCACCCTCACTCTAACCCTCACCCTCACTCTAACCCTGACCCTGACTGTGATCCTGACCCTCTGCCTGCTGGGAGCAGGGGTGGGCGGAGAAGGGCAAGGCGTAGCCACGGGCCTAACCCTAACCCTCACCCTAAACCAGCAGAGGGGCACAGAGACCCTTTGTCCCAGTGCCTCTCACGCTTGCTCTTGATCTTCAGGTGCTGAGAAAATAACGATGGAGGAGGTTGTCAGGAAGCCCACAGGAGGACAGTGAGGGACCCGGGAGGCTCAGGCTACGTGTGCTAGCCGCACCTGGCAGGGACCTGTGGCCCTGGCTCACCAGCCGTTTAGAGGGTGGTGTGCCCACTGATCTGCTTTCCTCTAGAGTCGGGGACGAGATTTTGATGTGCCCTGTGCTCTCAGTGCGTTTGTTCAGCACAGGGATGACTGGATGGCCCGGCCATGTTTGGTGGCCTCCTTCCCGTGTCTGTGAAGTTACCTAATAGCAGTCTCTGTGACACGGGATGGTCATGAGTGTTGAACGACTCAGCAAATGCTCAGGGGGGACCTGCTATAAGGACCCAGAGTGCCCAGGGTGGACTTGCTCCAAGGGCCCAGAGTGCCCAGGGTGGACCTGCTCCAAGGGCCCAGAGTACTCAGTTATTTTATTTCTAATAGCTCGGTATGAGAGTCACACAAACCTCATAGTGGGACGATCTGGACATGGCTGGGGTGCGGTACACCCATGGCCCTTCATCCCCCTCACCTGGGACCTCCGTGGTTGCCATCTGAATCCCTGCTGCACCCCAGACAGCCTCAGCCCATCCTGTCCCAACTGGTATCTGCTTCCCATGGTGCAGATGGAATGATAACTCATGGGCACATCTACCTGAGCCTGGGCTCCGGAAGCCCACTCCCCCCGGATCCTGTTCAGCGAGGACACGAACAGGATCACTGAGCCCTCCATTCCTGGGGCTCCCGGCCCTTCCTGGCCACTTCTGGCCTGGCTGCAAATCCCCAGCAGGGTCTCTGTCGCTGCCTCCTGCCCAGCTCTGCCTAGATGTGTTGTGTACCCTATTCTTGCTTCTTAGAAGACATCTCTTCTTTTTCCCACATTACAACACCCTCCTTGCTCTGCCTCCCTCAGGAGTGTTGAGAACATTACTCAGTCTATAAATTTAGTAGTGGGGAGAAGAACAGGAGGAAACTGGAGACCATACAAGCCTGGGCTGGGCTGAGCCTGGTGTGGTCAGGCAATCAGGTGGCTGCACGTCCAGGGGCCTCTTGGCAGTCCCTCCTGTGGATGCAGTTGGCTTCCTGGTTGTGGCCAGAGGTGCCCTGCCCTGCAGGAAGCCCTCTGTCGGCTTAGAGCGAGGTCTGCCTTTCCTGGCGGGGACCCCAAGGTGTACACATTGTGGTTTGTGCCTGACTCTGCGCTATCATGGGTGGCCGGTTCTCTGGCCTTTGTTCTGCACAGGGGATGGGCCCAACCTGCACCTGCTTGTTCCAGAAAACTCTTCTCCCAGCTGCACAGTGACACCTGAGAAGCAGCCCACGCCCAGCCCGCGCTCTCCAGCCTGTCCTCAAACTCCCCCACCTGCTCGCCTCTGTGTTATTTCCTGGCTTGGGTTCTACCTGGGGCCCCTCCTTGTTTGGAAACAGTGAGGGCAGAGGCTGGTCCGCAGAGCTCATGGCTTCTCTAGTGGCCACAGTGCTGTCCGGCACATAGTTGCTCAATAAAAATCTATTGGGTGAAGGTCTTGCTTCTCCAACCAGACTGGTGAACTCTTCACCACATGCTAACTGATTGCGCCCTGGAGGTCCTAGACCGTCACCTCTGGCAGCATGAGAATAATGGCTAAATCAAACTTGGCTTCCTTCTCAAAGCACCTGGAACACAGACAATGCCGGGCCCACATCCACACGCAGGGCGGTCAGTGGGACCCGAGAGGAAGACACCTGGGGTTGCAGCTTCCCAGTTGTGCTTCGGGTTTTCTCCTCCTCCACGTCAAAGTTAGGGGAATGTGGGCGGGAAGAGATGGGATCTGGACCCCAGTTCCGTGGGTGCCTCTAGCTGGCTGTGGGGGGGCACAGGCAAGGGGCCCCCTGGCCCCTGCGACTCTCATTCCTCACATCTGTGAATACGAGAATCAGACCAGGGACCCTGGGGCTCCCTTTTACTTCTGGATTCCAGACCTGGTCCCCTTTGGGCCAGTACCAGCACCACCGACATACTGCTTCAATTTGGCTTTTTGAGTAGGTGAGCTGAAAAATGATGGCTTATCTCAGCATGAAGCTGGGGGAGGCACGAGGTGGGAAAGGACCAGGGGAGGGGAAGAGGAGCTTGTGGCGAGGAGCCAGGTCTGTGCCGTGCCAGCTCTGGTGTTCAGGGCTCGCTGTGACATGGGCACTCATGAACACGTGGCACACCACTCATGGGAAGGGACCTGAGAAAAAAGTCTGGCGGTGGGAGTGAGAGGCACAGGTGAGCTCTGCAAGGCAGCAGTCATGCTGGGCTCAGGTTCACAACGACCCCTGGGGAGGGGACGCTGCCCTGTGAAGTGTCCCTCAAGGGCCCCAGCTGATGCCCAGAAGCATATGTGCTGGGGAAGGCAGGCTGCTGGGCACGGTGGGTGGCGGGCTCCCTGGGTGGGTTAGGACCCATCCCTCCTGAGTTGCAGACGGGCAGGCGGATGGCACCTTGAGAAGACAGCCCAGTGCGTCCCCTGAAGCTGTGCCCTGGCCTTCTGGTTGGCTCCCAGCATGCATTTCTCTCCACCCTGTTGTCTGGCTGATCAGGCACCAGGGCTGGGAACCAGGGCCTCCCTGCCCACTGTTGGCAGGTGCTGAGAGAGTTCCTGCAATAGTCATCTCTGGTGTGACGGGATTCCACGTACCCACTGAAGCCACTGAGGTGCTCGTTCCCCTTCCTTTCCTCATCCCCTGTCAAGCTGTGCCGGTGTGCATGGGAGTGGGCCTCTGCCTCAGTGCCCCCGTCTGGCACCCTGGACTCTTGGTGGCACTGAGCACGGCCCTGCAAATCCAGCCTGAGTGTGGAGCAGCGGAGGCCCCGCCTGGCTCCTTGGTCCTCCTAGCAGGAGCACGGAAGTATAGTGCCGGCACCCGCAGGGCCCCCTCCACCCAGTCACCACTGCAGTCCACTGCCAGGCCCCAGGGCACTGGACCCCAGCCTCTTGGCTGGCCTTGTGGATGGACGGGTCTTCTCTCTCTGGCTGGCAGTGTTGGTTTCTGTCACTGGCAATGTGCTCGCACACGACCCCCGTCCCTCCTAAGGTTCAAGTCTGGTGTCATAGCGAATCTTCCTGAGAAAGAGACTTCCTCTCTGAACGTTGTCTGGACCCCACCTCCCTTCCCCGGAGAGAGCTGCAGACTGTGTCTTTGACTGTTCCGAGGTTTACAGAGACTAACGGACGACTTCAGGGATGATACATTGAAAAGAAAATGAAGAAATCACCTGGTTCCAGGGAAAGGCACCCCTCACTCCCTCCCAGCACGCGGACAGTGATACTCTTAGGAGGAGCGTGCAGACGCATGTCAGTCAGGAGGGTTTGGGGGGATATTTGTGCCTCTCCTTATTTTTCAGTCTTGATCTTTTGGTCTTTACTTGTGCCCATGGGAAACCAGAATAGTCACGGAAAACAGCTGTTTGCATGAAGTCTGCCAGTGAAGTCCGTCTCTACCCACATGCCAGTCACTGTATCTCACCACTGAGGCCTGTGGAACAACTTTGAGTGAAACATACTCATGGGGGTCCCAGTAGGAAGACAGGGAAAAGCTCAGCAACCCTTGCAGGTGCCTGTGACTGGTTTCTGTCTGAGCTTCTCTGGTGACAGAGGACCCATTATCTGTCAAGGAAGGCAGTGGCCTCTTTGATGGCTCTGTTAAGTAGGTCTTGTTTTAATCCAGAAAGGGTCTCCTCGTGTGAGCGGTGATCTTCCCTTCAGGGCCACATGGGTGCCACAGGGGTGCTGCTGTCACCTGGGCTCTCCAGAAGTCAGAGCCTGGGGCAGAGGAAGAGGGTGGGGTGGAGGGACATGTGATGAAGAGCGTCCGCATCAGAAAACTGGTTTTTGCCTGGAGTGAGGGACTCCTCCATCCAGGGACTGTGCCTCTGAGAAGTCACACCGACCAAGCCCCAGGACATTCCCTGGGTGGTGGAGAGGGGAGGATTCATGCAGGGGCACTCACGTCCAGTTAAGTGCTAACTCCCCTGCCCTCCAGGTCACATCATGTGGGTGTGGACGCCTCTGGGTGCCTACCGGCCACGAGTGCAGAGTGGGTGGCAGGAGGTCTGAGGCCAGGGCTTGCAGGGAGGATGGTTCCTGGGCTGTGTCTGCATTAGGTTGGTCTGAGCTTGGTTGCCATGTTGGTATAGCTCAGCACTTTAGTGAGCAGGAACACAAAGACTGCTAGGAAAACAGGTGTGAAATAAGTCACCCCTGGGTGACTGGGGTGCTTGGTCAGGTCAGAGGCCCTAAAAAGGAACATCTGGCCTGAGGGAGAGCTACACTGAGGGTCACTGAGTCGCTCGATGAGCATCGAGTGCCTGCTCATGCCAGGTAGTGCCAGGTCTTGGGAGGCGATGGAGCTCCCTGGGCAGGGCTTCTGCTGGGAGAGCGGGCACCTGCTTTAAACAGTGACAACGCAGTGAAGATGCATGTGGTGGCAATCGTGTGATCACATCCTAGTGATGAACTGCTGAGAATACACAAAGGGCACCACCTCCCCTGAGGACGGTGGCAGGGTCTGCCCTTGTCCAAGGGAAGGAAGACCCTGACTCTAGGAGCAAAAGGCACTGGCCCCCACAGCCTGGGATGGCATGATGGACAGACGCGGCAGGACCCCTGATCGGTGGCTTCACGTTTTCTTTGAAACACTTAAGATAAGGTCATCAGCCCATATGGTGGCAGAATAAAAACAAAAAAGAAGCCCTGCTGCAGGTGTGACAGACTACGGATGGCATCTGCCCCGTGCAGGGGAGGGCACATGTTTGGAGGTGGGGCACAGAGTCCACCAACTCCTGAATGTTAATAGGACGATTTCCTCCCAAAGCCTGGAGAGCTGAGCTGGTGACACAGAGGGGTCCCTGTCTTCGTTACTGTTGCTGTCATTTAAAACCCAGTTCCCATCTTACCCCAACAGGGGGTGCTGGGTCCAGTCACTTGGCTGGAACGGTGTCCTGCCCTTTGAGTTTACCCATTTTTCACAAACTATTTTTCACAAAGTATTGTTTTCTGCTCCTTGTCAGGAGATATGGAATTTGGCTTGTAAAGACCCCTCTTGGAGTGCCCAGACCCCCAGGGCAAAGTGGATTTTGGTGGTTCTTGCTTTTGTGTTTGTGGGTTGGGGTTGGGGTGGGGTGAGGGCTGGAGGTAAATCTCATCAGCATGGGGAGGCCCCACATGTGCAAGATTCGAGGTGGCAATCGCCCCCTCCCTCCCTCGTGTTTGGCTGTGGACACAGTGGTCAGGTTCTCAGGACCATGGCTGGGGCGGGAGGCTGCTGGAGTGGGATGCTCACCCAGATGGGTCACAGAGGTTGTGTGTGGACAGCTGCCCACACCACGCTCCCTGGGAATGCCTCAGAGACTGAGGGCATTTGGGAATATGCAGGAAAATCTGTTCCAATCCACTGTTTGATGAAGGGCCTCATTTTGACCGTGTCCTGCTGAGATGAAAAGGGAAGAGAGGGAAGTCACTGGCCTGGGTCTGTGGACAGGGGGAGAGGACTTGGGTGCATTCTTCTCTGGGCAGTAGAAGCTTTGCACCCAGAAGTTAGGATCATGGACCCGAGAGTTATCTGCTCTTCATAAATTGAAAAACTGCCCCACCCTCCCTTGGTCTCTGATGCTCCACAGTCTCACAGAGCCCAGTCTGAGCAGTGTGGGGTGAGGGCAGATGAGCCACTCCTGGATGCGTGTCTCTGTTCACCTTTTGTTCCCAATTCCTTGAAGACAGGGACACATCCTGCGTGGTCACCTTCCCAGTGTTTCCTGTCCAGTGAGCATTTGTGAACATACTCACCTCCTTAGAAGAAGTTGCTCCGTTTTGAAGATTGGACATTGAATCTGCTGTTGGAATTTTAAAGCTGGGCCTTTTTTTCTTTTGCTGTGATATCAGAAAAGTCCCACTTCCCCTCTGCGGGGGAGATAGTAGGAGTCCCCTGCTCTCAGCATCTTCCTTTTGGGGACCCAGCTCCCAGGCCCCTCTGATTTATCCTGATGGTCTCTGGACTTTTGAATTAGGAAGAGAGGAGCAGCCAGTGCAGAGCATCCGGGAAACAAGTGGCTGCATTGTTAGCTACGGGAGATATTTAAAGTGTGGTCATCACATGTGAATTTCATCCCACACAAGCCCAGCTGGGAAAACAGATAACTGTTCAGACAGCCCTCTGCAGGCTTGGCTGAGAGTTCCAGCAAGTCCTGCGGATTCCCTCCATCAGTCCCAGTAGGGAAGAAGAGATAGCTCTGCCCAAACCTGGAAACTCATCTTCTCAGAAATCCAAGGGTGTAGCTGTCCTTGGGCCTTCCTGGTGCCTGTGAATCTGTCAGTGAACAGTCAAGTGTTGCCTGGGCAGGTCACGCTGCTCTGGAAGTCAGATGCTATTTCTGCTTCACCACCTCTGATGCAGCTACTGAGTGGGTTGTCCCTGGACTTCACACTCCAGTGGGAAGCTGAGGGCTCAGGGCTGGGCTCTGGCAGGGAGACAGAGGAGGCCCATGCTGGGGAGTGGCTGGCACTGAGTCCCTGGGGTGGGGGGGGGGCGGCGTCTGCCTTTGGGTCCTGGTTCCTTCCCCATGCTGGGGTTATCCTGGCAAAAAAGTCCAGGTGATTTGACTAGATGATTTCTAAGGACCCTTCCAGCTATCTGTGTATCCCTGCTCCCAGGGCCTTGGAATGCAGGCAGCATCTTTACCTGAGCTTCCTGTGGCCACCTGGTAAAGGCACACAGCCTGACTGTCCAGGTACGTCAAGTTGCCGGGCATGAAGGCTAGACCTGGGTGGCTGGGCTTGCTGGGAAGGACACGCCTCCTTCCAGGCCACCGGAGCATGCGGTCCTTGCCGGCTGTTCCCACCCATCTTTCCCTGCCTCGAAGCCAGGTCTAGACATTACTCCCCAATTGATCCTGTCACCATGACACACTCTGAGCAGCCCCTACCTCCCTGCTGCTGCACAGACAGGTGGACGCTGTCGGAGGAAAGTGTGCCCAGGTCCCCACCTGCCTGTGGGCTGAGCTCAGCAGGATCTGCCCCCTGGAAGTGCCTTCCTCTAGCAACTCACCTGCAAGCTGCTTTCGGCAGCGCACCCCCTCCTCCCTTTCACAGCCAAATTTCTTGAAAGCAGTGTCTACATCCGCGGGCTCCCTTCCTGTCTCTTGCTCTGTCCGTGGCCCGCAGAGTCTGGCTTTGTCCCTCATGGGCACACCCCTGAAACTGCAGGAGCTCAAGGTCCACCCACGACCAAGGGCCCTGGCCAACTGTTGCCGCCACCCCCAGGAGACCTGTGCCCCATTTCCGCAACCTGGTCTCCCCCACCTTTGGCTGCTTGTGTGTGGCCTCGAGGGTCCAGCTGTCTTGGGTCCCCTTTGGATGGGCCCCAGACGTTTTCCTGTTAGGCTCCATGCTCTGGACTGAGTGCAGAAGGGAGCACAGGCAGGGATGGGGCACAGAGACTGAGGGGGCTGCTGAGGTGGCAGAGGTGCACAGCCCTGGGCCACATGGGCCCGGGCAGCTGGGGTGCTCAGGGGGGCCTGGTGTGTGCCACCTGCAGGGTGACTCTGAGCACCTGGCAGGCGCCTTTCCTGGAACAGGGCCCCTGATGATAGGGTGGCATGGCAGCCGCCTGGACCAGGGTGGGTGAGGGTTCCCTGCAATGAGCAGCTCCTGGGTGGCCCACAGCACCCGCAGGAGCCAGGGGCCATCATGGTCACCAACACGGAGTGCGCCAGGGTCTTGGGAGCAAGCCCACACTGAAGGAAAGCCGGTGTCCAGCGGAAGGAGGAGACCTGGCCCCAGAGGCTGCTGTGGCTGGTGCAGATGGTGGGAGGGGGAGCAGGGCGGCAGGAAGTGGGGCTGCCATTTGCTCCATGGCCCTCCAAAGGAGCTGCTTGGGTCGGGCCCAGGAGAGTGAGTTCTGAGTATCACCGCAGGAGCCAGCGGGCTCTTGAGAGGGTCCACATGGTGACAGGAGATAAGGAACCCATGTTTTCTTGGTACTTCTGATTGGAAACTGAGAAATTTTAAAATTTTTCAAGAAACTCAAAGGGTCTCCCGGGTACCTGCACTAGTTATAAACACGCAGTTCCTGGGTGGACACGAAAACCCCGTCTGGCGCAATATTACCTGAGCAAAGGTCGAAACTTACATGCCACGGTTTCAGCCACGTGACATTGTAGACACTTGAGTATAATCTGGAAAAGAACCTGGGGGACTGAAAAGAGCTCTGTTACTGTGGTAGGCATGTGGGTGGGTGGGTTTTAGACAAAAAAACTTTTCATTTGATTGACCAATAATACAATGAAATTATGAATAAATTCATTTTCTTAATGATGGTCTATTTCAAGGGTGAAGAACGGAAACCTCGAATTTTCTTTGTTTTTTTCTCCTGGTGATGTAGTCTGCTCTACCCTTTTACTTTCACCTGAGTAGGCTTCTGTTTGGAAATCACAACATGAATATGTCTGTAGCCATTACTTATTTTCTCATTCATAAGCAAAAATATATTCATTAAAACAAAGTAATGGAGGAGGTGACCACAGCTGAAGAGACACTATATAGCCGATTCTACTGGAGTCCCGGGAAGGAAATGATCTACTATTGGGATTTGGAAGGTGCTTTTGTGAAGGTCTCCCCATGTATAGTTCCAATGGATGCTGTGAGCCCAGGACTGGGAGCAGAAAGCAAGGAGACCACTGGGGTCTGAGCAGGGCTTTTTAGATCTCTTTCTCTTTCCTCTCCATTCCTACTACTCTGAGAATTGATGGAGATGTGGGTGTGACGCCCACCGTGGAATGGGGCGTGGTCTGACCCCAACAGCACATCAGCCTCCCTGGGGGGAAGGTCGTATGCTCTCCACTGCCCTTGAGCCTTGGTGCACTTACTTCTCGTATGTATATGTGACCTATCACCACATGAAAAATTGATGACCACTCCTTGTCCCCCACTGGAGCATTAGACAGGCTGGGCGCAGGTGGACACTGCTGCTGTGGTCTGGGCCCAGTGGCCCTACAGCTACTGAAAGCTTTGGACCAGGATGGAAATCCAGCTGCGGTCCCCATCAGGCCCACCCTGCACCCTGCTTCCACGCTCCAGGGTTAGTTATCTATCACAGCGTAACAGATCTCCCGCAGAGTTAGATGCTTCACAGGATCACAAAAGCTCTCACAGTGACTGGAGAGCCCAGATGGGCTGGCCTCGGCAGGAGCCCTTGCTTGTGTTCACGCAGGCCACTTGGGCTGCTGCTGGAGGTCTGCAGTTTCCCTGGGAATAGGAGCAGCAAGGGACCCCAAGGGCATCAGAGCGTCTTTATGGTCTGGCCTTGGAAGTCACTCTGTGATGTCTGTAGTTTCCTGTTGGTTGCACAAGTCAGAGCAGAAAGAGGAACAAGAGGGTATTGAAGCCGGAGTTCGAGACAGAATTCAGTGCTCCTGCCTCTGCTGGCAGGTGGCTCTGCTTAAGCAGCAGGCCCTGCACTGCAGAAAGCCCATTTTAGTGTCGGCTCATCACAGCAAGGGACGCCTGTTGGCCTCAGCTCCAGGGCCGATGCTAGCAAAGCTGGATTCTTGCCCGTGAGGGCTGAGTGAGCTGTGGCAGACCTGGCAGCTCACCTCCAATTTTTCTCTGAGTTCTTGTCTCACAAATCCCAAGAATGAAATTCACAGACAACAGAAGGCAACAGCAAAAAGGAGTAGGGTTTATTAAGTGTGAACAATAGAAACAGAGCTCTCACAGGGCAGGAGGGGGCCTCTAGGGGTTGCCACTTCAGGGCACTGGGTCTAGGGTCTTATTTAGTTACTGGGTAGGGGCATTGGCCAATACCTATGCTAATCGGGGTTTGTAAAAGTACCAACACTATTGTCAAAATCTATGCCAGGCAGCTATTGGAAAAGTACCAGAGTGATTGGTCTGGCCAGTGACCTAATTGGCTGTGCCCTTCTGGCCCTTGAGTATGAACTTTCCCACAGTCTCTATTGGGGTCTGCTGCTCTGGGACAGAGGTTTGGCTGGGATGTTTGAAATGTTCCTACAGGTTGACCTCATTTACATTGAAACATGACTTCGATTGGGATCCATTAATGATCTTATTCAGTAGGAATAGCAGGGAGAGAGGAGGCCACCCTGGAGAGTGGTGACCTCAGCCCAGTCTGGCCCACCGTGTCTCATGTCCTTCCCACAGCAAAATACAGCCACCTTCTCTCCGGGCTCCCCTCGGCCTCATGCCACAGAAGCCTCAACTCCAACGATCCCAGATCTCAGGGTCTAAACAAGGCCCAGTGTCGCTGAGGCTGCTCGGGTCCGGTTCCTCCCACGTCGTGCACACCCAGCACCCACGTAGGATAGGCTCACACCTTCCTGTCCAAAAGGTGGGAAGATGGAGCCATGGGGAGCCCCTGGTCCAGAGGGGCTCTGGAATCCGCCTGCACATTTTGAAGGCTCCCTGCTCCAGCTGGGAGGAGCCCCTGCCGCTGGCCTGACTCTGCCTTGGCCTCCGGCTCCTTACAGCCTTCCTGACTGTAGATATTTGAGGGTTCAGAGGCCACTTTCCATTGGGCCCTTGCTCCGCCCCTTTGAGTCCAGGTTGGGGCTGATCCTGCCCAGTTCTCTAGTCCTCATGGGCCTCCTGTGCTAAGGGACGTGTTCCCGGAGCCGACATTCACATTCCCAAGTCTCTTCAAAGTGAAGCTTGATATAGTAAGTCTTAGGCTGCTACCGAGACACAGAAAAGGCCTTGAAGTTCTCAGAAGCCTTGGAATCTGCCTCAGAGCACCTCAGAGTCACCTCTGGACTCGGTCTTCAGACCACGTCTTCTTGTGAGGCCTCTGGGTATGATGATTTTGCTCAGAAGCCAGTTCCTTACTTTAGCTCTTTGCCATCTAGAGAGGATGGGAATCTTCAAACCTCACACTTCCCGGCTCTTTCTGGCTTGAGTCCTTCGATAGCTCCTCTCTGACCCACTGCATTTCAGTAGGACCAGGAAGAAATCAGTAGCACCATCAGAATCCAGCAGTATTGCCTGGCTCACAGGTCTGTTTGTGTTTGGCATTCTGCAGAGGACCACATTGCTAAACTGTTTGACAGACCCTCCAGCAGTGGCCTCCTCCCCAGGTTTCCTTTGAGTCTCACAGGTGACCTCAGATGTCATCAAGTTTTTGCTAGCAGTCCCTTCAAAGTCCTCTCAACTTTTATGAACACTCCTAAAAGCCTGCTTAGCCCCTGTCCACTGCCAGATCCACAGTGTGCTAGCTTTCCATCACTGTGATGAATTACTTGAGATGATCAGCTTGTAAGGAGGAAAGGTTTAATTTTGGCTCACAGCTTCAGAGGTTTTGTTCATTGTCGTTTGGCTTTGTTGCTTTGGGTCTGTGGTGAGGCAGGACTTCCTGGTGAGATCTTGTGGTGGAGCAGAGCTGCTCACCTCATGCCAGTTGAGAAATGAGAAGGAGGAAGGGACCAGGGTCCCAGTACCCCTTCAAGGGCATGCCCTGCCCCCGAGACCTAACTTCCTCCTGCTGGACTCCACTTCCTAAAATTTCCATCACCTCCCAAATGGAACCAGAGGCTGTGACCAAGCCTTTAGCCTGTGGGCCTCTGGGGACATTGATGACCCAAGACGTAACACAGGACATCTCCCACATTGCAGGTCTTCATCACAGTAGCATTCCACTTCTGCATTTCAGAGTCTGTAATTTCTTGCTAAAAAATAATCATTCCAAAGCTCAGAGGCTTAAACAAACAAACAAAACAAAACAAAACAAAAAACCCACAAACAAACAAAAAACATTTATTATCTTACCCATTTTCTGTGAGAATAAGGGAGTTAGAGAGTGAATCAGCCCGGTGGTCCTGCCTCGGGGTCCCATGGAGTGGCAGCCCAGGACGGCTTGTCTGTCCAGTTTCACACTGTCTCACTCACACACGTGGCAGGCATGGTGGGCTGTGGGCGTGAGGCCTCAGTCCCCTGACCCGGGGCTCTTGAGTGCTGCCCCATGTTCCTGGAGGCCACAGCAGGTTTCTCTGAGACGAGGGAGGGCTTGCATCATCTGATCTTTGACCTGACTTGGAAGACACACTCACCTGTTTCTGCAGTGACAACCTGCCCTGCTCACTGCTGGGGGGTGGAGGGACACTGCGGGACATGAGTGGCAGAATGTCACACCCTAGGGGCTACCTTGGAGGCCCACTGCCACAGAGAAGTATGGAGCCACCGTAAGACACGGTCACACGAACATGTGTTCTCAGAAAGGAGACAGCATGACAGCGTGCAGGCACGTAGGTCTTTTGAGGGGTAATGTCCTAGATCCACGGCAATCAGGAGCAGCAATGGCTGACAGAAGGGACAAAGCCCTCGGTGCTGGCCACACGACGCTCGCGTTTGTGCCGGTGCTTGTGTCTCTAGACAAATGAATTGTTCTGTTTGGGATGTTTTCAGGTTTTTATTTCTGCTTAATGTTCTGCTCTTGAGATTTCTTCATGGGAACGAGGCTTAGTCCTCTGTCAGTGCTGTGCTGTGCTTGATGGGGCCACAGTACCCCTCTGGCCCTGTCTCCAGATGGCCGCCAAGGTGTCCCTGCCAAGTGGTGTCCCCTGCTCTTCAAGAGCAGTTGCTAGGGAGTCACCTGTGCCTTTCTCCTTGTCTAAGGGTGTGAGAACTGCTCTGGGTACAGACAGAGCCAAGAAGTACCTGAACCCCAGAATACATACCTGGTGGCTTTGAGAAGGTAATGCCACATCATTTTTCAAACTGGACATAGCAAATTATATTCTCACTGGGATTTAAAAGAATTTTCTTTGCTCAACATCTTGGTACTGTTTTCACTTTTTGATAATTTTTTCCCCTGATAGATGTAAAAGGGCATCTTATGTTTTCTTTGATTTCCATTTCTTGGTTTCTAGTGAGGATGACTTTTGCAGATTTGGGCTTTGGTCGTCCCTGGTTCTTCTTTTATGAATGTTAGTTTGGGTTGCTGACCTATTTTTTTCATTGGGTCGAATCTCTCTGCTCTGGGCCCCTGAGGCAGGGACTCGGTGATGTCACTGATGACAGGAAGACCTGCTGTGTTGTGTTGTGTGCGTTTTCTGTGTGTCAAAGAGGCCTTTCTCAGGGTGCCCCCATAACTGCTGCGGTGCTGACCCTCACACCCTGGGCTGCACCCCCAGCAGTGGCAGCATACACTTATGGAGGACATGCCAGAGAGTGAGCCCTTTGAGGGCAAGGAACATTGTCTGTCTAGTCAAGGATGTGTTTCCCACACTCCCAACCCACAGCATTCTGTGGGTACCCAGGAAGCACACCCTGAGTGAGTGAGCAGGAGCCCACCTGACCTGGGCGGCCTGACTCATGCATGTGTCTGGAGCGGGTGTGGCTGGGCAGAGGGCAGGGGGCAGGGGGGCATGAGTCTGTTCACGCTTCCCCGGGCTCTGAGGGGCGTCTTCAGCAGAAGGTTTGCCTGCTCCTTGCAAAAGGTTTTGTTTTCCAGCCCCTCTCACTGCTCCTCGAGAGGCCCCGCTCCCTCTCCTGTCACGGAAGTCAAAATCTTTTCAGCAGACCCTCGTCCTGCCGCCAGGGGTCCTCAGCAGGTCCCCCTATAGGGTCTCAGCGGGTGATTCTCAGCCACTCGTCTCTGTCTGGCTCTCCAGATGGCCTTGCACCGTCCAGAATTCTACAGAAATTGCAATCATGACTTTGGTCTGGTCTCTTGATGCAGCATAATTACTTTGAAGTCCGTCTATTGTGGTGAGTATGGTCAGTATTCTCCTCCCTTACTGTGAGTGGCAGTCCCCCTAGAGGGCATGCCACCCCTTGTTGATTCAGCTGGTGACAGACACGCCTTACGTTCAGGACCTGGGCAATTTCAGACCTACCACATGCACTCTGTCCCTCTCTTCGTTTGGGCACGGGCTTTCCTTTCTCTTGGTGAAGTACTCAGGGGTGGAAGAGTGCAGGGTCATGGGGTTGGTGTGTGCTTGACGTTCTAAGAATGGGTTGGAGTGTTTTCCAAAGTGGCTGTGCCACTCCACACCTGCCTGAGCCAGGGGGGCCTCGAGGTGCTCAGGTTCCTGCCCACATTGAGTGGGATCCTGCTAATTGCCAGCCCTTGCAGCGGGGTGAGGTGGTATCTCACTGAGATTTTAGTTTGCACTTCCTTAATGACCAGTGATGTTGAACCTTGTTTCATGTGCTGCCATGTTAGCCATACATCTTTGCTGAAGTGTGTGTCAAATATTTTTGCTTCTTTTCTTTTTAATTAGGCAATTTACTGAGCTGTAAGAGTTCTTTATATGTCAGTTGTTGGGGGCCTATTTTGAAAGGTTTTTCTACCAGTTGTTGACTTGTCTTCTCATTTTCTTAATGTGTTTTGAAAATCCAAGGACTTTAATTTAAGAAGAAGATAAAAAGGATGAATTAAAAGTTCAAATAGAAAGGGCCGTCTGCTATTAGCCAGGGGATGTGGCTGACTTGACCCAGTGAAGTGCCTGAGATAGAAAACAAAACAAAACAAAACAGAAATCTAGCTTCTTAGCAGTTCCTCAGGGACATCTGGGGACCTGACTCCGTGGGACCCGAGGAGAGGATCCAGATGCTCAGCCTGTGCAGCCATCCTGGAAGGCCCTACCGCAGCTCCATGCCCGGCGCCCAGCCTGGGTGGTGTGCAGACCTTTACTTTCCTCTTCGTTTGTTCTTAATGCCCCACCCCAGGTGTGTAGCCCGCCTGCTGTGCCCCTGTCCTCTCACTGAGGTGAGCAAATGCTGTTTGACTCTGAAATGTCATCTACTGCTGCGCCCAACAGGAATCCGGCCTGTATCGACCAAGCAGTGTGTGCACACCACAGCTTCCTCTTTCTCGATTTACTCTTTAGGTTTGCTGAAGCACATCCCCTGGTAGCTTCCTCCAAAAGGCGTGTGAAAAGTGGGTTGGGATTGTGTGAGGCTGAATTTGTTGATGTTCTGGAGGGGCCACGCTGTGCCCCGATGGGCAGCAGTGCTATGGCTGTTGAGGAGTGGGATATCTTTCCACTTTCTTTTTTGGTTAGACTTTCAGTTTGGATATGACCTTGGATTCACTGGTGAGTTTCCAAGACGGCACACAGTTTCTGTGTAACTGTGCCCCGTTTTCTCCATTGTTGAAGTTACACTTCCACGTCTGCCAAAACCCAAACGATGATCAGAGCAGGTGACGGGCAGCTCCCGGGTGTATTCAGACTCCACCAGCTTTTCTGTCATCCCCCTTTGATTCCAGAGTTTGGTCTGCGGCTGTGGGGCCTTTCGATGTCTCCTCCTCTGCTCTGTGCGTGTCTTCCGTGATGCTGGCAGCCCCCAAGAGCATGGCCAGCCACCCTGGGCTGCTCTGCACTCCAGGTTGTGGCCACGACTAGACAGGTCATGGGTGTTCAGAAAGTGCCGCAGAGGTGAAGTGCCTTTCTGGCCCTACCACATCCGAGGGCTGTGCTGTCCCCAGGACACTCCTGGGGATGTGAGACACCTGTCAGTTTAGAAGTGTCTGCCAAGCTCCTCTCTGGAAATGCGGCCAGAGACCAGCAGCAGTGGGCCTGGATTGTGCCCTGTGCCTGTGTAGACCCTGAGGCCCAAGAGACGCAGCACTGTGGGTCAGCTCCATGCAGTAGGGAACCTGGCCGGGCTGGGCTTGTGCATGCGCTCGGTCCCTAGTGCTGCAGGCCCCCTTGTGCCCACAGCCTCCCTTGTTTGCAGATATTTCTCTTTCTTGCAGAAGGGATGCCAAATTCTGTGGTCCAGCTAGAGGTCTGTGGGTGTGGGGGCACGCACTCTGTCTTCTCAATGTTTGTACTTTGGGCACCGAGAAGGAGCCTCGCTTCACCATCGACATCCATCCAGGAGAAGCAGGCTGGCTCCTGAGGTGTGTGCCCGTGGGCCCGGGCACAGGAAAGGGCACGTCCACTCCATGTGGGGACACATTTCCTTATCCATTCATCAGTTGACGGGTGCTCAGGGCGTTTGTTGGGGCTGTTTTGAATAATGCTGCTGTGAACACTTGAGCGCCAGCTCCCACGGGGGCAAAGTCTCAGTTCTCTTGAGTATCTACCTAGGAATGGGACTCACGGGCCCTCGGCCTCTTTTGGCTTAGCACTGAGGTGCTGCCCAGCGGGTCCAGCAGCGGCTGTGCACCCCATGTTCCACGGTGAGTGCCGAGCACCCACGCCTATCTCTTCTGGTACTGGGATTCCAGCTACTGGGGGGCTGTGGGGACAGCGTCTCCCTGTGCCTTGACTTATATTTCCAGTTGCTAATGATGCTGAGCATCTTTTCATGTGCATATTGGCCATTTGTATGTTTTCCCTGTGGGGACCTGTCTATTCAGATCCTTTGTCCATTTCCCGGCTGGGTTATTTACCTTTTTATCATTAAGTTGTCTGAATATTCTGGCACCAGTAGCGTATTATAAATGTCATATCCACAGGCTACAAAAAGGCTCCCCATCCTCGGGTTTGCCTTTTCATGTTCTTAGGTGCCTTTGATGGGCAGAAGGTTTTGGTGTGGTGAGATAATTTGCCTTTCTTTTCCCTGTCACGTGTGCTTTGGATGCTGTATCTAACGAGGCTGTGTGCACCCGACGGTCACAAAGGTTTACTCCTGTGTCTTTTCCTAGGGGTTTTCTATGTTGAACCCTCACGTTTAGGTGGACTTGGGGGCAAGTTTAGTTGTCCATTTTGTGTTAACTTTTGTGTGTGGTGTGACATTCAGATCCAAATTGAGCCTTCTGCGTGTGGCTGCGTGGGTGGCCCGTCTCCTGGGGGACCCCGGTGTCTGCTCAGCCTTTCTCGACTCCTTGGAGGGGCCTGCAAGGCTCGGCGCCCTCTGCTGGATGTGCTGTGCTCGCGTTTGCTCAGCAAGGATTTAGGAGGGTTTACCTGGAGTCTCTTTCTTCTGGGATATCCTCTCCTCTCACATGTCCTTGCTTCAGCTCCTGCTGGCCTGCAGTAGTCACCTTTGCCCACGAATGCTTCGGGTCCCCTACCATGTGCTGGATGGAGGGCCAGCCACATGGGTGCACCTCTGACCCTGTGTCTTTATTTCTTTCAGGGATGAAATCATCTCTACTTTAAAAAAACAAAACAAAAAGGTGTATTCTCTGAAAATATTCATTTCTAAAAAGAATTTGGAGTCTATTTTTGTGAGCTGGATTTAGGGTTGAAATGCCAGCTGTGACACCGTCAGTGACGGTTGCTTCTTATATAACGTGACTGTGCTGGCCTGATTTTCTTTTTTCCCTTAGCTGCGACCCCCAGCTTGCATTGGCTGTTTGAGTGCACCTGCTGTACCTCCCTCCAGACCCTGCTCCCTCCAGGAGGCTCCTGACATTCCTCTCAATACAGTGGGATACGCTGGGAATCTGTGAGATTTATTGTTTTCTTCTTTACCTCATCTCTTCTGGAGTCCTTCATCTTTCAGGTCCAAGATGGACACTTTTCCCTTGTCTAGGCCAGCTGGACGGGCTTCTTCCCTCCCCACCCGGCGGGGGGGGGGGGGCTCCCCATCAGACTGCTCCTGTGTTGGATTCCCTGCTTGCTGATCCCACGTCTTCCCTTTGGCTTCCTTACTCGGTTTTACGGAGCAGACCCTGCCCAGTGGTTCAGTGATAATTGGCAGACAATAGGCAAACTGTCTGAACACTGCACAGGTTTGAAAAGACGTTCTTCCTCCCTTAGGATCCACAGTTTGGAGAGCTGTACAATTGTCATTTGGGGGTAAATTCTGGAATTTCACATTGCCCTCTGGTCTTTTAGATCTGGTGTTGTTTTGTTTAGAAGTTGGAATAAATTCTTGTTCTTGATCCCTTTTTCCCCCCCTGAGAATATTTTCAGATTTTGGGGGTTCAGGGCTCTGGAATCGCAGGGTTGTGTGCACTGGTGCACCGGCTGCTCTCCAGTCCTGGATGTCTGCGTGCTCTCCCGGGAGTCACGGTGTGCAGTTTCCCACCCGCTCCTCCTGGCTCCTGGCGCGTGATTCTTTCTCTATGCTGCTGGTTTTGATTTGCTAATTTCTTTCTTTTCACAGCTTGCTGGTGTTCCCTCGACCCTCACCACAGCTGGCTGCGCCCCGCTGGCATGACGTTCTGTCTCCATGTGGTTGGCGGCTGGTCCTCGGCCTCCTCTGGAGATGCAGCAGGTGGCTCTAGGTCTCTGGTGTGTACTAGGCATGAGGTGTTGCGTCCACCAACAGCATTCTCCAGGGTCTTTTGATCTGATCTGCTTCCTGCTCAGTAGGAAAAGACGAATATTGTTGGCTTTTCCTCTTTCGGGCTTTCTCTCACAGGTCGGGGGCAGCTTCCAGGGTGGCCCTGCCTGCGCCCGCTGAGGGTGCTGCTGCCTTCACGTTTGTCTTCCGCACCTTGTTGCTGTCTCTGGCCTTGCCTTGAATGGGGACTCATCCTGTCCTTCCTTCATGGGTGCTTGTGCTTGGTTGTTCTGCACTTGTAGACGGCTGTTCCAGGCTGCTGGTTGGTGGCGGTGCCACTCACATTTGTTGAGGGTACCTGCATCTCTCTTCAGGAGAATTCTTGTCTGCGGTGGTCCTTTCTTGTGACGTCCTGGCTGGTTTGGGTGTTAGCTGATGCCTGTAGAATGAGTTTGGAGAAGTGTTCCCTCTGCTTCTGTTTTCTGAGAGCAATTTCAGAGGATTGGTAGGATTTCTTCCCTACATGCTCAGGAGAGTGCCCCAGAGGATGTGGGGGCTCTGTGTTCTGGAAGGCCCGATGATGGTTTTCTTAATAGATGTGGGCCTACTAAGATTATTCACCTTTTCTTGGATGAGTTTTGCTAGGTTGTATCTGGATACTGAGTTAGTTGACCACTAGGCTCCTTCATCATTCTTTTCCTGTCCAGGGGGTCAGCCGAGTTGTCCCTCTCCCCTTTCTGAGATTGGCAGCTTGTGTCTTTCTTTTCCTAGTTTATCTGGTCAGAGTAGCCCAGAGTTTTCACTGCAGTTTTGGGTACTGATTTACCTATTTTCAATTTTACTTGCATTTCTCCTCTTGCATTTTTTTCCGTGTGCTTCCTTGAGATTTAACTTGTTCTTCTTTTTCTAATTTCCTGGGTAGGGAGGCTTGATTACTAATCTTAGATCGATCCTTCTTTTTTCCAGACACATACATTCAATGCTTCACTGCAGCCCACAATTTTTTATAAGTCGTATTTGCATTTTCTTGAAAGTATTTGAAACTTCTCCGGAGATGTCCTCTCCAGCCCACTTAGAAGAGCGCAGTTTTCACCTCTAAGCATTTGGGCGTTTTCCAGAGGTATTTCTGCTGTTTTTAGCACTCCGTTGTCTGACAGCAGACCTGGTATGATTGGGCTCCTCTAAGTTTGGCCAGCCATGTTCTGTGGCCCCTGAGAGGGGTCTGAGTTGGTGAGTGTTCCCATGGCGGCCCTGCCACTGTTGGGGGTGGGGGACACTCTGTAAGTATCAGCTGGATTCAGCTCAGCTGACTGAGAGTGCATTCGGTCCAGCTACGTCCCCTTGGCCTGTCTGTCACTCTGGGGGTGTTGACATCTCCAGCTCCAATGGTGGATTCATCTTTTTTTTTTTTTAGTACCAGTTTTTGCCCCATGTGTTGGCATTTTGCTGCTATGCCAATGCACATTAGGGGTTGCTGTTATGCCAATGCACATTAGGGGTTGCTGTTATGCCAATGCACATTAGGGACTGCTGTGTCTTCTGGGAGGAGTGACTCCTTGGCCACTGTGATGTCCTTTTTTATCCCCGATGGCTTTCCTGGCTCTGAAGTCGGCTTGTCTGAAGTTGAGGCGGCTGCTCCTGCTGTCATGGGTCCCCTCAGCCTTAGCGCAGTGGGCCTTTCTCTTTCACCTTGCTTCTGACTACTTGTGTTTACAGTGGATTTCTTTAGACAAGGGTTAGTTTGATCTTGTTTTTTAAACCCACTCTTAAGTCACTGGTATATTTAGCCCACTTAACGTGTAGAGCGGTCAGTGACAGACCTGAGTCAGGGTCCATTGTACTTGCCGTTTATTGCTCCTGCCCTTCGTTTGGGTCTGGTTCTTTTTGTCCCTCGCCCTCCCCTTTCTCTGGATTCCTGAGTCTTACAGAATTTTTATGATCTTGTTGTATCTTTTCTTGGCATATCAACCACACTTTTCAACACATCTTCAGGTGGTTGCACCAGAGTTCATGACTCACATTGACCAGGACTTGAAGGCTACTGTCAGGGCACACTGCCCCACCTCACCTGTGTGTGGGGGGGCACGGGGGGACACTGTGACAGAGCTCTCACATTCCTCTGCCACCCTGATAACACTGTGGCCATCATTTCACTTACTCACAAGCTGCATTCAGCAAATTCATTATTGCTAGTATTGGTTTGAACAAAGGGTTGTCTATTAGATGCATCAGAATAAGAAAAATAATTTTACCTTTATTGATTCCTTCTCTCATATTCTTTCTCTATCTAGAATCTGAGTTTCTGACATGTTTTCCTTTTCTTAGAATAATTTCTTTTAACATTTCTTCCTTGAAGGGCAAGTCTCCTGACAACAAATTCCTCAATATTTGCTTTTTTGAGAAAGTCTTTATTTCTCCTTCATTTTTGAATATCTATTTTGCTGAATACAAAATTCTAACTTAGTGATATCTTTCTTGCAACACTTTATTTTGCCGAATATTTTCACTGGTTTCTGAAGAGATGTCTGATTGTGATTTTTATCTTTACTCCTCCATAGGTGAGGTGCTATTATTTATATACATATATATATATATATATATATATATATATATATATATATATATAAAATTTTGGAAAATTCTCCATCATTACTTTACATATTTCTTTTGATCCTTCTATTTTTCTTGTTCTGGTATTCCAATTCTGTGCATGTTACACACATTAGAATTGTCCCACTCTTCCTGGACCTTCTTCCTTAATGAGGCTGTTCCTTGGGCTCTGACCCTCAGGAATGTGTCTCGATGACCCCCTTCCCTGGCCTTAGGTGAGCTGATCTGCCTGGATGGATTTAGGTGTTTGGTGAGTGAGCTGCCCTTTGTACAGACCTTCAGCCAGTTTTGCTGTTTTAAGCACCCCACTCTTTATCTTCAAGGTTGGGTGATGCCTTTAGTCTTACCAGTGTCTGCTTCCTGTCTGAACAGCGGGCTCTGGCTTGCGTGACTGTGACAGACCACCTGCTCCAGTCCATCTGTTTCCCACCTTTCAATATATTGTTCTCTCTTTCCTCTGGGACTATTTTCTCTCATTCTCTATCCTTACGAGTTTTGCCTTTTCAAAGCGTGATTTCAGTGAAAGAATAGAGAAAATGCATATTTATCAATCCTTTGTATTTATACACTGGAATGACCCCTGAATAACTTCTTAGAAAAATTCTGGCTTTTGGTTGGATAATTTCTCACAAAACGCTGCCACTCATTCCACCATCCTCTCAGTACCCTTAGCTGACAGGCTCTGGAGACTTCACATGTGGTGGACACTGAGCCAAACCGTCCACATGCGTGATGCCTTCTAAGACCTGTCAGAGCGTTACAGGGCAGAGCCTCACGGAGAGCAAGACCAGGGGCGGAAGGCTTGGGACACACATTGGTGGTGACACAGCTGCGACCCGGCCCCAGAGACTCGGGCCAGTACCCAGCATCCAGCACCCAGTACTGTGGAGGCAGGTCTCCAACTCTGTGAAGGACTGATGTTAACCATCATTAAAATATTTATTCACTAAAATAAAGGCTAGATGAAGCACGAGGCTCCTGAAATCCCTGCTGCTGTGGTCCTTGCTGTGGGTATGTGCCTCTTCCTCCGACGTCTCAGATCTGTTGGCACCAGGGCTGCCCGTCTATGGGGTCCCTTGGAAGTAGCTGGGGAGCTTCCAGTCTGAGGAATAGCAGGCTGCAGAATTTTGATGATGCCGTCGATGAGGAATAGGAAGAGTACCAAACGTCGTGTTTGCTGGAAGGAACCAGCAAGATGGCAAAATATCAGCCTGAGTTCCCCCAGCACACAACAGGGACGGAGGACCTCCGACCAGGGAGACCCGGAGCTCTTGTCTCCCTGCTTCCCGGTGCTCACGGATGGCCACGGACGTCTCCAGGACACACGGTCTACTGCAGGGGAGCAGAGAGGCTCCCTCCCTGGGTCTGCTCTGAGTCTTGGGTGGCCCACGGCGGCAGATGGTGTGGCATGTTGTCCCAAACTATGGAGGTGTCCCCGTTGAACAAGGTGTGGGCCAGGCTTCTCCTGAAGCCCCTGCAGGAGAACTGCACTTACGGTCCGTGAGGCAAGGGCAGCTGTATGCCCCATATGGGGGCTGTAGGCCACAGTGCTGCCCTCATTGTCCCTGGATCTAGTTGGGGAGCTACTTTAAGGAAGTCAAAGTTGGACATGTTGGTGAGAAGCCACAGCCTGCTAGCCACCAGGTGGGGTGGGGTGGGCAGAGCTGTCATTCCGAGAGGTCTTGGAACAGGACAGATGTCCTGTCAGGTTTCTCCAACCTCAGAGCTGACGCAGGGGAGGAGGGGATGTCCCTGTGCCACTTCACCTGGTCAGAGCGAGCTTGCGGCATTCGCAGGATGTCCCACCGGCGGGCGGCTGTAGACGTCACAGCGGGGCTTAGTGCAGGTGCACTGCTTTCCTGCTGAGGTCGCAGGGTTTCCAGGTCCTGCCTGAAACGTGTTCGGTCTGGGAGTGGAGGCGTGCGGGCTCACGCAGGGACAGTGCTGAGATGCCGGGCGGTGCTCAACCTGTGCACACCTGCCATGTCCTTGACCTGAACTTGGGGCTTTGAGCTCTTCACTCTCTGGGGCGCTTGGGGGTGGAGAGGAGCTCTGTGTGGTCCTGGGAAGCCTTTCTCAACACACTGTGCTAGGTGCCCAGCGCAGGTGGGAATCCAGGAAGGAGCCAGGTGAGGCCGGTGTCACCAGAAGACACCGGAGACACCACCCAGGTGACATAAGTACCAACCATAGCTTTCCCATCAAGCAGGTAAATGAGGGAAGGGGAAGAGAACAGAGGGGGAGGAGGTGGGTCCAACCAACGTGAGGAAAGGCGCTTGCTTGGCTCCCGCCCTCGCAGAGGGTGACCGACAGGGTTCCAGGTGTGTGGACACTGGAGCAGCCATTGGCCACCTCCCAGTCTCACCTGGGACCTCTCTCTTCCTCCTGCCCCTGGCCTTCCTTTTCCCTGTGGACCCCCCTCCCGTGTGGACTGTCCCTTCTCCTGAGACGTCCTTCCCCCTGTTTCCTCCTTGGACCCTTCCTCAGCTTTCTGACAGCACACAGAGGTTTCCCTGGGGCAGGCAAACTCTCCTGGGTGACTTCTCAGTGGGACCCAGAGCCCAGCAGGCACTTCCCTGAGCAGTTGTCCCCACTGTGCCAATGGGCCCCTGGCACTGCACCTGCACACGGAGCCTCCTGGCAAAGGGTACTGGTGCAAGCTGCTTGTAGGCCTCGCTGTCCCTCGTCCACCCTTGGAGCTGATGGGGCTACCAGACCCCTCCGGCAGGTGCCAAGAAGACCCACAGGTGCCCAGGCTGAGGAAGGCAGGCGGGAGGCCTGCCCTTTGCCAGTTGTGCCCCTGAAAAGTAACATCAAAACCTGACTCAAAAATATATGAGTAATTTACCTGAAAAACTGAAGAGAAATGGAGAAAATCCCAAACCGCCCAGCTGACAAAACTCATGGCAAGAAAATATTCCACCGCTCTGCTCTGACAGCAGTCCCACAGCATACGGGGCTGCTCCCTGCATGTGGAGTCCTGTCTGCCACGTTCCTGCAGCTGGACTGCCCACCAGAATAGGCACCTTAGTGTCAGCAAGGATCCCATTAATACGTCTCCGTTTCCCCCAACAAGCGTCCTGTGCCCTCATTCGTCGGGAGGTCTTGTCTAGGGAGGAGGGGCAGGGAATCCCTGTCCATTATCCCCTGGAGACGAGGACGCAGGTCCGTACCTAGCTTCCTCCAGGCAGCTTTCTTCACAAGGCCCACAGAAGATGGTTGGAAAAATCCGTTGTGATTGGAAAAACAAAATGAGCTCATTAGGAACTTGCCAACTCAGGGAACCCTCACTGAATGAATTAAATTGCTTGAAAAGAATGGTGGTGGTGGGTGGGTTGGAGAGGAGTTTGACGGTGGATTTGGTGGGAGGCGGTGGGCAGGTGGGGTAGCAGTTGACCAGAACTTAGGAACCAGGGAGTGTCCGAGTCTGAGGCCTGAAGCAGGTCTACCGCTGAAGCTGCCTGTGGTTTTGATTTTCGAGGATACAGTCCAAACCAGAGATTGCTACGTCAGATGGAGCTCACGTCCTTGTGCCCCAGGTGCGGTTTCCAGGAACTCGGTGCGTTTTGCTGGTCATGGTCTCTGTAGTTTTGCGTGAGGCTCCCCTTCTCAGCCTGAGACAGGGTCATACTTAAGACTGCAGAAGAGTCCATGTTCTCAGCCCCCGATCCACACTGTGGTCAGCGTGTCTGTAGCCACGGGGGAGATCACTTGAGTTTTTCAGGTTCTGTTGAATTTCACCTGTTGGATTATTTGGTGAGATGGTGGCTGAGTAACCGAGATTCAGACCTGGGGGACCAGGCGTGAGGGCTCGTACTGATGCTGTATGTGGAAAGCGCCTACTGTGCGCCGCCCGCCTTCCTGATCCTGAGGCTGTGGTTTTACAGCTGCCTTGGAAGATTATCTGCACCGGGGCAGCATCCTTAGAATCTGGAGGGCTTTGGAGGGTTGACTTTTCGGGGGTTGAGTAAGCTAGTTTCCCTGTGGTCGGGAGACAAATCTGAGGACCAGCGCCTTACACTTGGCCCACCGTGCTGTTGGTCAGTAGGACTTGCTGTGCTTCTTTCACACGTCCAGCCACACGTCAGTGGGTCACAGGGTGGAATATGAGATCTGGGATATTGTTCCCGAAGGTAGAGGGCTGCTGGTCACCAGCTTGTGGAGGGACAGTGACCTCAGCCAGAACTTGACCACAGTTACCAAGGCCAACGGCGGCAACCTTGTGACAAAGGTCAGGGTTTCTGAAAGTTAGGGTCACCTGTAAAATACCACTGCCCTTTAGACTTCTTTGGAAGGGCAAAGCTGTGGATGGTGAAGGGTGGGATTTTTCAACCTCACAAGGCCAGTTTCGGGGCCTGGGTCCCCGTAGGACTGGAGAGAGGATGGGTATCCTCCAGACCAGATGACGGCAAGCCCACTGGAGCTGTCCAAGGAGGAGGCCCCAGGGGCGGTCTCTTGTCTACACCCCTCCTTCACAGTTTAAGAGGATAGCGTTGGTGACAAATGAGATCAGCACTGGGTTCCTGCCCAGCAATTTTTGTGACATTTCCCCACCAAGATTGAAGCGTGTCTTCCGATGGGTGAGTTCACGTGCAGGGGTGGTGAGGTCCCAGTTTTGAAGTCCTTGGGCAGCCCCAAGGTCTAAGGTGAGACGGGAGCGGCTGCCCTCCGACAGCACACAGCCAGGTCACCACCAGCGTCTTCTGTGTGTGTGTGTCTGGAGCCAGGTTTTGCTGTCACATAGTTGCCTCTGTCCTCGAATTCGCCTTCTGCACCGTATGGGGGGACAGGGACCCCCTGAGACTTCAGTGGACTCCCAGAGCATTTCCTTCAGCACCTCGACAGACACCTCTGTGTGTGGTTCCACCTGTACAATGGCTTCCAGGTACAGGTACCCAGGAGTCCCAGAACCTGAGTTCTATTTTAGTTGGGCTCCCTGTAGACTCTCTATTTTCCGAGGACCCACGATTCGTACATCTGTCCCCAGGGGTGTGTCTCAGTCAGATTTATTTGAGGCACAGAGGCTTCCAAGAGGACACTGGCCATCACGAGCTTTCTCTTCCACAGGTAGAGGGAATCAGCAGGCTTCGAGGTCCTGCGCGAGGGAAGATGGAAAGGTAGGCGCTGGACACAGCGAAGAGTCATAAGAGGCGATTCTGCCTGCTAGGAAGTGCCATTTCCCAGGGAGTGGCAAGGGCCATACAGCACGAGGGACACTCAGAGGAGGTGCTAGGCCTCTGCATGCTCGGCTGGTCCTGCCACTGCTCTGCAGCGCGGTGGCCTGGCCTGGCCTTTCCGTGACCCTGCAGCAGCTGTTGTCTTGATGGAGTCCGAGGCTGAGGCGAAGCCCAGGGCTGTCCCCATGGGAACTCCCGCTGGGAGGCTGTCCTAGGGCCCTGATGCTGTGGTCCTCTGTCATACAAAGGTGGCAATGTCAGAAAGACGAGAACCTGTTGTCTGAAGACACCGACTTGAAGAAATGGAAGGCTTTTAAGACCTTGGCTAGGGGTTTACATTATTTGTGGGCTTCTAGAAGATCCCAAGGCACAGAGTACAGAGGCATGGCTGGTCTCCCCAGGAGAACAGGGGGGTCTGCTTCGGGAAGGCTCGTCAGTCCTCAGGGCTGCTTGGATGCAGACTTGTTGGGGCTGCTGAGGACTGCAGGCCCTCTTGCTACACATGGACACCTTCTACCACATGCCCAGGAGGACAGGAATTAATAAAATCAAGCAAATGTCCAAGGGATTCAACCACACACTCAACTGAACTGACAGTATTCACAGGCCAGCAGTCCCCGGAGGCTTGGGTCCTAGGAAAGAAAGTCGGTGCGGAGTTCAATAAGATGGTGTGGAGCTGGGGGCCTCTTCACGTGACAGGATGGTAGGCCCCCAGGGGCTCTGGGGCCCTCTGTCCTGTTCCTGGGCCTGCTCTATGTTCTGCTGGTTTGGGGCACTCCTGCTGCCTCACCTCAGCACTCCCCAGGGAACATGTGGTTGCATTGTTGGTAGCAGAAGTAATGTCCCTTCATTCTGTCTTAGTAGAGGGTTCCATGTGCTGTCCTCGGGCCACGGGACAAGCCACACTCAGCCCTCAGCCCTCGGGCTGTGAATCCCGGGTAACGCTATTGCTGGGCTTCCCCGGAGCCTCCTCCATAGCTCTGGGGTGAGCCCGGGGACCCGCACTTTATGCACCTGCCAGGGAAGCTGCAGCTGCTGTTGCAGGGCCTGCATGTTGGGAACTCCTGCAGCAGGGTCTGTAGTCCACGGAGGTACCCCGGGCCAGCAAGGCCAGCTCCTTTCTCCATATCACGGCTGGTTTAGGCTCCCAGCAGAAGGGTGAGCCCTTTGAAGCCACCTGGGAGTGCCCCTTTGTACCTGCTGGGTTAGGGAGGTGACGGGAGGGACAGCTCCCACTGACTCCAGTGGGTGTCCACACTTCATTACCGCAGGGCCTCTCCCACCCACGGTCCCAGGTGGCCTCCCCACAACACCACTGCTCCGGAGCCCATGCAGCATCTTGGGGCAGTACGCCCCATGTCCAGAAGTGGGCGCTTGGTTTTGGAGTCACTGTCCCCAGTTTGAATCCACGACCTTGAGAACTTACTTGTTTCCTCCTCTTCTGGAGACCGCACCTGCCTTCCAGCCGAGGTGCTGATGGCGGGAGCCAAGAGCATGCCACATTTGTTGGTCTTTTTCCTCTTTATCGAAAACCACCACCTCTGTTCTGGATCAAGACAAATCTTTCTGAAATCAGATTTATTTTTCTCCATAAAACAGCAATTACAGAATTCAGTACTGGCCTGAGGAAGGAGGGGAGGATTGGGGCCCGCACATGTCCCTCCTTCTCCGCGGAGTGCATCACCACACCTGCGGCGCACCATCCAACAAGGACATCAGAGGCCAGAGGAGGGAGGATGCAGGACCCCTGCCCACTGGCTCTGTCTTCTCAGGTCCTTGTCAGCAGGGCTGGGGGTGTGGACGTCCCTCCAGGAACACTGCAGGAATCCTAGCAGTCGGCAGGCGGCTCCCATCCTGGGCACTTCAAGGGCTCTCCTGGTTGCTGGTGGCCCTGTACCCCAGTCCCCTGTCCCTCCCCGTCCCTCTCTGCTGTGTCTGGATGAGTCCACTTGTTTTCTGGGCTGTCGACCTTCACAGACCCCGAACCTCATCCCAAGCCTTCAAAGTACAAGGGAGGAGGCTTCTCTTGCCCTTCACTTTGATCCTAAAACCAGAAACTGGCCTTTGGAATTAATTCCTGCTCAGACACATCAGGACACATCAGAGGCACCCTGACAAGACGGCAGAGCAGGGAAAGACTCCCGCCTTGGCGGGGAGGCCCCCAGGCAGCTCTGACTTCCTTCCCTCTGCCTCCCCCAGCCCGGGATTCAGATCCTAACAGCAATAATCATTGCTATTATTTAGTCCTGGGGACTGAAGCTGTGACTCATCAAAAACTGTCCTTTCAAAGTAATTGCTTCCAGAGGGATTTGAAGATTATAGCCAGGTGTCCGAGGGGCATGTGTGTGCGTGTGTGTGCATGTGAGTTTGTGTGTGTGTGTGTGTGTGTGTGTGTGTGTGTGTGTGTGTGAAGCCTTTTTGGACCACACTGGGTTTTGTCAGCTTTGCTCTCAGAGAAGCGCTGTACTGTTTCTAGAAGCAGTTGAGCCCCCTGTAGAGGGGTGAAGACCCCGAGAGTCGGATGGAACCCGTGTGAATCTGCAGCCACTCTGTGCACTGAGCACAGGCCGACTGGTGTAATCTTGTGAGCCCTGTGATGGGGGGTACGAAGTCACGCTTGCATCTTGTTGCTGTCATTTAGGAGATTTTTTGGGGATCCACACGCAGTGCCAAGCTGAGTACCTGGTACTTAGTGGTGTGTCAGAGAAACCTTGCCCCAGGGTGGACAGTCACGTGCTGTGACATGGGGTGGGGGAGGGCTGGAGACACGGGTTGAGGGGCCATAGCTTATCAGTCCACCTCATGGTGAGCTGAGTTGCTTCTGCTCTCAGGCCATTGTAAATAAAGCTGCTCTGAACTCTGGCAGAGAAGCACTCCCGGTGCCACCGTCTTCCAGCCTGCCGGGGACGTCGGTGGAAAGGGAGGCTGGGTGTGTGACAGGCTGTGCCGAGTGTTCCCAGACTGCTTTCCCACGGGGTCTGCATTTCTCTGCCGTCTCCCCAGCTCTTAGGTCATCAGGTTTTCCTGGTAAACACCGCTGTTTTAAATGGTTCCTGTGTCAGACAGTAAGACGGGGGCAGATGCGCACTTCACAAACCAGCCCGAGGCCTTGGCTGAGGAGTGGAGTTGTGGTTCTGATGGACCCACTCTCCTGGGGGAAGAAGCCACTGAACAGCGAAGGAGGCTGGGCCTGCTAGGTGGTGAGCACATCATCCTGCCGCTCAGGAAGTTGAAATGTGGGGTGGGGGTCTGGGGTGACCGGAGAGGAGTTACTTCGGAGGAGGAGATTAGTGCTTCCTAGTGGCTGTCACTCTGGGTCTGACAAGCCACTTTCTCCCCGCCTGTGGCCAGCTCTGGGAAGGACTGGTCTTGAGAGGCACAAGCTGTCAAGGTTTGGCTTCGCTTGCTTCTTCTCCCAGGCCTCAGTGGATCTGAGGGACTCCTCCTGATGGAAGAGGACTCCGTACGTGTTCTGGCTGGCCTGCGTGCCGGACCGGGGTGAGGTGAGGGTCTTCTCATTCTGTGCCTTGCCTTTCCATTTTCTTCATCCGTGCCTTTTGAAGACCAGGAGTCTATGCATTGGTAAATTCTGGGGTCCTGCTTATTTCTTTTAGGGTGGGTGCTTTATTTTTCATGTCCTAAGAAACTTCTGTCTACCACGAGGTCACAGAGATTTCCTCCTAGGTTTTCCTTTGGAATGTTCACGGCGCTCACCTTCGGGTCTGGACTGGTGCTCTGCTGCTGGTAGAGCCCGTGTGGCTGGTGTTCCTCTGGGCGAGCCTGGCCAGGTCATGGTGCCTGGTCCCTGGGTGTTCTCTGCCGTCTTTACCAGATCCGATGACCAGTTAAGGCCACCGACTGTGAGTCAAGCAGACCACTCACGACGGCAGTGAGGACATGGACTGCCCCCAGAGGCCCTGTGTGGAAGGCCGGGTCCTCAGGGTGGTGCTGCTGAGAGGCAGAGGGGCTTTAAGAGGTGGGCCTGTCGGGAGGTCTTGAGACCACGGGGTCCTCCCTCTTTACTCCTCTCCCACTCCCTGGCCCTTGATGTAAGGACACGTGTACCACCATGCACTCCCCCAGATGTGGTGTCTTGCCACAGGCCCGGAGCAGTGGGGTTGTGGTGTGAACCCATAAATACAGTCAATAAGAGTGTAAGTCACAGGTTACACATTAGTGAAAAATATAGATTATAGATACGAGATTTTGAGAAGAGATAATTATAAAGCGAGAACGGCCATAGGCAGGCCCGAGACTCCATTTTCTGCCTTCTATTAAAAAATTGTCACAAGAGCTGTTTCTGAGAAGCTGAAATGAAAGCTGTTTTTCTTATAAAAATTGTTTTCTGGACTTTGTACCCCACGGAGTGCACCCAACTCAGGACATGGTGGTGGTTGCCGTGAGCTGCATCCTGGTTTGAATGTGTTTGTGGGTCTACATGGCTTTGAAGTGGATCTTCGCCCCCCGCTGGCCCCTGATGAAATCCAGGATCCGGTCGTCTAACACCTGCTGGAACCCGGAATGTAGTTGAATTGCAAGGGTGACTGCTTTTTGTAGCTTCTATAGCTTGCTTGCCGGCTGATTGGACAATTCCAGTCCTGCTGAGAGCCCACAGGTCCTCCTACCACTGTTTTAACTTCTGTGATTGGCTACGAAAGCCACTGAGTTGTAGTTTTTGTCCTGAATTTCTCAAGACACAGACCAGGAAGATGCTGTCCTCCCACACTGCCTCAGTCTCAATCGTGGGTGACAGTCCCTGGCCAGGTAAATAAAGCTCTCTTTGATTTGAATTCAAACTTAGAGTGCTTTCTGAAGCGGCTCCCCATAACAATGGGGTTCATGGATCATGGACCAGAAGCTCCCAGACTGTGAGCCCCTTTATAAGTTGATGATTTTAGGTATTTTGTTATAGTGAAAACTGACTAAAGCACAAAACCAACTTCCTTAATATAGGCAGGCCTCATTCAAGCAGTCGAAGAGTGACCTGCAACAAGAGGGGAGGAGTCCACCCAAAGATGACCTTTGGGGTCAGGCTGCAGCATCAGTTCTTCCCTGGTCCCAGCCGGCTGGCCTGCTGGGTCAATTTCAGACTTGCCAATCCCCATAATCACATGAGCCCACTGTTTCTGCTCCTCTGGAGAATCCTGATTAACACCACACGTATCAACCGAGCTAAGCTTTGAGACTCTCTTTTCACCATTGGTACATCCAGTTGTTCCAGAAACTATCCTCTGAAAAGTGGAAAAAAATCCATTTTTCCTCTGAATTACCTTGGCACTTTTGTGAAAATAATTCATCCTGTGTGTGCAGAGCTATTTGGGGATTCTCAGGTCTGCTGCACTGACCTGTGCATCTCCTGTTTTTACTGGGGTGACTTTGTGGCACCTGTTGAATTCAGGTCGTCTACGCCTTCAAGTGTTGTGCTCTTTAAAAGTCGCTTGACCATATGAAAGCCTGCTGGAGTTTTAACACTGTGTTCAACTTACAGATCAACTTGGGAAGAACAGTTGTTTTAATAACATTGATTTTTAAGAATCGTAAACTTGGAATAGTTCTCCATTTATTTAGGTCCCCTGAAATTTCCCTCAGAGATGTTAAATCCACTCCTGTTTTTATTTCATGGATATCTGTATTTGAATTATTTTCTGTTTTCATAGAAAATATGATTCTTTTTGGCCTTGTTTTCTGAGAACTTACTTAATTCATGTGTTAGTTGTTCTGTAGATTTCTCATGATTTTCTACATAAACAATCCTGGCAATCCTAAACAAAAACAACCTTGCTTTTTTGTTTATTTCTGGCTTTATGCATTTTACATGTTCCTTTTTTGTCTCATCATGGTGGGTGGAACTTCCTGGGTAACACTGCCTGGGTGAGGAGTGGGTACACTGGACTGGCTCCTACCTCTGACCAGAGCGAGAGCTGCGGGCGTTGTAGACCCTATTTGTCACCTGGATGGGTTCTCTTTTATCCTTTATCAGTGAATATCATGGATGGTGTCAGATTTTGGTAAACATCTTTCCTGAATCTACTGGAAAATTAGAAAACATCACGGTTTCTCTCTCTGTTAACAGTGCAAATTATATTGATTATTTTTAGAGTTAAACCGAACTTGCTTTCCTGGGGAAAATCCCTACTTGGTCATTTTGAGTTATTTCTCCTTTTTCAAATTTATTAAATTTTATTTGCTGATGTTTTGCTGAGAAATTTGTGTCTATGATGACAAGAGATGTTAGTTTGTAGTTTCCTTCCCTGTGCAGCTTGTTGGGTTTCTTCAACGTTGTTGGTGTCACACTGGAGTAATGATGCACCCTAGGGGCTCCTTCCTTGTTCTTAAAATGTCAAGAGACTCTGGAAAGTTTGATAGGATTCACTGATTAAACTGGGTGGGACTGGATTTTTTTCGGAAGGCTTTGAGAACTGATTCATCTAGTCCTTACAAGGATGTTCAGAGTTCCCCTTTGATGGGCTGTCAACTTGGGTAGGTTGCATTATTCAAGGAGTTAGTTCATCTCAACCGTCTTGGCCCGGATTCCTTGGCATGGAGGGTATTCTCTTTAACGCAGGCTTCTTGGTCACTGGTGGTTTGTGTTCCTCCCTTTTTATTGACCAGTGCAGAGGGGAACGTATTCAACTTGTAGGTCATTGACACAGAGGAATTTGTGACTTTGGCATTTTTTTCCCCTTGGGTTTTATTGTATTAACATCTCTTTAATATTTCTTAGTTTTGTGCATATGTGATTTTTTTGACATATAGGTGAGTAGAAATTGGATTACTGCTCCTAAGACAGTATGTGAATCTAAGTTTTGGACAGATTCTTTCAAATTTCTTCTTCTTTCCAATAGGCTCCACAAATCAGTGTTCCTACAAACAGATAAGAGTGCCTATTTCTTTTTACCTCCTTGTGAGTCGATGGTATCCACTTTTAGAAATGCCCCTCCTGTGGAGGTTTTTGTCTGTTTTTGTATCACTGGTGACCATCTTTTCATATTCTATGGATGATGTTTTAGCATGTGGAGTTTCCCTTCATGACCCATATTAACTTATCTAATGGGGGGTTTGTCTTATTCTAACTGGTTTGAGGAACTCTATTCATTATAATCCTTCATTTATTATATATGTGTAACACAATTTCTGACAGCCTGTGACATCTTCATATTCCTAACAGATTTTTTACACACTATTTTAAAATATGAGTCAGAATTCTTAGTATAAAAATACATTTTTTGGTGTTTGCTAAGGTAAATAAGTTTTCCTATGTGATATAAAATTGTCATATTTACCATTTTGTTCCATGTAGAATCCTTTTTAAGGAGGTAGGAATTTCAGTTTTCAAGAGAAAGAGGTCATTCCCAACACTGTCTCATTTTTTCTCCACTGGTTTGAAATACTGCTTTTATCACATTCTAAATTCTCACAGGTAAATATGTCTTTTTTAGAATTCTCTTTCATTCTACAGACCTGTCTCCCTTTTTAAATGAAACAAAACAAGACAAAAAGCCAGACATGTGATTTACTATAGTCTATTGTTTCATTTTTAGTAGGTCCTCACTTTTTTCTGGTGTTTTGGGAGGTTTTTTTTTCTATTTATTTTTTATTTTTCAGTTGTTGGTGAGCACAATATCTTTATTTCATTTTTTTCGCGGTGCTGAGGGTCGAACCTCATGAGTGCTAAGCGAGTGCTCTGCCCCTGAGCCCCAGACCCAGCCTCTGTTTTTGGAATTGGCATGCATGTACCTTCCCGCTGACTTCTAGAGTGGATTTAAGCCACACCGCAGCCCAGTTCACGAGTGTACACAGAAATCTTTTACATACTTGTCTTCTGTGTAAAAATTGTTTTCAACTACTATTAGTTCCAAGGACATTTCAGTTTACTTAGTGGATTTTCCATGTGGACAATCATATAAATTAAAAATGTGACAAATATGTGAGTTGGTCATTAACTCCCTGACATTTATGCCCGTTGTTTTTCCTGTTCTGTTTAATTGCCTGGGACCAATCCTGCACAAAGGCTTTGTCTTCGTTGAGAATGTAAGGATTTTTTTTCCTTTTTTTTTTTTTTTTTTTTTGCTATTATAACACTGAGAATGTTGGTATCTTTTTCTTATAATTTAAAAGAGTTTTTTCTATTTTTAGCTTTGCAAGAGCTTAATTTTAAAAATTGTATTTGTAACTTGAATTCTTTGAATTTTACACGCCCCCCCCCCCCCCCCACGAGCCTGGGGCCTCCGGGCTCTTGGGCTCCGCTCGTCTGCGCCTGGGCACCAAATGCAGGCGCGCTCCTTCATGAAGGAGAGCGGGGTGAGGGACCCTGACTTCCCCCCCTGCCATCTCCATCCGCAGGGACCCCTTCACCGGGTCGCCTCCAGATGTCACGCCCTCGGGGGACACCAGAGGGCGCTCCACCTAGCCCGCCTCTTTCCTGCGGAGCCGAGGTCCGGGACCGCGATGCAGCCCGATGTCACGCGCTCTGGGGACTCCAGGGGGCGCTGCCTGCCAAGGAAGCGGCTTTGGCTCCCGGCGTCCGCGGCCCAGAGTTTCCGAGCGCTGTATTGTGGGGGAGTTTTTCAAGTCTTCTCAAAATATTTGTCATTTTGTCACAAAATCAGAAAGGTAAGCAACCTAGAACCCTAGGTGTTATTTGTTGAGAATTATTTTTCTCACTTTCTAAATAAACACAAGTTCAGTTTAATTATTTGCTTTTTTTTTTTTTTTTTAAATACTCAGCCTCATTGAACCCGGGCAACTCAGGCTGAGACACATCCCCCAGATCTCTTTATTTTTATCTTGAAGGAGGGTCTTGCTAAATTGCCCAGGCAGGCCCTCAACCTGTGATCTCCCGAGTCACTGGGACTACAGGGGCGTGCCACCCCACCCAGCTGATTCCTCACTACCAAGGAGTTGCACAGGGAGTTCAAGGCCACTCGCTGCGGGTCCCTCTGTGTGTAAGCTCATTGTAAAGCATTGACTTGTCCACTTGGAACTGTGTCCACAGAGTGAATGTCCTGTTTCTTTCATTTGGTATTTGACAGGACAATTAAAAAGGAGGGAGACTCCAGCCAGGGAGGGGCCGCAGCCTCTGCTCGGGAGGACCAGCAGTGAGGGCTTTGCTCTTCCAGCACTGGCCGGGGCGCTTTCCTCAGATGGGAAACACGGAGAGCCCCCCTGGGAAACAAGGCACAGTTAGGACCAGGGAACTGGCGGGGCCACAGTTGTCACTGGGTCCTGAGTGATTTACCAGAGCTTCTCAGTCCACCCACACCCCTCACGGAAGGTCTGGTCCTCAGCCTGCAGTGGAGGTCGCCAGGTGGGTGGCAGCACCTGGGTGGAGAGATGCAGAAGGGGCCTCAGCAGGGCAAGATGTCACCCAGACGAGTGGCCTCTGCCCTGTTGCACAAGTCTTTGTGTGGACAGACCTAGTCGGGCTTCTGAACCTCCTGTAGGCCCATCTCGCACTTCCTTGCAGAATCTAGACTGAGGAAAGAAAGACACCTGCTCGTTAAGCGTACCCAGAAGTTTACCTGTGTACCCCAGGTTGCCTGCTAGTTAGCTTTCTGTTACTGTGGCAAATTACCTGAGAGGATCAACTGAGAAAGAAGAGAGGTTTATTTGGCTCACACTTTTGGAAGGTTGTTCTCTGGGGCCTGCGGTGAGGTAGCACCTCACTGTGGAAGCCTGTGGTGAGGAATTTGCTCCCCTAATGGCTGCTGGGAGGCAAAAGAGGAAGGAAGAGAAGGGCCTCTACATCACCATTGAGGACACATCCTGGAAGCCTAAGGCCTCTCTGCCTCCTAGAGGCTCCCCAGCTCCCACGAACACCAAGCTGGGGGCCAGGCCTTTCATACATGGGCCTTTGCGGGGCAGAGTCTAATACAGCACCCCCAGAGTACCTGCTCACCCCAGTCTCTGCTCACGTCCCTTGTCCTCCAGGGATGTCAGGCCTCCCTGGCTTGTTGGGCCAGTGTCGACCAGGGGGGGGCCTTCTTTGCAGTGCTGGGGATGCACCTTGTTCTCCACCAGGGGCTGCACGCAGATCACTGCTGAGTTCTGAAAGCTTTCCTCTAAAGCCCTCTTTCCTTCTGCATCTTTGAAATGTGAGTTCCAATTTGCAATTTTGCATTTCTTTATTCCTGGTTATAAAGTCAACAAAATAAAAGAAAAATAGCCACCTTGTAACTAGCTCTTAGATTTTAGCAGCTTTTCAGAGATAGGAAACTTCTGTCTTCAACATTTATTATCTAGGTTGCTGTGCTCCTCCTAGGTGTCTTTTCCAACCTCCAGCTTCTCAGCAACATTCCCGATTGTGCGGTGTTTATGGTTCTCCTGCTGGTAGGAGCTTTCCAGCCATCCAGAAGGGCTTGTCTACAGGGAGACGAGGACCCTTCCAGTGGGGGCTGAGCACCTTCTGGGAACCAACACCCTGGGTCATTTTCGTTGTGATGGGAAGAGATGAGAATAAGACAGGGCTGATGGCCTGCACGCGATGGCTCTGTGATTCAGAACCACAGGTGCGTCCTGGTGAACTGACAGGGATGGCCTCCCGGTCACCCTCCCACAGCCCCCTGACCCCCAGTCATGGGGAGCAGCCCACACCTGACATGGCAAGAAAGACCCCGACCCTGGGGAAGAACGGAATCCACCAAGGCACACAAGGGAGACGTCCAACACCAGGACACGTGGGCACCCGAGACAGACTGAGGTCTCAGGCCCGTGTGGGCACTGGACAGCAAGTTCAAGAGCAAAGAGCCAGCAGTTTGCAGAAGGACCCTGGGGGCCTGGAGACGGAGACCAGCGTGACACCAGATGTGGGATGCAGGACGCTTGTTGCCTGGACAGGCGTGTGTCCAAGTCCTGGTTCCACAGCAACACTGCTGCACAAGAGAAGCCCAGCCCCCGGCAGGGCTTCCCAGGTGCCCTAGGGAGCCTGGACGGAAAGGTCAGCATCTTCAGCAGAGAGGAGAGTGAGCTGCCGTGGGTCGGCAGAGACAAGTGGGGTCTCTGGGCATCAGCTACCACGTCCAACGTGGCCATGGCAGGGGACAGGGAAGGAGAGCTGGGGAGCCACGGCCCAGGACAGGGCAGGCCTGGGGCTCTGCAGAGGCCACCCAGCTGTTGAAGGGGAGCTGGAGGACCGTGTCCTCTTCTCAGGGGTGGGTTCTGGCCCTGAGGGTGAGAGCCCGGGGAGGACTGGGTCCTCTGACCTCCAGAGAGGAGCAGGAGGCCTGAGGACTCAAGGCAAGCTTCTGGAAGTTCTGAGGGCATTGGAGGTCCTGCTGCAGACACGGGCGGGGCTGCTGCTTTCTACCTCTGTCCTCGGGGGTCCTTCGTCTGACCAGCATCCCTTGCTGCTCTCTGCAGACCCTCCCCTTCCCAGGCTGTCTTCCCTTCCCTGTCCCCTCCTCTTTCTTCTCTGCCCCCAACCAGCTTTCCTAAGGGTTCATACGGAGAGTCCCTGTCTAGGGGGGTCTCCTATTCCCCTCCTGCAGCATCCTGGAGTACCCCTGTCCCAGCTGGCTTCCCATCAGGGGCTCCTGGGCCTCCCTTCTGTCCTCTGGGCCTCTCCTCAAATATCCCATCCAGAAGACAGAAGCCACCTCTTGGTGTTTCTGAGCTCAATAGTACAGTAGGCAGGTGGCATAAAAATGTCCCGTCATAACATCCCCAGTACTCTGGGTGGACACTCAGATGCTCCTAAAACCACACCAATGTCTCCCTCCCTGCCCACACCCCCTGGGTGGCTTCCCCACTCACCCAGCACGGTGTGTGCTTATCCTTAATTCATCAGCCATTGACACTGGAGTCTGACCACAGAACCAGACTTCTCTCACGGATAACTCTGGGTGGGCCCTGTGCACAAGGGAACGAGGTGCCTGGTGGCTACCAGCCCCTGCTATGCTAGGCTAAGTGTTGGAACCTAGATCCTGTTGACTGTCAGTTCAGATGTGGGAAACTGGGTAAAGACAGCATTGCTGATGGACCCCAGACAGACTGACCGGAGGGCAGGCCACTTCTGAGGGCCCATGTGTGGACGCTATGTTGATTCAAAGGCGTGTTTTTGTGGTTAATGTCAGCCAAACGGGTGTCCAGATATGTCCTCCGAGTGTGCCTGGCTTAAAGGGGAGGAGCAAGTGGGCTCCTTCTGAGGTAGGATAGATCTCATGGGGAGCATTGTGATGCTGTTATAGTTGAGTACCTACCAGGTCTTAGGCAAGAGCCAGGCACACGTTATTGGGCCCCTCACTAAGTAAGTAACTCAGGATCCTTTGCTGAGTGGGGGAGGCCCTCCACTGCCTTTCCCCAGCCCACGGGTCCACTTGCCTGTGCGGTGGAGTCGGCATTAGGGAAGCTTTAAGAGTCTGCTGTCTGAGCCACACTCTGCAATAAATAAGTGAGAGCCCAGGGCTGGTGCTTTCACTGCCATGATGCCACCTGCCATGGAATGGTGCCTCTAGGATCCTTGCCAGAGCTGGTCTCATGCTGTTTGGACTTCCAGCCTCTTAAACTATGAGCTAAATAAGCCTCTTTTCTTTATAAAGTACTCAACTTCAGATATTTTGTTATAGTAACAGAGTACAGACTAATCTACCTCTTTCCAGGAACTGTCTCTGGATGTTGAGAGTAAAACCACTCAGGGAACGGCTGTGTTCTTGTCCAGAACCCTGGGACTTTAGGAGGCTCCCAAGAGTCTACTTCCCAAATGCCTCATTGATAGTGGACAGTTGGGAAACAGAGTCTCCAGTCCCAGCCAACTGTGGAAGGACTCGAGAATTCTGAGACAGCTGTGAGGTCAGAGCAAAGGCTGTGAGGACCTGAGGGGTTTTAGAGGTGGATGGTTTAAAAGCAGCTGTGGGACAGGTGAGCCCGGGTCTGGTATGTGTGGAAGGTGTCCCAGCCAGCGTCACCTCAGTGTGCCTGCCACTGTTGTCCCTGGCCTCCCAGTCAGCACTGGGTGGCCCCAGGCAGAGTCCAGCTCCTGCTGGCTGTGGGAGTGACCCAGGGCGGGCAGCTGGGAAGGGCAGCCAGGGCTGGCACAGCCTGAAGGCCCAGGAGGGCCAGCTGGGACAGCCGGGGGTGGGGGACGAGGCAGAGCCCAGTCCCTCCAAGGGTGGCCTGTGTGCTGTGCGGGGCATCGTCCTTGAGTTGGGAAGACACGTCACATCATTGCTGGTCTTTCTGGGGACATCCTGAGTTGCCAGAGCCTTGCAAGTGTGACACCACAGGTTGTGGTGGCTGAGAACGTGACAAGGCAAACACAGAGAAAATGGTGGGGGTGGCCACGATGACCAACCGGGGTCCTGGCTGCTCTTAGATGGGACAGGGTGGATGCTGGGGACAATGCCAAAGGCAGAGGTGATGGAGTGCCCACCACGCAGGGTGCCAGGTGAGGAGCTTTGTGAAAGGGGGGTTTATTTGAAGGCACCCAGCGAGGGGGGGACAGAAGACCCCAGCCTTGAGTCTGCCTCTCAGGGGGCTGGGCTGTCATGGGAGCTGGTGGTCCAGGTGCAGGGAGGGTGAGAGGAAGGGCGTTGTCGGGGCCTGTGTGTGCGAGATCGTCTTCGTCACTGCGGGGCATGTGCTAAAGAAACCATGTTGCTCACAGTCCTGTCCACAGGTCACCCATGGATGCCTGCTCAGCCCCCAGAGAGCTGACAGCTTCAACCAAGGTGGGCTCAGGCCTCTGGAGGTAATCTAGGCAAACTGTGTGAGGACCAAGGCCTCTGGGTAACCTAGGCAACCACTGTGTGAGGACCAAGGCCTCTGGGGTAACCTAGGCAACCACTGTGTGAGGACCAAGGCCTCTGGAGTAACCTAGGCAACCACTGTGTGAGGACCAAGGCCTCTGGAGGTAACCTAGGCAACCACTGTGTGAGGACAAGGCCTCTGGAGTAACCTAGGCAACCACTGTGTGAGGACCAAGGCCTCTGGAGTAACCTAGGCAACCACTGTGTGAGGACCAAGGCCTCTGGAGTAACCTAGGCAACCACTGTGTGAGGACCAAGGCCTCTGGAGGTAACCTAGGCAACCACTGTGTGAGGACCAAGGCCTCTGGAGTAACCTAGGCAACCACTGTGTGAGGACCAAGGCCTCTGGAGTAACCTAGGCAACCACTGTGTGAGGACCAAGGCCTCTGGAGTGACCTAGGCAACCACTGTGTGAGGACCAAGGCCTCTGGAGTAACCTAGGCAACCACTGTGTGAGGACCAAGGCCTCTGGAGTAACCTAGGCAACCACTGTGTGAGGACCAAGGCCTCTGGAGGTAACCTAGGCAACCACTGTGTGAGGACCAAGGCCTCTGGAGTAACCTAGGCAACCACTGTGTGAGGACCAAGGCCTCTGGAGTAACCTTGGCAACCGCTGTGTGAGGACCAAGGCCTCTGGAGTAACCTAGGCAACCTGTGTGAGGACAAGGCCTCTGGGTAACCTAGGCAACCTGTGTGAGGACCAAGGCCTCTGGAGTAACCTTGGCAACCGCTGTGTGAGGACCAAGGCCTCTGGAGTAACCTAGGCAACCGCTGTGTGAGGACCAAGGCCTCTGGAGTAACCTAGGCAACCACTGTGTGAGGACAAGGCCTCTGGAGTAACCTAGGCAACCACTGTGTGAGGACCAAGGCCTCTGGAGGTAACCTAGGCAACCACTGTGTGAGGACCAAGGCCTCTGGAGTGACCTAGGCAACCGCCGTGTGAGGACCAAGGCCTCTGGAGTGACCTAGGCAACCGCCATGTGAGGACCAAGGCCTCTGGAGTAACCTAGGCAACCGCCATGTGAGGACAAGGCCTCTGGAGTAACCTAGGCAACCTGTGTGAGGACAAGGCCTCTGGAGTAACCTAGGCAACCTGTGTGAGGACAAGGCCTCTGGAGTAACCTAGGCAACCACTGTGTGAGGACCAAGGCCTCTGGAGTAACCTTGGCAACCGCTGTGTGAGGACCAAGGCCTCTGGAGTAACCTAGGCAACCTGTGTGAGGACAAGGCCTCTGGGTAACCTAGGCAACCTGTGTGAGGACCAAGGCCTCTGGAGTAACCTTGGCAACCGCTGTGTGAGGACCAAGGCCTCTGGAGTAACCTAGGCAACCACTGTGTGAGGACCAAGGCCTCTGGAGTGACCTAGGCAACCACTGTGTGAGGACAAGGCCTCTGGAGTAACCTAGGCAACCACTGTGTGAGGACCAAGGCCTCTGGAGTAACCTTGGCAACCGCTGTGTGAGGACCAAGGCCTCTGGAGTAACCTAGGCAACCGCTGTGTGAGGACCAAGGCCTCTGGAGTAACCTAGGCAACCTGTGTGAGGACCAAGGCCTCTGGAGTAACCTTGGCAACCGCTGTGTGAGGACCAAGGCCTCTGGAGTAACCTAGGCAACCTGTGTGAGGACCAAGGCCTGTGGAGTAACCTTGGCAACCGCTGTGTGAGGACAAGGCCTCTGGAGTAACCTAGGCAACCTGTGTGAGGACCAAGGCCTCTGGAGTAACCTTGGCAACCGCTGTGTGAGGACAAGGCCTCTGGAGTAACCTAGGCAACCTGTGTGAGGACCAAGGCCTCTGGAGTAACCTTGGCAACCGCTGTGTGAGGACCAAGGCCTCTGGAGTAACCTAGGCAACCGCTGTGTGAGGACCAAGGCCTCTGGAGTAACCTAGGCAACCGCCATTTGAGGACAAGGCCTCTGGAGTAACCTAGGCAACCACTGTGTGAGGACAAGGCCTCTGGAGTAACCTAGGCAACCACTGTGTGAGGACAAGGCCTCTGGAGGTAACCTAGGCAACCACTGTGTGAGGACCAAGGCCTCTGGAGTAACCTAGGCAACCTGTGTGAGGACCAAGGCCTCTGGGGTAACCTAGGCAACCACTGTGTGAGGACCAAGGCCTCTGGAGTAACCTAGGCAACCACTGAGTGAGGACCAAGGCCTCTGGAGTAACCTAGGCAACTACTGTGTGAGACCTCTGGAGTAACCTAGGCAACCTGTGTGAGGACAAGGCCTCTGGGTAACCTAGGCAACCACTGTGTGAGGACCAAGGCCTCTGGAGTAACCTTGGCAACCACTGAGTGAGGACCAAGGCCTCTGGGTAACCTAGGCAACTACTGTGTGAGACCTCTGGAGTAACCTAGGCAACCTGTGTGAGGACAAGGCCTCTGGGTAACCTAGGCAACCACTGTGTGAGGACCAAGGCCTCTGGAGTAACCTAGGCAACCTGTGTGAGGACCAAGGCCTCTGGAGTAACCTAGGCAACCGCCATGTGAGGACAAGGCCTCTGGAGTAACCTAGGCAACCACTGAGTGAGGACCAAGGCCTCTGGAGTAACCTAGGCAACCACTGTGTGAGGACCAAGGCCTCTGGAGTAACCTAGGCAACCACTGAGTGAGGACCAAGGCCTCTGGAGTAACCTAGGCAACCACTGAGTGAGGACCAAGGCCTCTGGAGATAACCTAGGCAACCAATGAGTGACAACCAAGGCCTCTGGAGGTAAATTAGGCAGCTGCTGTGTGAGCACCAAGGCCTCTGGGTAACCTAGGCAACCATTGAGTGAGGACCAAGGCCTCTGGAGTAACCAGGCAACCACTGAGTGAGGACCAAGGCCTCTGGGTAACCTAGGCAACCATTGAGTGAGGACCAAGGCCTCTGGAGTAACCAGGCAACCACTGAGTGAGGACCAAGGCCTCTGGAGTAACCTTGGCAACCGCTGTGTGGGGACCACGTCAGAGGTTCACCTACAGCTAATTACAGCTCAGCCCTCGGCCCCACATCATTGACTCCTAAGGTCATCTGAATGCAAGTGACAAATGGGTTCCCCAGCTTCGGCTGAGGTGTGACTGGCCCTCCAGGTCCCCCAGTGCCTGGGAATGGGGCGTGCACACTGCCCTCTCCTTCCAGTGGACAGCTCGGCTAAAGCTGAGGCAGGTGGATGGACATGGCAGGCCCCAAGGGCCCTTCAGGCTCCAAGTCCGACATGGAGGCTTCGGGATGCCACGCTTGGCTGTGTGCTCCAACCCTCAGGGGTGAACTGATGCTCTCTCAGGGGGTCGTCCCTCAGCGGTGCAAAGAGCCATGGGCTCATGGTTCGCGGTTCTGGACGCTGCCCCAGGATGGTCTGTTAGCAGTACACTGGACTGACTGAGCCCAGAAGGCTTTTTGCTCATCAGCCAAGTGACCTAGAGGCACCTGCTAAGGTGACGTCAGGCCTCAGGATTTTGTTCTTGGAGAGATGGTGGCATTTTCATAGGAAATGCGACCTTCAGCCCAGAGCCGATTCCTGAGAAGAAGAAACTGGAACAGATTTTTTTTTTCTTCTGGTTTTGGCTCTTAAACAATCAATTCTTTCATTTTCCTTCAACCATAAACAGAATAAAACAAAACTCATATGAAAGTCCAGCGCTTCCCTCTCAGGATTTTCATTTAGGTGAAGTGGCAGGTACCAAGTCAGACTGGAAGAGTCCCCGGATCAACGCTGTTGGTAGTGTCCAGTTGTGCATAAAATGCTTTCTCTGTGAGAGCAGCCATGGCCCTTCTCATCCCGAGGTCGCCTCATGTTATCGCATCCTCGGGGACCACGCTGGCCATCCTGCAGTGCCCACCTGATATACATGCGTGGCCTTCCTCGGCTGGGCTGAAGCCAGTGCAGCCGGCTGGATGTGTCTCTGGCTGCTTCTTTGCCTTTGGACTTAGCGGTTGTTGGGTCTGTCGTCTGAGCATTAATTTAGGAATAACTTTCCTCCTCTTCAAGAGCACAGTCCAAGCCCTGATCCCACGGAAGGACCCGTCCAGTATCCTGCTGTGAGAAAGGTCACAGCGACGGGCACGGTTTCCCAAGGCCCCAGGCCGCAGAGAGGCCTGCAGGGGAGCTGGCTAGCACCTCTCTGTGGGAAGCACTCCGGGTACGTTCACAGAGTGTCCACTCCGTCTGCTGCTCCAGCAGAACCGCAAGTGAGAACCCGCAGAGCCGCCTGCCCAGCTCCCTCTGGCAGGGACCAGCCTCCAGCTGGCTCTGGGAAAGGCCTTTGAGTGCATGCTGGACCAGCTGCTGTGGACTCCACGAGCCCTTGGACTTCGTGAGCTTCAGTTTCCTCATCTGTGAAGTGAAGTCGATGCTAGTTCACACCCCATGAGGGGCTCTGGGCGGAAATGGATGGACTCCACTGAACACACAGCCTGGGCCCAGGGCAGAGCGTGTGCTGGCCACATCAGCTCCATCAGGGCTGCAGTTTTCTCTCTTGGTCCTGCTGCAGCGGGGATCTGGAGGGTCCCCAAGGCCTTAGGTGAAGGCACTGTCCTGGGCTTGGTGCTACTGGGAGGTGGGACCATGTCGGAGGAGGCTGGTGTGGGAGGAGGCTAGGCAGGGGAGGAGGCTAGATGGGGAGGAGGCTAGATGGAGGAAGAGGCTGGTGGGGGGGCTTGCCCTTTACAGGGACCTTGGGTGAGACCAGCCCCTCCCTTCCTCTCTGTTTCCTGGCCACCCACGAGGTGACAGGACCCCTCCATCATGCTCTCCTGCCACGAAGTACTGAGCCACCACAGGCCCAAAGCAGCAGGGCCAAGCAACCCTTGTCTGAGGCCCTGACACCACGAGCTAACAGAAGCCCTTCCTCCTTCTCAGTGGATTTTTATGGGTATTTGGTCACAGTGACAGAATGCTGACCCTCGCAGGTTCTTAGATCTCTCCAGACAAGTTTCCCCGCAGTCCGCAGCTCAGGTGCACCGCAATGAGTAACCAGAGGAAAAACCCCGACTGTAAATCTGTCACATTTTCTGTTGATGCCACAGTTTTAGATGTTTAAATATTCATGTGTTTGGCAAATGCATCAGGGCCGAGTGATAGGCTGAAACGTATAGATGGCCATCTGAGCCGCTGAAGAGAGACGGATGGCCTTCTGGGCATCAGGCATTGACCGGCGTGCATTAGTGATCCAGACTGTTACCCGTCCTTCGGTTTCGAGCAATCTCTCCCGCTGCCCGGTGTGCCGTGCTGCCAGGTACGCCGTATCGATGGGAGCAGAGTGGACTGCAGATCAATGTGATCAGCTTTAAGGGGACTGCAGTGCAGAGCGCGCATCTCTAAAAGTTTGACTTTCTTTGACGGGAAATGGCCACATCATTCCAGGCACACATCAGCAGATAGAGCTCCTAGTTTTAAAAAACACAGTTAAAATAGATAAACAACTTATGTTTGTGTGGAATAACAGAAAAAAGACAGAAACCTTCCTCAGGTCCCTCCGACATTCCATTTCAAATGCGGTGAGCGTTTCTCCCCACAGAAGCCTCCCTTCCCACCAGAGGCTCCTTGGCTCTTGGTGGAGGTGACACCGCACACGCTGGTGTTTCCGGCTTGTCTGCTGTCATCCTGTGAAGTCCAGTTCCGTGGCGACCACCTGGCACATTCTGGACTCTGGTCTGTGACTCGCCATGGCCCCCAGGTGGGAACTCTGGCATCACGGATGATACAGGCAGAGAGAAGCTTCCAGAACCTGCCGAGTCACAGAGGGGAGCCCAGGCCGAGCTGGGATGCGCCAGGTACGGGGACCTAGTGTCTGACAGGGTGGCCGCTCCTGCTGTCCCTCAGTCGTTCCCAGTTGGTCCCAAGGCCCGGGGCTTGTGCTAAGCGGAGCTTGGCGATTTTTCACGTCTCTCTTGCTGAATCAACGTCTGCACGTCCATCATTTGGGGAAGCGACAGCTCATCACAGGGGCTCATTTCTGAACGAGGGGCTTCATTTCTCACCTGGTGCAAGGCCCTGCAACGTGTCCCAGTGGACAGACATGCTGCCCGACGCAGCGGAGTCTCCACGTGGGAGACTGGCAGCAGGACTATCTCCACCTGCACACGCCACCTCCCTGTCAAAGGTGGGGTCAAGGGCGGCTCCCCCAGAGCCAGGTGGTTCTTGGTGACAGACAGCCTCAGCTCACCAAGCATGAGAAGAGAGGCCCTGGGACTCTGGGGCCTGAGTCAAGCAAGGCAGAACAGCTTCCTCCTGGATCTTCCTGATCTTTGCCGTTACTCTGGGTGGAAGCCAGACAGCCCCTCAGAGAGGCCTGGGGGACAGTGTTCCCAATGAGAGCTGGTTTTGCCTCCAGACCTGGGCCTTCAGGCTGCACCAGCCCCCTCAGCCCCTCCCGGGCCAGATGCCCCAGGAATGAGCCCACCCACCCTCAAAGCCACCAGCCTTGCGTCATGGAGGAGTGAGGGGAACCCAAAAGCTATCCTGGAAAGTGCTCTCGAGAGAGGGCTCCAGGTCCCAGCCCTCGTCAGGACCACAGACCGACCTGTTGGAGAGTCTGTGCTGTCTTCTCCAGGTGGCCCCGTCTTCTCTGGTCCTCGTCCTGGCTTTCATTGTCCTCACTCATTCATTTGTTTACTCAATTGCTCACAAGACATACCAGAAAGGCTTCTAAAATATTAGCAATAAATAGATCTCTGTCACCTTGCCTTTGTGCCTTGCGTCTGCGTTTGTGAGAGACCGTGACAGAGGTGACCCCTGGTGATCACTGCTAGGAAGGAAGCCACAGCCAACTGTGAGGACTCAGTGGGCAGCCGCGGTGCCATGTAGGGCCTTCATCACTTCTTGGAGCCCTTTGCTCTGGCCTCAAAGGTCAGGGGCCCACTGTGAGGGCCCCAGGCCTGGAGTGTGTCCAGCAGCCTAAGCTCCAACACCGTGTTTCCCCATAGACTTGGGGGAGGTTACCACTTAGACAGACCTAAGGTCCTCCCAGCACGGAGACGAGCCCGTGCGTGACCTGGGCACCGACTGATGCCTACGACGTGTACGGAGCAGCCAGCTAGAGAGGGACACTTGGGTTAAAGCGTGTTTGATGGAGGGTGACTGGGCTTTCATCATCTCCCAGCCTAAAGCCCCATCCGAGAGAACCTTTTCCAACCTGGTGCCCATCTACACGGTGCCCGTCTACACGGTGGCTTGGTCTGCACGGTGCCCGTGTACACAGTGGTGCCTTGTCTGTGGTGAAAGATGAAAGACCCATCTCAAAGCTGCGGCTGGTGGGATGCACACAGGGCCAGTGGACTCCACGGCCACGAAGCCTCTTCTCACCCTGTCTGCCATCAGGCGGGTCCCTTGGTCTGCAGCAGTGAAACGCGGGCCTGGGCCAGGCGGGCCACCTCCTGCGAGCCTCAGACAGCTGTGGGGGCTGAGGGGCTGTGGGCAGAAGGGACGGAGGGCACTGGCTGTGTGTCTGTCCAGTGGACACAGATCCCTGCTTCAGAGTAGAAGCTTACTGTACTCGGCTGTGAGCAGCGGGACTTCGTCACCATGGGTGGCCATGCAGGGCTGAGCACTGCTCTCTCTGGCTGGCGGGTTGGCCACTGGGTGGTGGCAGTGGCTAGCTCCACTCTGAGAGGGGAGCCCATTCCCTTAAGCCCAGGCGTCTTCTTCATCCCTGCTGCCATGGCCACGGCTCACGAGCCCACGGGTCCCCTGGTGGCCCTTGACAGTGCTGGCCGACCTTGGCTGTCTGAGACTTCTGGGTCTGGGAGCCTCCTTCAGGGTGGACACTGTCTGGTGGGTTTGCTCATGCTTGGTCCCAAGATTTTCGCCTGTGGAGACAGTTCCTGTGCCCACGAGTACGCCTCTCCCTTAAACACCTGGTCCCCGATGACCACCCTTCTCCATGAAGGGCCTGGCCAACCAGCCTGGCCATTATCCCACGCCTCTCACGGCAGGTGAGAGGCGCCCACTGGGGACTTCCCCATGTCACTGGCTGTCAGGATCTCACACCCTGAAGGGGGCTGTGACGGGCGCTGTCCAGCTTTCTCTCCGCCTACGTGTGAAGCTGAATCGCCTATGGTCAAAGAGGGGCCTTCCTGTCCTGTGGCAGCAGACCTGAGTGACCCTCACCCTCAACATGGCAGCAGGTGTGGACGGAGAAGGGATGCTGAGTGCGGGCTTGTCCAGCCACGTGGGGGCAGGTTGCTCCCGGGCCCCATTTCTGACAAGCAGGGACGAAGCCACACACGAGTCACATCACTGCCTGCAAACTTAGAGGCCAGGCAGTCTGCTCCAGAGAGAGCCCGCACCTGCCTGGACGCTGCAGCCGGGGAACTGCTGGGAGAGTCCTCTGCTGGCCATGGGGGCCAGGCTGGTGAAGTGAGCCAGGACTCATGGGGACCATGGCTGGGATCATGAAGGCACCATCACTGCTGTCCATTCTGGGACCTGACAGTTCTGACTCACCCCAGGACAGTGTGTGGATGCACGTGTGTGTGCTGTGTGTCTTTGTGTGTGTGTCTCTCTGTGTGTCTATGTCTGTGTGTGTCTCTGTGTATGTGTGTCTGTGTGTGTCTCTGTGTGTCTGTGTGTGTCTCTGTATGCGTGTCTGTGTGTCTCTCTGTGTCTGTGTGTCTGCTGTGTGTCTCTGTGTGTGTGTGTCTCTGTGTGTCTCTCTGTGTGTCTGTGTATATGTGTGTGCTGTGTGTCTCTGTGTGGCTGTGTGTGTCTGTGTCTCTGTGTATGTGTGCCTCTGTGTGTCTCTCTGTGTGTGTCTGTGTGTCTGTGTGTGCTGTGTGTCTCTGCGTGTGTGTCTCTGTGTCTGTGTGTCTGTGTATCTGTGCGTGTCTGTGTCTCTGTGTGTAGTGGGCTGGGTCTGTGTCTGTGTGTCTCTGTGTGTCTCTCTGTGTGTCTCTCTGTGTGTCTGTGTGTGTGTCTGTGTGTGTGTCTGTGTGTGCTTGCCGCCTTCTTCTTTCTGCCAGGGCAGACTGTTGCTGTGATGTGTCCTCTGTCAACTAAGCAAGGACACAGGGCCCCTGTCCAGAGTTGGCACGGGCCAGGAATCCATTTCTTTGCCTGGGTACTTAGCCCCTTCTTACAGAGGTGTGGTGACCATGTTTTGGGCATTGATGTTCCGAAGTCAAGGAGGACCCTGCATCTATGTCCCCGAGGGGTTTGAATGGTCCCCTTTCCTGGGTGCACAGCTGCCTAACTGAATAGCCTTGTGCCTATTAAGGGAAGATGGGGGGTCGTCACTGGGCAGCCACTTGCTGGGGTATTCTCAGTGTCTTTCCTTCTGGGGACATAACCTCTCTTCCAGTCCAGGGGCTCCTGGAAGGAGAACTGACCCAAAGGCAGCAGGTGGACGAAGGACTGTGAGTGATCATCAGGTGACTAAGACTCAATCATTCACCGTTGATTTTTTTAAGTGGCACATATTGAACGACACTTGTGGGGGTGCCCATCCACCTGGCCCCTGACACGCTGTGTTCACCGTTGACCTCCTGCATGGGGCTCTGCAGGCCTGGCCTCCTGCCCTCTGATCCGCCCTGGTTACCCCTCTGCCAGCAGCACCATCTTGCTCCTGAGAGTGAGGTGCTGACCGCTGGCTCTGTGTGTTTGGCTCCTGTCCTCTCTGTCACTCTCTCTCCAGTGGCCTCTCCTCTCCCTTGCCCACAGACACCTCTGGGTGTCTTGGTGATGTGGCGTCCCACTCACCGGTGTGTTCCTTGTTCCTGAGGTAAACAGTGTCCTCTGCGCCAACTCCTGGAGCACTGTGTGTGGGCTGTCCACTCCATCGTGTCCACTGGTTCACACCGTTTGACGGGCTCTTCTGTCCTCTGCTTGAGCCCTCTGACGTTTCTCCTCCACATGGTGTGGGACGATGCCACCTGGGCCTCCCAGAGCACCATGCCTCATGCTGGGTGTCTGACTGCATTAGAAGGAAGTGCTCCCATTTCCATGAATCACCCTGTCCCAGCTTCGGGTCCCACCCACCTGAAGCGGGTACTCTTAGAATCCCATCCCACTTGCCATCTTCCTCTTGCTGGTGCAGGTTGGCGGTGCCCTGAGCAGCCTCAGCAGACAGCCCTGAGGTTCAGTGGCTGGACAACGCCATTCATTCCGTTCACAGTGGTCTGGGTTAGACTGCAGGCAGGAGCAGCCAGGGGACCCACGGAGGCTGCCAGAGAAGTTTCGCTGCACGAGGGCTGCTCTGGGGACAAGGGCAGGGTTGGTCATGTGTCTGGTGTCATGACGGGATGGCTGCCTGGCCTCCCTGTGGCCTGTCCAGCTGTGGTCACAAGATGACGAGATTCTCACAGGGCAGCTCAGGGCACCAAGAATGTGGCGTGAGAGACCCCCACACACGACTGCAGGGTGTCTTGGAAGCCAGCCTCAGAGACTCTGTCTGGGGACTCGTGCTCAGGCACTTGGCGTAGTGCACGCAGTGCCCACTGCTTAGTGAAGGATCAGTGCCGTCTCTGGGAATTCCCACATGAGCTTTTCTCTCTGCTGGGTGTGGCGTTGGGTGTTGATTGGCACCGGGGACAGACCAGGGGTGCTGCACCACTGAGCTGTTGGCTTGACTCTGAGACGGGCCTTGCTACGTTGCCCAGGTTGTTGACCTGGGCAGAAAGATGAGGAGTTCATTGAGTCTGGACACAGATTCACTAGGGCCACTGTGGGGAAGGGAGGTTTAGGGTCTGGAGACAGATTCACTAGGGCCACTGTGGGGAAGGGAGGTTTGACAATCACCCCTAAGTCTTGGGGGGCACACCTGGGTGGATGGCTGTGCCCCCACTGGGAACAGACACACGTGGCCCCAGGGGATCTGAGGGTTCTTGGACACATGCCTGGAGGCCTTGTCCACTGGGTGGACACAGGGCCCTGGACTCTGGGGAAATCTGGCCCAGAGACGGGGACTTGGGAGATAGGGCCATGGGGACGGGGTGAGGAGTAAGAAACAGGAGTGGTGAGCTGGGCCACGGGAGCCCACCTGTCCCCAGGGACACAGGCCAGCGGCAGGCAGGGGAGGTGTGGACAGGCCATCCGAGTGAGGACTCTCACTGCACAGCTTGTCTGGAGTCAAGGAAGGCCTGGAGAGGGGACCCTCTCCTCACAGCCCTCGGGGTGTGGGGTGCATGTGGAGGAGGCAGGGCCACCCAGGCTTTTTGGAATAAAATGCAGATGTAAAGGCATTTCTGTAGCGTGGCCTCCTTCGCACAGGGACATCCTTCCCGATCGTCTCTGTTGCCTTCAGAATGGTTAAAGGGAAGGTACGGGTGTAGGGGGTCCTCGATTCTTTTCAGCAGCCTCCTGATTAAAACTGCAAATGCATGAGAACTCACAGAGCAAGCGGTTCCCAGTCTTTTATGTAGAAAGCTAGCTCAGGGAGGGAAGGAAAATGCTCCTGGGCTGGAGGATGAGATAGGAGGCCAGCCTGCTTCTTGTCTGCCTCCTCTTTCACTGAACTAAAACAACAAGACAGGAAGCGTTCCAGGAATCGCTGCGTCCCCTGTGGAATGACTGCTAGAAACACTGGTCACCCCTAATGATGGCTCAGAGAAGGCGGGCGGGGTGCAAGGGGGAGCCAGTGGAGCTTGCATGGCGCTCCACCTCCCCTTCACGACCATCAGCTGTGGCCACATCTTGTTCTGTTGTGCATCACATGCTGTGTCTTGGACAAACTGGAGGTCTGTGGCAAGCCAAGAGCCACCCATCATTCCTTGTCCTGGGGCCTCCCTGAGCTACAGCCCTGAGTCAGGCTGATTAACAGCCCTGCAGTGTCCTCCATGGGGAAGGAAGAGGTGCCTCTCCCCCAAACCAAGAGCTGGAGACGCCGAGCCGAGTGAGGCAGGCAGGTGGAGGCCGAGGCCTGCGGAGGCTGCTGTGCCAAGGGCACCCAGCTGGGCGTGAAGGCAGGGTCGCGGTGGACACTGGTGGGCGTGAAGATGGGGTTCATGGTGAACACTGGTGGGTGTGAAGGTGGGGGTCACAGTGGACACTGGTGGGCGTGAAGGTGGGGTTCATGGTGAACACTGGTGGGTGTGAAGGTGGGTGTCATGGTGGACACTGGTGGGTGTGAAGGTGGGTGTCACGGTGGACACTGGTGGGTGTGAAGGTGGGTGTCACGGTGGACACTGGTGGGCGTGAAGGTGGGGGTCACGGTGAACACTGGTGGGCGTGAAGGTGGGGTTCACGGTGAACACTGGTGGGTGTGAAGGTGGGTGTCATGGTGGACACTGGAGGGCCTGAAGATGGGGGTCATGGTGAACACTGGTGGGCAGTGGACACTGGTGGGCCTGAAGGCGGGGGTCATGGTAGATACTGGTGTGTGTGAAGGTGGGGGTCATGGTGGAAACTGGTGGGCGGTGGACACTGGTGGGTGTGGAGGTGGGGGTCATGGTGGACACTGGTGGGCGGTGGATACTGGTGGGCATGAAAGTGGAGTTGGGGGTCATGGCAGACGTGGGTGGGCGCGAGGGTGGGGGTAGGGGCCATGGCGGATGCTGGTGGGCATTAAGGTGAAGGTCTGTGTCCCCTGAGGGTAACTTCAAGGCTTCAGCCCACGAGACCAGCACAGTCTGAAATCGTCAGGCCTGAAGGTGACACTTGGAAGAGGTGACGCGAGGCACATTCTCTCAGTGGACTTTTCCTCCCTTGGCTTCTTCATGCTGTGGACTCTTGCCCCTCGTGGGTGGATCCACTGTGCTCAGGAGCATCGTGCAGCTAGAAGGTCACTGAGCCCGAACCTGAGCCCAGCTCTGGGGCTTGACCGGCTCAGGCAGTCCCCCCGGTGCCTTCCACAGCTGCCAGAACCCAGGCCCCCTTGTCACTGGCTGGACATGCGCAGACCGGCACTCACGCCCTCTTGCTCTTCAGCCTGGCGTGGAGTGGGTGACACGAATTCGTTTGAAAACACACAAGTGCCCCTTGGCATTTCTACCTATCATTTTGCAAGCCATGGGCACCAGGTGGATGAACCTGACTTCTGAGCCTTGCTGGGGTGCAGCAGGTTGCAGATCAAGGAGGAGAAGATCAAGGAGGAGAAGATCAAGGAGGAGAAGATCAAGGCGGCCTCTGTCTAATCTGAGGGGCTCCTGTTTCCTGGAGGTGCCGGGTTTGATGAAGACCCCTCCTCTTATTTCTCTCCCTGTCTCAGCAGCCCAAGGTCTCAGCAGCCTGTGGTCTCAGCAGCCTGAGGTCTCAGTAGCCCAAGGTCTCAACAGGCTCTAAATGGTCTCAAGAGGCGCGGCTTTGAGGGAGAGCCCGGGCTCTCTGTGTGGGTCACAGGCTGCTCCAGGGCTGTGTGGCAGTGGTGGCAGGGCTTTCATCTGACGGTTTGCGGGACGCTTGCCGTCCCCACACTGGGGACATTGGAGAACATTAACTGGGGGAATCAAAACACGCGGTACGAAAATAAAGATCCGGTAGGCTTTGGACCTTGAACCTCTGGATTTTCTTTACGTGTAGATTTTATAAGACCGTCTTAGTTCACTGTGGCTACTGGGAATCCTCCAGGACCTGCAGGCAGGACGCCTGGCAGGTAGCTTCCCGAGTAACCATGGGCATGTCTTCCGGGATTCAGCCGTGAAGGGTTAACCCAGGGACACTCTACCACTAAGATACATCCCAACACTTTTTAACAATTTTTATTTTGAGACAGGGTCTCACTAAACTGCTAAGTCTGCCCTCAGACTTGCCATCTGCCTGCCTCGGCCTCCCTGGGAGCTAGGAGGACAGGCGTGAGCCGGCACAGCAGGAATGGAGTTACATTTTAAATGCAATTGTCCCAATTGTATGCAAACAGGGACCCCATTTTTATTAAAAGACAATTATATACTTAATCAGGATGCCAAGGGATTAAGAGATATTCACTAAAACCTAACGGAATATGCAGAAGGTAGAATTGTAAGTTTTATTTTTGTTTTTGTAATATGCTCTATTTTCATAATAAGCATGTATTACTTTCATAGTAAAAATAATAGTATTCATAATACCAGAATCCTGATTACAAATATTTTTACATAAAATTTTAATCCAAACATATTCAAACTACAAAATATTAGAGATGCAAAAAATCATTAAGATATTGAAACGTCTGTTACAGTGATCTTTATATGTTTTTTGACACAAAAATTGCACATATTTATGGGGTACGGGGTGGTGTTTGCATACACGCTTACGCTGAATAGTGTTCAAATGGGGTAAAGTATCCATCTCCTTATCGTGTCTCTGTGGCGAAACATTCAAGGTCCTTCCTCCCAGTTCTGGAAGTACACAGTGCCTTGGTTTCCCACCTGCCAAGTGGGTTCTTGATACCCACCTCACAAGGGCTTTGTGATGATCAAGTGAAACCTGAGCGTGTGGGCAGCAGCCACGGGATCTTGGTGCTGGCGGAGGATGGACAGGACAGCCTGCCTCTGATGGTGTGTCCAGGACACGATGGAGTGGCTCACAGTCCTCTGGCCACTCAGAGGGTGGAAGGCCATGTTGGGTCATCACCGATGCCCAAAATCCTGAACAGCAGTGACCTGGACATTCTGCCTCAGAGAGAGTATTTCAACACTCTTCAATGGAACTTTAAATCATATGACCCATTAAGCGGAAAAGGCCGAGGAGCGGTCTCTTTGGGTGAGGATCTCAACGTTGCTTCTCTTTTCCTGAGGAATTATCACGGTGTGTTGCAGTTCCCCAGCGACTGCTGGATGAGGCTACGGTCATCTCTTCTATATGACAATGTTGCCTCTCGTCTCTCTTCTTCCTCATTTAACCCAAATTCCCTCCCTCTCTCCTGTCATCGCATTTCTTTCACCCCTTGGAGCTCTCGGGGTCAGCCTGTCCATCTCAGTGGGACGGAGGGAAAAACGTGCCCTGGGCTCCTCCATCATCCCTCCGTGTTCAGGCTGGTGGCTCCTGGCATGTTCTGGCTGTGTGCGTTCTTGTCGGATGCCTCGGTCACCCCACTCACCTCCTCTAGGCCTGCACACATGTCCAGCTTGCTCCCTGTCCCTGTCATACACCAGGCTGCAGCCTCGTGCTGGGCAGGTGCTAAAAGGGGCCTACATTGGCAAATATGAGCCTTGCAGCTCAGAAGCATCTCTAGGGAACCCGAGAGCCACCTCAGAAATGCCATCGGCAAAAGAAAGAGACTCTCTAAGGGTCCACAGGGACAGAGTCCTCCCTTGGGTGGTCACAGTGGCAGAGCAGAGGGCTCTCCACATGCCCCCTGTGCTCTTCCCGTCCAGCTAACCTCCCCCCAACTGCTGGGTGTGTCTGTTCCCTCATTTCCAACTGTTGTGGGGATGTAAAGGCTGCCCGACCAAAGGGTGACCGAGCTGGACAAACTGAAAACCTGGATCCATGCAACTGTGGATTCGGAACTGGGAGATCCACAGTCCATGGCAAGAGCAAGGAATGGTGTCTGTGACATTCAGCGCAGGGCTGAAATAATGTCACCAGGAACCACACAAGTGCACGCAATTGAAACCCAACACACGGTCAGGTCCATCAAATCCCCAAAGCTGGCTGGACAGGAGACAGAATTGAGTGGCCTCCTCTCGCCTGGCCCACCCACTTCAATACAGTCCTCCCTCTCTCTCTCCTTTTCCCTCCCTCTTTCTTGCTCCCGCCCTCTCTCTCTCCCTTTCTCCCTCCCTCTCTCCCTTCCTCATTGGTTTGCAAACACAGTGCCACAGTCCTGGCCTCCCTGCACCTCAGCAGCCAGCACAGCCCTTGCCCAGGTCGGCTCGAGGCTGCGGGAGGCAGGTGCACTGGTCTTCACGGGGGTGGGGGGAACCTGACCAGGTCCACTCAAGTAGCACTCACTTATCACAGGTGGAGGACTCCTATCTCAGGTGCCTGGGACCAGTACTTTTTCCAGATTTGGGGTTTTTCTGGTTCTGGAATATTGGCGTAGACACGGTGTGGCGTCTGGGGAATGCCGTCCACGTCTGAACACAGCAGCCTGTGGTCTCAGCAGCCCGTGGTCTGTCCTTTGTTGTGTGTACTCCTGTGTGCGCAGCCGGAAGGTGACTCGCAGCCTTGGATTCTGGAGGATTTTACTTTGGGACTTTGGATTCAGGATGCTCTGGAGGAACTTCCTCTGTCCCCCCTTGGCAGGGTCTGAGGTCCTCAGAGGCAGGAGTTCAACCACCACCGGCTCCTTGGAGAGCCCAGCACGGAGCCAAGACCTGACCTCATTCGTCCTCCAGATAATGGCCTTGACCCGTTCCCTCCCAGACTGCGAGTGTCTTCAGGGAAGGGCCTCTGCCCACCTGGAGATGGCTCAGGTGCCCCAGAGAAAGGCAGATGCTGACCCCAACACTGCTGGCCAGGCCCGGGTTTTAGTACTGTCTTCATTCATTTCGTTTTTTATTTTACTGCCACTTTGAGTTGGAGCTTGAAGCCATAGTTGTATTTTACTGTCTGGCTATTCTTTTCCCGGGTGGCTTATAAAATCCGAATATTTGTATCGCTAGCGTCAGCAACATTGCATCAGATACAGGCCGTGTCCCCTGGAAGACAGACTGACCAGACTCCAGAGCACTGTGGTCTCCTCCGCCAGGGATCACACTCTTCCCTTGCTCAAGGTCAACTTCCATCCAAAACTACTAGTGGGAATTCCAGAAATAACAACTCATGGGTTTAGAATCAATCATAGGCCATGCCGCGCAGTGGGATGGAACGTGGCCTGCCCACCGCCCTCCTGACTGTGTGAATGGGCCTCGGTCCCCGTGTCCACGCCACCTCCTGGTGGTCACTTGGCAGCTCCACCCAGGCCCGTGCCTGGTACCTGATGCCTGTCACACACCTGGGCCACTCACCTGCCTTCTCATCACGGAGGCTGTGTCCTCCCTCATCCTCAGCAGCGGGGCCGAGCAGGACCAGCAGATGCCTGGGAGGGGGATCACACGCACACGACTGTCACCCTAGCACATTGCTGCAGCCATCCGCTCCTCAGTTACTGCTGATGGCATCTAACTGGAACTCAAGTCTGCATCATGGGAAAAGTCACGGTGTGTTGGGGCTGGGTGCCACCCACGGCTCAGGCACCCTCCTGGGGTCCTGGAACACATCCTCTGTGCATAGGGGACAGCTGTCATTCAAGTCACACAGCTGCAGAGCAGGAGGAGAGCGTCACTGCAAGGGAGGGCCACGTGCCACCCAGCAGGCCCTCCTCCTGTCCGCAGGTGTTCCCGAGGGGCTGCCTCTGGGGTGATCTTCCTGACTCTGCCTCCGAGGCCTGGGGGCAACCCCTAAGAGCACGGCTGGGCCACAGGCTGAGGAGCAGCCACACTTTAAAGGAGTTAAAGCGCTACCTCCACCCACGCCGAGCCCTCCTGGGTCTCCGCGTCCCTCTAGCAGGGGCTGGAGGGTTTGCGATCATCCTTATGGAAGGTAGAACTTCCTCCAGTCAGTTTATAACCCAGCTTTAAAAGTCTAAGCAACAGCAAAAAACAAACAGAAAAAAGGGAAACAAAACAACACCCCAAAGAGTGAGGGAGAGAGCTCCCCACTGACGCAGAAGCCTGAGTGTTAGGGTTACGGGAAGATTAAAGGTACCCATGAGGTGATTGCAAATGGCAGGGGAAACGTAGGAAAAGGAGGAAAGAAAATGAGAAACAGGCGTGGGAAGGCCACAGCGTAGTCAGCGTGTCTTCTCACTGTCCATCTGGTCTGTGTCCACCAAACGTCCTGGAGGGAGCGAGGGTTAGTCAGCGAATCTTACCATACGTCCTCAGGATGGTTCCCCAAGGGCAGCGATGACCAATTGGCCCCACTCAGTACACAGTCGGAGATCCATAAGTCTTTGCTGGTCCCACTGCAGGAGCGGTGCACGCGGGTCACAGAAGGCGACCCGCTCCCTTCTGGCTCACTCAGCTTCAGAGCCGATGCCCGCTGCCCAGAGACAGAGGACGCGCCTCAACACGGGCTGCCACATGGCTGGAAAAATGTCTCTGATTCTAGGCTAAAGGCTCTGATGAATCAGAAAAGGAGGCGGCTTGAGACCACGGCAAGCCCTGGCTGTGCTAGTCAGGGAGGGCGCCCACTCCTTTTCCTGTGTGGAGTCAGCAGCAAGCCATGGTGTCCTCTGGTGCGTCTATGTACAGGACACCATGATGCCACCTGGGAAGCCGACTGCTTCTGCACCCTCTTGGTGAAATCGGCCTCACAAGCCATAGCACATGATGACCGCCTTGCATCCCAAAGGCCCCTCTCTGCCTTGCATCAGATTCAGGCTATTCACGCTATCCCATGGGGCTTCTCAGGGATTGGATTGCTTGGCTATACCACCCTGACTGCTACCTAGTCCTGATAGACCTGGGACAATGCCATGTCCCCAGCTGAGTCTTAAGGGATGGGAAGCCTTGCCACCCATGGACCAGGGCCTTTCCTGAGCTCCTCTTTTCTTCTTTCTGGTCTCACTGCTGAAGTGCAGGGACAGTATCTTTCTGCTGGATGAAGAAACTTCTCTTTCTATGGAGTCAGAGCACTTCAGGGGACATGTGGAATACCAGTCAGTGTGCACTTGGTGCATATGTGGGGGTCAAGCAGCCTTGGGATCGGAGCTTCCCAGAGCTGCACAAGTCACCTGGCAGTAGCTGCAGCACTGGGAAGAGGTGGACTGTCCCTCCCCAGGACAGTAGGGAGATGGCCTCAGAGTTAGACCCTGTGTGATCCTCGGGTGCCTCTGCCTGTAAAGGTCCTATGTGTTGAAAGGTGATTTTGTTGGCTGACACTGTCAGTGTGGGCCTGTCTGGAATCCTAGGAGTGTCATGTGTTGGCTTCTCATTTTTTTTTTTCTAAAATGGCCAACTAGAAGGGGAGGATGAACCAGCCAAAAATCATCTAAGTGAAACCAAGTGCAACTGAGAAGAACACTTGGGCTTGGGGGCTTCCAAATCCCATTCTTCTAAGAGGGCTGACATGGGGGCAGACTGCAGCCTAGTGGGTAATAAAGTTGGGGAGGCGTCTGCTCTGACAATGTGTTGGGAGAGTGTGCTTCTGCGCTTGCCCGGGAAGGCTGGGTGACACACCGTGGCTGCAAGTCCCACTACTTTCCTGAGGAGGGAGAACCCATAAAGGAAAACTTTCTTGGCCTGGGACTCACCCAATGTGCCTTAGGAACATCCCAGCCTGGTGGCCCGGCCAGGTGGCCTGGGACACTCTGCCACTGGTTCCAATGTGATAGACAGGCCCTGAAAAGTAGCCAGGAGAGTCTTGTCTCCTGCGGGCTGTTAGAGAGGTTTTCCTTAGAGAGGTGGAGACCAGGAGCCAGGAGCCAGGGTTTCATTAAAATGTTGAAAAATGGTTTTTCGTAACTAGAGAATTGAGATAAAAAACAGAAATACAAACAAATGTCTTCTGAATCGTGTCTTCACTTTTCTCATTTTGAAGTGCATGAAGCAAAAAATGAAGACTCTCCCTCTGGTCCCTAAGGTAATCACGGCTTGTGATGCTCAAGTTCCGTGTACAAGGTGGCAGGATGCTCACGGAGAAGACGCAGATGTTGGAACAGCTTCTCGCCAAGCTGGCTGAGCCTGCGAGGGTGGAGGGCGAGGTTACTGTACCTTACTAAGTCACCCGAATTTTAATGGATCTGTTATTTTTGAGGAGAATACAGAGGACACGTAGATCTTAAAGATGGATCAGTTGAAATTCCTTTTTTTATGGTGGTGAAATTGAAACCCAGGAAGGCAGGAAGACCAGCTTCCCTAACAGAACCACGAGGAGAATCCTTACCTCCTGGGCTCTCGCTGCCACCCCGGGTTTTAGGCTTGAGGACTCCCTCTGTGTCAGAGAAGGGGGCTTGAAGGAGCTCGCGGAGGGCAGAGGGCTGAACACACAGTCATGGATTTGTGTGTTCAGCATGCTTCTCTCAAGTCACCTGTGTGAGTAGGGACATGCCACTCAGGAAAACCGAAGGTAGCTCTTACCCTCAGAAAGTGCAGGATTAGTGAGGAAGACGGGAGGGACAGAGTATAAAGAAAACACGTGAGTAAAATATGTGTCCTATTGGAAAGTGGTGAAAGCCACAGAGAAAAATTAAAATTAAAGAATGGAGAGGTGGGTGTTGGAGAGTGACATTACAGTTTTTTTTAGGTTATGTAATTTTAAAAAATTCTTAGATTCTAATTTGTTATATATGACGGCAGAATGCATCACAATTCATGCTACTATGGAGCACAATTTTTCATGTCTCTGGTTGTGTGCAAAGTATATTCACACCATTCATGTCTTCACACATGTACTTTGGACAATGACGTCCATCTCCTTTCACCATCATTTCTAACAGTTTTAAGCCAGTCAGTCAGAGAAAGCCCTGCCGATCACGCAGCCTCCTACTGAGTCTTGACTTGGGTAACACAAGTGCCTCCTTTCATGGTTGTCCTTGGGATTGCCCAGTCTGTTTTCTTTGCCATGTGGGTTTTTGAGTCAGCTCATTACTTTCTGCAGAGATGCCCATGGAACCTTGATTTGGCTGTTGAGGGTCCACAGATCAGTCACGAAAGGAGAGTCTTAGTGACGTTGTGTCCTCCATTCTGACTGGGTGCGAGCCTCCAAGCAACCGGCCTCCTTACGCCTCCCCTCAGCTGTTTCTGGTCTCTACGTGCAACTGGTTCACGTCTCCTCTCAAATTTGTTCCTAAATGTTTTTTTTTTTTTCTGATGCTGTTAGAAATTATTTTTTTAAAGTTAAATTTCCAATTGTTGATTGGTAACACAGAAAAATAAACTTGCTTTTATATATCTTTTTTTAAGGATTCTTTTTAGTTGTTAATAGACATATATATATATATATATATATATATATATATATATATATATATATATATTAAATTTATATGTGGTGCTGAGAATCAAACCCAGTGCTTCACACATGCCAGGCAAGTATGCTACCACTGAGCCCCAGCCCCAGCCCGCTTTTATATATCTTATCCAGCAACTCTGTTAGGCTCCTTTGTTAGCATCTATAGTTTTGTTTTTTGAGATGCTATAGGATTTCCACATAGACAGTTGTATTGTCTATGTATAAAGAGGATTTTATTTTTTTTCCTTTTCAGTCTAGACACATTTTATTTTTTTTCCTGCCTTATTGCATAGGTTACAACTTTTAGTGAAAAGATGAGTAGTGTGAGGAGGGACATTCTTACCTTATTCCTGATCTTAGCAGAAACCACAAATCTTTCACTATTGTAATGACCTATAGGTCATGTTTAAGGACTAGAGAGGAGGATCACTTGAGCCTAGGAATTTGAGGCCAGATTGGGCCAGGAAGTCATTTGTGTCAGGGAAAAGAAAAAAAAAAGAAAAGGAAAGGAATTCGAAAAATAACTACAACCACAGAGAGAGGAACCCAGAGGAGGAAGAAGCCCGGCAGGCAGCAGAGGTGGGAGGTACTTGGGTGGGGAGGCCAGGGTGGAGGCAGAGGCCACAGTGGGCCTATGAAGCTGGCCCCGTGCATGCTCAGGAAGGCAGACTGCATGTAAATTCAGCATCAGCAGAACAAAAGCCAGCCTGGCCTGCGGTTCCTGCACTGTACCGCATTTAGAGTGAGGCAGGAGCAATGGGCCTCCATCCACAGCTCTTGTTTGGTTGAGCCCATGGATCTGCCAATGGGACTGCTTGTTCTGTGGACACCTGTGCAAGGGCCAGGGTCTGCATTAGCGTCCCCAGCTGAAGGCATGGTCCCCAGCCAGAGCTGCTCTTGGAGGTGAGGGACTCCAGGAGGTGGGGCAGGTCACTCATGGGGTGTGCCCCGAGAGATTCTGGCACCCGGCCTCTCTTCTTCCTCCCTCAGGCACCCTGAAGTGCTCCACCACGTGCTCTGGACACAGGCCCAGAAACTACAGGGCCAGGTGGCCACAGACTGAGACCTGTGAGACTATGAGCCAGGATACCTCTCCTCCGCACAAGCTGACCGTCTCAGCTCCTCCGTCACAGTGGAGCCACATCCCCAGGCCATGGCTGGTCTTCTACCACTGGAGCTTTGAGAGAGGGGACCCTCCCTTTCCTCCTCAGGACTGACCATGCCCCTGGTGAATGAGGGGTCAGGCCCTGAGGTGCAGAGAGAGGCAGGGAGGGTGAGTGGGCCTGGTCTAGACCATGGTCAGACTAGCTGCGTGGGCTTCTCTTCACCCCTAGATCCTTCAGGTCACACTGGGCTGAGTCCCCACCTCAGTGTTGTGACCCTCAGGACCCTCAGTGTTGTGCTGGGCGGGTGACACCAGCAGCCCTCCTGCCCCGCCTTGAGCCTGAGGATACTCGGCTGCTGGCACCGAGCTGTGGCCACATCCCCACTGGAACATCAGGGTTCGGAAGGATCTGGAATCCCCTCCCAGGAGAGGAGGCCGGGAAGGTAGGAATGAGGTGGGGACCTCATGACCTCACTTGGCGGGCAGCTCCTGGGGGTCCCAGCTTCCTCCCTCCTGGACTCTGGGTGCTCACAGAGTGGCCTGAGTTTGGCTCTGGGCCGTGCATGGGGTCGGGTCACTGGTGTCACAAGAGCGTCCCTCGCTTGTACAGAGGCAAAGAAGCTTTACAGGAGGTGAAGTCCCTCGGCAGCCGCTCCTCCCCTCCTCCCCTGCTGGGTGGCTTTGGACGTTTGGGGAGAGGATGACTCTCCCCTGGGGGGTGTGCTGCTCCTGTCTGTCCTCCGTGTCCCCCAGGTGGCTGTTCTCCCAGGAGGGGCCCTGCACTCTTGGGGGAGGCTTCTTGTGGTCTGCGAGGACGACGGTCCCTGGTCCCAGCAGTGGCAGGCGCGCTTGGCCATGGAGACGTGGCTCTGAGGTCCCTGTTCTGTGGGGTGCGGCCCCCCTCAGGCCCAGCACACCAGGGGGGTTTGTGAAGGCTCCTGGGGACGTGTCCTTGGACACACCCTGCCCCCTCAGCCCCCACTAGTGGGGTGAGCCATCTCCCCAGGCTCGTCTCTGGCGGGAGGAGGCAGGTGAGAGCCACTGGGGAGGAGGTCAGTGAATCCCAAACCGCACCTGGCCTTCCGTTTCCTCCTCCAGGGTGGGCTGTACGCCAACCTCCCTCAGGGGTGCTGTGCAGAGGGGCCAGGGCACGGGGGTCTGCAGCCGGCCCGGCCTCACTGGGGTCCCCTAGGGCTCTGATGGCTGCTGCCATGACTTGTGTTTTTACCACCACAGGCTCTTCAGAGAGCGGCCCCAGGAACCCCAGCCCAGGGGGCTGCTGCGGGGTAGTGAGAGCAGGTCGTCCCCGTAGAGATGGGCAGCCCCGAGGTGGTCACCTTACAGGGAAGGGGCTCTCCGCCAGTGTTGGAGGCTTGGGTCCTTGTGCAGTGGCCAGGCAGCTCATGACGTGCAGGGGACCGTACTGCTCTCGTCAGGACCAGTGAGGACGGGACAGGAAGGCAGAGGTCCCACGGCCCCCTTTCTGAGCACTGGACCACCTCTTCTCTCAAAGGCCCCCCGCCCCTCAGAGGCACCAGCTGGTGACCATTCCTTGGCACCCGGGGCCTTTGTGAGGTGTTCTAGATCCACGCTGCAGCAGTCACCGTGACAGCCCAATGGTGGCTGGAGACGGTGAGTGCGAATCACTGAAGTGCGAGGTGTGCCGGGGGACCCTCTTCCTGGACACGAGATGCTGGTCACTTATCAGTTTAACCCCTGGATAATTAAAAGAAATAGTGAGGCATGGGACAGCCAATGAGAAGACTCCACCTGCCAGAGTCCTAGAGAGCCAGCTGTGACATGACTGAGAAGAAATGTCTAGGCGGATCCTAGAAGCAGATCCCAAGGGACACCTGCACTTTTCTTTTCCCCTTTCTCTCTCCTGCTGTCTGGAACTATGGACGTGATAGCTGGGGCTTGTGCAGCCACCCAGGGCCTCCCTCATTCCCTCCCTGCCTCCTTCCTTCCCTTCCTTTCTTCCTACTTTTCTCCCTCCCTCCCTCCCTCCTTCCCTTCTTTCCTTCCCTCCTTCCTTCTTCCCTTTCTCCCTCCCTCCCTCCCTCCCTCCCTTCCTTCCTTCCTTCCTCCCTCCCTCCCTCCCTCCCTCCCTTCCTCCCTCCTTTTTCCTTCCTCCCTCCTTCCCTTCCTCGCTCCCTCCCTCCCTCTCTCCTTTCCTCCCTCCTCCCTCCTCCTTCCCTCCTTCCTTCCCTTCCTCCCTCCTCCCTCCCTCCCTCCCTTTTATCAGGGATTGAAGCCAGGGTGCTCTACCACTGAGCTACTTCCCCAGTCCTTTTGTTTTATCTATTTCACTTTAGTTTGGACAGGGTCTCACTCAGTTGCGGGGCTGGCCTGCAGCTGTGATACTCCTCCTCAGCCTCTTGGGTCGCTGGCATTACAGGCTTTGGCCATCCTCATCTTTTGATCATGCTGACCGTGTCCAATTCATTCATGCGTGAAGGTCGCATTCACTGTGTAAACCATTCTGTAAACGTAGGCTGTGTACCTAACTAGTACACTGAACTAGTTAGCACACAGTAGGACTGGGCTGAGAAGCTGGGTTTTATTGCTGCCGTTATTTTGCTTTTATGCTGTTTCTGGCCTCCCAGAGCCTGGTCCCCTGGACGCCGTGCACCGTCTCCTGGGCACAGCGGCCAGGGCCAGGCGTTCCTGAGGCTGGAAGATGTGATTGCCTATCTGATCATCAGCTGATGATGGAGAGGCACTCGGGATGAAGAGGCTCTGGGTGTGTCTGTGGGGGGTTTCCAGAGGCGACTGGCATGTGGGGTAGCAAGGCCAAGGTGGGGACCTGTGGGGACCTGCCCTGAGTGTGGTGGCACTGTCCAACAGGCTGGGGTCCTGATGGAGCAAGTGGGGGGCCTCCGTTGCCAGCTGGCTTCTTCCTGAGCTTGGTGTGTCTGTCCCTGTCCCCATCGCCCAGGGGCCACCGACTCTGGCTCCTTCATTCTGCCCTAGTGGCTCTCCCAGTGGCTCTGCAGGGAGGTCCAGGCCTTCAGCCTGGACTGGGCTGCACCACTGTCCTCCTGTTGTGAGGCTCCAGCTTCTTGGACTGAGCCTGATGGGTCCTTCAGCTCTCAGCCTGCAGATGTCCCTTGCAGGACCCCCAGCTGCTGGTGGTGCAAGCCAGCCTGATGACCCCTCTGTACCCACACGTCTACACATCCTGTTGATTCTGTTCCTCTAGAAGATCCGAGTAGTGCCGCAGGTCTGAAGTCGGTGTCATAAGTCACAGGCAGTTGACTTCATCACAGCACGGACCTGCTGCAAACGGGGCATCCTTGCTTGGACACTAGTCTTTGCCTGGAAAGGGCAAGTTGAAGCCACCCTTGTCTCCTCTTTCGAAGGTGAGGATGGTGCACTCAAAAGTCGGGTTCCCCTGGAGTTTCAGAGGAACCCGAGGTGCAGGGGAGGTAGCTGAGTGAGTGTCCAGACCCCAGTGCCAGGATTTCTCCAGAGTCCCCTCTGCAGTTCCAAAGTCCCAGTTAGGGTACTTACTATTGCAGAAATTACTGTCGTGACAGCTAGAAAGTGCTGAGATCCACCATTGAAGGGGAGGGAGGGTTAAGGAGGCCAGCACCTGTGCCCCTCCAGATTCCAGAAATGCTCCTTTAAGGACTGATGGCCGAGATGCGTGTGGTGACAGGTGGATCAGCCTGTGTCAGTGCAGGGTGGTGTTAGTCACCTCACACTCTAGACACTGCTGGGGCTGGAGCCGGTGTCCCCAGCAGCCCGTGGCTGGATGCAGGGCGCAGGTGCACCCACACCGTCCTGGGGGCTGCCTTCCACCTGGTGGTCCCGAGGTATGTCTTACCAGCTTATGTGACCTTCCTGAGGGCATCCCCTCCCCCTCTCCTGGGAGCATCTACATTTTGGCCAAACATTAGGAATTTAATATTTAATGTTAAAAGAGAAACTGTTTAGAAAGTCTAGCAACCTCTCATGTGCCTCCTGGCAATTATGTGATCCCTGGGCCCCCCTTAAACAAAGAGCTTTGTTCTTCTAAAGCAATTACCAGAAGTAAAAAAGCAATAATGCCAGTAAAACTTTTAAAAGGCACATCTGCAGGAAGAAGACGGGCGTTCAGGCCATCTGTGGGTAGCTCTCTGCCCTGCAGTGAACAGAAGAGCCTGCATGGGAGGGGGATCCTGTGCCCCTGCAGCCAGCACAGCTGTGAAGGCCGGCGGTCAGCCGCACATGTGCCTTGCCATGTGCAGACCACACTTACTGCTACCCCGGGACTGAAGTTAGCAGTTCTGTGAAATTTTTGTTGTCACTTAGTGCTCTTGCAGTTAAAAAATGCTTTCTGTAGAAATTAAAAAATGTTTTTTAAAAACGCTGCTGTTTGTGGGATGTGATGATAGGGGGTAAAATAAACAAGCCTCATTTTTCTTTTCTTTTCTTTTTTTTTTCTTTTCTTTTTAGTGTTTCAGGTGAAGGAAGCCAGTGCACCAACCACTGTGCCAGGACCTGGGACATGTGGAGATGAGGAGTCCTGACCCTGAGGGCATCGTCCAGGCTGGACCTCCTCCTGGCTAGGCAAAGGGAAGTGCTTTCTAAGAAAGCCCAACTGGTGTTCCCAGAGCTGGACCAGGAGGGTCTGCAGTGTGAGAGTGACCGCGGGGACCTGAGGTCAGTCTCAGGTGACAGGGAGCGCCTCCGGGTCCCAGGGTGCAGCCCCGTCCTTGGGCACTGCAGTGGACGCCTCCAAGCAGTATGTGAGGGCAGCCGTTCTCCAAGCCCAGGGTGAGAGTTAGGCATTTACAACCACTTGTGAAGGGCAGGAGAGGAGGTCCTGGGGACACCTGGCCGCTGCCGGGTCCTGGAGCTTCAAGGCTGTCATCTGTAAAGTGGGCGCAGTGATCTCTCCTTCCTGATGTTATTGTGAGAACATGAAATAATGTATTCAGTAGGCTTAGCAGTGTGCCTCAGCCAGGGCAGGCAACCCGTGGAGTCCCAAGCTTTCAGTTCAGTGACTCTTTCAACAGAATTGATGATGGGTGCATTAAAATAGGTTGGGGTCCAGGTGGAGCAAGTGGGGGGGCCTCCATTGCCAGCTGGAGCACGTATATATACGATCACAATTCCTGTGTTACGATCATCCTGACCCTGTTCTCATCACATGGCTGTGCTGTGTTTGACACTATCACTCTTGGTAGGGGTCCTCCTCTGGGACGATGGCACAGCCAGGTAACCACACCGAGCTTGGAGACCGGGTGTGCGGAGGCAGCGGCAGGTGAGCTGCCATCGCCCGAGGCCCCTCCAGGCTGTGCATCTCTCAGCAGCTCCTCCCAGCAGAACCAGCCCCGGCGCTGGCGAGAGGTTCCGAGCCGCTCACCAGGACTCCACGCTGCCCGTGGAAGGACTGGCCGGCTTCTTGGGCTGCTGTTTGAGTTCTTCACATAGTCTGGACGTTAATGCCCCATCTGAGGGGGAGATGGCGAAGATCTTCCATTTAGTAGGCTCTCTCTTCAACCTCATTTCCTTTGTTGAATACAAGCTTTTTAATTTCATGCCATCCACACCTACTGATTTTTGGTTTTATTTCTTGTGCTTTAGGAGCCTTGTTCAACCAATCTTTTAAAAAAATCATTTTGAGACAGGGTCCCACTAAGTGGCCCAGACTGGCCTCACACTTGGGATCTTCTGCCTGAGCCTCCCATTCCGCTGGGGTTTGAGGTGTGTGTCGCTGTACCTGGTGTCGTCAGCATTTCGTTGCTGTGACAAAATAGCTGAGAAAATCATACTGATGGAGGGAAGAGTTTCTTGGCTCCTGGTCGCGGAGGTTTCTGTCCACAGCCGGGAGGCTGCATTGCTTCTGGGCCTGTGTTGAGGCAGGACGTCATGGTGGCAGGTGAGGCCGGCAAAGCCGCTCACCTCATCACCGCCTGGAAGCAGTGGGAGAGAAAGGAGTGAAAGGGCCAGGGACATGATATAGTCCCAAGGGCCTGTCCCCAGCAGCCAGTCCTGTCAGCTGGGTCCCCCTACCGTTCCCACCATCTCCTCCTCGTCCCCGTGGCTGCCACGTGGCTGGGCTCCTTCAGTGGTCCCATCCACGATGAGGTCAACCTTCATGATCCCACCCCTCCCCAAGGCCTCCTCTGGACACTGGCAGTGGGGACCAGCCTTCAGCAGCTGGGCCCCAGGCACATCCCAGACCCAGCCCCAGAGCTCACAGGTAGTGAGAGCACGGACGGGGAAGGCCACGGGGCTCCAGGCTGTGGGTGGTGGCTTTCCTCGCTGAATTGCAGCAAGAGGATGAGGTTTGGGGGGATATAAGTTCAGCTGTGCATCGTGTTGAAGCTGGTCTCCCTCCAACATGTCATCAAGGAGGAAGCCAGAAACAGGGGACCAAAGGAATCTCAGAAGGAACAGAGGTTGGATTTTGGAATCCGGAGCTCATGGCATGGCTGCGGGATACCCAGAGCGAACCCAGTGACTAGAAATGAACTTTGCAGCGTTCAGTGACTGGGTGTGGGAGGCTGAGCCAGCCGGGAAGACGGGGAGAGGAGTGGAAAACCAACGGAGCAGTTTCTGGAAACCAAAGGGAGGGGGTATTTCAAGAAGGAGAGAATAACAGTCAATGGTGCCAAAGGCTACAGACGGTCAAAACAGATGGGGTCTGAACCAATTCCACTGGATTTAACTCTATGGAGATTCTCCGTAACCTCAGGAAGATTAACTTCAGAAGTTAAAGTAAAATCCAAGTGCAGGGAAACTTTGCACCCAGTTCAAAATTAACCATATTTCAGAGCACTAACTCTGACCTTAAGCCACAAATTCTGGCCTGGCTGATTCCACAGAGATAGGCCACATGCACATTTTTGGAAAGATTTGTAAATTTTTGGACACACAGTGGGATGGGGAAGCAGGTCCAAGTGTGGAGGAAGAAAAGTAACCCCAAGACCTGAATGTGGCTCTCCAGGCCTTCCTTGGCTGACTGTGTTGACCAAGCTCTGCCAGGTCCACTCATGTGTCCAGGGCAGCCTGGCCTCTCTGCAGCTGCAGGCTGGGGTAACTCCCCAGAGCCCCCCAGGGTGGATTCTGTACCTCGGAGGCAAAGGGACGGAGTGACGGGGAGGACAGTGGGGGCAGAAGCCACGTCGTGGCATAATTGTGTCCTGGAGCAGAGGCTGTGGGGGAGACTGCACTGTGGGGGAGACTGCACTGTGGGGATCCCGACAGCGGGGCTCGTCCTCCATTCCTCCACCAGGCCCAGCTGCACGGCTGAGCTCCCGAAGGTCGTGATCATAAACCTCCAGAGCCTGACGGCCTGCTTCTCATCCCAGTCTCTGTGCCCCTCACCCAAGGGTAGTGGGGAGGTATCCTGGAGGCTTGGAGACCCTGGCCAAAGCCACAGGTGGCCAGGGGACAATTCCTTTCTCCTCCTCTTATGATCCTCCACGTGTACCTTTCTTTCATGTCTCAGTGTACAATAGAGTTAATGTAGGGACACTGTTGTCCAGAAGACTGATCCCATGGGAGAACGGACTGCCATTTGTATAATACATTAGGAGAATTGATTTACGCAACTTGGCACGTCTCTGCTCTTTACACACTAAACAGCCAGGGAACGAAATGACCTCACTTCTCCCCCAGAAAGCAGAGCTGGTCAGTTGCAGCCTCTTGTAAAGACTGAAGGGTGTCTGCAGGCCAAGGCACTGCCGCTGGTCCTGGGGTCCTAATTCGAATTTGCGCTTCTTCTCTCTGGGCTCAGTCAAGACTTCCTCCCACCAGACCAGTGCGTCCAGCTGGGACTCAGGCCTTTACCCTGCGGGTCTGACCTCTTAGCCACCTTGCCCTGACAGTGTGCAGTTGCACCGTTTTCTTTACCGTGGCCACAGAAGCACATGGAGGGGACCCGGGGCTCTGCAGGCAGCAGGTAGGCGAAGGTGCAGATGCAGAGAGGCGGGAGCAGCTGGTTTTGCACATCTTGTCTCTTAATGCATTTCCAAGTTGCCAGGAGCTCACGTGAAATGCTGCTTTCCACATTTCCACAAGGTTTTACAGGTACCCATGGGCCACTATTCTTCAGACCCTGTTCACCTCCAAGATATTTATCTCCATAGCATTTTTATTTATTTAAAGATAAAATTCAAAAGGTTTATGGCACCAAATGCCACAGAAAACTGGATCAAAATAATACACGAGCAAGTTTTAAGAAAAATTTCCCACACATGGACATTGGTATTTATTCAGCTCATCACCGTCATAGATTTCTATCAATTTCTCTTCATGGAGTTTCCATAACAATCCCCAGAATTTTTTCCTCCTCTTCTGTGCCTCAAATTTAAGCATATTGTAATCTTACTTTCCAGATTTATGGTTCATCAAATTTTGACATTTAAAAATTAACATTCAGAGGGGATGTTTGATTTAGGCAGAAATTACATTAAAATATCCCCCCAAGCAGAATTACACAAAACAAAGCAAAACAAAAATGATTCACGTTAACTAAGAGAGGCTAAGGACCTTTTCAACTGAATGGTGGACGTGTGCAAGATTGGAGATGCTCCCAGAGAACTCCACGGCGCTGCTTTGGCTCACAGCTTTTGGACTATGCTTCTCTGTCGCCTTTCCAATTAGAAGTTTGAAAAAAATGGAAGAAATGATTATGTCTTAAACACAAAGATCAATTCATTGTCAAATCAGCTTATACAATAGAGAATGTATGATCCCAAAATATCAAAACGGGGAGGGGATTTTACTCGTTGTCCAAGTTGATATTGTAGGTTGACAGATAATTGCAAAGGCACACCGCCACCGTTCGCTGTTCGCTGTGATCATGACGAGATCGGCTCACACAGACACGCAAGCCCTCACCCGTGTGAGGCACCACGCTGTGTGACCTGCCGTCACCATTGCTTGCTGTTTGCTATCTGCAGGTGAGAAACACCAGACCACCCTCAAAATCACTGGGGAAGCTGCACGTGCCCTGTCCAGGACGAACGAGACGAGCAGACCCACCCCGACGTGCAGGCCTTGACAGACACAGCTTCCGGGCACAGATCAGGGAGGAGTGCCCTGGTCTTGGGGGCAGGGCCTGCCTCCTGTGTCTCTGCTCAGCCCATGACAATTTCAAACATCAAAAGCCATTTAAAAACAGTCGAACGGAAGGGTGGCCACAGGTCCATCCTCTGAAAAAGCTTACCTGGCTCATTGGCCTTCCCGGCCGCCCAGGACGATGTCCCTGTGCATTCTCAGCCGTCACCAAGACCCTGATACTTGTACTTGGAGATTTGGGGTGGATGTCACTGTGAGGGGTTTTTCTTGCAGCCCCTGTATTGTAAAATCTTGGCTCTCTGCTGGTTTCGTGTCTTGGGAACTATATTTGTGAAAGGCCGGTTTCAGGAATGTCGCTGAGATGCCTGTGAGTCAGTCCCCTGCCTGGGGGGTTCCGAGAGCAAAGCCAGCCCTCTGGGGGATTTGATTTGCACAGGAAATTCTTGGGCTCCCCCATAGTTTCCTGTTTTTCTTATGAACTCACGATAGGAGTGGGCCGTGGTGCGTTGGAGCTGGGCGTGGGCTCCAGGTGCTTCTTTGATCTGCGTGGGAGAGTGGCCATCGCGGTATCACAGCCAAGCAGTTCTAAGGAGTCTCTGGGTCCTGCCTGGCGAGCTCGTCCTGGGGGATGTTCCGAGAACGTTCTGACTCCTGCCTGCGATCCTTAGTTCCCGATCAGTTCACGATCACACACCCTGACCACTGCCATCTGCACGAGCACCTAACGGACACTTGGGTCTGGCCCTCTGCAGTCTCCTCGCCTGCCCTCTGTCTCGCTGTCCAGTAGACTCCACTGACCAGCTCCACCCCTAGGAAGGCCGTAGGGACTGCTAGCCCGTTGGATGGCTCGCCATGGTCTGTCTAGACCATGAGCTCCTCTGCAGCCTTGCCATCGGCTCAGTGGGTCCCAGGCCTGGGAACAGGGCGCCCAGCTGGCCACCCTAAACCTGCCTGGCAGCTCTGCGTCCCTGGGCAGCAGACTGGACCGGTTTCCTTGCAACCCCATTTCCAGTATCAGTTTTCACACTGATTTCAGTGGTGTGACAGTGAGTGACAGACGTCCTTGAAACCTAGTAGCAACCCTCACGCTCTCGAGAAGGTAGAACAGGCACCGTAGCAGCTCTGGGCACTAGGGTGGGGACACAGCTGAGCCTCTGCTCCATTCCTGCTGCTGGGAAGCTCACTGCCCAAGCCTGGTGTCCCTTGACATGCTCCCAGGGGACAAGCCAGTCACCAGCCCAGCAGGATTCAGGAGGGGGCAAAGTGGAGTCCACCCCTCAGGAGCGGTCTCGATAAGAGGACAGGAGAGCAGGAGGAACGGGAAGTACCCTTTTGGCCGTTTTAGGGAGACACTCTGCAGCAGCTGGGTGGTGGTGGAGTGGTCACCACAGAGCCATGGGGGGCGCTGGGGTGGTCACTGCAGAGCTGTGAGTGGTGGTGGGTGGTTGCAGCAGAGCCCTGGGTGGGGGGGCTGGGCGGTCGCAGCAGAACTGTGGTTCCCCAAGAGGCTTCTTTCTGTTTGTCTGTCTCATTCTTCTCTCTTTCCATGGCTACACTACTTCTCAGTCTACCTGTGGGACAGGGAAGAAGGAGGATGTGTTGTCCTGTGGCCTTTGATGTTGTGTCTTTAGAAGGGGGACAACAATCCCTCCTGAGTTTTTGATAACTGATGAGATGCTCTGTAAAACAGAGACCCACACACACTCCGCTGGGGTCCCACAGCTCCCTGTGCCGAGAGGTCGCCTGATTCCTTGGCTCCAGGGCCCTGCCTGGGGGGTTCCGCTGTGCTGGGACAGGGTCGGGGGCCTGGGCACGAGCTCTGGGGCTGTCTAGACCAGGCAGCAGTCCTGAAGATCCTGCCAAATTTCTTCCACCAATTTACTTCCCCAAACTTATTTCAAAACTATATCGTCAGCCTCAGAATTTTTATTCCCCCATTAAAAGCGTGTGCTGTCTTAGAATTCCCAGGTGCCCCTTGCAATTAGCATAGCCGACGTCCGTGGTTAATGGAACATCAGACTCACTGTGGGGACGGCAGCCGTGCTCAGCAAAGTGCTTGGTTGGGATCCATTTATGTCTTGTTCTTGTATCATTTTTAGTTGGGGCGGGCCCAGGACAAACCTTGAGGTTGGCGAACGTGCCTGGGTTTTCTGCCTGCCTGCTTTCAATATCCTTCCCTAACATGGTGCCTGGACACACATGTGGGTGTCCAGACCTGAGTGGGCCGTGGTGCATGCACACACACACACACTCCCTGGGTCTGCAGCTGGGTGTCTTTAGACTTCTTGCCTTCCCAGCTGTCGGGGGGCTGTCTTGGCCTGCTCCACCCAGCTCTGGGCTCCATCTCCTGGACCACCCCCCAAACAACCTCTTGTTCCAACACAGTTCTGGGCAGGCTGTGAACTAACACCTGACACTTTTTACTGTAGGTAAGCATGGCCGGACGCAGACTCTGGGGACAGTTTCACATGCTTATTCCTGGATCTCCAGCAGCTGGAGGGCGCCCAGTGGGTGTGGATGCTGGGTGAGCAGTGGCTCCGTGGGATGCCTGGGCGTCATGTGCCAGTCTGAGCTCAGTGCTCACATGCTTAGAGGAACGATGGAGTGGACGGCGCATTGTGAGGTCCCAGGCAGAGGTACTTCTGGGCCCCACCCTTAGTATCTCTCAGATCACAGGGAGTGACTTTCACCCCTGGTTCCTGTGCATGCCCACCCACTCTCCCCTTTGCCTTCTTGGTCTGTTCCCATGCAAACTCAGCAGGAGGACGCGGGTCTCAGCTGGGCCGCTGGAGTGATCTGTGGAGCGAGGCCTGCCTGCACACGGGCTTGCTGGGCTGGGTGAGCTGCTGCAGGAGCGGGGCCAGCGCTTGCTCCCCTTGGGCTCCCTGCGGCCTTCCTTTTCTCCTGGTGGAGCTGGGTCAGCAGCAGGAGCTCAGGGACACTTCTCACAGGACATGGGGAGGCCTTGGGGATGAGGGTCCACCTGGAGTGTAGCAGCTCCCAGCCGCCCTGCAGGATGCACGGGGGCTGGGGTCCAGCCCTTGTGGCCGAGTGCTGGATGGGTGGCTCCAGGGAGCCCCAACTCCAAGCAGGGACTGGCACAGCATGTGGCTTTCTGGGATGACAGATGCCTGAGTTTCTAGGTTTTACTTCTGATTATGCAAATAAACACTCAGGCAGGGACGTGCAGAGGTGCTGGACTTATCACAAAAACCATGAGTGCCTTCTGTGATTCTTACCAGCGTCTGACTGTGTCATGCTCATGACGTGGCCAAGTATTTTTTTCCCCATTATCACTTGTGTCTTGAAGAGCAGCATTTTCCAAAATTTTCCCCAAATCATGAGTTGTAAAAGATGTCACCTTAAAAACAATGCTGCTGTTCCGTAAGTTTTGGGGACAACTTCATTTTAATTCACCCTCTTGGAAACTTCCGAAGCTCATTAGCATATTAAATCCTAAAGGCATATTTAGTAAGAAAGTCTCCTTGGCTAACTTACAGTGTCCGGCTTGCATGACCAGAGGAACTCCATATTTCTTCCTGGTAGTGGCCTCATGTCCGGGGCCACGGGCCCTGGAAGACCAAGTGCTTGTGTATGTGATTTCCTTCAGGTGCTGGATGGAACCTTCATGGCCCCCAGCCAGGCCCGGCCCCTCCTTCAGCAGCAAGTCTGGTGGCTTCTCCACCCTGGTGTTCCTCCACGCCCCTGCAGCTGTTCCGTCATCTTCAGTCCTGAGTGCAGGTGGCTCGGGGCTGGGCTGGGTCACTTCATGTACTCATCCCTGCATCCTCACACCTGAGCCAGGTGGACAGCCACATCCAGGAAGACAACCTGCCCAAGTGTCTGTGCCCGGTGTGCTTCTGACAAGGGGTGAGGGGCTTCTGATGATTCTCTTTCTCTCTGTCTCTCGCTCTCCCTCAGCCAGCAACCCTCAGCCAGTGGGCAGCCATGTCCTTCTGTGGCTCAGGGAGAGTCACCTTCTCCTCCTTCCCTCCTGCATCTCCTGCCCTGGGTATGGCATAAGCCAGGAGGTGCTGCCTGGGCTCCTTCAGGACGGGGCCGATCCTGGTCAGGTGCTGAGGAGAACAGCTGGGGGTGCAGGGCCAGGGAGCGAGGGGCTAGCAAGGCTTCTCTCCAGGACAGGGGAGGCCATCTTCCTGCGCAACCCCTCCCTGCTCTCCAGCCCTGGAGAGGTGCCCGAGGCAGGCATCCTAGGGCCCTGTTGTGCCTTTGGTAAGTCACCTCTTCCAATGCAGCACCACCCTCAAAGGAAATGCATTCTTAGCTCCAGTGACAGAAACTAGCTTCACATAACGAGACTGTGGGTGGCTTGGTGCCCAAGTCACTGGATTGGCGTCATCCACTGCCACCTGCAGGGGCTCCTCACTGAGAGTGCTTCTGCTGCAGGCCCCGGAGGGTGGTTCTCCACACGGTTGGTCTTAGGGCTGGTTTACACATTCAAAAATCATTGAGGACTTTAAACAGTTCATATTAATTTATTGTATTAGAAATTTAATAAAACTCCAAAATATATATCTATGTAAATTCATTTAAAACTCACAAAATAAACATTTTTCATGAAAAATAGCTATGTTTCCCCAGATGGAAAAAGACTAGTGAGAGAAGATGCGTTGCCTTGCTTTTTCTTTTTCTTTTTTCCAGAACCCAGGGAACTCTACCAGGAGCCACATGCCCAGTCCTTTTTATTTGTGATTTTGACACAGGGTCTTGCTGACTTGCTGAGGCTGGCCTTGAACTTACCATCCTCCTGCCTCAGCCTCCCGAGTACCTGGGCTCTTGCTGCCTCGTTGGTGATGGAAGAAGCTTCTGGATGCACCTTATTCTGCTCTTCTGGTGGAAGGCATGAAGAAACCTGGCCTCATCCAGGATACTAGAGAAGGCGGTGTCCTGAGGTCAGTTGCATGGAGGAGCTGAACCGTCCCAGGGAACTTTCCAAATTTGATGATGTCAGGCCATCCATCTGCCTTGCACTTTGAATGGATCTTTGGCCTTAAATAGTCAGTTTTGCAACCTCGCACCTGGGTTCACAGAGCTCGGCAGATTCTCCAAGTGTTGACATCTACCACAAACCCCACACGTCTGTTTTCACTGGTCAAGTCAGAACGCAGTCTGTACTGGGAAGATGTCAAGTTCACCATGATGAACAGGTTTTCTATTTTTCCTGGAAAGCTGTATTTTTTTCCTATTAGAAACATTCTCGGCTGCTTTTCTTAAAGTCATATGCTTACTTGTGTTTGTTTCAGGAAAATGTTTTCTGCTAAGTCATCTGAACAATCACGGGGGCCTGTTGGTCCTTCTCTCAGGTACTATAAAAAATGCTGTTCCTTGAAAATGGTAGTTGAGTCAGTGCACAACTCAGGTGACTGTGTCGTTGCTTTTCCTAAGACAGCTATTGTTTTCTGTATCCAGCAGAGTGACTTATGAGAACTTTCTCTTTCCAAACAGAATATTGAAAAGATATGCACTGGAGGGTCAAGATTTTTTTTAAAGAGAGAGAGAGAGAGAGAGAGAGAGAGAGAGAGAGAGAGAGAATTTTAATATTTATTTTTTAGTTTTTCGGCAGATACAACATCTTTGTTTGTATGTGGTGCTGAGGATTGAACCCGGGCCGCACACATGCCAGGTGAGCGCGCTGCTGCTTGAGTCACATCCCCAGCCCCAAGGGTCAAGATTTGATAAAATCAGAAAGTTTAATTCCTTTATCAAAAACTTTCTTCAATAAAGCTGATTTTATTTTTTAAAACATTGAGGGTTTGGTATGAAGAAGAATACGATGAAAATTTGTGACCTCCGCCATGCTGTTCTCCCGAACCAGGGGCCCAGAACAGCGAGTAGGCCTTAGACTGGACCTCTGATGCTGTGAGACCCAAATACACACCCCTCCTCTAAATTATTCTCCTGAGGTCTTTTAGTCACAGGGTGTAAGTGCTTCTCAGAGCTGACCACCAGCAGCAGGAGATGAGTGTGGCTCATGAGTACATTTTACCCCAGGAAGGTCCCCCTCAGTGGAGACTTGGGGATAGTCCACGTTTGCACACGCACACATCAGTTGAGGTGGGCTGGACAATACCCAAGTGCTCTCCAATCCAAGTGCCTCAGGTCTTTCCTAGAGTCCCCAGTCCTGTGTCTGCTGTGAGTCTGACCTATGCACAGCACGCAGCACTTCCAGACTCTCTAGAACAGGATTCCTTTTCCTAGCCCAGACTTTGAAATGTAGTGGGAAACCATGACTGAGCAGTTGCATCTGAGTGTGTAGGAAAGACAGTGGAAGTCCGGGAGCTGGTCAGTCTCTCTCCCGAAGCTGGCCAGAGGCCGGGACATGTCTCTGTCCACTGAGAGGGAGGCGCCTCCGGCTTAGCGTGCCGTCATGTCCGTGGGTGTGCTCAGAGCTGGACCGGGCTCCCCACTGAGTGGATGAGCTGCCCAGAAGCGTCACTCCCAGGGCGTCTCAGCCTGCCTGGAAGCATCCAGGCACAGGGCGACTCAGGGGCTTGGCCAGTTGCCGAGGGCCTAAGGGATGGTCTGACCTCCTAAGTGGGAGCAAGAAAGTGAGGTCACTGTAAAGCAGGAAGGGGCTCTCACACACAGGACACCCTTTCTGTCATGGTCATTTATTTTTGGTACCAGGGATTGAACATGGGGGCACTTAACCACTGAGCCCCATCCCCAGCCCTTTTATTTTTATTTTGAGATAGGGTCTTGTTAAATTGCTGATGGCCTTGCTAAGTGGCTGAGGCTGGCCTTCGGCATGTGATCCTCCTGCCTCAGCCTCCTGAGCCACTGGGATCATAGGTACACCACAGCCCCCAACCACACAGTCGCTTTTGGCTGGGATTCAGTTTCCAGCCATCTGCTCAGTGGATCTGTGTCTCTATGCAAACCGTTCCTGCTGCAGCTTGGATTTGTGGGTGGAACAGCAGTAGTTGACTTTACCTGGCCCGTGTCTTGGTGCCTTGACAAGCGTTACCAGCAGGTTATGATTTGTGCTGATTCTATGTGATTCATGGGCCACACTTGCAATCACATTGAGAGGGTCACAGTTCCCCGCCAATGCAGGTCCATTAGGCACTTAGATAAGGAGCTGGTACTGAGTGCTTTCCCATCCTCCTGAGGGGGCCAGAGACCCAGAGTCTGCAACAATAACGATCTCAATGCTGGGAGAGGCTGTGGCTGTCATGGAAAGGATGAATCCTTTGTTGGAACCATCTTGGCACTTCCTGGCCAGTGCTGCGTCTCGAGACATGGCCAAGCCTGGCTAGGCCCCTTGGCATGTCCAGGCAGATGGCCTGGGGCCAACACCTGGAACTGGAGCTGTCGACTTGAGTGGGCACTAAGACTCAGCTGCAGACACTGGGCCGACCCACCACCTGGCCATCTGGATGCTGTGTCTTAATGGAGGGTGCATCCTTGGGGGTAAGGCTGAGGCCCCTGGGGTCCGGCCTGGAGGGAGGAGGTGCACCCAGGGAAGGCTGCTGTCCACCCAGAGGGCCCCCAGCAAGGCAGGAGGGCGCAGCTCCCCTGGTCCTTGACTTCCTAGGCTCCCGGGGAAGTTTGAGCTGAAGGACTGACAGACCAATCATATGCTGGCTATCAGCACAGTAGTATAGATCTGTTGAAAACTGAAGGATAAAAAAATGCATCAAGAAAGAATTATTTTCCAAAGAAAGAAGAAGGGGCGATACCGTTGTCAGCTGAGTTACCTTCAGAGCAAAGTACCTGTGAGACCTGTGAACCATACTGACCTAGAAGGAAAAATGGACAGACCCACACTTACAGCTGTGTGCCCTCTCCACAACTGAAGAGAAAACCAGTAAGGGTGCAGAGGGTCTCCAAAGCTCCACCAAGCAACAGACCCGATGGACATTCACAGGACACCCTGCCGCAGAGATCCAAGGATGTTACCTCTGGACAGTTATAAATATCCAGGAACATATGCCAGTGGGAACTGCATAGTGAGCCACCAGACAGACAGCAACACACTTGAAATAACTGGAATGATACAGAGTGTTTTGTGATCCCAGAGGAATCCAATGAGGAACCAAAAAACAAAAGATAACAGCAAAATCTCCAAACACTTAAACCAAAACAACACACTTCTAAGTAATCCTCACATCAAAAAGAAAGTCTCAAGACAACTAGAGTATACACGGAGTCCGGGAAATGGAAATACGTTAAAGGTCGTGGTGGAAGAGCAATGCATGGTGCTGAAGACTGGCGTTGGGGCACAGCCGGGCTCACATCCGTCATCCAACTCAGCTGGGACAAGAAGAGTGAACCAGGCCCAAGCAAGGAGAAGAAAGAAAGCTGCAAGGACCAGGCAGAAATCCACGAGAGGAAAGCAGAGATCATCAGGGAAACAAGAAAAGAAAAATTGATGGATCTCAGTAAGACTGACAAGGGCCAAGGGACAAATGCAAGTCACAATATCAACAGTGAAAACAGAACCACCCCTGCAGACCCCACCTCCATCAAAGGTGGAAAACCCAGGTAGACCCACCTCCAGCAAGGAATAGAGCTGATTCTACAAATAGCCACCCACCACACACACACACACACACACACACACACACACCCCACACACATTATACACACACACATCACATACCACACACACACACACACACACACACACCACACACACACACACACACACACACACACGAGATACCTTAATGAGTCACTTCTAGAATCAAACTACCACTGACGGACTCAGTAGAAAGAGGCATTTTGCATGGCTCTATAAATATCAAGGAAACCCAGTTTCCATTTACACTCCGCACAGCAGCCTCTGGGTGCAGATAGCCTCACTGGAGATTCTACGAAAAGGTTTAAGGAGGAATCAACATAACTTCTACATTAAACTCAAAGAGAGGACACTGGCAAAATCATTTTAGAAAGCTAATGTCACATTAATATTAACACTAGACACAGAAAATATTTAAAATATCAAATATCAGAAAATATTAAAGTTAATATTACATTAATGTTAAAACTAGATAGTAAAGAAAGAAACCTACAGACCCACAACCTCATGAGCATATAGTACACACCAAGTAAAGGTGTTCTGATCAATGATGGACTGTGTGTGCCACGGTGGTTCCGTAACATGCTGAAACTGGAACCATCCTGTCTGGTGACGTCATAGTCATGATGACATCACAGCATAAGCATCATTCACGTGTGTCGATGTTGGTGTGACAGATGGCCTACAGGGCCAATTGTATAAAGCACAGCACACACTGGATGATGATAATAAAGGCAGTTTCTGGTTCAGGGATGTGCTGTAGGATCCACTTAGTCTCTATGCTAAATTGTGCCTTTCTGCTGTCACACAAGTTCACTGGAAGACAGTGTGCTGTGCTCGCAGTGCTGGCCTCCATGGCTCGTAGTCCCCTCCGCTCTGGATTGCATCGTTTTCCCTTGTGCTTGGTTCGGTCCCATGCTCTAGGAGCAATAGTGGCAACATGTGCTGCACAGACGGCAGGGACCAGGGCGTGTTTCCAGGGGTGCAAAGCCATCTCTGTATTGGAAAGTCAATGAATGTCCAACACCATGTTCCTAGACTGAAGAAGAAAAGTCATATGACCTTATCAACTGATGCTGTTCAGCATTCGACAAAGTTGAATGATTTTAAAAGGTTCATAAACATAGGAATATAAGAACTTCCTCATCTCGATAAAATGAATCTACAAATTCTACAACTAGCATCACACTTAATTGTAAAAGACAGCATGCATTCTCCTAAGATTAGAAATAAGACAAGAATGTCTGTTCTCATCATGCTTATTCAACACAGGACGATAAGTTCTAGCCAGTGCAATGAGGCCAGGAAAAAAAGGGATAGGGATGAGAGAGAGAGAGAGAGAGAGAGAGAGAGAGAGAGAGAGAGAGAGAGAGAGAGAGAGAGACTTTCTGATGATTCACATACTAAACCCCAACATGCCTACAAATGCTACACTTTATAAGTGAGTTCAGCAAGATTTCAGGATATGAGGACCATATTTAAGGATTGGAAGACAACACTAAACATGTCAATTCTCCACAAATTGATTTATAGTTTTGATGTGATACCTAACAACTTACAGAAAAATTTAATAGGTATAGATGGGGTTATTCTAAAATTTATATGGAAATGCAAAGGAATTGAATGACTAAAATAATTTTGGAAAAGTATAAAGAGAGAAGAGTCAGTCTGCCTGATTTCAAGACCTACTGTATACCCTCACTAACCAAGACTCTGGAGTTAGGGGTGCAACAGTCAGACAGATTCATGGGACTGAGACGTGAAGCCAGCTGCGTTCTGGAAAAAGTGCAAAAGCAATTCAAGGTGGGAGGGATAGCTTTTCCAACCACTGGTGTTAGAACAACTGGACCTCTCTGGACCAAAATATGAGCCAGGACCTAACACACACCCACTTTATACAAGAATTGATTCACCAGACTTAAATGTAAAATTGGAACTACAAAACTTACAAAAAAATGTAGAAGAAAATCCTTGGTATTTAGGATAGGCAAAAGGATGTTAGAGTTAACTGTGAAATTACAATATGTAGACGGAAAAAGCAATAAACTTCATTAAAATGTCCAACTTCTACAATGCGAAGGACCCAGGTAGGGTGAAAATACAACCTGTATCCTTGGAGAAAATATTGGAAAACTGCATTTTTATAAAAGTTCTAGTATCTATACAGACTGCATACAAATTCTCAACTCTTACTTGTAAATAACTCAAGAAGAAAATATGCAGACATAAATAGAAATCTTACCAAAGAGGATATGCAGATGGCAAAGAAACAAATGCAAAGATGTTTAGCATCTTTAGCCATCAGAGAAGTGCGAATTCAGACCACAACAGGATTCTGCTACAGGACTTGCCAGAATCACTACAGTAATGGTGCAGCACCAAGTGGTGTGAGGATGCAGAGCACCTCCACCCGCCCTACCAGGTCTCTGTGCAAGCTCTGCATACAGCGACACACACAGGCACGAAGTCATGCTTGCAGTAACATACAATGGTACCGCTACACCAGAAAATAGCGTGCCACTCTGGGGTGCACAGGAGCACAGGCTGGTTAGCCGAGCTATCCTGGAATGTGCCAGAATTCCAGAGTCCCAGGAGAAGAGCAAGCTGGTTCCAGACCACTTCACAGCCTCAAAGCTCCACCTAGCCAGGGACGCCCCAGGTCAGGAGTTTCCAGAGTGTGTCCCAGGGCCCCAAATCTGCACCATTCTGCTGGGAGTGGTCTAGACGCCAAGGGAGAGCTTACTCTCTTTAAGTGTCTGTGAAAGAATCAAAAGTAGGGTAATATTTCATGATGTGAGACAATTACAGGAAGCCAAACTTTCTATCCATAAACAAAGGGTTTGGGTCCCTTGTCGTGCCCATTTATTTGCAGACTATCTACAGCTGGTTTTGCACTGTAATTCAGGACTGGGTGGTGACAACAGACTGTCTGCCGCTGAAGCCCGAGGGGTTTGCTGAGTTGAATGGTAGGGGACAGGTTTGTGACCGCCCCTCTAGATGGATATTATAAATAAGTTCAAATGTTTCATCAGATGGAAAGATTTCTCCCAGAAATCTAAAAATGTTCGGCTCTATCAAACTGTTTCATTACTTCAAATAATAGCAGCAGCTGTAAGTGTCCACCCAAGACCAGTGATTTCTGCTCTTTGGGGCTGGAGTTGCACGTTCCCAGTTTGTGTAAATAGAGGTCATGATATGTCACTTCATGTTATGTCATTTACACGGGAGGATGTTGCTCTCACTGCCAGAAGGCTCAAGGCTTAGACCTAAAGTGCTCTTGTCTCCAACATACAGAATGACTCTTTTAAATCATGGGCGAAAGGAAGTGTCCAAGGCCAGCATGCCTGGTTTTGGAAGCTGGAATCGGAGGGAGAAGTGATTCTTGATACTGGACCTCAGGCCCAGGGCCAGAGTTTGAGTGTTACATTAAAACAATGTAGCACCATTAGACTGCTTGAAGGAGGGAAGTAACATAGCATGACCTCTATTTACACAATTAGTTGGCCTTTCACAGAAGAGTGGAAAGGGGCCTAGTTGGAGGCCTTGCAACAAACCAAGTAAGAGATGTCAGGGGCTGGTGGTCGGAGGACACAGCCAAGGGAGGTGAGTGGGCAGAGTTGAGACACTTCTTGGAGGAGGATTGAAAGCAGTTGAGAAAGTGGGTGAATAGTGATGCTGTGTACTGGCCTTATCTAGGCATGGAGGAGGAGTGTTGATGGAAAATTCCACAAGTCTGTTTTTAGGTATCCAGTGTATGGCCCTAGACATTAAAATGGCATATTAAGTAAATAGTCTAACCTGAAAGAAAACCCAATAAGAAACTGGAACACAGACCTGCATGTTGTTCCTGGCTGCCTGGAGAGAGCCAATGTGGTGAGAATCAAGGTGGGCAGGGGTGTGGCGCAGCTGCAGAGGGCCTGCCTCACAGCCCAAGGCCCTGGGTTCAAGCCCAGCACCACCAGCCAAAGGCTTGGGTGTTAGTGGCCACACAGGGCTGAGAGCCCAGGCCTCCATCGAAGCGGGGTGTGTTGCTGGGTGTGAGATCCTCCATGACTGTTGGATTTTGGACCACCACATATCATAATGAAATAGTGAATAAAAATGTACTTTGGCACACAGATGAAAATGTCTCTTGTAACAAGAGTTCTGGATACAAAGAATTGTACCTGAGAATTTGTAACCACAGGCTGATTCTCATGTGGTTTGTGGTTTGAATATTTATTGCCTACTTGATCTGGTAAACCATAAACCCATCAACCAATTAATATTTAAGCAGAATTCTTGGAGATTCAGATGCAGAAATAGTGAAATGCCCTTATCAGATTAACCTTCTTACACATAACAATGACAATCTCCGAATGAAATATTTTTTAAAACCACAACTATTAGAAGCTACTGAAGAATTAAAAAAAAAAAAAGGCTGAAACTGGAGAAATTTTGACCCTTGGAAAAAAAAAAAAAGCACTGGTGAGAGCTATATCCATACTACCTTTCTCTGAAAACGGTCCAGTCCATACACTGCAGGGATAGCTGGAATCGAAGCAGAAAAACATTGGTATTCATTGGAATGAAGGGTCAAAGCATGGAATCCAAGGCGTGAGAACATGCAGGCAAACACATTGGCACCCTGGACTTTTCTCCTCTGAGTGTCTTTAATAGCTAATTGATAATATGTTGAATAAATATGTCATAATTTGGGATCTATATCAGGTAAAATATAAAACAAATGGTGACATGGCAGAAAACTAGGCAAATGTTGGGCAAGGTAGGCAAACAGAATTACGCTGTTGCAAGATTTCTGAATTTTATATAAATAGTATACTCTTAACTCTAAGTTGACTATGATGGATTATAGATGCATATTATATGTAACCCTTTAAGTGTCTCTAAAGTAGTAAAAAAGATGTATGGAAAACCCGTTAGAAGAAATATGTGAAATAATAAAAATTCAATCATACCAAAAGAATTCATGGTAGGAGTAACTGAAGAACAACAACAACAAAACAATAAATAAATCATATAAAGCATGTAAAGTACTTAGGTGACTGACACACAGCAAACAATTTAGTCATTTCCTACCCAGGAAATTTTTGAAAAATATAAAAAAAACTCAGAATCAAATCCAGGTAGATTATAATGGTTATAGCACATTTTGTTTTCTTTAAATCAGAGATTGAAAAGTTACGACACTGTTTGACCCTGATGAAACAAAGTCAAAACCAAAAAACAGATGAGAAAGAATAAAAAATACAAGATGGCAGTCCTGAGATTAACTGTATTACTATCAACATCAGGGACACTGGAAACCTTTGAATCAAAGGCACATGTTATCAGATTGGATTTAAAAAACAAACAAAAAAAATGGAAGGCCCAACTGTATGCTTTTTTTAAGAAACTCTGAGTAATTCTAAAAAACTCTAAATGAAATGTCCATAATACACGGAGAAAAAAAATACAAAAATGGAGAAACATATACTTGGCAAACAATAAACATAATAAAATCTGGGTCTATACATTATATCATACAAAATATATTTGTATCTTAAACTAGTGTAGACATAAATATTGCACAAATATATTTCTAGCTAAGAATTATTATTAAGATAAAGAACAATATTTTATAATGATGAAAAGATAACTAAACAATGAAGATGCAAAAATCCTAAATGTGTATGTACTTACTAATAAAGCTTTAAAAATGAAGCAAAAATGAACAGAATTTAAAGAAGTATATGAAATCCAAAACGGTGTGAGATATTTTTTACAACACATTCTCAGTAATTGAAAGGACAATTAAATGAAATGTCCATAATATAATAATCCAACTTGATCTGATTGACATCCATGGATCACCAGACTGAGTAATATCATTCTGTACATTTTTAGTGCAAAAGAGCACTCAACAATGTAAGATGTGGACTATGCCATAAAAATATGTACCAACACATTTCATAAGACTAATATATTATCAAATATACAAAATGACAGAAATACAAGTAAATTAGATTTTTAAAAAATATTTATTTTTTATTTGTTTTTTAGTTTTCGGCGGACACATCTTTATTTGTATGTGGTGCTGAGGATCGAACCCCAGCCGCATGCATGCCAGGAGAGCACGCTACCCCTTGAGCCACATCCCCAGCCTGTAAATTAGATATTAACATAAAGAAAGATATAGAAAAGTCCCTCAATATTTGCCAACTAGATAGCACAGTCTGAGGAGGAAGGCCCATGTAAGGTCATGAGACATTTACAGTGAACAATGAAAATGCAAACCATAAAGGTTGTCAAGGTGAAAACTGAGTGATACTTAGAGAAGGATTTAGTTTTTAGAGAAAATAACCACAAACTACAGTTATCTGTATCTAATTTACATTTTAAGATTAAAGATGAAATAAGGACATTTTCAGGCAAGGAATGGGATTCATTGACCAGTTACAGACCCTCACTGAAAGAACGGTTGGAAGCCCTTCTGCAGGAAGAAGCGTCAGTCAGGAAAGTCTTGGATGAGATGAAGCTAGCACTCATATGGATAAATCTAAATACGTATTCACTATATATTTTGACTTGCTATTTGAAATTTTTTGCTGTAACCACTTACAAGAAATTACCAACAGAAGTTACTTCTGAAAAAATATTTTGCAATAAAAATGGAAGAAATAATTTTAATTTTCTTTATTACTATTATAAAATAAAAGGATATGCAGGTAAAAAAAATTGACCTTAGAGAACTTATTTGAATTACAAATTTTTTTTTTCTTTAAGAAATTGAATTTTTATCCTAGATACCTCAAAAAAAGCCTTTGGATAGTAGAGCTTTAAAAAAAAAATCATTGAACCTGGAGATTATGCAACTTAAAAAAAATAACCTAATAACAAAAGATTAAAGAAAAAACCAACCAAGCCTCAGGAGTTTGTGAAGATATATCAAGAGATCCAACATATGTAAAAGTGGAGCTTCAGAAGATAGGAAAGAGAATGGGAGATAAAATATTTGGAAAAAAAACCACAATAGCTGAAATGCCTAAATTTGATGAAAATCTTTAACTTCCAGATCCCAGAGCTCAATCAATCCTGAAGACACTCAACAAAGAAACCAGACTAAGCACATCACAGTCAAATTCCCCAAACCCCCAAAGGAAGGGAAGAAACAAATAAGCCAACCTTCAAAGCAGCAAGAAAAATGACATTACACGCAGATGGAGAGTGATAAGGTGAATGGACAGCGTTCCAACAGCAGCAATGCAAGACAGATGGTGGACTGAAAGGACAGACTTAGAACAGCCGAGGGAAAAAGGCTGTGGCCGAGAACTCCGTATCCACCAAACCGTCTTCTACTGTGGAAGTGTCGAGACATTTTCAGATGAATGGCAGAATTCACCCGCAGCCAACTTGCTCCTTGGGACGTGCTAAAGACAGTCTTTCAGACCCAGGAACAATGTTGCCCCAGAGCAACTCGATCCTCGACACAGAAGTGAGAGTGTCAGAGAGGGCAAACGTGTGTGCACACGTGTGTGTCGATATGCCTGCATTTCCTTCTCCTCGATTTTGTGAACTTCTGTGGCATGGCTTCTGCATTTCATCAGAAGTAATTAAAAATTAACTCTAAGTAGGTTTGTGATAAATTAAAGATGCCTGTTGTAATCCCTAAAGCAATCTCTAAAAATAATTTGAAGAAATGATATCAAAAACGTCAGCAACATGTCCTTCCGCTGACTGGATGTTTGACAAAAGCCCTTGATTGCCAACCCGTGATGGCCACTCAATATTTCATATTAGGAAATGGTCTGAGGTGGTTGCCAGAGAGCCTCTTTTTGAGAGACAACTACAATCCTGTTATTTTTCACTGATTGAGACTCGATTACTAAATGACACAAATTTTGTGGAGACCTGAAATACTCTACATGTAATGGACCATGTCAGAAAATTACTCCGATGGGGAGGTCATTCCCTAGAATTGCTTCGGAGCCAATGAACAAACAAAACAAGCATGGTGGGTTCAGGAATCTGTGGCAGGAAACCCACCCAAGGAACCATGGCAAACAGGAGCCAGTGGCTGTTCCATCTCTGAGCCAGGAATAAGTCTCCCTGAAGAGTGATTTAACCCACAGCTGGACTTGAGCACCCGTAGGATTGAACTGGAGGGCCACACCCACAGCTGGACTCAGGTGCCCGTAGGGTTGATACTGGAGGGCCACACCAAGGCAGCCTCCCTTACAGAAAGCACTCTCCCGTGGAGGCCAGTTGTCCTCCCAGGGTGACTGTGCTGTGCTTGCCAATGGCCAGTGACTGAAGAAGGACAGCTCAGTCCTCTCATGGGAGACAAATTAGAGTGGTATTCTTCAAGTTATTGGAAAAACCAAATGACATTGACAAAAATGTGGCATGGGTTGATTTGTTCTTGGAACACAGCCAATAACTTTGTGAAATGGTCTAGAATAGGGGGCCTTAGTTGATGGAAAGTGGTAGAATCCCTGGCACAGGCCCAATATTCTAGACAGACATTACAGACTTCGTGGTAGCCCTCTTTCCAGACGGTCTCCAAATTGCTCCTACTTCCTGGTACTTACAACCTTGTGCTGTCCTCTGCTCCCCGTCAGGGCTGCTCCACGTGACAGAGGTGACTCACACCAGTGCTTCCTTGTGTCACTCACTCTGGGGAAAGCCAGCTGCAGGGTGACAGGTAGCTTTCTAACAGAGGCCAGAGTGGTGAGGGACAGCAGCCATGCCAGGGAGATCTAGTGCAGGTCCACCCGCCACCATACTGAAGCCACCAGATGACAGTAGCCGTGGTAGGCCGGCTTCTCTGCCAGTTCATGCAGAGTCTAAGCCAGAGCCACCCAATTCACCCTGCTCATGAGTTCCTTATACTTGGAAACTAAGATGATAAGTGCCCGTTGTTTAACACAAAGCAAGGGTGGCTGGGAGTCCACCACAATGCTCATCTAGGTGCTTTGGGAGAACGGCAGGCCCTCAGAAAGCAGTCCCGCAGTTGGTCTCAAGTTTCACATAACTTACTTCATGATTCAGCAACCCCAACTCTAGCCCTTTCCCCATGAGGAATATGTCCATCTAAGACCCATATGCATTCAAACCAAGTGATTTATCATAGTGAAAACCCAAACCACCCATGTCCGTCAACTGGACAATGTGTAAGGGAAGCAGGAACTTCATAAGTAGGAAGAATGGTCAGCAATCCAACCCGAGGCACACACAGCTGGGACGTTGCAAGTTACCATGATCCCACTAAGAAGGGGTTTGAAAAAATTAGGGGGGCCAAGAGCAGATCAGACCTTGCCCAAAACCAAGATGGCAATGGGGCTGGGGCCAGGGGAGGCCTGGGCTGCGTGACTGGGAAGAACCTCAGTTGTCTGAGCGTGGCTGTGGGTGCATGTCAGAAATTCGTCTGCTGAAACCCATCAGACTGGGCTTATCGATTACTAGGCTGTGGTAAGTATTTATGTATTTTTGGTACTGGGTTTGAGTGGTACTGATTTGTACCACTGAGCTACACTCTGGCCCTTCTTTTTTTAATTATTAATTTTATTTAGCTGTAGTCACACACAATACCTTTATTTTATTTATTTTTATGTGGTGCCGAGGATAGAACCCAGGGCCTCACATGTGCTAGGCCAGCGCTCCACTGCTGAGCCCCAGCCCCAGCCCACACCCCAGCCCTTCTTATTTTTTATTTTGAGACAGAGTCTTGCTACGTTTTCCAGGCTGGCTTTGAACTTGCAATCCTCCTGCTCAGCCTTTGGAGTAGCTGGGATGACAGGCAAGCGCCACTGTCCCTGGGAGTAAAGCCAGAGAGGAGCCAGAAGAGTTTACTGCGCTGAAAACAGGGAATGTTAAAACCTGACAGTTGCCACTACAGCGACGCTACCAGAATTTTCATAGAATTAAAAGGTTAAGACTATGGAACAAAGAACCACTGTGGACCCTGGGCTCCTGAGCTGGTTTTTGCGGGTGCAGTGGGCAGCAGGGCTGCCCACCAGGCACCGGGGGGTGCATTCTCCTCCTCTGCTCCTGCCAGCTCCAGTTCTTTTGAGGAGCTCTGAGGAACCCCCAAGTCCTGTGAATCAGCTTTCAATGGCCACTGCAAGAGGGCAGAGTCCACCTCATCCCTGAAGGGCCTGAACCTCGGAAGGGCCGCTCATCTGGAGGGGCAGGAGGGAGGGGCAGGAGGGAGGGGCAGCGAAGGTGGATAGGAGCAGAGGGAACCCAAGGGGCTTAGGAGGCAGAGACGCAGCTAGCTGGCTTGGCCATGTGTGTTGGGGTGATTCCAGGTGCTGCTGGTACCCGCAGCGTGGAATGTCTGGAATCACGCAGCAGCAGCCTATGGAGGTGGGGATGAGGAAGAGGAGGAGAACTGGCAACTGTGCCTCCAGGACTCTAGCCTGCACTAGACGCAGCTGGGGGCAGAGCCCAGAAGGACAGCTAGCAGAGAAGACCCACAGGCAGGCACCCCTGGGGGTGGTCTGAGGCTTTTACCTCGACACTGTGCGCCCTCTCCCTGATAGGAGCGCCCGGGTTGTAGTCTACTCGGTGGCTCATTTTAAAATTGGGGCAGACAGAGTAAGGCCGGTACTGAGAATGGCCATCATGGGATCCTGCAACCCAGTGAAGGCTACAGGCTGTATTTTGAACATGGAGCACTGGCCTTTCTCTTTCTCACACACTGGGCACCCTGCAGTGTGGAAGTCCAGAGGGAGCTCCCCAGCAAGTCCTGGGCAGCGGAGGTCTGGACAAGGCCACAGAGCGCGAGTGAGGTCTTGGAGATTGATCCATGTGGATAAGAGGGGGCAGTGATTGACAGGAAGATGGGGAGGCATAGGTCAGCAGGGTGGAGGTGGCCTGGCACAGCACCCAGGCCAGCTAGACACAGAGGCTGAATTCACCAGGGGGTGAAGAGGAAAGGGCAGGCAGGAGGAAGTGCCCAAGGAAGAGGGAGGTAGATAGAGACTAGGACTCACCCACAAAATGGCACGAACTTGGAACAAGTTATTCACGGCTCTGCACCTCTGTTTCCTCATCAGGAGGTTTTGGGTGGGGAAATCTCTTAGATTCCCTCCAGTTTTACAAGTCTATCATCAGGCAAGAAAAGCAGTGTGGAGTGGACCCACTTGGTAACATTTTCCTTAGAAGACTGACCCCAGGGTCACTAGGGCCAAAGCCCACAGCACCCGGGGCTGGAGCTAGGCTCCCCAGTGTGGCCAGTCTCAGGGGAGTGGCCAGAGCAGGTGGAGAGACAAATTGGCCAGTTAATTAAAAGTAGCCCCTGAATTACTTCGGGGTGAGCAAACCACAGGGAACAGGCAGAGGCAGAGCTGGCTGGCCCTGGGGAACCCAGAGGGCAGAACCCACACAGAGGCTGGTGGCCGTGGGCCTTACCCTGCGGAGGGCTCCAGGGCCCTGAATCCCATACGGAAAGCTGGATTTTAAATATGAAATAAAAGTGATACTCAGCTCCTCGCTGACTGATTAATGGGTTCAGCCCACACCTACTGGGCAAGCTGCCCTAATCAGTATATGTCACAAATTTACAATGTCTTTCAATGAAGCCCCTGGTGGAGACTGGTGGGGGATCTAAGACGGCTAGTGCCCAGACTGTCTCGCTCTCCTTGGCACGGTCTCGCTTCTCCCCACCTGCTGCCTTCACTGCTGATGCTTTCCCACCGATGACCACATTTTCCTGTCAACCAATAATGTAATCATCATCTTTTTCTTTTTTTTTTTTTGCTAGGACCGAATGCCTGCTGAGTGGCCTTTAAGAATTGCCCAGACATGCTGGAAGCCGTAGATTCCAGACTCGGCGTCCTGGTGTGCTCCAGCCAGTCCTCAGAGCCCTCCACCCTTCTTCCAAACTTCTAGACTAATAAAGAGAAGTGGGATGAGAACTCCCAGTGGACTCCACATCCCAGCACAAACTTGGAGAGGCTCTGGTAGTCTTTACACAAATGGACGTTAGAAGGAAAAGTCTTCGCGGGATCTCCAAGAGTTGAGTCCTGGGGGACACGGGTGGGACACTGGACCATCTATCCTGGCTCCCCTCCCCACCCTCCGTTTCCTGCACCGTCTCTGGCATTTTTCCCCTTCTCCCCGTCGTATAATGGAATGTGCATTCTGGATCTTTTCCCAGCCTGGCTTCTTTCACTTTGCCGTGCACACGGTGTGGATGGATGCTTCATTATCGAGATTGCTAAGCGTGTCGCCATGTGTGAAGGGACCACAGTTTGCTCCTCCACGGACCTGCCCGATCTCTACCCCGGTTGCTTCGGGCTTTTGGTGACTGTGAATGGATGTGCGTGGTATTGGCATGCTGGGTTTGTGAGGACGTGTTTTAGAGCCAGCTGGGTAATCACCTAAGCACTGGGATTTGCTGTGTTCAGCTCTGTAAGAAGCTGCCAAGTTGCCCTCTAAATGGGTGAGATCACTTGCCCTCTCAGGAGCAGTGAGAAAGAGTTCCAGTTGCTCTGCATCCTCACCAGCACCAGCACTTTGCTTTTTTCAACATTTTAAAAAATTTTTCGTCATTCTAATAGGTGCAAATGGTGTGGCATTGTTTTAACTCACAGTTGCCTTCTGGCCCATGATGCTAAACATCTCTCCAGGCCTGTCCACCTTCTCCCTACCCTCTCAGGTGAGGCATCTGCTCAGGTCTCTGCCTGGTTTTTAACTGGATTACCGGTTTTTATTGTTGTTGGATTTTAGAATCCTCCCCACTGATTTAAAAAAGGAGATTATAAAAGAATACATCAGAGCAAAGAAAGCTTAGAAATGTTATAGCCATTTGATGTCTATTAAGGCCAGGAATAAACTTGTGTTTATATTTTAGATATATACTTTTTCATTTTATTTGGCAGTAATTCATCTTGCTTTACAAAATTATTTGCCACTGTAGGTTTGAAATTTAAAAAGTAAAACATAGAAAACCAGCCCTTCTCCCAGAGTTTGAAAAGCACCGCATTAGAAGACTGAGAGGAATGTCAGAGAGACCAGGAGATTGCTCAGGTCAGGACGTGCACTGGCAGAACCCTCCAGAAGTCTGTGCTTTGGTTCATGAGTGTTGAGGCCAGTGCTCTGGGCAGCTGAACACGTCTCCACACAGGGACTCACTCTCTTGCCTGCAGCCTGCTAAAACCTGGGCCTCAGAGTCCCCGGTTGGACATGGCTTCCAGACCTTGGTCAGAACAGGAGATGGAGTGGGGAGTTGGATGGCCAGGCTTGGAGGGGTGCACACCATTTCTGTTTCTCATCCCCCTGGACACCACTGTCACATGCTAGCACCTAGAGCAGTGTCCCCCCAGTGCCTGGGGAGAAGGGAGAGCCGCTGTGATGGACCTCTGCTGGTCTTCACCTCACTCCTCCACCAGGGGCTATCTGACTTGCCATCTTACTGTCTGAAGCTGTTATTAATGCTCCCATCCTTGCAGCTGGGCCAGCCAGAGCACATGGCCACAGGGACATGAGGGGCAGAGCAGGAGGTGGAAAACACAGCTGTCCCCCTCTGCCGGTTTCTTTCTTCACCCCGTGTCCTGAAATGGGTGGTTTTTGTTGGGTCCTGCCTCCCTCTACCACCTCCGTGGTGAGGTCCTAGCTGCTAGGATTCCTCACCACTGTGGGATTTTATCTCCTCAGGAGAGGAGCTGGTGGGGACTGAGCAAAGCCGTGCACACCCCTGTCCTCTTGGGACTGACATTGCAGGCGAGCACCCCTGGGCGGTCATCGGACAGCAGGTCCAGACTCCAGACATAATAATTCATGTTAGGACAACTTTAGAATCCGTGTCATGTTTTCTGATCTGTTGGCATCAGCTTTTTGCAAGTTTCTTAAATGGCCTTAACTAAGCGGGGAGGCTGCCACGGCATCTGGCAGCGGGTGTGTCAGTCACTGAGGCCAGAGCTCACTTCAGCCGTGGCCAAGCCTTTCTGGTCTTGACTCTAGGATTGCTTGTGTTCTTTTATCCAGTGACCAGAAGAGGGGAGTGGAGGAGTCAGCTCACTCCCAAGGCTTTGCCACGGAGGACGAGGTCCACGGGCTGCTTTGCAGGGGCTTCCCCTTGCCTGGGGCATGAGCGTCCCACGTTACCGTGCCAGCACTGCACAGAGCCTGCTGCAGTCCTGCCAAGTGGTGTCCTTGCAGTGAACATTTCAGGGCCCCATTCCCAGCAGTGTGGAGAGCTTCAGAAGACTGGAACCACCAGACCAGTTGCCCACCCTCCGTACACATCCAAAGCTCCAATAGCAACACACTATGGTGACGCAGCCACACCACTGTGTATAGCAGCACAGTTCACAGTAGCTCAGCTGCGGAGCCAAGCCAGGTGCCCTTCAACAGATGAATGGACAAAGAAAATGTGCTGCAGGTACACAATGGAGCATAACTCAGTCATAAAGTAAAAAGAAATGATGGCGTTTGCTGGTAGATACATGGAACTGGAGACTATCGTGCTAAGTGAAATAAGCTAGTTCCCCAAATCAAAGGTTGAATAACTTTTCTAATACGCAGAAGCTAATCCGATATAAACAGGAGGGGAATAAAACAAATGGAAGAAAGATCAGTGGAGTCGACAAAGGGAGTGAAGGGAAGGGCGGAGGGGTGGGGTAGGGAAACACAGTGGGATTCGTCTGAGCTGACTCTCCGTGTACAGGTGTGAACAGTGAGCTCAGTATCACGTACATCCACAAGACACTAAGTTCAAAAAAACCTAAACGGTAAATAAATAGAAGAAAGATCAATAGAGTGGAGGAAAGGGAACAGAGGGAGCAGGGAGGAGAGGAGGAGGGGAAGTCCTGGGCACTGAATTAGAACAAATCATATTTCATGCTTTTATAATTGTGTCAGATTGAATCCTATTGTTATGTATAAGTAAAAAGAACCAATAAAAACTTACCAAATAGCACTATTTTTTAAAAGGCCCTGTTCCAACTCCCTCTGGCCCTGCACTATTTTATCTGAGGGCTTTCTCTGGCCACCAAACCCAGTTTGGGGCTCCTGCAGCAGAGCAGAGAGGAATTACTGGGGACCAACACCGGCTGAGAGTGGAGTCCGCTGTTGCTGAGGGCTAGTGCATTTGTACCCCAGCTGGGGCTTCACCCCTTGGTGAGCCGTCTCTGGGCACCTCTTCTTCTCTGTCTCCCAGAAGTCCCCGGGACCCTCGGTGGTGACTGGGTTAACCTAGAATTTAGTGGCCACTTGGCTGCCCACCTCAGGTCCCTACCCACGTGGCCATGTTTTCCTCACCTGCCCAGTAACCTAGTTGTACACAAATTCTCATCTGGAGATCTACTCCCCAGAAAACCCAGTAGACAACCCTGTGCCAGTCAAATCATCTTCAGTGGAAATCTGGCTGTGTAGCTATAGATAGGGCCAGAAAAAATCCGCAGAAAAAGTCCGAAGACTTCCAAGTTGTACTGAAGAAGAGTAAGGCCCTCCTAGGATCCGCTCTGAAGGATCTTGGCGGTTTTCAGTACGTCCTCAAGTGAAACTTGGCTGTCTCCATGAGGATTTACGCTGCCCTCTTGAGAATCCCAGGATCATTCTGTATTTTAGATAAAAATCCACACATAATGTGATGAGTTCTTTTTTATTTTTTCAGTGTTTTCCTCATTAACTTTTGGAGTAAAGATTAATGAGAAAATTAATCTTTACTGCCTCCCCAATCCATGCCCTCTACTGTGCTGATCTACCTTCTATTATCATTTTAATTAGTGCGTTATAATTATAACTGTGATCCTGTGATCCAGAAGAGTGGAGCATGTGGGAAAGTACTGGGGAACAAATCTACCAAATTGTGCTGTTAAGGTTTTTTTTGGACAATACAACCCACCCCCCTCAGTAGGAAGTGTATTTTCTGTTTCCCAAATGCCACCCCATTTACTTGTATCTTTCTAATGCCACTCACGTTTCAGCTCACAGAAAATATTTTGGAGATATTTTCTGTAAATAGTCTCTACTAAACTCCAATCTCCCTAATGTGATTGTAGTGTTAGAAGGCAGCACGTGCTTCATTTCTCTCAAATCATCTAAAATATGCTCCAGGTCAAACAGAATCCAAATACGACCGTGTGACTTTTGGACAGCCTTCCCCTCCAGCCCCGAGTGCCCTTGGCCAGCCCGGAGTGTCCTTGGTGAGGGCGTCTGCGCTTTGCTGTCCACTCGTGGTTTCTGCAGTCCTTGGTCTCCTCTTCACTGGGCATTCAGAGGAACAAAGCCCATGAGACCCAATGTCCTTCTCCTTCTGCAGAGTTCCCCTGTACCAGAACAGGAAGGCCCCAGATGATCTTCTGCTTTAAATTGGTAGGAGTGCAGGTTTTCCTCCCAAGGCTGAAGTTCCATGAATTACTTAGTAGAGGAAATACACTTAATGACCCCGAGCAAGACCACCGGAGAGGTTTCTTTGCTATTAAGAACACATCCCACTCTGCTTACCTCAGTGGTCATAAAAAGCCTTCCCAGACGAAGATCTGCATCTAGATGCTTCTGCTAGAAGTCCATGTCAGTGCCGGTGTGCGGTTTAACCATTTAAGTCCTGTGAACTTTGGTGAGATCCCACGGCTAGCTGGATTGTCTGTGGTACTTAAATTTAAGATTCCTCGTAAGTGCGTGCAGGACACGTGGGTTTTTATGCATCTGGACTCTTGAGAGAGGCAGCAGCCTGGCCCAGGCTCTGCTGGGCTCTGGGGAGGTGGTGATCTGGAGGTGCGTGGCAGGGTTGGGAGTGTGGGCTGGTTACTGTGTGCGTTCTTCTGTGCTGCGCTCTTCACGCTGGCCGTCTGGATTGCCACAGGAGAGCGCAGTTCTCCCGTGAACCAGCAAATTACCAGAGGTGATGTTGCCTGTGCTTTTCTCTAGCTTGGTTCTAAGTTCTGCATCTGCAGAGTGACCGTCAGCCACGCTAGCAGTGTCCTGAAGGCCCTGGCCAGCAGGAGGGTTGGGGTCAGGGCTGTCAGGTGACATGGAGTGGGTGGCACATCAGAACATATGGGTGACAGAGGCAGTGCTCTTACAGGTCCAGAAGGCCCCTAAGGGCCAACGGGAGGTCAGGAGTAGCAGGGTGCCCCACGGGGAGAGAGAGAGGGGGTCTGTGGGACTGTGCCTCGTTGGTGACCCTGGGCATCGTCCCTTGGACTCTCCCCAGGGTTGCCACGGCAGCACAGAGAAGATGTGGTGAGGGGGACGTGCTCACAGCCTGGTGCTGACCATTGGGTTCTTTCATGGCCAGCAGCTGCAGGGTGTGTTGGGTTTGAGCCACTGGGATGGGGAACACCAGGATAGATGGCAGACCACCTCGTGGGGAGAGGAGTTCTGGGCTGGAGATGACGTTACGACAGGCTTCCAACTACTCAGGGGGAAAGCAGGCCTCACGGCAGCATGAAATGGCAAGATGTGTGACCGCGCCAGGTGTAAGGGGAGCAGGTGCTGGGCTTCTCAGATGCTGTCTCAGGCAGGGGAAGGAGACACCAGGTCCAGGGATCAGCCATCGGGAGAGAGGCGTCTGGGATGGGCTCTGGTCTGGACCTGGCTGGGCACTTTCCCACATGCAATTGGGGATCTGCGGAGCCTTCTCAGGGCAGATGGTTGGGGAGGCTGTCCATGACAGAGCTGCAGAGCACAGGCCTGCCTGCCACCAAAGTCCTGGGCCTGCACAGGAGAGAGGGAAGGAGTAGGGAGGGGCGGGATGGAGGGGAGGGAGCTGAGAGGATGCACTATATACAGGGGGAAGGAGGCTGGTGAGAGAGGGCAGTGAGAGCCCGGAGGACAGTGTGAGGGCAGGAAAACAGGCCACAAGACGGTGGAGTGTCCTGAGCTTCCCTGCAGTCACAGGGACCCCGGCGTGGGTCTCATGGTGGTGGCTGCTTTCCTAAAATCACCTAGTTGAGCCTAAATAACTGTTATTTCAAACCAGTTATTGGGGGAAAATGAGTGCAGAAACATTGGGATTGGGCTGGGGTGTGGCTCAGTGGGTTCCACCCACAACTGCCAAAAAAAAAAAAAAAAAAAGAATTAGAATTGTCTTGAAATAGTGACCCAGATGCTCTATGGAGAAAGCTGTATTTCGTTTGCCACACATTTTAACTTTTAGAGACTGCCCGCAGGGTGTCACTTGCTGGCCTGGCCTTCCAGTGCTACAATATAACCAGTCACGCTGGGAAAGTCATTATTAAAATCCCCTTTCTCGAAGGAGGAAATCTGATAGGCCCTGAGCCGGCGCCTCCAGGGGGCCCATGGGGCAGTGGGCAGCTCTGGGTTTAGCAGGCCCCGGCAGGGCTGGGCCGAGGCGGGCCCCATCCGTCATTCCCTGGGGCTGTGAGGGGCGCCAGCCTGCGGGGCCTGGATGTCACGTGCAGTTGGGGATGCGCTGGCCTCAGGAGCAGCACATCCACATGCATTATTGATGCCTGGGCGCAGAGCGAGAGGCTCTTGTGGTCTGGGCAGCAAGCTGTGTTTTCACTCGAGAGAGGGAGATAGTGAGCACAGATTGATGATGCAGGCAGTAGTAATCACAAAACCACAGACAGCAGGCTGACGAGAGGCCCAGGGCCAATTTGCCTCTCATCCTGTGGTACATGTTCGCCTCTAAAATGCTTCTAACTGGGTGGCTGGGTGTGCTCAGTTACCTTTGTCCCTCCAGAAAGTTCTGCACAACCTGAAGAGCATGGTCTAGAAATGTCGGTTTATTCTTTGGGTATGCTTCGACTTGTGAACTTGTTTACTGGTGACTATTCTGAGAACATAACTTTAAAAAACAATTTTTAACTACTTTAAAAAAGAAAGAGCATACTAAAATAAATTTCCCCCAGCAGTTCTGATAAGAGATTTGGATTATGTTTGCTTATCCATCTTGTCCTCAGAGAAGGAACGTTATGAAAACTTTGGGGCTTTCAGCAACTAAAGCACATGTGTGTCATCAGAGGCAGCTTGAAGAGTCAGGCTCTTCAGAAACCCCTGACTGTGACCCTCACACTGCTAGGCTTTCCTGGCCACCCCCTCTTGCTCAATCACAGCTAGAGGAGTCATGGTGTGGAGCAAGGCCTGGGCTGCAGTATGGTAAGATGAGTTCTGTGGCCCCTAAGAAGTGTCCTCCCCACGTGGTCACCTGGGGGAACAGAGCTGACTGGCAAATCATCAGGATAGACAAGGGCCATGGGGGGGAGACCCAGTCGCAGGTTGGAGTTGCCCTTAATGCAAAAGTGTTCCTGCCCACCCAGCCAATTATCTGTCAGCTTCTTTATAAGTATGCATACCAGAATATTCCCTCCCTCCCCGACGCCTTAAAACAACACTTAAGGTCAGGTACGGAAAGCCCGGCCGCAGCTCCTGTGGGGTTCTTAAGAGAGCAGCCTCTCTCTGTGTAATGCACAGCCTCTCTATTCGTCTAGCATTAAAGCATCGTGGAGGTCACAGTCATCAATTATCCCCAACCTACCGTCATCTCCTATGATCTTTAGAGAAAGAAAAAATATCACTCTAACACACACACACACACACACACACACACACACACACACACACACTCAGCCTCACCCACTGAGCAATGCAGAACCAACATCCAAACAAGGAAAACCCCATGTTCCTTAAGTCTTTCTTTTTTCTTTTCTTCAAATCTCCAGCAAAATGTGGAGTATTTTAAAGCATAGTTCCACTCTTCAGAGAAAACAAGGGGCACTAGAAATTTTATTCTCTTTTTCTTACTTATTTAAAAATTATGCATTCCTCCTATTTCCTTAAAAACAGAAGTTGATCTAAATGATCACAAAAGGAGTTGGGCGATTTCTTTGGGGAAATCTCCCTACACATAATACATTTTGCAAACAGTTTAAAGGGGCAACAGCAAGGCCAGCTGGCCCCAGAGTCTGTCTGTCCAACATCCTGGTTTGCCTCTGTCCCTGAGCTCTCCTTGAGGATGCCTTACTGTCCCAGTTGTGATCATGGGCCCTGCCCAATGCAAACACTCATGACTTCCTGTTCTTTTCACTGGCCATAGAAAAACACAACAATATTGATGTATTTAATCATCTCTTTGTTCAGAGAACACGGAGAGAACCTATATTCGAAGGTTGTGTTATTGATCCCTGAGGCTAGTGGCTAACTCTTGGGAAGTGGAGATAGAGGCTTTAACACGAGACTGTGGTGAGCATTCTTCAGTTTGCTCTAGATTTTGCTGCCCTGCAGAATGATGCTGGGTTTCCCATCAGGCCGGATGAGCATCCAGAATGTAAGCTGCAGAGGGACTCTACAGCATAGGGCCCGGAGTTCTAGGGGAGGTGAGACCTCCATGGTTGGGGACCCTGGTGTCCTAGATGTTATAAAACAAGACTGCTTTGAAGATAATTGCATGTCACTCAGCAGAAAGAAAATGAAGAGCTAGCATGTTTGGGGGCAAGGAAATGGAGTGACCTAAGCCTCTGCCCTGCAGAGTGCTTGTCCTGTCACCCTCTCAGTGCCAGGAAGCCTGATCACTGTCTTCTCCCTGGAAAAAGAAACCTTCTGTTCTTTATGGGCAGAGCCCTGCTCCTTACCCACTGGCCCCCAGGGATGGAGCTGGGTCATGGAGGGTCCCCTCAAGTTCACATGTTGAAGCTCTAAGCTTTCATGGGATGATAGGTGGAGGTCAGGGCCTTTGGAGGGTGATCAGGGTTACTGAGGTCAGGAGGGCGGGACCGGTGGTGAGATCAGTGCCCTTATAGCAGAGGCACCAGGGACAGCCTTCAGAACAGGTGACCTGCCCAGTGAGACAACCAGAAGGTGGCCATCTGCAAATCAGAAGGAGCGTCCTCACCAGAGCCTGATCATTTGTCAGCTGCACTGGGAGTTCCAACGTCCAGGTCTGTGAGAGGGTACCTTTCCATTGTTTGAGCACCGTCTTGGCGTTCTGTGAGGGCAGCCGGAGGGGACCAGGACAACGGGTAGAAAAGGAGCAGCCTGGATTAAATGGAGGAGAGTCTTTCTCACTAAGGTAGGCTGACTCAGGGCCACCCCAAAGTGCTGGGCCCGAGTCCCTGGAGCCTGTCCCTGGTACCTTATGATGTCAGAGATCTTGGCCGGATCATGGCCTTAACTTTGGACTCACAGCCTTCAAAACTGACAAAATAAATTTCTCTTGTTCTGAGTCTCTGAGTTTGGCATGACCGGGCTGCCTGCCATAGGAGACTTCTCGCTTTCCCAGCTGGGGTGGTGGTGACCTGCATATGCAGCGTCCTGCCTTGAGGGATGGCTCCCTTGGTGGCAGCAGAAGCTGGGTGGCATGACTCTATGGGACAGTCCTATGGAATGAGCGGGTCAGAGAGATGCTCGTCCAACCACCGGGCTGTGGTTGACTGGAGGTCAGACTCTAGTGGGGAATGTGTCATGGCATTTGGCAAGTGCTCCTTGTGGCATTTCTAAATGACCATCTATTGCTGTCCAGGACACGGTGCAGGAGTGGGAGGTCAGGATTTCAGGGAGGAAGCTGCACTGCCCCCAAAGGCCATCTTAGTTCTCTGAATGAGCTACAGTAATTCTCTTGACTCTGTTTCTACTCTTTGTTTTTGTGGTGCGAAGGCCTGAGATGCTGTTTCTGCGATGTCCACCAAACAGGCAGACTTGGGGCAGGACCGTCCACAGCTCCACATCTGCCTCCTCTACTAATTGTTCTGCAGCTTGGATTCAGAGCCCCTTTGGCTGGTGGAAAGGTCATCTTATTCTCCAGGGAGCAGGAGGAGGGGGGAACTCTGCGTTCTCTTTTACTGAAAAAGGCCAACTTTCTAAAAATTCAGGCCATAATTAATTGAAAGTTTAATTTTTAATCCCTGTTGAGGATTTGGCTGGGGCTCAGCCCAGTAATGGATAGCACATGCATAAACTCTCCTGCTCCTCCACCTCTTGGGCTTTCCTTCCTTTGTTGAGGTCTGCATCTAATGTTTTTTTGAGTCTCCGTGCTTATTTGTATTTTCCAGGAAAAAAACGAGTGTGCCTCGTTCCCCATCCATCAACCTCTTCTTGTGGGTCCTGTGGGTGACTGGGCCGATTGCCCACCTCCCCATCTTCTTCTCTCAGATGATCAAAACTAAAGCATAAATACTAACAAATGCCATCTGAGTCATCTTTCTAAAATCTTCCTGGTAATCTCTCAAGCTACTAATTAATTACTTGTGAAGAAAATAAAGCTTTCAAAAAGCTCGGCAAATCCCTGCCTTCCTGTTTATGATGGGAAGCTTTGAACAACTAAATATTTCATGGAGCAAATGCCTGAGCAGTTGGGTCAGCAAAGCCAAGAGACTGCATAAGAAAGGAACATGGGACTGCACGCAGGAGTTCCACGAGCACCACAGAGGCTTAGTGTTTGTTGAACGGCTTCTTCCCCCCCTGTGACCTTCCAAGGGTCACCCACTAGTGGGATCAGCAGCCACTTGTATTTCTAATTGGCATCTGAGGGGCTCACACCTTTGCTATGAAACATTTGAAGAGTGATTGAAGTAGGAAGGGTGCTGAGAGGGAGGTGGAGGGGAATGTCCCCCCACAGGTGGACACCAGTGTCCCTGGTCAGAGGGGCCCAGGATGCCTGGCCTCCCACGCATGCCTGGTTTTCTCTAAATCTGCCATGTGCAAGTTCAACGTGCAGCAGTCCTGGGGAAACTGCCCAGGCTCATGCGACCCGTGGGGAGGGTCTAGTTACCGGGTCACGGTCTATTTACAGGATGAGTGATACCGAGTAGGGAAACATGCTTCCATGATGAAGGTGTCTCTCTGCTCAGAAATGTCACTCAGGAAGGCTCTTCTCCAAGGTGTGACCTACCTTAACCAACAGACCTGGAAAGGCTCCAGTACTTGCAGTAACTGGAGGAGTTTTAAAAATTGTTCTCAAGAACAGTTTAATTTTACCCAGTCGCAAACATTCAAAGCCATCTGCTGCCTCTGGACCCCGTGTAGGGACAGTCTCATGAATGTACCTTGGAGGCTCACGGGACACCCTCAAAACCGAGATACGATAGGATGTTGACTTCACACCTGTAGCATATTTCACTGGAGAAGTTCAAAGCCCCGAGCAGATCAGATCCCCAGCGTGCCTGACTCGCTGCAGAAGCCAGCAGTCCCGGCGAAGGCTGGCATCTTGCTCTGCCTGCCCTGGTCAGCTGTCCAGTTGGGTGCCAAAGGCTCCAGCTGTGAAGTAGGAGACCACAGTTCCCGGTCAACGTCACACGTGTCCACTCCACCAATGACTCGTTCCCCATCTTCAATAGCACAGTGCTCTTGATTTCCATGAGCGGAAGTTTTCTGGATGGTTTAAACCTAAATGTCATCTTCAACTTGTCCAAGAAAATTGGGGATGGTTTAATGAATAAAATTTGCATTCTCCTTATCTCAAAACTAGGGGGATTTTGATAAGTTTAGCTTTTTTCTAGTCACTATGGTAGAACTTCAGCTAGAAATATGTGAGCATAACACATAGAATTTCTTTGGGGAGACAGACAAAAAGAAAAAGAAATTTAAATAATGTGCTAACATGATCCACCAGACGGACAGGGACAGTGGAAACAGAGGCACGGAGCTCCCACGGAGGAGGTGAGTTCTGAAGTATGCTCCGGAGCTTTGCCGACCGGGTGAGAGGGTGACTCAGAGAGAAGTGCACCGAGGCAGAGGCCTGGGTGCACATGAGGTTGGGATCTAGGAGGCAAAATGTCATCTAGAAACTGCTGGGAAAGCAGCCTGAGGGTCGCTATGAGGTTGCTGCAGTTTGGATGTGAAATGTCCCCAAAGGCCATGGGGTCCAAGGTTTGGTCCCAGCACCACACAGTCCGGGGGTGGTGGGGACTTCACTAGGGGGAGGTCTTCTGGCATGGACTTGCCCCTTCCCCTTGCTCTCTTCCTCTCCTCTGAGGTGGGCAGCATTTCTATGTACAGGTCCCTGCCCTGTTGTGCTCTCAGCTCCACATCCTCCAGGCCTAAAGGCAGTGGGCCCATCGATCCTGGAGAGTCTCCCCCACTGAGGCCCAGGGAGGCCCTCCCCTCTCCTCCCACCCTGGGTCCCCCAGAGGCCCCCCTCTCCTCCCACCCTGGGTCCCCCAGAGGCCCCCCTCTCCTCCCACCCTGGGTCCCCCAGAGGCCCCCCTCTCCTCCCACCCTGGGTCCCCCAGAGGCCCCCCTCTTCCCACCCTGGTCCCCCAGAGGCCCCTCCTTTCCTCCCACCCTGGGTCTCTCAGAGGCCCCCCGTCTTTCTACCCTGGGTCCCCCAGAGGCCCCCCGTCTTTCTACCCTGGGTCCCCCAGAGGCCCCCCGTCTTTCCACCCTGGGTCCCCCAGAGGCCCCCCTCTCCTCCCACCCTGGACCCCCCCAGAGGTCCCCCCTCTTCTCCCACCCTGGGTCCCCCAGAGGCCCCCCTCTCCTCCCACCCTGGGTCCCCCAGAGGCCCCTCCTCTCCTCCCACCCTGGGTCTTCCAGAGGTCCCCTCTCTCCTCCCACCCTGAGTCCCCCAGGGCCCCCCCTCTCCTCCTACCCTGGACCTTCCAGAGGCCCCCCTCTTTTTATACTGGTTAGCTCAGGTGTGGGCTGCAGGTGGAAAGCCGACTGACCCAGGGCTTCATGTCTATGTTGAGTGTTGGACCTTACCTTGAGGACATTGTGAATGTAATTCCAGTGGTCACATGGCCATCGTGAGCCCCAGTCTGGGGCGGGTACTGAGTGGGTGATATTGGTCTCGAGGAAGGAGAAGAGGAAGCATTCACACTGCTTCCTCAATTCCCTTTTCCTGAAGAGCTCACATGGGCCACTCCACACTGGCCAGGGAATCCGGGAGGTGGATGGCTCCCCAGGGCAGTCCCCCAGCACACCAGGGCAGGTGGGTGTGGGCCGTTCAGTTCATGCCTTTTCTTCCTTTTCTGGCAGGACCAAATAAAAAGTTCAGAGTCTGAGGGTGCATCAAGTGTCTCCAAAAAGTAGAGGTTGAAGAGAATCCCACCAAGCCAGTGAGCTGAGGAGAAATCATATGCTCAGTCCTAGTGAAAACGAGCATCTCTACTACAGTTTATAAGAAATACAGCTGCAGCCTCATGTCTTTATAAAGTTGGCCATCGAAGCACCAATTTTTCAGGATGTAATCCTTTTTTTTTGATAAGCTAAAAATGATTACTTTTGAAGTTCAAAATGATATGTAAATTACAGTAATATCGGGCAACAATATTTTATCCATTTATTTTTGTCTGCACAGATATCTGAAAATCATCCATAAACAATGGGTAATTACTGACCTACTACTGTGTAACAGGTACTGTGCTAAATGCTCAGAATACAGAGAAAAGCAGTGGTTTTTCCATTAGTAATCTGAATGAATTTCAGCAAATCTCTTGGCCTTAGTTTATTCATGTATAAAATGAAGAAGTTGGATCAGATATCCTGTGTGATCCTTTGTAGCACTAAAATTCAGTTTCCATACTGATAAATCCTTTCAATCATGCCTTAGAACACATTCTTTCACCCTTCTGGAAATAGCCTGTAGCCTAGGGAATGAAAGCTTTTCTCCTATATTTGCGTTCAGAAGTTTTATTCTCTCTGTGTGTGTGTGTGTGTGTGTGTGTGTGTGTGTGTGTGTTGTGAGGTAGGGTTTGGATTGGGGACTCATTTAATCTTATAAGTTAATAACCTTGTTATTTAATTCCTTATTGAATTTCCTTGGCTCTGTTGGAGATAATCAATGGACCATATGCACAGCACTATCTCGGAGAGTCCTAGCCCATTTTCTTACACCTGTACTCCACAGTGTTCATCAACAGGGTCACATATACCTTGGAATCAGGTAATGTAGGTACTATCATGCAATTATTTTTTTTTCAAAACTTATTTGGCTACTTTTTCTATTCCAAATATATTTCAGAACCAGCTAGCCAATTTCTACCAACTATGTCTTCTGGGATTTTGAATGGAATAGGGCAATTTTGAGAGAACTGATAACTTCCCCAAATGAACTCTTCCAGTCTGTGCTTCTGATACTTTCTATGAATACAGATCTTTAATTTCTCAGTTTTCACTGGAGAATTCTTGCCTATAGTTTATTAAGCTAATTGCTCAGTGCTCTATTTTTTCATAGTATTTTAAAAGATTTGTTAAAATGCATTGACCAGTTGTCATAATTTACAGTTTTTAGATATGGGCTTTGTATTTTGTGACACTGATAAATTTTCTATCAGTTTTAGTAGGTTTTTTTTTTTAAAACATTTTGTTCTCAGTTGTAGTTGGAGACAATATGTTCCCTTTTTCTTGTCTTATTTCACTAGTAGGACCTCTGTACAATGCTGAGCAGAAGTTCTGGAGCAGAATACTTGCCTAATTTCTGACTTTACATACAATGCATTTGAGCCTTTTCACCATTGACAATGATGTTGGCTATGGGTCTTTCTTTGATGTCCTTTATCCAGTAGAAATTTCTATTTTAGTAAGAAATTTTTATCATGAATTGATGTTGAGTTTATTGACTATTGAGCCAATCATGATTTTCTCTTTGTTAATGTGTTTCAATTATATTGATGTTTAAATGAACCTTGAATCTTTTTGATAAACAGCGAATATTATGATGCATTAACCTTTATGCACACATAGAAATCTCTGGATTGTACACTCATGTTCATTGAACATCATGAGGATGTTCATTTGTGTTTTTTTCCCCAGCATCTTTGAATCAGGGCCACTCTGCTCCCATAAAATGAGTGAGGAGGAGTTCCCTCATCACCGGCTTCTGAAAGCATTTATTAACAGCTTTAGTATTTCACCCTTCAGTGCTTAATTGATTTCACCATTGAAGGTGTTTGGACCTGGTGTTTTTATTGTTTCAAGACTTTCAATTATTAATTTAATTTCCTTAGTCAACTTTCTATTTAAATACAAAAGTCCTTTTTTGAAATGTGTATGTTAATTACTTTGTTTAATTTGCCTAAAGGTAATTATTCATAATAATTATTTTTAATGTTTTAGAATCCACAATGAGTTCTCTTCTTTTTTAACTTTGAAAATGATAATTTTATTTATTTATTTTTTACATACATGACAATAGTGGAATGCATTACACTCATTATTATCCATTTACAGCACAATTTTTTGTCACTCTGTATATAAAGTATTGTGGTCTATATGTGTATTAAGAATTGTAATGCAAAAAAAAGAGGGTACATGTATAATGGCATAATTTGGCGTGAACATACTTGAAAATGATAATTTATGACATCTCTTCCCTCCTCCCCCATAGATCAGTCTTGCTAAAGGCTAATAATCTTATTGATCTTTTAAAGAGCTAGATACTAGTTTCATTTATTTCATATCTTTTTTGTTTGTTTGTTTCTTCTTGATTCTTTCTCCTTATTTTCTTTTCCTTTTTTTCTATCTACATTGGATTTAATTTGTTTTTTTCTCTAGTTTCATAACTTTTTTTTCCCTTCTAGCTTCATAGTTTTTTCTTCTTTTTGAGCACAGCACTGAGTTTCTCTGGAAGCACTCTTTGTCTGCTCCTGACAGATGTTGACAGGGATAATTTCATAATCAGCTGGGGACGGGAACGCGCAGTAGTGCCCTGTCTCACTAGGGTGTCTGACTGCCCTGTCTCACCAGGGTGTCTGAAGCTCCCTGGCAGCACTTACCATTGGGTCCACCTGCAGGACAAGGTGACACCGGGGGAAGGGGGTGGGGAGATGATGCTTGATGTGTCTGATGATTAAGTTAGCGTGGCTGGGGGCTGTAGAACTGACTAGTCCTGAGGTAAGAACATGAAGGTGTGTTGTTAGTTTAGACCAGGGAAAGAAAAGTAGTTTCCGGTGTTATCTATTGGGATGTGAGAACATTTCTTCTTTGTAAAGAGGTGCACATTAAATACCTGCTATATGCTGAGCCAAATAGAATAACAGGTGTATTTGGAATTAAGATCTAATTAAGTTTATGATAATTCACTCTGCTATTCAGGACTTTTTGAAAGCTTTAAAAATGGCAAACTTTTGCAGAATAGTTGAAACTAGAAATATCTATTCTTGGGGTGGGCGCCATTCTGTCTGGTTTCACTTTGCAGTCGATGCCTGGTGCATTCATGGATCTGACTCTACTTAATGAGGGGCAGGAGGGTGGACAGTACGGCTCTTGCTCCTGGTCAGCTAAGGGAAGGCTGCTTCTGCCACTGGAGAATCCTGATGGGGATGAACCGCAGCTGGCTGTGTTGATGGACAGAGAAGCCTGGTGATGGGTCTCTCTCCTAGTTCTTGGTCTCCCATCCTTTCTCACTTTGTGTTCTAAAGGTGATAGGAGAGGAAGGGCACACTTATAAATTAAAGCCACACAGTAACTAAACACTGACAGCAACCATTTAGCCAAAGAGACAGGGACTGTTTGAGGCAGTTTTAGAAGCTCCATGTCTTGGACCAACGTTGGCCATGCTGAGCTGTCCACGGGTTCCTCTGCCTTCTGCACAGGTGGAGGTAGCCAGCCCACCTGCCCTTGCTCCCTGCGGCCCAGCACAGCGCCTGGCACAGGGTGGCTTTCAAAAGCCACGTCACACTGGGAGATCATGGAGAGTAGCATCCGTCCTTTTGGGACACCTCCCTCCTCCCAAACTTAACCGATATCCAGCCATAAATTCCATCTCCTCAGGGTCCCACTGCCTAAAGCCATGCCCACCACCCATCAGCATTTACTGTCATGAGTAATGAGGAACATCTGTGAGGTGTATCAGAATGAAGCTGGAACAGCTCGTGGTCAGGGTTCAAGACCTCAGGGGAGAGTCCGCCTGCATTAGGACACCAGGGGCACTGCCAGGTCAGCAGAAGTTCTTGGTCACCATGGCCTCTAGACACACCTAGGCCCAGGTGCTAACACCCTCACGTCTGTTGCCTCGTCTGTCTCTCTGGCTTCCAAAAACCTCTGTTGCTGTGTCCACCTCTGCCTTCTTGCACGGGGGCATCTGCTTAGCAGAAAGCTGGTCTCAATTGCAAGAGACTGGCCACGGGGTGTCCAGCTTTCCCAATCTTGATGGTGCAGCAAGTGAGGTAGGAGTGATTTGAAACAGGCGTCAGATGACCCGTCCACTGCTCACCATTCTTCTACATCGAAGACAATTGTAAAATACTAAAAACTAGTATTTACGTACATGCATGAGGAATCGTCCATCGAGTAAACCATTGTGGTCAGCTCATCATCTGAGCCCATGTTGAAGACAGCAGTTTTTCATGAACTGCATGATTGTTCCAGTCAGAAGCAGCCAGAGTCCAAGAAGCTGCTGCATCCGTAGGTTTGCAGAAGGTCTGACCTGATGTAATCTGAGGGTTTCCCTCCTAACTGCAGCTTGGAGATGCCAAGTGACGGAATGCAGAATCCTGGAGTAGGAAACCAGATAAACCCACTCACCCCCAGCCCACCCTGGTTTGCCTCCAGGTGATGTGGGGAGACTGCATCCTGAGGTCAGGGATCCACAGAGCAGATGATTGACAAGCGTGTGGCCATCATGAAAGAGGATCAAATGGATAAAAAAAATTCTTAGACCCTTGAAAAAGTACCTTGAACCAAAGCAAAGAGAACACTGTAATTGAACCATCGACCTAAAAGCAATCCAAAGAAGGTAACTTTAAAATGCCTGTGTAATCATCAGCCAATAAAAATGCAGTCTTTCTGGAAAAGGAACGGCACGTGATGATGAGGAAGGCATCTGAGATCAATACCAGCAGGAGGAGCCGGGAAGCGAGTGGGTGAGATGAAGAAGGATTTCTAGGCACTAACAACTGCATGATTAAAATCCATATTTATTCTAGTAAAACCAGAATTGGTCCTATTGGAGAAAGTGTCAGTAAATGTGAATAAACCTGAGAAAACTTCTCCCCAAGCTAGTGCAACACTTGAAGGTGTAAACATCGTGGGCAGTGGGTACTTATAATTTGACACTGCCTCCACATCCATCTTAAAGAGGACTGTGAGGTCCTAGTGCCAGAGGTGGACCTCGTCCCCTGGACAGTTTCCTGTTTCCCTCCTGCTCCCAGGCCCCGGGTGCGGTCCTGCCAGTATCTACCTTGTCGGACTCACCGCCTGGACCTGCAGTCCACACAGCTGGCTGTGCAGAGGTGCCACAGTGACCACTCTTCCTCGGGGGGTCTCTGGAACCCCAGCCTTTTGGCTTTAGCCCCAGCTGTCGACCCTCTGAAGCTGTAGGTGAGGCGGGAGGTGGGAATGGGGTGTGGCTTTGGGGTAGCTATTTGTATCTGGCCAGGGGAGACCTCTGTCCCCTGTCTCTGCTTTCTAATCACCCTGATGTGAGCTGCTTCCCTCCGCCACACTCTCCCGCCGTGAGGTTCAGCCTCACTTGAGCCCAGGAGTGGAGCCTACCTTTTATGGTCGAAACCCTGACCTCAAATTCACTTTTCCTCCTTCAACATTGTTCTGGTCAGTCCCAGCAGAGAAAAAGCTGAATAAAACACCCTCTCTGAGGGAAATTTGTTTAGGCAGCTCTCCGGACCCCCAAAGAGACATTGGCCCAGGGTCTCTCCCCGTCTGACTGTGCCTCCTGACGAGGAAAGGGACCTGCCACAGAGACCGGCCGGAGGAGGCAGCAGGGCAGTTTGGTATGACAGGCTCCATTGTTTGCCGAGACTCTTCTTCCCACTGAATTATGTCGGGGACTTTATCCAAGTCCAGTGACTCTGTTTCTGTCTGCTTCTGCAGATTCCGGGTTCCCTCCATGGCTGGGTGGTCATTCTGTCCCTGAAGGACTCATCTGGGGATTTCAGCTCTTCCATGATTTTGGAGACAGGCAGCGCAGCTCCTCCAGACCCCGCTCTGTCTCCCTGGACTTGCGACTCCAGGGTGCCTCCTTAGGTCCTGACCACAGTCCATCATGAGTTTCCCGCTCCTTCCTTTGCCCTTTGGTCTGGAAGCGGGGGCTGTGTCCCCTGGGGAGAGGCCAGGTTCCTCAGTGGCCTTCACTTAGATACACAGGTCGTGTGGCAGATTCCTGGCCCGTTGGATGGGGACATAAACGTCGGGGAGCTTTTCAAAGGTGAGGGACAAGCAGGTCTCTGGCTTTCCTTTGCTTCCTTGTTTGAGATGTAAAGCTTTGAGTGACCCGAGGTCAACAGAGATCTCAACAAGGAGATGACTTTGAAGATGGGGACCAACACTGAAGGGCAGGACCCTAGGTGCTGGAGGGGCTCATTCACATCCTCCCCTTTGTCCCCGGAGTTATGATATTAGGTCCTGTCTGGACTCTTTAGTGTCTGGACTCTTGCTCATCTCCTGGTGTTGGCATCTTGTGGAAGGCCGAGCCCCTTCCTGGGACACAGGTTCTGTGATTTGCTTTTCTCCACACCCACCTTATCCTCTCCTGTCTCTGGTGCAGTGGGGACCCGTGCTCCGACGTTCACCTTGGTAACGGGACGAGAAGGGAACAGCTCAGCTGACCTGACCCTCAGATGCTTCTCCTTGGCCTCCCACCCACTCCTCCTCCACCCTTTCCCGCAGCACCCGGAGCTGTGTGAGCCAGGAAGTCCCCAGAGCTGGCTGAGCCAGGCCAGGAGAGCTTTCCGTGGCAGAGACGCCTGGTCTGAGGACTGTGATGTCTTTCATCAAGCTCTAAGGAAGGAGAAGAGGTCACATCACCGGAATTTGTCCCTCGGCACTTGCCCTGTGTGTTGGTTAAAACCCGTCACCTACCTGCTCAGGTCTCCTCTATTGGGAGCGTGTCCCAAGGGACTTGGGTAGCCTGTCTCAAACCTGAGTTGTTCTCTGCATTTTGGGAGGGAATTATTAATTAATTCCATGAGAAGTCACTGTGACGGACAGCCTTCAGATCAGGAGAGTCGGAACCAGATGCCTTCAGGGGTAGTTTTCTGCCTTCATTTGCTCCACTTGAAACTTAGGTGCAAAAATACAAAAATTAAGACTCCAAGCTTTTTAAGTGTGCCTATTTCTTTGCCTCTCACGCTTGCCTTTGTGAACGGGGAACCATGTGTCCAAGCCAAAAGCCCACGTGATAATGTGAGAGACGGAGGGAGGGCTGCCTTGCTCCACCCTGTGCTACGGGGTCAAAGTGCAACTGTTCCATTCCCAGCTCTTGCTCTTCCCCTTCCAAATTTAGGGGTGTTCATGGTTTCCTAGACTCCTGGACTTAGCCAGGCCACACCGCACTGCTCTCCCAAGCCCAGGCTGTATGCAGGGCCAGGCTGAGTCTGCACATGGACACGGGAGGGAATGGATCTCAGGGACTGTGTGCGTGTCCACAGTAATAATGCAATGACGGCCATCATCCCTGCACTGCGTTATGTAAAACGCCTGACCAAGATATACTAGGACAGCAGCCCTTGATCAAATTGATTGGAAAGAAGTAGATACTTTGAGATGTAAAATGATTTTCTTAAGCATAATTAGTTGAGTGCTGAAGCTAAGACATTTTTAAAAATGATTTTTACTATGAAGGTACACAATAGGGTATATATCTGACACAGACATATCAGACATATCTATGGACAGGGTTTATTCACTTGTAAATGGTTCCTACAGTGGAACAAACCAACCTAGCCTTCATCTCCCACAGCTCCCTATTCCTCCCTGGGGTAAGATCCGCTGTGATCTCCTCATTTAGCAACAGTTCTGGACACAAGCACACTGTGCTGAGCCCTTCTGACTCTCTGTCTTGCATGTAGGTTGCTGTGCCCAATGAAGGTTGTCCCCCACTTTCTCCCCTCCCCAACCCTGGTCACCACTGCTTTATTCTCTATTTCTATATACTGACTTTTTTTGAAGGTCACTGTGAGATCGTGCAGGATTTTCTTTCTGTATCTGGCTTATTTTCTTAGCATAATGACCCCCAGTATCCTCTATGTTGTGGCAAATGGCAATATTTCCTTTTTCAAAGCTAAATAGTATCTCTATCATGGTTCATTTGTCCAGTCATCCCCTGAAAGCCACCTAGGCTGTTTCTGTACCTTAGCTTCTGTGAATGGTACTCTGGTGGACATGAGAGTGAAGGTGTTACCTCGTGGGGGATTCACTGCCCGTGGCAGATGCTCAGAGGAGGGGTTGCAGGCTCACATGGTGGATCTAGCCTCAGTTTCTTCAGGAGCCTCCAGGTTTTCTTCCTCCACACCCTCACCAACAGCTGCTGGTCTCTTCTCTGCTTGCCATTGGAATCACAGCTATCCCACCAGGCATGAGGTGCGTCTCAGGACTCGAGGCCCACCCTCTCCTGGCCTGCTAGGCTGAGTGCTGTGGAGTTCACGGGCATCACTGCTGCACAGTCAGTCTCACTGCAACCCAATTGTGGCCCAGGAGTGCCTGGAAGGAGAGGATTAGCCATGTCTGCGTTCACTCCGGCATTTACTAGTGGTCACTCTCCACAGGGCATCCAGTAGGGCCAGAGGAGCAAGCTTAAAAGCTGAGGGCCTGATTCATGTGCACTGAGCCTGGTCCAGACCCAGGACCCCTGATTGTTTATGGAAACTTAGGAGAGCCCTTTAGTGTTTAAAGTCTACTTACATTTCTACTAGGGAGAAAATGGATGAGCCACGCATTCCACCAAGTGTCTAGTAACACAAAGCCTCTTAGGCACCAGACCCTGGGTTGGCCTTGGTCATTCCACACCACTGCTCTGGAGAGTGGATCACCGTGGCTCGTCACCTGGATCAGAGCACAGAGAACACAATTTCTGAAAGTAGGAGAGACCTGTGTCGGCTCTCCAGGGAAATGCATTTTGGGGACCTCCCCTTGGAGGTCACGTGTGGAAGACACTGAAACAGGCCACTGGTTCCACCCCCACGGCACCAGATGCACAAAGTCAAATAGAAGCGCAGAGAGCTCAACGCAGAGCCAGAGTTTACAAAAGCAAGGCACTTTTACCGAAGTGATTTATGACCCTCGGGATTGGCCATGTGAAAGGAAGGGGCAACCTAAGACGTCAATTATTCATGGTTTTATTGTAGCAGCGGAAGTCTCCAGTCCTCCCCGCTTGGAGACGCTTCCACTAATGCTTAAGAAAGAAGAGAGCTCACGATAATGGGATACTCAATCCTCGTGTTGTTAACTGAAAACATTATTCATGCTCATCAAAGTGGTTCACGGAAGTCGCTGGAGGCTGTCTTTGCCGTTGAGAGTGCTGACGCCCTTGTTAACGCAGGGCACTCAGAGCCTGCAGCGGCCCGGACAGGCTGGGGTCTTCTTTAGGATTCTTCGTCTTGATCGTGGCATTGATGGTTTGCCTTAAGCTTTATCTTCTCATTTAGCAGGAGATAAGGATGGAGCGCAGACCCCTAATACAGTCCCTGACAATAAAAAGTCGTTCTCTGACTCTCAGGGACCCCAAAGAGCAGGGCTACAGGACCCCCACCTCCCACAGTGAGACAGGTAATGCATCAGACTGGGCTTGAGTGACCCAGCAGGTGGCCTCCAGCTGAGGGTGGGGGACACATGTGTCTCTGCTTTCCCCTCCAGCCACCACACAGTCACTCTGGGGCTGCCAACTTCACCAGCAGTTAAAGCACTTGCAATTTGTGAGAAAGGAAAGCAGTCAGAGAACAAGGCACTCACAGTCCTGCCCTGTTCCCTCGACAGTGGCCCTTGGTACTGATGTCCTGAGCTCTGTGTTTGCTCCTGAGATGAGCAGAGGGGGTCTGGAGGGCCCAGGATCTGGGGACTCAGGCAGCCCTCTGACCTGTAGGACAGTTGTCACCACAGAGGACTGGCTTGGCTTGCTTCCCTGTGTTTGGATTCTCGTCATGAAGTCACGTCACGCAGCTCTTGTTCAATGACTGGGAGCAACAGGAAGTGGCCTCCTAGCTGTGGCAGTTGCTGCTGGCTTGGGAGTGCCAGGCCTGTGCTCTGTCCCTCCCAGGTGAGCCCCTTCCTGCCTGGTCCCGTGGTCCTCACTTCCCTTCCCTCCCTCGCTCCTCAGCGCTCAGCTGAAGATGACACTTCCCAGGGTCACGGCTGCTCCTGGAGAGTCTGTGCTCTGCAGCTAGTTGTCCCTGTGGTAGTGAGGAAGGCGGGTGGAGTCCTGGCTGATGACGACCACGCAGCTTTGGTTTTCATCAGAGGGTCATCGGATGCTTTCAGGCCAGGCAGGCATAGTGGGGAGACCCCAGACCCGGAGTGGGGGACCTGGGCTCTGCCCCAGTTCTGCCAGTGTCTAACTCAGCGAGGCTTCAGAGCTGACCTGGTTCTCTGCGGACCACCTCACAGGGTGATGCTGGGCCTCAGGCTCCCAGGCCCCACTACCTAGTGGCCAGGCCTGCCCAGCCCTTTATCTGTCACCAGGCACCAGGTGCGTGCTGTGCCCTGGGCCATACACAGGACCGTGGCCTGCTCCCTGACTCCAGCTGGCTGCAGGCTCCTGGGAATTCTCCCTGTCCCTTGCCGAGGACTCCGGGGTGTGGCTCTTCTCTTTTTGACGTTTGCTGCGTTTGCTGGTTGGTCACCTCTCCCCCGGAGCACCCAGCCCGGACCCTTCAAGGGCATTTTTCGCCTTGGTTCTGGTATTTTCTTTGCAGATGACAACTTTGGGCTTATGATCTCATTAACACTTCTTGACCCGCCCACACTTACTAACACCTTCCTGCCCACGTAGAAAGCACGGTGATTGTAAGTGTCCTTGTCCCCTGGTTTTATTACTGTCATCATTATTGGGTCTAGGTCTGCTGAGTGGTAATTTCCCCCATTGTAGGGTGTTTTTCTCAAGCCGCTGGTAACTTGTGTTCAAAGCCTCAACATTGCGACTGTGTCGCGGACTGAGGGATTTCCGACACTCCCTTAAATATTGATGAGCTATCTTCTAGAATGCAGTCACGTTCCCTCGGAATAGCCTGACTCCTTTAAACCCAGCCCGGAAGCTTCTTTGCTTGAGTGCAAGTCTAAGTGGTCTCCCTCCTGGGGCAGTGTCCTTCTAAGTACTCATCTTTTCTGATGAGTGGGGAGCCGGCTGCTGTCCAGCATGAGCCCCGGGAGCGGTCTCGTGTGCCCTTGGCCAGCATGCCAGCCCTCGTGGTTTTCTGTACCTGAGTGGTCACCTCTGGCCTCTGGCACCTCACCAGTGTCACCAGTGGAATTTTATTTTGTTTCCTTCATAAAACATCAGAATCCTATTCCACGCTGTGTGTGGCAGCCCTCATCATGGGAACAGAAACTTCTCGGCTCCCAGCAGACGTGGTGAACGGGATGAGGAAGGCGTTGGAAGGTCAGGAAAGCCCACGGTTGAAGTCGGCGGGGAGAGAAGACAGCTCATTGCAGGGTTGTCCCAGGGGCCTTCAGGACAGAGGCACTCTGAGCTTGACTTCAGGTTCCAAGAAGAGGGGAAGATTGGCAGCACTAGTGGGTGCTGTGCCCACCCCCAGTCCCAGCACCGACAGGAGCCTCCAGCAATCCCACTGCAGAATATGGCATGATGTGAGTTCATCTGGAGCTCCCTCTCCAGCAAGCTCCCACAATCAATGGGGTCCCCCAAAGACAGCCATTGGAGAGGCTCCAGAAACGTGGTTACAGGAATTGCCCCCAAGGTTCAGCTCCTTCCAGGAGATGAGGAGATGACGCCGTGACATCGTGTCGTTCTTGGAGAGACGCTGAAGGCAGTCTTTCAAAGCCGAGTCGTGGGCAGGGAAAACAGAGGAGTCCCAAGACCAGTCACACTCTGTGGGTCCGCAGGTTATCACACACCCCAGAGAGGGGGATGTTCATAAATAACCGCTTGACAGGAGCTGGGACCTGGGTCGAGGGACAGAGTCATCTCTGATGACATCACTGAGAAAGAGCCTGGGGAGAGAACGTCAGTCAGAGTCTCCTGGAAATGTCCCTTGTGGCCACGCAGCAGGGTCCACTTGGCCCGACCCATCTCCTGAGCTCCGTGATGGAGTGCATGTCCTGGCCGTCCACCAACGGCACCGTGGACAAGAGAAGCTTGCAACGCACCAGGTCTGTTGCCTTTCTAAAGACGTGTACAGACTTCTTGCAGAAATTTTAGAAAATCGCAGACAGACGGCCCAAGGACAGAAAACCGAACTTTCCATGAACGACCAATTTGGTGCATGTCACTTGGATCTCTCCTTTCTTGCTCTCTTCCTCCATGCATTTGGTTTACACTGACAAATGCCATATACACACATCATTCAGACGTGTGCACCTCACACCTGCATGCACACACCACACCCCTGAACGCCACCTGCATACCAGTAGTAAATTCTATATGACTGAATGCTGTCACTGTAATGACTCAGTGCTACACCTCACCAAATGGGATCATGCTCTTCCTGTTTACTGTGCTCTTTTGTTTTCTCTTTATATTTGGCAATAGAGCAATATTTTCTTATAGAAAGAGTGTTTTTGCTTTGCTTTTGCCTTAAATCAGCTACTACTGGAAACCATGTGTTCGGGCTTTTAATTTTGCTTAACACGAGATAATATCTCATTTTAAATATTAAATATCCAGATAGAATGGCAAACTAAGTAAGAGTTTCCTAAGTATTCCATTTCAACATTAAATAAACTAGTCCAGAACTTTTCTTTTGGTGTGAAAATTTTCAGAAAACACACTCTTTTTAGGTTAAATCATCAACAAACATTTAGAAGAAAATTTTCTGTTTTTTTTTTCCAAGCATCAGTGAATCTTCTCAGTTTGTAACAGAGTGATGATTAAGAGTTACATCACATTTAAAAAAAGAGTACAGGTTAAATAGGCAAAATGCTCTAGACTACAAGTGTTGTACATTTCTAATTTTTAAAAATTTTAGAATGTTGCACGTACATAATGAGAGACCTTGGGGATAGAATCTAAGTCACAGCAGGGGACTCCTTTGTACTTCACATGCACCCTGTATGCACAGTCTGCTGTGGGACATTTTTATTGGCTGTGTTTTGACTGGGTGGTCACGGGAGGTCAGCAGTCGGTGCTCAGAGGTTCAGCTCTGGGTGCTTGCTCTGTGGAAGACACGCAGCCGCAGCAGCACCGAAGGTCTCAGGCAGGAACACTGCAGCCCTCAACAGCTCTGCGTGGCCCATGGCAAGTGATGAAAGGCAGTTAGATACTGGGTTGGTGATTTTCATATGGAACATGTGAAATCACTGCTTGTCTCCCCTTTCCCAGCGTCTCCGTCGACTCTCTGAGGCCGCAGGAACACAGCAGTGTCAGCACAGAACAGTAGCTACGCCCACCCTTTGCCCAGAGGAAACTCCACACAGGTGAAGGAAGGGCCTGCCCGTCTGGCTGAGGAGAGGTGGCCTGTTTCTCCTGTGAAAGGCATTTCCTTGAAACCAACTAGATGTTGGCCTGTTTTAGAGATAAAGGTCTCCTCTTTCCTCTTCTTAACCTTAGCACTTCTAAAGGAAAAGGACTTTTCATGATCCACTTAGGCCTTCTCTGAAAACTGGCTACAGTGGGCCTTCAGAATTCGCGGTGAGGGCTGGGGATGTGGCTCAAGTGGTAGCACGCTTGCCTGGCATGCATGCAGCCTGGGTTCGATCCTCAGCACCACATACAAACAATGATGCTGTGTCTGCCTGCCCATAACTAAAAAATAAATATTAAAATTTTCTCTCTCTCTCTCTCTTTCTCTTAAAAAAAAAGAATTTGCGGTGATCGCTGCACATGAACTTCCAGTGGGGCTCAGTTCTCCTGGGCCAGCTTCTGCTGCCTTAACACTTCTTGACCCGCACATGCTTCCTAACACCTTCCAAGCCCAAAACTTGGGCTCTTGTTTTCCTCGAAGCGCAAAATTCACCCACTCCTCTGCTTTCCCACTGGGGATCCTAACAAGCTGAACCGACTCCAGCTCCTCTCCAGAATGCTGGCCAGGATGGCTCCTGGACTTCGATTTCCTTTCTTAGCACAGCGCTGTGATGGAACCGGTTCTCATTCTGTGGGGCTGACTGCCAGGCTTTTTCCTGAATCTGGAGATTTCCTGCGTTTGGCTTTCAACTACAAGTTCCCTGGGGATGCACAAAATTGTAGTTCTTGAAAAGTAGTTTTTTCCATTAAAGAAAGAGAGAGAGAGAGAGAGAGAGAGAGAGAGAGAGAGCGAGCTAGATTTCCAATCATTTCATTCCAAAGTGGACAAAACTGCTGATGTTTCTGAGGGAAAAATAAGTTCCAAAAGTTCAAAAGTTGACTCTTTATGAGAAACGTTTTGCTCGTTTCCTGTTTCCTGCACTGGTGGACTCTGGGGTGATCCGTTTCTAGGCCGTGCATATTTTTTCAAAACAACCATCAGAGATCACTCTCCATTTTCTGTGTATGTCCCCAGTGCTAGACAACCTGGGATCAATAACTCTGGTGAAGACCTTGTCACCGTGTGGGAGAAGGACAAGGCTGCAAGACTAAGTTAAAACGACTGGCCGGAAGCCTGGCGGTCGTCAGTGCTCAATACTAAGTGTGATTTTGGAAAAACTTAATAGCAAGGATAAATATGGGCACTAAGGGTATCAACTAAAAGGCCTGTCACAGTGTCCTCAAGGATGGGTCCCCTCCAGGCAGGCACTCATCTGGAGGAGCCATTTGGCACATTAGAATTCTGAGATTCTGAGCGTTTGCTTGGGCAAACTAGTGCTGCATGTTTATCTCTCCCCAGCAAACAGGACACACAGTGGGACACACAGATCCCTCCAAGTCACTTCCCATTGAGGGCTGATGGAACTGGGACGTTCACCACATGACACTGCCTCTGTGAGCCAGGTCCTCCTCCCAGATGTCCTCCTTGTACTCTCCATGGCTTCGCACAGCCTCAGCTGCGGACTGTTTGACGTGTACTGACCACAGCTCAGGAGGCTGCCAGCCATGCAGGGTCCTGGGGACCAGCTAGGAACAGGACAGAGTCCTGCCCTCACAGAATGAGCATTTCAATGGGGCATAAAAATAAGTTTATATTCACTTAATTGTTTGCTTTTTTGATGCTGGGGATGGAACACAGGGCCTCGAACGTGCTAGGCAAGGGCTCTACCACTGAGCCACGTCCAGAATCCCCACATCCAGAGTCCCACATGTAGGTATTTTCAGTTTTGGATGCTTTGCCAGATGAGCCCCAGGACACACAGTCCCTTCCCACATCACGGTGCCTGGAACAGACGAGGTGCTCAGTAAACCTTCTACTTGGTAAAGAACTAAACCTGCTCTAAGGAGACTCGTGGTCTCTTCCCATCATGATAATAGCTATTGTAAATAAGGTCTGGCCTACCTGTGCTCTCAGACAACTCTTCTCCCACACCTGAAAAATGAGCTCAAGTCTTAGGCTTGGTGCAGCTCCCGTCTCCCTGGAATGCAGAGGCCCTGAGACCTGCCTCCATTGGTCCTTCCCAGCCTGCCCAGGTGCCTGTGACCTGTCAGCAGGGCCCACTCCTGGGACACCCTGCTTGGAGGGCAGAGTTCTTATGGCCCTGCAGTCCCAGACTCCCTACTGTCCGGGATTTCCTGCTTAACTGCCCACTGTGCGGCCATGCGCCCTGGGCACTGGCCTGCGTCAACCCTGATGCCCACAGCTCTGCCTCTGCACACAGCCCATCTGGGCTGCATCTTCCTGATCCAGTGAGCAGGCTGGAGAGGCAACTGGAGGCAGCTGAACGGACCCTCCCTCCAGGACCCTCCCTCCTTCTGCCCTGCCTGGGACCCTGGGAGGACCCTGGGGCTACTGTGTCCAGAGGCTCCTGCTTGGCCACAGTGATGCAAAGCTGACCAACGCGGGCCATGTCACTGGGTTCCCTGGGATGTGGGGGTCTTCACCAGGCCTGAGGGGCTGCTCCTGCTCCGCCATCTTCCTCTGCTCTGGGAGTATCCAGTATGGCCTGCGTCCGGGGCTGGCTTGGCTCTCGCATCCCTGTGGCCAGTGGGAAGCCTGGCAGGAGAAGGGAGAGAGGAGGTGAGACCAGCATGTGTCCCCTCCACCGGGGCCACTGATGCCCCTGCGCAGGGTCTTGGCTTCCTGCACAGTCCTAAGGTACTCGAGCTGCTTGCTGCTCCGGCCTCCCTCAGGCCTCTGTCATCAAGGCTCCCCAGCCTCCCACACCTTCGTGGAGACCCCTCCTGCACTCTGACTACCCCGCGTTTCTGTCCGTGTTCAGTGGGAGATATCACGCCCTTCAGCCATGGCCTCTGCTCTCTCCAAGCACGACTGCAGGGATGGGGCCTTTGAAGGTGCTTCAGCAGAATCTGGGCCGGCTGCTGCTGGTCGTCTTAGGCATCTCATGTCCATGTTCTCGTTTAAAGTACCAAGCTACCGATAGGACCATGTCCATGCACCAGGCAGAGCATTTCTGGCTTAGCTGACACACAGTTAGAAATATAGTTTGCAAATTTACTCATCGGCAGAAAAATAAGAGGCATGCTGAGCCAATGTGCCTTAGGCTGGCTTCACCTATGCAGGTGCCTGGGAACATCTCAGGTGCTCACCTGTGTTTCTAACTGTTCCCATCACACTCCGATCCCCTGGACCTCCTCAAGAAGGTGAGAGAGACCAGGGCAAGAGATGGCCACTCCCACCTGCCTGCCTCCCTCTCTGCACACATTCTTTCCACCCCAGCTGTGTCAAAGCAAAGGCAACACTCAGAACCTCGGAAGGGAAGGACTGGTAGTGGTCGTGTCAGTCAGAGGGAGGCTCTGCTACCCTGGGGGCTGCCTGCCTGGCATTGGGGACTGGCAATGATGTGGAACAAGGGACCAGTGAATAGCACAAGTATAAGCAGAAACAGCCCAGCTTTGTTCCCCCATCGCATTGAGATCTTGGCTTAAACCAAAACTGGATCCTGAACCAGTCGCTTACTGCAACGCCCTTTCATGAGAAAGTGACTCCTGACTGCAACTAACTTCTTGCTCCTCTTCCCTGACACCTCCCCCCGGCCCCCACAGAATACCAAGACCCTCTCTCACGTCAGACAGAAAGTCACTTTAACAGAAGAGTTGTGATTTTTGGAATGTGTTTCTTAGACTCATTCAAGAGGATTAAAACATCCCTTCGGTATGCATGTGGTTTAGGAAATCTCCTTCCATCGAATTACTGCAAAAACAGTGCTTTATGACTACTAAAATAAATGCTCAGTTTACATCAAAGAGAAAATATTCCAGATAAATATAATTTGGGTCATAGGATCAATTTAAAATAGCCATTCTTTTTTTTTTTTTTTTTTTAATTTCCTTCAAAATACTGTTTAATGGTTCCTGCATTGCTAGGGTTGTGTAGGAGGACAGAGGTCAAACGTGTCTTTGTCATGAAACATGTGGTGCTTAGTCCCCTGATGGCCTGTCCTAGAGCCACGGGTGGCCATCCACGCAGGTGTGTGCCCTGATGCTGGTGGGGAGAGGGGGTGAAGGAAACTGAGAACTTGGGGAGCTGGGTTCTGCACCTGGATCCCAGGTAGCCATGTGAGCTGGACCGCTACGTCACCTTTCTCCCCTTGGAGAAAAAACACATGGAGTACCAGTAGCTCTCCACGTTTTCTGGTAAAAAGTATTTTTCAAAGAAATTCTGGTATGATTCTTGTTTGTCAATAAAAAATTCTTTATGGAAAAAAGGCTTTCACTCACAAAGAAAGTCATATTAAAATTGTCTTAAACCCTCTTACATAATTTTAATACAACTTTCTTTGGGAGTAAATATGTCAGTAGATACATGGTCTATTTAAGAGAAATAACAAGGATTATCCAACAGACACAAGGTACGTTGATATACAGAACTTACAGATACTGGACTCCCCATTCAAATCTTCATGGAGCATTTATAAAAACAAAAAGAAAACTGTAAATAAGATTTGGTAAGAGTGAATATTATATATTTCTAGTGATGCAATGACGTTGTCAATAAATACTAACTGTGGAGAAAAATGATGAAGCTTTAACCTTTGAAATTATGGAACTAACTTTAGAATCAAAGAGGAAGGTCAAGCCTGAGGTGGAGACTCCTTGGAAAATACCGACAAGGGGAATCTTCCAAATAAAAATCCATGACTTACTGACAAATCTGTACTCAGAGGAAAACAGAATTTATAATAAAAATTCAGCTGTGAAGACAGAATGGGAAACAGGCCCAAGAAAAGCAGAAGGAAAATTAATACAGTTGTTAAGTCAGAAAAACAAAATATAACAGAGTGGGTGCAAGTATCAGGGCTGACCCTCCAAGAGACAAGAACCACAGGAGGCTCCACCAAGGAGCAGGCCGGGGGTGAGTGCCCAGACTTCCCGTCAGCCACAAGAGGGGTGGACAGCAGGTCCAGGAAAGTCGAGTGATCATGAGCCCCTGTAGGTATCTGTCCCAAACAGGAGACTGCAAAGGACAGCCTAAGGTGACTACAAGCTGATGAGAGCAAAGACCTTCATTCAGTTTCACAATCTGCATCAGCTCTTCCCAACGTGGAAGGAGAGTCAGACGACTTGGCCAGCTCCGCGGTTCTGGGTGCCTGGTCACCTGGGGGAGCCTAGATGAAGACCCGTCCAGCCAGACCAAGTCGCTCAGCACGGGACACTTTTTACACCTCAGCCACCTACAAACAAGATGGGAAAACCAAGTGCTGGGAAGTGGACTCTGATGAGACCGTGAAAGGGGGACAGTGGTGGACAGTGTGGCCTCAGGGGAGAAAGGACAGAAGCCAGGGGAGAGAGTGGCGGAGAGGAGTCCCTTGTGCTCAAATGCTGACCTTAAAGACTAGGAGAATCCTAAAATACCACGATTCCACCCAGTCACGACTGCACCCTGTGGTCACAAAATACCACGTCCCCACCAGGGTGTTGATGTTCCACTCAGGGAAAAATCATCCAGGAGTTTGAGGCCAGCCTGGGCAGCCTAAGGAGACCCTGCCTCAAAGTAAAAAAGGCTGGGGAGTAGCCCAGTGGTAGAGCACCCCTGGGTCAAATCCCCCCAAATCCTGGGTTAAATTGCCATGAGAACAAGCCAACAGCCACAAGAAATCATCAAGGGCCTCTACAACTGCTGGGTAGAATTAAGGTGAGACAGCATATTCCATAGTCTCAGCACCAGCCCACTGACTGTGGGGACAGGCTGGCAGACATCATGGCATCAAGAGTCATACCATCGGGTTTACGGGCCTCTTTTCCATTGCTGAGACAAAACACCCGACGCCAGGTGCTTTTCACAGCAGAGAGAAATATTTAGCCTATGGTTTTGGAGGCTGAAAGTTCAGATTGGGTGACCTCTTGTTCTGGCCTCTGGTGGAGGGCATCGTGGAGGGAGTCTGCCAGCGGGAGGGGACACGGCAGGTTCTAGAATTGAAATTAAAGCCAACTGAGGGCTTTAAACTAAAATGTTGTAATATTTTTCTTTGACAGAAAAAAAAAAAAGAGAAGAAAATGATGGGATCTTACTGAAGAACTTCAGGAAAACTGGATGTTAGCAGTGATTTCCTGAAATGAATTCCTTCCAGAGCCAGACTGAGAAGATTTTATAAATCCAGCCTGCCCGCACCAGCAGGGCTGCTGATCTCGGGTGCCCGTATCACTGCCACATGGCCCACCCTGAGGACACTGTACAATAATTAAAATCAAGTATTAATAAAGGGGATCATTCAAACTAAAAAGCTTCTTCTCATCAAAATAAACAATCTGTGAGGTGAACAGAGAGCCTACATCTCAGGAGCAAATCTTTACCCCTCACACATCAGATAGAGCACTAATCTCTGGGGTATATAAAGAACTCAAAAAGCTAAGCACCAAAAAACCCCCAAATAATCCAATCAATCAATGGGCCAAGGACCTGAACAGACACTTCTAAGAAGAGGATATATAATCCATCAACAAATATATGAAAAAAATGTTCATCATCACTAGCAATTAGAGAAATGCAAATCAAAACTAAGATTTCATCTCACTCCAGTCAGAATGACAGCTATTAAGAATACAAACAACAATAAGTGTTGGAGAGGATGTGGGGGAAATCATACACTGCTGGTGGGACTGCAAATTGGTACAGCCAATCTGGAAAGCAGTATGGATATTCCTTGGAAAACTGGAAATGAAACCACATTATGACCCAGCTATCCCTCTCCTCGGGCTATACCCAAAGGGCTTAAAAACAGCATACTACAGGGATACAGCCACATCAATGTTTATAGAAGCCCAATTCATAATAGCTAAACTGTGGAACCAACCTAGATGTCCTTCAGTAGATGAATGGATAAAGAAAATGTGGTATATATACACAATGGAATATTACTCAGCAATAAAAGAGAATAAAATCATAGCATTTGCAGGTAAACGGATGAAGCTGGAGAAGATAATGCTAAGTGAAGTTAGCCCATCCCCCCAAACCAAATGCTGAATGTTTTCTCTGATATAAGGAGGCTGATTCATAGTGGGGTGGGGAGGGGGAGCATGGGAGGAATAGAGGAACTCTAGATAAGCAAAGGGATGAGAGGGGAAGGGAGGGGTAGGGAGTAGGAAAGACGGTGGAATGAGATGGACGTCGTTACCCTAAGTACATGTATGAAGACATGAATGGTGTGATCATACTTTGTACAAGCAGAGACATGAAAATCTGTGCTCTCTGTGTGTCATATGAACCGTGACGCATTCTGCCGTCATACATAACACATTATAATAAAAAATACAAACAAATGTATTATCATGTTTTTCTCATGAAAACAGGGAGAAAACTAGGGAGTGAGTGGCCCAAGGAGGTCACTTACAATTCAGCCTCACATGTCAGCTCAAAGTAAAGAACGTGGGAGAGACGGCGCTGGAGTGGGGGACAGGAGGAAGGTCGGCAGGAGCCGGCGCTGTGCAGGCCGAGGAGGACCCTCTCCCCGTCGAGTCTCCAGGGCTCGACCCTCCTTCTCCTGGAGCAGAGAGACCCTTCCACATGGAGACGACCTTCTCAACAGCCTCCTCACAGAAGGTGCCTGAGCTGCGGCTGCTTCTCCAGGATGGCAGGCGGGCGTGCCCTGCGGCCCTCAGAGGTCTGCAGAGGGCACAGGTCAGGCACTGCGCATCCCACCCCGAGAGTGAATGCAGGAATTTAGGTCCTGTGGCTTAATTTGGGGAGCCTTTTACAAAAGAAAAAACTCCCAGGGAGCCGTGGAGGGGCTGGCTGGGGTTCTCATGATGGGACCCCCAGACGGCAAAGGCTGGGGCTGCCCTTGGCTTCCCAAGGGGCGTCGTAGACTGGACGGTTTTCGGAGGGTGGACCAACTGAGAAAATGCCAGACTGAATGTCTTTGAAGGAGAGCGGATGGAGGTGGGGAAGGCTGCCCTCTGAGTAGAGCGGCTGACCTCCCTCGCCTTGGGCCTCAGGAAGGAGGCTGCGTTTCTCACCAGCGGGATGCGGGAAAGAGCGTCCGGCATTTTACCTGACCTAACGAGCAGCTGCGCTTCCTCTGATGTGAGAAGTGGTCAAGAGGTGCTGACAAAGTGGGGCTGGGGCCACCCTGGCTCGAGTTCTGCTTTGGGGCTTTTGGGTGCTTCAGTCTGGGCTCCGTCCGTCCTTCCCTCCCACCAGGCAAATTCCTGAGCTCCAGAGACCCATGGTCCTCCCGTCTCACCCTTCCAGGAGTGGAACTTCTAGTCAGCCAGGGCACTGGGCCGCTTGTCCTTTACAAGGGAATCTGGAGAGGGTGGCCTGCGGGGTCCCCCATCGAGGTGCACTCAGCTCCCAGTGGACTCCAAACACCCTCTCATTGACCCTCCAATTTTTTTCTAATTCAACCAGAATAACTATGAAAAGCAGGCTCTCTGTCCTCCTGGGACTTCTGCGTGGGCGAACTGCAGTGGACACAGAGTGCCTTCAAAATAGGATGTGCCACCGAGGCGGGGGCTTGGTCTCCATGGATGCCTTCTGTGGCGACCCCAGGGGTGGCGTGCAGCATCCCAGGGCTTGGTGACTGAGGGGCTGGAGACAAAGCCTTCCCACAGCCAACTGTGGCCCAGACACAAAGGCGGGAAAGAGGAATATCAGGTACCGGAGAGCATCCAACGCCCAGGTCACTGGAAAAGGGTGACTCAGAGTCACATGGAGCAGCCGCCTGCGTGTGTCTTTGAGCCAAGTCGACTGACCACAGAGAAGCAAAACACAGGACCCGCAGGGGACCGAGTCGTAAAACTGGCCTTTGTTTTTCATTCCACAGAATTCCCTCTCCCCTGTGTGGTTCCCAGCTATTTTCACATGGTCTCCGTGGAAAGGAAAATAAATCGGATCCCGCTGCATCTACTAAAAGGGCCACTTTCTTCAGTCACTCAACTTGATCTTAGCAATAACATCCTGTAAAATTAAATAGAATTGTTAAGAAATGAACAAAAATGTGTGAGGAATTGCCACATATGGATAATGTCACGGGAGAAGAGATGTCTCTGGAGAAGGGTCTGAGGAGTTTCCAGGGCAGAGGGGACCCAGCTCAGCACCAGCAGGGCTCTTGGCACACGTGATGAAAAAGAGTTTGAGCAGGAGCAGACAAAGGCCCAGACGGAGGATGAGGGTCACTTAGGAAGGTAGACACACCTTCAAGGGAGAGTGGGCCATCTGCAGAGCCTGCAGCCCTGCCTTGGGTGGTAGGGGCCATATTTATAGAAGGGCCGTCTCAGGGGCTGGGTGGAGGGGGTGCTGCACAGTTTTGTGCGACCTTTCCCTGCGCTAGTGTATTTCCCTCGTTTTACAAGGGCATGGCCAAGGGCATGGCCAAGGGTATGGGCAAGGACATGGCCAAGGACATGGCCAAGGACATGGGCAAAGGTATGGGCAAGGACATGGCCACAGACATGGACAAGGACATGGACAAGGAGAGGGGCAAGGACATGGGCAAGGGCATGGGAAAGGACATGGACAAGGACATGGGCAAGGACATGGGCAAGGACATGGGCAAGGGCATGGGAAAGGACATGGACAAGGACATGGGCAAGGACATGGGCAAAGGTATGGGCAAGGACATGGCCATGGACAAGGAGATGGGCAAGGACATGGGCAAGGACATGGCCAAGGGCAATTGCTCAAGATTTACAACTAAGCTTTCTACATATCAATGGCCTGTGGGTGTTTCCTTTAGGATTCAGCATTTCCCTCTCTTTATCCTAAATCCCTATCTCAAGAAATGAAAATTTCCTGGGAAGGTAGAATAACTGTGGCTCTCACAACCTAGTGTCACGGTACGTGATTCAAAACCAACAAACTGTAAGGAGAGAATTATGACATTACAACAGTAGGATTTGTGCTTCAGTCAGTAACAGGTAGAAGCAGCAGCAGAAAAAGTCAATAACAGATCTGAGCACCGTGAGACTCTGACTCAGGAGACGCCGAAGCCTGCCACTAGCAACTGGAATCCAAAACCTGTTGGCATTACTGAATTGTGCACATAAAGACAGCTACAATGACAAATTTCATTTATATTTATTACTGTTGTAGGGGATTTTTTTCTGACTCATCACTGGGATCATGGCTGAGGTTCCTCTACAAAAGGCAGATTAACAACAGAAAAGCATATAGACTTATTTAATTAAAAAAAAATTGTGGGTCACAGTGGTTGACTTTATAAATGTTATGGTTTGGATGGGAGGGGTCCCCCAAAAGCTCATGTGAGACAACGCAAGAAGGTTTAGAGTGAAATGATGGGGTCATAAGACTCTTGACCGAATCAGTGATTCAGTCCACTTGAGTGGACTAACTGGGTGGGGGCTGGAGGCGGAGGGCCCTGGGAGCAGAGTGTGCCTTTGTTACTATTTGTTCTTGGTGAGAGGAGCTCTCTCTGCTTCCTGGTGCCATGTCCCCAGCTGCTCTCCTCCCCAGACCCTTCCACCGTGATGTTCTGCCTCATAGTGGGCCCAGAGCTATGGAGTCGGCCAACCATGGACTAGGGCCTCTGAGACTGTGCGCCAAGGTGAGACTCTCCTCCTCTGATTGTTCTTGTTAGGACTTGTGGCTCCAGCAAAAAAGTAAGATGATAGGAAGTGAAGCGCCAAAGTAAAAGGGAGGTGAGCATCTTTCAGCTTAGGTTTGCAAAAGACAATGCAAAGGAGGGTCTGAGAGAGGTACTGGGCAGAGAGCTGCAGCCTGGCAGCTTCTGTGCCCACAGAGGCCAAGATGCTCCTTCCCCCAGGGGCAGAGGGCAGCTCTGGAATGTGGTCAGGGCTGGGGAGAAGGTGGGGAAAGTCCAGGTCACCTTTGGGAGTTTCAGGGACTGCTGTGGAGAAGGTGAGTGGAAGGTGGGACAGACCCTCCTGCCAAGGTGCTGCACTGGGCGTGGCTGTCCTGAGCCACAGTAAACAAAGAACAACGCACGTGGAACAGCACACTGCCGACTGGACTAGACTCAGCAAATCCCAACCAGAGAACCAGGTCCCCTGCTGCTCAGTGCATTCAGCCACACACCTGCCATTTCAAATTAACAATAAAACGGAGAGCCAAAGAGATCTGTGTCTCCCCAACATGTCTGGAGACTGAGAGGCACACTTAAAAAATATTTCAAATATAAATATATGTGAGTGTAAGTGTGTATGTATAGAGAGAGAAGGGTTAGAGAGAGAAGGATAAAGGGAGAGAGAGGGGAAGGAAGGAATCATAACAGAAATTAGAATATATTTAGAAGAACATATAAATTCCAGGGCAATACTTGTGGACTACCCTTAAATCAGCCAACAGACAGAAATCCATGGCCTTGGAATGCATGCCTGGAATGCACGCCTGGGCAAGGACACCTCTGCTGGCTTTCTCTGGTTTCTTCACAGTCCCGGCCCCTGAGCCACCAGCGGAGTATGGTGAGGTGGGAGCCCTTTTCCTTTGTCATCAGGGTATCTCACTCCCCACATCCCTGGATATTATAACTGCTGTATTAGCTCCTTCAAGTTGGAGCTAATTCACTCCCACCCAAAAGATAACAAAAGTCCCCCATTTCCTGGGAGGGACAAAGGTTGAGTTCCTGGGAAACCAGAGACAGAATCACCCTGCTGTCCCCTGTGGTCTAGCTTGCTTCCTGCTGTTCACAGGAGGAATGGGGAGCCTTGGATTGAACACCCATTTCCTCACTCCCCTGAGGCATTGTGGATGTTCCCTGGGAGAGAAGGACCCCGGCCCTCACACCAGTAGCAGGTGTGGCTGTTCTGCCTATTTCTGGTCACCTCCAAATCCGCATTCCATCATGAGTGCAGGACTGGAGTAGACTCTGCCAAGACGCTGGCTGTGCCCTCCACCCCACAGGACAACACCTTGATCTTCACAGTTCTTGGCTTAACAACTGTTTTCTAAAGGAAAAGAAATAATAAAGAACTCATGGTTTGAGAATCAAACTCAATAATTTTGAAAGAGGGAAAAAAATGACTGATTTCAAGACAAGGAGACTAGAAAAAAATAAAAGCAGAAATTAATGAAATGAAAATGTACTCAACAAACTTTTGAGAAACCTGAGTGGATAGGAAAAAGCATTATGCCTATAGTGTGGATAGAATGGTGACTGAGCACTGGGAGTCACTGAGACCAGAAGATCTGGCAACAGCAACGTAGAGGAGGAAGAGATGGTCAGCTGACTCCATGGCTCTAGGCCCAACGTGAGGCAGAACATCATGGTGGCAGGATGTGTGGAGGAGAACAGCTCTGGACCTACCAATCAGAAAGCAGAGAGAGAGCTGTGCTCACCAGGCACCGCCCAGTGACCCACCTCCTCCAGCACGCCCTATCTGGGCACAGTCACCACCCAGTTAATCTATACCAGTGGACTAATCCACTGGATTAGGTTAGCTGTCTCATAATCTAATCAATCCACCTCAGAAAGTTTTGGGGGATACCTCACTTCCAAACCCTAACAACCATTTAGTTCTTTTTGAGTTTACTTTGTCAAGACTCTTAATAAGGAACTTCAGATTGGACCTTAAAACCTTCTCAAGACAAGGGCTTACCATAAGACTCTCCGCCCTCTTGAGGTCCCTCAGGTGTCCCAAGTGCCTGGGCCTTGCAGAAACTGAGCTTCCTTGCTCAGCTGTAGGGCCGGGAACCCTGCAGGCTGGGCATCAGGCCTGCTTCCTGGGTCAGTGGGCCTCACTGAGTCAGCTCAGTAACTCTCCTATCATACCCGGCTGGGAACATCACTCTCCAATACAACATTCTGTCAGTCTTGGTGACGGAAGCAACGGTTCCAGTTGCTGGCTGTTACAGGAAAATAGGCTGTCAGGGAGCTGTGTGGGTTGTGGATTGCTATCCAGCAAGACACCAGCGTCTTTGTTCTCTGAAGAGACCAGGCGGCAGAAGACCACAGCCATGTCAGCTTTGCTTACAAAGGTGAAGCCTTCCACAGTTCTTTTAGGTTAGAAGTTGCTTCAGATAAAAGAGAAAAATTTCCCTTAAATGTGCAAAAACATTAAAAAATAGCAATATTTCAAACATGAAGTCTTCAATATTGCAACATCTCCACTAGCTTACTCATACTGGTGTAATCAATTCTTATTTTTGCTAAGTCTTGGATTAGCAGTTTTATGGACTCATCCATTTTTTTTTCTTTAGAGTCCTGGAAATCCCTGCCCTGGCCAGGGGTGTGATCTCAGAGTTACCCTAAACTGCACCCATCAGAGCCTTCTCCATAAATTTCCTTAGAGACAGCATTTTCTGATCATGGCTGCTTGCAAAATTTTTAGGAAGGCATCAGATTAAAGCAATAATTGTTAATGAAAGAAGACTCAGAATGGCCCTGGTTAAAGGTCTGATGAGAGATCATCATAAAGCAATTAATAATGCAATTAATTGAATAACATTTTAACTGGACAGGTCAGATTATGGGAATGTCACTGTTTCTGAAACACTTATGATACCGAACAAGGGCTTGCTGGCCAATGTGCATAGAACCCAGTTCTATGGCACAAGTTGGTGCACCCCCCCCCAGAAAAAAAAACCCCAAAACAACCCCCCCCAAAAACCTCTTTATTGCAAGATTGTTTGGCAAGGAGGCCAGGATCTGTGGAGAAATGAGCTCAAAGCTTCTTCCTGGGAGTTGGAAGTGGAAGACTTATAGGAAGCTGGAGGGTTGTTGACTGGATGGAGGGAAGGGGACATTTTGGGTTCCTTTGTGCAGGAATAGATGGCCAGCATGCCTCCTCCCAGGTCACTTATTTCCTTTTGATGTGGAATTATCACATTCCGCCTGGGGATTTGGAGCTTGGGATGTTGGAAGCTCCTGAGCCAGTGAGTGGGCAGCTCTGCATGGCCCCTCTCCAAAGGCTGCTTTCAGACAGTCCTCAGGGGATGGCGGAGGCTTGGAAAACAGTGTCAGCACTTCCTGCTTCAGGGAATCATTCGGGCTGTGTGCAGGCCCAGCTTTCACTGGGTTAACAGCAGAAGGGAGAGCAAGGGCCTCACCTGATAAGGCAGCCTGTGACAAATCCCACAAGCCAACCATTCAACAGCTCTCTTTTCTTAGGGGAAAGAACAAATTATTTTGAAATTTTCTAGGGACCCTCTGGAAAATCCCAGTCAGCTAAAGGCCAAAATGATTTTATTTAGAATTTGATTTGGGGAATAAAATGTCAAAAGGTTTAAAACACATGATTAAATAGGACCACAACAGCCCTGCGGTCACTGAGTTACCCGTTTGAACCAAGTGATGATACGGTGACTTCAACGGCAAAGACAAAAGTTAAAAAATTGTTTTTTAAAAAAAGAAAACTAAGAGCACACCTTACTATTTTTAATAAAGGAGACTCAGTTTTTGGAATCTGATTATGACAATATAAAGTATGGGAAATCATGCTGATAAAACACAATCGTTTTTTCTGGGTGGATCTCTCAAAAGCTAAAGAAAAACTTTTGACAATCTCTTATCATGAACAGACTAATTATCCAAGAAAATTTATTTTAGCAAAGAAAATTCTAAATTCTAATTTCACATCAGTTTACTTTTAATATTAATGTTCATCTTTAAACCCTCACCATAAATCCATTCAGTTTTAGCCAACTGGCCGCTGAGGGTCCTCTCTCCCCACTCTTTTTCCACCTTAGAATGACCTCTAAGGTAGGAAAAAGTCCTCTTATTTCTTTTTTTCAACAATAAAACACTGCCTTTTATGTTATAACTTTCCTTACCAAACAAACAAAATTCTACTTTCTTGTTTTTCTTATTTCTAGTGGTTTTATAATGTATTGATTAGAATTCTTAACTTCACATCAACCTTATTAGTAACTTCTAATGAAATCTAGGAAGTAAGCAATTATGAACTGTGTACCCCACCAGCAATGTTAAGATTGATAAATTGACAAAGCACATCACATAATGAGTTCTAAAATATGTACTTCTTCATAATACAGTTTTTCAATGTGGCATAGGACATTTTCAAATAAACCTGAATTCTTTAGCTCCTCTGTCATAAGTCCAAAATGGATAGCCTTAAACTCATTTTTAGAAATTAATACTTCAGTGTCTTTTCTTATTTAGACATCATCTAGATATTCCAATATCCACCATTTAACTGAAGCTTAACTTCAAGGCTGTAAATCACCAAATGGAGCTGGGAAATTATAAGTAGGCACATTCTAAAACATGATTATTGTTGAAAATCTCATTCATAAACACTTATCCCACCCACATCTATTTAATTAATTTACTCTTAACCATTATGTGGGGATTACTTATGAAAAGAAAATTGGTTTGGATGGTGCTGCATGGAACGCAGGCCTCATACATGCTGGACAAGTGCTCCATCCTGAGGACTTTAACCAGGACTGTGCTCGGCCTGCAGCATCCAGTGGGCGACTAAAAGCAGGATAAAAAGTTAGCCTCTCTGCCTGCCTTTGGCATGTTTCTCCTTTGCTTTGAATCAGTCGCCTTGGATTCTAGGAACAACAGGGCTAATCCATAAACATCTCGTGATGAGTTGAAACAGGCAACAGCCCCTTTCTCCACAGTCAACCCATCCTGGGACAATGACCCAGTGTGGCTAAGACTGCTTGCCTGCATGTAACCAGGCCCCGACTCTGTAATCTGGGAGCACATGTTAGAACCCCCAAGATGGCGTTGGAGACACAGGTTCCTCTGTCCTGCCAGCACAGCCGTGGTGATTAAAGGCTTTTCTCCATTACCTTTCCCATTTACCTGGTTGGTTGGTACCCTCTGATTTGGGGCTCTGGCTGAGGAGTCCAGGATTGCTACCCCACATCCTATCTCATGGAAATTTGATGAGACTGGACAAAGCTCGTTGTTATCTCAATTATTTTCTGTTTATTATTTTTATAACATGTGAGTATGAAGCAAGGACTTAAAATTCAAAAGCCTATGAAAACTAGCACAATTCTTTTTGCTCTGCTTGATATGTAGAAAGTCACAGTCACTTACATACTTTAATCTTATTTTTGGGTTGATTTGACAATTTTTATAATTTTAACATCCAAGAGCGGTAACAAAAGCTTATTTGAATGGTAAACCAAGGCAGAATCAAAGTGGGGTGTCTGCATTGTATTCAATGCTGACAATTCTGAAAGTGAGTCTATTTTTCACTAAGACAACAATGTTATTTTTTTACCAAAAATCTTGCACATCACGTGAAGATGAAAAGCAACGGGCCAGCTCTTATTTTTGTGAGAGAATAGCTAATTTATATAAGCACTTCTTTTTTCCTTAAGCTAATTAGTGTTCTTTTATAAATTAATTTTGGCAAAATAATCTGGATGTTAAAAAACACCACACAACATAACATATGTGTATATTCACATATGCAGACACACACATTCCTGGCAATACTGAAATTTTAAACTCCAGATGGAAGCCAAACGTGTATCTATCAAACGTGTATCGACCAAAGCCAACAAGGCTTTTATGGTTTGTGCTATGGACCTACGCAGTACCTCCATGGACTTCGAGGGTCCCCCTCTGAAGGTGCACAGCTGTTCCCTAAGAGGCCCACCATCTGGTGGTGGTAGGAAGGACACTAACTGTAAGTGGCACACAGCCACGTATTCTGGGCTTTCCCAGCCTGATTATGGATATCCTTCTGATATCTGTTTCGCTGTGATGTTTAAACTGATTCTGGTGTCAGAGAGGGTCACAGCAAGAGAGCAAGAAAGGAACTAAAAAACAGAAAATGGCACATTGGCAGTAGTATGTCCTACCCTATCAATTATTGCTCTGAATGTAAACAGGTTAAAATACCAGACAAAAGACTAAGTGGCCAAATGGATCAAATAACAAGGTCCAGCAATGTGCACCTTACAAAGGACTCACAGGACCTTGGAGGACATGAGGTGGAGAGCGAAGCCACGGAGAAGGGTGTTTCATGTGACGGGAACTGAAGCTGAGGGCTGGTTCTGCACACAGCAAACTAGCTGGAGAGACTAACAGGCCATGTTGTGATGATAAGGGGTCAATTCACCCAGAGGGCAGGACAATTCCAGATGCCTGTGTGTCCAACCTTGGGGCATATGAATATATAATACCAGTGTTAATAGAACAGAGGGGGAAAGGTGCAGTACAGTGACACTAGGGACTTCAGCCCCACTCTCAATAATGGACAGATCTTCCAGACAGAAAATCAATATGGAAACTCTGGGCTTGAACCACAGTGGGCAGTCGCACAATGCCAAATGTTGGCATGGTTGCCTGTAGCAACATCAGGTGGCAAGGCCACTGTGAAGGCAGCTAGGAAATTCCTTGCAAAGTAAGCATAAGTGTATCATATCACAGGCTCATCATATCACATGCTCACCATATCACAGGCTCACCATATCACATGCTTAGCATATCACAGGCTCACCATATCACATGCTTAGCATATCATACGCTCACTGAGTTATATGTGCAATGTGTCATAAGCTCACTTCATCATATGTGTGACACATCACCTGCTTACTGTATTCGTGTAACTGCCATATGCCATACTATAAGTGTACAACATCTTTTGGGCACATAGCACTTGCCCACCATACCACAAACTTAGGCTTACCTATCATAAGCACGCTTCACCAAAAGTCATATGATCACCATCTCCTAAGCCTGCCACATAATGAGCTGCCCCATGTGCTCCCCCTAGGGTGAGCACACCATGTCCCCAGCCTGTCACATGATAAGGTCCTTTCCTGTATGCTCACCCTACCTGAGCCCACCATGTGATCGTGACACCATTGACAGCCAAATGAGTCGATGCTGTTTACACAGGAATGTTTACAGCAGCTTCATTCATTATTGTCTCAAACTGCAAAGAATCAAGATGCACTTTTGTGCAAGAACAACAAACCATTTACATATTTGTATAATTCAGTATTATTGATGATAAGAAGAAGAGAGCCCTTAAGCCACTCTTGGATGTAGCAGAGCCCTGGCCCTGTGGGTGCCGAGTGGAACTCGCAGGTTTGAAAAGGCTGCAGCAGTGTGGTTCCAACTTCCTGCACTCTGGAAGAGGCCAAGCCACAGAAACAGTGAGGGATTCGGGGCTGTGGGGATTGGAGGGTGGGGGTGAGGACAGGTGGTTCAGAGAGCATCCCAAGGGCAGCAGATCGATTTGGTACGACACTACAATGGTGGACACGTGACATTATGCATTTTCAAAACTCATAGAGTTTTCCAAAGGAAAAGAGAATGGTCAAGGCAACCAGAGAAAAATGACACGTTACACATAGCAACACAAATTAAGAGGTACATCAGGTTTCTTATCAGAAACTGACATGTTTAACATGGTAAGAGGAAACAGTGTTAATGCAGAAATTCATGGTCAGAGAAAGAGTCTTTCAAAAATGAAAGTGGGAGAAAGATTTTCTAGATAAATGCTGAGGGGTGAGGGGCAGAGTAGAAATGCAGTAGACTAGGCAGTGGGGACTGGAGAGAAGGGAGGGGAGGGGCAGAGGAAAGACAATGAGTGCATCTGACATAGTTCTCCCATGTACATATGTGAACCCCACACAGTGAATCCCACCACCATGTACATCCAGAAGAATGGGGTCCTAACTAGGAAAAGGTGTACTCCATGCTTGTGTAGTTATGTCAAAATGGATTCTGATGCCATAGATAACTACAAAGAACCAATAACAAAGAAGTTGAGAGAATTGACTATTAGTAGACCTGGGCTTCAAAATAAAATTAAAGAAATTACTCAGATATAAGGGATATATCATATTGGATATAAAATTTTGAATTCATTCAAAATAATGGAAAACATAAGTTAATTTAAAAATACATTTGTCTTACTTGTAATGACTTTTAAAAGTGATTGATCCAGCTAGGATAAAATAAGCTCACCGCTGCCTTCTTCTCCCATTGATAAAACTAAACTTCTGATCAAAACACAAAAGTCAGTTATCTGTCACTAAGAGAGAAGCAACCACAGGCAGATTTGGAAGGAAAATTAAAACATAAAAACCAATTAATATGACAGGTACGATTCTTATTTTCCCTCTCCTTTTATTTTTTTATGGTCAAATTGCTCAAAATTGAAGATAATCTGGAAAACAGTACCCCAAAAGTTTATATAAGAGATAGATAATTCAAATGACCCCAATCTCTCTTCAGGAACCCCAAGGGACAGACAATAGTGGGAAACATCTTCCAAATGGTCACAGTAAAAAACTTTCCACCAGAATTCTATACCCAGCAAAAATACCGTTTGGGAAGGAAGGTGAAATAAGCATGTTATAAAAATTCAAATTACAGGAATTAAATGCAAACAAACTCTACATTTCTTCTACTTTAGCTTTTGTCATTGAAATTATAATTTGCATCTTTTCTACATTGTGAATTCTTCAATAAATTATTGAAATGAGGTTTTTAAAATATTATTTTAAATTATAGGTGGACACAATATCTTTATTTTGTTTTCTATGTGGTGCTGAGGATGGAACCCAGTGCCCCCCATGAATGTGAGGTGAACGCTCTCCCTCTGAGCCACAATCTCAGCCTGAAATGAGATATTTTAATGTTATTGTCTTTGAACATTTATACTAAAATGGAAAGCAATTTACACATCACTATTCCAGTATAAGAACATTTTAAATTTCACCATATTCCCACCTTTACAGTGGTATAATTTCATATACACTTTATGTTGTTATCTAGAAGCCTTCATTTCAACTTGAGGAACTCTGTGTGGCATTGGCGTGGGCCATTTCATCTCTAGTAATTTTCTGCATGGTGAATCCGTCCAATGTTAATAGAGGGGTGTTGAAGTCTGATATTATAATAACGGGTTTATATATTTTCCCTTGAGTTTCATCAGGTGTTTTTCATGTTTGATGCTTTGTAGTTAGGTGCATGCATGTTCAGTTACTTGATCTTTCTCTTCTTGTTCATTTTTTCCTCTTTTTATGCTAATTTGGAAGTTTCTATTGGAATATCTTCAAACACCACTTCCCTTGCTGTGTCCACTCAACTGGTGAAGCCATCTGGGGACCTCTTCACTCCCGTGACAGTGTTCTGCATGTCTGGAATTCCCTTTAGATTACTTCTTACAGTTTTGACGGAGATACATACATACCTGTTATCTCAGTCAGGACCCACCAAATATCCATGGTTTAAAACTTCAGAAGCTGATGTTGAACTTCAGGTATGGTGGAGTAAACAAAGTGACAAATTTTCTCCACAAAAAGTAACAATGAAACTGGACGGTTGTCAAAAACAGCCATTGCAGGACTCTGGGAAATGTGGGAAAGCACACAACAGCTGGGCAGCTTTATGGAAGGAAAACTGATATTGAAGCTTGGCCTCTGCAAATTTGTCTTTGTTTTCTTTCTCTTTGCACAGCTTCTAAATTCAAAAGAAAAGCTGCACCTAAATTATTAAGATATTAATGTGAGAGTCAGCTTTCCCAGAAAAAAAGGGACAAGAGGACCACTGGCCATCAGACCTCCTACTCAGGGATCATTTTTTAGATTTACAGAACACAGAACATCTGGTGACCATCAGATAGCATCAGAATGTGCATCAAAGAAATGGACCACCGTGGCATTAATGGCCACTCTCTGCCAGCCAGTCTCTGGATGAAAATACGCTTTCCTTTCCCTAAAGATGTGGGGGTTAGATGAGGCCATGGTCCCATGCCACTTCCCTATCACAGAGATTCTTCCAGGGCAGAGCAGGGCACTGCTGGGCCCAGTAGCTTCTGGGCCACAGGGTTAACCTGAAATGGTAGAAGCAAGGATGAGCCCCACAGTAATCTTGCTGGAACACTAACAAAGAAAGTTTTCATTGCTTGGAACCCTGAGGTGCGGGGAATAGAGCAAGCTCTGACCTTCCCGACGACCATTAATTCTTGGTGTCTGCATTGCCCTGTGTTCTGTGCTAAGCCCTCACAGAGCTCTGCACTTCATTAAAAGAAACCAGAAACCACTTGGTGAAAAAATGAATGTTTGATGGAAGAATTAGGAAAATATGGGTGAGCAGATTGTTAGCTTGATGGTGTCAAGTAACCAAAAGCCACAAAGATTTTAATTACTTTCACAACACTGCCCAGATTTCTTAGAAAATATACAGGGGAAGGTTGTTTGCTGCTCCTCTCCTATACAGCCTGCTCAGCCAAGGGGATCCCCTACCCTCTCCTATACAGTCAGGTTAGCCAACAAGATCCTCTGCCCCGCTCCTATACAACCTGGTCAGCCAAGGGGATCCTCTGCCCCCCTCCTATACAGCCAGCTCAGCCCAGGGGATCCACTGTCCCTCTCCTATACAGCCTGCTCGTACAAGGGGATCCCCTGCCCCTCTCCTATACAGTCTGTTGAGCCAAGGGGATCCCCTGCTGCTCCCCTATACAGTCTGCTCACCCAAGGGATCCCCTGCCTTTCTCCTATACACCCTGCTCAGCCAAGGGGATCCCCTGTCCCTATATAATATGGCCTGCACAGCCAAGGGGATCCCCTGCCCTCTCCTATACAGCCAGCTCAGCCAACGGGATTCTCTGCCCCTATCCAATATGGCCTGCACAGCCAAGGGGATCCCTTGCCCCTATCCAATATGGCCTGCACAGCCAAGGGGATTCCCTGGCCCTCTCCTATACAGCCTGCTTAGCCAAGGGGATCCCCAGCAATCTCCTATACAGACTGATCAGCCAAGGAGATGCCCTCCCCTCACCTATACAACCTGCTCAGACAAAGGGATCCCCTGCCCCTCACTAACACAGACTGATCAGCCAAGGGGATCCCCTGCCCTCTCCTATACAGCCAGCTCAGCCAACGGGATTCTCTGCCCCTATCCAATATGGCCTGCACAGCCAAGGGGATCCCCTGCCCCTATCCAATATGGCCTGCACAGCCAAGGGGATTCCCTGGCCCTCTCCTATACAGCCTGCTCAGCCAAAAGGATCCCCTACCGCCTCCTAAACAACCAGCTCAGCCAATGGGATCCCCTGCCCTCTCCTATACAGCCTGATCAACCAAGAAGACCCCTGCACCTCTCTTACACAGCATACTCAGCCAAGGGGATCCCCTGCCCTACCTATACAGCCTGCTCAGCCAAGGGGATCCCCTGCCCCTCCCCTATAAAGCCTGCTCGACCAACAGGATCATCTGCCCCTCTCCGATACAGCCTGCTCGGCCAAGGGGACCCCTGGCCTCTCCAATACAGCCAGCTCAGCCAAGGGAATCCCCTGCCCCTCTCCTATACAGCCTGCTTAGCCAATGGGATCCCCTGCCCCTCTTCTATACAACCTGCCGAGCCAAGGGGATACCTTGCCCTTCTCCTATACAGCCTGCTCAGCCCAGGGGATCCCCTGCCCCTCTCCTATACAGCCTGCTCAGCCAAGAGGATCCCCTCGCCTCTCAAAGAAAGCCTGCTCAGGCAAGGGGATCCCCGGCCCCTTGTGTAAACAGCCAGCTCAGCCAAGGGGATCCCCTAACACTCTCCTATACAGCCTGCCCAATAAAGGGGATCTGCCCCTCTCCTATACAGCCAGCTCAATCAAGATGATCCCCTGCCCCTCTCTTATACAGCCTGCTCAGTCAAGGGGATCCCCTGCCCCTCTCTTACACAGCCTACTCAGCCAAGGGGATCCCCTGACCCTCTCTTACACAGCCTACTCAGCCAAGGGGATCCCCTGACCCTCTCCTATACAGCTTGCTGAGCCAAGGGGATCCATTGCTCCTCCGCTATACAGCCTGCTCAGCCAAGGGGATCATCTGCCCCTCACCTATACAGCCTGCAAGCCAAGGGGATCACCTTTCTTTTCCTACACAGCCTGCTCAGCCAAGGAGATCCCCTGCCCCTCTCCTATACAGCCTGTGCAGCCAAGGAGATCCCCTGCCGGTCTCCTATACAGCCTGCTCAGAAAGGGGATCCCCTGCCCCTCACTAACACAGACTGCTCAGCCAAAGGGATTCCCTCCCCTCTCCTATACACCTGCTCAGCCAAGGGGATCCCCTGCCCCTCTCCATTACAGCCTGCTTGGCCAAGGGGATTCCCTGCCCTTCTCTTACACAACTGCTCAGGCAAGGGGATCAATACTCATACATCAATAGCTTTCCTATACTCCAACAGTTATTCTTCTGAGAAAGAAATTAGGAAAACCATTTCTTTCATAATAACCTCAAAAAAATTCTTGGGAATTAATCTAATCAAGGAGGTGAAAGATCTCTACAGTGAAAACTATAGAACACAAAAGAAAGAAATTGAAGAAGACCTCCCATGTTCTTGAATAGGCAGAAATCATAGTGTCAAAATGATCATACAACCTAAAGCAATATATAAATTCAATTCAATCCCCATAAAATACCAGTGACATTCTTTACAGAACTAGAAAAACAACCACCTAAAATTCATTTGGAAGATCCAGATACCTAGAATAGCCAAAGCCATCCTGGGCAAGAAGAGTGTCACAGGAGGCATCCCAATACCAGACCTCAGATTACGCCACAGAGACACAGTAGCAAAGACAGCCTGGTGTTGGCCACAGGGCAGATAGGAAGACCATGGGACAGCACAGAAGGCACAGAGACAAAGCCATGTATTTACAGCCATCTGATCCTTAACAAAGGTGACGAAAATATATGTTGCAGAACAGACAGGCATTTTAACAAAAGGTGCTGGGAAAACTGTATGTTCAAATGGAGAAGAATGAAACTAGCTTCCTTTTCCCCCACACAAAGGTCAAATCAAACTGGACCAAAGACCTAGGAATTAGACCAGAAACCTTGCAAATGCTAGAAGAAAACAGAGGGTAACACTCCATCTTGTAGGCGCAGGCGCTGACTTCCTCAACCAGACCCCTAAAGCTCAAGAAATAAAATCAGCAATCAGCCATCAAAATGAAAATCTTCTGCCCAGCAAAGGAATTGATTAAGAGCATGAAGAGAGAACTGTCAGGCCGGAGAAGATCTTTGCAGCTAGTCCTCTGACAGGGGACTGATATCCGGGATACGTCAGGGACTGAAAAACTCAACGCCAAGAACCCCAATACTCCAACAAATAAACAGGCAAAGGAACTAAAGAAGAAATGTATAAAGCAATGTTCAATATCTCTAGTAGTCGAGGAGATATAAATCCAAACAACGGTAACATTTCATCGCACTCTTGTCAGAATGGCAATTATCAAAAACACAAATGATAACAAATGCTGGAGAGGATGTGGGGAAGACGATGCTCATACATTGTTGGTGGGACTGCAAATTAATAATATCATTCTGGAAGCCAGATGGAGGCTCCTCAAAAATCGAAGAATGGAATCCCCCTAAGACCCAGCTATCCCACTCTTTTGTATTTATCAAAAAAAAAAAAAAAACAAAAACAAAAAACCCCCACTAAAATCAGCATGCTGTAGTGATAGAGCCACTTCAATGTTTATAGAAGCACAATTCACAATAGCAGAACCATAGAACCAACCCAAATGCCTGTCAGTGGATGAACAGATGGAGAAAACGTGTTGTATGTATATACACAATGGAGTTTTACTCAGCTACAGAGGAGCATGAAATTATGGCATTTGCCAGAAAATGAATTGAAATGGGAAGATCATGAGGGGAGAAATTAGCCGGACTCAGGAAGGTAAGGGTTGAATATTTTCTTTCACATACGGAAGCTGGAGCCAAGTAAGGGAAAGAGAGTAATTAGGGAGGGGACAAGATGCCACAGAGAGACAGGAAAGATGGCGGAGAACCAGAGGGAGGCGGGGAAAGGGGAGGAAATATGGAATGGATTCAACAAAACCCTGTCGTATACATAAGACCAGTGTGAAGGGGAATTTCACTTGTTTATGTAAAAAATATCACTAAAAATAAATAAGTAAAGGAGTAAAAGGAAGATCAGTGGAGCAGAGGAGGGGGAGTAGGGGAGGCAGGGGAAGGAAAGGGGGCTTGAAACCAAATTATATGCATGTATGATTTTGTCAAAATGAACCCAAATACTGTGTGCAACATAATACACTACTAAAAATATATTAAAATGGTCAATCATTGTCCTGTCTACAGCAATGAACAAATTGACTCTGAAATCAAAAACATGACACTATTTACATTATCATCCCCCAAATGAAATATTTATGGACAAATGTAACAAAATATTCATAAGATATGTATGAGGAAAACCACAAAACTCTGATGCAAGAAATCAAAAAACTAAATAAGTGGAGAGACAGTCCGTGTTTTCGAAGAGCCAATACCATCGTTAGGAGTCAGTTCTTACTAAGTTTTTCTATAAATTCAATGAGGTCATCACCCCCTCCCCCCAAATCCCAGGAAGTTATTGGTATATATTGAACAAATATTCTAAAGTATCCGTGGAGAGGTCATAGACACAGAACAACCAACTGAAGATGTAAGGAGAGGACAGAGGTGGGGACTGAAGCCACTTGAGTTTAACCTGCTCCAGAGTCACAGCAATCGACAGTGTGGTGCTGACCAGAAAGTAGGACACATGTCAGCGGAGCCACACAGAGAGCCCCAAACAGACCTGCAGACAAGCTGTTGGCTGATCTCAACAAAACGCAAAGATAACACAATGAAGAAAAGGCCGACTGGCCACGCACAGGGTCTGCATCAACCATGCAGCTCCACGGAAACCAACTCAAAATGGACCATGGCCCCACCTATAGACACAAACCCACGAAACTCTCAGCAGGTGACAGGGGAGGATAGCTAGATGATATGGCAAAGACTTGAAAAATACTCGGAAGGCACAGTCCACGAAAGAAATCACTGAGAAGCTGAGCCTCATTAACATTCAGAACATTTACTCTGCAAAAGTTTTACCAAGAGTATAAGAGAGTAAACCAACACCAGGTGAAAATTTTTGCAAGAGAGACTTGATGAAGAGCCGTTCTCTATCTGGGACTGTGGCTCAGCGACAGAATAGGTGCTTAATATGTACAAGACCTTGGGTTCAATCCCCAGCACCCAAAACCAGGTGACCAGCCATCACCACCATCCAACATGCAAAGATCTTCTAAGATTTAACAGCTTGAGACAGTTTTAAAAAATGGACAAAAGACCTGATCAGATGCTTCACTTACATTTTGCTGTGTTATTTTCTAAGGAACAAGGCATTATATGAAACACTTGCCAATTGAACACCTGACATGTGGTGTGTATTTAGAATAAAGACTGCAGTTTTGGAAAAACATTTGAGAACTATGGCAGAGTATGATAGCACTCAAGGAGAAGCAATGGCTGTCATGGGGCAAGCCGTGCCCTCAGAAATGTGGAGGACGGGCACCCCAACAATTCTCTTCTGGAAAACAGACATGGTGTCTTCACAAAGCAGATCTAGCACTTGCTCATCCGACTCTCACTTCATCTTGATTACACTAAATGGCACAAACTCTTTTTTAATTTGAAGACTCTACTAATCTTATGGGTAAGAATTATTAAATTCTGGCCAGAGTGAAATTTGGAGGTCAAAGGCCAAGGGTGTGTCAATAATCTGAGCCAGGAGTAGCTTCATAATGATGATGTTACAAAGCATCGTGACTTTGCCATCAGAGATACAAAGCTTAATTTTACAGCAAGAGCATTTTAAAATCTCTCCCTCCCTGTAAATACCTGCACACACACACACACACACACACACACACACACACACACAGGCACACTTCGGGGTGCACACATGCACGATTTCTCACATGGTGTTCCTATGACAGCTGCTCAGGTTTCCCTCTGCTTTTGAATACTGAACACTTTCATAGAAAAATCAGCTATCATTTTAACACCCCAATGATCCAAAATGACCCTGGTTTTCACTGAGGATCCCATAAGCCCATTCTGTATTTAAAATGCAGGCCTCCAGGGCTAGGTCTGTGGTTCAGTGGTAGAGCGCTTGCCTAGCATGCGTGAAGCACTGTGTTCAGTCCTCAGCACCGCATATAATAAATAAATAAATAAATAAATAAATAAATAAATAAATAAAATAAAGATCCATCAATGACTAATAAAAATATTAAAAATAGATAAATGAAATGCAAGAATTTCCTCCTTGTCATTAGTAGGTGCAGGTAAAATCGAGTTCATTTTACTCTCAGAGGGAGAGTTTGTAGGTTAGGGAGCCCATGCACTGTTAGGATAACAAGTCATCGTTAAATTCATTTCCAGCTGCCACGGAGGAGAACCTTGTTAAGTGGATAAGAAGCCTGGTTGGGGGTCTTTGATTTTCGTCTGTCTGCACTCTAGCACATCTCTGAGGTAGGAAGGGTTGAACTAGAACTCTGCTCCCGTGACCTTGCATCAGACAATAATGAAGTACATTTATGCTGTGTGTGTGCTCACAAAGGTATTCACCACAGACATCCTCTCTTCTCAATTAAACCCAGAGACTGAGCTTGTAACCATTGGTGCCAAATGGTCGTTTATATAATGAAAGGCACCACAAATACTCGACATCCAAGTTCAACCTTGTTTTCTTTTCAAAGAGTGAAGGCCATTTCATTGAATCTAGGCCAACCAAATATTTCCTAGTAGAAGAAAAATTACTGCTTTAACATTTTTGGAAAAGAGCCATAAGTTTTCCTCCTTGATCATCTGAGAAGAGTCAGTGGGATTTACTAGTCTCTGGCATGTTGATTTCCATCTCTAATAAAGGGCTGAAAATGGTCCCTTATGGCCCATAAAGTGAACCTTGCAGGTCCACCGATGCCATGAGACAGATGGAGAGAAGGTCAGGGTCCCTTTGTCCCCAGGGGTGACAATCCTCCTTCTGGACCTCTACAGCACGGCACAGGCCTGCAGCCCAGCTGGGTCAGCACGCCCATGAAGGTCACAGCTGGAGACTGCAACCTTGTTTTTTATTATTATTTTGACCAAGTGAAAGTGTAATAAATACAATGGTCCAGATTCACTAGGATCAGCAGGACGCAGCTGCAGACTTCCTGCCTTTTGGACCAGGATGCGCCCATGGGTGGTGGCAACCCTCGGGGCTCACCCATCACTCACCCCTGGGTGCTGTGACCACAGGCAGAATCCTGCTGGTGCCCACGGCCTCCCGACTACACCAAGGCTGGTAGTAAGTGGCGAACGAGCAGCAGCCATCAAGTTGGGTCAGGCACGGGCACTTTGAGAAGGCCAGGACCCCTGGAACAACTAACTGCCTGGGCGCACGTCTCAGAAGCGGTGCCAGTTCAGATGGCACAGTGGCGGGAAGACGCCAGCTGGTGTGCAGCAGTCAGCCTCAGGAGAAGACTGAGAGACTCAGGTGGACGTGGAGTGGCCAGGCTGCCGCGGCTAGGAGCCACACTCAGTATCACTCATTGAACCAGAGATGACCCAAACTGTCAGCGCTCTCTGCACAAGGAGGGCCATGGCTGCTCTGCTAGCCTCGCTCTGCCACCTAGCAATGTCCTTGCTGCAAGAAAACCAGCTGCAGCTGGCAGAACCTGCCGTCTGCTGGACTGCGCAGCCCTGTTCTCCTCCTGGGTGGGTGAACCACCCTGCTGTATCCACTGCAGAGCTCATTCTGGACTCCAATGCTGCTTCCCGGTTCTCTCCAGAGTAAGAAGGGCAGGACCTGAAATGAAACTTGTGCCACGTTTCTGAACACAGCTGTACGAATTTCGAATTTCCTACGGCTACCGAAGCAAGCTACCCCAAACCACGTGGCTGAAAACAGTACAGATTGATTTTATTTTTGTTTTGAAATCAGAGGTTCCCAGGTCAAGGTGGGCAGATCTGCCCAGGCTCCGGGAGGGAACCATGTCTGGCTTCTCCAGCTCCAGGGGCCATGCTCTTCCTTGGCTCAGGGCCCTCCTCTGTCTCCAGAGCCTCAGGCAGCACCTCCATGCCCTGCTGTCTCTGTCCCTCTCCTGACCCACACTGCCACCAACAGCCTCTGTTCTTTCCACTGGACCCCCCCCCCCCAGCACAATCCAAATGAGCTTCCTCGCTCCAGTCCTCAAACTAATCACACCTGAATTCCACTTCACCACACAGAGTGGCGCATCCATAGGGTAGGAGATGGGGACATGGACATATTTAGGGGATGATGTGCCATCTACCACAATCCACCCTGGCTCCCAAAGAGTTCCACAGGCACAATGTATTCACCCCACCCGGCCTCTCTATTCGTTTACTCTAATTAGGACTAGATGACAGCAGAATGCATCCTGATTCCTTGTTCACAGTTGCGGCCCAACTTCACATTTCTAAGGTTGGACACGATGCACCCCAACCTCTCTTAGAGTCTCACACGATTGTGGCTTTCCAGAACTGCTCCATGTCCCAAGCCACGAGGACTAAAGTATGCAAAGCCACCTACAGCAAGGTGTCGGTGATCCTGTGTGTCCCCAGATTCCTTCAGATGCTTGGGCTTGTTTCCAGGATGCCACCTTCTTCCTGTTGCTAGGGACACCTTTATCTGTTCCACAGCTGCAATATCTGTTTATTTATTGGCTGTATCCATGAAAGAGTGTCCCCATGACGACCCCACAGTGCAGACGAGGTACTTTGATTGTAGTACCCTCTGATACCCTCTTGCCACCCCCATGCCATGGCCCCTGTCCCCTCCTAAGTCCCCCTTCTACTCTCCTGCCATCTTGCCTTTTCTCCAGTTCCACGTGGGAGGAAGCGCCCATACTTGTCTGAGTCGGGCGCAGGTCCACCTGTTTCCCTAAGATGCCATGATTTTGTTCCTCTCTGCGTCTGGACGATGCCCTTGAGTCTCTCCACTGCCCTTACCACACCTGCTCCTCAGGCTCCTCCTGGCTCCTGGGAGGGCATAGGTGGAGTGTCGGGAGCTTGCCTTTGGTCAGCACGGTGACCATGCATCTGGTGACGGCTTCTGGGCCCCAGGACATGTGTTCCATGAAGGTGCCATGAGAAATGGGTAGTCGGTATGCTGATCCATCCCTGGGGACCTGGGCTGCGCCTGAGGCTCGCCCGCCATGTGCCTTGGAGTGCTGTTTCTGTCTCGGTGAGTGCCTGGGACCACACACAGTGATGAGTTTAAGACTCAATCAGCTGATGTTTAAGCTGCACCTGAGAAGCTTTCCTCACGGCGTGGTCACTAGCCACTGTGTCCCCACAGCAGCCCATGCCTGCCCCAGGCCCAGCCTCCAAGGATCTGTGCGTGCTGAGAGCCCAGCTCCCTGCACAGCCCAGGATCTCTCCTTTGCAGTCACAGCCCCAGCGTGAGAAAGGGATGGAGCACTTTGCAGGAGTGACACCCTTGGTCCTCCTGCGTCTAGGGCTCTGGCCCTGTGGTCCTCCTCAGTCCCTCTTCACACCTGCACCCTTGAGTGTGATGGAGGCTCACGGTCCTCCTGAAGCCTGCCCCACGGACTCGAGTCATACTCAAGCAGGTTGCAGACTTCATCTTGCTTTCGATTGGCAAGGGTTTCAAAATCTGTGGCTCCTGCAGCCCACCAGACTGCTGCTGGGACCAACCAATCCTTGTTACACTGACAGAGGAGAATGTTGGGATGCTAGCCTGAGCTGCTTCGTGCCCATGCCAGGCCACTTGGCCAGCGTGCACTGTCCCCTGAGACACAAATGGGGGGCATCTGAGGTGGAGGAGGCCATTTGGTCCTTGCACCCCTCCTCATGACAACCCGACATGTGGACCCTGTAAAACCTGCCTGGAGTTTAGGAAACCCTCATATGAAAAATGTCCTCAGCTTTCCCAAGAGCAGTCAGCAACTCCCCAGAATCTAGTGTAATAGTCAAGAGATTAATTTATCCTGTTATGAACACACACCTGGCTAGGTGTGATGCACTCCTCTGATAAATTAGTGGAATCAATATAAAATATTGGAAATGTCTGATATTTGACAGCACAGAAACGAGGCCCAAATTTTTTTAAGAGAGAGAGAGAGAGAGAGAGAGAGAGAGAGAGAGAGAGAGAATTAGTTTTTTTAATATTTATTTTTTAGTTCTCGGCGGACACAACATCTTTGTTGGTACGTGGTGCTGAGGATCGAACCCGGGCCGCACGCATGACAGGCGAGCGCGCTACCGCTTGAGCCACATCCCCAGCCCCCTCATAGTTTTTTAAACTATGCACTTGAATCTTTGGATGTTGGGGCAGAGGACAGAGAAGACTGGCCTTCCCAGGATTGTTGCCCTTCCTCGCTTCCGGGGTGGCTCCCAGGGGAAGAACTTGAAATCTGGGCGTGACCCTGGGACTCTGTGACCACAGGATCCCAGGGAACCCTGGACACTGTTCAGGGCTCCAGTGGCCTCTGGCCTTGTGGCTCAGTTCACCGTGTTCTCAGGACTAACCAGGAAATCCCTCGTCTTCAGCCGGCCATCCCTGAGCTGTCCTCTGTCCCTCGGTCACTACTGAGGCAGGAAAACCAAACAAGCCCCAAATCAGAATTATTTGTGAACTCACTACATGGACCAGAGGTTTTCAGTCCCCTTACTGGGGTTTACACAAAATATGTGGACACCCTGTCATCCCAACTGCCACCACAGAGGGATGGAGAAGAGCTCCTGGGCAGAGGTCTCTGGGACACTACGACAGTGACCAAGGTGAATGATGTGAGATGAGTTTGCAGAAATAAGAGCCAATCATATCATTGAGCTCTGCACATAACATCGTGCCACCAAATGCACCGGCATATGTGACGATTAGCATATGTAACATGTGATGGAGTCACTTCTGTCATCTTCCCTTGAGAGTCCACGTGACGAACCCAAGGTCAGAAGCAAGAAATGGACATTGGACCGGCATCCGCCGACTCCAAGGCTGCTGTCTTAACTGCTCTGCTTCATGGCAATGTGGGGACACAGATCTGGCATCTCCAGGTTCCAATGCAACCTCCGAAACCAACAGAGGCAGTGACTTCAACAGACCTCGCTGTGTTGGGTCGCAAAGCTGGGGCGAGTTTTAAGTGCCAGAACGGACACTCAGGGTGGCATGGAGTCGTATACCTGAGCAAGACGACTTCTTGTGGACTTCTTCATGTAAAGATACTAGATTCCCCAGGACGGGCATGGACGTCACAGAGGAACCGTCTCAAGTTCCCTCCCTTGCATGGTGCACACAGCCACAGGTGGCTACTTCAACGTAAGTTACCTCTGAGGTCAAAGAACAACCTTAAAAAATAAGCCCTGCATTCTGTGGTAGGACCCTGGAAACCAGCAGGAGCCCAGCAGGAGAGCAGCCCTGTAGGAGGGCAGGGCGGGAGGGGAGAGCAGGACAGGGACCCTGGGTTGGATCTAGAGAAAGACGTACCCTGTGAGTCACGCTGGCCGTGTCTGGGTCCTGGGAGACCCTCCTGGCCTCCTGGACTCTCCCAGGAACTTGGCAGGAGCTCCACTCTGTTTGAGGGAGTCTCCAGTCCCTGACCACAGGCAGGAGAGCACACACTGTCCGAGGAACAGGCCAGTGGGAAGCCCTGGACCAGGGCAGACAGATCAGGGCTCTCAGAACCTCCAGCCCTGCTGCCCAAAGCTGTGCAGAGGACACCTCTGGCCACAGGTGGGCCTCAGTGCCGCCCTGGTGGAGATGGACCCAGGGGCCCACGAGTCGCTCCAGACAAGCTGTCCCTGTGCCAGGTCCCACCCGCTGACCTCCAAGCAGGTGCCTGACCGTCCTACTTCTTGTTCCTCACTGTTAGATGGGTCACAGATGTGGGAGGGACATGGAAGCCATTACCTGGACCACAGGACACAAGCCACGGGTCCCCTTCAGGTGTCTCAGTACCTAGTACTCATCTCATCCCCAAGCCCCCTGAGGCACTGCTGGGTGGGATGAAAGGGTGTGGACAGGGAGCCAGGCCCTGGAGGAGCCTGACGGTGTCCAGGGAGGAGAGACCCCAGGGGCTTGGCTCAGCCAGGAACGTGCTCCACAGGCCACGTTGGGGCGGGTGCAGAGACAGGGTGTTCACTTAGAGCCCAGAGCAGACGTCAGCCAGGGCCGCCCCAGCAAGCCAGGATCTGTGCCCTCCAGGAGCCATGGCCCAGGAGGCTGCCTCCCCAGAGGAGGCCCGGCCTCTGCCCACGGCTCTCCCATCACCACCATTCCTCCACACATGGAGCTGAGGACCAGCACTCTGTCACTCTTGGTCCCAGTAGGCTCTGCTCAGGAGGGCAGAGGGCACAGCGCTGGGGTCAGGATGGTGTGTGTTGCCTGTTCACTGGGCCTTGTCGGTCAGAGGGCAGGAATTCAATAAGGACTTGGGAAATGGTGAGTAGTGTCTCCAGGTGGTCATGGTCAGGCCCTGTCTAGTCTCCTCTGTGTGTGTGTGTGTGTGTGTGTGCCTGTGCAGCACACGGGTGTGCAACACGAGCAGGCCTGGTCTCCTATGCCTGTTGTGTGCCTGTGCAGCACCTTTGTGTGCAACACGAGCAGGCCCGATCTCCTCTGTGTGTGTGCCTGTGCAGCACGTGGGTGTGTAACACGAGTAGGCCTGGGGTGATTCCCCCACCTGTGGACTCCTCTGGATGCTGTGGTGGCCTTCACGTGACCACTTACATCAGCAACACGAGTGACATGAAACTCACCCTCTCACTTGCACTAGTCACACTCCAAGTGCCCCAAGCCATGTGTGGCTGGTGGCTACCGAGCAGGACCCACAGATGTGGACCTCTCCACCACCATGGAAAGCTCTGTTGGCCTATGTGAGGAAGGAGCACCTGCAGAGGGCTCTGGAAACTTCCTCGAGACGAGAAGGCCAGTTCTACTGAGCTCCAGGTACAGTGCCTTCTTGAAATTATGTCTGGAGTTCGAGTGACATTGGGAAAGGAATTGGTTGAAAATCCAAAATTATTTCAAAACCCTTCATCATGCCTTGCTCTGTAGATATGTATTATTGGTATTATTTTCCTGCATCTCATTTAAATCATTCTATGCTTTTCCTTCACATGCATGTTCTGTTTAAAACTTAAAATTGCCTTCTAACTAGCATATTTTCCATTTTGTTTCAGCAAGATAAAATTATAAGGTATGTGCTTCATATCCATAGTATCTGTGCTTTCACCTCCATTCTTCCAATCATTTTATTTAAAAAAGAATGGGGAACGCAACAAGATGCCCTGGTTTTCTCCAAGCACTGCCTGACAGGTCTGGGGGTACAGGCAAGGCTGGCCTAGGTCACAGGTTCACTTTGCAAGTTTGCCACGTGAAGGACAAAGTCTGAGTGACATGGGACTACGGGGTTGGTGGGATCCAAAAGTGCACAGAGACCACATCCACGGGTCCATCCCAGCTGTTGGTGATGTTGACGCAGGCTGAACATTCTCAGCGGCCCCTCCGTTCCCTGCCCTGTGCCCTGGGAATCTGGCTCTAGGTCCACCTAGGCCATGCCTCGTGTGCTGATTTCCACCAGTCTGGGTCAGTAGGAGACATGGGAGGAGGAGGGCCCCGCGCAGGGCTGGGGAGGCCAGGAGTCACTCTTAGTAGGACGTCCTCCTCCGGAGACAGGTCTTGCTGGGCGCCGATGGCCACCTCCTTCTGCAGCTGGCTCTGAGGCCCAGCTGACAGTGTCTGTGTGACCTTGGGTGCTCCGCCACCTCGTTGCTGCTGACCCTGATCACACACTGGTAAACAGTCCTTCCACTAAACGTTTTCAAGTGCCTGTTTTGAGTGGGTGTCTTGGCGGACCCTGAAACCAGTGCTCCCAAGGGTGCGGATGGCTGTGCACGTGGACCCTTCAGGGAAACTTGGGGCTTGGCCTTGGGTCTGTCCACATGGGCTCCCATCACTTAATACTGTTTATATGTTTATAACTCCCATTTTCTAGAACATTCTAAATTTGCCTGACCAGCTGTCTCTGACCTCTCATCTTTAATTTCCTGTGGGCAGCTCAGCCCAACGTGTGGTTCCTCTCCTGACCTGTGCTGCTCCTCCCTATCTTCTTCCCGTCTCCCCCACTCAGGCTCTGCTGGCTTACAGCTCTCCTTGCCCAGTTGCTCAAGCTGTAAAACTAGGCATTTTTTTTCCATGTGGTTGTTTTTATTCCGTAACCCCCTGGGTTTTGTTCTTAAACTTGGTTAAAGATTCTCCAGGAGTAATTTTTTTTTCCATTATTATCCCCTGTGGTAACAGCAAACAGATGAACACTAGAGTGTGGCATTAATAGGTCATGATCATTGTGTCCTATTAATTAATTAATTAATTACTCCCCAGCATTGAGGACTCTCTCACCCTGTGTTTCAAATTTGTTCTTTTCAGTGTACATGACAGCAGAGTCGATTTTGACATATTTGTACAAACCTGGAGGAGTATATCTTATTCTCATTAGGATCCCAGTCTTATGGATGTATACGATGTGGAAATTCTTCTTAACACTAATAACTGACAAGTCTGAGTGTCCCCAACTTTTTAGTAGTTTTGGTCATTATTGAGATTCACAAATTCTTTCATGTAAGTTTTCAGATTAGAATGACCTCTTTATCTTTTCTTACCAAGAATTTAATGGGGCCAGTAGGCTGAAGGGGAAATACTTCTTTTTTTTAAAAAAAATATTTTTAGTTGTAGTTGGACGCAACATCTTTATTTATTTCTATGTGGTGGTGAGAATGGAACCCAGGGCCTCACACGTGTGAGGCAGGTGCTCTACCACTGAGCTACAGCCCCAGCCAGGAAACACTTCTTCTGATCCACATCCTGTCCTGGGCTTTCCCTTTGTGCCGAGGACACGTGTTTGTGCTATTCTCTGATTCTGAATCACTAAGGAGTTTAAATCCCTTCCCTGTGCTATGCTGGTAAATAAATCATTTTACATGCGACTTGATTAATGCAATGGCTACTACCTGGGAAAATGGTCTTAGTTTATGTTGGTTGCTTCTGCAATTATTTCACTTACGTTTGCTGTGAGTGGGGAAAAGGCAATAGTTCTTGAGAGCCACAGCGAAGGGGCCCCAGCAAACTTCCAGCTGCCAGCTGATGATTGGCTCACAGGGTTCCAGCAAACTTCTAGCTGCCAGCTGATTGGCTCCTCTGCGGTGATGCTCATTGGGCTGTTTCCCCCCCCTTTCAGACCACGGAGCTGCTCATTGGGGGATTTTTTTTGGCTCTGCCCATGCGACCCAGCCAATCAGCCTCAAGAGCAGGAGGAGTGGTGGGGGTTGAGAGGCTTGTGGGAAGCCGGTGGTGGCAGTTGGGCTCTGAGAGAATTCCTGAAGAGCTGTGTGTTGTGCTGTTATGTGTGTTCTAAAAATAAAGTTCGCTTCTGCTTGATAAGTGGTTCATGAGATGTCATGGGGCTGCTAGAATTTGCCTTTGGAGATCTGGGTTTGGGAGCTGGAGGGCACAGGCTCCTTTTAGGTGGTGCTAGTCTTCAAATCCCAGAGAAGGAGAGAGAGGTGTACCATGACTAGGACTGGGTTATGCGTTTTTGCACAAGGAATTTGTAAGTGTGTTTTGTCCTTCTCAGATCCGGCCTTTAGATGCCTTCCTTGCCGAGGGGTCAGTGACTTACACATAAAGCTGGTTTTCCTGGTTGGCAACTTGAAATCTTCAAAAAAACAGATAATGCCTCTGAGATATAAATTATGCCAAAGGATAGATAACCGTGGACACGTACCTAATTCATGCTTTCTAAATTCTCATAAAAATGTGATTAGAACAGAAAACTAAAGACTAAATTCATATGTAAACATAGATTTCAAAATCATGAGTCACATTCTAGAAGAGTGAACTGAAAGATTTTTTCATGCATCTAAGTATGTTTCTCAGGAATGTGTTACTATGTTACAAAGCCACCAACACACGAGATCACAATAACAGGTGCAGTAAGTCAAAGGTCTGGTTTCCCTATCCTGAGAAGGAATCTCTCGGCCAATGAACTATTAGATTATGTCATAGAGAAAAAACAGAAAAGGGTGGTGCTTGGTTTGGGTGTGTTGGAGTGTGCCCCTGGAGGGCCCCAGTGTTGGAATTTAACCCCAGCGTGAGGCACGAAGAAGGGGGAGATGTACTCCAACCCTGGTGCCTGGGGTTCAGGCCTGGGTGGTGGTGAGGGTTGCAAGGGTCACCAGGGTGGAGCCCTGAGATTACCCTGGAGGCTGTGGGAAAGACACACCAGAGGAGGAGCACATGCGCGTGTGTGCACACACACAGGGTCACAGAGTCCTTGTCATACACACACAGTCCCTGTCACACACACACACACACACACACACACACACATGGTCCCTGTCTCACACACACAGTCCCTGTCTCACACACAACACATTTACACACTCACAGTCCCCCTCTCTCACACACTCATAGTCCCTCTGTCTCACACGCACACAGTCTCTGTCTCACACACAACATACATACGCACTCGCACTCACAGTCCCTCTCTCTCTCACACACACAGTCCCTTTCTCACACACAGTCCCTGTCTCACACACACACAGTCCCTGTTACACACACACGCAGTCCCTCTCTCTCTCTCTCTCTCTCTCTCTCTCTCTCTCTCTCTCACACACACACACACACACACACACACACTCAGTCCCTTCTCTGGCCCTGTGGTCCCCTGCGTCACCACCTCAGTCCTCTGCCATCAGGGGGCGCTCTGTACGGGGCCCGGAACCTTCCCAATGGTGAGTGCAGGCCCTTTTCCTTGGGAGGAGCCATGGGCGGTTTCCACAGTAACAAAATGCACTGATGTGGGAGGAACTGGCACAGAAAGAAGGGGTGCTCAGAGAGGGAAGGGCAGTGCTACAGGATACGGCCGACGAAGGAGCTGGGTGACCAAGAGGACGTCACAAAAAGAAGTAGGAAACAATCATAGACTATTATAGTAATTATAGAAAATGTTTTCATCTACAGCCACAATAATTCTGAAAAGAAAACCACTTCCAACTAAGGCCAGGGAACCAAAACCATAAGTGTCTGTCACCACTCAAGGCTGGTGGGCCAGCGGGTGGTGAGGCTCCCCTGGCGGGAGGGCGGAGCAGGGAGGGTGACCTAGATGGCTCCACCTGAGAGGAGCAGGGTTGGAAAAGATAAACGCAGTTACTGTACCTGTATAATATGTCCTACCAGATTAAAGACCACTGCTCACTGCAACCAGCCTGGACCTAAGGTGGTGGCCACACAGTGCACAGAGATGTGGCTGGGAATTAATAGCACAGAGCGTTGAAGAGACAAAGCCACACAGTAAAAAGAGGTTTTTTAAACACTATTGAAATAATTGGTATTAATCCAAACTAGATTATTATAAAAATGATAATGGTAATCCTCAGAATTTCCACGAAGAAAATGCTCCAAAACAGAGAGTGAAATAAATGACTAAGGGATTAAGACAGTAGTTTATAAAACATTCACTTATCATAAAAGAAGACAATATTGAAGGAATGAGGAACGAAAAAGACGTGAGTCTTAGAGAAAACTAGTAAATGGCAGACGTAAGTCCTACCTGGTCAGTACTTGTATTAAGTGAAAATGGATGAAACTCTCCAATTCAAAGAAGACTGGGCCAAAAAATATATATAAATATGCTATATTTATCCATCTATGTGTATACAAGAGGCACACTTTAGATTCAAAGACACAAGTAGGTTAAAATGCATGTGAGGGAAAGAGACACCATGCAGTTGATCACCAACAGAGCTGGACCGGTCATCCTAATATTAGGAAAAATAGGTCCGGTTGCCAGAGAAGAAAGATGTGTAACGAGGTAAAGGTCCACACACCAAACCTCAGAGCCTCAAGCACAGGAAGTAGGACTGAGGGGACAATGGACAAGGTAGCAGGAACAAGGACTTGAGCATCAACAGCAGGTAACATGACTGTGCAAACAGCAGGTAGCACTACTATGCATGAGATCAACAGGAAATAGCAGATCTGAGCAGCACAGCAGCCTGACTGTGTCAAACAGCATCTAAAAAACTTTCCACCCAAGACCAGAGCACGTATTCGCTTTAAGTTTACATCTGACATTTTCTAGGAAAGACCATATGTTTGGTATATTCTCCTGACCACAATGAAATAAAATTAGCAAACAATAATAGAAGGAAAATTCAAATACTCAGAAATATCTGGAATTTAAATAACACACCAAAAATTAAGCAATGAGTTGAAGAAAAAATTCACAAAGAAAATTAGAAAGTACTTGGTGATGAATTAAAATCATCACAATATATAAAACTAGAAGAGGCAATAAGAGAGATAAATTCCTAGATGTAAATATGTTAAAATAGAAGAAAGATTTTGTATCATTAAGCTAACTTCCACCTTAAAAAGGAAAGTGCATAGAGCAAGTAAGGACATATCAAGAAGGAGGGGGGGCAGCAAATTACCAGATCAGAAATGAAAGAGGGGTCAGGAGTACTGACCTTCAGAAACAAGAAGGAGTTCGAGGAAATGCAACGACTAATCATGTGCTGAAAAACCAGGTGATCTCATGAAATGGAAAAAAATCCTGGAAATTCACTCACAGAGGAATAGGAAATCTGGATAGACTCATTGCAAGTGAAAAGACTTAGTTAATTAATCAAAAAACTTCCCATCAAGTAAAGTCTAGGCTCTGGTGTGTTCACTGGTACATTCTATCAAAGATTTAAAGAAGAATTGAAACCATCTTTCCACAATCTCTTCTAAAAGATGAATGATAACAATTCCTAATCATAGCAGAGGCCAGCGTTACCCTCATATTTAGACACAAAGACATCTGTAGGAAACAAGAGGCCGCTATCTATTATGAGTGTTGATGGAAAATCCTCAACAAAATTCTCAGAAAATAAGCTCTGACGCATTTAAAATAGATCGCATCTGATGAGCGGATGGATTTATCCTGGGAATACAAGATTTGTTCAATGTATGTCAGTCAATCCATGTGGGCAAAACAGGAGAAGCTTCACTGATGCACGGGAATCAGTCAAAAGAATCCAACTCCTGTTTGTATGAAGAACGCCTTCCAACACCTGTTTGTATGAAGAACGCCTTAGCACCCTGCATTAAAGGGAGCTTCTGCAATCTCACAAAGGGTGTCGATGAAAGATGCAGGTGGTTCAGGCAGCACAGGTAGTAGTGCAGGACTGGCCGCCCTTCCCTGGGGTCAGGAGCAAGACAGGGATGTCTGTTCTCGACACTTAGCTCACCACTTACCGTGGGCTGAGTTGAAAGATCAGAAAATAAAATAAAAATATTCAAGTTGGTAAGAAAGAAGTCAAACTCTGTTTGTAGACAAAATGATCCGTATATGTGGAAGCCCCTAAAGAATAAAAGTAAATAAATAAAACCCCACCAGAGATAAGGAGTAAATTTAGTAAAGTTACAGGATATAAGATTAACACAAAAAATTAATTGTATTTTTATATACTAGCAAAAATAACCCAAAAATAAAGCTTAGAAAACTTCATTTATAACAGCATCAAAAAGAATAAAATATTGGGAGTAAATATGAACATTGTGAGACATACCATGAAAACTGTGAAACATTATTAAAAGAAAATAAGGAAGAGCTAAATTGGCGGACAGACCTCTGTGTGCATCTGTTGGAAGACTTGATATTGTCCAGATGGTGTTACCCACTAAACTAATTCATTGATCACCTTCAACACAATCCTTGACAGAGAATCACAGCTACATTTTTTTTGTAGTAATTGAGAAGCTGATCTTAAAATTCATATCAAACCTGAAGGAACTCACCACAGCCAAAATATTTGTGAAGAAGAACAGAGTCTGAGCACTCATATTTCACATTTTCAAAATCTACAGTCCTATAGTGATCAAGACAGTTTTTTTCAGAAAGGATAGACACAGAATCAATGGGTACAACAGAGTCCAGAAACCGACACTCCCACTTAAGGTCAATTGTTTTGGTACTGGGATTGAACCCTGGTGTGCCTAACCACTGAGCCACATCCACAGATCATCTTTAAAATTTTTATTTTGAGACAAGGTTTCACTAAGCTGCTTAGGACTTAAGTTGCTGAAGCTGGCCTTGAACTTGTGATCCTCCTGCCTCAGCCTCCCAAGCCCTTGGGACTATGGTGATTTGTTGTTGTTGTTTTTTTTTTTTTTAAACAAGAAAGCCAAACTCATTTATTGGGGAAACAGTCTTTGCAACATGTTGCTGGGACAAAACTGAATATACACAGGAAAAAAAGTGGAGTTGGATACCCCACATCACCCCAAGCAGAGATCAAAGATGTAAATGAAGGAGCTATATATGTTAACCTCAAATAAAACAGAAGTCTGAAGGGGAGTGCTGAGACTAGGAAACTCTCATGAGGACACAAAGAACAAAGATGTATGGTCTTGGGTTAGGAAGTCATTTCTTAGATGTGACCCTGCAAGCACAAGCCACCAAGAAAAATACAGATACACTCATGGAAATATATAAGACTTTTACGTATTGAATGGCATTAAACTGAGAGCTCAAGAAGACACTCACAAAATACAAGAAATGTTTGCAAATTGAATATATGATATGGGTCTAGTGTTCATAATATGTAAAGAACTTCCCTTCAACAACAAAAGTACAGACAACTAATTAAAATGTGCAAATAGTACAGGAACCAAAATAGAAATAGATAAACTGGACATCAAAATGAAAAAAAAATGTGCATATCAAAACACAGGCTCCAGAGTGGTGATTTAAATATTTAAATAAACATGAAGGATTTAAATGTGGGTATCGATACAGCTGTGTTACCTTAAAGTACTCCTGACCCACTCAGATGATTTTATAGTATTTGAGAGGTTCTTGTCTATGCATCAAAGCTTGTGAATTTTTGCTGATGTTATGTGTCAAAAATATTATTTCTTGGCCTTTCCCTGTTTTTATATGAGGTTTCTCCTTATCTTATTTATTTTAAGGAACTCTTTTTATAAGGGTTAGCCCTTCCTTTGTGAAATGTTCAGTTCACTATATCTCATTTGTGTTTTAATTTTCACGTTTTTTTTTACATAAAATCTTTAAATCTTATTATATTCAAATCCCTTCTCTTCAGGATTTCTGGGTTTCACAGCTTCTTTAGAAAAGGCTTCTCCACTTCATGATTGTTTAGATATTCTTCAATCTTTTATGACAGTGTCTTTACAGTTTTATTTTCCACATGTAGCTATTTAATGCATCTAGAATTTCTTTTTGATGTAGCAATTGAAATGTTCTTTTCCCCCCAAAACTAAAAACACTTTTAATTTATAATATTCCACAATGATTTGGTGAAATGCTGACATTATTCTGGGTTTCAGTCTGTTGGATTGCCTTATTTCAATTCTTGTTTCAATTCTGAACCCTTATCATTATAATAATTATTTAATATGATTTGACAGCATAACTCTCATTCCATTTCTACATAAAATACATCTTGGCTAATTTTTGCCAAATTTCTACTCACATGCATTTAACATGACTTTAAAATGACTTAACATTTTATGTAAATGATGCTGGAATTTTGGTTAAAGTTGTATTCTATAGCTAATAAATTAAGCTTGCGACTTGAACACCCTTTATTTAATCCCTCACTTAAAAAGTCATCTGCTTTCTGTGTTCGTCATTTTATTTTCAACCTTCATCTTTTATCACTCTTTCTTCTTTTCTGCTACTGGGGATTGAATCCCTGTCACTTTACTACTGAGCTACATCACAGCCCTTTTAAAAAACTTGTTGAGACAGGGTCTCAGAAGGTGCCTAATCTTTCCTGGAACTTGTGAGCCTCCTGCCTCAGCCTCCGGAATTGCTGGGATTACAGGCGTGAGCCACCACACCAAGCTTCAATTTTCATCTTAATTTTGGAAAACAAATTTTTGATTAAGGGACACAAAATGTGTTGTGCATGAGTCTGTGTCTCATTTGGTTAATGAATGTAAGCCATTCACAGTTTTCACCATAAAAATTAAATCTGTATTGCTGGTGACTTGGCTCATCACAGACTCATGTGGCCCAAAGGTTTCTCGTTATCAATTCATTTCTTATTGTTTTATCTGAGTTTATCATTAGTGATTTTGCTTTCAGGTAGGATACGTGAAGGCTGAATTTTCGGAGCCTTTCTGTGACTGGAAATACTTGTTTACCCTCATGCACGGTGGTTATCTTGCCTCAGACCCAGAATCCCACAATGTAGATCAAAGTACGAAGCTTGTTTTTTCTATGACAAAAGCTTTAAGAATTTTCTTTAGTAAAAATCCAGGAATAACATAGCTGTCTCCTTCCAGCTTCCTTTCTGGCATTCCACAGATTTGTTCAAATCCAAGGTCAGACCTTCTTTCACCTCAGGGACGCGCCTTCCTTCCTGAGTTGCTTTCCCTCTTTGTTTTGGGAAGCCGTCTCAGGTAGGTATTGGACACGTATGGACTTTTGGGCATAATGCTCTTTTTAAATTTTTCCTTCTGCTTCTCTATTGCTTTTCCCCTTGCCAGCATGTCAGGGGAGATTTCTCCAAGTGCATCTTGCAGAGGAACAGTGAGAACTTTAGCCACCTGATATTAAGTCTCACGTTGACCGCTCTCTCTCCGTCTCTGTCTCTGTGTCAGTTTCCAGTTTCCGAGACGTCTGCCTTTCCCCCTGTTGTCTCCAGGGGAGGGGCACACCCAGATCCGTGGTCATCTGAGTTGTCCACAGGTTCTCTTCGTCTCCTTCTTTCCCTCTGGGGTTTTCTTTGGAACCTAACATTCTCTTGGTTTGTGCAGGTCTTCTTCCTGGACGCCCTGGGTTACACTCAAACGTCTCTTGATCTTTAAGGTTTGTACATCTATTTACAAGACTTTACGGAAAGGTGGCAGGCTGTGTCCTTCCTTCCAAAACTGCCTTCAGGCAGAGGAGGGGACTCCAGGTTTGAGTATTTGAGTGCCCTTCTGTTTTTAGTTTACTGATTTTGTGACCTTTTGTATTTCCTGGGAATACTAATGGTATATGGTTTAGGAATCGTCTCTGCTCCTCCAGATGAGGTCTGCTCTCCTGCACGGCTACTGGCCATGCCCTGGGTGGCCGTGTTCCTGGTGCTGTCTCTGGGCCTGCAGACCCCTCCCAGTGAGGGCTGGCTCTGTCCATCACCACCTGGGGTCAGAGCCCTCCTATTTGTCCCCAGGACTTTCTCTTGGTCTTCACCCCATGTGGTTACAGAGGTCAGTGAGTCAAGATCCAGGGTTTGTGCCTCCTGGGCTGCGGTCCCAGAGCAGCACCCACCGCACAGGAGGAGGGCCCATACGCTGTCAGGTCCCCAGCATGAAGGCAAGGACGTCCCCTGGAGATGGGGCAGCAGGTGCCGGGCCAGAGCTGGGCCTCTGTCTCTGGCACCATGAGCTCACCCTCCCTGGACGAGCTGGTTGGTGCCTCTGTGTCTGGTCATGGCGAACTCAGGTGTTTCCCAGGCAGGTATGGCTCTGCTCACCTGTCTTTGGAGACAGGTGCCACGTGCAGGTTCTCGGGAGCCTCCTCAGCTTCAGAGAGGACCCGGTCCCACCTCGCCTCTCCACCCTCTTAATGCTCTGCCCTGAGCCTTAGCCACTGTCTTTCTCTACCAACCAGAGCAGCATTGTGAGAAAGGTCCACAGCCAGTGCCTGGAGAACTGTCCGTCAACTTCTGGATTCTACAGACCCTGCTCTCAGAGGACGCTGGCCACAGAGATCTGGGCTGAGGCTGCCCACGTGCATGCTGGCCGCACCCTGAGGTCTGTGGTTGAATCCCTCCTGGGCCGAAGGGCGACAGGGAGGATCTGCGCCATCCCTTGCCAGTCTTCCTGCTGCCCGGGTGTCATCTTCTTCCTCGTGGTGTCTTCCACAGGAGGAGGGCCCCCCTTTGGCAGAAGGTGGTCCCTGGCCATCAGCCTGGGGTTATCCTTCATGTACGTCAAGGTGACAATGATTTCTGCCTTGTAATCAGTGGCCACAACCCTCAGGACCACTCAGAGCACCCTTGTCCTCACACCAAGAGACGTCTTAGAAGAAAGGTCTCTCAGAAAAAAGTGCTTAGAATTCTGAGCTAGAAGAGGCTCCTCTAGGCTAAGCCTTGTCTCTACTCGACTCCTGCAAACCACCCTTCCAGAGCTCCTTTGCCCAAGACTGGATATGGCATCAATCAAATGCACCATTTGTCAGGGAACGTTTTGTTTTAAGGCTTTTGTGAACCTGAACAAATAAAATTAATTTTGAAGAATTAAATCAGGCTAAAATCTGTGTGCGAGGGAGGAGTATTCCTGACAGAAGTGAAATAAGGAAAGCTATTCCCTTCTGCAGAGGGCTTGCGGGTAGTTCTGATTTTGAAGGCTCAGCCACAGGGGTGGTGGAGGTCCACCGCACAGCTCGGGGCTCTGGCACCTGCTCCAGGCGGCCAGCAGGCAGCAGGCCCCGTGTCCAGCCAGAGCCTGTTCTGAATCTATAACTGACCTGTTTGCTTTAGGCCGTGGGTCTCAGGGCAGAGAGGATAACCAAGAACAGCGGGACCAAGACCTTCCTCCAGGCCCATCCGCAGAGCCACGCGGGGTAAGCCAGGAAGCGGAAGCGGCAGCGATCTGAAGATCTTACTTCAAAGTGTGTGATCCCATCTCGTTCTGCTCCATATAGCCCGTCCTGTCTGTCCACAGCCACTGCCAGCTGGGATTCGGAGCAGGTTTATTTTTCTAGCAGTGGACTCGCCCCTGGCCATTTATTCACAAGGAATACATACAGGACTCGCTTTTGCCAACAAACCAGGATTCAGCGTGGACTGTATCGGGTCCACTGGGTCCTCCTGCACGGGCAGCAGCTGCCCTCTCCAAGGCTGGCTGGGGTGAGGCTGAGTACTGCAAACGGTTTTAAACCCAGTGAACCTGAGGGGCTCCCTTGCCTTTCTGTAGGGAGGCCCTGAAGATGGAGGCTGACTTCCTGGGAGTCCGTCCAAGGGAAGGATGCAGGCGTGGAGGGCTTTGCCGCATGCCCAATGGGTAGTAAGTGCAGTGAGGAAAAGGGGCAGGTCTGCGTGGGACCCGATCAACCCCACCACTCCATCCATCCCAAGCACAGTTCTTCACATCCACACCCCTGACGTCAGGCTTGGTCCTTCCACCGTGGGCCTGTGGAAATGGATGAAGGCGGCAGGTAAAGCTGTGCACAGCCAGGACTCACCCCTCCCTCCGGGGATGGGCCCCGCCGTCTCTCATTAGGTCTAGGAGTCACCTGTGGGTTGGCAGCCCGGTCCCTGGGTGCAAAACTCAGGTTCAAAGGCCACAAAGGTCCTGATGAGGACCAAGGTCTCAGGAAAACAGAGAGGGACGGGCTGCTGTTTCTTCTGCACCGCCAAGTGAGACAGGAAGTGCACAGAGGGACCTTTATATCAGCCACCAGACACATGGAGAAGCCCCCAGGTCCCACCCTCCCCTGGAGAGCCCTCTGCCTCAGCATCCCCAGTCCCTCTACCCCCCCTGTCCTTGCTCCTGGTCTGTACTGGGGGCTGTGACACCTAACCCTGCCACCATGTCACTCCTTCCTTTATCCCCTCCATGCACATTTCAAGGCAGCTCAACCCAGGTGCCAGCTCCCAGCGCCAGAGGGACAGAAAGCCGCCCCAGCGCACCAGGCCCTTAGGGTGGACTCCTCTCTCTTTGTCACTCCCAGGCTCATCAGAGGGCAGGCAGCATGTGCATTCCTGTGGCCCAGGCTCTGTTTGTCCAACCACCAGCACCTTCTGCCTACGGGCACCTGGCGCTATGATAAATATCAGGAAAGGAAAGCAAATAGAGCCTCCTCCTCTCCCACCCTCCTGGAATGAGCCAGGAGCCAACATGTGGGTTTATGCAGCATCCCTGCCTGGTGCTGGGAGGACCACGCAGGTCTTGTGACCCTCTGTTAGAAAAAGACATGTCAACTGTTACTTTGGAGAAGCCTTTATGTGAATTTCCTGAATTACATTTATAGGGTACAATACCCACCGGGGGCTTCTGCGGCAGCTACAATGCACCCATTCATGGCCCAGCCAACTGTCCCCCAAGCAGCCTTAACTCCGCATGTCTGTTCGCAGCCCTCTGGCATGTTGTGTGGAAATGCTGCACATGCGCAGAACTTCACACACGCACACGTGAGCTTTTTTACAAATGCAACATGTAGAAAGTATTAGAGTATTCACTTTAAAGGGACCGTGGTCTTTTCTTCAGAAACTGAGGGAGAACATTAAGCAAATTGCAGTGTTAAGCCCTAAAATAAACTCGGTGGGAGGATTTCTCTGAATATTCTCCAGGGGTCTGTCAGGATACATGGCTAGATTGTCCGTAATTAGTCACTGTAGCCTTGAGAAGGATTGCAGTTCTTTGCAGTTCTAATGAGCTTGCTCAATTTAAATCTCCAAGTTATCTTTTTCTTTTTTTTGAAACAGATATTACGCAAGTTATACAGAACCTAACCAGAAGGGAAACGATTCCCGATGAGCCTACGGCAGGCCTGCTGGCTTTAAAGCCCGGCTGAGTAAACACAGGTAAAGAGAATTTAGGGTCAAGCCAGGTTTGATGGAGGTTTCTTTGAGGTTTGTAATCCCAATCTTTGGGCCAAATATTGAGGCATCAGGCTGCGGTGTGGGCTGGAGGGGGCCGAGGGGGTCACAGTCCAGGTACACAATCTAGAATGTGAGTTTTACATGGTTTCCATCCATAATGGGGACAGTCTTCTCACTGCAAGCCACCAGGGCTGCAGCTAAGCCTCACAGAGCACGGCCCCGCCTCCCCAGAGAAGGTGAGCAGGGCCCTCTGCTGCCTGGGCACCGGCAGGGGCAGGGACGGCCTCTGGACTTCCACGACTGGACGTCCTGTCTGCTCCCGGCTCCAGGACTATGTGGCCACTCTGTGTACCTGTGGTGGCAGGTCTGGTGTCAGGGCAGGAAGGCGGAGGCCCTCGAGTTGGGCAGGAGCCACTGAGAGCAGGGCTGCCCCCTGAGAGTGGGCTTTGAGACCCAGCTGATGGTCTACCCGCATATGGATGGGAACAGAACCCGCTGTCGTGTGAGTTACGCACATCTGCGAACATCTTGTAGCGGCTACACTTTGTAAGTCACACATTTCAAGGGGAAGAGAAATCTATGGAGGCTAACCCAAAAATGAAACGATGACTTCTCTTACCCGCAAGTGTGCCTCCTGTGAGGAGCGTGAGCTGCCCACATGCCTGGTCTCTTGAGGATTTTCTTCACTCTGTGGTTTCTTTGTGAGGATCTGTTTAATGTAGAAAATAGAATGTTGTGGGCACACATCCGGAGCCTGGGAGGCTGACCTGAGCCCCGCAGCAAGGGCGTGCCCTGCCGGGCGGGCCTGTGGCACAGCGTGACCCAGGGGCCCTGCCAGGAGAAGCTGACCCTAAGCCATTTTTAGATGGAGAGAAGCATGCGTCTGATTAAGAGCCATGAGAATGGCCAGCTCTCCTGCTGCACGGCCTGGGAAGCACAGCGCCTCTCAGAGAGCACTGACATCCCCCAGGTCCAGGCCTGTGGTCATCTGTCCCCCTCAGCAAGCGTCACTGCCAGCACATCTTGGGCCGAGCACTGCCACCCCAACTCTCACAGCCTGGGTAGCTCAAGAGCAGATTCTTACTTCTCATAGCTTGAAGGCTCGCCAGCCTGACACTGGGGTGCTGCAGGGAAGGCCTAGTGAGGGGTGACTGGTGGCTCCTTCACAATGTCCTCACAGGGCAAAGAGGGCAGAGCAGGTGACACAGGACTCTTTTTTTTTTTTTTTTTTTTTAGTACTGGAGATTGCTAAGTGCCCTTCCCCTTCTCTGTCTCCTTCCACCATGAGATGAGCAACTTCCTCTTCTGTATGATTCACCACAGCCCAAAGGCAGCAAGGTCCAGCCAGCATGGACCAAAACCTGAGCCAAAACAAACCTTTCTGTCCTCCAAACTTCTTCCTTCAGGTGCTTTGTCACAGTGATGGGGCACTGACTGACACAGGTGTCTGCGCCCTGCTTACAACTCTCTCTTTTCTTTTCACTCTAAGGATAAGACCTTTCAAAGACTGACATGACTGCTCCATTTCCTGCTTCCTGATGACCCTTCTCCTGTCTCCACCTACCCCAGGGACTTGTTTTTAGCTTCTCAATTTCCCGCAGGGACTTTGCAGAACTCCTCTGCCCACGTGTAGTTACCTTCCATCCAGCCTCTGACCTGGGCTTGGGTCATTCCTTACCACTGCTTTCTATCCTGTTTCTAGACCGGATTTGACACTTGCTAAATCCTCCTCCACCTCCCCACATTTCCATTTGTAGCATTTTATGATAACACGATTAAGTGTCTCTTTATGGAAAATGCAGGAATAGAGGAAGAAAGGACTTTACGAGACACGTTGGATTCTCTGGACAGGCCACTCATCTTCCATCCTCAGGAAGCAGGTGCTCATCCTCCTCTGCATGGTGGTTCACCTCTTCTGGGAGGAGTCACACAGTCAAGGACAGAACGGGGACACCCAAAAGGCATAGCGGGTGTTACACCAACCTGCAGCCAGAAACCAAACATTTCCACATCTTGCAACTATTGTTATCTCCAGGTCACCTAGGATTTCCTCATTGCCCCCCGTGGGCCCGGCCCATGTGGTTCTGCATCTGCTACGGAGAGAGATGATCTGCCGTACCTGGGACCTTGCTCTGGCCAGCCTCTCTGCTCCTAGGCTGTGTTGTTTATCTGGTAGAAAATGTCCAGTGGGCGATTAAAAGGCACTTACTATTAGTTGATGAGGAACTTTTCGTAATGCTCTGGGAATGATTTCTTCTCACAGAGAACTCGGTCCCCTGGGACTCATCTGAGCTTCTCTCGTCTCAAAATGTCTGGGCACAAGTCTTTCCTTGTGTGGTTTGGTGCTCAATCTCAACTGCTGTTCACATGGCGCTTTTGACCTGTGACATGCAAATGGAGACACCCATGGGACTCGAGGGGTCTCTGTGTGTGCAAATCAAGGACTGAGTGTCCCTAGAGGATTAGTGACGTGGTGACTGAGAAGACACAACATCCCTAGAGACGTGGTGGTGGTGGCTTTATATACAAAAATTAAAGACAGACGTTAATTTGGGTGGTCAAGAAGCTCAACCTGCTGCTGCTCTGTTCTTCTTGAATTTGTGGCCAGGCGATTTCATTTCTCAACGTTTCTTCTCAAGCAGGAGGAAATGTGGACGGGTGGTTTTCACCTTTCCCTGCTCAGCAGTGAACCACATCACCTGCCACGGGAAAGGGCCTGACGACGGACTCTCCTGGATTTCAGAACCAGGGGACACTTGTTCCTTTGGAAAGGAAATGGAAACACCCAAAGCACAACTTCAGCCAGCTAGAATTCCAGGGTTGAAAAAAACGTAAAATGGAATAAAGTGCTAATTGATGTTAAGCCTTAAACAGACCACTCATAGACAGAGGCGCCACAGGGTCCACAAACTGTCCACACAGAGCTTTGCAGTGATCTGCAATAGGACACCACAGGGTCCCTGCAGCTCCATTGCATCCCGTCCAGTAGGGCACCACAGGTTCTGTGCAGGCCTGCACCCCACTGATCCATGTAGGCTGACCCCACACCATCATCACAATTAAGATGGACACTGCTGGCCCTGCTCCTTTCCTAGGTGCTGCCTACTCCCATCTGCTGTGGGTGTCAGTCCCTAATGGCTAACTGCTGTCTAATGGGTGTGCCGATGCTGGGTGGTGTGTCCTGCTTCTCCCCACAAGGCCAGCAGCAGGCCTCTGGGAGTCAAGTGCCCGGCTACCCACCAAGGACCAGGCAAGGGTGAACTTTCCAGGACGCACATTCTCCTGACCCTGTTCCTGCCTCTCCTGCTTCTCTCCCTGCTCACAGGGTCCCCTGAGCAGGACTTGTCCAGTAATCCACAGGCTCTGGACCCTGGTCATGGGCTCCATTTGCAGAAAGCTCTGCTCAGGACCTGCTGGAGTGTTTGCTGGGTCACGTGGCCTTGCTGGGTCAGGTGGGGCCCTTTGCCTCCAGTGAGAGTCCTGGTCATTCCCACACCCAGGGGCCATGCCTGACCATGGCCAGCCCTTCCCTCAGGGGGGGAGCCACAGAAGCCCACATTTCTGAGCCGGCAGTGGCCCCCTGACTTCAGGAGCTCCGGATGCTGCTGCCATTGAAGGCTCTTCCCAGACCCCACACGTGGGCTGACTGCAGACCCGGCAGCGCTGACTTTCTGTCTGCGGGAGATCACTGTGACATCTTGACGGATTTTTTTTTTCAATAAAATAGCTATTAAACCATGGCTGGCCCTACAACAGTCCAGATTTGCCACATTCTGGGTTGTATATTCATTAGTGCTTTTCAAAATAAAATGGACTTTTATGACCTACACTCTATTAATGTAGGATGACATACGACAAATGAAAGACGATTATCACCAAGCCGACATTCACATGGTGATTTCAATGGACAATTCACTGTTGAGATTTCTAGGAGTCAAGGAAAAAAGGAAAAAAAATACAAAACATGACAGTTCCCACGATTATCATCACTGAAGGCTAAAGGAGAGGGTGTTTTGTTGGGAAAGGACAAGGACACGTAATGACTCATTACCACCTTCGCTCCCTGACTGAGGAGCACTGTGTCTAAAGAACTGTGAAATGGCTCAGGCTGTACCCTGTTTGTGAGCGGCTACTCAGCCGGTCACCGGCTTCCTGGACGCTGTTCAGCAGAGGACTTTATCACTCCTAGCAAGAGCAACAAGCAGAGGACCGACAGTTCTCGCACGTTTCCTGAGCTCCGATTTCCCTGCCCAGGGCGACAACCAGAGGGTCAGGTGGCAACCCCGCACACACTATGATTTGCATTACAGGACAGGACCTGTGTCCTGGGTGCTGGGCAGTGGTTGTGAGTGCTCATTGCTCTGGAGGAGAACACTCCTCTGACTTCCAGGAGTGAAAACATTCTTAAAAAGGAGTTCAGAATAAGCTGAACAAAACCAAAAACAGAAAACAGTCACTGATTCTATAATCTATGATTTTATAGGTAAGATGTGTAGAGATGCAAAAGCTATGGGGAAGGTGTCCCAACACATTGGAAATGGTTTTGACCAGTGCATGACAGCTACCCGTTGGCCAATGAAGGACAAACCGCATTAAAATCCAAGCGAAAATCCCAAATTCCCCTGTTGAAAAGCAGTGTCCAGTTGTTCTTGGGAGCACAGAACTATTTCACCTACTCCCTCTCGGCTGTTTCCATTGCTGCCTTGCCCAGGGCTGGGGAGGTCATCTGAACCCCGCCTTGGAGCCCGTGTCAGTGATGTTGGTAGGAGCAGGAGGCGTGGACGGTTTTAGCACCAGCTCAGCAGACAGAAAGCAAGATTGTCACATGCAGTCTCGAGGTCTGAGTGGACTTGTTGGCTCAGCAGGTTGCTATCCTGCAGGAGCGTGGTACTAGGAGTCTCTGAGTCAAAGAAAAAGTTTCCCTGGCCACACCTTCCATCCTGTTTAAGGGACTATGAAAGACCCTGGAGGAGGCCAAAGAGTCCCTGTCAGAAAACCTTGGGGTGACTTTGGAGTTAGTCTGCACATGAGCTTCAGGAAGTGCGTGCCAGCACAGTCACAAGCAGGACTCGGTGGTGTGTGTCCATGGTCATCTGTCATCTGTTCAGATGCACAGGGCTGAGCAAATCTGACAGCAGCGGGCCACCATCTGGAAGTTAAATAGCGTCACCCAGGAGAGTGGGGGAACTTCTGGTTCAGAGATTTAACCAATTAGACTGTGGTGAAGTCTCTATACACCAAGGTCTGGGTCAAATGGGTGGTTTTATTTCTTTTCTCCTTTGTTTCTGGAAAGCTCCGTGAGTACCTGTGTGTGGCCTGGTGAGTACCTGTGCGAGGCCTGGTGAGAAACTGTGGGTGCCTGGTAAGTACCTGTGGGTGCCTGGTGAGTACCTGTGCGAGGCCAGGTGAGTATCTGTGGGTGGCCTGGTGAGTACCTGTGGGTGCCTAGTGAGTACCTGTGCGTGGCCTGGTGAGTACCTGTGGGTGCCTGGTGAGTACCTGTGTGTGGCCTGGTGACTACCTGTGGGTGCCTGGTGAGTACCTGTGGGTGCCTGGTGAGTACCTGTGGGTGCCTGGTGAGTACCTGTAGGTGGCCTGGTGATTGTGGAAGTCCCTGCTGTTGTCTTGCATCCTCTGGCTACAGAGTTCTTTAGGTGTTGGTTGCTAGTGCTCCCAGGAGTCCAAGAACACCACAGCCTAGGGGCAAATCCCCATCGATTCAGTGGCACTCTGTGACATCCTCTCCTGTGCCAGCGTTGCTCTGGGCACGAGATGATGTCCTAGTGAATGGGGAGTGATGGACGTAAGCCCTAGGTCACTGCTCTCCAGAGGGCAGGGGCAGCAGATTGCCTGTGGGCAGAAGCGGAACAGCCATGGGGCGCACACCTGCCCAGAAGGGAGAGTGAGGGGGAGAGAGGCGGGGGATAGGGAGAGGAGAAGAGAAAGAGAGGGGGGTGGATAGAGAGAGGGAGGGAGAGAGGGGGAGAGAGGGAGGGAGAGAGGGGGGAGGGAGGGAGGGACAGAGAGAAGGAGAGGGAGGGAAAGAAGGAGAGAGAGAGAGAGAGGGAGGAAGAGAGAGAGGGAAGAAGAGAGAGAGGGAGGGAGAGGGAGAGAGAGAGGGAGAGGGAGGGAGGGACAGAGAGAAGGAGAGGGAGAGAGAGTGAGAGAGAGGGGGAGAGGGAGAGAAAGAAAGAGAGGGAGAGAGAGGGAGGAAGAGGGAGGGAGGGAGAGGGAGAAGGAGAGGGAGAGAGGGAGGGAGAGGGAAAGAGAGAGAGGGAGAGGGAAAGGGAGAGAGGGACAGAGAAAAGGAGAGGGAGAGAAAGAAGGAGAGGGAGAGAGAGGGAGGGAGGGAGAGGGAGGGAGGGAGAGAGAAGGAGAGAGAGGGAGGGAGGGAGAGGGAGGGAGGGAGAGAGAGAAGGAGAGGGAGAGAGGGAGGGGGAGGGAAAGAGAGAGGGAGAGGGAAAGGGAGGGAGGGACAGAGAAAAGGAGAGGGAGAGAAAGAAGGAGAGGGAGAGAGAGGGAGGGATAGGGAGGGAAGGAGAAAGAGAAGGAGAGGGAGAGAGAGGGAGGGAGAGGAAGGGAGGGAAAGAGAGAAGGGAGAGAGAGACAGAGTGGGAGAGGAGAGAGAGAGAGAGAGAGAGAGAGAGAGAGAGAGAGAGAGAGAGAGACTTTCCTCTTTGCTTCTTTCCCAGGGTTAATGCATCCTGGCCCCCAGCTGCTGGATGGAGCCCACACCTTCAGGGAGCCCCCAGGTCAGCAGCCTGGGACATACCCTTTCTCCAAGTCAGGTCAATACCCAAGTCAACCATCATAGTATGCTGGGAGAGTCTCCACTCTGTAAAAGGGTCCTACCCGTGGCCATTCTGACCACCCCAGGCTCAGCACATGGACTTGCTAGCACCATCTTGTAGCCAGGAGGGACCAGCCCGAGGAGGGGGCTCAGTGTGGGAGGAAAAGAATGGCCCATCCCGGGGGCGGCTGGAAGACAGCGCCTCACAGGCTTCTGCTCTGTGCAGTGATGTCTCTCCTTTAAGAGCCTCTAGAAGGGGGACTTCTGTTGTTTGTGACCCAAATCCCCCAGCAGAGGAGGGAGGGGACATGGGGAGTGTGGCTGGAGGTGTGTCCAGCCATGGGGATGTGCAAACAGCTAGTGCCCCAGGTCCTCAGCCCAAAGCCAGGCCCCAACCACGAGCACTGTAGGACACACCCAAAAACTCACCAAGAGGGCAGACCTGGTGCCAAGTGCTCTTGCCACACAACCCTGACTCCCCAACAATCATACAAAGGGTGGAGGTGCATCTGTTGCATGTATCCAAACTCCTTAAACTACGTGTGCTGAATTTGTTTGTTTTTTTGTATGTCACACATGCTTCAGCAGAGCTGCTGAACAATGGTCCAGCTGATGTATTTGGCATAAATATAATATGGATGATTCCAGGCTCCCCTGAACTAGGGGTCAGCTTGTTTCTGTGGTCTTTGTAACCAGGATCCCCCAAACCAATGGCTCCTTGTGAAACGTGTGGGCAGCCCGAGTGGTGAGAAGCCTCCTGGGGACAGTCAGGGGACAGGCAGCCTGTGGGGTTCCACCAAGGATCAGCGTGCACTCGCTGGTCAAGTCCTGGCTGTGAAAAAATTAACTTGTAAGATTGAATTATAAGATATGCCCTATCTTTTATAAAAGCAGGCACATTCCCACAGTGAAAACGTGGAAGCCAGAGCCCCGCGGGAAGCGTGTTCCTAGAACGGGAATAGTGTTCTCTCTGGCAAAAGCAGTGGAGAGATGGGAAGCCCACGTCAGGTTGGTGTGGAAATTTCTGGATGGGAGAGAGGAGCCATTAAGCTCCAAAGCATCAAATCCAACTGTGAGATTGAAGCTGTGTGCAATGGCATTCCTTGGTGGCTCGTGACCAGGTGGTGTGCCTCATGTTGGCAGCCCAGGGACCTGGGACCAGGTAGAGCTGGCTTCTGGTGCCAGCTCTTGGCCCTCCCTGGTCTGGGCCATCCTGTGTGGAGGCCACCTCTTGGCTTGGCCCCTCCTTGACAGGCCACAGTCGCTGTCCATGTGCTGCTCGCCTTCCTTGTGATGGCTCCTGTTACCAGGCAAGTCTTGCCTGGGAGCCTGTCCTTCATAACCGTCCCCCATCCTTTGTCCGGGTGTGACATGGGTGACTCCCTGTTGATCTGACAGCTTCTGGATGTTCATATACAGGAACGAGTCCATACACACAGAAAAGGAATGCTGCAGGGCCCTCAGTAACAGGATTGCACCTGAAGAAAATCCTGAGGCACGGCTTGTTATCAGGTCCTTGAAGAAAACGGAACATTATTTAATAACTAAGTCTTTTAAAAAATATTCTAACATTTCAATTCCTTAAAAATTAAGTTGTAAGATTGAATTATAAGATATGCCCTATCTTTTATAAAACCAGGCACATTCCCACAAATATATTTCTTTATTTTTACAAGGTTTAAATCAGGACCAATGCCTTACTTTAGGATTTTTTTAATTGTGTGAATCTGTTACTCACTGGAGATAAAATGCCTGATTTAATGATGTTATGGTTTAGCGTAGACTGTTCTTTAAAAAAAATGTCTTATCCTTGCAAAACATTCCAAAGCAACATTTGATATGAACCAGAGACCCACTCGAGGAGATAAAAAAAATAAAGTAAATAGAAACTTCTCAAATATGGATTCAATGAATGGAGGCAAGTTTGTATTTCTCTTAAGGAGTTTAAATTCTCAGCCACAAACAGCGGAAGCTGATACCCTAAGCAATTTCTAAACTTCTGAGAACTCCGTCTTTGAGCTTTTCTTCCTGAGCTCCAGAGCATGATCGCTTGCATCTGGCCAAATAAGCCACCCTAAGACAGAGTTCAGGAATGTCAGATTCTCCACTTCAAGACTGCTGTTGATACTGGATTCCCATTTTCTGGCAAGGAATATTTACATTGTTCTCATTATGAGATTTAAGAAATGGAAGTCTGTCAAATGCCACCACGTGAAACAGCTGAAAGTAGCGGAAAGAGGGAGTTATGGAGTCACAAAGCCAAACAGCCCCAGCGGAGCCCAGGTCGCCTCTTCAGGGCTCATCGGCTCTTTCTAGGTGAAGGGAACATCGGCACCAGCCTAGATGTCCTCAGCAAATACGCTGAGCTCTTCATGACCTCACAGGAGAGCAGTGGCATAGACTTTGGGTGTCCCTGAAACAGGCAGTTGGATGTAGGAACGGGGACATGACTGAGACCAGGGAGACTTGCCTGCTTTCAAATCTCCAATCCTAGGTCATTAAGATCATTTTTTCCCCCTGATGAAATAGAGTCATTTGTAGGAAAAGCCCTGAGAGGTTAAGTTTCAGGAGGAGACTCGCTTCTCAAAGCCGCCGCTGTGCGACGTTGGGCCCCTGGGAAGCTGGACAGCCCTGCTGACCTTCCAAGCTCCCATCCCGGGTTCTGGGTGAGGAAGAAGCGCGGGGCGAGTGTGGGAATGCAGGAACTGGTGATCTGAGGAAGGCCGTGCCCCGTGTGGGCAGGGACAACCAGTCCAACGCCTATTTTGTAAATCAAGCCTGTATGTAGAGAGCAGAGTCGGATGCAGAAGACCTCTGCCACCGTCTGACCTGTCTGGCACTTACCACTACAGAAAGACTTGCCAACACCTGGAGGAGAGAAGCCACGAACAGACCGCACTGGAGAAAACACTGGCAGATGCTTTTTCTCTACTCAGACCCAACCCTCTTGGACACAGACTCTGCTTACAGACGACAGTCCCTCACCATCTGCTGCAGTACCTCCAAAACCCACGTGTCAAAGGATCAGTTCTCGGTGGGGGGGGGGGGGGCTGAGAGCTGCTGGAGCCTTTAAGGGGTGGGGCCTAGCGGGAGGCTTCGAGTCATTGGAGGCGTGACCTGGAAGGGGAGAATGGCCCAGCCCCTTGGTCTCCCTCTCCTCAGCTGCTTGGTGGTTTTGTTTCATCACATGCTCCTGCTGTGATGTGCTGCCTCATCCAACAGGGTCAACCAGGGATGGACAGGAACTTCCCAACCTTTTCTCTTTATCAGTTGACTGCCCCAAGTATTTGTTACAGGGCTGGAAAGCTGACTAACACAATGGCCTTTGACTTCATCTTTGAAGTCAGACTCTTTGCTTTTTTGACTTGAGATTCTGCATCTTTGTTCCTAGGCTTGCAGATGCTCTGTTTTACTTCACAAGATTCTTTCTGTTTTCAAGTCTCAGTCCTAAGCTGTACAGAGCCTGGGTGGGAGGCCATGTGTGAGTGCATTTGTGGCAACTGACCAGTCTCCCCTGTGGTCCCAGGGTCACCCATGCAGCTGTGTGGCTGGGGTCGAGGTGTCGCAGCCCTGTTCCTCAGGTTCCTGGCAGGTTGTTGGAGTTAGGGAGCCTGGCCTGACTCATCAAGTTGTTACAAAAGTGAGATAAACCTGTGGCTCAGCTGTAGCACACTTGCCTGGCATGTGTGAGGCACTGGGTTCGAATCTCAGCACCACATATAAATAAATAAAGGTCTATCAACAACCAAAAATAATATTTAGAAAAAGACATTTAAAAAAACATGAAAAAAGTTGGTAATGTTAAAGTGTATGTGGAACGATGTTAGTTAAATGAGGATCACTGGAACCAACACGGAACACCTCTGGATGTCAGAATCAGACTGAACTGTACTGATGGAGGGCCGTCTGTGAGAAGGGAACAGTGCAGCCCATGAGAACAGAAACCACGCCTGGTCACCTGCAGGCTGCCCTGAGCCAGCCAGACCAGGAGGTCCTGAAGGTCCTAAGCCACCCAACAGGCCTGTCCATCTGTCTCTGTAGCATGTCTTTCTGAACCTCCTGAACCTGGGTTTCCACCTCCAAAGCAGAAACCTGTGCGTTTCCCCAGACGTGACCTTGGCTGAGTGGGAAGCTGGAGGCAGAGGTCCAAGCCTGTCACCCAGCAGGTCACCGCAGCAGGTCACCTGCAGAGCTGGCTGCAGCACTCCTTGGCATAGGAAGGAGCAGAGAGCAGGTCCCCTGCTGTGCTTCAGCAGCACTTCACATCCAAGGGTCTGCGTTCCACAGCCCCACAGCCTGGAGCAAGGTGGAGCAGCACCTCTGCAAAGTTAGCCTCCTCCTTAGGAATTCAGCTCTAGGTCTGCAGGTCCAGGGCTCCTCAGATGTTGGTTATTTTTGAATGTTTTTCTTACTGTTGTGGGGACAAATGAGGCAAGGCACCAAAGATAGCAGGAAACAATTTTATTTGGCTGCAGCCAGGTTCAGAGGGCACAGCTTTTGCTCTAATCAATTAATCCCTGAACCCCAAGTTCAGGTAGTTTCAGAGTTTTATACCCAGCATGTAAGGGGAGGGGCTCAGAAGTTCACAGTCTGCAGAAGTTCACATAAAGCAGCTTTTTCTTTCACTGTTCTGGGCAAGTTAACTCTTCAAGGACAACACCTGAGAAGCTCAAGGCCAGAGGCCTTGTTTGCACATTTCTTCAAAGTACTATACTGGATTCGTTTGTGAAAACTAGTAAGGGGGTGCTCAGCACCTGGAGTGCTCGTATCTTCTCGGCCAATGGCCAAGTAAAACAGGGCCACAGGAAAATAGGAAGTTTATCTACATTAGACTCTTTTGCAGAGACTCTTTTGCTGACAGTCCCAAAATCAGCCATGGTGAAGAGGGCTTTTATATGGAGAAAGGGGGGTGCCACTTCATTACTAAATATTCAATAGTATTAAAAAGTCTCTGGGGAATCTCTTTTCTTCTTCTTCCTCTTCTTCTTCTTAACACACTCTTGTTTCAGACAAATTGCCAAATTTTTTATACTTTTTCAGTTTATTCAAACTTCAAAGGCATAAGTCACCAGTTCCCAAAGAATAAGGAAAAAAATGCAAACCCACAGACAATTCTTTCAGTATTTTAATAATGAAGCCAAGAGATTGGTTAAAAATATAGTTATGACATGAAAACATAAATGGACACCTATTTCACGAAGTAAGCTACTTTTATAGGAGAAAAGAGGTAAATAGAAAAACAGGATGACTTGGCTAGTTCATTTGATTCACAACTCTATGTCCTCGTGCTCTTATTTGAGTTACGTCTGACATTCAACGTGATTCCCTGTCCCCAGAGGGGTTCGTCGGAGCGACAGTGTGCTTTGGGCTCTTTGGTGTGGGCTCTTTTCTCCTTAAGTTAGTGCAGGAAGAGAGACTATGAAATGCACTCTTCCTTCCTGACAGCTTTGATGACTTCTGTCTCTCCTCCTCGGCCTTCCTCTTGCCACTCCACAGTGACCGGCCCGCCCACACTCCTGCCTTCTTCCACGCCCCCAGCCCCACGTCCCACGTCTGCTCCCAGTTCCTGCCCATGGGTTTCTGGGATGCTCCTCTCCATGGTCCTACCTGAGGATCTTTGGCCTGGTCCCTTTGCCTGCTCTGCATTTAATATAGTTTCTGTCTCCAGGTGCTCCAGTCTCCTACGAGGGAAGCATGTCTTTCCACTGTGTTGGCTGTCCCCTCTGAAGGGCCCAGCTGGTGCCATGATGGGACCTGGTGCCACCCAAGATGGCACCCTCCTGCCCTACAACCCTGCTTCTCTGTGTGCTGAAGTCCAGGAAGAAGAGGTTCTTGCTGTCTGATGTTTCTTTTCCTGGGAGGATGCCCAGGCCTTCCCCCAGGGGCTCAGCCTGAGGTCCTACTCAGGTCTGTGCCTCTCTCCTTTACTCCTGCTGTCCAGCTCCTCTCTCTTCCAATGCCCCGGGAGCTGCCGCTCAGTCTGGTGCCCGCGGAGACACCCCAGCGTGCCTGCGCTTCCCGTGCTGGTCTCTCTAGAGGCTTCTGAGACTTTTTCTCAGGCACAAGTCCAAACCTCTCAGGCCTTCAAGCCTTGAAAAGTCCATCAAATTCAGCCTCATAGCCAAGACCTGCCCTAAGATTCTGTCGCAACATTCCTGCCTCATTTTCTATTGCCCTTCATCCCCTGGGAGCCTTTGGGAGACTCTGACCGTGATTTCTCTGATTTGCTTTTGCCTTTTGGTCTTCACATGCTGCTCCCCCTGCTTGGTGGACACGTCGGGTCGGGCTCCAGTGGGCCCTGGGGTCCTTGCCCGTCTTCACAAGCCGCACACGGGTCACGGTCCCCACAGGACCCCTGCCCTTCTCCAGCTCCACCCCGTGCACAGTGCATATGGTTCTGGTTGTCCCTTAGCCAGCGGGACTGCATCTGCAGCTTTCCTCTGTCTGTCGCACTCACTGGACTAGGATCCTACTCCAGGGACCTTTTAAATCCCATCGGGGTCCTCACGAATGTTAGGGCGGATCGCCCTCTCTTAGGGCCCAGGGTCACCCTTTATCTCCTTCCCTGCCACCGGCCTGCCCTCCTGTCCTGAGGCCCAACAAACTAAGTTTGGGGAAACAGGCTTGCAATCCTGCCCAAGTACATTTGCTTTGCAAGTTTCACACAAATTCTATCGAACTGACTTAATAGCATGGAAAGATTTATTGTTGCAGGATATGGTTTTTATTTTAATTTTTTCTTCTTATATATACATGACAGTAGAATCTATTTTTTAAATTTTTTTATGAGTTGTTGATGGACCTTTATTTACTTATTTATATGCAGTGCTGAGAATGGAACCCAGTGCCTCACATGTGCAAGATAAGTGCTCTACCACTGAGCTAAAACTCCAGCCCAACTGTAGAATCTATTGTGACATATCATACATATATAGAGTTCAGCTTCCCATTCTTGTGGTTGTATGCGATGTGGAGTCACACTGGTATTCATATGTGAACACAGGAAAGTGATGTCCCATTCATTCCACTGTCTTTTCGATTCCCATCCCCAGCGCTTCCCTTCATTCTCCTTTGTCTAATCCAAAGAACTCTTATTCTTCCCCAACCCTTATTGTGAATTAACATTTGTATATCAAAGAAAACATTTGCCCTTTGTTTTGCGGGGACAGACATATGTCACTGAGCATGATAGTCTCCAATTCTATCCATTTACTTGCAAGTACCATAATTCTATTCTTCTTCATAGCCGAGTAGTATTCCATTGTGTATACATACTACATTTACTTTATCCATTTATCTGTTGATGGGCATGTAGGTTGGTTCCCCAGCTTAGCTATTGTGAATTGAGCTGCTATTTTGAGTCTGAAGACAGCAATGGTCAAAGGAGCCTGGTGGTGAAGGCTTGGGTTGAATTCACACTCCATGACCAGGCTCTCTGTAGAACTTTGGCTGCAGCTGAAGACAGCGCATCTCTGTTGTGAGGTTATTCATGAGGCAGCTCACCTTATAAAACCCCTAGTGCTTCCCTGGATACTGAGGGAGATGCTGGGATGGAGCCCAAGGCCTGGGTATGTCAAGGATAAGCCCTCCCACTGAGCTGCACCCCAGCCCCTTGGCTGGATTCTGATGCATCTCACTACCTAGCTGATTGCCATTTATATTCATTAGTCTAATCTTCCAAACAACCTTCAAGGCCAGTGTTTAATTGTAATCTCCAATTCACCAACTGTGCTCATTCACAGCACAGCGATGTCCCTGCACGAGCTGGGTGCTCAATGCAACGTTCTCTGGGGTTCTGGTACTAAGCCCAGCAAGAGAAGCTGGCACAGCCCTTGCTGCACAGAGGTACTCATGACTGTGCCACAGGCGAGTTTCACAGCTGCCCTCAACCTGTGACTTAATCCGTCACGTGGGTCTTTTGAACATGGGTGGAGTCTGTGCTTAGCTAGGGATTGGCAAAACTTCTCTGGAACTTTGGAAACAGAGATGAGGTTATTCAGGGCAGAAGAGCCACAGGGTGAAGGAAGAAATGGAGGCACATGTCCAAATATCTCCTGTCAGTTTTTATCATGTTCTAGTTTCAAAATTGGGTGCAGTTCAGTTACTGAAAAGTGCAGGCAGGGAGTCGGGGTGGGTGGACTTGTCTCCCCAGCAGGGCAGTGTGCACACCCCTCCTCCTGGTGGTGCCCCGGGGAGCTCCGCCACCACCTGCCCACGAGGCCTCTGGCCTTGTTGCCCTGAACAGGTGCCAGCGGAGCTTGGGGAAGCCGAGGCAGGGCGGGTGGCAGGACACAGGGCTGTGCAGGGCTGCAGGGGAGGCAGACTGGGCTGAGAAGAAGCCCAAGAGCTCTGGAGCATCCAGGCCGGGGGCATGAGGGACAGCTGTTAACAGTCACCGATGAGGATCAGACGGTGTGTGGCTACTTGTGTTTTCAGGGTATTTTCATGACTGTTCATTTTTTAAAGTTTTATTTTATTCTGAAAGTCATGCATTTCCTGTGTGATTCTGCCCATTTCAGAGATGAAGAAACCGTGGTGTCTCTGAAGGCACCAGGGACCGTGTTCTCAGCCACCACTCAGCCCCGGGAAATAGGAGCTCTCACCCCCAGCCCGGGGGCTTCATGTGGCTCTCGGGGACTGAGGTCTGCTGATGTCCTTCTCTGGGACCCCCCACACCGCTGCCTGGGGCCTGGCCAGCTTCTCTGGGTTCAGGGATGTTACTGCAGATCAGGGCCCAGCAGCTGTTCAGAGAACAGAGAAGCAACCCGCCCACTCATTAACAAATAGTACCTGAGTGCTCGCAGCGCAGTGCTGCTCTCTGATGAGCTGAATTATTAAAGTAACGGGGTTCTGGGAAAGATCAGCTTGCATCTGGCTCTGGTGGAAAACCTTTCACTGGGACCAAGTTTACTTTGTAAGTGTGCCCAGGAAAGAGGGATTAGAACAGATAAATGGTAGCGTCAACACAGGAGGGGCAGCCCAGGTGAACTGGGAGCCGGAGTGGAAACAAGGGCACCCACGGGCAGAGCTGCAGCACCAGCCCCTCCTCCCCGGGGTGGGCTGTGGGATCGGGGCCTGGGGACTTCTTTCTCAAAATGCTTCCTTCCATGTGGATGTGGCCAGCTTCTCAGTAAAATAGCACAGCGGGAGGAACCGACTCTGTGATGGAAAACACATCAAGGGGGTTTGGGGTGCCCTCCTCAGCTCTTCCCAGGTCCTTCCTCCTGGAATGTCCTTCCTGTCCCCAAGCCTAACTCCATGTCCCAGCTCAGGCACCACGTGTCCCTTTGGTGTTGCTAACCACGACTGAAGCGGGAAGAAGGCTCTCACTCAGCCGGGCCGCTTGGTCTGCAGTGCAGTGTGCCCGTCTCTGCAGCCAAGAGTTTGCCAAGGAGACTTCATTCACAAGGTAGCTGAACACGGAGCGGGAGACTGAGTGTCAAGTCCACCTCCCAGGGATGGGGTTTGGGGACACAGGGGTGAAGAATCAGGGTGACTGAAGGAGGGAGACCGGCTTTGTGGCCTGCTGGGCGGAAGTGAACCTCAGAGGAGGCCTGTCGACAAGCCGGCATGTTATACATCAGGGGGAGGAGTGTTCAGCCTCCAGGTGTCACAGGGTCACCCCTTGAACATCTGCATGGGCCCAAGGGCTTCACAAAGATGGCCTTCAAGTAACCTAGACCACTGCTACCATCAGAACACTCTGTGAGGGCCACTGAAGAAAAGCCACCTCCAAAGCCCTCCTCTCAGGAAAGAAGCGTCTCCTCAGCATTCTTGGCAGGAAAAAACAAAAAAAAAAAATCCCCACAAATAAAATAGAAAATTGCCATGGCAGATTGATTAAATTGGAACATACACAAGAAATTAGGGCTCTTCCCTCTTTCAAGAGAATAATGAAATATTGAAATGTGTGAAGGGAAGAGCTGAGAGTTTGGAGAGGGCTGGTGCAGACTTGGACGGACCCTCTGCAGTGTAGCCGTGAACAGAAGCAGCCGTTTGGAAATGTATTGTTGATGTGTCTCATACTAAAGGAGAAAAACTGGACTCTTCCAGAGCACGCCCTGCTCCTAACCAGTGCATCTTCACAGGGACAGGCAGCTTACCTAAGTGGAAAGCAGCCGTCCGCTCCAGATCTCCTCTCTGGGAGCCTCTATCTCCCCAAAGACGCCTTGCTCTGTTTCTTGTTTGCTTCTACTTTGTAGAAATCAAATTCCCATCTAACTGCCACTGAAAAGCCCTCCTGTTGTGGTTTCTGTCCTCCTTGGATTCCATCTCAAATCACTCTCAGGCATCTCTTTGCTGCATGCTAATTTTTTCCTATAAGTTCCTGTAAGTGGTGTGCATCTAACTACCTCTTCACATTGCGGCAGAGATTTATGGTTGCTTTTATTACATCTCTGACATTTTAAGGGGAAGTGGACTAAGACACACACACACACACACACACACACACCACCACACACATACACACACACACACACACACGCACACACACTTTCCATATTGCCCTGGGCTGCTGCTGCAGGTAAAGTGATCACTATGGCAATGTGAGAGACATCAGAGTGTTGAGGGGAAGCAGAGGGGTGTGGCTGGCGTGACCCTAGAAGAGCTGTTTTGTTACAGCATCCAAGCAGCACAAGACCGGTGGTTTGGACAGAGGGTACCTTGAAGACACCTGCTTGCCCTCACCAACAGCCAGGCCAATGACAACTACAAGGTGGTGGTTTGGGTAGTGATGCCAGCTTGCAGGCCCCTTTATCACTTGGTTATACTTTGGGGTTAATTTGCCTTGTCTTAGGAGTTCACTGAGCTACATGTGAATTGATATCACAGAGGAAATGACCTCCCAAGTTGCAAATTTTCCACAGCAGATCCAGGCCTCCCCCAGGCTGAGCACCAGAACTGCTTAAATCCAGGCTCCATTCCTGCAAACCTAAACCCAAGGACACCACACCTAAGAGCACTCGGTGCTGCTGTCCACCAGGCGGTGCTTCTAGACCTGGGTCACTTCCTAGACATGGGGCCATTGGTCCTGAAGCTGATGTTCCTTTTGAGATGTGAAGCAGTGGCTCCGAGACATGATTGGTTTTGGCATGACACTGGAAGTGGTGATGGCCACCAAAGGTTCCAGAGGGAAGAGGGCTGTTATGAACTTGGGATGAAACCTACTTACTCTTTTTCACTCAGCCATATTAAAAATAAGGACACAGTTGAAAGCTCGTGGCCATTTCATATGACGCCTTTCAAAGTACACTCTACTCAAAGCCACTGTGGAAGTTACCTCTCGCCATCACCTGCTGGGAGGGGATCAGGGAGCAGCCATTTCTGCAGGATCACCAGGAGTCCAGATAAATCTCAGAGCACCACAGTGGAAAGAGCAGTTACTTTACCATGTGGTCTGGCATTCCCTTCTCAAGGGTCAAAGTGAGGACAATTTGTGAAGGTGCTTTTTTTCTCAAATGATGCTGAGATGTGGAGAAGATGGTACTGAGATGTGGGGACGATGGGCTAGGATATGGAAATGAAGAGGCTGAGATGTGGAGATGAAGGAATGAGATATGGAGACAAGGGGTGAGATGTGGAGATGAAGGTGCTGAGATGTGGAGAAGAAAGGCTGAGATGTGGAGATGAAGGTGCTGAGATGTGGAGAAGAAGGGCTGAGATGTGGAGATAAAGGGCTGAGATGTAGAGGTGAAGCACTGAGATGTGGAGATGAAGGGCTTAGATGTGGAGATGAAGGTGCTGAGATGTGGAGATAAAGGGCTGAGATGTAGAGGTGAAGCGCTGAGATGTGGAGATGAAGGTGATGAGATGTGGAGAGAAGGGCTGAGATGTGGAGATAAAGGGCTGAGATGTAGAGGTGAAGCGCTGAGATGTGGAGAAGAAGGTGCTGAGATGTGGAGACGGAGGGCTGAGATGTGGAGATGAAGGGCTGAGATGTGGAGATGAAGGACTGAATGTGGAGATGAAGGTGCAGAGATGTAGAGACGAAGGGCTGAAATGTGGAGATGAAGGTTCTGAGATGTGGCTATGAAAGTTCTGAGATGTGAAGATGATGGGCTGAGAGGTGGAGATGAAGGGCTGAGATATGGAGACAAGGGGTGAGATGTGGAGATGACAGGCTGAGATGTGGATATGAAGGTGCAGAGATGTAGAGACGAAGGGCTGAGATGTGGAGATGAAGGTTCTGAGATGTGGAGATGAATGTTCTGAGATGTGAAGACGATGGGCTGAGAGGTAGTGATGAAGGGCTGAGATATGGATATGAAGGACTGAGATGTGGAGATGAAGGTGCTGAGATGTGGAGACGGAGGGCTGAGATGTGGAGATGAAGGGCTGAGATGTGCACAGGAAGGACTGAGATGTGGAGATGAAGGTGCAGAGATGTAGAGACGAAGGGCTGAGATGTGGAGATGAAGGTTCTGAGATGTGGAGATGAAAGATCTGAGATGTGAAGACGATGGGCTGAGAGGTGGAGATGAAGGGCTGAGATGTGGAGATGAAGGAATAAGATGTGGAGATGAAGGACTGAGACGTGGAGATGAAGGGCTGAGATGTGGAGGTGAAGGACTAAGATGTGGAGATGAAGGACTAAGATGTGGAGATGAAGGGCTGGGATGTGGAGGTGAAGGGATGAGATGTGGAGATGAAGGTGCTGAGATGTGTAGATGAAGGTGCTGAGATGTGGAGAAGAAGGGCTGAGATGTGGAGATAAAGGGCTGAGATGTAGAGGTGAAGCGCTGAGATGTGGAGATGAAGGGCTAAGATGTGGAGATGAAGGTGCTGAGATGTGGAGATGAAGGGCTGAGATATGGATATGAAGGACTGAGATGGGGAGATGAAGGTGCTGAGATGTGGAGATGGAGGGCTGAGATGTGGAGATGAAGGGCTGAGATGTGGAGATGAAGGACAGAGATGTGGAGATGAAGGTGCAGAGATGTAGAGACGAAGGGCTGAGATGTGGAGATGAAGGTTCTGAGACGTGGAGATGAAAGTTCTGAGATGTGAAGACGATGGGCTGAGAGGTGGAGATGAAGGGCTGAGATGTGGAGATGAAGGACTGAGATGTGGAGATGAAGGTGCAGAGATGTAGAGACGAAGGGCTGAGATGTGGAATGAAGGTTCTGAGATGTGGCAATGAAAGTTCTGAGATGTGAAGACGATGGGCTGAGAGGTGGAGATGAAGGGCTGAGATATGGAGACAAGGGGTGAGATGTGGAGATGAAGGTGCTGAGATGTGGAGAAGAAAGGCTGAGATGTGGAGATGAAGGTGCTGAGATGTGGAGAAGAAGGGCTGAGATGTGGAGATAAAGGGCTGAGATGTAGAGGTGAAGCGCTGAGATGTGGAGATGAAGGGATAAGATGTGGAGATGAAGGTGCTGAGATGTGGAGATGAAGGGCTGAGATATGGATATGAAGGACTGAGATGTGGAGATGAAGGTGCTGAGATGTGGAGACGGAGGACTGAGATGTGGAGATGAAGGGCTGAGATGTGGAGATGAAGTACTGAGATGTGGAGATGAAGGTGCAGAGATGTAGAGACGAAGGACTGAGATGTGGAGATGAAGGTTCTGAGATGTGGAGATGAAAGATCTGAGATGTGAAGACGATGGGCTGAGAGGTGGAGATGAAGGGCTGAGATATGGAGACAAGGGGTGAGATGTGGAGATGAAGGTGCTGAGATGTGGAGAAGAAAGGCTGAGATGTGGAGATGAAGGTGCTGAGATGTGGAGAAGAAGGGCTGAGATGTGGAGATAAAGGGCTGAGATGTAGAGGTGAAGCACTGAGATGTGGAGGTGAAGGGCTAAGATGTGGAGATGAAGGTGCTGACATGTGGAGATGAAAGGCTGAGATATGGATATGAAGTACTGAGATGTGGAGATGAACGTGATGAGATGTGGAGACGGAGGGCTGAGATGTGGAGATGAAGGGCTGAGATGTGGAGATGACAGGCTGAGATGTGGATATGAAGGTGCAGAGATGTAGAGACGAAGGGCTGAGATGTGGAGATGAAGGTTCTGAGATGTGGAGATGAATGTTCTGAGATGTGAAGACGATGGGCTGAGAGGTAGTGATGAAGGGCTGAGAAATGGAGATGAAGGAATAAGATGTGGAGATGAAGGACTGAGATGTGGAGATGAAGAGCTGAGATGTGGAGGTGAAGGACTAAGATGTGGAGATGAAGGACTAAGATGTGGAGATGAAGGGCTGAGATGTGGAGATGAAGGGCTGAGATGTGGAGATGATGGGCTGAGATGTAGAGATGAAGGGCTGAGATGAGGAGATGAGGGGCTGAGATGTGGAGATGAACGACTAAGATGTGCAGATGAAGGGCTGAGATGTGTAGATGAAGGACTAAGATGTGGAGATGAAGGGCTGAGATGTGGAGATGAAGGGCTGAGATGTGGAGATGAAGGACTAAGATGTGGAGATGAAGGGCTGAGATGTGGAGAAAAGACTTAGATGTGGAGATTTAGGACTGAGATGTGGAGATGGAAGGCTCAAATATGGAGATGAAGGGCTGAGATGTGGAGACTGGAAGTTCTGAGATGTGGAGATGAAGGTGCTGAGATGTAGAGATGAAGGGCTCAGATGTGGAGATGAAGGTGCTGAGACTTGGAGATGAAGGGCTGAGATATGCAGACAAAGGACTGAGAAGTGGAGACAAAGGGCTGAGATGTGGAGATATAGGACTGAGATATGTAGACAAAGGGGAGAGATGTGGAAATGAAGGTGCTGAGATATGGATATGAAAGTGCTTAGATGTGGAGACAATGGTCTGAGATATAGAGACAAAGGTCTGAGAAGTGGAGACAAAGGGCTGAGATGTGGAGATGAAGGACTGAGATATGTAGACAAAGTGTCAAGATGTGGAGATGAAGGGCAGAGATGTGGAGATGAAGGACTGAGATGTGGAGATGAAGGGCTGAGATGTGGAGAAAAGTCTGAGATGTGGAGATGAAGGACAGAGATTTGCAGATGGAAGGCTCAAATATGGAGATGAAGGGCTGAGAAGTGGAGACAGAAGTTCTGAGATGTGGAGGGGAAGGTGCTGAGATGTAGAGATGAAGGGCTCAGATGTGGAGATGAATGTGTTGAGACTTGGAGATGAAGGGCTGAGATATGCAGACAAAGGACTGAGAAGTGGATTCAAAGGGCTGAGATGTGGAGATGAATGTGCTGAGATGTGGAGACAATGGGCTGAGATATGGAGACAAAGGGCTGAGATGTGGAGATAAAGGGCTGAGATGTGCAGATGAAGGGCTGATATATGGAGATGAATGTGCTGAGATGTGGAGATGAAGGGCTGAGATATGGAGACAAAGGGCTGAGACATGAAGATGGAGGTGCGGAGATGTGGAGATGAATTGCAGAAATTTGGAGATGAAGGGCTGAGATGTGGAGATGAAGGGCTGAGATGTGGAGATGAAGGTGCTGAGATGTAGAGATGAAGGTCTGAGATGTGGAGATGTATGTTCTGAGATGTAAAGACGATGGGCTGAGAGGTGGAGATGAAGTGCTGAGATGTGGAGATGAAGGACTAAGATGTGGAGATGAAGGACTGAGATGTGGAGATGAAGGTTCTGACATGTGGACATGATGGGCTGAGATTTGGAGGGGAAGGACTAAGATGTGTAGATGAAGGACTAAGTTGTGGGGATGAATGGCTGAGATTTGGAGATGAAGGGCTGGGATGTGGAGATGAAGGGCTGAGATGTGGAGATGAAGATGCTGAGATGTGGAGATGAAGGTGCTGAGATTAGGAGATGAAGCACTGAGATGTGGAGATGAAGGGTGAGATGTGGAGATGAAGGTGCTGAGATGTGGTGATGAAGGTTTGAGATGTGGAGATGAAGGGATGAGACGTGGAGACGAAGGGCTGAAATGTGGAGATGAAGGTGCTGAGATGTGGAGATGAAGGGCTGAGATGTGGAGAAGCAGGTACTGAGATGTGGAGATGAAGGGGTGAGTTGTGGAGATGAAGCTGCTGAGATGTGGAGATGAAGCGATGAGGTGTGGAGATGAAGGTGCCGAGGTGTGGAGATGAAGGGCTGATATATGGAGATGAAGATGCTGAGATGTGGAGATGATGGGCTGAGATGTTGGGATGAAGGAATGAGATGTGGATATGAAGGGCTGTGATGTGGACACAAAGGTGCTGAGACGTGGAGATGAAGGGCTGAGATATGCAGACAAAGGACTGAGATGTGGAGATGAAGGTGCTGAGATGTGGAGATGAAGCGATGAGGTGTGGAGATGAAGGTTCCGAGATGTGGAGATGAAGGGCTGATATATGGAGATGAAGATGCTGAGATGTGGAGATGATGGGCTGAGATGTGGAGATGAAGGGATGAGATGTGTCTATGAAGGGCTGTGATGTGGAGACAAAGGTGCAGAGACGTGGAGATGAAGGGCTGAGATATGCAGACAAAGGACTGAGCTGTGGAGATGAAGGTGCTGAGATGTGGAGATGAAGGACTGAGATATGGAGACAAAGGGGTGAGATGTGGAGATGAAGGTGCTGAGATGTGGAGAAGAAAGGCTGAGATGTAGAGATGAAGGTGCTGAGATGTGGAGAACAAGGGCTGAGATATGGAGATAAAGGGATGAGATGTAGAGGTAAAGCGCTGAGATGTGAAGATGAAGGGCTAAGATGTGGAGTTGAAGGTATTGAGATGTGGAGATTAAAGGCTGAGATATGGATATGAAGGACTGAGATGTGGAGATGAAGGTGGAGAGATGTATAGACGAAGGGCTGAGATGTGGAGAGGAAGGGCTGAGATGTGGAGATGAAGGGCTTAGATGTAGATATGAAGGCCTGAGATGTGGAGGTGAGGAACTAAGATGTGGAGATGAAGGGCAGAGATGTGGAGATGAAGGACTAAGATGTGGAGATAAAGAGCTGAGACATGGAGACCAAAGGCTGAGATATGGAGATGAAGGACTGAGATGTGGAGATGAGGGGCTCAAATATGGAGATGAAGGGCTGAGATGTGGAGAAGGAGGTTCTGAGATGTGGAGATGAAGATGCTCAGTTGTGGAGATGAAGGGCTCACATGTGGAGATGAAGGTGCTAAGAGGTGGAGATGAAGGGCTGAGATATGAAGACCAAGGACTGAGAAGTGGAGACAAAGGGCTGAGATGTGGAGATAAAGGACTGAGATATGTAGACAAAGGGGTGAGATGTGGAGATGCAGGTGCGGAGATGTGGAGATGAAGGGCTGAGATATGGAGATGAAGGTGCTGAGATGTGGAGATGAAGGGCTGAGATATGGAGATGAAGGTGCTGAGATGTGGAGACAATGGGCTGAGATATGGAGACAAAGGTCTGAGATGTGGAGATAAAGGGCTGAGATGTGGAGATGAAGGGCTGAGATATGGAGATGAAGGCGCTAAGACATGGAGATGAAGGGCTGAGATATGCAGACAATGGACTGAGATGTGGAGATGAAGGACTGAGATGTGGAGATGAAACACTGAGATATGAAGACAAAGGGGTGAGATGTGGAGATGAAGGTGCTGAGATGTGGAGAAGAAAGGCTGAGATTTGGAGATGAAGGTGCTGAGATGTGGAGAACAAGGGCTGAGATGTGGAGATAAAGGGATGAGATATAGACATGAAGCGCTGAGATGTGGAGATGATGGGCTGGGAGGTTGAGATGAAGGGCTGAGATGTGGAGATTAAGGGCTGAGATGTGGAGATGAAGGTGCTGAGACGTGGAGATGAAAGGCTGAGATATGGATATGAAGGACTGAGATGTGGAGATGAAGGTGCTGAGATGTGGAGACGGAGGGCTGAGATGTGGAGATGAAGGCCTGAGATGTGGATGTGAAGGACTGAGATGTGGAGATGAAGGTGCAGAGATGTAGAGACGAAGGGCTGAGATGTGGAGATGAAGGTTCTGAGATGTGGCGATGAAAGTTCTGAAATGTGAAGATGATGGGCTGAGAGGTGGAGAAGAAGGGCTGAGATATGGAGACAAGGGGTGAGATGTGGAGATCATGGTGCTGAGATGTGGAGAAGAAAGGCTGAGATGTGGAGATGAAGGTGCTGAGATGTGGAGAAGAAGGGCTGAGATGTGGAGATAAAGGGCTGAGATGTAGAGGTGAAGCGCTGAGATGAGGAGTTGAAGGGCTAACATGTGGAGTTGAAGGTGCTGAGATGTGGAGATGAAGTGCTGAGATGAGGAGATGAAGGGCTTGGATGTGGAGATGATGGGCTGAGATGTAGAGATGAAGGGCTGAGATGAGGAGATGAAGGGCTGAGATGTGGAGAAGACCGACTAAGATGTGGAGATGAAGTGCTGAGATGTAGAGATGAGGGACTAAGATGTGGAGATGAAGGGCTGAGGTGTGGAGATTAAGGAGTAAGATGTGGAGATGAAGGGCTGATATGTGGAGATGAAGGACTAAGATGTGGAGATGAAGGACTAAGATGTGGATATGAAGGGCAGAGATGCGGAGATGAAGGAATAAGTTGTGGAGAGGAAGGGCTGAGATGTGGAGACGAATGGATGAGATGTGGAGATGAAGGACTGAGATGTGGAGATGAAGGGCTCAAATATGGAGATGAAGGGCTGAGATGTGGAGATGGAAGTTCTGAGATGTGGAGATGAAAGGCTCTGATGTGGAGATGAAGATGCTGAGACATGGAGCTGAAGGGCTGAGATATGCAGACAAAGGACTGAGAAGTGGAGACAAAGGGCTGAGATGTGGAGATGAAGGACTGAGATATGTAGACAAAGGGGTGAGATGTGGAGATGAAGGTGCTGAGATGTGGAAATGAAGGGCTGAGATATGGAGATGAAGGTGCTGAGATGTGGAGATAATGGGCTGAGATATGGAGACAAAGGGCTGAGATGTGGAGATAAAGGGCTGAGATGTTGAGGTGAAGGGCTGAGATATGGAGATGAAGGTGCTGAGATGTGGAGATGAAGGGATGAGATATGGAGACAAAGGGCTGAGATGTGGAGATGAAGGGCTGAGATGTGGAGATGAAGGTGCTGAGATGTAGAGACGAAGGTCTGAGATGTGGAGATGAAGGTTCTGAGATGTGAAGACGATGGGCTGAGAGGTGGAGATGAAGGGCTGAGATGTGGAGATGAAGGACTGAGATGTGGAGATGAAGGTTCTGACATGTGGACATGACGGGCTGAGATTTGGAGGGGAAGGACTAAGATGTGGAGATGAAGGACTAAGATGTGGGGATGAAAGGCTGAGATGTGGAGATGAAGGGCTGGGATGTGGAAATGAAGAGCTGACATGTGGTGATGAAGATGCTGAGATGTGGAGATGAATGTGCTGAGATTAGGAAATGAAGCGCTGAGATGTGGAGATGAAGGGTGAGATGTGGAGATGAAGGGCTGAGATGTGGAGAAGAAGGTGCTGAGATGTGGAGATGAAGGAGTGAGATGTGGAGATGAAGGTGCTGAGATGTAGAGATGAAGGGCTCAGATGTGGAGATGAAGGTGCTGAGACTTGGAGATGAAGGGCTGAGATATGCAGACAAAGGACTGAGAAGTGGAGACAAAGGGCTGAGATGTGGAGATATAGGACTGAGATATGTAGACAAAGGGGAGAGATGTGGAAATGAAGGTGCTGAGATATGGATATGAAGGTGCTTAGATGTGGAGACAATGGTCTGAGATATAGAGACAAAGGTCTGAGAAGTGGAGACAAAGGGCTGAGATGTGGAGATGAAGGACTGAGATATGTAGACAAAGTGTCAAGATGTGGAGATGAAGGGCAGAGATGTGGAGATGAAGGACTGAGATGTGGAGATGAAGGGCTGAGATGTGGAGAAAAGTCTGAGATGTGGAGATGAAGGACAGAGATTTGCAGATGGAAGGCTCAAATATGGAGATGAAGGGCTGAGAAGTGGAGACAGAAGTTCTGAGATGTGGAGGGGAAGGTGCTGAGATGTAGAGATGAAGGGCTCAGATGTGGAGATGAATGTGTTGAGACTTGGAGATGAAGGGCTGAGATATGCAGACAAAGGACTGAGAAGTGGATTCAAAGGGCTGAGATGTGGAGATGAATGTGCTGAGATGTGGAGACAATGGGCTGAGATATGGAGACAAAGGGCTGAGATGTGGAGATAAAGGGCTGAGATGTGCAGATGAAGGGCTGATATATGGAGATGAAGGTGCTGAGATGTGGAGATGAAGGGCTGAGATATGGAGACAAAGGGCTGAGACATGAAGATGGAGGTGCTGAGATGTGCAGATGAAGGGCTGATATATGGAGATGAAGGTGCTGAGATGTGGAGATGAAGGGCTGAGATATGGAGACAAAGGGCTGAGACATGAAGATGGAGGTGCTGAGATGTGGAGATGAATTGCAGAAATTTGGAGATGAAGGGCTGAGATGTGGAGATGAAGGGCTGAGATGTGGAGATGAAGGTGCTGAGATGTAGAGATGAAGGTCTGAGATGTGGAGATGTATGTTCTGAGATGTAAAGACGATGGGCTGAGAGGTGGAGATGAAGTGCTGAGATGTGGAGATGAAGGACTAAGATGTGGAGATGAAGGACTGAGATGTGGAGATGAAGGTTCTGACATGTGGACATGATGGGCTGAGATTTGGAGGGGAAGGACTAAGATGTGTAGATGAAGGACTAAGTTGTGGGGATGAATGGCTGAGATTTGGAGATGAAGGGCTGGGATGTGGAGATGAAGGGCTGAGATGTGGAGATGAAGATGCTGAGATGTGGAGATGAAGGTGCTGAGATTAGGAGATGAAGCACTGAGATGTGGAGATGAAGGGTGAGATGTGGAGATGAAGGTGCTGAGATGTGGTGATGAAGGTTTGAGATGTGGAGATGAAGGGATGAGACGTGGAGACGAAGGGCTGAAATGTGGAGATGAAGGTGCTGAGATGTGGAGATGAAGGGCTGAGATGTGGAGAAGCAGGTACTGAGATGTGGAGATGAAGGGGTGAGTTGTGGAGATGAAGCTGCTGAGATGTGGAGATGAAGCGATGAGGTGTGGAGATGAAGGTGCCGAGGTGTGGAGATGAAGGGCTGATATATGGAGATGAAGATGCTGAGATGTGGAGATGATGGGCTGAGATGTTGGGATGAAGGAATGAGATGTGGATATGAAGGGCTGTGATGTGGACACAAAGGTGCTGAGACGTGGAGATGAAGGGCTGAGATATGCAGACAAAGGACTGAGATGTGGAGATGAAGGTGCTGAGATGTGGAGATGAAGCGATGAGGTGTGGAGATGAAGGTTCCGAGATGTGGAGATGAAGGGCTGATATATGGAGATGAAGATGCTGAGATGTGGAGATGATGGGCTGAGATGTGGAGATGAAGGGATGAGATGTGTCTATGAAGGGCTGTGATGTGGAGACAAAGGTGCAGAGACGTGGAGATGAAGGGCTGAGATATGCAGACAAAGGACTGAGCTGTGGAGATGAAGGTGCTGAGATGTGGAGATGAAGGACTGAGATATGGAGACAAAGGGGTGAGATGTGGAGATGAAGGTGCTGAGATGTGGAGAAGAAAGGCTGAGATGTAGAGATGAAGGTGCTGAGATGTGGAGAACAAGGGCTGAGATATGGAGATAAAGGGATGAGATGTAGAGGTAAAGCGCTGAGATGTGAAGATGAAGGGCTAAGATGTGGAGTTGAAGGTATTGAGATGTGGAGATTAAAGGCTGAGATATGGATATGAAGGACTGAGATGTGGAGATGAAGGTGGAGAGATGTATAGACGAAGGGCTGAGATGTGGAGAGGAAGGGCTGAGATGTGGAGATGAAGGGCTTAGATGTAGATATGAAGGCCTGAGATGTGGAGGTGAGGAACTAAGATGTGGAGATGAAGGGCAGAGATGTGGAGATGAAGGACTAAGATGTGGAGATAAAGAGCTGAGACATGGAGACCAAAGGCTGAGATATGGAGATGAAGGACTGAGATGTGGAGATGAGGGGCTCAAATATGGAGATGAAGGGCTGAGATGTGGAGAAGGAGGTTCTGAGATGTGGAGATGAAGATGCTCAGTTGTGGAGATGAAGGGCTCACATGTGGAGATGAAGGTGCTAAGAGGTGGAGATGAAGGGCTGAGATATGAAGACCAAGGACTGAGAAGTGGAGACAAAGGGCTGAGATGTGGAGATAAAGGACTGAGATATGTAGACAAAGGGGTGAGATGTGGAGATGCAGGTGCGGAGATGTGGAGATGAAGGGCTGAGATATGGAGATGAAGGTGCTGAGATGTGGAGATGAAGGGCTGAGATATGGAGATGAAGGTGCTGAGATGTGGAGACAATGGGCTGAGATATGGAGACAAAGGTCTGAGATGTGGAGATAAAGGGCTGAGATGTGGAGATGAAGGGCTGAGATATGGAGATGAAGGCGCTAAGACATGGAGATGAAGGGCTGAGATATGCAGACAATGGACTGAGATGTGGAGATGAAGGACTGAGATGTGGAGATGAAACACTGAGATATGAAGACAAAGGGGTGAGATGTGGAGATGAAGGTGCTGAGATGTGGAGAAGAAAGGCTGAGATTTGGAGATGAAGGTGCTGAGATGTGGAGAACAAGGGCTGAGATGTGGAGATAAAGGGATGAGATATAGACATGAAGCGCTGAGATGTGGAGATGATGGGCTGGGAGGTTGAGATGAAGGGCTGAGATGTGGAGATTAAGGGCTGAGATGTGGAGATGAAGGTGCTGAGACGTGGAGATGAAAGGCTGAGATATGGATATGAAGGACTGAGATGTGGAGATGAAGGTGCTGAGATGTGGAGACGGAGGGCTGAGATGTGGAGATGAAGGCCTGAGATGTGGATGTGAAGGACTGAGATGTGGAGATGAAGGTGCAGAGATGTAGAGACGAAGGGCTGAGATGTGGAGATGAAGGTTCTGAGATGTGGCGATGAAAGTTCTGAAATGTGAAGATGATGGGCTGAGAGGTGGAGAAGAAGGGCTGAGATATGGAGACAAGGGGTGAGATGTGGAGATGATGGTGCTGAGATGTGGAGAAGAAAGGCTGAGATGTGGAGATGAAGGTGCTGAGATGTGGAGAAGAAGGGCTGAGATGTGGAGATAAAGGGCTGAGATGTAGAGGTGAAGCGCTGAGATGAGGAGTTGAAGGGCTAACATGTGGAGATGAAGGTGCTGAGATGAGGAGATGAAGGGCTTGGATGTGGAGATGATGGGCTGAGATGTAGAGATGAAGGGCTGAGATGAGGAGATGAAGGGCTGAGATGTGGAGAAGACCGACTAAGATGTGGAGATGAAGGGCTGAGATGTAGAGATGAGGGACTAAGATGTGGAGATGAAGGGCTGAGGTGTGGAGATTAAGGAGTAAGATGTGGAGATGAAGGGCTGATATGTGGAGATGAAGGACTAAGATGTGGAGAAGAAGGGCAGAGATGCGGAGATGAAGGAATAAGTTGTGGAGAGGAAGGGCTGAGATGTGAGACGAAAGGATGAGATGTGGAGATGAAGGACTGAGATGTGGAGATGAAGGGCTCAAATATGGAGATGAAGGGCTGAGATGTGGAGATGGAAGTTCTGAGATGTGGAGATGAAAGTGCTGAGATGTGGAGATGAAAGGCTCTGATGTGGAGATGAAGGTGCTGAGACATGGAGCTGAAGGGCTGAGATATGCAGACAAAGGACTGAGAAGTGGAGACAAAGGGCTGAGATGTGGAGATGAAGGACTGAGATATGTAGACAAAGGGGTGAGATGTGGAGATGAAGGTGCTGAGATGTGGAAATGAAGGGCTGAGATATGGAGATGAAGGTGCTGAGATGTGGAGATAATGGGCTGAGATATGGAGACAAAGGTCTGAGATGTGGAGATAAAGGGCTGAGATGTTGAGGTGAAGGGCTGAGATATGGAGATGAAGGTGCTGAGATGTGGAGATGAAGGGATGAGATATGGAGACAAAGGGCTGAGATGTGGAGATGAAGGGCTGAGATGTGGAGATGAAGGTGCTGAGATGTAGAGACGAAGGTCTGAGATGTGGAGATGAAGGTTCTGAGATGTGAAGACGATGGGCTGAGAGGTGGAGATGAAGGGCTGAGATGTGGAGATGAAGGACTGAGATGTGGAGATGAAGGTTCTGACATGTGGACATGACGGGCTGAGATTTGGAGGGGAAGGACTAAGATGTGGAGATGAAGGACTAAGATGTGGGGATGAAAGGCTGAGATGTGGAGATGAAGGGCTGGGATGTGGAAATGAAGAGCTGACATGTGGTGATGAAGATGCTGAGATGTGGAGATGAATGTGCTGAGATTAGGAAATGAAGCGCTGAGATATGGAGATGAAGGGTGAGATGTGGAGATGAAGGGCTGAGATGTGGAGAAGAAGGTGCTGAGATGTGGAGATGAAGGAGTGAGATGTGGAGATGAAGGTGCTGAGATGTAGAGATGAAGGGCTCAGATGTGGAGATGAAGGTGCTGAGACTTGGAGATGAAGGGCTGAGATATGCAGACAAAGGACTGAGAAGTGGAGACAAAGGGCTGAGATGTGGAGATGAAGGACTGAGATATGTAGACAAAGGGGAGAGATGTGGAAATGAAGGTGCTGAGATATGGATATGAAGGTGCTTAGATGTGGAGACAATGGTCTGAGATATAGAGACAAAGGTCTGAGAAGTGGAGACAAAGGGCTGAGATGTGGAGATGAAGGACTGAGATATGTAGACAAAGTGTCAAGATGTGGAGATGAAGGGCAGAGATGTGGAGATGAAGGACTGAGATGTGGAGATGAAGGGCTGAGATGTGGAGAAAAGTCTGAGATGTGGAGATGAAGGACAGAGATTTGCAGATGGAAGGCTCAAATATGGAGATGAAGGGCTGAGAAGTGGAGACAGAAGTTCTGAGATGTGGAGGGGAAGGTGCTGAGATGTAGAGATGAAGGGCTCAGATGTGGAGATGAATGTGTTGAGACTTGGAGATGAAGGGCTGAGATATGCAGACAAAGGACTGAGAAGTGGATTCAAAGGGCTGAGATGTGGAGATGAATGTGCTGAGATGTGGAGACAATAGGCTGAGATATGGAGACAAAGGGCTGAGATGTGGAGATAAAGGGCTGAGATGTGCAGATGAAAGGCTGATATATGGAGATGAAGGTGCTGAGATGTGGAGATGAAGGGCTGAGATATGGAGACAAAGGGCTGAGACATGAAGATGGAGGTGCTGAGAAGTGGAGATGAATTGCAGAAATTTGGAGATGAAGGGCTGAGATGTGGAGATGAAGGGCTGAGATGTGGAGATGAAGGTGCTGAGATGTAGAGATGAAGGTCTGAGATGTGGAAATGAAGGTTCTTAGATGGGAAGACGATGGGCTGAGAGGTGGAGATGAAGGGCTGAGATGTGGAGATGAAGGTGCTGAGACGTGGAGATGAAAGACTGAGATATGGATATGAAGGACTGAGATATGGAGATGAAGGTGCTGAGATGTGGAGACGGAGGGCTGAGATGTGGAGATGAAGGCCTGAGATGTGGATGTGAAGGACTGAGATGTGGAGATGAAGGTGCAGAGATGTAGAGACGAAGGGCTGAGATGTGGAGATGAAGGTTCTGAGATGTGGCGATGAAAGTTCTGAAATGTGAAGATGATGGGCTGAGAGGTGGAGAAGAAGGGCTGAGATATGGAGACAAGGGGTGAGATGTGGAGATGATGGTGCTGAGATGTGGAGAAGAAAGGCTGAGATGTGGAGATGAAGGTGCTGAGATGTGGAGAAGAAGGGCTGAGATGTGGAGATAAAGGGCTGAGATGTAGAGGTGAAGCGCTGAGATGAGGAGTTGAAGGGCTAACATGTGGAGATGAAGGAGCTGAGATGTGGAGATGAAGTGCTGAGATGAGGAGATGAAGGGCTTGGATGTGGAGATGATGGGCTGAGATGTAGAGATGAAGGGCTGATATGAGGAGATGAAGGGCTGAGATGTGGAGAAGACCGACTAAGATGTGGAGATGAAGGGCTGAGATGTAGAGATGAGGGACTAAGATGTGGAGATGAAGGGCTGAGGTGTGGAGATTAAGGAGTAAGATGTGGAGATGAAGGGCTGATATGTGGAGATGAAGGACTAAGATGTGGAGAAGAAGGGCAGAGATGCGGAGATGAAGGAATAAGTTGTGGAGAGGAAGGGCTGAGATGTGAGACGAAAGGATGAGATGTGGAGATGAAGGACTGAGATGTGGAGATGAAGGGCTCAAATATGGAGATGAAGGGCTGAGATGTGGAGATGGAAGTTCTGAGATGTGGAGATGAAAGTGCTGAGATGTGGAGATGAAAGGCTCTGATGTGGAGATGAAGGTGCTGAGACAAATGGGCTGAGATATGGAGACAAAGGTCTGAGATGTGGAGATAAAGGGCTGAGATGTTGAGGTGAAGGGCTGAGATATGGAGATGAAGGTGCTGAGATGTGGAGATGAAGGGATGAGATATGGAGACAAAGGGCTGAGATGTGGAGATGAAGGGCTGAGATGTGGAGATGAAGGTGCTGAGATGTAGAGACGAAGGTCTGAGATGTGGAGATGAAGGTTCTGAGATGTGAAGACGATGGGCTGAGAGGTGGAGATGAAGGGCTGAGATGTGGAGATGAAGGACTGAGATGTGGAGATGAAGGTTCTGACATGTGGACATGACGGGCTGAGATTTGGAGGGGAAGGACTAAGATGTGGAGATGAAGGACTAAGATGTGGGGATGAAAGGCTGAGATGTGGAGATGAAGGGCTGGGATGTGGAAATGAAGAGCTGACATGTGGTGATGAAGATGCTGAGATGTGGAGATGAATGTGCTGAGATTAGGAAATGAAGCGCTGAGATGTGGAGATGAAGGGTGAGATGTGGAGATGAAGGGCTGAGATGTGGAGAAGAAGGTGCTGAGATGTGGAGATGAAGGAGTGAGATGTGGAGATGAAGGTGCTGAGATGTAGAGATGAAGGGCTCAGATGTGGAGATGAAGGTGCTGAGACTTGGAGATGAAGGGCTGAGATATGCAGACAAAGGACTGAGAAGTGGAGACAAAGGGCTGAGATGTGGAGATGAAGGACTTAGATATGTAGACAAAGGGGAGAGATGTGGAAATGAAGGTGATGAGATATGGATATGAAGGTGCTTAGATGTGGAGACAATGGTCTGAGATATAGAGACAAAGGTCTGAGAAGTGGAGACAAAGGGCTGAGATGTGGAGATGAAGGACTGAGATATGTAGACAAAGTGTCAAGATGTGGAGATGAAGGGCAGAGATGTGGAGATGAAGGACTGAGATGTGGAGATGAAGGGCTGAGATGTGGAGAAAAGTCTGAGATGTGGAGATGAAGGACAGAGATTTGCAGATGGAAGGCTCAAATATGGAGATGAAGGGCTGAGAAGTGGAGACAGAAGTTCTGAGATGTGGAGGGGAAGGTGCTGAGATGTAGAGATGAAGGGCTCAGATGTGGAGATGAATGTGTTGAGACTTGGAGATGAAGGGCTGAGATATGCAGACAAAGGACTGAGAAGTGGATTCAAAGGGCTGAGATGTGGAGATGAATGTGCTGAGATGTGGAGACAATGGGCTGAGATATGGAGACAAAGGGCTGAGATGTGGAGATAAAGGGCTGAGATGTGCAGATGAAGGGCTGATATATGGAGATGAAGGTGTTGAGATGTGGAGATGAAGGGCTGAGATATGGAGACAAAGGGCTGAGACATGAAGATGGAGGTGCTGAGATGTGGAGATGAATTGCAGAAATTTGGAGATGAAGGGCTGAGATGTGGAGATGAAGGGCTGAGATGTGGAGATGAAGGTGCTGAGATGTAGAGGTGAAGGTCTGAGATGTGGAGATGTATGTTCTGAGATGTAAAGACGATGGGCTGAGAGGTGGAGATGAAGTGCTGGGATGTGGAGATGAAGGACTAAGATGTGGAGATGAAGGACTGAGATGTGGAGATGAAGGTTCTGACATGTGGACATGATGGGCTGAGATTTGGAGGGGAAGGACTAAGATGTGTAGATGAAGGACTAAGTTGTGGGGATGAATGGCTGAGAGTTGGAGATGAAGGGCTGGGATGTGGAGATGAAGGTGCTGAGATGTGGAGATGAAGATTCTGAGATGTGGAGATGAAGGTGCTGAGATTAGGAGATGAAGCACTGAGATGTGGAGATGAAGGGTGAGATGTGGAAATGAAGGTGCTGAGATGTGGGGATGAAGGTTTGAGATGTGGAGATGAAGGGATGAGACGTGGAGACGAAGGGCTGAAATGTGGAGATGAAGGTGCTGAGATGTGGAGATGAAAGGCTGAGATATGGATATGAAGGACTGAGATGTGGAGATGAAGGTGCTGAGATGCGGAGACGGAGGGATGAGATGTGGAGATGAAGGCCTGAGATGTGGATGTGAAGGACTGAGATGTGGAGATGAAGGTGCAGAGATGTAGAGACGAAGGGCTGAGATGTGGAGATGAAGGTTCTGAGATGTGGCGATGAAAGTTCTGAAATGTGAAGATGATGGGCTGAGAGGTGGAGAAGAAGGGCTGAGATATGGAGACAAGGGGTGAGATGTGGAGATGATGGTGCTGAGATGTGGAGAAGAAAGGCTGAGATGTGGAGATGAAGGTGCTGAGATGTGGAGAAGAAGGGCTGAGATGTGGAGATAAAGGGCTGAGATGTAGAGGTGAAGCGCTGAGATGAGGAGTTGAAGGGCTAACATGTGGAGATGAAGGTGCTGAGATGTGGAGATGAAGTGCTGAGATGAGGAGATGAAGGGCTTGGATGTGGAGATGATGGGCTGAGATGTAGAGATGAAGGGCTGAGATGAGGAGATGAAGGGCTGAGATGTGGAGAAGACCGACTAAGATGTGGGGATGAAGGGCTGAGATGTAGAGATGAGGGACTAAGATGTGGAGATGAAGGGCTGAGGTGTGGAGATTAAGGAGTAAGATGTGGAGATGAAGGGCTGATATGTGGCGATGAAGGACTAAGATGTGGAGACGAAGGGCAGAGATGCGGAGATGAAGGAATAAGTTGTGGAGAGGAAGGGCTGAGATTTGGAGACGAAAGGATGAGATGTGGAGATGAAGGACTGAGATGTGGAGATGAAGGGCTCAAATATGGAGATGAAGGGCTGAGATGTGGAGATGGAAGTTCTGAGATGTGGAGATGAAAGTGCTGAGATGTGGAGATGAAAGGCTCTGATGTGGAGATGAAGGTGCTGAGACATGGAGCTGAAGGGCTGAGATATGCAGACAAAGGACTGAGAAGTGGAGACAAAGGGCTGAGATGTGGAGATGAAGGACTGAGATATGTAGACAAAGGGGTGAGATGTGGAGATGAAGGTGCTGAGATGTGGAAATGAAGGGCTGAGATATGGAGATGAAGGTGCTGAGATGTGGAGATAATGGGCTGAGATATGGAGACAAAGGGCTGAGATGTGGAGATAAAGGGCTGAGATGTTGAGGTGAAGGGCTGAGATATGGAGATGAAGGTGCTGAGATGTGGAGATGAAGGGATGAGATATGGAGACAAAGGGCTGAGATGTGGAGATGAAGGGCTGAGATGTGGAGATGAAGGTGCTGAGATGTAGAGACGAAGGTCTGAGATGTGGAGATGAAGGTTCTGAGATGTGAAGACGATGGGCTGAGAGGTGGAGATGAAGGGCTGAGATGTGGAGATGAAAGACTGAGATGTGGAGATGAAGGTTCTGACATGTGGACATGACGGGCTGAGATTTGGAGGGGAAGGACTAAGATGTGGAGATGAAGGACTAAGATGTGGGGATGAAAGGCTGAGATGTGGAGATGAAGGGCTGGGATGTGGAAATGAAGAGCTGACATGTGGTGATGAAGATGCTGAGATGTGGAGATGAATGTGCTGAGATTAGGAAATGAAGCGCTGAGATGTGGAGATGAAGGGTGAGATGTGGAGATGAAGGGCTGAGATGTGGAGAAGAAGGTGCTGAGATGTGGAGATGAAGGAGTGAGATGTGGAGATGAAGGTGCTGAGATGTAGAGATGAAGGGCTCAGATGTGGAGATGAAGGTGCTGAGACTTGGAGATGAAGGGCTGAGATATGCAGACAAAGGACTGAGAAGTGGAGACAAAGGGCTGAGATGTGGAGATGAAGGACTGAGATATGTAGACAAAGGGGAGAGATGTGGAAATGAAGGTGCTGAGATATGGATATGAAGGTGCTTAGATGTGGAGACAATGGTCTGAGATATAGAGACAAAGGTCTGAGAAGTGGAGACAAAGGGCTGAGATGTGGAGATGAAGGACTGAGATATGTAGACAAAGTGTCAAGATGTGGAGATGAAGGGCAGAGATGTGGAGATGAAGGACTGAGATGTGGAGATGAAGGGCTGAGATGTGGAGAAAAGTCTGAGATGTGGAGATGAAGGACAGAGATTTGCAGATGGAAGGCTCAAATATGGAGATGAAGGGCTGAGAAGTGGAGACAGAAGTTCCGAGATGTGGAGGGGAAGGTGCTGAGATGTAGAGATGAAGGGCTCAGATGTGGAGATGAATGTGTTGAGACTTGGAGATGAAGGGCTGAGATATGCAGACAAAGGACTGAGAAGTGGATTCAAAGGGCTGAGATGTGGAGATGAATGTGCTGAGATGTGGAGACAATGGGCTGAGATATGGAGACAAAGGGCTGAGATGTGGAGATAAAGGGCTGAGATGTACAGATGAAGGGCTGATATATGGAGATGAAGGTGCTGAGATGTGGAGATGAAGGGCTGAGATATGGAGACAAAGGGCTGAGACATGAAGATGGAGGTGCTGAGATGTGGAGATGAATTGCAGAAATTTGGAGATGAAGGGCTGAGATGTGGAGATGAAGGGCTGAGATGTGGAGATGAAGGTGCTGAGATGTAGAGATGAAGGTCTGAGATGTGGAAATGAAGGTTCTTAGATGGGAAGACGATGGGCTGAGAGGTGGAGATGAAGGGCTGAGATGTGGAGATGAAGGTGCTGAGACGTGGAGATGAAAGACTGAGATATGGATATGAAGGACTGAGATATGGAGATGAAGGTGCTGAGATGTGGAGACGGAGGGCTGAGATGTGGAGATGAAGGCCTGAGATGTGGATGTGAAGGACTGAGATGTGGAGATGAAGGTGCAGAGATGTAGAGACGAAGGGCTGAGATGTGGAGATGAAGGTTCTGAGATGTGGCGATGAAAGTTCTGAAATGTGAAGATGATGGGCTGAGAGGTGGAGAAGAAGGGCTGAGATATGGAGACAAGGGGTGAGATGTGGAGATGATGGTGCTGAGATGTGGAGAAGAAAGGCTGAGATGTGGAGATGAAGGTGCTGAGATGTGGAGAAGAAGGGCTGAGATGTGGAGATAAAGGGCTGAGATGTAGAGGTGAAGCGCTGAGATGAGGAGTTGAAGGGCTAACATGTGGAGATGAAGGAGCTGAGATGTGGAGATGAAGTGCTGAGATGAGGAGATGAAGGGCTTGGATGTGGAGATGATGGGCTGAGATGTAGAGATGAAGGGCTGATATGAGGAGATGAAGGGCTGAGATGTGGAGAAGACCGACTAAGATGTGGAGATGAAGGGCTGAGATGTAGAGATGAGGGACTAAGATGTGGAGATGAAGGGCTGAGGTGTGGAGATTAAGGAGTAAGATGTGGAGATGAAGGGCTGATATGTGGAGATGAAGGACTAAGATGTGGAGAAGAAGGGCAGAGATGCGGAGATGAAGGAATAAGTTGTGGAGAGGAAGGGCTGAGATGTGAGACGAAAGGATGAGATGTGGAGATGAAGGACTGAGATGTGGAGATGAAGGGCTCAAATATGGAGATGAAGGGCTGAGATGTGGAGATGGAAGTTCTGAGATGTGGAGATGAAAGTGCTGAGATGTGGAGATGAAAGGCTCTGATGTGGAGATGAAGGTGCTGAGACATGGAGCTGAAGGGCTGAGATATGCAGACAAAGGACTGAGAAGTGGAGACAAAGGGCTGAGATGTGGAGATGAAGGACTGAGATATGTAGACAAAGGGGTGAGATGTGGAGATGAAGGTGCTGAGATGTGGAAATGAAGGGCTGAGATATGGAGATGAAGGTGCTGAGATGTGGAGATAATGGGCTGAGATATGGAGACAAAGGTCTGAGATGTGGAGATAAAGGGCTGAGATGTTGAGGTGAAGGGCTGAGATATGGAGATGAAGGTGCTGAGATGTGGAGATGAAGGGATGAGATATGGAGACAAAGGGCTGAGATGTGGAGATGAAGGGCTGAGATGTGGAGATGAAGGTGCTGAGATGTAGAGACGAAGGTCTGAGATGTGGAGATGAAGGTTCTGAGATGTGAAGACGATGGGCTGAGAGGTGGAGATGAAGGGCTGAGATGTGGAGATGAAGGACTGAGATGTGGAGATGAAGGTTCTGACATGTGGACATGACGGGCTGAGATTTGGAGGGGAAGGACTAAGATGTGGAGATGAAGGACTAAGATGTGGGGATGAAAGGCTGAGATGTGGAGATGAAGGGCTGGGATGTGGAAATGAAGAGCTGACATGTGGTGATGAAGATGCTGAGATGTGGAGATGAATGTGCTGAGATTAGGAAATGAAGCGCTGAGATGTGGAGATGAAGGGTGAGATGTGGAGATGAAGGGCTGAGATGTGGAGAAGAAGGTGCTGAGATGTGGAGATGAAGGAGTGAGATGTGGAGATGAAGGTGCTGAGATGTAGAGATGAAGGGCTCAGATGTGGAGATGAAGGTGCTGAGACTTGGAGATGAAGGGCTGAGATATGCAGACAAAGGACTGAGAAGTGGAGACAAAGGGCTGAGATGTGGAGATGAAGGACTGAGATATGTAGACAAAGGGGAGAGATGTGGAAATGAAGGTGATGAGATATGGATATGAAGGTGCTTAGATGTGGAGACAATGGTCTGAGATATAGAGACAAAGGTCTGAGAAGTGGAGACAAAGGGCTGAGATGTGGAGATGAAGGACTGAGATATGTAGACAAAGTGTCAAGATGTGGAGATGAAGGGCAGAGATGTGGAGATGAAGGACTGAGATGTGGAGATGAAGGGCTGAGATGTGGAGAAAAGTCTGAGATGTGGAGATGAAGGACAGAGATTTGCAGATGGAAGGCTCAAATATGGAGATGAAGGGCTGAGAAGTGGAGACAGAAGTTCTGAGATGTGGAGGGGAAGGTGCTGAGATGTAGAGATGAAGGGCTCAGATGTGGAGATGAATGTGTTGAGACTTGGAGATGAAGGGCTGAGATATGCAGACAAAGGACTGAGAAGTGGATTCAAAGGGCTGAGATGTGGAGATGAATGTGCTGAGATGTGGAGACAATGGGCTGAGATATGGAGACAAAGGGCTGAGATGTGGAGATAAAGGGCTGAGATGTGCAGATGAAGGGCTGATATATGGAGATGAAGGTGTTGAGATGTGGAGATGAAGGGCTGAGATATGGAGACAAAGGGCTGAGACATGAAGATGGAGGTGCTGAGATGTGGAGATGAATTGCAGAAATTTGGAGATGAAGGGCTGAGATGTGGAGATGAAGGGCTGAGATGTGGAGATGAAGGTGCTGAGATGTAGAGGTGAAGGTCTGAGATGTGGAGATGTATGTTCTGAGATGTAAAGACGATGGGCTGAGAGGTGGAGATGAAGTGCTGAGATGTGGAGATGAAGGACTAAGATGTGGAGATGAAGGACTGAGATGTGGAGATGAAGGTTCTGACATGTGGACATGATGGGCTGAGATTTGGAGGGGAAGGACTAAGATGTGTAGATGAAGGACTAAGTTGTGGGGATGAATGGCTGAGAGTTGGAGATGAAGGGCTGGGATGTGGAGATGAAGGTGCTGAGATGTGGAGATGAAGATTCTGAGATGTGGAGATGAAGGTGCTGAGATTAGGAGATGAAGCACTGAGATGTGGAGATGAAGGGTGAGATGTGGAGATGAAGGTGCTGAGATGTGGGGATGAAGGTTTGAGATGTGGAGATGAAGGGATGAGACGTGGAGACGAAGGGCTGAAATGTGGAGATGAAGGTGCTGAGATGTGGAGATGAAAGGCTGAGATATGGATATGAAGGACTGAGATGTGGAGATGAAGGTGCTGAGATGCGGAGACGGAGGGATGAGATGTGGAGATGAAGGCCTGAGATGTGGATGTGAAGGACTGAGATGTGGAGATGAAGGTGCAGAGATGTAGAGACGAAGGGCTGAGATGTGGAGATGAAGGTTCTGAGATGTGGCGATGAAAGTTCTGAAATGTGAAGATGATGGGCTGAGAGGTGGAGAAGAAGGGCTGAGATATGGAGACAAGGGGTGAGATGTGGAGATGATGGTGCTGAGATGTGGAGAAGAAAGGCTGAGATGTGGAGATGAAGGTGCTGAGATGTGGAGAAGAAGGGCTGAGATGTGGAGATAAAGGGCTGAGATGTAGAGGTGAAGCGCTGAGATGAGGAGTTGAAGGGCTAACATGTGGAGATGAAGGTGCTGAGATGTGGAGATGAAGTGCTGAGATGAGGAGATGAACGGCTTGGATGTGGAGATGATGGGCTGAGATGTAGAGATGAAGGGCTGAGATGAGGAGATGAAGGGCTGAGATGTGGAGAAGACCGACTAAGATGTGGAGATGAAGGGCTGAGATGTAGAGATGAGGGACTAAGATGTGGAGATGAAGGGCTGAGGTGTGGAGATTAAGGAGTAAGATGTGGAGATGAAGGGCTGATATGTGGCGATGAAGGACTAAGATGTGGAGATGAAGGGCAGAGATGCGGAGATGAAGGAATAAGTTGTGGAGAGGAAGGGCTGAGATTTGGAGACGAAAGGATGAGATGTGGAGATGAAGGACTGAGATGTGGAGATGAAGGGCTCAAATATGGAGATGAAGGGCTGAGATGTGGAGATGAAGGGCTGAGATGTGGAGATGAAAGTGCTGAGATGTGGAGATGAAAGGCTCTGATGTGGAGATGAAGGTGCTGAGACATGGAGCTGAAGGGCTGAGATATGCAGACAAAGGACTGAGAAGTGGAGACAAAGGGCTGAGATGTGGAGATGAAGGACTGAGATATGTAGACAAAGGGGTGAGATGTGGAGATGAAGGTGCTGAGATGTGGAAATGAAGGGCTCAGATATGGAGATGAAGGTGCTGAGATGTGGAGATAATGGGCTGAGATATGGAGACAAAGGGCTGAGATGTGGAGATAAAGGGCTGAGATGTTGAGGTGAAGGGCTGAGATATGGAGATGAAGGTGCTGAGATGTTGAGATGAAGGGATGAGATATGGAGACAAAGGGCTGAGATGTGGAGATGAAGGGCTGAGATGTGGAGATGAAGGTGCTGAGATGTAGAGACGAAGGTCTGAGATGTGGAGATGAAGGTTCTGAGATGTGAAGACGATGGGCTGAGAGGTGGAGATGAAGGGCTGAGATGTGGAGATGAAAGACTGAGATGTGGAGATGAAGGTTCTGACATGTGGACATGACGGGCTGAGATTTGGAGGGGAAGGACTAAGATGTGGAGATGAAGGACTAAGATGTGGGGATGAAAGGCTGAGATGTGGAGATGAAGGGCTGGGATGTGGAAATGAAGAGCTGACATGTGGTGATGAAGATGCTGAGATGTGGAGATGAATGTGCTGAGATTAGGAAATGAAGCGCTGAGATGTGGAGATGAAGGGTGAGATGTGGAGATGAAGGGCTGAGATGTGGAGAAGAAGGTGCTGAGATGTGGAGATGAAGGAGTGAGATGTGGAGATGAAGGTGCTGAGATGTAGAGATGAAGGGCTCAGATGTGGAGATGAAGGTGCTGAGACTTGGAGATGAAGGGCTGAGATATGCAGACAAAGGACTGAGAAGTGGAGACAAAGGGCTGAGATGTGGAGATGAAGGACTGAGATATGTAGACAAAGGGGAGAGATGTGGAAATGAAGGTGCTGAGATATGGATATGAAGGTGCTTAGATGTGGAGACAATGGTCTGAGATATAGAGACAAAGGTCTGAGAAGTGGAGACAAAGGGCTGAGATGTGGAGATGAAGGACTGAGATATGTAGACAAAGTGTCAAGATGTGGAGATGAAGGGCAGAGATGTGGAGATGAAGGACTGAGATGTGGAGATGAAGGGCTGAGATGTGGAGAAAAGTCTGAGATGTGGAGATGAAGGACAGAGATTTGCAGATGGAAGGCTCAAATATGGAGATGAAGGGCTGAGAAGTGGAGACAGAAGTTCTGAGATGTGGAGGGGAAGGTGCTGAGATGTAGAGATGAAGGGCTCAGATGTGGAGATGAATGTGTTGAGACTTGGAGATGAAGGGCTGAGATATGCAGACAAAGGACTGAGAAGTGGATTCAAAGGGCTGAGATGTGGAGATGAATGTGCTGAGATGTGGAGACAATGGGCTGAGATATGGAGACAAAGGGCTGAGATGTGGAGATAAAGGGCTGAGATGTGCAGATGAAGGGCTGATATATGGAGATGAAGGTGCTGAGATGTGGAGATGAAGGGCTGAGATATGGAGACAAAGGGCTGAGACATGAAGATGGAGGTGCTGAGATGTGGAGATGAATTGCAGAAATTTGGAGATGAAGGGCTGAGATGTGGAGATGAAGGGCTGAGATGTGGAGATGAAGGTGCTGAGATGTAGAGATGAAGGTCTGAGATGTGGAAATGAAGGTTCTTAGATGTGAAGACGATGGGCTGAGAGGTGGAGATGAAGGGCTGAGATGTGGAGATGAAGGTGCTGAGATTTGGAGATGAAGCGCTGAAATGTGGAGATGATGGGCTGAGATGTGGAGATGAAGGGCTGGGATGTGGAAATGAAGAGCTGACATGTGGTGATGAAGATGCTGAGATGTGGAGATGAATGTGCTGAGATTAGGAAATGAAGCGCTGAGATGTGGAGATGAAGGGTGAGATGTGGAGATGAAGGGCTGAGATGTGGAGAAGAAGGTGCTGAGATGTGGAGATGAAAGAGTGAGATGTGGAGATGAAGGTGCTGAGATGTAGAGATGAAGGGCTCAGATGTGGAGATGAAGGTACTGAGACTTGGAGATGAAGGGCTGAGATATGCAGACAAAGGACTGAGAAGTGGAGACAACGGGCTGAGATGTGGAGATGAAGGACTGAGATATGTAGACAAAGGGGAGAGATGTGGAAATGAAGGTGCTGAGATATGGATATGAAGGTGCTTAGATGTGGAGACAATGGTCTGAGATATAGAGACAAAGGTCTGAGAAGTGGAGACAAAGGGCTGAGATGTGGAGATGAAGGACTGAGATATGTAGACAAAGTGTCAAGATGTGGAGATGAAGGGCAGAGATGTGGAGATGAGGACTGAGATGTGGAGATGAAGGTCTGAGATGTGGAGATGAAGCGCTGAGATGTGGAGATGATGGGCTGAGATGTGGAATGAAGGTCTGAGATGTGTAGATGAAGTGCTGCAATGTGGAGATGAAGGTGATGAGATGTGGAGATGAAGGACTGAGATGTGGAGATGAAGGGCTTAGATGTGGAGATGAAGGGCTGAGATGTGGAGATGAATGGGTGAGATGTGGAGTGGAAGAGCTGAGATGTTGAGAGGAAGGTGCTGAGATGTGGAGTTGAAGGATTGAGATTTGCAGATGAAGGGCTTAGATGTGTAGATGATGGGCTGAGTTGTGGAGATGAAGGACTGAGATGTGGAGATGAAGGGCTGAGATGTGGAGATGAACGACAAAGATGTTCAGATGAAGGGCTGAGATGTGGAGATGAAAGTTCAGAGATGTGAAGAAGATGGGCTGAGTTGTGGAGATGAAGGGCTGAGATGTGGAGATGAAGGAATAATATGTGGAGATGAAGGACTGAGATGTGGAGATGAAGGGCTGAGATGTGGAGGTGAAGGACTAAGATGTGGAGATGAAGGACTAAGATTTGGAGATGATGGGCTGAGACGTGGAGATGAAGGTGCTGAGATGTGGAGAGAACACACTGAGATGTGGAGATGATGGGCTGAGAGGTGGAGATGAAGGGCCGAGATGTGGAGATGAAGGTGCTGAGATGTGGAGATGAAGGACTGAGATGTGGACATGAAGGGCTGAGATGTGGAGATGATAGGCTTGGATGTGGAGATGAAGGGCTGAGATGAGGAGATGAAGGGTTGTGATGTGGAGATGAAGGACTATAATGTGGAGATAAAGGGGTGAGATGTGGAAATGAAGGACTAAGATGTGGAGATGAAGGGCTCAGGTATGGAGATGAAGGAATACGATGTGGAGATGAAGGGCTGAGATGTGGCGACGAAAGGTTGATTTGTGGAGGTGAAGGACAAAGATGTGGAGATGAAGGACTAAGTAGTCGGGATGAATGGCAGAGATGTGGAGATGAAGGGCTGGGATGTGGAGATGAAGGGCTGAGATGTGGAGATGAAGGTGCTGAGATGTGGAGATGAAGGTGCTGAGATGTGGAGATGAAGCACTGAGATATGGAGAGAATGGGCTGAAATGTGGAGATGAAGGCTGAGATGTGGAGACAGAGGTTCTGAGATTTTGAGATGAAGGTGCTGAGATGTGGAGATGAAGGGCTCAGATGTGGATATGAAGGTGCTGAGAAGTGGAGATGAAGGGCTGAGATATGCAGTCAAAGGCCTGAGAAGTGGAGACAAAAGTCTGAGATATGGAGAAGAAGGACTGAGATATGTAGACAAAGGGGTGAGATGTGGAGATGAAGGTGCTGATATGTGGAGATGAAGGAGCTGTGATGTGGAGATTAAGTGCTGAGATATGGAGATGAAGGAGCTGAGATGTGGAGACAATGGGCTTAGATATCGAGACAAAGGCCTGAGATGTGGAGATAAAGGGCTGAGATGTAGAGATGAAGGGCTGAGATATGGAGATGAAGGTGCTGAGATGTGGAGAGGAAGGGATGAGATATGGAGACAAAGGGCTGAGACGTGAAGATGAAGGTGCTGAGATGTGGAGATGAAGGGCTGAAATGTGGAGATGAATGGCTGAGATGTGGAGATGAAGGGTTGAGATGTGGATATGAATGTGCTGAGATGTAGAAACGAAGGGCTGAGATGTGGAAATGAAGGTTCTTAGATGTGAAGACGATGGACTGAGAGGTGGAGATGAAGGGCTGAGATGTGGAGATGAAGGTGCTGAGATTTGGAGATGAAGCGCTGAAATGTGGAGATGATGGGCTGAGAGGTGGAGATGAAGGGCTGAGATGTGGAGATGAAGGGCTGAGATGTGGAGATGAAGGGCTGAGATGTGGAGATGAAGGTGCTGAGATGTGGAGATGAAGGACTGAGATGTGGAGATGATGGGCTGAGAGGTGGAGACGAAGTGCTGAGATGTGGACATGAAGGGCTGAGATGTGGAGATGAAGGTGCTGAGATGTGGAGATGAAGGACTGAGATGTGGAGATGAAGGGCTAAGATGTGGAAATGATGGGCTGGGATGTGGAGATGAAGGGCTGAGATGAGGAGATGAAGGGCTGAGATGTGGAGATGAAGTACTAAGTTGTGGAGATGAAGGGCTGAGATGTGGAGATGAACGTGCTGAGATGTGGAGATGAAGGGCTCAGATGTGGAGACGATGGTGCTGAGATGTGGAGATGAAGGTCTGAGATGTGGAGACGAAAGTTTTAGATGTGGAGACGAAGGTGCAGAGTGGTGTAGATGAAAGGCGGCGATGTGTACATGAATGCCTGATATGTGGAGATGAAGGACTGAAATGCGGAGACGATGGTGCTGAGATGTGGAGATGAAGGGCTGAGATGTGGAAATGAAGGGCTGTAATATGGAGATGAAATTCTGAGATTAGGAGATGGAGGAATGACATGTGGAGATGAAGGGCTGAGATGTGGAGATGAAGGTCAGAAATGTGGAGATGACGGGCTGAGATGTGGAGATTAAGGGCTGATGTGGAGATGATGGGCTGAGATGTGTAGAAGAACGGCTGTTATGTGGAGATGAAGGACTGTGAATTGGAGGTAAATGGCTGAGATGTGGAGATGAAGGGCTGAGATGTGGAGATGAAGGTTCTGAGATGTGGGGATGAAGGTTCTGAGATGTGGACATGAAGGGATGTGCTGTGCAGGTGAAGGACTAAGATGTGCAGATGAAGGACTAAGATACGGAGATGAAGGGCTGAGATGTGGAGATTAAGGGCTGGGATGCGGAGATGAATGGCTGAGATATGGAGATGAAGGTGCTGAGATGTGGAGATGAATGTCTGAGATGTGGAGATGAAGCGCTGAGATATGGAGATGATGGGTTGAGATGTGGAATGAAGGTCTGAGATGTGGAGATGAAGTTCTGCAATGTGGAGATGAAGGTGATGAGATATGGCGATGAAGGTCTGAGATGTGGAGATGAAGTGCTGCAATGTGGAGATGAAGGTGATGAGATGTGGAGATGAAGGACTGAGATGTGGAGATGAAGGGCTGAGATGTGGAGATGAAGGGGTGAGATGTGGAGTGGAAGAGCTGAGATGTGGAGAGGAAGGTGCTGAGATGTGGAGTTGAAGGACTGAGATTTGTAGATGAAGGTCTTAGATGTGGAGATAAAGGGGTGAGATGTGGAAATGAAGGACTAAGATGTGGAGATGAAGGGCTGAGATATGGAGATGAAGGAATAAGATGTGGAGATGAAGGGCTGAGATGTGGCGACGAAAGGTTGATATGCAGAGGTGAAGGACTAAGATGTGGAGATGAAGGACTAAGTAGTCAGGACGAATGGCTGAGATGTGGAGATGAAGGGCTGGGATGTGGAGGTGAAGGGCTGAGATGTGGAGATGAAGGTGCTGAGATGTGGAGATGAAGGTGCTGAGATGTGGTGATGAAGCACTGAGATATGGAGAGAATGGGCTGAGATGTGGAGATGAAGGCTGAGATGTGGAGACGGAGGTTCTTAGATTTGGAGATGAAGGTGCTGAGATGTGGAGATGAAGGGCTCAGATGTGGATATGAAGGTGCTGAGAAGTGGAGATGAAGGGCTGAGATATGCAAACAAAGGCCTGAGAAGTGGAGACAAAGGTCTGAGATATGGAGATGAAGGACTGAGATATGTAGACAAAGGGGTGAGATGTGGAGATGAAGGTGCTGATATGTGGAGATGAAGGAGCTGAGATGTGGAGATTAAGTGCTGAGATATGGAGATGAAGGAGCTGAGATGTGGAGACAATGGGCTGAGATATGGAGACAAAGGCCTGAGATGTGGAGATAAAGGGCTGAGATGTAGAGATGAAGGGCTGAGATATGGAGATGAAGGTGCTGAGATGTGGAGAGGAAGGGCTGAGATATGGAGACAAAGGGCTGAGACGTGAAGATGAAGGTGCTGAGATGTGGAGATGAAGGGCTGAAATGTGGAGATGAATGGCTGAGATGTGGAGATGAAGGGTTGAGATGTGGATATGAAGGTGCTGAGATGTAGAAACGAAGGGCTGAGATGTGGAAATGAAGGTTCTTAGCTGTGAAGACGATGGGCTGAGAGGTGGAGATGAAGGGCTGAGATGTGGAGATGAAGGTGCTGAGATTTGGAGATGAAGCGCTGAGATGTGGAGATGATGGGCTGAGAGGTGGAGACGAAGTGCTGAGATGTGGACATGAAGGGCTGAGATGTGGAGATGAAGGTGCTGAGATGTGGAGATGAAGGACTGAGATGTGGAGATGAAGGGCTAAGATGTGGAGATGATGGGCTGGGATGTGGAGATGAAGGGCTGAGATGAGGAGATGAAGGGCTGAGATGTGGAGATGAAGTACTAAGTTGTGGAGATGAAGGGCTGAGATGTGGAGATGAAGGTGCTGAGATGTGGAGATGAAGGGCTCAGATGTGGAGACGATGGTGCTGAGATGTGGAGATGAAGGTCTGAGATGTGGAGACGAAAGTTTTAGATGTGGAGACGAAGGTGCAGAGTGGTGTAGATGAAAGCCGGCGATGTGTACATGAATGGCTGATATGTGGAGATGAAGGAATGAAATGTGGAGACGATGGTGCTGAGATGTGGAGATGAAGGGCTGAGATGTGGAAATGAAGGGCTGTTATATGGAGATGAAATTCTGAGATTAGGAGATGGAGGAATGACATGTGGAGATGAAGGGCTGAGATGTGGAGATGAAGGTCAGAAATGTGGAGATGACGGGCTGAGATGTGGAGATTAAGGGCTGATGTGGAGATGATGGGCTGAGATGTGTAGAAGAACGGCTGTTATGTGGAGATGAAGGACTGTGAAATGGAGATAAATGGCTGAGATGTGGAGATGAAGGGCTGAGATGTGGAGATGAAGGTTCTGAGATGTGGGGATGAAGGTTCTGAGATGTGGACATGAAGGGATGTGCTGTGCAGGTGAAGGACTAAGATGTGCAGATGAAGGACTAAGATACGGAGATGAAGGGCTGAGATGTGGAGATTAAGGGCTGGGATGCGGAGATGAATGGCTGAGATATGGAGATGAAGGTGCTGAGATGTGGAGATGAATGTCTGAGATGTGGAGATGAAGCGCTGAGATGTGGAGATGATGGGTTGAGATGTGGAATGAAGGTCTGAGATGTGGAGATGAAGTTCTGCAATGTGGAGATGAAGGTGATGAGATATGGCGATGAAGGTCTGAGATGTGGAGATGAAGTGCTGCAATGTGGAGGTGAAGGTGATGAGATGTGGAGATGAAGGACTGAGATGTGGAGATGAAGGGCTGAGATGTGGAGATGAAGGGGTGAGATGTGGAGTGGAAGAGCTGAGATGTGGAGAGGAAGGTGCTGAGATGTGGAGTTGAAGGACTGAGATTTGCAGATGAAGGGCTTAGATGTGGAGATAAAGGGGTGAGATGTGGAAATGAAGGACTAAGATGTGGAGATGAAGGGCTGAGATATGGAGATGAAGGAATAAGATGTGGAGATGAAGGGCTGAGATGTGGCGACGAAAGGTTGATATGCAGAGGTGAAGGACTAAGATGTGGAGATGAAGGACTACGTAGTCGGGACGAATGGCTGAGATGTGGAGATGAAGGGCTGGGATGTGGAGATGAAGGGCTGAGATGTGGAGATGAAGGTGCTGAGATGTGGAGATGAAGGTGCTGAGATGTGGAGATGAAGCACTGAGATATGGAGAGAATGGGCTGAGATGTGGAGATGAAGGCTGAGATGTGGAGACGGAGGTTCTTAGATTTGGAGATGAAGGTGCTGAGATGTGGAGATGAAGGGCTCAGATGTGGATATGAAGGTGCTGAGAAGTGGAGATGAAGGGCTGAGATATGCAAACAAAGGCCTGAGAAGTGGAGACAAAGGTCTGAGATATGGAGATGAAGGACTGAGATATGTAGACAAAGGGGTGAGATGTGGAGATGAAGGTGCTGATATGTGGAGATGAAGGAGCTGAGATGTGGAGATTAAGTGCTGAGATATGGAGATGAAGGAGCTGAGATGTGGAGACAATGGGCTGAGATATGGAGACAAAGGCCTGAGATGTGGAGATAAAGGGCTGAGATGTAGAGATGAAGGGCTGAGATATGGAGATGAAGGTGCTGAGATGTGGAGAGGAAGGGCTGAGATATGGAGACAAAGGGCTGAGACGTGAAGATGAAGGTGCTGAGATGTGGAGATGAAGGGCTGAAATGTGGAGATGAATGGCTGAGATGTGGAGATGAAGGGTTGAGATGTGGATATGAAGGTGCTGAGATGTAGAAACGAAGGGCTGAGATGTGGAAATGAAGGTTCTTAGCTGTGAAGACGATGGGCTGAGAGGTGGAGATGAAGGGCTGAGATGTGGAGATGAAGGTGCTGAGATTTGGAGATGAAGCGCTGAGATGTGGAGATGATGGGCTGAGAGGTGGAGACGAAGTGCTGAGATGTGGACATGAAGGGCTGAGATGTGGAGATGAAGGTGCTGAGATGTGGAGATGAAGGACTGAGATGTGGAGATGAAGGGCTAAGATGTGGAGATGATGGGCTGGGATGTGGAGATGAAGGGCTGAGATGAGGAGATGAAGGGCTGAGATGTGGAGATGAAGTACTAAGTTGTGGAGATGAAGGGCTGAGATGTGGAGATGAAGGTGCTGAGATGTGGAGATGAAGGGCTCAGATGTGGAGACGATGGTGCTGAGATGTGGAGATGAAGGTCTGAGATGTGGAGACGAAAGTTTTAGATGTGGAGACGAAGGTGCAGAGTGGTGTAGATGAAAGCCGGCGATGTGTACATGAATGGCTGATATGTGGAGATGAAGGAATGAAATGTGGAGACGATGGTGCTGAGATGTGGAGATGAAGGGCTGAGATGTGGAAATGAAGGGCTGTTATATGGAGATGAAATTCTGAGATTAGGAGATGGAGGAATGACATGTGGAGATGAAGGGCTGAGATGTGGAGATGAAGGTCAGAAATGTGGAGATGACGGGCTGAGATGTGGAGATTAAGGGCTGATGTGGAGATGATGGGCTGAGATGTGTAGAAGAACGGCTGTTATGTGGAGATGAAGGACTGTGAAATGGAGATAAATGGCTGAGATGTGGAGATGAAGGGCTGAGATGTGGAGATGAAGGTTCTGAGATGTGGGGATGAAGGTTCTGAGATGTGGACATGAAGGGATGTGCTGTGCAGGTGAAGGACTAAGATGTGCAGATGAAGGACTAAGATACGGAGATGAAGGGCTGAGATGTGGAGATTAAGGGCTGGGATGCGGAGATGAATGGCTGAGATATGGAGATGAAGGTGCTGAGATGTGGAGATGAATGTCTGAGATGTGGAGATGAAGCGCTGAGATGTGGAGATGATGGGTTGAGATGTGGAATGAAGGTCTGAGATGTGGAGATGAAGTTCTGCAATGTGGAGATGAAGGTGATGAGATATGGCGATGAAGGTCTGAGATGTGGAGATGAAGTGCTGCAATGTGGAGGTGAAGGTGATGAGATGTGGAGATGAAGGACTGAGATGTGGAGATGAAGGGCTGAGATGTGGAGATGAAGGGGTGAGATGTGGAGTGGAAGAGCTGAGATGTGGAGAGGAAGGTGCTGAGATGTGGAGTTGAAGGACTGAGATTTGCAGATGAAGGGCTTAGATGTGGAGATAAAGGGGTGAGATGTGGAAATGAAGGACTAAGATGTGGAGATGAAGGGCTGAGATATGGAGATGAAGGAATAAGATGTGGAGATGAAGGGCTGAGATGTGGCGACGAAAGGTTGATATGCAGAGGTGAAGGACTAAGATGTGGAGATGAAGGACTACGTAGTCGGGACGAATGGCTGAGATGTGGAGATGAAGGGCTGGGATGTGGAGGTGAAGGGCTGAGATGTGGAGATGAAGGTGCTGAGATGTGGAGATGAAGGTGCTGAGATGTGGTGATGAAGCACTGAGATATGGAGAGAATGGGCTGAGATGTGGAGATGAAGGCTGAGATGTGGAGACGGAGGTTCTTAGATTTGGAGATGAAGGTGCTGAGATGTGGAGATGAAGGGCTCAGATGTGGATATGAAGGTGCTGAGAAGTGGAGATGAAGGGCTGAGATATGCAAACAAAGGCCTGAGAAGTGGAGACAAAGGTCTGAGATATGGAGATGAAGGACTGAGATATGTAGACAAAGGGGTGAGATGTGGAGATGAAGGTGCTGATATGTGGAGATGAAGGAGCTGAGATGTGGAGATTAAGTGCTGAGATATGGAGATGAAGGAGCTGAGATGTGGAGACAATGGGCTGAGATATGGAGACAAAGGCCTGAGATGTGGAGATAAAGGGCTGAGATGTAGAGATGAAGGGCTGAGATATGGAGATGAAGGTGCTGAGATGTGGAGAGGAAGGGCTGAGATATGGAGACAAAGGGCTGAGACGTGAAGATGAAGGTGCTGAGATGTGGAGATGAAGGGCTGAAATGTGGAGATGAATGGCTGAGATGTGGAGATGAAGGGTTGAGATGTGGATATGAAGGTGCTGAGATGTAGAAACGAAGGGCTGAGATGTGGAAATGAAGGTTCTTAGCTGTGAAGACGATGGGCTGAGAGGTGGAGATGAAGGGCTGAGATGTGGAGATGAAGGTGATGAGATTTGGAGATGAAGCGCTGAGATGTGGAGATGATGGGCTGAGAGGTGGAGACGAAGTGCTGAGATGTGGACATGAAGGGCTGAGATGTGGAGATGAAGGTGCTGAGATGTGGAGATGAAGGACTGAGATGTGGAGATGAAGGGCTAAGATGTGGAGATGATGGGCTGGGATGTGGAGATGAAGGGCTGAGATGAGGAGATGAAGGGCTGAGATGTGGAGATGAAGTACTAAGTTGTGGAGATGAAGGGCTGAGATGTGGAGATGAAGGTGCTGAGATGTGGAGATGAAGAGCTCAGATGTGGAGACGATGGTGCTGAGATGTGGAGATGAAGGTCTGAGATGTGGAGACGAAAGTTTTAGATGTGGAGACGAAGGTGCAGAGTGGTGTAGATGAAAGGCGGCGATGTGTACATGAATGGCTGATATGTGGAGATGAAGGAATGAAATGTGGAGACGATGGTGCTGAGATGTGGAGATGAAGGGCTGAGATGTGGAAATGAAGGGCTGTTATATGGAGATGAAATTCTGAGATTAGGAGATGGAGGAATGACATGTGGAGATGAAGGGCTGAGATGTGGAGATGAAGGTCAGAAATGTGGAGATGACGGGCTGAGATGTGGAGATTAAGGGCTGATGTGGAGATGATGGGCTGAGATGTGTAGAAGAACGGCTGTTATGTGGAGATGAAGGACTGTGAAATGGAGATAAATGGCTGAGATGTGGAGATGAAGGGCTGAGATGTGGAGATGAAGGTTCTGAGATGTGGGGATGAAGGTTCTGAGATGTGGACATGAAGGGATGTGCTGTGCAGGTGAAGGACTAAGATGTGCAGATGAAGGACTAAGATACGGAGATGAAGGGCTGAGATGTGGAGATTAAGGGCTGGGATGCGGAGATGAATGGCTGAGATATGGAGATGAAGGTGCTGAGATGTGGAGATGAATGTCTGAGATGTGGAGATGAAGCGCTGAGTTGTGGAGGTGATGGGTTGAGATGTGGAGTGAAGGTCTGAGATGTGGAGATGAAGTGCTGCAATGTGGAGATGAAGGTGATGAGATGTGGAGATGAAGGACTGAGATGTGGAGATGAAGGGCTGAGATGTGGAGATGAAGGGCTGAGATGTGGTGACGAAGGGGTGAGATGTGGAGTGGAAGAGCTGAGATGTGGAGAGGAAGGTGCTGAGATGTGGAGTTGAAGGACTGAGATTTGCAGATGAAGGGCTTAGGTGTGTAGATGATGGGCTGAGATGTGGAGATGAAGGGCTGAGATGTGGAGATGAAGGGCTGAGATGTGAAGATGAACGACGAAGATGTGCAGATGAAGGGCTGAGATGTGGAGATGAAAGTTCTGAGATATAAAGAAGATGGGCTGAGATGTGGAGATGAAGGTCTGAGATGTGGAGATGAAGGAATAATATGTGGAGATGAAGGACTGAGATGTGGAGATGAAGGGCTGAGATGTGGAGGTGAAAGACTAAGATGTGGAGATGAAGGACTAAGATGTGGAGATGATGGGCTGAGACGTGGAGATGAAGGTGCTGAGATGTGGATATGAAGGTGCTGAGATGTGGAGATAACGCACTGAGATGTGGAGATGATGGGCTGAGAGGTGGAGATAAAGGGCTGAGATGTGGAGATGAAGGGGCTGAGATGTGGAGATGAAGGGACTGAGATGTGAAGATGATGTAATTAGATGTGGAGATAAAGAGCTGATATGTGGAGACGAAGGGCTAAGATGTGGTGTTGACGTTTCTGAGATGTGAAGAAGATGGGATGAGATGTGGAGATGAAGGTGCTGTGATGTGGAGTCAAAGGGATGATATGGAGATGAAGGGCTGAGATGTGGACATGAAGGGCTGAGATGTGGAGATGAAGGTGCTGAGATGTGGAGATGAGGGCTGAGATGTGGTGATGAAGGCGCTGAGATGTGGTGATGAAGGTGCTGAGATTTGGAGATGAAGGTGTTGAGAGGTGGAGATGAAGGGCTGAGATGTGGAGATAAGGGGCTGACATGTGGAGATGAAGGTCCTGAGATGTGGAGATGAAGGGCTGAGGTGTGTAGAAGAAAATGCAGAGATGTGGAGATGAAGGGCCGAGATATGGAGAAGAAGTTTCTGAGACGTGGAGATGAAGGGCTGAGATGTGGTGGTGAACGACAAAGATGTGGAGATGAAGGGCTGAGATGTGGAGATGACAGTCTGAGATGTGGTGAATATGGGCCGAGATGTGGAGATGAAGCGCTGAGTTGTGGAGATGAAGGTTCAGAGAGGTGTAGATGAAGTTTGATATGTGGAGATGAATGGCTGATATGTGGAGATGAAGGACTGAGATGTGGAGAAGAAGGTGCTGAAATGTGGAGTCGAAAGGTTTGATGTGGAGATGAAGGGTGAGATGAGGAGATGAAGGAATGAGATGTGGAGAGGAAGGGCTGAGATGTGGAGATGAAGGGCTGAGATGTGGAGATGAAAGGCTGAGATGTGGACCTGAAGGGCTTAGATGTGGAGATTATGGGACGAGATGTGGAGAAGAACGGCTGTTATGTGGAGATGAAAGAGTGAGATGTGGAGATGAAGGGCTGAGGTGGAGATGAAGGGCTTAGTTGTGGAGATGAAGGGATCAGATGTGGAGACGAAGGGGTGAGATGTGGAGATGAAGGTTCAGAGATGTGGAGATGAAGGGCTGAGATGTGGAGATGAAGGACTGAGATGTGGGACGAAGGACTGATTTGTGGAGATGAAGGTGCTGAGATGTGGAAATGAATGATTGAGATGTAGAGATGAAGGGCTGAAACGTCGAGATGAAGGGCTGAGTTTTTGAGATGAAGGGCTGAGATATGGAGATGAAGGAGCTGAGACATGGAGATGAAGGGCTGAGATGTGGAGACGAAGGTCCTTAGAAGTGGAGACGAAGGGCTGAGATGTGGAGATGAAGGTGCTGAGAGGTTGAGATGAAGGGGTGAGATGTGGAGATGAAGGGGTGAGATGTGGAGATGAAGGTGCGGAGATGTGGAGATGAAGGGGTGAGATGTGGAGATGAAGGACTAAGATGTAGAAATGAAGGGCTGAGATGTGGAGGTGAAGCGCTGGGATGTCTAGATGAAGGGCTAAGATATGGAGATTAAGGTCCTGAGAGGTGGAGATGAAGGGCTGAGATGTGGAGATGAACGTGCAGAGAGGTGTAGATGAAAGGCTGAGATGTGGAGATGAAGGTCTGAGACGTGGAGATGAAGAGCTGAGATGTAAAGATGAAGGGCTGAGATGTGGAGATGAAGGTGTTGAGATGTGGTGATGAAAGGCTGATATATGGAGATGAAGGGCTGAGATGAGGAGATGAAGGGATGAGATGTGGAGATGAAGGGCTGAGGTCTGGAGATGAAGGTTCTGAGATGTGGAGATGAAGGACTGAGATGTGGAGATGAAGGTGCTGAGATGTGGATACGAAGGACTGAGATGTGGAGATGAAGGACTGAGACGTGGAGATGAAGGGCTGAGATGTGGAGTTGAAAAGCTGAGATTTGGAGATGAAGGTGCGGAGATGTGGTGATGAAGGGCTGAGATGTGAAAATGAAGTGCTGATACATGGAGACGAAAGTCTGAGATGTGGAGATGAAGGTGCTGAGAGGTGGAGATTAAGTACTGAGATGTGGAGAAGAAGGAGCGGAGAGGTGGGGATTAAGGGCTGATGTGGTGATGAAAATGCTGAGATGTGGAGATGTAGTTGCTGAGATGTGGAGATGAAGGCCAGATATGTGGAGATGAAGGGTTGATATGTGGAGATGAAGGGGTGATATGTGAAGATGAAGGTGCTGAGAAGTGGAGATGAAGAGCTGAGATGTGGAGATGAAGGTTCAGAGATGTGGAGATGAAGAGCTGAGATGTGGAGATGAAGGGCTGAGATGTGGAGATGAAAGGGTGAGATGTGGAGATATGGAGATAAAGGGCTGATGTGGAGATGATGGACTGAAATGTGGAGATGAAGGACTGAGATATGGAGACAAAGGGTTGAGATGTGGAGATGAAGGTGCTGAGATGTGGAGACGATGGTGCTGAGATGTAGAGATGAAGGACTGAAATGTGGAGACGATGGTCCTGAGATGAAGGTCTGAGTTGAGGTGATGAAGGGCTGATATGTGGAGATGAAGGGCTGAGACGAGGAGCCGAAGGGCTGAGGTGTTGAGATGAAGGTGCTGAGAGGTGGAGATGAAGTCCTGAGATGTGGAGATGAAGGGCTGAGATGTGGAGACGTGGGGCTGAGATGTGGAGATGAAGGTGCTGAGATGTGGAGATGAAGGGCTGAGGTGTGGAGAAGAAAATGCAGAGATGAGGAGATCAAGGGCTGACATATGGAGATGAAGTTGCTGAGAGGTGGAGATGAAGGGCTGATATGTGGAGATAAAGGTGCAGAGAGGTGGAGATGAAGGGCTGAGATGTGGAGATGATGGTCTGAGATGTGCAGATGAAGGACTGAGATGTGGAGATGATGGGCTGAGATGTGGAGATTAAGGGCTGGGATGCGGAGATGAAGGGCTGAGATGTGGAGATGAAGGTGCTGAGATGTGGAGATGAAGGTCTGAGATGTGGAGATGAAGCACTGAGTTGTGGAGGTGATGGGTTGAGATGTGGAGTGAAGGTCTGAGATGTGGAGATGAAGTGCTGCAATGTGGAGATGAAGGTGATGAGATGTGGAGATGAAGGACTGAGATGTGGAGATGAAGGGCTGAGATGTGGAGATGAAGGGCTGAGATGTGGTGACGAAGGTGTGAGATGTGGAGTGGAAGAGCTGAGATGTGGAGAGAAAGGTGCTGAGATGTGGAGTTGAAGGACTGAGATTTACAGATGAAGGGCTTAGATGTGTAGATGATGGGCTGAGATGTGGAGATGAAGGGCTGAGATGTGGAGATGAAGGGCTGAGATGTGAAGATGAACGACGAAGATGTGCAGATGAAGGGCTGAGATGTGGAGATGAAAGTTCTGAGATATAAAGAAGATGGGCTGAGATGTGGAGATGAAGGTCTGAGATGTGGAGATGAAGGAATAATATGTGGAGATGAAGGACTGAGATGTGGAGATGAAGGGCTGAGATGTGGAGGTGAAAGACTAAGATGTGGAGATGAAGGACTAAGATGTGGAGATGATGGGCTGAGACGTGGAGATGAAGGTGCTGAGATGTGGATATGAAGGTGCTGAGATGTGGAGATAACGCACTGAGATGTGGAGATGATGGGCTGAGAGGTGGAGATGAAGGGCTGAGATGTGGAGATGAAGGGGCTGAGATGTGGAGATGAAGGTACTGAGTTGTGAAGATGATGGAATTAGATGTGGAGATAAAGAGCTGATATGTGGAGACGAAGGGCTAAGATGTGGTGTTGACGTTTCTGAGATGTGAAGAAGATGGGATGAGATGTGGAGATGAAGGTGCTGTGATGTGGAGTCAAAGGGATGATGTGGATATGAAGGGCTGAGGTGTGGACAAGAAGGGCTGAGATGTGGAGATGAAGGTGCTGAGATGTGGAGATGAGGGCTGAGATGTGGTGATGAAGGCGCTGAGATGTGGTGATGAAGGTGCTGAGATTTGGAGATGAAGGTGTTGAGAGGTGGAGATGAAGGGCTGAGATGTGGAGATAAGGGGCTGACATGTGGAGATGAAGGTGCTGAGATATGGAGATGAAGGGCTGAGGTGTGTAGAAGAAAATGCAGAGATGTGGAGATGAAGGGCCGAGATATGGAGAAGAAGTTTCTGAGACGTGGAGATGAAGGGCTGAGATGTGGTGGTGAACGACAAAGATGTGGAGATGAAGGGCTGAGATGTGGAGATGACAGTCTGAGATGTGGTGAATATGGGCTGAGATGTGGAGATGAAGCGCTGAGTTGTGGAGATGAAGGTTCAGAGAGGTGTAGATGAAGTTTGATATGTGGAGATGAATGGCTGATATGTGGAGATGAAGGACTGAGACGTGGAGAAGAAGGTGCTGAAATGTGGAGTCGAAAGGTTTGATGTGGAGATGAAGGGTGAGATGAGGAGATGAAGGAATGAGATGTGGAGAGGAAGGGCTGAGATGTGGACCTGAAGGGCTTAGATGTGGAGATTATGGGACGAGATGTGGAGAAGAACGGCTGTTATGTGGAGATGAAAGAGTGAGATGTGGAGATGAAGGGCTGAGGTGGAGATGAAGGGCTTAGTTGTGGAGATGAAGGGATCAGATGTGGAGACGAAGGGGTGAGATGTGGAGATGAAGGTTCAGAGATGTGGAGATGAAGGGCTGAGATGTGGAGATGAAAGACTGAGATGTGGGACGAAGGACTGATTTGTGGAGATGAAGGTGCTGAGATGTGGAGATGAATGATTGAGATGTAGAGATGAAGGGCTGAAACGTCGAGATGAAGGGCTGAGATTTTGAGATGAAGGGCTGAGATATGGAGATGAAGGAGCTGAGACATGGAGACGAAGGGCTGAGATTTGGAGACGAAGGTCCTTAGAAGTGGAGACGAAGGGCTGAGATGTGGAGATGAAGGTGCTGAGAGGTTGAGATGAAGGGGTGAGATGTGGAGATGAAGGTGCGGAGATGTGGAGATGAAGGGGTGAGATGTGGAGATGAAGGACTAAGATGTAGAAATGAAGGGCTGAGATGTGGAGGTGAAGCGCTGGGATGTCTAGATGAAGGGCTAAGATATGGAGATTAAGGTCCTGAGAGGTGGAGATGAAGGGCTGAGATGTGGAGATGAACGTGCAGAGAGGTGTAGATGAAAGGCTGAGATGTGGAGATGAAGGTCTGAGACATGGAGATGAAGAGCTGAGATGTAAAGATGAAGGGCTGAGATGTGGAGATGAAGGTGCTGAGATGTGGTGATGAAAGGCTGATATATGGAGATGAAGGGCTGAGATGAGGAGAAGAAGGGATGAGATGTGGAGATGAAGGGCTGAGGTCTGGAGATGAAGGTTCTGAGATGTGGAGATGAAGGACTGAGATGTGGAGATGAAGGTGCTGAGATGTGGATACGAAGGACTGAGATGTAGAGATGAAGGACTGAGACGTGGAGATGAAGGGCTGAGATGTGGAGTTGAAAAGCTGAGATTTGGAGATGAAGGTGCGGAGATGTGGTGATGAAGGGCTGAGATGTGAAAATGAAGTGCTGATACATGGAGACGAAAGTCTGAGATGTGGAGATGAAGGTGCTGAGAGGTGGAGATTAAGTACTGAGATGTGGAGAAGAAGGAGCGGAGAGGTGGGGATTAAGGGCAGATGTGGTGATGAAAATGCTGAGATGTGGAGATGTAGTTGCTGAGATGTGGAGATGAAGGCCAGATATGTGGAGATGAAGGGTTGATATGTGGAGATGAAGGGGTGATATGTGAAGATGAAGGTGCTGAGAAGTGGAGATGAAGAGCTGAGATGTGGAGATGAAGGTTCAGAGATGTGGAGATGAAGAGCTGAGATGTGGAGATGAAGGGCTGAGATGTGGAGATGAAAGGGTGAGATGTGGAGATATGGAGATAAAGGGCTGATGTGGAGATGATGGACTGAAATGTGGAGATGAAGGACTGAGATATGGAGACAAAGGGTTGAGATGTGGAGATGAAGGTGCTGAGATGTGGAGACGATGGTGCTGAGATGTAGAGATGAAGGACTGAAATGTGGAGACGATGGTCCTGAGATGAAGGTCTGAGTTGAGGTGATGAAGGGCTGATATGTGGAGATGAAGGGCTGAGACGAGGAGCCGAAGGGCTGAGGTGTTGAGATGAAGGTGCTGAGAGGTGGAGATGAAGTCCTGAGATGTGGAGATGAAGGGCTGAGATGTGGAGACGTGGGGCTGAGATGTGGAGATGAAGGTGCTGAGATGTGGAGATGAAGGGCTGAGGTGTGGAGAAGAAAATGCAGAGATGAGGAGATCAAGGGCTGACATATGGAGATGAAGTTGCTGAGAGGTGGAGATGAAGGGCTGATATGTGGAGATAAAGGTGCAGAGAGGTGGAGATGAAGGGCTGAGATGTGGAGATGATGGTCTGAGATGTGCAGATGAAGGACTGAGATGTGGAGATGATGGGCTGAGATGTGGAGATTAAGGGCTGGGATGCGGAGATGAAGGGCTGAGATGTGGAGATGAAGGTGCTGAGATGTGGAGATGAAGGTCTGAGATGTGGAGATGAAGCACTGAGTTGTGGAGGTGATGGGTTGAGATGTGGAGTGAAGGTCTGAGATGTGGAGATGAAGTGCTGCAATGTGGAGATGAAGGTGATGAGATGTGGAGATGAAGGACTGAGATGTGGAGATGAAGGGCTGAGATGTGGAGATGAAGGGCTGAGATGTGGTGACGAAGGTGTGAGATGTGGAGTGGAAGAGCTGAGATGTGGAGAGAAAGGTGCTGAGATGTGGAGTTGAAGGACTGAGATTTACAGATGAAGGGCTTAGATGTGTAGATGATGGGCTGAGATGTGGAGATGAAGGGCTGAGATGTGGAGATGAAGGGCTGAGATGTGAAGATGAACGACGAAGATGTGCAGATGAAGGGCTGAGATGTGGAGATGAAAGTTCTGAGATATAAAGAAGATGGGCTGAGATGTGGAGATGAAGGTCTGAGATGTGGAGATGAAGGAATAATATGTGGAGATGAAGGACTGAGATGTGGAGATGAAGGGCTGAGATGTGGAGGTGAAAGACTAAGATGTGGAGATGAAGGACTAAGATGTGGAGATGATGGGCTGAGACGTGGAGATGAAGGTGCTGAGATGTGGATATGAAGGTGCTGAGATGTGGAGATAACGCACTGAGATGTGGAGATGATGGGCTGAGAGGTGGAGATGAAGGGCTGAGATGTGGAGATGAAGGGGCTGAGATGTGGAGATGAAGGTACTGAGTTGTGAAGATGATGGAATTAGATGTGGAGATAAAGAGCTGATATGTGGAGACGAAGGGCTAAGATGTGGTGTTGACGTTTCTGAGATGTGAAGAAGATGGGATGAGATGTGGAGATGAAGGTGCTGTGATGTGGAGTCAAAGGGATGATGTGGATATGAAGGGCTGAGGTGTGGACAAGAAGGGCTGAGATGTGGAGATGAAGGTGCTGAGATGTGGAGATGAGGGCTGAGATGTGGTGATGAAGGCGCTGAGATGTGGTGATGAAGGTGCTGAGATTTGGAGATGAAGGTGTTGAGAGGTGGAGATGAAGGGCTGAGATGTGGAGATAAGGGGCTGACATGTGGAGATGAAGGTGCTGAGATATGGAGATGAAGGGCTGAGGTGTGTAGAAGAAAATGCAGAGATGTGGAGATGAAGGGCCGAGATATGGAGAAGAAGTTTCTGAGACGTGGAGATGAAGGGCTGAGATGTGGTGGTGAACGACAAAGATGTGGAGATGAAGGGCTGAGATGTGGAGATGACAGTCTGAGATGTGGTGAATATGGGCTGAGATGTGGAGATGAAGCGCTGAGTTGTGGAGATGAAGGTTCAGAGAGGTGTAGATGAAGTTTGATATGTGGAGATGAATGGCTGATATGTGGAGATGAAGGACTGAGACGTGGAGAAGAAGGTGCTGAAATGTGGAGTCGAAAGGTTTGATGTGGAGATGAAGGGTGAGATGAGGAGATGAAGGAATGAGATGTGGAGAGGAAGGGCTGAGATGTGGACCTGAAGGGCTTAGATGTGGAGATTATGGGACGAGATGTGGAGAAGAACGGCTGTTATGTGGAGATGAAAGAGTGAGATGTGGAGATGAAGGGCTGAGGTGGAGATGAAGGGCTTAGTTGTGGAGATGAAGGGATCAGATGTGGAGACGAAGGGGTGAGATGTGGAGATGAAGGTTCAGAGATGTGGAGATGAAGGGCTGAGATGTGGAGATGAAAGACTGAGATGTGGGACGAAGGACTGATTTGTGGAGATGAAGGTGCTGAGATGTGGAGATGAATGATTGAGATGTAGAGATGAAGGGCTGAAACGTCGAGATGAAGGGCTGAGATTTTGAGATGAAGGGCTGAGATATGGAGATGAAGGAGCTGAGACATGGAGACGAAGGGCTGAGATTTGGAGACGAAGGTCCTTAGAAGTGGAGACGAAGGGCTGAGATGTGGAGATGAAGGTGCTGAGAGGTTGAGATGAAGGGGTGAGATGTGGAGATGAAGGTGCGGAGATGTGGAGATGAAGGGGTGAGATGTGGAGATGAAGGACTAAGATGTAGAAATGAAGGGCTGAGATGTGGAGGTGAAGCGCTGGGATGTCTAGATGAAGGGCTAAGATATGGAGATTAAGGTCCTGAGAGGTGGAGATGAAGGGCTGAGATGTGGAGATGAACGTGCAGAGAGGTGTAGATGAAAGGCTGAGATGTGGAGATGAAGGTCTGAGACATGGAGATGAAGAGCTGAGATGTAAAGATGAAGGGCTGAGATGTGGAGATGAAGGTGCTGAGATGTGGTGATGAAAGGCTGATATATGGAGATGAAGGGCTGAGATGAGGAGAAGAAGGGATGAGATGTGGAGATGAAGGGCTGAGGTCTGGAGATGAAGGTTCTGAGATGTGGAGATGAAGGACTGAGATGTGGAGATGAAGGTGCTGAGATGTGGATACGAAGGACTGAGATGTAGAGATGAAGGACTGAGACGTGGAGATGAAGGGCTGAGATGTGGAGTTGAAAAGCTGAGATTTGGAGATGAAGGTGCGGAGATGTGGTGATGAAGGGCTGAGATGTGAAAATGAAGTGCTGATACATGGAGACGAAAGTCTGAGATGTGGAGATGAAGGTGCTGAGAGGTGGAGATTAAGTACTGAGATGTGGAGAAGAAGGAGCGGAGAGGTGGGGATTAAGGGCAGATGTGGTGATGAAAATGCTGAGATGTGGAGATGTAGTTGCTGAGATGTGGAGATGAAGGCCAGATATGTGGAGATGAAGGGTTGATATGTGGAGATGAAGGGGTGATATGTGAAGATGAAGGTGCTGAGAAGTGGAGATGAAGAGCTGAGATGTGGAGATGAAGGTTCAGAGATGTGGAGATGAAGAGCTGAGATGTGGAGATGAAGGGCTGAGATGTGGAGATGAAAGGGTGAGATGTGGAGATATGGAGATAAAGGGCTGATGTGGAGATGATGGACTGAAATGTGGAGATGAAGGACTGAGATATGGAGACAAAGGGTTGAGATGTGGAGATGAAGGTGCTGAGATGTGGAGATGTAGGGCTGAGATGTGGTGATGAAGGCGCTGAGATGTGGTGATGAAGGTGCTGAGATTTGGAGATGAAGGTGTTGAGAGGTGGAGATGAAGGGCTGAGATGTGGAGATAAGGGGCTGACATGTGGAGATGAAGGTGCTGAGATATGGAGATGAAGGGCTGAGGTGTGTAGAAGAAAATGCAGAGATGTGGAGATGAAGGGCCGAGATATGGAGAAGAAGTTTCTGAGACGTGGAGATGAAGGGCTGAGATGTGGTGGTGAACGACAAAGATGTGGAGATGAAGGGCTGAGATGTGGAGATGACAGTCTGAGATGTGGTGAATATGGGCTGAGATGTGGAGATGAAGCGCTGAGTTGTGGAGATGAAGGTTCAGAGAGGTGTAGATGAAGTTTGATATGTGGAGATGAATGGCTGATATGTGGAGATGAAGGACTGAGACGTGGAGAAGAAGGTGCTGAAATGTGGAGTCGAAAGGTTTGATGTGGAGATGAAGGGTGAGATGAGGAGATGAAGGAATGAGATGTGGAGAGGAAGGGCTGAGATGTGGACCTGAAGGGCTTAGATGTGGAGATTATGGGACGAGATGTGGAGAAGAACGGCTGTTATGTGGAGATGAAAGAGTGAGATGTGGAGATGAAGGGCTGAGGTGGAGATGAAGGGCTTAGTTGTGGAGATGAAGGGATCAGATGTGGAGACGAAGGGGTGAGATGTGGAGATGAAGGTTCAGAGATGTGGAGATGAAGGGCTGAGATGTGGAGATGAAGGACTGAGATGTGGGACGAAGGACTGATTTGTGGAGATGAAGGTGCTGAGATGTGGAGATGAATGATTGAGATGTAGAGATGAAGGGCTGAAACGTCGAGATGAAGGGCTGAGATTTTGAGATGAAGGGCTGAGATATTGAGATGAAGGAGCTGAGACATGGAGACGAAGGGCTGAGATGTGGAGACGAAGGTCCTTAGAAGTGGAGACGAAGGGCTGAGATGTGGAGATGAAGGTGCTGAGAGGTTGAGATGAAGGGGTGAGATGTGGAGATGAAGGTGCGGAGATGTGGAGATGAAGGGGTGAGATGTGGAGATGAAGGACTAAGATGTAGAAATGAAGGGCTGAGATGTGGAGGTGAAGCGCTGGGATGTCTAGATGAAGGGCTAAGATATGGAGATTAAGGTCCTGAGAGGTGGAGATGAAGGGCTGAGATGTGGAGATGAACGTGCAGAGAGGTGTAGATGAAAGGCTGAGATGTGGAGTTGAAGGTCTGAGACATGGAGATGAAGAGCTGAGATGTAAAGATGAAGGGCTGAGATGTGGAGATGAAGGTGTTGAGATGTGGTGATGAAAGGCTGATATATGGAGATGAAGGGCTGAGATGAGGAGACGAAGGGATGAGATGTGGAGATGAAGGGCTGAGGTCTGGAGATGAAGGTTCTGAGATGTGGAGATGAAGGACTGAGATGTGGAGATGAAGGTGCTGAGATGTGGATACGAAGGACTGAGATGTAGAGATGAAGGACTGAGACGTGGAGATGAAGGGCTGAGATGTGGAGTTGAAAAGCTGAGATTTGGAGATGAAGGTGCGGAGATGTGGTGATGAAGGGCTGAGATGTGAAAATGAAGTGCTGATACATGGAGACGAAAGTCTGAGATGTGGAGATGAAGGTGCTGAGAGGTGGAGATTAAGTACTGAGATGTGGAGAAGAAGGAGCGGAGAGGTGGGGATTAAGGGCAGATGTGGTGATGAAAATGCTGAGATGTGGAGATGTAGTTGCTGAGATGTGGAGATGAAGGCCAGATATGTGGAGATGAAGGGTTGATATGTGGAGATGAAGGGGTGATATGTGAAGATGAAGGTGCTGAGAAGTGGAGATGAAGAGCTGAGATGTGGAGATGAAGGTTCAGAGATGTGGAGATGAAGAGCTGAGATGTAGAGATGAAGGGCTGAGATGTGGAGATGAAAGGGTGAGATGTGGAGATATGGAGATAAAGGGCTGATGTGGAGATGATGGACTGAAATGTGGAGATGAAGGACTGAGATATGGAGACAAAGGGTTGAGATGTGGAGATGAAGGTGCTGAGATGTGGAGACGATGGTGCTGAGATGTAGAGATGAAGGACTGAAAAGTGGAGACGATGGTCCTGAGATGAAGGTCTGAGTTGAGGTGATGAAGGGCTGATATGTGGAGATGAAGGGCTGAGACGAGGAGCCGAAGGGCTGAGGTGTTGAGATGAAGGTGCTGAGAGGTGGAGATGAAGTCCTGAGATGTGGAGATGAAGGTGCTGAGATGTGGAGACGTGGGGCTGAGATGTGGAGATGAAGGTGCTGAGATGTGGAGATGAAGGGCTGAGGTGTGGAGAAGAAAATGCAGAGATGAGGAGATCAAGGGCTGACATATGGAGATGAAGTTGCTGAGAGGTGGAGATGAAGGGCTGATATGTGGAGATAAAGGTGCAGAGAGGTGGAGATGAAGGGCTGAGATGTGGAGATGATGGTCTGAGATGTGCAGATGAAGGACTGAGATGTGGAGATGATGGACTGAGATGTGGAGATTAAGGGCTGGGATGCGGAGATGAAGGGCTGAGATGTGGAGATGAAGGTGCTGAGATGTGGAGATGAAGGTCTGAGATGTGGAGATGAAGGACTGAGATGTGGAGACGCAGGAGGGAGATGTGGGGATGAAGGGCTGAGATGTGGAGATGAAGGGCTGAGATGTGGAGATGAAGGACTGAGATGTGGAGATGAAGGGCTGAGATGTGGAGATGAAGGTCTGAGATGTGGAGATGAAAGTGTGAGATGTGGAGATATAGGGCTGAGATGTTGAGATGAAGGACTGAGATGTAGAGATGAAGGACTGAGACATGGAGATGAAGGGCTGAGATGTGGAGATGAAGGGCTAAGATGTGGATATAAAGGTTCTGAGAGGGGGAGATGAATGGCTGAGATGTGGAGTTGAAGGTTCAGAGAGGTGTAGATGAAAGGCTGAGATGTGGAGATGAAGGCCTGAGACGTGGAGAAGAAGGGCTGAGATGTGGAGACGAAGGGCTGAGATGTGGAGATGAAGGTTCTGAGATGAGGAGATGAAGGGTTGAGATGTGGAGATGAAGGTGCTGATATGTGGAAATGAAGGGCTGAGATCTAGAGATGAAGGTGCAGAGATGTGGAGATGAAGGGCTGAGATATGGAGATGAAGGGCTGAGATGTGGAGATGAAGGGGTGATATGTGCAGAGGAAGGTGCTGAGATGTGGAGAAGAAGGGCTGAGTTATGGAAATGAAGGTGCAGAGATGTGGACATGAAGGGATGACATTTGGAGATGAAGGAAGGGCTGAGATGTGGAGATGAAGGTGCGGAGATGTGGAGATGAAGGGTTGAGATATGGAGACAAAGGGCTGAGATGTGGAGATGATGCGCTGAGATGTGGAGATGTAGGACTGAGATGTGGAGATGAAGGTGCTGATATGTGGAGATGAATGACTGAGATGTGGAGATGAAGGAGCTGATATATGGAGATGAAGGGCTGAGATGTGGAGGAGAAGATGGTGAGAAGTGGAGATGAAGGGCTGAGATGTGGAGATGAAGCTGCTGAGATGTGGAGAAGAAGGTGCTGAGATGTGGAGACGAACGGCTCAGTTGTGGAAATGAATGGCTGAGATGTGGAGATGAAAGGCTGAGTTGGGGAGCTGAAAGGCTGAAATGTGGAGATGAAGGTCTGAGATGTGGAAATGAAAGACTGAGATGTGGAGATGAAGGTGCTGAGATGTGGACATGAAGGGCTGGGATGTGGAGATGAAGGTGCTGAGAGGTGGAGATGAAGGTGTTGATATGTGGAAATGAACAGCTGAGATGTGGAGATGAAGGTGCTGAGAAGTGGAGATGAAGGGCTGAGATGTGAAGACGATGGGTGGAGATGTGGAGATAAAGGTGCTGAGATGTGAAGACGATGGAATGAGATGTGGAGATAAAGAGCTGATATGTGAAGATGAAGGGCTAAGATGTGGTGTTGACGTTTCTGAGATGTGAAGAAGATGGGATGAGATGTGGAGATGAAGGTGCTGTGATGTGGAGTCGAAGGGATGATATGGAGATGAAGGGCTGAGATGTGGACATGAAGGGCTGAGATGTGGAGATGAAGGTACTGAGATGTGGAGATACAAGGCTGAGATGTGGAGATGAAGGTGCTGAGATGTGGAGATGAAGGTGCTGAGATGTGGAGATGAAGGTGCTGGGAGGTGGAGATGAAGGGCTGAGATGTGGAGACAAGGGGCTGACATGTGGAGATGAAGGTGCTGAGATGTGTAGAAGAAGGGCTGAGGTGTGCAGAAGAAAATGCAGAGATGTGGAGATGAAGGGCTGAGATATGGAGATGAAGTTGCTGAGAGGAGGAGATGAAGGGCTGAGATGTGGAGATGAAGGTGCAGAGAGGTGTAGATGAAGGGCTGAGATGTGGAGATGAAGGTCTGAGATGTGCAGATGAAGGACTGAGATGTGAAGACGATGGGTGGAGATGTGGAGATAAAGGTGCTGAGATGTGAAGACGATGGAATGAGATGTGGAGATAAAGAGCTGATATGTGAAGATGAAGGGCTAAGATGTGGTGTTGACGTTTCTGAGATGTGAAGAAGATGGGATGAGATGTGGAGATGAAGGTGCTGTGATGTGGAGTCGAAGGGATGATATGGAGATGAAGGGCTGAGATGTGGACATGAAGGGCTGAGATGTGGAGATGAAGGTACTGAGATGTGGAGATACAAGGCTGAGATGTGGAGATGAAGGTGCTGAGATGTGGAGATGAAGGTGCTGAGATGTGGAGATGAAGGTGCTGGGAGGTGGAGATGAAGGGCTGAGATGTGGAGACAAGGGGCTGACATGTGGAGATGAAGGTGCTGAGATGTGTAGAAGAAGGGCTGAGGTGTGCAGAAGAAAATGCAGAGATGTGGAGATGAAGGGCTGAGATATGGAGATGAAGTTGCTGAGAGGAGGAGATGAAGGGCTGAGATGTGGAGATGAAGGTGCAGAGAGGTGTAGATGAAGGGCTGAGATGTGGAGATGAAGGTCTGAGATGTGCAGATGAAGGACTGAGATGTGGAGATGATGGGCTGAGATGTGGAATGAAGTCTGAGATGTGGTGATGAAGGACTGATACATGGAGACGAAGGTGCTGAGATGTGGAGATGAAGGACTGAGATGTGGATATGAAGGGCTGAGACATGGAGATGTAGGACTGAGATGTGGAGATGAATGGGTGAGATGTGGAGATGATGGGCTGATGTTAGATGGAGGTGCTGAGATATGGAGATAAAGGACTGAGATTTGGAAATGAAGGGATGAGATGTGGAGATGAAGGGCTGAGATGTGGTGGTTAACGACTAAGATGTGGAGATGAAGGGCTGAGATGTGGAGATGACAGTCTGAGATATGGAGAATATGGGCTGAGATGTGGAGATGAAGCCCTGAGATGTGGAGATGAAGGGGCAGAGAGTTGTAGATGATGTTTGACATGTGGAGATTAATGGCTGATATGTGGAGATGAAGGACTGAGATGTGGAGACTATAGTTCTGAGATGTGGAGATGAAGGGCTTAGATGTGGAGAAGAAGGTGCTGAAATGTGGAGTCGAAAGGTTGTGATGTGAAGATGAAGGGTGAGATGAGGAGATGAAGGAATGAGATGTGGAGATGGAGGTCTGAGATGTGGAGATGAAGGTCTGAGATGTGGAGATGAAGGGCTGAGATGTGGAGATGAAGGGGTGATATGTGCAGAGGAAGGTGCTGACATGTGGAGAAGAAGGGCTGAGATACGGAAATGAAGGTGCAGAGATGTGGACATGAAGCGCTGAGATTTGGAGATGAAGGGCTGAGATGTGGAGATGAAGGTGCGGAGATGTGGAGATGAAGGGTTGAGATATGGAGACAAAGGGCTGAGATGTGGAGATGATGGATTGAGATGTGGAGATGAAGGAATGAGATGTGCAGATGAAGGTGCTGATATGTGGAGATGAACGACTGAGATGTGGAGATGAAGGTGCTGATATGTGGAGATGAAGGGCTGAGATGTGGAAGTGAAGATTGTGAGTAGTGGAGATGAAGGGTTGAGATGTGGAAATGAATGTGCTGAGATGTGGAGGTGAAGTTCCTGAGATGTGGAGACGATGGTGTTGAGATGTAGAGATTAAGGACTGAGATGTGGAGACGATGGTGCTGAGATATGAAGATGAAGGTATGAGATGTGGAGACGAAGGTCTGGGTTGTGGTGATGATGGGCTGATATGTGGAGATGAAGGGCTGAGTCGTGGAGACGAAGGGCTGAAATGTGGAGATGAAGGTCAGAGATGTGGAGATGAAAAAGCTGAGAGGTGGAGATTAAGGGCTGATGTGGAGATGAAGGTGATGAAATGTGGAGATGTAGTTGCTGAGATGTGGAGATGAAGGGCTGAGATGTGGAGATGAAGGGCTGAGATGTGGACATGAAGGTTCAGGATGAAAGCCTGACATGTGGAGATGAAGGCCTGAGATGTGGAGATGAAGGTGCTGATATGTGGAGATGAAGCGCTGAGATGTGGAGATGAAAAGGCTGAGAGGTGGAGATTAAGGGCTGATGTGGAGATGAAGGTGATGAAATGTGGAGATGTAGTTGCTGAGATGTGGAGATGAAGGGCTGAGATGTGGAGATGAAGGGCTGAGATGTGGAGATGAAGGACTGAGATGTGGAGATGAAGGGGTGATATGTGCAGAGGAAGGTGCTGAGATGTGGAGAAGAAGGGCTGAGATATGGAAATGAAGGTGCAGAGATGTGGACATGAAGGGCTGAGATTTGGAGATTAAGGGCTGAGATGTGGAGATGAAGGTTCAGAGATGTGGAGATGAAGGGCTGAGATATGGAGATGAACGTTCTGAGAGGTGGAGAAGAAGGTGTTGAGATGTGGAAATGAACGGCTGAGATGTGGAGATGAAGTTGCTGAGAGGTGGATATCAAGGGCTGAGATGTGAAGACGATGGGTGGAGATGTGGAGCTAAAGGTGCTGAGATGTGAAGACGATGGAAGGAGATGTGGAGATAAAGAGCTGAGATGTGGAGATGAAGGGCTAAGTTGTGGTGTTGACGTTTCTGAGATGTGAAGAAGATGGGATGAGATGTGGAGATGAAGGTGCTGAGATGTGGAGTCAAAGTGATGATGTGGAGATGAAGGGCTGAGATGTGGACATGAAGGGCTGAGATGTGGAGATGAAGGTGCTGAGATGTGGAGATGTAGGGCTGAGAGGTGGAGATGAAGGTGCAGAAATGTGGACATGAAGGGCTGAGATTTGGAGATTAAGGGCTGAGATGTGGAGATGAAGGTGCGGAGATGTGAAGATGAGGGTTGAGATATGGAGACACAGGGTGAGATGTGGAGATGAAGGAATGAGATGTGTTGATGAAGGGGCTGATATGTGGAGATGAACGACTGAGATGTGAAGATGAAGGTGCTGATATGTGGAGATGAAGGGCTGAGATGTGGAGGTGAAGATGGTGCGTAGTGGAGATGAAGGGTTGAGATGTGGAGATGAATGTGCTGAGATGTGGAGATGAAGGTGCTGAGATGTGGAGACAATGGTGCTGCGATGTGGAGATGAATGGCTGAGATGTGGAGATGAAAGGCTGAGATGTGGAGGTGAACGGCGGAAATATGGAGATGAAGGTCTGAGATGTGGAGATGAAAGACTGAGATGTGGAGATAAGGGCTGAGATGTGGAGGTGAAGTGATGATATGTGGAGATGAAGGTTCTGAGACTTGGAGATGAAAGGCTGAGATGTGGAGATGAAGGGTAAGATGTGGGGATGAAGGTACTGAGATGTGGAGATGAAGGGCTGAGATATGGAGATGAAGGTGCTGAGAGGTGGAGAAGAAGGTGTTGAGATGTGGAAATGAATGGCTGAGATGTGGAGATGAAGGTGCTGAGAGGTGGATATCAAGGGCTGAGATGTGAAGACAATGGGAGGAGAAGTGGAGATAAAGGTGCTGAGATGTGAAGACAATGGAAGGAGATGTGGAGATAAAGAGCTGAGATGTGGAGATGAAGGGCTAAGATGTGGTGTTGACGTTTCTGAGATGTGAAGAAGATGGGATGAGATGTGGAGATGAAGGTGCTGAGATGTGGAGTCGAAGGGATGAGGTGGAGATGAAGGGCTGAGATGTGGACATGAAGGGCTGAGATGTGGAGATGAAGGTGCTGAGATGTGGAGATGAAGGTGCTGAGAGGTGGAGATGAAGGCCTGAGATGTGGAGACGAGGGGCTGACATGTGGAGATGAAGGTGCTGAGATGTGGAGATGAATGGCTGAGGTGTGGAGAATAAAATGCATAGATGTGGAGATGAAGGGCTGAGATATGGAGATGAAGTTGCTGAGAGGTGGAGATGAAGGGCTGAGATGTGGAGATGAAGGTGCAGAGAGGTGGAGATGAATGGCTGAGATGTGGAGATGAAGGTCTGAGATGTGCAGATGAAGGACTGAGATGTGGAGATGATGGGCTGAGATGTGGAATGAAGGGCTGAGATGTGGTGATGAAGGATTGAGACATGGAGACGAAGGTGCTGAGATGTGGTGATGGAGGACTGAGATATGGAGATGAAGGGGTGAGATGTGGAGATGAAGGGCTGAGATGTGGAGATCAAGGTGCTGAGATGTGGAGATAAAGGACTGAGTTGTGCAGATGAAGGGCTGAGATGTGGAGATCAAGGTGCTGAGATGTGGAGATAAAGGACTGAGTTGTGCAGATGAAGGGCTGAGATGTGGAGATGATGGCCTGAGATGTGGAAATGAAGGGCTGAGATGTCGAGATGACAGTCTGAGATGTGGAGAATATGGGCTGAGATGTGGAGATGAAGCACTGTGATTTGGAGATGAAGGTGCAGAGAGGTGTAGATGAAAGGCTGAGATGTGGAGATGAATGGCTGATATGTGGAGATGAAGAACTGAGATGGGGAGACCATGGTGCTGAGATGTGCAAACGAAGGGCTGAAATGTGGACAAGAAGGTGCTGAAATCTGGAATCGAAGGGTTGTGATGTGTAGATGATGGGCTGAGATGAGGAGATGAAGAAATTAAATGTGGATATGAAGGGCTGAGATATGAAGATGAGGGTCTGAGATGTGGAGATGAAGGGTTGAGATTTGGACATGAAGGGCTTAGAGGTGGAGATTATGAGCTGACATGTGGAGAAGAACGGCTGTTATGTGGAGATGAAGGACTGAGATGTGGAGATGAAGGGCTGAGGTGGAGATAAAGGGCTTAGATGTCGAGATGAAGGTATCAGATGTGGAGAGGAAGGGCTGAGATGTGGAGATGAAGGACTGAGAAGTGAGATGAAGGACTGAGATGTGGAGATGAAGGATTGAGATGTAGAGATGAAGGGCTGAAAAGTCGAGATGAAGGGCTGAGATGTGGAGATGAAGGGCTGAGATATGGAGATAAAGGAGCTGAGACATGGAGATGAAGGGCTGAGATGTGGAGACGAAGGTACTGAGAAGTGGAGATGAAGGGCTGAGATGTGGAGATGAATGTGCTGAGAGGTTGAGATGAAGAGGTGAGATGTGGAGATGAAGGGGTGAGATGTGGAGATCAAAAGGGTGAGATGTGGATATGAAGGTCTGAAATGTGGAGATGAAGGGGTGATATGTGGAGATGAAGGACTGAGATGTAGAAATGAAAGGCTGAGATGTGGAGGTGAAGCGCTGGGATGTGGAGATGAAGGGCTAAGATATGGAGATTAAGGTCCTGAGAGGTCGAGATGCAGGGCTGATATGTGGAGATGAAGGTGCAGAGAGGTGTAGATGAAAGGCTGAGATGTGGAGATGAAGGGCTGAGACATGGAGATGAAGGGCTGAGATGTGGAGATGAAGGGCTGAGATGTGGAGATGAAGGTGCTGAGATGTGGTGATGAAGGGCTGAGATATGGAGATAAAGGGCTGAGACGAGGAGATGAAGGGTTGAGATGTGGAGATGAAGGTGCTGAGATGTGCAGATGAAGGGCTGAGATCTGGAGATGAAGGTGCTGAGATGTGGAAATGAATGGCTGAGATGTGGAGATGAAGGAGCTGAGATGTGGAGATGAAGGACTGAGATATGGAGACAACGGGCTGATATGTGAATATGAAGGCCTGAGATGTGGTGATGAAGGGCTGAGATGTGGATATGATGGGCTGAGATATGGAGATGAAGGTGCTGATATGTGGTGATGAAGGACTGAGATGTGGAGATGAAAGTTCTGATATGTGCAGATGAAGGACTGACATGTGGACATGAAGGTGCTTATATGTGGAGATGAAGGACTGAGATGTGGAGATGAATGTGCTGATATATGGAGATGAAGAGCTGAGATGTGGAGATGAAGGTGCTGAGAGGTGGAGATGAAGGGCTGAGATGTGGATACAAAGGCTGACATGTGGAGATGAAGGTGCTGAGATGTGGAGATGAAGGGCTGAGGTGTGGAGAAGAAAATGCAGAGATGTGGAGATGAAGGGCTTAGATATGGAGATGAAGTTGCTGAGAGGTGGAGATGAAGGTTCAGAGAGGTGTAGATGAAGGGCTGAGATGTGGAGATGAATGTCTGAGATGTGGAGATGATGGCTGAGATGTGGAATGAAGGGCTGAGATATGGCGATGAAGGACTGAGACGTGGAGACGAAGGTGCTGAGATGTGGAGATGAAGGGCTGAGATGTGGAGATGAAGGTCTGAAATGTGGAGATGAAGGGCTGAGGTATGGACATGCAGGGGTTAGATGTGGAGAATATGGGCCGAGATATGGAGAACAACGTCTGTTATGTGGAGATGAAGGACTGAGATGTGGAGATGAAGGACTGAGGTGGAGATGAAGGGCTTAGATGTGGAGATGAAGGGATCAGATATGGAGATGTAGGGCTGAGATGTGGAGATGAAGATTCAGAGATGTGGAGATGAAGGGCTGAGGTGTGGAGATGAAGGACTGAGATGTGGGATGAAGGACTGAGATGTGGAGATGAAGGTGCTGAGATGTGGAGATGAAGGATTGAGATGTAGAGATGAAGGGCTGAAACGACGAGATGAAGGGCTGAGATGTGGAGATGAAGGGCTGAGATATGGAGATGAAGGTTCTGAGACATGGAGACGAAGGGCTGAGTTGTGGAGATGAAGGTCCTGAGAAGTGGAGATGAAGGGCTGAGATGTGGAGATGAAGGTGCTGAGAGGTTGAGATGAAGGGGTGAGATGTGGAGATGAAGGGGTAAGATGTGGAGATGAAGGTGCGGAGATGTGGAGATGAAGGTGTGAGATGTGGAGATGTAGGTGTGAGATGTGTAGATGAAGGTCTGAGATGTGGAGATCACGGGGTGATATGTGGAGATGAAGGACTGAGATGTAGAGATGAAGGGCTGAGATGTGGAGGTGAAGGGCTGAGATGAAGGGCTAAGAAATGGAGATTAAGGTCCTGAGAGTTGGAGATGAAGGGCTGATATGTGGAGATGAAAGTGCAGAGAGGTGTAGATGAAAGGCTGAGATATGGAGATGAAGGGCTGAGATGTGGAGATGAAGGGCTGAGATGTGGAGATGAAGGGCTGAGATGTGGAGATGAAGGTGCTGAGATATGGAGATGAAGGGCTGAGATGTGGAGATTAAGGTTTAGAGATGTATAGATGAAAGGCTGAGATGTGGAGATGAAGGGCTGAGATGTGGAGATGAAGGCCTGAGGTGTGGTGACAAGGGTGCTGAGATGTGGAAATCAAGGGCTGACATGTGGAGATGAAGGTGCAGGGTGGTGTAGATGAAAGGCTGTGATGTGAAGATGAAGGGCTTAGATGTGGAGACTCTAATGCAGTACAACAGGAACTCAGAGCTCTCCTTTCTCACTTTCCCTTTCCAATCTCTGCTCAGATGACTGTTATGGGAGGAGCTACCATATGAGTAAGGTAACCCGAACTCCTGGCCATTATTGAGCTCTCCAGGGTGGGTGAGAAACCCCTGGAGGTTAGTAAAGATCTCCCCTTCAGGAGTTTTACAGGGGAAACAGTGGGACTGGTCTCTTCTGGTTGGTGGTGGAGCCCATGGAGAAGCAAGGGCCCCACTGCTGACAGAGGAAGGGTCTAGAAGCACTGGAGGCTGGGCGAGGAGTGACGTCCTCCCTGGGTCAGTTGCATCTTGTCCAGGCTGAACCTGAGGCCTAGCCCCGGTCCTGCCCTTCCTGTTGCAGACCTGTGTCCTGCGCTGTGCCCTGTGGGGCATGGGTGAACCTGACTCCAGTCCTCGCTTAACGTTAGGAGCACCTTCTGAGAGATGGGGCATCTGGAGGTCCCCCCTCTGTGAATGCCACAGTGTACTCATGCTAAGAGGGCCAGTGGTCACTAGATGACATCATCCTTCGGGACCACCCATGGGCATGCAGCCCATCCTTGGTCTGGTCACCATGTGGCTGTGTTGGAACATCCGAGCTCAGCTGAGGCGCAGGCTTTGCCCGGTGGGACCGTGGGTGGTCTGGATCTCACAGAACCTCGGAGCTCATGGCACTGTGGGTGGGGTGTTGGCCTGGAAGGTGGAGGAAGCCACACGTCCACCTATGGCTACTGTTGCGGCTGTTTATATCCACCCAGCCTGCCATCTTCACCAATGGTCACCCTGAGAGGAGGCATGGAAGACCCTTGGACGATCTCCAGGGCAAGGACGCTAATGGTCAGAAACTGCCAGAAGTAGATGCAGAGCTGGCCCAGGAGACCAGCGTCCTGCCTGGATGAGGACAGGGAGCCAAGAGCTGGGAAGCGACTGGGCCCAGGAACACTAAGAGGACACTGAAAAACTGTCCAGGCTGCAGCCTTCTTGGACCTGAGAAGCAGGGATTTTGTAAAACAAGTGGACTTTCCAAAGGAGCAGGTTTGAAAGACCCTTATTGAAGATCTCCAGGGAGAAGCCCCAGAAGGAAGAGGACCCTCTCCAATGAAGGGAGTGAGGGACGTGGGGCTGGAGACAGTGTCACCCATGTGAGACAGGAAGGGGTGAGGGACATGGGGCTGGAGACAGTGTCACCCATGTGAGAAAGGAAGGGGGTGAGGGACGTGGGGCTGGAGACAGTGTCACCTCTGTGAGAAAGGAAGGGGGTGGAGGACGTGGGGCTGGAGATAGTGTCACCCATGTGAGAAAGGGAGGGGTGAGGGACATGGGGTTGTGACCATGTCACCAATGTGAGAAAGGCAGGATGCCACCACTTGGCGTCAGTCTGCCCGCAGGCCAGCAGGGTACAGGAGCAGAATGGTGGCCCTCTCCCATGCTGTCCAAGCCCTTCTTTGTGTCCCATGCACAGATGAGAACTTGGGGAGGCATGGTGAGGTGCCAACAGTCGCCATCATCTCACGGTGTCAAGGAACGCAAGCTTGTCTATGGTCCCTCCCGTAACCTCTGTCTCTCGGCTGTGCTGCGTCCAGTCGCTGTGAGGAAAGATGGTGCAATGAAGGGAAGACCCCAGGCTCTCCCTGCAGCAAGTGAATGCCCGTGACCTGCAGGTGTTGTGGCATCTCCAAACACAGGGGGCTCTAATGAGTGGTGTGTCCTGGGCCCCTGCAAGGGAGTTTTGAGACAAGGCTAACTGTCACCTAGTGCCACAGGATTATGACATGGAGCCAAATGCTCACATTCTAAGTTCCTGACTATATTAACTAGGGATGTGATGGCCTTGTGGTACTACCCAGTCACCGCTGTGCTCAGTGACCAAGGGTTGTGCCTTGTGCACTGCAGTCTTCCGTGCCTCTTATTTCCCCTCTAATGGCTATCCCTGGTATCCTGTCCAGAAGTGGGTGGGGACAGCAGGCAACAGAACCAGAACACAGGGTGCTGTTCTCTTCTGCAGCAGCTCCTGGGGATGGTGTGAGAGGACACGAGCCCACTGGCTGAGATGGCCTTTGAAGGTTACCTTGATTTGTTTCTCCATGTTTCCTTCCTCTCTTCCACCCCAGCCTTCCTCACGTCCAGCCACAGCACACAGGCATACACACATACACACGTGCACACACACATACACCCACCTACCACATACAGGCACATACACACATACACACGCCCACCCACTGCATGCAGGTGCATATACACACACATGCACACACACTGCATGCAGGTGCACATACACACCACACCACCCAGGCACACACACGCATGCACACACATGCATGCACACACACACGCATGCACACACACACACCACACACTCCCTTGCAAGGCACACCGAGGGCAGGTTCGATTCTCCAGGATCCCTTTAAGACGTAGAGAAATCTTGGAGAACAGCACCACACACACCCTCCAGCTCAGAGTGTGCCCTGCATCCACCACTAACCAGAAGTTTGGCCTTGGACATGTGACTCGTTGCCTCTGTGCCTCACTTTTCTCCCGTGAGTGAAGGTTGGCTTGCTGCCTGCTTGATTTTCCTTCCAACTCTGTGGAGCCCCTAGGAGCTATGAGTCCTGTGCCTGCAGGGCGTGAGGAGTACTCCTGCTCACGCTCCAGCAGCTGGAGAGGATTAGTCACAAATATTAGAAAGGTCTGCGGCCCAGCTTTGGGGATGAGATGCTGGCCACGGTATTTCCATGAGCACCGCTAGGCTGATCCACCGTGGAAATGGCCGATGACTCACCAGAGCCACCCAAGGCTGGGCTGGAGGCGGTGCACGGAGAGGCCAGGACCTACCCAGGGAAGGGGCATGTGTCTACCATGAAGGACCTGGGACCCCGGCACAAGTTTCCTGGAAAAGTCAGCCAAGGTGTGAGCCACTCACTAAGCTCAATGCTCAGGATTGGATCTGAAATTTCACCAGATGCTTTTCAATCAGTTACGTGAGTTACTCAGACACGTGCAGGTCTCAGCTGTCTTCCCAGTTCCCAGCAGTGAGGGTGCCTTCTGCTCCTCACCCTGGGACAGCCATGAAACAGGCGCAGGCAAGGACAGCAGCCGTGTTGAGGGCCCAGCAGGGGACAGTCCGTCCTGAAAGAAGAGAAGCACCCTTTGGATTTGGATTCTTTCCAGCAGTCATTGTTCTTAGATCCCTGGCAGGGGGCAGGGATGTTTCCCCAACTAGGGGGGAGTGCCCTCTAACCTGGGTGCCGTGGGAGCTCCCCCTCTCCCGACACCCTCTAACCTGGGTGTTTCCTCTCAGCTTATCTGGGACTGCATTTATACGAGTAAAAATAAGGAAAAAAAATACGAGGCATCCTTTAAGTACACAGGCATCAACTTCTTGCTGTACAGCTCTGTTCAACCAAATAGTTCACACTTTTGTGAAAGTATCACATAATATAGGGAGGACATGTGTACGTATGTGTGCACGTGCTTCTTCGAGGCTTTGAACATTCGAGTCCCTCCAAAATTCATTTTGACACTTAATGGCCATTGCAATAGTCTATGAGATGGGACTTGGGGTGATTAAGTAATGAGGGCTTCACCCTAATGAATAGGATCTGTGCACTTCAGAGTCTTCAGAGAGCATGTGGCCCTCCCAGCTCTGCTGCCACACACAGACACCAAGAAAGACATCCTCCTCGAGGGTGGGTCCTCTCCGAACACCCCCCTGCCGGCACCTTGACTGGGGCCTGCAGCCTCAGAACCCACCGAAATGACTTCTTTCCCTACACACACTGCCTAGCCTCAGGGGTTTTCTAGGGGCAGCCAGAATGGACGGAGGTGTTTGCATGCATTTTTCTTGAGGAAAGTGAGGAGGGAAAGGGAAGAAGCTGTGTTTGATTACGAGTGGCTTTCTGTATCCTAAATAAAGATCTAGATTTTTTTTGTTAGTTTATTTTCCATAAATTCCATCCCTTAAAAAACAAAAGAAGTACATCCTAATTTCAGAAATGACTTTTTAGTTCAGTTATGCAGTTCTGTGTTGAAAATGCAAAAACATGATTTCCAATATTCTTTACTCAAGCACAAGCCCGTGATTTTGATACCAAGGAGTCTGCAATAATCATTTGCACCAATTCTTTAGCTTTGGTAAAGAGCTGGCACTGGTCACATTGGTAGCTTGACTTGGTGCCCTTTTCTTGGCAGAAGAGACGTGGCTAATTAAGAGTGTGTCTGCCAGCTTCCTGCAGATCTGGGACGCTTATCAAACCTTTAAATCAACTTCTGAAGGTCTGACTTCTTTGCCGTTGGCTCCATTTTGCTCAGAGAGAGCTCTCCTTCATTAAGGCTACAACCCGGTGTTTGAGCTTCTTCCCTCCAGTTCAGTGGCCCACTTCACAGATACTCCTCTCTAGCCAGGGTATCCCCTGGTTCCTTTTTGGGGGTTGGGTACTGTGGATTGAACCCAGGGGACTTAATCTCTGAGCCACATCCCCAGTCCTTTTTACTTTTTATTTCGAGACAGGGTCTCACTAAGTTGCTCAGGTCCTCACTAACTTTCTGAGGCTGGCTTTGAACTTTCGATCCTTCTGCCCCAGCCTCCCAAATCGCTGAGATTACAGGCGTGTGCCACCACACCCAACCATTTCTAGAAATATCCCACACCCAAATTGTTGATCTGCCACACACGTGCTGCTGACGGACTGACGTCAGATGGAATCCCTTTCTGGGATGGGGAATGAATTCCTATTAACACCTGCCCCGGCTGGCATCTGGTAGACCATGCTGGCCGTGAATCCTCGACTGTGAAGTCCCCTGAGTGGGGCCCGGCCACGGCGTTCCTCTGACACAACGGAGCCGCACTAATGATGTGCTGATATGAACCCTGGTCCCTAAAGCTTTTCTGTTCTGTTCCTGCTGTGGGTTGAACACCGGCCCCTCCCAGACCTGTGACAAAATGCAGCTGCCACTTTTACAGTACCACTAGGTGACGAGGCCATGAGGTATTGACGCCATTGTAGAAGGATGAGTTTGTCCTCTCTCTCCCTATTTCTCCTCCACCCTGTTAGGATGGAGCAGGAAGGCCCTTGTCACGTTCTGGCCCCTTGATACTGGACTTCCCAGTCAATGAGTGATCTTTATAACAGGTGCCACTCTGGGATCAAAACGCTCAGCTTACCAAGTCACCGAGAGCAAACTCAAAGTCTTCACGGTGGCCCTTCAAGAGCACATAAAATTTATGAAGTACAAAGAGTCCTAATTTTGTAAATACACAAATACACAATCGCAACACCAATGTGTGTTCTCACGGCATCTATTCCAGAATTTAACAGCTATGTTAAAATCGTATGACCTCTAACACAAGGATAACTGGAAACTCCCCAAATACTTATAGTTAAAGGACACTCCTTCAGGAAACTTGTGTCAAAGAGGAGGTCTCCAGAGAAATCAGAAATCATTTTAACTGAATAAAATGTTCCTTTCTCTTTTCTTTTTAAAGCAATTGCGACAGGATTGGTGGTGTTATCTCTTTAAATGCTTGGTACTCCTGCAATGATTTCCATCTAGAGTTTTGTTTTTCCTAAGGATTTTTGGCTGCAAACTTGATTGGCAGGTACAAGACTAGTCAGGTTGTCTATTTCATCCTGGGCGAACTTTACTGTGTTCATTGTTGACTTTTTCTACCTTCTCGGGAATGGCTCCTTTCCCCTAAATGTGAAATTCCTTGTAGATAGTTGCTGTCAGTGTTTTACCAGCCCCCTCCCCCGGGGTCAAGAACAATTTTAGAGGAGGAAAAGTTTATTAGGGACTCAGTTTCGGATGGCCCGCTCCATTTTTCTGGGCCCGAGGGAGGAGGCAGCATCATGGCAGAAGTGTGTGGGCGGAGGAAAGTGTCTAAGGACATGGCACAGGAACCAGAGAGAGTGCTCCACTCAGCAGGGACCAAATAGATACCTCAAAGGCACAGCTGCAGGGACCCACCTCCTCGGCCACACCCTACCTGCCTACAGCTACCACCAGGTTAATCCATTCAAGTGGATTAGCTCATTGATTAGGTTGAGGCTCTCAGTTCACCTCTGAAGTTTCTTTCATTGTCTCACACATGGGCTTTTGGGGGACACCCAATATCTAAACCATATCAGTTAATATATTTGGGGGGGGCAGTGCTGGGGATCTAACCCAGGACCTCACACATGCTAGGCCAGCACTCCAGTACTGAGCCGTACCCCAGCCAGTACCCCCGTTCTTATGTCTGTGAGTGTCTCCTGATATGCCCTCTTCACTTCTTGATAGTAGTCGTTTGTTCCATTTCTTTCTTTATTTGTAACTCTGACCAGAAGCTTATCAACTTTATTAATCTTTCAAGAATCAAGGATTTTTTTTTCTGTTTTTCTGTTTTCAATTTCATTCGTGATCTTATTTGTATTATTATAACATTGAGAAGATTCTTTTTTTCCTGTGAGTTTTGGAGTGTTTTCTCCCTCTTCTTCTTCTGGCTTCTTGATGCAGAAGTCTAAGATGTGAAATCTTTCTTCTTTTCTCCTGAAACTGTCAAGTGCCATAATCTTCCCCAGGCACTGCTTTACCTATGTCCCACAAGTTTTGGAAATTTTATTCAGTTCAAGTATTTTCTACTTCCCCTTGAGACTTCCTCTTTGACCCATGGATTTGGGGGAAGGTTGTTGCTAACCTCCAAGTAAGTGGAGATTTTCGGTGATCACTCTGTTGGAGTCTGTACGATTTCAACATAATTGCTGACTTTCTGAACGGCCCCGTGGGAACCCCATGTTCGTCTGAGCTCCGAAGTCCAGTAGTCATACTGCATCCCGTTCAATGTCAGCTTTCTGGTCTCAGAGAATCAGAGCCGTCTGGTCTTCATGAGCACCATTTCTGAACTCAGCCACCCCTGGTCCCTGCAGTGTTTTCTGTGTAAGATTCAACACCTCTGATGGTTATTTGATGCTGTGCCAAGTTCTGGTATAGCTATTGCTCCCAATTTACTTCATATTCCTTCCTACTAAGGCCTCTGCTCTGTGTGAAATGTCCCTCCGTTCCCCAAAAACAACAGCTCAAAGCAGGAGCCTTGGCCTCTTAGCTACCACACAGGGACTGTGCGCTACCTGGCCTGATGCTCCTTCTCCTGGATCCTCCCTTGCCTGAAACCTACCACTTTTTCATTGAGTGCTTAATTTTTCCTCTTCCCTTTTGAACTCCTTTTGGCTGTTCATGACCACTCCCCAGTGGAAAATTTAATGGTGCTAAACCAAAGTAAAATTTCCAGTCTACTCAGATGGTATGTTGTCAGCTGCTTGACAATCGTCCATTCTGCATCAGACCGTTCATTATGGTAAGAGAGTTGATGGTCATACATTGTGCATCAGACCATCTGGTAAGAGAGTTCACTGCATGTAGCTCCCCCCTCCCTCCCCAACCCCCATGAAAGCTTTTGGCTCTTCTCTGCTCTTGATTTAGTGAGTATTTCCCAGAAAATCCGACGTAGCTGGTTCGTTAGCCGGAGTCTTTGCTGGGTAAGAGAGGAGCCTTTCTCAGTTGTGTGTGTGGTGTGCGCACCAGAGTCCAGTTCCAACGGGGAGAAAGGGCCCTGTCTTCTGAAGGTTGGGAGACCACATGCCCTGGTGGCTCCTACCCACCCCTGGGGAGGGCGGATTCCCCACCTGAAGCCCAGGGGTGACCACACCCAGCCCTGCCGCTGGACAGGAGAGACAGCACTTCACAGGACCCACTGCTGGGGTGGAGCACTGCACACCACTCAGGACCCCAGGACCGCTGCACTGGAGCAGAGCTGCGGCAATAGGGAGGGGCCTGTCCTGTGGGAGGGTGTGACTGGCTCAGTCACCCTGGAGGGTGGGACCACAGCCAGGGGAGCTCTCCTGTGAGGATGGCATAAGGCCTGGGGCGAGGCTCTGGGCCCTTCGATGCTCCAAGACCCATCAGCCCTGAGTCTGAGAAAGGAGGCTGACCAGCTTCATCCACTGCAGGACGTGGCGAGCCCCTGAGGCGCCCCCAGGAGGGGACAATGGCACAGCTTTCGCAGACAGTTTGTGCACTAGGGTTTAAGGAAGCTGTGGAAAATGCTGCCTCAGAAGACAGACAGGCAACGTGGGGACTAAAATGGTCACTCACAGCTGCAGGGACACCCATTTAGTTCAATATCGTCATCGGAAGTTTTGTGACGTAACCAAATACTGTCACCCGCTGCTTAGCCAGCTAAACCCTCCTTCGCTGGTTGTTTTATTTGAAAGTTCCATTATCATTTATGCTTAGACTCAAGGTCTGTTTTCAGAAATGTACCTTCTCTATTAAATGATATGGATGACACGAGTACTGTAAGGACAATTTTCTGAGATCACGCTTCACGTATTTCAATTGGATACAACCTGCAAGTAAAATTATGGGGTCAGTTAGAGGAACTAAGATGAGAGGAAAACCACGCTGATTGCAAGACTCTGCAAGTGTTCAGGGTAACTGGGGCCATCGTCACGTAGAAAACAGCTCATCCACCCAACGGGGCTGTCAGTTTGAGTGACCTTAACACACACAGGGGTTGCCCACCGACCCCATAAAGCCATGTGGCACCTTTATTCTGCCCTCACGCTGAACAGGTGCACATCATGGGGGAAAGGACCTATGGGGCACAGAATCGGTGAAGGCTGGTGGATCCTTCGCTGGCTCCTTCCTGTGTCCCTTCTCGCTGCCTCGCTCCTTCCTGCCTTTGCAAGTCAGCTCCTCCGCATCCCACCCCAGGCCACCTCTCTCCCCTTTTAGGATCGCTTGGTCCTGGCCTGGCCCCTTGGTCCTGGCCTGCTTTAAGGCGCCAGCCCTAGTTTCCTTTGTCCATACAGTTTCTGGACACTTCAGAGAGATCCTCAGCAACATTCGACGGCAGACTGAAACACATCCTTCTTTCCACTGAGAATTTTGTTTCAGAAACTCACTTGTGGAATATAATTGCAGCCAATAGTATATCAGTTAGTGTACGGATATTAGGAACCTGTGTGTCAGATGAAACAGTTCATGGGTTAAAAAACGAGCACACAAACAACTGGAGTCTAAAGCCATTGGTATGCTTTGGGACTCACAAGAGCATTTTGCTTTATCATGCCTTTTCCATAATTCTTGTAGGGACAAACGAGGCAAGGCACCGAAGACAGCAGGAAACATATTTGGCTGCAGCCAGGTTCAGAGGGTACAGCCTTTGCTGTAATCAATCAATTATCTGAGTTTTATACCCAGCATGTAAGGGGAGGGGCTCAGAAGTTCATAGTCTGCAGAAGTTCACATAAAAGCAGCTTTTTCTTTTACTGTTCTGGTCAAGTAAACTCTTCAAGGACAACACCTGAGAAGGGGAGAGCTTCTTCTCCCCTTTCTTTCCTCCCCCGCGCCAGCTGTTACCTTGGAGCCCAATTATAACTTATCTTCAAAATGTAGACATCTCTGTGAAGCCCAGCTCAAGGCCAGAGGCCTTGTTTGCACATTTCTTCAAAGTACTATACTGGATACGTTTGTGAAAACTAGTAAGGGGTATCCAGCACCTGGAGTGCTGGTATCTTCTCGGCCAGTGGCCAAGTAGAATAGGGTGACATGAAAATAGGAAGTTTATCTACATTGGACTCTTTTGCAGAGACTCTTTTGCTGACAGTCCCAAAATCAGCCATGGTGAAGAGGGCTTTTCTGTGGAGAAAGGGGGTGCCCACTTCATAATAAGGTCATGGAATTTGCCAGAACTGAAATCAACTTAGTATCTTAGTTGATGATAAAGAAGAGTCCAAACTTATTTTTCCTTTAATAAAGTTATTTGATGCCTTACGCCACAAACAGTAAATTACTATTTTATGACTTAAAAAATTAATCTGAACTTAACCCACATTAGGAAAACATGCACATCCCAGCGGAACTGGGACCACCCTGCGGAGCCAGAGTGGGAGGGCGGGCGGGGCGGGAGGAAAGAGCAGGACGAGGTGTTGGGAACCCAGGGTGGATCTAGAGTCAGACGCACCCTGTGAGTCACGCTGGCAGTGTCTGGGTCCTGGGAGACCCTCCTGGCCTCCTGGACTCTCCCAGGAACTTGGCAGGAGCTCCACTCTGTCTGAGGGAGTCTCCAGTCCCTGACCACAGGCAGGAGAGCACACACCGTCCGAGGAACAGGCCAGTGGGAAGCCCTGGACCAGGGCAGACAGATCAGGGCTCTCAGAACCTCCAGCCCTGCTGCCCAAAGCTGTGCAGAGGACACCTCTGGCCACAGGTGGGCCTCAGTGCCGCCCTGGTGGAGATGGACCCGGGGGCCCACGAGTCGCTCCAGACAAGCTGTCCCTGTGCCAGGTCCCACCCGCTGACCTCCAACCAGGTGCCTGACCGTCCTGCTTCTTGTTCCTCACTGTTAGATGGGTCACAGATGTGGGAAGGACATGGAAGCCATTACCTGGACCACAGGACACACGCCATGGGTCCCCTCCATTGTCTCAGTACCTAGTACTCATCTCATCCCCAAACCCCTTGAGGCACTTCTGGGTGGGATGAAAGGGTGTGGACAGGGAGCCAGGCCCTGGAGGAGCCTGCCGGTGTCCAGGGAGGAGAGACCCTAGGGGGGCTCTGCTCTTCTTCACCTTCACTGAGGTGATTCGTGACAACATTCAGCCCCACTAAAACATTTTTAGGGTAGAATTGTTTGTTCTAATTGTGTATTAAAATGACTTCGTATCAGGATTAGGCTGTGGAATCATTTTAGAGTTAGTTTTTCCCTCGGTAGGGTACCTAAAAACTAGGTTTTGCTTAGAAAAACATTAGAGCAACTGGAAAATCTCCTGAGCCACCCTCAGGTTGCAGCCAAGTCAGCTTCAGGTATATCTGCATCAAGATGCGGGCTCTTGACCTGAGCCTCCAGGGTCCCTGGTCACATGGAGCCTGATATTTTATGGTAGAGCAATTAGACTCGGTGCCCTTTCCTTCCTGAAAGAAGGACGTGTGATGTACCCAACATTTAAGATGAGTCTTGTCTCCTTGATGGTGGGGTAAACTGTGAAAGCCTGTTTTCTTTAAATTCTTCTATTTTAAAATAGACGTTACTTTTTGATTTCTTTCTGTGATTTTTTTTTCTCATATATCTCAACACATGAGCAGCTTCTGTATTTAAAGGGTAGAACAGAGTTGTTTTATTATTATTCTACAACTAAAACCTTGTGCTTATGAAGTACGTGAAACATTTCATATCAGAATCTCATCATTTTAATTTTGACAGCTACTTGTAGCCAGTTGCTGCCAATTTTCTTTTAGAACTAGAAACAACACGGAACCCCACACACTTAGAAGGACAAAAAAAGTCCATCTAAGTTGAGACTCATGAAGCTTTTTACAGTGGATTTCAAAATCTAGGCATTGTACAATGTAAGTTTATATGCCTATTATAATATGACTTGAAAAGAACGAGAATGTGAATTCAAGTTGTTAGATGCGAAACCTCAACAGGCGTTCTGAAGAGCAGCTGTCTGCCATTTTTAACCTTTTCCTGTCATTTAGGAGCCTGAAATTCAATTTTTTGTTTTTCTCTCAATACAATATTTTATTTCACTGCATTGACTTTGGAAAAGCGTTTGCTTATTCATTTATATTTTTTAAAACCACTTATAAGTACAGTGGCTTCTGTGCGTGAGTGTTGTGTCAGGGGCTTTGGCCACCAAGGTTCTCAGCCCTGTAGAAAACTGCAGAGGAAGGGGGAGGGGACCAATACAGAAACAGGACAACCACCAACAGTGGGTGGACCCCATGACTGCAAGACCCTGCAGTGCCATCCCCAGATTAAGTGAAGCCACTTTTACAGCTGCTTTCTTGACACTTTTCTGATCTTTAAATTTTAAAATTCTTGGGATTGTGTTTAAGCATTTGGTGTCATTATATACCTACCTCTGTTTTCCAGAATCAATAGGATGGAAATAGGGTGGGTGTGTGCATGTGTGGGTGTGTGTATGTGTGCACATGTGTGTATGCATGTGTGTGTGTCTACACGCTCATGTGTGTGTGCATGAGTGTGTGTGCGTGCATGCGTGTGTGATTGCTGCTGGTTCCTGGAAGCCATGCATGGTGTGGGAATGGAGACCATGCCAACATGGATATCCAGGCAGAGCAAGAGAAGAAAGGCTTCTGGGTGGGGGGACAAGAACTTCAGTGCCTCACACGCGGTTCCCCAGGACCTGAGACTACTCAATGCTTGCACAGGGCTGTACAAAACTCCAGGTCCTCCTGTCTTCATAAAGCTCAATGAATTCTCACTAAGCTGTGGTTCTCTCATGTCCCTGACACAATCAGAAAATTCGTCCAAGCTAGAAAAAAATGTTTTTAAAAACCAAGTGTGTGAACTTTCAATCCTCGCCCGAGGTCTCCCAGGGCTGACTCCCGTGATGTCCACAGTGCAGAATCCTACAGCTGTTAAATGCCCGGGGCTTCACCAAAGTCCATGTGAAATTGTAGAACTGTGGATCTATATAGATAGTTTCTGCCAATAGAACAGACAGCTTCACAATTAATAATTATGATTATTTTCTAGCTAAGCGTTCTTATCCTTTTGTAAACAGCATGGTTCTAGCATGTTCTTTCAGTGTTCGTCATGCACACAGGTTCCCTCTTCACTGAGGTCACATTTTGGTGTGCCACTATGACATATACATTGGTGGTGGTGGGGATCGAACCTGGAGCCTTGTGCATACGAGGTGGGTGCTCTACCAACTGAGCTACATCCCGCCCATACATTCTTATCTTTGCACCCAAGTCTAACGCTACCCTTTGAAAACCTACCCTTCAGCTCTCAGAGGCTCCCAGGACCCCAGGCAGGCTTGCCAGAGTCAAGTGAGGCTGCTTCAGTGTGGCCTCAGTCCCCAAAGTGAACCTCAGCATGGCCTCTGTCTGTGGCCTGAACCTCAGTGTACCCACCATCTGTGGCTTGAACCTCAGTGTGGCCTCCGTCTGTAATCTGAACCTCAGCTTAGCCTCCATCAGGATGTGAACCTCCTCTTGTTTCTCAGGTTATGGAGAAAGCAGAGTAGCTGAGCCTTGCTTGGCTTTTCAGAACATAAAATTTTGTTTAGAAAAACGAAATCTGAGTGGATATAGACAGTTGTAAATGATTTGCAGAAGGACAATTTTCTTGTGCTTCAAGTCAAAGCTCAATGGTTCAATCAAACACATCACAATTTTGTAAAAAGTTGGCTCATTTTTTTTTTAAAAGATGTAACTTTTTAAAAATGTATTTTTAATTTTTTGATGGACCTTTGATTTATTTATATGCGGTGCTGATAATTGAACCCAAGGCCTTACACATGCCAGGCGGGTACTCTACCACTGAGGCACAGCCAAGTGCCATTTTTGATGCATTTATTTGTAGGAAAGGGAAAAATCTTGTGAAACTTACTGCCAAATATTTTTATATTAAAACATGTGTCGGGGCTTTTTAGCCCTCATTCCCTCCTGACCTGCGGGAGAGATGGGGAGAGCACGCCCCGACTAGGACGAGCCAAGAAAGGAGAGGGCCAACTGACCGCCCGCACCCAGACCTCCCTCGCAGGAGGACAATCAGATGCTTCAGGGAGACCAGTCAAGGCAGGAGCTCGTTTATTGAGGAAGTACACACAGCTAATATAATGTACAGGAGCCAATCAAGATAAAGGTCAGCAGGATGGGGAGAGTTCACATGTACACCCATCCTACAGGCCGCCATGGGAGACATGAGCTGTCCACGAGGACGGAAGGGTTCTGAGCCTCTCCTAGAGGTGGTCCGATTTTTCGTCACAACCCACAGTAACACCTTCTGGCTGATTGCTAGGCGCTATCTTAGCCATGTGTGGCCCCAAGACCAGGAAGTGAGCATCAGTCTGCAAGTTAGGTTCCCTTTTCTCTATCATAGGTTTCTATTTCTCTGATGTGACGTGCCCTACAAACATGAACTTGGCTTTTTCTCTGCTGAGATGATAAATTTATCTTAGAATTCTTAAGAGGTAAGATAAAATTTTTTCTTTTTCTTTTTTCTTTTTTTTAACCTTTTCTGTCCTGGTTGACAGGAGAGATTCTGTGCTTTATTGGAGTAATCGTCCCTTGGTGGCCCTTTGAGGCATTAACCAGTTTTATGTCTAAGAAGGACCTCTGTCCTCGTATAAATGTTGTGGCTTCTCAAGTGCTTTTCAGATGGTTCATGGCATCTCACTGACTCCCTCTTTCATTAATGAGAAATAAAACCTTTGATGACGCATGCTCATTTCGCATTTGCCTAAGACCCTTGATTTCCCATTTTTGAAGGCTGTACGTTAACATTTTATGGCTAATGAAGAACTGATGCATTGACTGAGAAGGAATTACATTCTGCATTTCCTGCATTCGAAGCAGGTCCCAGCCTGAGCCAGGTTCAGGTCATGCCCTGCACTGGGCAAAGGGCAGGTGGGGAGACGGTCCAGCAGCCTGAGCAGCAGGGCCACCCAGCCTCTGCTGAGGCCGTACAAATGGGGATGAGGGCCATAGAAGCCACAGGTGGCACCTTCTGAAGAACACAGGTCACTCATCAAGTGACAGGAGACATTGTGAGTGAGGTCACATCATATACTCTCAGGACTGCCAGACACACTCAAATGAATTTTATGGGGCTGGAAGTTTCCTAAGGGTGTGTGAAGGTGGACCAGACAAATGCTACTTCTAAAATGTACTCTTAGATTGATGAACTCAAAAAAGGATTAGAGGTAGCAAGATTTTGTAATCAATCCCTTGACATGAGTTATAGCAAAATGTGCCAAGTGTCCCCTAAGGGGCACTGACGTAAGAATTGGGACCTGGTCGTAGGATGCCTCTTGGCTGGAAGGTGTGTGGAATCTCTGCAGAGACGGGGTATTCCCATGGGTTTGGTTTACCTCCGGCAAGTCTTTCTCACTCACCGAATGACTGTAAGGCTTTCTCAGTACTCTGAGATCCAGCTTCTCATCTGTGCAAAATGGAGCCGACTTCCTGACCGTCCCAGGATTTCACAGAATCCCACAAGTACCCACGAGCTTGTCCCATGCCACCTGAAACATGGTGGTAGCCAGTGCTGACATCTCACTTACAACGAGCTCAGGACGGTTGTAAGTGTTCTTTACGCACAACCTGCTCAATCCTCATGACAGCCGTGAGGATGTGACGGTCTCCTCTCCGTGTTGGAGACGAGGGGACTCACCTGAAGTCCTGCCCTTCTTTCCTGGTGAACCAGGATCTGAACTGTCAACCTGTCTGCAGGTCCTGCAGTTCCACATCTCACTGTGCTGCGATGACAGGACTGCCCCTCAGCACCTCCTGACGACCTCTGAGACGGTAACAGTGCTATTTCTGCTGGTGTCCTGTCCCCAAGGGAATATGGTGGGGACAGGAGATATTGCTATCTGAGGGACAGCAGAGTCACGCTTGGCTCACAGAGCCAGGACCTCATCAAGGGGGTTTTGTGATCTTTAACCTTCTGCCATTGGGATTATGTCAGTAGGCTTTACAGTGTTCCCCGATATAAAGCTGCATAAAATTGAATGGGGCCTTTTTTTTTTAACAAAAATTGCACATATTTATTATACAAATGGTGGGCTTCACTGTGCCTTGGCGCAGTCTTCCCACTGACGTACATTTGCTTTATAATCTTGTGCATGCGGTGGGAGGTGTGGAAGCCTGATCCCATATTTCGTGGATTTAGAAAAACACTTCTCCTGAATTCCTATCTTAACATGGGCATTTTCTTTTGGAGCCAGGGATCCAGTTTGGGGATCACAGGGTGACTTAGTCGAAGGGCCTATCACATGACTGCCAAATGTCGGAGTCACAGCCCTCGGTCCAGCTGCCCAGCGCAGAGCTCAGGAATGTGTGTGGGTCTGGCTGCGTTGGCCTGGGGAGCCTGAGAATGGAGGCGGGAGTCGGTCCCTGCTTTCCTGCTAAGGAACGTGTGTGCCTCCAGCAGCTGAGGTGAGTGGGATGCGTTGGCCTAGGTGAGCTGGCCTTTGGCATGTCACCACACAGGACTAATGCAGGAAGCATCATCTGAAGGGGACACACAGTGCTGCAGTTCGCCTGACCTCAGAACTCACTTCTAATTTAGCTTGTTCCACTTAGGAGCCACAAGGGAACTCTACCCCCATCATCTGCTGAGGGCAATACGTAGAAATTATAAGGGGAAAGGAGATGCCGAGGTAGAGGCATCTACAGAGTTGCCCTTGGTGCATCAGAAGCACCCCCCTGTCAGACGTGTGCATGCAGCAGATACAGCCCATAATTGATGCTGTTTTGAATTATTAATAATCAATTTACCCAGAAACAGCAAAGCATCCACTTTGATACCAGGCTTCAGGCTGGCACGCCAGGCCCACGTTTCCTCGGACCACCACTTCAAATTCTCCCCACTCACCCGCAGTCACCACAGAACACAGTCCCCACCTTCTGCCATCCCTGTGTAAGTAGAGGGCACTCCAGAAAAGACTGCATAATTTCACAGTTTTTTACTTTATTATTGTCAAATTACCAACTATATCCTGGGGCTCTGTGTGTAGCTCAGTTACAGGGCACATGCTTAGTGCACCCACGGTCCCAGTTGATGGTCTGCTCTTTATCTCTTTAGGGACGTGTGTGGTACTGGGGTCTGAACCTAGGGGCTTGCTGAGGCCACGCAAGGCCTCTGCCCCTGAGACACATCCCAGCCAGCTACTTTCCTTCTCTATTCAAACAAAATCCACCACACAATTCCCACGATGGGACTCCTTGTTCATCCACCCCACCGTGATCTGCAGCACGGCCAGCCTCGCCAGGCCCGTCAAGGTCCACCCAGTGTTTTTTGCTGTAGGTTTGGCTACTTTAACTGTCCAAACCACACTCTGGTGAGCACTGTTGTACCAGATCCCTTGTGTATCTATTTACACCAATGGAGCACAAGCCAACAGCCAGTTCTAGGTTGGGGTCTGGATAGCTTGATATAAACAGAAACCACCAAACTCCCTGTACCTGTGTCCAGTTACACCCTAGCCACCCACGGATCAAAATTTCAGATTTCCCATACCCTCACTTGCATCAAATTATCAAACTTTGGCTTCTTGAATGTTCTTATCGCTTCCCAAGTAGTCTTCCTGTGGGAGCACAGAGCCCTTGTTCCTACCAGGTTCCTGATCTTTAAGACTAAATTGTTGATTTTCCTGACCTACCCTGATACAGTCTTTTATCTGTTTTCCAGGAGATTCTTACTAAAATTCCATTTTTGTGTTATAATTGCTCTTTGTGTTAGAAACAGAGTTACTGTTGGCAAAAGTGAGATCAGGAACATTCACATGGACACATTTTCCTTTGCAAAGATCTCTCTTCTAATTGTGTTAGCTACTCATCACTGTGGCACAATACCTGAGAAAATCAACTTATGAGAGGAAAGACACATGATTTCAGAGGTTTCTGTCCATCGCCATTTGCCCAAAAGCTCTGGGTAGGTGGAGGTACAACATGGCCAGAGAACCTGCTCACCTCATGATCTGTGGAACGTGAGAGTGACAGGAGGGACCAGGGTCAAAAACCCGCTTCCAGGGCACATCCCAGAGGCCCCACTTCCTACCTCAAGGTCCCACCTCTTAAAGGTTTCGCCATCTCCCTAACCCTAACCCTAACCTACCCCTATCCCCCCTAACCCCCTAGCCCTAACCCTAACCCAGGCTGGGTCCAAGCCTTGGACACACAGGCCTTCCCTCCACATCCAGACAACAGCCGGGCTGAACAGAAGGGTGTGTAGGGAAACAGCACCTGGAACAGACTGCGGAAAACCCCGGCAGTGGCGCTGGGTGGTTCAGACCTCTTCACCTCAAATTAGTGGTGCCCTGGGACCATTGAGGATAGATTTCTGTCCATCCTTAAAAATCTGGTAATGACAACTGTCGATGTACACTGTTTAGACAAGTTAAAACAACGAGCTTGAATTGTTCATAACGGTGTTTGCAGCACAGAAGTAAATTGCAATACTGTGGTTTTTAAAAGCGTTGAAGCTGTAGAAACACGATAGGCCTTAAAATGGCCCTCGTGTGCTCTCTGTGATGAGGAAATGGCTGCAGTGGAATCTACTAATGGACTTTTGACATGAAATAGAAAAGAATTAGTCTGAGCTCTGCGTGTGGGTGTGATTGGTTACACAGATGCTCCCTGCAGAAGTGTCCTGCCAAAGATGATGAGCGCTTGGTCTGTGGCTGCCAACATCCTATGCATCAAAGTCACCAAGATGCTTTTTAAAATAGAGAAGCTGCTGCCTGTCCCTAAAGGCTGCAGATGGGCTTCTCCCGGGTGAAGCCCTGACACCTGCCTTGGCTGGAAGTCAAGGTCTGTGAGCAGCTAGCTTCTGACCCTTGGCTGTCATTAGTCCATTGCGGAATGGAATCAGCACACACATAATGAAGCTCCTCGGGGTTCTTCCCAGGCCAGCTGCTCCCAACTCACCGTGAAGAGTCCAGTGTCCCTTTAAGAATCCAGACCTGGAACCCTGGTCCCTCTGACTCACCTGAGTTCCCTGCCTCTGAAATCCAACAGTCGAGCCCTGTGGTGACGTGATGATGACACTTTTAATGACGCCTATTGCACCTGTTCCTCTCGTTCCAGCGCTGTCATGAATCACGTCCTCCAACTGCAGCCTCTTGATTACCTGTCAGCAGTGATGCTCACTGCGGGGTCAGATCCTAAAGGTTCCGTTTTCAGCTCTTCACGCTCCTGCTCTGAATCGTTGACTGGTTTCATGGAACTGAATTTCCACCACAAAGTGTGAGCTCCTGATTCTGATGCCTGAGGCCCAGTGCAGCATCTCACGGGTGGCCTTCTGGGTCTCCTTTTCCACCGGCTTTTCACAAATGTCCTTTGCTTTGGCGGGTAAGACTTGTGTTGCCCTCAAACGTAGTCTACACTTACTGTCGCCACAGCTGTACTCCTGCCACCTTTGACTCGTGAAGGGTCCTAAGTCCCATGGCCCCACAAATGCTGACCCACAAAGGCCCACCTCATATGCCCTCCCACATGGACACTTCCTTCATTCCTCGAACCAGACAGGAAGCTCCACAAAACAGGAGCTTATGTTTTCCTTACCACTTGCCCAGCTGGACTTCCAGCAGGTGATGACAAGAAGTTTTCTTACTCCTCTAACAGTCTATGGCTCCTTACTGTCTGCATGGCCACACTGGAAATCATGATCTCATTATTGTCATCCACCCTAGATTTCTAGTCTAGCTCCTCAGAAGAGATGCAGAAAGGCAGAGGTGAGCCCACAACTTCCAGTGCACATGAACATTGTGATTAATGTCTGATATTTGTCCCACTCCTTCCCTCATTGAGTAAAAGGCATGTGACTTGAATAAGTGGCTTAAGATAAGGAGATAAACCTGCCTTATTCTCTTTTCCAATGACTATTACCCAATATTAACAATTAATAATGAGGGTGGATTGAGAGAGGCTTCTGGAAAGGTCTTTCTAGACATAAGATATGCTCCTGGTCCCATGCCATCCCCTGCCTGGGGCTATTCATACACATGGAAGTATGAAGAATCGATTTTCTATCTACCTTATATCACGAAAGGGACAGATTTATGATGACGTCAAGGCTATGGTAGACAGAGGGACAGAAAGCTTTTTATTTCTTTTTCTTGTCCAATTGCACTGGCTAGACTCTCTAGTGCAATGTGGAATAAAACGATGTAAGCAGACAACTTAGGAGAAAGTCATCCAGTCTTTTACTCTCATGCATGACATTCACTCTGGGTTTTTCATAGGTTCCTTTGATCAGTTTGAGGCAATTCACTTTGATTTCTAGTTTGCTGAAAGTGTGAATCAGAAATAGATATTAGAATTTTTCAAATTCTTTTTTCTGCATATATTGAATGAATAATGTGGCTTTACTTTTTTAGTTTGTTAACACAGAGAATTATTTCGCTTGATTTTCAGATATTAAACTGAACTTGCATTCCTGAGATAAATCCCATTTAATTATGTTGTATTATCATTTTATATAGATAAAATTTAATTTTCTGGAATATTTTTTAGAACTTTTAATCTATGTACCTAGGAGATACTGGTCTGTATTTCCCCTTGGGGTAAATGTGTTTGTTTGTTTTGATATCATAGGAATGCTGGCTTCATATGATAACTTTGAAACACTCCTTACTTTTCAATTTTCTGAAATACTTCTGTAAAATTAGACCTTCAATATTTTAAATGGTTGGTAGATTATACATCTGTCCCTATGTATTTCATTGTGAAATGTTTTCAGTTCAAATTTTTTTTATTGGTTATTCAAAACATTACAAAGCTCTTGACATATCATATTTCATACATTAGATTCAAGTGGGTTATGAACTCCCATTTTTACCTCAGTTCAAATTTTTGTAGATAGATGGATAGATAGACAGACATAGGTATTCTTGTTGAGTAAATACCATCTTTGGAAAGATTGGGTTTGCAAGGAATTTGTCCATTTTGTATGATTTTTTAACTGTACTGGCATATATTTGTTCAGAATATCTCCTTACTTTCTCTTAATGCTACTGTTCTTATTCTTTACTAATAGTAGAATCTGAAGTGATAATATCATTCTGACTGCAGATAATGGGAATTTGCATTTCCTCCATTTATTTATGAATAATGAATTAAAGCTTATTGATTTATTTCACCTTTTTATCACATTAACTTCTGATTTTATTACCTTCTTATATTTTTATTGTTTTCTATTTATTTCTTCTTCATTTTTAATCTATATTAGTTTTCTATTGCTGCACAGCAAGTTACCTCAAAGTTACTAGCTTAAGATAACAGAGGTACCTTCTGGGGGTTTCTGTGCTCAGGGTCTCACGGGGCTGAAACCCAGGTGTTCGCTGGGTTGGGAGCCCATAGGAGGCCAGATCTAAACTTTCGGGTTGTTGATAGAATTCAGTTTCTTTCAGCCGTGGTCCCGTTTTCCTGGTGGCTATTGGCAGGTCACTCAGCTCCTAGATTCCACCTGTCTCCCTGGTGGCTCATGGCCGCTTGCTTTCTTCTTCCAGGCTAACAGGAGCAGCTTTCCAATATGTCAGCATCTTGTAGGGGCTCACCTGAGAAAGCCAGGCCCACGCAGGGTGATCTTCCTCTTGATTAACTTCCCGTTGGTTGGCTCAGATCCTAATCACCCTTGACAAACTCCTGTTGCTGCATAAAAATAGAAGAACAATTTTTGAGGTGACATCCTGTCATACTCAGAGATCCTTCCCACATTCAAGAGGAGAGTTTTATACAGGGTGCGCAAACCAAGCAGCAGGGACTTTACAGAGCATCATATTCCACATGCCACATTATCACTTCCTTTTTATACTATTTGGACCTAATTTGAATTTCTTTTTTTTTTTTGCTTTCTTAAGGTGGAAGTTGGGGTCACTCATTTGAGACCTCCACCCTTCCTGACACCATAATCTGCCCATATGCTGCTTTGCCATTCCCCACAAGCTAAGGCGTCTTGCATTTTCAACTTCTTTTGGTTCAAAATATTTTCAAATTGTTCTTTTGGTTTCTTCTTTGACCCTTGACTCATTTACAAGGGTATCGTTTCATTTCCCCAATTTGGAGGTTTTACAGAGATCTTTCTGTCATTGATTTTTTTACTCAATCCCATTATGGGCCCTGAGTATTCTTTGCACCGCTTGGATCTGTTGATCTGGTTTCACTGAGACTTATTTCACGACACAAACCATCATTTGTCTTGGTAAAGGTCCTGAGGTTCTTGTGTGCTTGAAAAGAATGTGCATTCAGCTCTCCTTGGCCAGAGGGATCCACAGTGCCAACTGGGCCAGGCTGATTGATGGTGTTGTCTAAGTCTTCTCCATGCAGACTGGTTTCTACCTGTTTATTCCATCAGTTTTTCCATCAGGGGGCGGATGATTGTGGATCTGTCCATTTCTCCTTGAAGATATGAGTGACTGCTTCTTGTATTTTGAAGCTCTGGTGTTAGGTACATAAACACTGAGGATTGTGGTGTGCTCTTGATGAACTGGCCTTTTGGTTTTAATTCAACATCTGCTATAAAACAGACCCTGTGTCTCATCCCTCTATGTGATGGCGGCTGGTGAGGGTGTTGCTGCCAGGGGTGGGTGGGAGGGGGGGCTCTGGGGGGCAACCTCTTAGACCCCAGTACCACCAAGTGTGAGCTCTCTGAAGATCCCTAAGAATCAGAAGCTGGAGACTTTGGGCAAATCTCCAATGTACACAAGAAGGAAGAAGAAAAGGAAGAATTTGGTGGCACAAAAGTGTAAAAGCATAGAGGACAGAACATCTGTCAGACAGATGTGCCAGAGGAGATCAGGAAAATCCAAAGCAGGAGAGCAACACAGTCTGCTATCCTTGGCTCTAAATATAGAAGGGGCCATAAGCCAAGGAATGGTGGCCTCTGGAAGCCGCTAAAGACCCATGGTAGACAGCCAGTAAAGGGCCAGCCAAGATTCATAACCACCCTCCTTCCCTACTCCCAGCAGGCTGCCCTCTACCTTCTGCAATACTGCCTAGAAGCACCTGTGGAGACAGGGCTTATAGGGTCTCTGAATCTTCCTTTCAATTTTTCAGGGAAACAGAAGTCTCTAAGGAATTTTAAAAATATATCTTATGGCTCTTTTAAATGGGCACAGACAGGTTTTTTAAATATGCATATATAATATAAAAGTTTTGCATTTTCGTAATTTCACAATAGTCTATATATTGGCTCAAAAGGCTGTTAATAAAAGATGCTCTCACATTAGGCCTGCCGTTCACAACACACTTGAAGTTTTCCAAGTGACCTTCAGCGGAGAGTCCAGATTTCCCAAGCAGCACCGTTAGCTCCATCCTGTTTGACCACTTTTACTAGTCTTGTCTCCCAAAATTTAAGATCTCCCTAGGTAATTATCTAAAGGTCTGGGAGACCTCGTCTGGGACATTTGGAGTAACACTCTCATGACATGCTAACTCTGAATAACAGAACCAGATTGCTTCCTGGAACGTCAGTATCTGACCAAAAATCACAATCACAGTGAAATTCTCCTGGATTCTGCGACCTCTAAAATGTCTCCACGAGAAAGATGCCTGTGTGTTAGGTCCATTGCTTGGCCCAAGGCTCCTTTCCTCAATCAGATACAGACCACTTGGAAAGGGGTAGGACTGCCGGGCAGTGGCCAGCACAGTGAGTTCCTGGTGGAATGGTCAGGTTTTTTCCAACTGGTAATAAAAACCGGGGATACTGGTTCAAAACCTAGTAATGAAAACGTTAGCTTGCAAATGATTAATTTTTTAATACAATTTATTTGAAATAATTAAATAAATTAGATATGAGTGCTAATATATTTTTTAGCTGAACTTACTTGTATCCAGCACTAAACTTTCGAAGGACATCTATATTTTCCCAAGGAAAAGTCACCCCCCCCCCTCCTTTCCATCTGGCCAGATGGAGGAGTGACCATGATGCACACGAGGCTGGGATGTGGCGGTAGTCGCCAGCTGGGTCACACTTCCAGCTCCAGGGTAAGTCCCGCCTGAGGATTCCAGCAGCATCGAGCCCTTTGTCTGGATGTCTTTCCTTTGTGTCTTTTGCCTCAGGATGAAGAGAGAGAAAACTCTGCCTGGACTGGCTTCACTGGCTTCTGGCAACAGAGTGTGGAACTCTGAAAAAGAATAAGACTTGAGCTCTGAAGCTGGATACAGTGGAACATGGACCAACATGGGGGCTAAAGGGAAGGCCACAGAGTGGGACTGGGCTGCAGAGAGAAAGGGCTGCTGCTGGCGCTCCCCCACCCACAGCCCCACCAGAGCAGACAGGAGACCCAGAGGTGCTGGGCAGGGCAGGAAGGGGAGCCAGGTCCACCTGCTCAGGAGAGGGGCCTCTGGGAGGTGACACAGTGTAATCACATTTGGTTTTCCTAGGGTTTCTCTGACATTTTCAAGGGATTTGTGGGGTCAAAACCACTTCCATACCCAAAATGAAATGCCATATGCACTTTTCACCATGTTCACATTTTTTTTTAAAGGGAAATAAAAAGTGCTGAGCTCTGAATACAATCTCAAGGCCATGGCAGAACTGTGCTAGTCACTGCGATTCCCGCGGCACAGGCGGTTCTAAAAAGACGCCTGTTTGACTTAAGCCCATCATGGACAGAACTGCTCGCCCACGTGACCATATTGCATTTTAGCCCTGACATATGTCCTTTTCTACGATCTGCAGAAGCTCCTGTGCGATGGCTGCAGTGAACATCAAGGCAATTACTAGTGACAGACTTCAGTGACTCAGACTTGAGTTTCAGCCAAAAATTTTCTCGAGATATGTAGTGAGTCTGTCCGTTTAAAGAAAGTAATGGAATGCATTTATTGCCAATGCCAAAATTAAAAACTTTCAAGTGAATATTAGATTTTGTGAAAACTTTTAAGAGCTCATGTGAGTCTGACCACCTCCCATTTTTAAAGAATTTATGGTGAGGTTTGTAGTGAAGTAGCAACTGCAAATTTTAATATTGTTCAATGAGACGGATCCACATTCACGAGACCGTAGGAACCTCGAAATCCATGTTTTCCCAACAGTGAAAGCACATTGCAGCCTCCTGGGCCTGGGTGAGGGGTCTGCTCATCTGCAAGCAGAGCTGAGAAGTTGACGCAGCAAGAACGTCCCTCCGATACGGCTGCAGATCCTTCAGTGTAGCCAAACTCTGTGAAATGACCATCAGGATTGGGTGTGCTGTCAAATAAGAATACCTACCATAGTCTGGAACATCGATTAAAATAATCACTTATCTTCCTAAATATAACATCTCTCTCTGTGACTTGGATTTTCTTCATTTATTTCATCCTGAACAACAGTCAACCCTCCGCATCCTTGGCTTCCACGTCCATAGATTTGACCAACCAGTGGTTGAAAATATTTGATAAAAACCACCTCAGCCTATGTACAGACTTCCTCCTTATTCATTATTTCCTGAACAATACAGTATAAAAAATATTCACATTGCATTAGGTAATGTGGAGAATCTAGGATGATGTAAGGTGACGGGAAAGTGTGTGGAGGCTACACAAATGCCTCACCAGTTCCTACTAGGGCTTCAGCGTCTGCAGGGGTTTGCATTGGCCAGGGGGCCTGGAACCAATGCCCACGGTACCAAGGGGCACTTGTAGCTGTGGAAGGTGGACGTAGGTGTGGACCCAGCCATTGCTAACTAGGCTTGGTGGCTGAGCAGAGAGGGTGCACTTGGGGAAGGGGTGGTCTTGTGGAGAGAGGAACAGCTAGGCTTCAGAGAGGAACCATCTAGAGAAACGAGGCCCAGACTGAAAAACAGCAAGAGCCTGCCTGGAGATGGAGGGCTCCGCCTGTGTGCTAACTGCCGATCACTGCATGCAAGTGAGGAGGTGACTCAGCCTGGGGAAAGAGCCCCCAGAGGAAAGGAAGCTGGAGCCTGCACCAGGTGGAACATCTTCTGTCCCTGGTGCCCCAGGGAGGAGCACATCATAACTCATGGGGTGTCAGGGAGCACTCAGAAGCCCACACAGAATGCTTACCAGCATTAACCAGGTTCTGAGCCATGAAGTAAATCCCCCCAGTTTAAAAGGATCCAAGCCATACAAAATAAGTTCTCTGTCCACAGTGAAAATAATTTAAAGGTCAGCAACAGAAAAATACTGGAAAATCCCCCAATATTTGGAAATTAAGTAGCTCATGGAAAGAAGGGTGGGGGTGGGGAAGAAAATAGAAAGTATTTTGAATCGAATGAAAATTGACATCTATTCAGACTGGAAGGAAAAGGAGAGTACCCAAAGCATAACTGAATCGGGAATGAGAGGAACTGACATGATTATGCAGGTGTGGAGAACAACAAGGGAGACTTCCAGACAGCTTCCTGACAGCAGGTCAGCAACGAGGAGGAGAGGGACAGCCCCTGAAAGGGCACACCAACATAGCTGGCTCAAGAAGAAACTGAAGAGTGAATGTCATTCGTTTAATAATGCAGTCGAAAAGAAAGCCCCGGCTCAGCTGTCCTCACTAACTGCCATGCACTGGAGGGAGAAATAACAACAAGGATAGACACATTCCTCTAGAAAACAGAAACTTAGAGTGTATTTCCCAGCTCATTCCACGAGGCTGGCTTTATTTTCATTCAAACATCAACCAAAGGTATAGAAACAGAGGACATCTATAGATAAATGTCCCTCCTAAACAAAAATGGAAGCAGAAATCTAACGAGATCTTAGTGAATAGAATTCAACTATTTGTAAAATGATAGTGCATAACATTAAAGAATGAGATACGTGGAAATTAATCTGAAAAATATTTCCAAGACTTACTCATTAAACACCAGAAAACATTGAGAAAAACTAAAGACATAGATATATGTGAAGATCTACAAGTTTGATGATCAAGATTCAATGTGATTAAAAATGTGAGTTATTTTCATATCGGTCTATAAATTCAATGTAATTTTTGCCAGAGTCACAAAATCCATATTTGTAGTAATAAAAAGGCTGATTTTGGAGCTGGATAGTAATATGCTAAGTGAAATAAGCTAATCCTAAAAAACCAAAGGTGAATGTTTTCTCTGATATGCAGATGCCAATTCACACTCAGGTGGGGGGCACTGTGGAAGAATAGTTATTTTGGATGAGGTGGGGGGGCATGGGGGGAGGAAGGAGAGTAGAATGAATGGACATTATTATCCTGTGTACATATATGACTACTCGACTAGTGGGATTCTACATCGTGTACAACCAGAAGAATGAGAAGTTATGCTCCATTTAGGTATGTGTCAAAGTGCATTCTACTGTCATGTATAACTAATTAGAACAAATTAAAAAAAAATAAAGAGCTTGCTGGGAGCTGTGGTGCAAGCCTGTAATCCCAGTGGCTCTGGAGTTTGAGGCAGGAAGATCTAGAGCTCAAAGCCAACCTTGGCAACTGAAGCCCTAAGCAACTTAGAAAAACTCTGTCTGTAAATAAAAAAATTTTTTAAAGGCCTAATTTTAAAACTTATTTGAAGAGGAAAAATATCTAAGATAAACAAACAAATGTAAAAGAAGTACAGAATTCAAGATTTCAATTTACTGACTTCAGATCTCATTTTAAAGCTACAGTAATCAATTCAGTATGTGATAGATTCGTGACACAGAATATTGATGTAGGACAGATGAGGCTGGACACTGAGGAATTTTCAGGAAGCAGGTTTATTTTAGCTGCTGTGATCCAAAGGGGCTACGCCTAAAAATCTCTGGACCCTGAGTCTGGAAATTCTTTAGATTTTATACTCAGTGAGGTGGTTCCATGTCAGTGGGTGGGAACTTAACAGTTACTCTCGGTCCCATATTCTTAGGCTAGACAGAGGTTTTACACGTTTTTACCAAGTAAACAGAGGTAGTATCTTCTGCATAGCAACAAGCTCTCTTTGAGACAGACTACTACATCTTTTGTCTGGAAATCTGGCACCTATGAGTAAGAAGAAGCTTCAAACCACAGTACTCCATGCAGAAATCCCACTGACATTCTGTTGATGTTTTTTGTAAAATGTCTTCTTTCTGACAAGAAGAGAAGCTTAACAATGGCAGGGGTCTTTGGGGTGGGGACACCTGGTCTACTTCAATACAGACTCTTGAAATATATATATATATATATATATATATATATATATATATATATATATATTCATATATATACATTCATGTATATTCATATATATATAGATGTGCTGTCAATTTATTTTTTATCAAAGGCACAAATGCAATTTGAGAGAAAAATAATAACTTTATTTCATAAACATTGATGAAATAATTGAGTGTCTATATGCAAAAAAAGTGTAATTTAAAACCCACACCTTAAAACAAATATTAACTCCAATGAACGATAGACCTCAACATAGAGCCTAAAGCTAAAACCTTTAAGACAGAGAACAAGGTCCTTGTGACACTAGCTTGGGCAGAGGTTTTGTGCACATGTGCCAGTATCCTTCTCGGGTAGGTACACAGGAGCAGAATGGCGGACTCTAAGCAACGACCGGATCCGAGTATAAACACGGGAATCTCACATGGCACAGCTGGTGTCCATTCTGCTGCTGAATGCATTGGTCATTCTGAGTGTCGGGCCACAGGCTCCGCTGGTGCTCTGCAGGTCTCCAGAGGGTCCTTTCAAGTCCCCAGCTGAGGGCACTAATGACAGGAGGAAACCCCAGAGTGGACTAGGACAATCCAAGTGTGCGATTCCAGGAAGCGGCCTTCCACGCGGTGCATCACCCTCGCTCACACAGGTCAGGAGTCACCCCTCTGCCAGGACCTGAGTGGAAAACTGCAGGAATTAATTGCAGTCTGTTCCTCGGGTTTTCTTTTATCCCCAAATATCCCCGACTAGGTGCTGGAGAGGACTCCAGCTCAGGGTTACCAATAGGCAGAGGGAAAAACTAAAAGGCCTGTTCTCTCCAGCCAAATGGCCAGGAAAGGGCGGCATCGCTGGACGGCCTCTCCTGGCCCTTCCCCAGCAGAAGAAGGATAGCCAGGGAGCCAGGCCCAGCATCTGTGAGCCAGGGCATAGGAAGCCGGCTTCCCAGCACACCCCTCCTGCCCCAGGAGCAAAAAGTGGCCCAGATAGAAGTCCTTCTCAGCCAGCTGCACAGACATCAGCTGGCCCTGGGGTGGCAGCAGCAGGATTGGGTCCTGCCACCCCGAGCAGCCTAGACGGCTGCTCTCTCCACTGGCATCCTGCACCCACCCAGAGGAACAGGCCAGGGAAGGGCATTCTTTCTCTGCAGGAAGAACCTGCAGGGATGGAATGGGGGCCTCATGAGGCCAGGGAGGGACAGCTGAGGGGATGTACCGCAAGAACACCCTTGAAAGCCAAGTTATCACTCGAAACAACTGGCTCAACCTGACAGAGGAAAGGCATGCCAGAAGAGGAAGCATCCAACAGGATCTATGTCTCCCAGGAAAAAGTTGGGAAAGTCCAACACACAATGGAAAAACATTTGTTTAAAAAAAAAATAAAGAAAATCTCAACATCTCTTTAAAAAGCCTGAATTTTTAAAAAATCACAATAGTAACAATCAGATATTAGAATTACCTGAAAATGAGTTTAATACAGCAGCTACAAAAATGTTTCCATAAGCAATTAAAAATAAAAAATATCAGCAAAGAAATACAAGCTATGAAAGAACCCAATGGAAATCAATTAAGTGGGAAATACAATACCCAAAAGGTAACAGCCGCAGCCTACCGGATGAGTTTTAAAGTCCACTGGAGATGGCAGAAGATAGTCCAGAACTTGAGGACAGATCAATGTGTGATTTACTGTCAAACAAGAGGGAGAAAACAGAAAAAAATTAGAGGCTTCCAGGTATCTGTGGGCAGTAACACAAGGTCTAACAGAAGTCATACAGTCTGAATTCCAGAAGGCAAGACCAAGAATACAAGGCTGGGAACCCATCGAAATAAGTAATGGCAGGAAACTTCCAAATTAGGCCAAAAGGATGAACTATAGGTGACCTGCGGATTCAGGGAAAATATAAACTATAGGTGACCTGCAGATTGAGGGAAAGTATAAACTATAGGTGAACTGCGGACTCAGGGAAAGTATAAAATTTGGGGGACCTGCAGATTCAGGGAAAGTATAAACTATAGGTGGCCTGCAGATTCAGTGAAAGCATAAACTGTAGGTGACCTGCAGATTCAGGGAAAGTATAAACTGTAGGTGACCTGCAGATTCAGGGAAAGCATAAACTATAGGTGACCTGCGGACTCAGGGAAAGCATAAAATTTAGGTGACCTGCAGATTCAGGGAAAGTATAAACTATAGGTGAGCTGCAGATTCAGTGAAAGCATAAACTGTAGGTGACCTGCAGATTCAGGGAAAGTATTAAACTATAGGTGACCTGCAGATTCAGGGAAAGCATAAACTATAGGTGACCTGTGGACTCAGGGAAAGTATAAAATTTAGGTGACCTGCAGATTCAGGGAAAGCATAAACTATAGGTGACCTGCAGATTCAGGGAAAGCATAAAATGTAGGTGACTTGCAGATTCAGGGAAAGCATAAACTGTAGGTGACCTGCAGATTCAAAAAGCTGGGGCAGCCACAACAGGACACAGAGAAGTTCACACGAAAATTAAAATTGACCCAGAAAACTTCCAAAAGAAGCCAGAGAATGGCATGTTACCTGTAGGGGATACCACGTCCACTAGAGACGGGGCTCGCCAGACACCACAGAGGCCAGAAAGCAGTACCAGCAGCATTTCCAGTGCTGAGAGTACGTGCTGGAGTCGATCCTCAGAGGTCCACCTGCTGGAGGCTTGGTCCCAGGGTGATGGTGTGGAGGTGGGACCCCAATGGGTGGGGCCTCCTGGAAGGTGGTGAGGCCGTGGGGTACCTCCCTTGCAGAAATTCCTGCAGGCCTAGGAAGGTAAGCTTGTTCTCACAAGACTGGATCATCGAGCAAGTCTACCTTACACACTCGGCCCCTTCTGTGTGCGGCCTCTTTCCTTCCCACTTCCACACCATGTAGTCACCTAGCCAAGAGGACCTGCACCTGAGGCCAAACAGAAGGGGCCACCAATCTTGGACTTTCAGCTTCCCAAACTATGAGCTACACACACCTCTTGTTGTTGTAAACACCCAGTTTCAGGTATTTTGTTATAGCAACATCAGATGAACACATACATCAATGAAGGGAAACAAAGATGTCCTAAGACAAAGGAAAAGAAGAACTTTTCTCTAACAGGCCTCGCCTTAGATCACGGCCCAAACCAACAGCATTGGGTTGGCTCCAGTGGAACAAGGCTCCACCCGAGGGCAGACACACACATTAAAGCACTGGTGAAATACCCATCAAGACAGCCTGTCTTCCTGGAGCACAGACCAAACCTCATGAGCTCAAGCAAGCCTTAACTTCTACTGGACGGTGAACTAGCCCTGGCCTCCGCACAGGCAGGGAAACGGCGGCTGATACTCTAGACCCCTGTATTGCAGACGCAGGAGATAAGGAATGTGGTTTAGAAGGGCGTCTTCTGAAGAAGAAGACATTCTAAGGGAGTTGGTTTCCAGATCCAGGGGAGCACGGCAGGAATGAGCAGTGGGTGTCGGGCAGAGCTGCCCTCTAGAAAAGCAGGCAGGACAGAGGTACAGGCGCATGCAGCCTTCACTGGATCTTCTGGTTTTGTCCCAGCGTGTCTGAGTGCTGACGGTGAGGGCCAGAGGGGGACGGGGCGGCTACCTTGGGGACAGCCTTCCACACACAGGGTTCCCAGCCAGCCATTCTCCGTTTCCAGTCAGAGTGGACTATCTGCAATACAATCTCCATGACAGCTTTTCAGGTTCAGGGGTTGTTACCACCCTAAACCTAGATGTAGAATGAACTTCACAAAACAATTTTTAAAAAAAAAACACAAATATCATTTTACCCATCAGAAATCATTGCACATACATGTTAATGATAGAAATGTATTTAAATATAATCTATGACCATGCACCTATTCCGTATGGTAAGCCTGAAGGAGACGCCCGTCTCCGTGGCACTCATAGATAAGGGCCAGCCCTTTCTACAACACGGGTATTAGCAGGCCAGAGAAACTCGCAGACAGGCACTGCAGAAAAGCCAGGCTCTGCCAAGGCTGGGCTTTACACCGTTGCTCTAACGTCTTTGTTAAATAACAGGAGGCTCAGTGAGGCCCTGGGTCATCCCCAATACCAGGAGACCAACCAAGGACGGACGGACCACCATGATGCCCTTGCCTTAGCCCCAGGCAGAGGATGAGGGCTGACAGACTCCCTCTGGTCTTCTGGAGCCATGGAAGTTGAGCTTTAGAGTCCCGGCACTCAAATCCTCCTTCTTTATACCTTTATAACTTCATTATAATGTGATTTCCTTCATTTCCAAAGCAGACAAGAGAAGCAGTACCCCCTCCTTCTATAATTATCTCCCCAGTGCAAACATTTCAGTGGGAGAAGTTGCACTTTCCTCACACCCAGGACTTTCTGCAGAGTCCACACTCTCGATGACAAGGGTGTCTTCTCTCAGGACCCCGGAGCTTCGGCAGCCTGAGGCCTGCAGCAGGGATGGCCTCAGCTGGCACTCGAACCCAGTGCCCTCCTCCTCCAAGGCTCTGCCGGCAGTCGGGCCTCTCTAGTTCTGTTTCTCTCATGGTATTTTTCCCTAAAGGGAGATATAAATCCCACCACTGTTTTTTTTCACTCTCTTGCTCGACATTTTTGGGTATCCAGAGCAACCGTGAGGCCTTGTGTGTGACGGTGTGTGAGCATGTGGCAAAGCACAAGTCAGACCTTGCAGGTTGAGTTCTAAGGGAGAAAGGTAGCTACCAAGAAGACAAAGGTTTCCTTTCGATGGTGGAAGGATCCTGTGGCAGACGAGGCCCTGCTGCTGCAGCGGGGTGTCCACATGCCTGGAATCACGTGGCTTATTTGGGGAAAGCTTAAAGTTGATGAGCAGACACCACTCCTGTGTCACTAAGGTGTTTTTCTCATTTAAAATGCTGTTTATATTATCCTCTGGACTTTGGTTAAGAGAGGGGGACACTGATATCCACCACAGGCTCCTTCCTACCTTCAGTTATGTGGACCCACGCTGTTCGTGATTTATTCATTAGAAAGAGGCTCTTCCTCCTGCTAATCCATCAAAATAGGATCTTTAAAATGAGTAAAGTCAGTGAAAACAGAGTTGTGTGGTGGCATTCCACGGTGATTCATGGCGCACAAACCTAGAAAGAATTCTAAGTGCGTTCTTAAAAGCTAAACCCTTCTGAGGATTTGTGGCGCTTTAGGGGAGTTGGGGGAGGGAGTTCAAGCCCCTTTCAGAGAATCCACTAAAATTATGTTCAGGGGATTTTCTTACTAAATCCTTAAAGTTATGACATTTAGTTACCACAAATTATTTGGAATAAAAGTTGATATAAATAAATATGATCGTGCTGTGACATTTTTTTAAGCCCCCAACTTTTTTCACATATGAACTATGATGACAGGCAGAAACTCTACCAGCCAAAATTCTCTGTCATCCTGGCTGAAGCTGCAAGAGCAGAGCCAGCAACTGCCAGTTGACATTCGGTCTGACCTACGTGGCTCTGCTCCCCCTAGACGGTGTCCTTTCTGGTCAGAAGCTGGAACCTAGTCCAACAGTAAGAGATCTACTATATTTTGAACATTACAAAAGTAATTTATCTTGATTCTCTCAACTGTATATATAGTCTTTTTTTTTTTCCTGACCCTATTTCCCTTCTCATGTCCAAGGAGCAATAAAGTGAAGTTTTAAGGCTGATAAAATTTCAGTTTTCATGTTGACTATATTTGTTTCATAAAAACAGAGCGGCTCCATATGGTGAGCAGTGGACGCCTCACTCTGTGTATCAGATGCCCTGGATGGGATGACCCAGAGACGCTGTCCTGGCACAGGTCTGGAACGCATATGCCAGATTTCACAGGCTCCAATGCTCGGTTAGCGCCTGGCTTCCAGGGGCAAGTGACCAGCCCCCATGGACATTTGTTGGACATACCGTTCACTGCTGATCATCATACTCCCTTTGAGAGCTCACACACCATCCTGTTCTGATCAGTGCTACATCATTTTTACCTGGAATGGTGCCTGGCAGAGTGTGTGCTCAAGACATATTTGTTAACTGATGAAATATTTGGTGAATGAGTGCATGACCTGCTGGCCAAACCGTGTCTTGGAGCATCTGAAATGCCGACCCGATGCATTGCCACCTAGCTCAGCTCCCAGTGAGCCTGGGTTCTCATACAGATACCACAGGAATAATGTTGACATCTACCTAATAAAGCTCTTGTGATAGCTGATAAGATGCGTGGTGAGTTCACAACACAGTACCCAGCACGGGGTAAGCAGTCAAGCCCCACCCACGTTATGGAAGTCTTAGTCTGTTTGGGTTGCTACAACAAAATACCATAAACCAAGTGGCTTATAAACAACAGAAATTCACTTCTCACGATTCTGGAGGCTGAGAAGTCCAGGATCCAGGAACTAACAGATCCAGGTCTGATGAGGGTTTGTTTTCTGGTTCATGAAGTGTCATGCTTTTGCTTTAATCTCACATGGAGGATGAGGTGAGGGGTCTCTCTGGTCTCTTCTATCAGGTGAGGGTCTATCTGGTCTCTTCTATCAGGGGTCTAATTCCATTCATTGGAGCTTTATCCCCAATTATTATCCTTAATAGCTATTAAACTCAGGATTTCCTATAAATCTTAGTATAAACCAATTATGGGATTATATTAACTTTTTGGACACCAAAGAATAATAAATATTTTAATACTGCTTCCCACAATATTGTACATGTAAGATATTCTCATTAGGGAAGAAAACAAGTGAGCAAACCAGCAGCTAGCCACCTGAAGTGTTCCTCACAGTGTACCCATCTCTCTGCTTGCTGCCAAGTCAGCGGAGCATTTCTTAGATGACTGAGAGTTTGGGCTGTCACATCACTGTGATAATTCTCCTTGCCCCACGACCAAAAGTGAATTGAAGTCTCCACAGATCTGAACTCTGTGTGGATTTGCTGACGTTGCAGAGGTCTGTGTAAAACATTGGCAAGGACTGAGAAATTCTTATCGAACAAGGGCAATATATTTTTATGTATTGACTTTTGTGTGATTCAATTTGCAGTAAGTAGAAGAGTAACCTTTATAAACTGCCCTCTGAACTTAAAAGCAAGTTTGCATTTTGTGGTTAACTTTTCTTTTACTGTATGACTTCCAAAATGATGACCCAGCTTATTGGATCTCTTGAAACCTTTTAGCCAATAATGAAAATGAATGGTTTTCCAAATGCTTAGAATCATAATCCAAAAGTTGGATGGAGACTTTTGGGAAGGCAGACCCTATGAATTTATGGTTTAAAGAAAGCTGGGTAAGGGATAAATTATACTTTCATTGTTTATATAAGAAGGCAGTAAACATTTAACTTTAAACCCACTTATTTTTAAATGTTTTTAAGTTGAAAAACATAATTGTACATATTTTGGGAACACAATGTGGATTTTTTTATACATAAAAAGTATGTGAGGTGATGAGTTTACTAATCACCTTGATTAAATCTGCCGTTCTAAGTCAGGTCTAGAGAGGTAATTTCCATAGCAAGTAGCCTGCATCAATCATTCAAAGCAGATCGGTGTTTTGTTTTGTTTTGCTGATCCTTTTTGCCACATGTAAAAATTTATACACAGTATCACAGAGGATTAAGCATTGTCCAGTGTTCTGGGCCCACATTTCCTTGGAACTAAATTATGAATTATGTTAGAAATGATGAGTCCTGATCGTAGGCTTCAGCTCCGTTACTTTCTTTTCATTTCATTAGTTCACTCTGATCCATCACAGATTTATGTGGAAATTGTGGAACTTTCCTACTGAAGTTTATCATTTTTATAGCTAAGGAAGCGGTTCTTTTTTATACAACAGCATTTTAGTCCAAAATTAATCAAATTCATCATACTCTGTTTTAAACTAACTTTTTGACTATATAGCACTTCTAGATGGATTTCTTTATGAAAACAGTGCAAATAAAAAGTCATATAATGATTTTTGCTTTGATATACTACCAAAGGTCTTTTTAATTTGGCAACTTGATGTAGAAATATGTGCTTCCTACTTTCCATTTAGAATGTTTCTGGAAAGTTCCAGTGTGGTGATTAATAACCTGAATTGCTGAGATGTTTTAGCGTTGCTAGTTTTTAGTGAAAACCATATTAACATCCTCTCTTGCCATTTATTATCTGAATTTCTTTTAGTCTTTTTTTTTTTTCTGTGCTAGGGATGGAAACCAGGGTCTCTATATCCAGGCAAGTGCTATATACTGAACTTTGCCCCCAGCTCATCTTTCAATCATTCTTAAGACCAAAAGCTCGACAATGAACCCTTCAAAAGTTATCAATGAACTGTTAGTTTTTAAACACCTACTTTGTTCTCAGTTGTGCGGATGCTGTTCAGGGTTGTGTACAAGACCCCTCGCATCCTAGAATTAAAGCTCTCTTTAGCTGGTTGTGTGGCTGCATAGCCCTAAAAATTGTAATGTATCAACATTTATTAATTCCATTATTGTTCTCCTTAAAAAGGCTAAAGTGGATCTAATAGTCTGTCAGTTAAGTATTGCATATCTGTCTCTGAACATTTGGTATTAAGAATTATTTGGCAGAGACTAAAATGTGGCCAAAAACTAAATCATGCCTGTGAGTCAAAGAGCAGGATCAGAGACTACCGCAAAGTGGTTTCATAGTCTGATTGACTTCAAGTCACACATTTCCTGAGTCTTAAAAGTTCTACCATCTATCACCTAATGAAATTTTAAACATCCTTTCTGCAGTTTCAAGAGTTTCATAGCCATTCCTCAGGAGTCCAACACTTACTAGTTTATAAAGTATCATCCAGACACATGGAGCATCGTGGAGTGCTCTGCTGCCATGTCCTGAACTGAAGGACCATGAGCCAAGTGCTCCCTGAGCTTCAGCATTCAAGGTGTCCTTGGTCCACATGTCCTGCCTTGGAGCCAGGTGCCCCCTCAGCTTAACATTCAAGGTGTAATTGGTCCACGGTGACGAGTCATTGCATTATTTTAACATGTTTTCCTATCACCCTCCTAGTCCCAATTCTTGTCCTTTTAAGTACACAAAGACTCAGAGATCTTAGAAATATAAGTACAGTCGACCCTCCTCATCCATGGATTCATCATCCACAGATTACACTAACTATGAATGGAAAATATTTTACCCAAATCTCAACTGTGGTGAACATGCACAGACTTTTCTTCTTGCCACTGTTCCCTGAACAATACAGTATAACTGCTATTTACACACACTCTAGTAGGAATTACAAGTAAGCTAGAGACAACTTAAGTCTATAGGAGTATATACATATATTCTATGCAAATATTTTGTCATTCTATGAAAGAGACTTGGGCATCTGTGGATTGTGATAGCCACAATGGGACCTGGGACCAATCCCCTGTAGTTCTGAAGGACAACTACAACTGAAATTCATGTCACATCTGATATTCTTCCCAATCACCTAACCCATTCTCTTTTGTATTATGCATTGATTCACACATGACATGAACTGTGAACTGAAACTCACCAACCAGTCCCTGTTCGTAAGGCTCTATTAGAAGATAAGAGAAAGCTAAGCCCTCATCTAGGTGTGCTGGGTCTCATACCACAGTATTGGCTTGAATGGCAGCTGAGCAGAATGTTTGCCTGAGTCATTTCCAATAATGTGCATGGGTTCAATGGCACGGGGAGAGAGTAGCAGTGAAGGTATGATGCGTGATGAGGGGTCAGGAGGAGAATTCTGCTCAGTAAGCACAGAGCCGTCTGCCATTGCCTCCAGCTCTAGAGGGCTCCATCCGTTAATGACTCACACCTGAAAAATTCCATCTAATGGAATAGAAAATGTTAGCAAGTAACCACATCCCACAGAGCAAGGATACACATCAGTTGCTACAGTTTTGTTCTGGTTTTAGATGTATATGTGTAGTCTGAAAGGCAAATGCATTTCTTACCTGAAACTGTGGTTTAAAGATCTGCAGGAGATTACTCTACAACACAACTCTCATTTCCAAATGGTTGGAGAGTGTTCTCAGAACACACATCCTCCACCTGGGCTTGTGTTTAACAGGCTCTGAACTGATGCCAGAATATAACTGAATTCGACTAGACACTTGTGCAGAACATGCAGCAGGAGTGGGACGAAGAGTGGTCCTGACCCTGACCCTGCAGACCAGAGTCTCGATGAGCCAGGCCTCGGGGAGACTCCCTTTGCTTGCACTGATTTCGTCTCCAAGGCAGACTCTCCTTGCAAAGCACCCTGGTCTAAGTAGATGAAGGTGGTTAGTGGAACAGGTTGGATGAAAGCCCAGCCATTCCCAACAAGAAATGAGCAACAGCTCTGCAAGACTGAGATTGGTAAGCAGAAAACCCCTGCGAGGTGCTGACTTCTGAGAACTGGCAACACTCCTCACCAGTCCTTTGAAGGAAGGCCTCTTGAGCTGGGGTCCCTGCAGATCAATGCAGCCTGATTCAGAGTGGGTGTTTGACAGGCCTCCTGATATTTGGGATCTTAAATACATTCTTTGAATGTCCAGCCTCCTCTGTCACCCAGTGTTATGCAAACTGCTGTGGGGGGGTCTCTGAGAGGGGTGCCTATGAAAGAGAGAATTGCATGAAGCATATACGAAGCACTCCAAATCTTGTTTCTTCTAATATAAAATAACAATAGGCCCTGAGAGTAAATTTTCCAATGCCAGAATAAAATTGACAAATTCCTCTTAAGACTCCATTGTACCCATTGATTCATTTTTTTCTTTTTTCATACATTTTATTAACCAAGTGGACAGTATGGAAAAGGATCTGTGCCAGCGGTCAGCAGAGAACAGGCAGGGAGGGTCCTGGCCCTCCTCAAGCTGAGAGTCTAATGGGAACAAAAGGCACCAGATAGATAATTACGAATAATAAATTAATTGCTGAGTGCAGGGAGGAGAAGCACATGCACTTCTAACTTAAGAGCCAGTCCTTCAGCGAAAGGCTCACCAGGCTCCTGCCAGGAGGGCAGGCTCGGGGGGGGGGGGGGGGCGAGGGGTGGAGACAAGAGTCTTTGGCCTCCAGCACTCCCAGTCCCTGGGCCCCCAGTCCAGGCCCAGCTTGAAGCTCCCAGCCCAAGGAGCCCACAGATGGCTGCTGGGCTTCAGGCTGGAGGCCCTGTCGGGGGAGAGAAGCCTTTCAAACATCTGTCACTCAGGCCCAGATCACGAGGCTGTGAGCTGAGGAGGTGGGGTGTTTATTTCCCCCCTAATATCCAATGTTGGAACCTGCGGCCATTTGCTAGATGTTTACCGTTTTAAATTGTGGTGAGATTCAAAGGTGCTATAATTTCATGTGTCATTACTTCGAAGCCATTGCATATAACTGACACCCATCTCTTCCTATCCTGGACTTAAAGCACAATAACTGAAATATCACTAAACCCTGGGGCCCACAGAGTTTAGCCACAGCTATGTGCTCTTCCTTCCTCTGGAGATCACACATCATTCTGCTGGTTGGCCTCTCTGAGAGGCTCCAGGTAGATGATTCTCCAGAGGACAGTGGTACCTGTGGATTGCTGACCTCTGTACAAGCTCAGGGAAGACCTTTGCCAACTTATTTATTCTTTGAAGTAAAGCAAGTATTTATAAATGTCTTGAAATTTAGTGACATCCCTATTCAATTACTCCTGTATTTTAATAAGAATTAGTGAATGAAATTGAGAAAGACTTTCTTAAAAATGAAATTGCTTTTCCAAAATTGAGCAAATCTTGATGAAAAATGAACCTGAGGTTTGGGACCTTTGACTTACTTCTATTTCTGAAATGTAAAGTGATCTCCAGAGGAAGGAAGAGCACATAGCTGTGGCTAAACTCTGTGGGCCCCAGGGCCAGGGAGCCCAACTCGGGGGAGTCGAGACCGCCAGCCCCGCCTGCCTTCCCAGCCGGACTTTGGGCTTGGAGGTGCAGCACTCCCAGCAAACCCAGGGAAGCTGTGAACCTGGTGGGTTCACGATCAATCATGGTGTCACGGGCTCTCACACCCAGTCAGGTCACCAGCTGGAGGTTCGAGCACCCACATCTGTCCCCTGCCTCGCAGGGCTGACCAGCAATTCCTTCTGTGTTGAGCAGTGACTTTCTGGTCGGCAAAGCCCATGGCCATCTCGTGCCTTCCAGGCTTTCCGGGGCTCTTTGTGGCCACTTGTTCTTCAACAACACAGGTGCAGCGGCAGGCGGACTTTGTCCTGCAGGTGAGTCGCACTTCTCTTCAGAACTGTGGGCTACAGGGACAGAAAGGAGGACTCCAAGAGAAAACATAAACAGTGGCAGTTCTGAGGGAAATGCGTTCACCTCTCTCCTCCCCTGTGTCCACTCCCACGGCTCCACTGCCACCCTTGCCCTGCATCCCAAGGCCCCTGAGGCCCTCAGGACCTCTCTCTCAGCAGCACCTCGGATGTCCCAGCACAATCCTGCTCTGTTGTCTCTCTGGAGGCCAGTGCTGGGTCAGAGCCACCAGAGGGCCTCTCCTGTATGTACCCATCAGGGCTGGCACCCCCGGGCAGTGCCCACCCCAAGCCGCATGGCTGTACTCTACCCCACAACTCTGACTTCAGCTGGGCATCCCTGCAGGTGCTTGTCCACAGGGGAGTGCTGGGAAGAGACCAAATGCGTCCCAGGTGCCCAGGAGCTACGGGGCACTGGTAAGTTCTCCTCTCCTGAGCGGGCCTCTGTGCTGGGGCCAGTGGCTCCTGCAAGGGGATGAGGCCCTGGAGACCCACAAAAGACTGCATTTAACGGAGCGTGTGATGTCCTACCTCTGGAGGGCCCATCCAACCGACCCAGGTCTCTTTCTCACTTTCCAAAATCCTAAGCAAACATTCTCTTACGCTCTGTAAATTTAAAAGCTTGTCATGAGACAGGTTCGGCCAGCTCCCTTGCCACTGTGCCACTGGGTGGTGGTGGTTCCTGCCCTCATCGTCCTCCCCAGAGCCCAGCCGGGGCCGCTGCCCGTGGCACTCCCAGCAGGCTCAGTTCCGTTGTCCCTGCACTTGCCCCGGTTTCTACAGACTAATCAGAATCCCAGGGAAGGGTGGAGGACCAAGAAGCCCCAGCTCCTGGACCACCGTGTCCTCAGGGATTCTCTGCAGTAAGAATGAGGTGGGCTGGGACAACTCCTCAGGGCCCCTGGACCTTCACAGACTCCTTCGTGAGAAGTCGCAGGAAAAATCTGACGTGGAGTTAATCCTCCTCACCGAGGTCTTGCTGCCAGTCACCTTACTTCCACCCCAAGACTCCTGTGCCCTCCTCACGCAGTGGCTCCGTCTTTCACTCCGGGCCCTCCAGCCTCACAGCCGCTCATCTCTCTTCCCAATTTTGACTGAAATCCTCTCTACGCCTGTCTCCAGGACCAAGCCCACTACACCTTGTTGCTAGAGAACCAGAGTCACAGCTGGGACCCGGCTGCCCTCCCTCTCTGGATGGCCCTTCAGCTCCCAGTCAGCCAGAGACGTCAGACTCTCCCAACTGACTCTGGCTATAATCGGCCAGTGCAGGACACAGCCGACCACCAGTGACAGGTCTGCTTTTGCTGCCCGAGGAGCCCCCGTCTGTCTCCACTGACTGCGAGGTTTCTCTGTGTCCCGCTCCTTGTCCTTGGCCTCTGTGGTAGACTTCCCCTCCTCTTGGTCCCCTCCTGATGAGTATCAGACCCACTGCAGCCTCGCAGAAGTCAGTGGGAAGGGCTCTGGCATGTGTTACCCCTCTACATTTGCTCTCATGTGCTTCCGGTGGACGGGCCAGGGGGTCTGGGTTCCAGAGAGTCACGATTCTGCCACTCCCTGTGCATGGCTGTGGCATGGCTGTGACCCCTGCCGGCTGGGACAATGGGCACTGTTATGATTAAATGGAATAACACAAGCATGATTCTGGCCACAAGAAGTGCCCCCAAAGGATGCTTTTCAGTGTCCACACTCCAGAAGTGCCTCGAAGCCCTCCCTCCTCCTCCATTCACGTCCATTCATTTGACCACTCTGTTGAGTGCCTGCTAGGTGCTGAGCACCCTACTATGTTGTGGTACCTGGCAGGCACAGGACACTGTCCTCTGCTGAAGGAGCCTGGAACTGAGTAGGGGGACAGCAAGAAAGAGGCCACTGTGAGTGTATAGTGAGCTCCACGCCAAGCTCACAGGAAGGCACCTGCCTTCATTACCCAGCTGCAGGTGTCAATGGAAAGGACTCTGTAGGTGTCACCGAGGCTGCAGGCCTGGAGGAAGGGGCAGGTCTGCCTGTGGCTCTGCGGGCTTGCTCACTTGGTACCCCTTCATTCCTTCTTGGGGGCTGTCCAGTTCTCCGTTTCCAGGCTGTACTGCCTGTTGGAAGCTCCAGGGGAACTGCCTGACCCGGACACTGAAGAGGTTATTTCAGGTCCGAGTTCCAAGGAAAACGCCTTGTAACTGCATGGCTCTCTCGAGCTGTGCTGGACTTTGTACCGCCTTCTGATGTGTTTTGCAGGAGCCATGGGACCAGGGATGGTCTGAGTCATGTGGCATCGCTTCAGACGGTGATCTGGAGAGTCCTGGAGGGAGGAGAGAGGCTTTGCCAGGTCATCATGGAAATTACCAAGTGGCAAGCCTGAGGAATACAGACTCACCAGGAGACACTTCATAATGACCATTCTGGATTAGGAGGCGCTTGCTAACTGGGGCCAGCTTGTAAATCATGAGCTGCTTTCACAGGTGGAAGAAGTTATGAAGGAGCCTGTGTTCCCTCGCTGCCCCTCAAGGTCTCAAAGGCTTGCATGGTGGGAACAGCATTTCAGAGCCCTGCACCTCTTCTTTGTTCTAACATGACCAGAGTGTGACTTTGGTTTTGCATTTGATGTACTGTGTGATTTTTTAGGGACAAGAACAGGGGGGAAAAGGTGATAATGTGGCTTTCTGTACTATGCAAATAACCTTAATATACTTTAGATATTTCTTCATGTCCATCTTCCTAGGGCTGCTCTCTCTATGGCCTCTGTGTGTATCTAGGGCCTTGAGGGGGGAGGAAGGCCAGAGGGCTTGGCCTCACACTGCAGTATCTATGGTGTCATGCATGGCACTGTGGCTCAGCAGCATGCACACTGAGCGATGTGGAGGTGCCTCAAAGTCTGACCAGTGGAACTACACCCTGGCCCAGCGACTTCAGGACAGGTTACTTATCAGAAGGAAATGAACCAACAGACAGCCCCGCCAACACCTCCGCACTGGATCCAGAGACAACTGACAGCATCTCTAAACATGTCACCCAACACCACCACTGCCCCCCCCCCACTGACCTGACACTCCATTGCTGAAAGCAGCCAACTCCATCTTTGGACACCTTCGACGCCATCTTTAGTTGGGGCAACTCCCAGCTTGGAACACCAGCTGGGCAGATACAGATAGTCCCCAACTCCCTCCTCTCTTCTGCAGCCACTAACTCTGCACAATGACTGCCCAATGCAAAACAGTTCTCCAAGAGAGGTGTGCAGCCCCCAGAGTACAACCCACCAGACCTACAGAGAGAAAGTCCCTAATTAGGACGTAGAAAGGGAGGGGGTGAGATACAGTTTAGAGACTAAATTAGAGACCAGGAACTGTGAGGTCTACAGGCGATATAAGGAGATAAGGCCAGGTGCCCACATCACAGGAGATCCTGGGGGTGAAGTTTCCCATTGGGGACCAGCTAGTACCATACTCCACTTTCAGGTGCCCTGCACCCAAGATCAACCCTCCCACCCTGGTAACCTTCACCATCCTGAGGGTGGAGACACCAGCAAACAACAGACAACCCACCTACTGGATGAGAAGGGAAGCAGGAAAGACATTGAATTCCAACCAAAACAATCCTTGTTTCTACCTTCGAGATTTTTTTTTCTTTTTCTCCCTCTCAAGTCTCCCACCCTCACATCCCCAACATTTGTGAAACCAAGTACTTTGCATGAATTAGGCTACTGAGGACTGGGATGTCGGAATAGTGTATTACACTTGTGGTGTATATTATTTATCTCCTATTTTTACATTTTTATTTTTCTTAACATTTACATGTGTTTGTTTTATGTATTCTACTGTCTTCCCACTTGTCTACCCAAAATCACTTCCTCTCTCTTCTCCTGCTACTAACCATCTTCTTTAGATTCCTCTTCCACACTTCCTAAGATCTAATAACTCTATAACCTCACCTCCTAACCCCTCAAAATCTCATCCTACACCTCACCCCAGTTACTTGTCCACCATCAGAAACTGTAGACCCTTTTGCAAACCTAGTGTTCATATTGTAGATAATAATTGAACTCCTCATTTCTGTATATTGTGACCAAACTATAAATGTCTTAATAGCAACTATTTGGTTTAAGGCTGTATAATGTCTGTATTGGGATCTGTTAACATTGTCCTTCACCTCAGAGGAGAGGTATTGGAACCCTGCAGGGACACTATAAGTGGTAATGCCTTGGATGCACAGTTCTAGAGGGGAAGACACAGGAACAACATGAAAAAACAAGGGAAGAAAGTGCCCCAAACAAATCAATATACTGCATTATTAAAATCCATGGCTATCACAGCAGAAGAAATGGCAGAGAAGGAGTTCAGTATGTACATAATTAAAATGCTCTGTGAATTAAAGGATGATATAAGACAGCAAATACAGGCAGCAAAAGATAATTTTGATAAAGAGCTACATAAGCAAATACAGAAAGCAAAAGATTACTTCAATAAGGAGATAGAAATTCTAAAAAACAAACAAACAAACAAACAGAAATCCTGAAATGAAAGAAACAATAAAGCAAATTAAAAGCTCAATAGAAAGCATCACCAACAGATTAGACCATTTGGAAGAAAGGACCTCAGACAATGAAGACAAAATATATACTCTTTAAAAGAATATAGTTCCCACAGTGAAGATGGTAAGAAATCATGAGCAGAACACTCAAGAAATATGGGATAACATAAAAAGACCAAACTTAAAAGTTATTGGAACAGAGGAAGGCATACAATTCCAAACCAAAGGAATGAGCAATGTATTCAATGAAATAATGTCAGAAATTTTCCCAAACATGAAGAATGAATTGAAAAACCAAATACAAGAGGCTTACAGGACACCAAATGAACAAAATCACAACAGGTCCACACCAAGACACATTATAAGGAAAATGCCTAGCATACAGAATAAGGAGATAATTTTAAAATCCACAAGAGACAATCCTATTTGGATCTCTGCAGATTTTTCAACCCAAACCCTGAAAGCTAGAAGATCCTGGAACAACATAAATCAAGCTCTGTAAGAAAATGGATGCCAACCAAGAATTTTATATCCAGCAAAACTAAGCTTTAGATTTGATGATAAAATAAAAACCTTCCATGAAAAACAAAAGTTAAATGAATTTACAGCCAGAAAGCCTGCACTACAGAACATCCTCGGCTAAATATTCTACAAAGAGCAAATGGAAAACAGCAATGCAAATCAGTAGAGGGAGGGATTACTCTAAAGGAAAAGCCAATCAAAGGAGAAACCAAGTCAAGTTAAATACGAAAACTAAACAAAAATTACTGGGAATACAAATCATGTCTCAATAATAACCCTGAGTGTTAATAGCCTAAACTCACCAATCAAAAGACATAGATGGGCAGACTGGATTTTTTTAAAAAGACCAAATAATATGCTGCCTCCAGGAGACTTATTTCATAGGAAAAGACATCTATAGACTGAAGGTGAAGGGTTGGGAAAAAATCATACCACTCACATGGATTGTGGAAACAAGCATGTGTTTCTGTCCTCATATCAAATAAAGTAGACTTCAAGCTAAAGTTCATAAAAGGGAAAAAGAAGGACTCTACATGCTGCTCAAGGGAACCATATACCAACAAGACATAGCAATTATAAATATATATACCCCAAACAATGGAGGATCAAACAAACACTTCTCAAGTTCCAGAGTCATATAGACCACAACACAATAATTCTGGGTGACTTTATCATATCTCTTTCACTACGGGATAGATCTTACAAACAAAAGCTGACCAAAGAAACTATAGAATTCAATAACATAATCAATAACTTAGACATAACTGACATATATAGACTATTTCATCCCTCAATGCGTGAATACACTTTTTTTCTCAGCAGCACATACATCTTTCTCTAAAATAGACCATGTGTTATGCCACAAAGCTATTCTTAGCAAATGCAAAAAAAGATACTACCCTGCATTGTATCAGATCATAATGGAGTGAAATTAGAAATCAATGGTAAAATATAAAAAATAAAAAATAAAAGCTACTCTAAAAAAATTAAAGAATACGGATAGGAAAAGAAGAAGTCAAACTAAACTAAATAATATGCTATTGAATGAACAATGGGTTGCAAAAAACATCAAAGAGGAGATTTAAAAATTCTTAGAGGTGAATGAGAACATAGATACAATGTATCAAAATCTCTGGGACACTATGAGGGCAGTACTAAGAGGAAAGTTCATTGCATGGAGTTCATTCCTTAAAAGAAGAAAAAGTCACCAAATAAATGACTTAACATTACATCTCAAAGCCCTGGAAAAAGAACAAATCAACACCAAAAGCAGCAGAAGACAGGAAATAATTAAAATCAGAGCTGAAATCAATGAAATTGAAACAAAAGAAACAATTGAAAAAATTGACAAAAGTTGGTTCTTTGAAAAAATAAATAAAGTTGATAAACCCTTAGTCATGCTAATAAAGAAAAGGAAAAAGAAAACTCAAATTACTAACATCCATAAATGAAAAAGGAAATATCACAACAGACGCTACGGAAATACAGAAAATAATTAGAAATTATTTTGAAAATTTGTACTCCAATAAAATAGAAAATATTTATTTTTTCGAAGAACCAACTTTTAGTTTTGTTAATTTTTTCAATAGTTTCTTTTCTTTCAATTTCATTGATTTCTGCTCTGATTTTAATTATTTCTTGCCTTCTGCTACATTTGCTGTTATTTTGCTCTTCCTTTTCTAGGGCTTTGAGATGAAGTGTGAGCTCATTTATTTGTTGTTTTTTTCTTTTTTTGAGGAATGACCACCAGGCGATGAATTTCCCTCTTAAAACTGCTTTCATTGTGTCCCATAGATTCCGATATGTTGTGTCTGTATTTTCATTTATCTCTAAGAATTTTTTGATTTCCTCCTTTATGTCTTCTGTAACCCATTGATCATTCAGTAACATATTGTTCATTTTCCATGTGATGTAGGATTTTTCTTTCCTTCTTTTATCATTGATTTCCAGTTTCATTCCATTATGATCAGATAAAATGCATGGTATTATCTCCACCCCTTTATGTTTACTGAGGGTTGCCCTATGGCATAATATATGGTCTATTTTTGAGAAGGATCCATGTGCTGCTGAGAAAAAAAGTATATCCGTTTGATGATGGTTGATATATTCTATATATGTCAGTTAATTCTAGGTTATTGATTGTGGTATTGAGTTCTATAGTTTCTTTATTCAACTTTTGTTTGGAGGATCTGTCCAATGGTGAGAGAGGTGTGTTGAAGTCACCCATAATTATTGTGTTGTGGTCTATTTGATTCTTGAACTTGAGGAGAATTTGTTTTATGAATGTCGCAGCACCATTATTTGGTGCATAAATATTGATAATTGTTATGTCTTGTTGGTGAATGGTTCCTTTTAACAGTATATAATGTCCTTCCTTATCCCTTTTGATTAACTTAGTCTTGAAGTCGATTTTATTCGATATGAGGATGGCCACCCCTGCTTGCTTACGAGGACCGTGTGTGTGGTATATTTTTTCCCATCCTTTTACCTTTAGCCTGTGTATGTCTTTTCCAATCAGATGTGTCTCCTGGAGGCAGCATATTGTTGGATTTGTTTTTTTAATCCATGATACCAGCCTATGTCGCTTTATTGGAGAGTTTAAGCCATTAACATTCAGAGTTACTATTGATATATGGTTTGTACTTCCAGCCATGTTTGATTATTTATCCTTTTTTTAAAAAAATTTTAGTTTGTTTCTCCATGATTATCTTTCCCCTCGCCCTCTGTCTTTACCAAGGCACTTCCCACTGATGGTTTTGGTTATTGTTTTTCATTTCTTCCTCGTGTAGTGTTTTGCTCAAAATGCTTTGCAATGCTGGTTTTCTGGCTGCAAATTCTTTTAACTTTTGTTTATCATGAAAGATTTTTATTTCGTTGTCATACCTGAAGCTTAATTTTGCTGGATACAGAATTCTTGGTTGGCATCCATTGTCTTTCAGTGTTTGAAATACGTTGTTCCAGGATCTTCTCGCTTTCAGCGTCTGTGATAAAAAATCCGTTGTTAACCTTATTGGTTTACCCCTGAATGCAATCTGCCTCCTTTCTCTTGTAGCTTTTAATATTTTCTCTTTGTTCTGTATATTGGATATCTTCATAACAATGTGTCTTGGCGTTGGTCTACTGTGATTTTGTGTGCTCGGTGTCCTGTATGCATCTTCAATTTGTATATCTGTTTCCTTTTTTATTTCTGGAAAGTTTTCTGTAATTATTTCATTCAGCAGGTTACTCATTCCCTTGGTTTGAATCTCTGTACCTTCTTCTATCCCGATGACTCGTAAGTTTGGTTTTATTATGTTATCCTATAACTCTTGGATGTTTTTCTTGTGATTTTTTACCAGCCTTTCTGAGTTGGCTAGACTCTTTTCAAGATGATATATTTTGTCTTCATTATCTGACATTCTGGCTTCTACTTGCTCCACTCTGTTAGTGATACTCTCAATTGAGTTTTTAATTTGGTTTATCATTTCCTTCATTTCTAGAATTATTGTTTGATTATTTTTTATAATCTCTATCTCCTGATAAAGATGCTTAACTTCTTCTTTTATCTGTTTATGTAATTCATTCTCAATGTGTTCTTTCGCTGCTTGAATTTGCTGTCTCATATCCTCTTTAAGGTTTCATTCCATCTGTCTAAGGTGTTCCTTGAGTTCTTTATATGACCATTTTTCTGATGACTCTAGGTCCTCCTGAATATTTAGGCTGTCCTGCATTGTTTGTACTCCTTTTCTTCCTTGTTTTTTCAAGTTGCTCATGTTACTTCTTGTTCTGTTTGACTGCTGAGTTACTGTTTACTCCTATACATTTATTTGATGCTTGGGAGGAAAGGTATTAGAAGGGAAGGGAAGAAGTCACTAAAGAGAATGAGAGTAAGCAGGTAGAATTCAAGGAAGGGGGAATAAGAAAATTGAAAAGAAATGAAAAGACAAAAGAAGAAAAATAATAGGAAATAAAAAAATTTTAAAAATTTAAAAAAAATAATAAAAAAATAACATTAAAATTAGAAGAAAAAAATTTAAAAAAATTGTAAAAAAATTTAAAAAACAACAAGAAAGAAAAATGAAAATGAAAGAAAAATCCCAAATCAAAAAAAAGAGAAAAAAAACTAATAAATGCAGTCTTATTGTTTGATTAACTTCTCTTCCAGCAGGTGGCGCTGTGCCCACCAGGCCAAGTTTCTCCTGTCAATATGCGGGAACCAATCACTGTGCAGCAGCTCCTCCTCCCAGACTGGGCGAGTCTCCAATCCTGAGTGCCTAGGGCCTCCTCTTGTGTCTAGTCACTTCCCCACTTTTCCTCTAGCCAGGCCCCTCTCACGGGTGCTGCTCACCACAATACTGGCTACATGCCAGGTCTGCTGCTCCCGGGAGCCCTGTTTTCATGGAGGACTGGGCACACTCTCCCTGTTTGCCATTCCCTCAGACCCTAAGTTTGTAGAGCTTGGGGCTGAGAATCCTCAGCGAATTTTACTTGCCCTCCAGTAGCCACGCCCCCGGTAGCTTTTGCAAGAGACCTCAGCTGTCAGCACTGGTGGGAGCAGTAGTTCCGCGCCTCGGGTCCCACGCCACGTCTGATTCCCTCGGTCTGGCTATCGGGCTCATAGGAGAGCTGGGAGGGGCCCTTAAGGTTTCCCCGATGTGTGGAGAGGGAAGGCTAGGGAATTACACACCTGTAGCCGCAGGTTTCAATGAAGTTATCTCCTCCACCGCAGTCTGATGACGTCAGTTCTCTGCCATGGTGGTATCTCTTGCAAATGGCGACAGTTCGTTTCCCTTTGCCGGGTGACCAATGCAACGGGCGGGTCCTTACTGTCTCTCCCAAGCCCCGTTTCAAACCTGTGGCCACTACCTATGAAGGCTCGGTTGGCATTTACCTCCGTAGGAACAGAAGGGCCGACCAGTTGTTTCAGCCAGATGGATTAGTGCTGAGTCACAGCTGTTTGTCTGCAGGAAGCAGGCGAACGGGAGCTTGAATTCAGCCGATCTGGGCTCAGTGTGTGTTCTGAGAGGCCCAGACTGATCGCCCCAGATCCACGTCAGTTCAGCATTGCCTAGTGATCCTGAGCAAACAGAATTTAGATTGTTTACGACTCCCTATGCCCGCACAGCTGAAGAGGTCAGAGACTTGATCTCTCCGCGCCCGCCGCCATGTTGGAATCCGCTAAAGATTTTTATAATAATTATTTCCTCTGTGTCTACGGCAATTTTATCTGGAATTAAGTTCATCAATGTTCAGTTTCAGGATTTTTTTTCCTCTTCATGTAACTTCATTTTTAAAAATAAATAAAACATTTTTCATGTTCCATTTACATTTCTTTTTTTAAAAAGAGAGAGAGATTGAGAGAGAGAGAAAGAGAGAGAGAGAGAGAGAGAATTTTAATATTTATTTTTTAGTTTTTGGCGGACACAACATCTTTGTTTGTATGTGGTGCTGAGGATTGAACCTGGGCCACACGCATACCAGGCGAGTGCGCTACCGCTTGAGCCACATCCCCAGCCCCCCATTTACATTTCAAAATCATATAAAATGTCCTCTTAGAGGATTCTCATGCCCATCCTATGATCTCCAACCATTCCTTCCAAAACTCATAAGTACCTGTTGTCCTTGCCTTTCTGTTATTCATCTGCATTTTCTTAAACATAAATAAGCAAGTACAAACACACGTTAATTACTCTACATGATTATTAACAGTCCTGTGCTTTTGTTCATTGTTAAGCTGAACTCCTTCATTGTTTATTAGAATATAATCTTAATATCATTCTGAAATGAAAATGTTAATAATCTTTATCTATTGAAATTTATTCTCATAACCTTATATGGGTTAAAAACCCAAACTGTATCAAATCCTCTTCCGCCTCTACCTGTCTTCCCTCCTCTGCCTACTAATGAAGGCATCTCACATCTCCAATGAGATAGAAGAGCTGGTGGTGCCTTCACTGACCTCTGTGGATGGAGCCACCTCCTCCAATTGGTCCCTCAAATTTCCACCTTCTCTGTAAAATCTCCCGTCACCTCTGCTTGTCTGGGGTGGGGGCGACTTCCACACAGAGCATGCTCCGACAGGCCCTCACCTTTGATCCCTGTGAGTCACTTTGGTTACAACTTGGAAGTGATGAGCAACTTCCATACAGAGGAAAGCACCATTGAGTGGCATTTCTGCACCTGGTGTGTTTCATTTAGTAACGTGAGATTTTTTTCATATTAGTACTTAAAAGCCTTCCTCATTCATTTATTTCCCCCCAGCTGTGCAGTATTCTCTCCTCATTTGCGTGGCCAAAACCAAATCAAGAAGCACAAAGACAGAAAAGGCATGGGAAGTTAAAAATGGTCACATCCTCACTGGTCTCTAGGATGGTCACCCACATAAGGTGAAGGAGAGGACTGCAGAATGGCAGGGCCTGGCTCTCTGCTCAGGGACCAGCCGGCATCACAGGTTCCTGCCCCTGAGATCCCCTGTGGGAAGTAGAGCCCAGCCACCTGTGCAGAAAAGTGGGGGCTGAGTATGTGGAGAACCTACCCGGGTGTGCCCCAGTGGCTGAGCGTGTGGAGGACCTTGTTGAGCCACGACACACAGAAAAGACCACTGATGGGGCTGGGGCTAGGGCTCAGCGGTAGAGTGTCCTCCTAGCATGTGTGAGGCCCTGGGTTCCATCCTCAGCACCACATAAAATAAATAAATAAAATAAAGGTATTGTGTCCAACTACAACTAAAAAAAGAAAAAGACCACTGACTCCAATTTAAACCAAATTAAAGCAGCTTATATTGTGTACGCAAAAGAGAGCGGCTGCCTCACCCAGAAAAACAAGGCAGCAGCTGGTCTGATTACAGGGAAGTTTTTATGATACAAAAAGTGGGTGTCTTGGGAACTTAGAGCTGACAGGGTTCAGGCAAGAGAAATACAAGGGCAGATGGCAGGTTAATGATCTGCACGGCTTAACATCTCAAGGAAGGGAGCCGACTCAGACTCCAACATCCGGGTTGATGAGGAGCAGCTGGGATTTCAGGGAGGGTGGTTATCTGGTCAAGGAGAGCCGGGCACCGGTAAGATCAAAGCACAGGCAGGAATCCCAAGCAAGTTTTTAAAACATCAAATTATGGTCAGGCCAAATAGAAATCTTAGCATTTTACAATAAAACAGAAATTAACTTTTCATGATTTTGTGATGAGATGACTCCCAATCTTAAGATGGGAGTCCTGGAATGGGGAGGGGGAAATGGTTCATCAACGTACCTCAGTGTGGGCCCAGCAGCTGAGCATGTGGAGGAACTACCTTGGGGTGGGCCCAGTGGCTGAATGTGTGGAGGAACTACCTTGGAGTTGGCCCAGTGGCTGAACGTGTGGAGGACCTACCTTGGGGTGGGCCCAGTAGCTGAGTGTATGGAGGACCTACCTTGGATTTGGCCCAGTGGCTGAGCATGTAGAAAACCTACCTTGGTGTGGGCCCAGTGGCTGAGCATGTGGAGGACCTACCTTGGGGTGGGCCCAGTGGCTGAGCATGTGGAGGACCTACCTGGGTGTGGGCCTACTAATGAAGGCATCTCACGTCTCCAATGACCACAGAAGTGCTGGTGGTGCCTTCCCTGACCTCTGTGGATAGAGCCACCTCCTCCAATTGGTCCCTCAAATTTCCATCTTCTCTATAAAATCCCCCGTCACCTCTGTGACTGTAGCCCTGCTTACCTGGGGTGGGGGCGACTTCCACACAGAGCACGCTCCAGAGCAGGCTGCCCCTGACTCGACCAAGCTGACTTTTCCCAAACAATACTCTTGCATGCCTCAAGATAGTTCTGCATGTTTTTCTCAATTACTCTAATATGGCTAATTACACTAATAGGTTTTCAACTACAAAACCATTCTGCAATTAAGAAATAATCCTGCAAACCATGTGGAGGTTTTTAATTACAAACACCACCCCTTTACTAGAAAATTGAAATCATCCTTATTCTTTGTAAATGTTTTCAAATATTCTTCTACCTCATTGACTAAAGGTTTTTCTTTATGGTGTCTTCTTTGCTTCATAAATCATTTAGGATTGTGTTTATTTCCAACTATTTGGGGGATCTTTCCAGATGTCTTCCTGTTATGATTCTTAATGTAATTGGCTAGGATCAGAAAATATGCTCTAAGTAATTTCAATCTATTTGAATCAATCAGGTCCTATTTTATGATTCACAGCATAATCTTAGTGGTTGTTACATAAAAATTTGAAAAAAAAATGTGAATTCTGCAGTTGTTGTTTAGAATCTTCTATAATTGTCAATGAATCCCCTGTTCTACAATGCCTTGAGTTTTCTTGTTGTACTGTTCTTTAATTGTAAATAAATGTTCCTCCTGATCCTTGGTGATATTTCTTATTCTGATTTCTAATCTGCTTGATACTTTCTTCTAAATGATGTTTTTATGGTCTATTTTTATGTCTGTTTACTTTTAACCTCTATGAGTCTTCTTATTTAAAATACATTACATATAAATAGTACGTGGGTCTCATTTTTTTGTTCAGTCTGACAATACTTGCTTCATAATGAAAATTCAGAAACCATTTACATTTCATTGAATCATCCATATAGCTGAGTTTAAAATTTACCATCTTGTTGTCTGTTCTCTTTTCTACTTTTCTTGAGTATTTTTTTAAAATGTAGTGCATTTTTAAGATTTAATTTTTTACCCAATCCTGGCAAATTAGCTAGATGTTTATGTTTTATTTTCTATTGGAACATGCTGGGTTATAATATGAGTTTTTAACTCACCAAAGCTCACCTTTAAATATTATTATACTATTCTTGTATAATTTTATGGTCTATATAGGAGGTGTCCCCCAAAACCTCATGTATCGGACATTTCAGAGGTGAAATGATTAGATTATGAGAGCTGTGACCTAATCAATCGAACCACTGGTAGGAATTAACTGGGTGGTAACTGTACCAGATAGGGCGTGCCTGGAGGAGTGATCTCTGGGGGCGGTCTTTGGGGTTTATATTTTGTCCCTGGTGAGCAGAGCTCCCTCTCATTCTGCTTCCTGGTGCCAATGGCTTCCCTCCACCATACCCTTCCACCATGATGTTCTGCTTCCGCTTGGACCTAGAGCAATGGAGCTGGCTGGCCATGGACTGTACTTCTGAAGTTATGAACCAAATAAATGCTTCCTCCTCTGAATTGTTCTTGACTGGTATTTTGGCCACAATAATGAAAATCTGGCAAAAACACCCAACAAGAAAATCTTACAGTCATACATTTTCATTTTTTCTCTTATTTGTATTGTTGCTCTCATAATTTAATTTTATATATATATATGTGGTATAAGCCAGAACGCAGTTTGTTTGCTTTAAAGAGTTAATTAAATTTTTAAAAATTGATATATAATTTACATTTCATAAAATTCACCTCTTTTGTGGTGTGTAATTTAACAGTGTTGAGTGTATCCACATGGTTGGGCAATGGCCACTGTCATCCAATTTTAGAACATTTCACCAGAAGAAACACTATCACACATTTGGAATCAGTTCTCGTTCATCCCTCATCCCAGCTGTCGGACACCACTGTTCTATGTTTTGACTCTGTGGATTGGCCCATGCTGGACATTTCATGAAGCAGAATCACACATATTTGGCACAATCCATCTGGTGTTTTTCAGGTTCATTCACCATGGAGCATGTATCAGTACCTCATTCTTTTATGGTTGGGTGGCATCTCATTGCACGAATATTTGTCATTTGGCTTTTGTAGTCATAAAGTGATGGACACATGGATTGCTTCCCACCAGGTGAGAACACTGCAGATATTATGGACTATTTAATGCTGCCATGAATACTCATGTACAAGTTTCTGTGTAGAGGTAGGCTTTCTGTACTTTTGGACATATACCTCAAAGTGAAATTGCTGGATCTTAATTAACCCTCTGCTTAATGTAAGGGAGTGCCAGACAGTTTTCCAAAACAGCTACTTTAACCCTTTCCCAGCAGTGATGAGGAAGAGCTCATGTTTCTTCACACCATCTCCATGTTTATTACAGTTCCTCTTTTTAAATGTAGCCATCCTATGGGGTGTGAAGTGGTATCTCATTGTGGTTTTGAATTACACTTTCCAAATCATGTTGATAATTTTCTCATGTGCTTACTGACAATATCTTCTTTGGAAAAAAAAATGTTTATTAAGATCTGATGCCGTTTTTCAATTTGGCTATATGTTTTTGTGATTATTGAGTTGTAAGAAATCTTTTTTTTAAACATTTTTTTTTAGAGAGAATGGGGAGAGAGAGAGAGAGAGAGAGAGAGAGAGAGAGAGAGAGAGAGAGAGAGAGAATTTTTAATATTTATTTATTTATTTTAGTTCTTGGCGGACACAACATCTTTGTTTGTATGTGGTGCTGAGGACCGAACCCGGGCCGCACGCATGCCAGGCGAGCACGCTACCGCTTGAGCCACATCCCCAGCCCAGAAATCTTTATCCATTCTGTGTACAAGCACCTTATCAGATATATGATTTGAAATTATTTTCTGTGGGTACTCTTTTCACTTTCTTGAATATGGTCTTTTAAAAATGAATATTTTTTTTAATTTTAAGAAACTCTAATGTACCTTTTTTTAAAAAACAAATTTAGTTTTTTGTTTCATTCTAGGAAGTTGTCACCACATCTAATATCACAAATGTTCACATTCATGTTTCTTGCAAGAGTTAAGCTTTGATGTTTCAGCTGTGGTCTGTTCTGAGCTAATTTCTGTATGTGGTGTGAGGCAAGGGTCTTGCTTCATTTTCTGCATGTTGACATAGTGCTGTTTTACCATCGTTTGTTGAAAAGATTATTCTTTTCCCTATTGATTATAATTATTGACACTTTGTCAATAATTATAATCAATTGACTATAAATGTAAGGTTTAATCTCTGGGCTTTCTGATTGAGTGCACTGATCTATGGGCTGTCCCTGTCCCAATAAAGAACCGTCCAGTGAGTGAGTCCACTCTGGCAGCTACTGCAGGCCAGTGCTGGGGAGTCATGCTGGGGAGTGTGAGCTCTCCGAATTTGCTCTTCTTTTTCAAGATTGTTTGGCTACTCCAGATCCCTGGCATTTCTATTTGAATTTTGGGATTATTTTGTCAATTTCAGCAACAAGGGCAGCTGGATTAATGATAACAATCTGCTAAAGCAGTAATTCAATTTGGGGAACACTGCCATTTAACAATGTTAAGGCATCTACCCTTTGAACACTGGGTGACTTTGGGTCTTCTTTAATCTTTCCATGACATTGTAAGTTTTCAGGTTATAAATTCAACATGTCTTTTGTTAATTTTTTTCCTAAGCACTATGTTCTTTGACATGCTATTATAAATGACATTGTTTATTCTTACATTTATTTGCATTCTCTTCATGTCTAGTGTATAAAAATACAGTTGTCTTATTTTTACATATAGATCTGGTACTAACTGACTAGTTCTCATAATTTCTTAATGTACTCCTTTGGATGTTCTGCATATAAGCTCACATCATCTGCAATACAGAGTTTTATTTCTTCCTGTGGTCTCCAGGGGTCCTTCATATCTTTTTCTTCCTTCATTACCTTGGCTGTAATCTCCAAGTGAATGCTGCATATAAGGCAGCTGTGATACACATTGGCCATCAAATACAGAAAGGAGAGTAGAATAAGCATATAAAGCAGCACTTGTGGTGAGACCCCCAAATCCTTGTGTTTTTTCTCCTGACCTCAGGAAAGCGTAATGTCACTTGTAGTATTTTCATAGAGCAGCTTAGTAAGCAGAGAAGTGTCTTTCTCCTTTTGCTTTTTGAGTATTTCTGTCATGAAAGGCTGCTGCACTTTGTCAAATGGCTTCTTTGCACCTTTTAATATGATCGAGTGTTTTTTGTCCTTTATTTCATTCAGTACCACGTGGATTGTTTTGTGTATGCTGAGCTGACCTTGCGTTCATGGGATAAATTCCACTTGGTCATGTCATATAATCCTTTCAGTATCCTGTTAGATAGACTCAGTTTTATGGAATTTTAATGAGGACTTTTGCATCTGTATTTTTTTAGGAATGTGGGTCTGTCGTTTTCTCATGGTTGCCTTTCGCTGGATCTCATGTCAGGATAATCTTCTTTAAGTTCTTTCAGGAAGTGATACTGAAAAAGTTGCATGACCCCACTCTGCTGCCAGGAAGTACTGTCCTACTGCACGCCCAAACAAAGAAGTCAAATGTACAGGGCAGCAGATCGTCACAGGCTTGATGAGCAACAGGGAAGTCTCAGGCTCATGGGTCTGGCTTGCACAGCAAAGACATCACGGGTTTTAAATTACGTAGAACTTAGTTCAGGTGCCACTGATCCTCCTTAATGCATGTGAGACTTGGGACATTTCCCCCTCCCTTATCTGGCTTCTCCTGTGATCTATAAGGTGGGGTGGTGGTGTTTGTGGTGTGGAGTTTATGATGTGAATGAGTTAGAATGTACCACAGCCCTCTGCAGATTCTGCACCTGATGCTGATCAGTGGCGCTGCTCTTACCACCCCGTGGTCAGCGTTGGAAGAGACTCCCTCGTTGCCACTTAGAGTGTGAGGATAGCTGCAGAGACATCATTGATATCAACCAAGGCTGGGACTGGCAACAGGAATTCCTCTCTCTCTCCACACTAAATGGAGATAAGAATCTGTGTTCATCAGCCTGGTGCAGGGGAGGCCATGATATCTGGGAATTTCTTTGCTCAAATATTTTGTCTTCTCTTCTTATTTTTCTACCTCACCAGGCTCAGTTCCTGTGTTGTTAGTAGAGAGCAAGGAATAAGTTTAAAAAGGCATAAATAGTGCTACTTACAACATCCATGCTTCTGCAGGGGACTCTTGACTCCCTCCTGCCTCGTCCCTCCCACTGCAATCTGGGCATTTTAACCAGCCTGGAATTTCTTAGAGCTTCCTGGGTTCAGTGCATGGACCCAAGAAGAATTATGGCACAGGCTTACAAAGGGGAAGGACAAACCGGAGGGGCCATCTCTGCAGCACACTCCTCTCCTGGTCAGTCCTGTGGGGGCCCCTCTTCACATGGCCTTGAACTTCTCCGTAGTCGATGCTGGCCATGAGCCCACTCTGCAACTACAGCCCTGGTGGGTTTGCTGGGAGAAGGTGAAGTCAGACATGTTTACTAGAGCAGGTGAGAGGGAATAAGCCCTCCTCCAAGGACTTTGTTTCAGTTCTACCTGTGTTTTTAAAATCCACCCATACTGCCCCTCAAATCAAGAGTCTAAACTCTGCCTTCTAAGATACTTAAGTATGAGGAAGTCTTTTGTGAAGACAGAATAGCCCATTTAAGCACAGGATTTAACGATTTTAGAGTGAGCAAATTCTCTCTTTTCTGCTTTCTCCTTGGCAAACATCCTCCTAATTTGAGTCTAGTGTGATTTACCAGATGAGAAATGTCTTTTGGGCAGGAATGATTTTTGAGGGGAGTTCCAATAAGTGTTATTTCTTCTTCGTGGATTATAAGACTAAATCCATCCCCTTTGTCTTCTCTTCCCATTTGCAATCATCTCCTTGCTTTTGAGAGGCCTGTTCTAAGGTGTCACTGACGGTGAGCCTCAGCTGCCCACATGGTCCCCACAACTTGGTGCTCTGAGTGGGGCCCCCAAGCCTGGTGTGACAGACATGAATGGACACACACATAAGTAAAACTTAAAATAGTGCTTGAACATGCTTCAAGTGAGTTTCTCCGAGGCTCATGTGCTAGAAGGGGGGGCCCCAGCCTGGTGGTGCTGAGTGGTGGGCAGGGGTTCGGTCATTGAGGGTGCTGCCTCTTGAAGGGGACAGCATAGTTCTCCACCTCCTCTCTTGCATGTGCTGTCCTCCTTCTGCACACATAGCATTGTAAAACCTCCCTCAGATAAACAGACAGGTGTCCCTCACCAGAGCCAACACACTGTGTGTACTCCCAGCCTCCAAAACTGTGAGCTGCAAGAAACTCTTTTCCTTACACAGCCTCAGATATTTAACTATTGTAAATGGTTTAAAATAAATAGTATTAAGTGCTATGAAGCCAAAGAGTAGTTAGGGGAGTTGGGTAGTTACAGAAAGATTATTTCACGAGATTACCCAGGGTCAGATTAAAGAATGAGAGGACTACCAGAAAAAAGAGCTTTCTGGGGAAAGAAACTACGTGTCTAAAGAAAAAGAAGGGGGGGAAGGAGGAAGAGGAGAAAAAGAGGAGGGGAGGAAGAAGAGGAAGAGGAAGGAAATAATTCTGTTTTCAGGAGGAGGGAAATCAAGACCATTTGTCTAGTGATATAGCCATATGTCCAAGGCATTCAATCAATATCAAAGTCCACATCTAGTTCTTTTTAACACACACACACACAAAAATATGAGAAACTAATGCTTGCTCTTGTTGGTCAGGATGGTGACTACCCTGGAAGGGGACGCCAAGCCACATTCAGGCCACCTCATCTAGCAGGATTAGCTGCAACACATCCAACCAGAATGGCCCAACATGGCGTCTCACTCTTTCAGGAGGGTCTGTGCAGACACAATGGAAGACCTATCCAACGTGGGCATGGAGACCTGCCAAGAGGACTTTCAGCACACGTGGGGAGAACAGTTTAGTGACCCAGCATTTCCTGCAGTGGGTCCTGGAATATTGTGCTGGGGAGTGGAGATTCCCACACTGCACCACTTGTGGGGATTGGAACACGTCTCTGCCATTCATCACTGTGTGCCCAGAGCCGGAGACAGTGCCTAACATGTGGTGAGTGCTCAGAAGAATTGGTGGGTAAGTTGAAGGTAGGATATGGGCTGGGGGAGAGAAGGAGGAGGACTTGTCCAGCCATTGTACTTTGAGAGTAGAGGAAACCTGGTAGATTCTATTAAACGTCTTGTTGGATGGTTGATTCATTATTTTGTTTTGCTTATTAGTTATTTTATTGGTGGGTTGTGTAAAGGTTTAGTAGAAGTGGGGGGAAGGTGTTTTAATGAGAAGAAAGAAAGTCTTCCAAAATGTATGTCCTGGGAGAGGCCTTGGTGCTTCCTGCTACCTGGTCACTGAGCAGAGCAGAAAGCCAGCATGTCCCTGTTCCGGCTGGCTCACCTCCACCCCTGATGTGCTTAGAGAACTGCAGCCTAGTGGTGCCTGCCCTCCTCAGAGTATGGCCCTTGCATGAAGAAGGGCCTCCTCTCTGGGAAGTCAGGAGCCCCTGACTTGTTCAGGGTAGCTCATGTCAATGACTGACTAAGAAAGACGCAGAAGCCCGCCCACCCTCACTAGCTTTCTTCCCCGTCCACTTGCTTCCTGACCCCTCTTCTCCTGGGAGCCTCCCTCAGCAGTCACTGTGCAATCACCCCCACTCACACCCTGCTTCTAGGGAGCCCCAGGCGGCCAGCCCTCACTGTTCTTGACTTGCATTTCCTCTGGCAGGCTGGCCCCACCAGATGCTCACACTTCCCAGACACTACATCCAGGGCCCTCATGTCTACCACACTGCCCTTGGGTATAGGGACAATGGACAAGAGAGGTTTTTCTCTTGGAGTGGCCTTGCTCATGGGACCCAATATGGGCAGTGCATGCATCTCACCTCCTTTCCAGCTGCTCAGGGTTTGTTCTGTCCCTGGAAAATATTGCTTCTCCCTTTCCACGTTTTTCTTTTTGACTGGCATGTTCTTCCTTTGGATCTGATGATGTCTTCATTTTGGATAGTCAGTGCATGTTGGCTTGTGTCTTATTTTATGTATTAAAGGTGACGTTGCCTACCTCTGACTTTGTTGGCTTTATGGTAATTTTATAACCTACCTCTCAATGTGCAGGCACACCCCAGGCATCCCCATGTCAGTGCTGGGTGTGGGGAGTTCACATTTATGCACACAAAATCCAGGAATAGCTTTGAACTTCACTGGTTGCCCATTTCATTCCTGAGAGTAAAACTGTATAAAGACTTTCATTGGTTAAGAAGGAAAAGAGGAAGATTTTTCTTACAATAACTCACCTGAAAGGTAGACTATATTAAAGATACCTAGAATCTGGACTTTGATACTCCACATCTGGGGTTTGAGTGACAGTTCACGTTTGCACGCAGGATGTGCTGGCTTTCGAGGAGAGGACATTTCAACCTTTGGCTCATAGTGAAGTGATAAGCTAGAAACTTCTGTCTGGCTTCATTCCTACAACTCCCAGGAATGATTTGCAAACTAATGAGATAATGTCTGAGAAGCACTTTGAGCTCTTGGGAGACAGGAACCAGATAAATGCAAGGTATTGTCGTTATCACAGCTACATTCTGCTTAACTTTCACACTTCTGGGAAAAAGATGATGCTGTGGCTTTCTTTCCTGAAGTCCTTTACTTTACAGGTGGCCAGATCCTTGTTCCTCATCAGTACTGAGTTTACTGTTCTCGGTGGTCACACTTCTCCTTCTTTATTTTAAGGGAAACAAAAACGCAAGGTTGTAGGTCACACAGTTTCTGAGCACACCAACAACCGGGACCTGAAAGTAGACCTGCAGATGCCCACGTTCTCAGGGTTCCAGGGCGGAGGGGGAGAAATGGCTTACTGATGTCACTGATCTCATTGTGAGGAGGATCTGGAAGGAAGTCGGTGAGGCTGAATGACTTTGTGGAGTAATTCCAGCTGCACAGGTGTGTTTGTAAACACTGCTGCAGAAAAGTGACATGGGGGCAGATGCCGTGTAGCTCTCAAGGGTCAGGTTCAGCCAGGACGTGGGTGCTGAGCTTGGCCCAAGCCCTACAGAATGTGGTCAGTTCCTGTTGGAAACACATCATGCCTGCTGTCCTGCAGGTGAGTAGAAAGGACTCCTTTAGGGGTCTGCCCACCTGCCAGCTGGGCTTAGTTCTGTCCCACACTGGCTGTGAGACCTGGACCAAATTGTCAACCTCCAGGTGTCACCTTAGTTGGGAATGAGAAGAAAAGTAGTTTGGAAGCAAGGAGGAAAGAACATAACCTTTTAACCTAAAGTCTGCTTCTCAAAATGTACCTGGAGCACACTAAGTTCTCGATGAATACACCACTCCCTTGTCCTCTTCCAGCCCTGAGAAAAGAGGTGGGGCTAGGGGCAGATCCGTCTTGCACGTGGAAGTCATGATGAAGAAGAAAGTCAGTGGCTCACACCGACGGGAAGAAAAGAACAAAGGACAGTCATCCCTAGTTCCCTCCAGGGATCAACATCAAGGCACACACATCCTCAGCCCACCAAATCCCTGGATGCTCAAGTTCCTGTATGAAATGACTTAGTGTGTTCACATGAGCTATACACATCCGCCTGCACATGTCAAACTTCTCTAGATTACTTACTGCACCTAATCAATGTAAAAGGTGTGTAAATAGCAATTACCAATTTGTTAAAATTCAGTGACAAAGCCAGGTGCTGTGGCACACCCCTGCAATCCCAGTGGCTCGGGAGGCTGAGGCAGGAGGATCGTGAGTTCAAAGCCAGCCTCAGCAAAAAGCATGGCACTAAGTAACTCAGAGAGACCCTGTCTCTAATAAAATGCAAAATAAGGCTGGGGATGTAGGTCAGTGATCGGGTGCCCCAAGTTCAATCCCTGGTAGCCCACCCCACAAAAGAATTCAGTGACAAGATGTTAGTATGTGTTTAGTATGAATACATTTTTTCCAAATGGTTTCAGTTCATGTTTGCTTGAATCAGTGGATGTGAAAGTTACAGATACACAAACCCACTGTGGTTTGAGATGCTGGAGGTACAGCTGCTCAAGTCAAGGATGCCCATCTGAACACTGGGCAGGTGAGAAACATTCATTTTTGCTCAATGAAGCCACTATAATTTCATCAGCTCTCATAAGAATTCAACAAAAATTCAACATTATTAAGAAGTTTTTAAAATATGACTCATTAATGATGATCCTTGCCCTAAGTTTTCAGGGAGTTTATTAGTTGATGATAGTTTATACACACACACACACACACATACACCAATGCATATAAGACATGATATACATATAACTGTTTCCTCATATAGATAAAAGGCATACTATCTATGTATAACTTGTAACTTGGTAATATATAATTATTCACATTGAAGCACATGCACAAAAATATTTTTTTGAATCTATGTGATGCAAACAAGTTTGGAGACCATTTTTAAGAATTTTTATCTTTTATTTAATGTAAATTTCCTTCATAGCAACATTTATAATCTGATATACTATGTTTTATATTTTGTTTACCTATTTTGATTAGAGTATTATAATTATACATAGTATTTAGGCTCATTTTGAAAAAATTCTGGGTCTCTTATTTTTCCAAGTGAATTTAAGGACCATTTTTTTTCTAGTTCTGAGAAGAATGTCATTGATATTTTGATGGAGATTGTGTTGAATCTGTATTATTCTTTTAATGATATGGCCATTTTAATAATATTAATTCTGCCTATTCATGAACGTAGGAGGTCTTTCCATCTTCTGAGGTCTTCTTTTTTAAAATTTTTCTTTAGTTGTAGATGAAAACAATGCCTTTATTTTATTTATTTATTTTTATGTGGTGCTGAGGATCAAACCTAGTGTGCAAGGCAAGCGCTCTACCACTGAGCCATAACCCCAGCCCCTGAGGTCATTTTAATTTCTTTCTTCCGGTGTTCTACAGTTTTCATTGAGGAGATCTATCACCTCCTTGGTTAGATTAATTCCAAAATTTTTTGAGGTTATTGTGAAAGGGATGTTTTCCTTATTTTTTTTTCAGCTGAATTGCCTTTGGAGTATAGGGAAGCTATTGATGTATGAATGTTGATTCTTATATCCTGCTACTTTACTAAATTCATTTATTAGCTCTAGAAATCTTCATGGAATTTCTTAGGTCTTCTAAATATAGGATAATGTCATCAGCAAACACTTACGGTTTGACTTCTTTTCCTATTTGTATCACTTTAATTTTCTTTTCTTGCCTGATTGCTTTGGTTAGAGTTTTAAGAACTGTAATGCATATAATTGGTAATAGTAGAAACCCTTGTCTTGTTCTTGACTTCAGAGAATAAGCTTTCATTTTTTTTTCCTCTACTCAGTATGAAATTGGCTTTGGGTTTGTAATAAGTAGGCTTTATAATGTTGAGGTAAGTTCCTTCTAGCCCTAGTTTCTGCAGGTTTTTACCATGAATGATTGCTGTATTTTATCAAAGGATTTTTCTTTATCTATTGAGATTGTCATATATTTTTTATTCTTAGTTCTATTTCTGTGGTGAATTACATGTATTGACTTGTGAATGTCAAACCTACCTTGCATTCCTGGGGATCAAGCCCACTTGGTCATGGTGTAATATATTCTTAATGTTTTTAATGTGATTTGCTAATATTTGATTAAGAATTTTTGCATCTATGTTTATTAGGGATATTGGTCTATAGTTTTCTTTCCTAGATGTGTCTTTGTTGGTTTTAGTTTCCCGGTGATACTAGCTTCATAGAATGTATTTGGGAGTGTTCCCTCTCTTTCCATTTCATGGAATAATTTGAGAAGGACTGGGAATAGTTCTTCTTTAAAGATCTGGTAGAATTCAGTTGAGAAATCCAACTGGTCATGGGATTTTGTTGTTGATAGGCTTTTAATTGCTGTTTCAATTTCATTACTTGATATTAATTTGTTTAAGTTTCCTGTATATTTGGGGCAGGTCATATGTGTGTAAAAATTTGTCAATGATTTTGCAGTTTATCAGAGTATAACTTTTCAAAACAGTTTTCAGTTATCCTCTGGATTTCAGAAGTGTCTGTGGTGATATCTCCTTTTTCATCTCTAATTTTGTTGATTGGGTCTCCTCTCTTTAGTTAGTTTGGCAAGCAGTTTATCAACCTTATTTATCTTTTTGAAGAACCAGCTCTGAGTTGCTTGGATCCTGTGTATTGTTTTTATTATCAATTTTGTTAATTTTGGCTTTGATCAGTTTTTATTTCCTGTCTTCTATTGAATTTCAGGTTAGTTTGTTCTTTTTTTCCAAAAGCGTTGAGGTGGAGCATTACCTTACTTATTTGGAATCTCTCTATTTTCTTGATGTAAGCACTTAAAGCAATAGATTTTAGTAAATATTTTTTCATACTGTCCCCCAAATTTTGATATATTATTGTTTTCATCTGTTTCTAATAATTTCTTGAATTCTTCTCTCATTTCTTCTTTGATCCATTCTTCATTTAAAAGAATATTGTTAAATCTTCATGTGTTTATATTTTTATTGCTGTTGAGTTCCTTTCATTTCATTATGATCTGATAGGATGGGATTACATCAGATCTTTTGTATTTGCTAAGATTTACATTGTGGCCTAGAATGTGGTCTTTTTTGGAAAAAGTTCCATGAGCTTCTGAGAATGTAAATAGAGCTGTGTTGGGGTTAAATATTCTGTGGATGTCTGTTAGGTCCCTTTGACTTACAGTATTACTTATCTTGGATTCATCTTCATTGATTTGTGCTTTGATGCCCTGTCTATTGGTGATAGAGGTGTGCTGAAATTATCCAATATTATTGTATTAGGGTCTATATGGGAGTTAATATCAACTAGTATTTTTTAAATGTAATTCTGTGCACTGACATTTGGGGCATATATATTTACTATCATTATATCTTCTTATTGAATCGTTTTCTTTACTGGGATTAATGGCTTTCTTTGTCTCTTCTGATTAATTTTTATCTGAAATCTGCTTTGTCAGGTAGGAGAACAGTTACTTCTCGTTGTTTTTGGAGTCAGTTTATGAAGAATACTTTTTCGCATCCTTTTACCTTTAGCCAGTTGGTGTCTTTGCCTATGAGTCTCTTGTAAACAGCACATAGTCAGATCTTGTTTTTGATTTAACCCATGTCTTTTGATTGGGGAATTGAGTCCATTAACATTCCACATCAGTACAGACATGTGTCTGTGCATTCCTGCCATTTTGAATCGTTTGCTATATTTGATACTGTCTTACTCATTTAGTGGACCACTCTTCTTTTGGTCTTACTCTATTTGGGAGACTTGGGATTTGTGTTTGGGTTCCTCTGTGTGCAGTTTATCTTGGAGTATTCCCCGTATTGCAGGCTCGGTGGTCATGAACTCTTTCAGTCTATTCTTGTCATGGACAGTTTTTATTTCCCTCTTGAATTTGAAACTGAGCTTTGATGGGCATAATAATCTTGGCTGGCATATCTCATTCCAGGCACTCCTTGATTTTAGGGTCTGAGCAGAGAAATCAGAAGTGAGCCTTATGGGTTTGCTTCTAAATGTGACCTGATATTTCTCTTTCAGATTTTAACATTCTTTCTTTATTTCTGTTAGACATTTTGATTATGATGTGTCTTGGAATACTTTTCTGGTTAAGTCAATAGGGAGTTCTACTGTATGCAAATGTTTATTTCAGTTCTGAAATGGGAAAAGTTTTCTATAACTATCTCACCGAAAATGTTCTTTATGCCTTTTGCCTGTATCTCCATATTCTCTTCTTGGGCAGTGATTCTCAGGTTTGGCCTCTGCATGTTGTGGCAGAGTTGCTGTATGTTCTGATCTGTTCTATTATTTTTCCACTTAATTGTATTCTGTGTACTCAAATTCATGTCTCCTGTTTTCAAAGCCTGAGGTTCTGTCTTCTAATACTGAAGGTTCATCTTCTATGCTGTCAAATCTGTTACAGATGCTTTTAAGTGAAGTTTTAATTTGATCCATTGTGTCTTTCCTTTCCAGGAATTCCTATTGGTTTCTATCCCAATTTTCTATTTGCTCTCCTAATTCACTCCTTGGATCTTCTTTTGGTTCATTGAACATTTTAATACTCAGATTTTCATAATATTTCTCTGGAATGTCATCCACTTCTGTATCTGTGAGGTCCTTTAGTGGAGGGCTGTGACATTGGTGGGGAGATCTCTTTGCCTGTTTCCTCAGGTTATAGAGGTTCAGGACTTGGGGGTCACCGAGACAGAGGCCCCCTCCTTCTCCATGCTCCTGTACTTCGCCCCAGCCACTGAACGGTGGCCAGCGGGCAGTGTGACCCCGGGAAGGGCGAGCCCGGCTTTCCCCAGGGTGTCGGCGGGGCTGCCACTGGGCGGCTTCACGGGGAGCCAGTGGCCCTGCCCACTCCCAGAGGGCTTCCCTCCTGTGGGAGTTATTTTTGGCTTTGCCTTCACTGATTCCCTTCCCTTACTGCTCTGTGCCTGTGCGCGTCACCCTTCCTCTCTAATCCACCTTTCCTGCTTCCCTCCAGCCACAGGTTCCTTTATGCACCTGCTCAGCCGCAGCCCTTGGCCCCGCCCCCTGCCCTCGGCCCCGCCCCCTGCCCTCACTGCCTCCTGTGTTCCTCCCCGTCCATTCCTGATTGGCAGGTATTTACATAGGGCTGAAGGTGGTACCTCATTGGTCCGGTCTCAACAGGAAAATGACATCTTCCCAGGCCTTTATCTTGGCAGCGGGGGACAGGAACTTTCCCAGGCAAGAGTGGCAAAGTTTAGCTTGTGGTCGACCCAGCTATCAGATTCCAGTTGTGAATTTTAGTCCCTTTAGCCACTTGTGACACTTTTTTTCAGTTCTCCTTAAAGATCACACTGTGTTCCTTAGAGTCCCAAACTGGAAACACTCTAAAGGGCCATCAGCAGGAGAAAATAATTTTTTTTTTAAGTTTTTACAGAATGGAATAACATTACAAAGCAATAAGAAAGCAAGACCCGTGGTGCACACGTCAACACGGATGAGTTTCACTTACATGATGCTATGAGAGTGAGTACCTAAAGCAATGCCAGATTGTTCATATGAACTTCAAAAATGAGCAAAACTAAGTGATGAGGGACCTCCTTTAAATGTTCGCTTTAAGGACACTGCTATACATCAAATGTCACTGCACTTTATTGACACCATTGTATTTATGTATGTCAATAAAAACGTTTTAAAAATGATCTTTGAACTAATGTTTTGCAAGATAAGTCCACAGGACAATAGAGCATGTGCAGCAGCAGAAGTGATACTGCAATAGGTACTCCTTGTAGCTGCATGACCATGTGGCATTCCAGATGTGCATGCTTACAGAACTCCAGTGGACCCATGATGCTTGGGAGTTGAGGGTAAACACGTTACCAATGACTGAGTAAGATGGAGGAGCAGTGGCAGCCCAGCCTCAGGACACAAACTTGTCCCTTTGAAGCAGAAATCTCTTCAAAAGTAGAAAGAAGGAAGTGGGTTCCTAAGGACCACAAAGGAGTGAAGAACCCTATCATAGCCTGCCTTACCTGTGTCCAGTGTTAGCCACTTGTGGGGAAAACAATGACTGTGGAAGGAAAGAGGGGAAGGACACCCTTAGTCCCTTTCCATTTCAGTTGCTTCTCACTTATCAGTAAATCAAAGGCAGAATATCAGTAGAAAGGAGTGAGTCAAGAAGTCAAATAAAAACTACTGAGTTAGTTTCATGCAGTGTTTCAACCATTTTGCTGAGAACATAGCACACATGAATGTACAAGCCACAAAATAGAAACTGTACTTCAACAATTTTGCCTGAGTTAAAAGTTCTTGTGTTTGCACTTAAAACTAGATTTGCAGCATATAAAGATTTATGGTAAAATTTATGCTAATAATTTAAGTATTGTTATTTTTTCATTACCCAGAACAACATCAAATGGCAAATAAAAATGGTAAGACAATTTGATAGGAGAGAGACAGACAGGGACAGATAGACCGTCCATGACACAAAGGGAAAAGTTTTATATTTTGTAGCTTATAGCTTCATTTTAGTTCCTGCATTTTGATCAAGGAGCCAATGTTTTCCTTTTACATTGGGGCCCACGAACTGTAGCTGGCCCTGGACTCATCCTAGGTGGGAGATCAACTATCTTGGGGCATCTCAAAAAGTCGTCCTGTTTTGAGAGTTAGATTTTGAAAGACACATCATTGGTGGTCCATTCACCTTTAAATTTGTTGCACATTGTTTTTTGAAATGCTTAGTTTGCTCAACTGTGTTAGCGGAATTTAAGAAAGGTCATTTTCTCCATGCATAGCAAATGGGGGACATGACCCTAGGGCCATGTCACAGTGTAATACAGGAAAAAAGGGCTTGGGGACCCCTTTCAACCCAGGGATTCTGACCTGGGAAGTCCTTCTGCAGACTTGGGGAAAGGATACTGATGCCTTATGTTTATTTTAGCAAGAGGGGCCATTTGCACACATCCCAATACAAACAAGCAAAACACTTATTTGAAGGATCTAAAAGAATCTTGGAATACGCTGTGATGTTTATAGCATCATCCAGCAAGCCAGACACTGGCCTTGGAGAAGAAGTGTCGGACTTCTTAGTCAAGAGGCTCATCAACGGCTGTCGTGACTGTTTGGAGAGTGTAGCAGAGCATTCACTCAGAACCACACTACTTTCCTTCTGCACAAGTAAACGGACAATATAAAAACCACTCCAGGCCCAAATGGGAGTTGCTCAAGGAGGCTTAAAAGAAAGTAACTAAACACAGATAACCTTACAATGGTAAAAGAACACAAAACTCAGAGAGCTGAAGGGACTTACTTAGTATCACATCAGCAAGAAGTTGCTCCAGCTGAAGTGACCCCCAGTCTCTTGACTTTCTGTAAGTGGTCTCTGCTTCTCATGTCTCTGCAGTGACCAGCAGCATTGCAAAGATGGAATACCATGGTGGGAGGGGCCGGTAAACTCCCGTGGCAGCTGTCCTTATTCCTGTGATATGCCTGCCTCTGTCAAGTATTCTGCTTGGACTTAATAAGTGGTAGAAAACAGGCAACGCATAGAAACTGTATCATCCAACAAATTAAGATGCACAGGATCACAGCTGATGGAATCTGGACATTCTTTACCAGGCCATGTCCTCTGCTGCTTCCAGGATGCTGCCTGTTCTTGCTGGGAATGATATCCCTTCCCACCTAGACTGACTGACTTACTTACTCAACTATAATATTAGACAATGGTTGCTATAGGCCCCATCCTGTCTTACTGGGGATATAGCACTGGAGAAGCCTTGGACCTCCTGGAGCTGACATTCCCTGGAATCCACATCCTCTCTGGAAGCACCATCTTCCCAAGGGATTTGTCTTCCTCTAGTTCCCTGGAGGAGCTCAGATTAACTTTTATCACTCTTCTGTGATGTTTAATGCTTCTTTATAGTTCTTTGCACAACTTCCTATTTGCTTAATTATTTATACTGATGCAAACAGTCTGACTTTCCTTGTGAATGGCCACTTTACAAGGGCAGCGCTGTGTTGGTTCCACCCCCCTGCTGTATTTCAGAGCCTCTCGGCCTGTCATTGGCTGCCTCGGATGTTTGTGGATTGTGCTGGATTGCAGGCTTCCTGCTGAGAGTACTTGCATGTTTTTAAATACACTTTTAGCCAAAAGGTGGCACTGCAGGAAAATGAACCAAGCCAGAGACTAGCTGCCTGCAGCTGTGGATTCTGATCCACTGGTCCTAGTTATTGGCTAATGTGAACAGCTAGGAATAGAGAATTCCCCACCTCATACACACTCATGTGCTTACACACATCTGAAATCCCTTGAGAAGACCAATACAGGAAAATCACCTAGACTTACTAATACATTAACATTGCCATGATCATGGAAGAAATCCTGGTAGTGTGACTTACTGGCATTTTAATTAATCTGAAACGTGTGTTTATTAATAAATAAATATCTAAGAAGACAGAAAAGTCTATTTTTCTTATTTCATTGGTTACAGGTAAAGAAAAGTATTGCTATATTTTTTGTTTAGTAACTTGCTTTGAATTATTACTACATTTCACTGCAAAATTATTCCCCCAATTCCAGTTCCCTTCTGCAAAACTCTTCCCAGAATTTGATAGCCTCTCTGGACAAAATCATGTTAAAACCAGCAACCTCTTCAAAGGTTTCAGGAGCAAATACACAGAAAGCAGATAGAAAACCCCAAGATAAAAATCTGCGGTGATGTTGGTTATAAATAATGAATAGTGGTTTCCATACTTTACTGTTGCCACCTGGGTGCCTGCAGTGCCCAAGGCAAGTCAGATCTTCAACAGAGCAGCCTCCCCACAGATTCACTATCTCTTCCTCCATGCATTTACCTTAAAACAACACATAAAATTTTACATGTTCCTTTATTTTCATAGGTGTCATTTCTTATCAAGTTATGGATGCGTGTGCATGTTTGTGTGTATGTGTTGGAAACATAAATATAATACAATTCATTTGAAATCAACATTTTGCTTTGTGATCTACCTTATAAATGAAATCTTGTCCATGTCCTCAAAGCCTACAATCCAGTTGGGAAGTATCTTCTCATACACCATACACATCAGTGCATACACATCTGTTAGCTGACTTTTCAAAATTCTTAAAACAGCAGACATGAAATCAGTGGTCCGCTTCAGATTTCTGATCCATATTGTAACACATACATTATAGTTAAAACCACAGTATAAATCTAATGTAGAGCCAGCAGGATGTGATTTTTCATTGTCAATTACTCTGGCAAATATTGTGTAAGAATAACCACTTTAGCAGAAGTATAATGAGGGGCATCTTGCAAATTATCAAAAGTTGTCTAAGTCCTTACATTTTGGGGATCTTGTAAATACTACTGCTGTATATCTTAAATTGATACATTCAAATATTACAATCATAGAATAGATGGTTATCTCTTGGTAGCTATGGGTGATTGTTTCCAGGACCACCACTCCCACCCTATATACATGCCAAAAATCTGTGGATGCTCAAGTTTCTTATAGAAAACAGGACAGTATTTGCATTTAACCTATGCACATCCTCCTGAACACTTTAAATCATCTCTAGATTATTTATGATACCTAATACAATATAAACATTGTATATGACTCTACTATATTGTTCAGGGAAAATGACAAGTAAAGAAGTCTGAATATGTTTAGTATGGATGAGATTTGTTGTTTTAGTACTTTTGATCTGGAATTGGTTGAATCCATTGGTGTGGAGCTCACAGGTATGGAAGATCAACTTTGTCAGCAAAAGGAAAGGCTTCCATTTAGCTTCCAGATTCTCTTAAGTATAAAATCTCCAAACCATGTGGACTGTAACAAAACTGATTTCCAAGTAAATGTGCCTTATAACATAAATAAAACTGAGTATAGATGGAAAGTGGAAATGAATGTATCTAAAATGTTCTATTAGTACATAATAAGGCAGACATGTTGCCAGTGCTGGATGGCACCCTCCCTGAGCTGGCAAGAGGCCCACAGTCTCCACAGGCTGGATGGCACCCATGGATCTTGGCAGATCTCACTGGGGGAAGAAAATGCCAGGTTGACAAGCTTTATGTTCCCTGTGGGAGACATTGCTTTGTAAGGTTGCCATTTGGGGAATATCCATCCCTGAGATCTCTCAAAAGAAGATCTCAGAGTATCTGAGAGGATAATTGAGGATAATGGGACTAAAGATGATATGGGACTGAAAAAGATTATTAGCTCTGTATTGCCTTACTGAGCTGGATAGAGAAAATTAGCATATGGGACAAAGATGGCATTTCTGAATAACGTCGTCAATCAGTGCAGCACTAAAGCAAGTTCAGAAAAGGCAAAAGATAATAGGTGCAATGCAACTTGCACCAGGCATGAAGCGCCACATTCCTTGCAGCCAAAGACTTCAACACTTGGGGAAATGTCCACCACTCCTCTAGACCAGTTTCTGAACATACCTTAGGGGCCAGTGTATCCTTCTTGAAGTGTCACAGCAGGTAAAGCTTCAGCAGATCAGTTTCAAAAATGTAGAACCAGACCTTGTTTTCCAATAACAATGATAGTAGTCATAGTAATTATTATAGTAATAATAGCAGCCAGTATTTGCTGAAAAATCGCTATGTGCCAGGCATTTCTCTAAGGACTGTATATATGGTTTTCATCGGTTAGCACTCCATATTAGATAGGTTTGATTATTTCTTCCATTTCTAGATGAAAAAACTGAGGCACTAGTCAGTAATGATGCAAAGAAGTCATCATTTGACAGCGTAGATTCAGAGAGACATGGAGTAACTGGTATTTAATTCATTCTCTATGCTAAGCTGGTGGTCATGTACTTCAAAGGGCTATGTAAGTCAGCTTTCTGTTAATGTAATAAATAATTAAGAGAACTCAACTTAAAAAGAAAAAGAGTTTATTTTGGCTCACAGTTTTGGAGGGTTTAGTCCATGAGCAATAGTCTTGCTGCTTTGAGTCTGTGAAGGCAAAGTGTATGATGGCTGCAGAACATGGCGGAGGAAGGCAGTTCAACTCAGGGCTTGGTGTGAATTCAATGGCATTCTCCCCATGGCCAACTGTTGAAGCTCCCACAATATTTCTAGAGTCCTATGGGATGGGGAAACCATCTTTAATGTCTATAAGTGTACCCCCAAATAAGCCTTGGGGGACACTTATCCCAAACAGCAGGTATTCACCCAATCAAAATGTGTACTCATGTGGCTGAGCATTGCAGGCACTTTGTCTTCTCACCAGAGCATTCTCTAGCTCTTTCAGAATTCATTCCCATCATGCTCAGGTTGGGGATAAGTTTGCAGAGCAAGCAGAGCCCCTGAACACTGTTATCAGAACCCTGGTGGGCCAGTGGGGTCCTTCAAGACGGGCCAGTGGGGTCCTTCAAGACGGACCTGTGGAGACACCAGTCCTGCCCCTCAAGGTAGGCGAGACAGAGGAGAAAATAGCAGTTATAAACACAACACCACTGAAGGGCGATCAGAATAGAGGACAGAGACCAGGGAGTGGGAGAGGTGGAGGGAGGGGGAAGCAATGGGGAGGGATATTGGTCAAATTATGTTGTTACATTGTGTTCATGAACTACTATGTAGTGGCATAGCCTGCCACTTGCACCACTGTAACGCACCAATAAAAAGATAAATAAAAAACAATGCCACTGGCTAATGACTGGTGTGCTCCAGTCAATCCGATATGGAAACCAGAAGGCTGGATTTGGTCCAGCCATGTGGATGTTGGTATTGAAATCCAGGGGAATGTTTTCTGAGTTCTGATGTGTGAAAGAGGACTCTGGTTCTCTACCCTGGCTGCATACCTGAGAATCACATGAGAGCCTTAAAAAAATATAGGTGTGGGACCCCAGACCAGACCAGTGAAGTCAGGATTTCTGGGAGTGTGGAGTAGGAGCATTTGGATTTTCAAAAACTCCCCAGGTGACAGCAACATGTGGCTGGGATTGAACACTTTATATTAAATATTGTCCAGACAACTGAAGTTCCTTGGAGAGTAGGCACTGGAAGTCTCAAAACTGGGATGGAGCTCTTGACATCTCTGGAACTGAAGGACTAGCTTGGTAGGCATGAGACAGGGCAAGCAGAGAGGATGCTTGGTCAGGTGCCCTGTTTGCTGGGACGGTTGTGTCTCCTCACTAGGCCTCCAGAATGGTAACTTTTGAAAAACTCTGGGCAGTCGTTAAGTCTGGTAAGAACATGGAAGATATTCAGAGAAAACAATAGTCAATTAACAACACAGTATTATTTAAAACTGAGGAGTGTTTCTTCACCTTTTAGTTAGGACCCCAAAATGAATTATATCAGAGAGAGGGAAGGAGGGGTGGCAAGCACAAGCTCCGAACCTCAAAATTAGCGATGTATTTATGTCAACGTTCTGTAAAATAAATATTTCTTATTCACATTCAGTAATTAGCTGCTAATTTAAAGCTCTGTCCTCTTCTCTGATCCCACTATTAGACTTATGATGAGTTTGGGTTTAGAGGCTATTTAAGTTTCTTTTTTTTTTTTTTTTAATGTGTTTGGTGTTTTTTTTTTGTTGTTGTTGTTGTTGTTGTTGTTGTAGATGGCAGCATGCCTTTATTTTATTTGTTTATTTTTATGTGGTGCTAAGGATCGAACTCAGTGCTACAGCCTTAAGTTTCCTGAAAGTGGCAGCACACATAGGTGGACTAAGTTTCAGGGTATCTGCACAAGATTTAAACTATCTTGAGTCTTTATGAAAGGAAGGAAGGAAGGAAGGAAGGAAGGAAGGAAGGAAGGAAGGAAGGAAGGAAGGAGGGGAGAAAAGGTAATGGATCACATTACAAAGTGCACTGTAGCTCCCAGAGAACTTGGGAGGGCAACTGAGTTCAAAACACATGCTTACTTTATGTCAAAAAATCAGTACCCACACAGGTAGTTGTTATGGTTAAGGAGTCAGGACAAAACCATGGTTTGCATGCTTTTTTCATGGATCCACGGATCCCTCCTCTCCAACCAATGTAATCCCAGGTGCAAGTCCTGAATGGAGGTTAAATACTCCCACCACTCCCTGGATGGAAATGCCAGTTCTCCCTAAGCCTCTCTACAAATCCTAAGATCCTCTGCCTCCTGGTCCTGAGATTCCCCTTGGCCCCAGCAGATCCCTAACTCTTGGATAATCTTAACACCAGGGAAGGGACAAATTCGAATCTCGCAGCTTCAGCTGATTTCTCTAGATGTTGTTTCGCAAATAAGCAAAGGGAGGTTTTTGGAATATTGTAGGTGCCAACATACTCTCCTCTAGAGCTAGGACCAGCAAGAAACAAAGCCTAAGAGAAAAAAAGAGTTCCCCAAGATATACAAAGTGGATGCACATCTGAGTTTTTCTGTGCATTCTGGAGAAAGGCTAGCTAGGATTGGTCAGACCCCGTTCAGAGTTGAAACTTCTTTGGTTAGATACGGACAAAGCTTCTGGAAGTCCAGCCTTATTCTTCTTGTCAACGCAGGTGGATAGTTACTTGTGCGCTCATCAGCACTGACTGCCCACAGAGTTAATCAAGCCCCTGGCTACTCTCCTGCAGGGCTTGTGTATTGTTCCTCTGGCATTGAGTGATTCCTGGTTTGGGCAAGCTCCAGGCGCTGCGTGTGTACAGGATGCCTCGGTTCGCAACTAGAAACACAGTGCACGCAGAGATAGGGGTCTGCGGAGCCAGTAGCAACTCGCGGTGCGGTGCGGAAGAAGGGGTGAGCCAACGAGCAAAGCCCACCTGGTTGGCAAGGCCAGGCCTTTCTCTGCGCGCCGAGTGCAGATGGAGTTCGCCCTTTGTGCGGGTGTACTGCGCCTGCTTCAAGAGTCGCTCAGGGGCGGTCCTCGCGGGCCAGCCCCGAGCCGCCTTCCCATTGGCGGGAGGACACGCCCGTCCCCGAGTGAGGGCTTCCAAAGTTTCATTGAAGGTGGAGAAGTGTGCGCCCGCCGGGGAGCCCTGGCTGCGCCGCGGCTAGGGCGAGGCTGCACCGCGGCGGGCGGGGGGCGCGCTGGGCATCCGGACGGCGTTTGAGTTTTCTTTTTAAAATTGAGACAGTGGAGGAGGGAATTGGCGTCTGATCTACCCGTTTTGCGCTTTCCTGGCCACGCTCACACGATTCCTTCAAGTGCAGGAGGGACTCGCAGCGCCACCGGCGGACAGATAACTGGAGCCCAGCGGTGTCGGGAATGGTCCTATGCGCCTGGCTGCGCCCACCTCGGTCTCTCTGGCCCGAAGCTGGGGGGCGCAGAGGCTGAGCTGCACCACCACCCGGGATCCACAGCCTGCTGCTTGAGGCCGCGGGCTGTAGGACGAGACTCGGGGTCCGCGGGGCAGCTTCGAGAGCCAGGCGCAGGGCGGCGCGCGGCAGCCTGCGTGGGCAGAGGGGCCGGGGCCGGGCAGCAGAGACTCGTTGGCTTCAGAAGGGTTCTGCGCAAAAGGCTCCCCGGCCTCCCCTGAGCGACTCCCCGGAGCCCGGCCAGAGGACTGCACTCCCTCTTCGCCCCCTTTCCTCACTGTTCCAGACCCCTAGGACTCTCCCAAACTGTCCTCCTCCAGGGCCCCCGCCCCGGCTGCCCCTGAAGAGGCCGCCGCCACCGGAGCCTGAGTTCTACACTTAATGGGCCGGCCGCAGAGGGTCGGGCGCCTGGCTAGGTGGCTGCCAAGAGCCTGGTGAGCGGCTGCCCAGAGCCCTGCGGGCGAGGGGCAGCTGAGAGCGCGTTGAGCGCGCCCTCGGGGCGGAAAGCCCGGAGGCCAGCGCAGAGGCGATGCCTGGGCGGCTTGCTGGTGGTAGGAGGCCCTAGGCGGGCATGGGCCTGGCGTCCCAGCCCTAGGGACCCTCGAGCCTCGCCCCTGCGCTCGGAGTCGCCGAACCGACGCGATGGCCTCGGAAGTGGTGTGCGGGCTGGTCTTCAGGCTGCTGCTGCCCATCTGCCTGGCTGTAGGTGAGTCTAGTGGGCTCCCCAAGGTTACTCTCGGGGACTGTGAGGAGGGCTTCTTAGTGGGGACTTCCTAGCAAAGTTTAGGGCACTAGTGCTCCCGGATTCGATTCCCGAAGCATGGGCCAGGTGGCAACAGCGACAGCCGCGCTGTCCCGGTGTCACAGTAAGTCTCTCTCACTTCCCGCTCTGGGGCAAAGGACCGGTGTCTCCCTTCAACGTCCAGCTGCAGAGTCCCGGTAACAGAGATCTGCTGCAGGTGCTGGAGACCGTTGTGTTGAATTTAGCCACGCGTGGATTTTTTTTTTTTTTTTAATAAGCAGAGTACTGCCTGTGCACAGAGGATGCAAGTCGCCTGGAAGGCGGCAGTGACCCCCGCGGTAGGAACCTGAGCTTAGACCTGAGGCCCCCTCCTCCAGGATGTCCTGGGACAGGCAGCACATGGTGCTCCATCCAGACTACCAGGGGCCATCTCCTCCCTACCCCATATCCCAGCCACCCTGTAGGGAGAAGTGAAAGATCCAATGGAGTTTTTTTTTTTTTAAAGAAAAACAGGGACTAGGCACCGGGAAAGCCCCTTTTACAAGGGAAGTGTTGGATGCTGAGGCTGAGAACCTATCTAGTCCTGCTCTCCCTCTCCGGGCACTTAGAGGGTTGGAAGCAGGCTTGGAACTCCTTGGGACTGGCGGGGTGAAGACCCGGCCACCGAGAGCCTCAGGGATGCCCAGAGGAGTGCCTCACTATTCTACAGGCTGGCAGGGTGTTGAAAGGATGTAGGCGTTGGTCTAAGGACCAGCCAACGTCTAGTAATGAGGGAGTTTCTGAATTTCTTCTCAAATCCTGCATGTTATGCTGAATCCCACTCCTAAGACTGATCATGGGACCATGGGACTGTGCTTGGCTTTTCCTCTTCCCACTCCAGAGCTAGAGAATAGAACACTTTACCAAGTAGCAATTGTGTTTACAAAGAGAGGGTGGTCTTTGCACAAAAGGCCACCTTTGTGCCCCTTGCCAGAGGTTATTGACTCGAAATCACACCTGTGTTAAATGTTTTCTTTGTTCAAGAGTATGAAACCCCGATGCAAGCCATTGACAGGATATTGTAGTGGAGTACTAATTAACACCTTTAGATAGCAAAGTGTCTGGGAGACTTGAGCAGGAGAACCCTCCACGGAAAAGCCAGCTTGGGCAGCAGGAGGGACTCCTCTGGGGTTTGCTGGCCTCATCCTCAAAACTGCATTTCAAGTTTAAAGGCAGGACCATTTTCCAGGGATCTTTGTTGTCAACAAACTCACATACAGGAGGAGCTCATCTTCAGCGAAACTGACTTGGAGGTTGGTTTGGGAAAGGTTCTCTAGGCACTTTCAGCACAGTGGGTGTCTGTTTGGCAGTCACCTCTGCATCTGGAGCCTGGCAGAGTGCCCGGTACATTTCGTATTTGCTGATTGGAAGCTAGTGCCTGAGTTAAGGAGGTGCTTTTAGAGAGAGGGCCGACTTGTGGCCAATGCTGACCAGAAGGGGTCCTCAGGAGTGGCTCTGGGGTCAGAAGCTGCTCCCTCCCCTCTCTGACCCACCATCTCCTCCTTGTTCCCCTCCTCCTTCTCCCTGGGCACTTGCTGGGTTCTGTGACTGTTAGAAGAATAAGACGTGGTCATCTGCAGCCAGTTCGGTCCATTCTGTCAAATGACAGGGGGAATGACCCCTTGATTGCCTGTGACCTCTCCCTAAGCATTGGCTCCTATTGGACATCTTGCTTGTCCCTAGTCTGGGAGGCTGGAGCCTAATTATCCTGACTAACCTGGGGTTTTCCACTCCGAGAGGCCCTTTACCAGGATTGTTGCTCTGGCACAGAGTGGGCGGTGCAAAGCCCTGGGCGGAGGCCCCAGAGCTTCCAGAGCCCCCAGGGGAGGCAGAACAGGGGCTGCTGCCCATGGTCTGGGGTCATCCTCCTCCTGGCCTCTTGCCTCATCCCGCCTCTTCCATGGCACCCACCCACCATGGAAGAGTCACCTCCTACCCGCCTGAGCCCGCAGGTTGCGGGCTTTAGATGTGAGTCCACCTTGAGCCCCGGGCTTTCTTGGGAGAAGCAGGGCTCCCAGGCTCCGGGATAGTAACCCCGCCCCCTCTGTTTCCTGGACCACAGAGTCAGTCCAGGGAATGTTGCAGCCTTAACATGGTCTGCTCCTTCCTGCTTGCTCACACTTCTCTGTGGGAGGGCGTGTGTAAGAGTGTATGTGTGTGTGCATTTGAGTGAGCTTGTGTTTGAGTATAAATGTGTGAGTCTGTGTGTGTGAGCATGTGTGTGGAGTGTTATGAGTGTTTGAGAGATGTTATGGATATGTGGTGTGTTGTTTTTTGTGTGTGAGATGTTACGAGTGGGAGTGTGTGGGGATGTTTTGAGTGTGTGTGGTGTGGAGCCTAGTGGTGTCCCCAGCTCAGCCTAGAGCCTGTTGTTTCCCCAGGAGTCTGCAAGGCATGGGTTCAGGGAGAGCAGGGACTGGCTGCCCCAGGAAGGCGGAGGAGGAGAGCATCTGGGGATGCGGCCCTAAATCTCCGCTGGACTTTCACTGCTGTCTGGAAGACAACCCACACCTGGAAGGCTGGTGCCTTCCAATGGTTGAGCTTCAACAGGGTGGTGGCTGCCACCTTGATTCTCTTCTTGAGGAAGTGGAGATTTCAAGGTTATTGAAGGGTTTTCTGCTCTATCTACTCTCAGGGGGCTGCTAAATCAAGCATGCAGCTTTCTTAACATCCTGGGCAGGGAGTGCAGCAATCTGCTTGCCGTTAGAATGGATCTCACACCTTCCCCATCGATTTTGACCTTGGGCAAGGCAGCCTTCAAAGTCAAGCCCTGGCAGAATCCTGCGGCTGGCTTCCCTTTAAACCCCCATTTCTGTAGCACTGATGTGGAAGCCTCCGCCCTCATGTCTTCACCTAATGATGGGGGTGAGAACCAACTGTCTTGTGTTTAATCTGTTGCTATATTTTTTCCCCTGTGAAAGAAATGAAAGGGCAGTGATAAGTGATACCAGGGCTCTTCTATGCAGGTGTTATCTGATTCTTGAGTGTTAAAAGCAAACAAAACCATAACAGAATGTGGTGTTCATCATCCAAAATGAACATGTGCTGACAGATGTGCCTATATCTATAGCCACCACAGATTTGAATATCTCCAAAAGACCTGTGACTTCTTGGTGGCCTTCAGAGTTTTCCTTATGCATAAGATATGAAAATGTCAAAAACCTTCTGTAATATCATGCAGCCTTTCATAATGATAGCAATAAATGGTCTTTGTTGAGCACTTTACAAATATCTTTTCTTTTTACACAATTGTTTTCCCACCCATCTTTAAGTACATGACTGAGTTTGTTCCAAGGTTAGGAGGGACTAGGGATATTTTGATCACTGGCTCCAACCGGTTTATTCCATCTTGCCTAGGGTTGCTTGGAGTTCCCCAAGGTCTTGTCCAGAAGAGCCAGCATACTCACATTCAGGGAGGGAAGAGAAGGGAGGACACTGGACGTGGACAGTACCAAGGGAGAACAGAGGACAGAGACCTAGGTAGCTCCCCACCCCAGCTCCTGCTCCCCCTAAATGGAGGGTGAGAGGTTAGGAAAGAGCAGAGAAATAAAGGGCTGCATAGGCTACAGTGTTCCCAGGAAAAATTATACTTGGAAAATATTGCAATTCCAGGAATATTCTTTAAAATTCCCTTTGGAAATAGCTGCATTAAAATCATAGTAAAAATATGTTGTCACTTTTGAAATATGTCTAGGTCTAGCTCTCTAAACACAATTTCTTTCTATAGTGTATTTATTTTCTCTATGTAGCAGATATCTTCTTCTTCTCCGTCTTCTTCTTTTTATACCAGGGATGGAACCCAGGGGCACTTAACCACTGAGCCACATCCCCAACATTTTTTATTTTTTATTTTGAGACAGGGGTCTCTCTTAGTTGCTGAGCCAGGCTTTGAATTCATGATCCTCTGCCTCAGCCTTCAGAGCTGCTGGGAATTCAGAGGTGCGCCACTGCACCTGGCTTCCAGATGTAATTTTGAAATCCCACTTAAACACAGTTCAAGACTCACAAATGAAGCTAATTTGAATCTAATCAGCATGGATTTTTCTTGATCAGTGTTAGTCTGGCTTGCTGCTGCCACCTTGTTCAGTGGTTCCAGCTGCTGAAGGATCCCTGGAAAGCATTTAAAGTAACTTTGCTTTTAGCCATACCTTCTCGGCCTTGTAGAAGTAGATCCTATGTCCCACTCTCAAAAATAACTGAAAGGATGGAAATAACTGAATGGATTTGACATGTATAGCATGCAGAAGTTTTCTGATTATGACCTGCTTTTTTGAATTCTTTGCACACTATTCAGCATGAAGCCAGGATATTATTATGATGAACGTGTTTAGACTCTTGTATGTGAATTTGCAAATACTAAAAACATTTTATTAAAGCAGAAGCAGATCTGGTCTGTGTTGTTTCTGCCAGTTAGTATTTGGGCCTTCTGGTATCATTCCACTAGTTATCTGAGGGTGAAGATTTTTTCAAAGACTAACTGATTCCTTAGAAAGTTAATGGTTTTGTGACCCAGTCTGAGATGATTGCCCCCCTCATAGTTTTCCAACTCTGAGCTCCACAGCCTACTTCAGGTTCAATGGGGACAACACAAAGCACACCGTGTCCCCTGCAGCCTCCTCTGCCCGCTCAGGCCTTCTGAGTGGAGTGGACAATCCATTTTCAACACCTTCACCTGCACGTTTGCCAGGAGCCTGTCGATGCCCCTGCCCTCAAGGGCAGGCCCTTTCCAACCAGGAGCCGCCTTCAGAGCGTCCCTCCAGGTTCATTCTGCTCTTTCTTCTTGGCCCACCAGGGAGCCGTGGCTTCCCCTCTGGGTCCCAGAGCAGGGAGAGTCTCAGGCCTCCTTCTTGGCTCCTTTCTACCTTTGCTGTGTGTGAAGCCCAGGGTGCTTTCCTGTGCTCTGAGCTCTCCAGGAATTTCTTCAGCAAAGGGGCCTGGGCTTCTTTGAGGGCTTGAGTGCTTTTCAGCCTGAACCTCATTCAAAGCAGGCAATCCCCTGTTGTCTTTCTCCTTAGGCCCACCACCGGGCCAGTGGCCTACCAGCTGGTATTCCTGTCTTGGCAGCAGATGGGCTCTTTCCTTTTACTGACAAATGGTTCTAAGCAGAGGTGGGTCTTGTGTTCCTGAGTTCTCTTGTCAATATGCGTTCCTCAGGGCATGAGGCAGATAAGACCAACATGAAGTGAAGGTGTAGGCAGTCAAGTTGGTGCGCTTGCCCTGCTCCAGGAGACACCCCAGGGATGTAGTCCTTGCTCTGCCATCTTGCAGGACATGCTCAAGGCAGCCTGACATTAGGTCCATATCAAGCTGAAGGATGCAGGAAGCAAATGCAGGAAGGACCCTTCTTTCCACTATGTAAGGCTGCAACTTGGGAGTTGCATGAGTGTGCTAACTAGCTAATGTGTGCTAGTGTGCAATAAATAGCAGCTTTTATTCTTGCAGTCTGATGCTAAGCAATTATGTTAGTTGGGTCGAATTTATGGGCTAGTTTGAGGGCCTGTCTATCAAGAGCAGCCCCTTCCCATGGGCAGAGAGTTCAGAGTCACAGTCAGTGTAAGTGGTGCTTTGAGACACTGTTGAAGGCTGAGGATGACCCTGTCTTGTTCCCTCCCCACAGTCAGACACATTGGAAGGTCTCTGTGCCATTGCTCATTTTTATCTTTGAAATAATGTGACAACTGTGACATCTTAATTTCCCTTGCCTAGCAATAGGGTGCTTTGTTCACACTCCTTACAAAATTCTCTTCTTAGTTCTTCCCTTCTCTGTGTCTGCAAGTTCAGGAACTCTGTATAAGGGGCTTCTTGTTGCTATCCCCAGCACTAAATGACTTCCTAACATAGAGCAGCCATTTGAAAAAATGCCGGTTTTGAATTGTAGGTTTTTCTATTGTGCCTGATTACTGTATAAGGGCTGAGCACTGAACACATATTTTCCAATTGATTAATTAAAATATTCATTGGCTAAATTTCTTTCTCTTGAATATCTCAGAAATTTGAACCTAGAGTTAAGGTCTACCTTCCTATAGCTGTTGGTTTCTAAGTCTTTGAATATAAAATTCATAACAGCGTGTAACACTCTCCCTAACTTTCATAAATGAGCATTTTATCAGTATTGCAATTAATGCATTTTACTTGCTTTGCAGTGAGGAGAGAAGGAAAAAACCCATTTGACAATGTAAAGTTTGACCAGAGCATCATCCTTGAAGTGCATATTATTTTTTAAAATGTTTTCAGCTCTTTTGGAACCACACAAATCGATCTGTTTTTTCTTGTGGTCAAATCCTCTAGGTCAGCAGTTTTGGCCACAGATTCAGTAAAGGAGGAAGAACACAGAGCCTTAACAAGATGGTGATTCAGAACCAGAGTGCCATGGAGTGTGCACATTGAGTTGTCACACCCTTCCCTTCTCTGTCCCCCACTGTACCTGTGTGCCAGCTGTGCTGGGCTTGGCATTGCTGCAGGAACATGGACCCTTGTTAGAAATACAGGCAGTGAAGAATCTGGGAAGGACCCTGGTCTGCAGGTCTAGTGAGAAAGTCTGGATCCTGTTTATAATACACTCATTACTCTGCCAAGTCACGGAAACTCTCCATTCTTCAATTACATCATCTATAGAATGAGATGTTCAAAGCTAAGAAATACTTTCATGGTTTAATAGGGTTATTTCTGCACACACATTTTTTAATGTGAGAAAGGTACGACCACAAACCACCATTTCATAGCCAGCATTTTTACATCTAACTTTTCTAGTCTCTAATACCCATCCAACTTATGTGGCTAAAGACTTGCTTCAAAGGAAGGTGAGGGACTGCTAAGTAAAATAGCTTTTTATCCCATTAGCTGTGGGAGTGCAGATGTCACACAGAGCTGGTCATGGGGACAGACATTCTGGTCCAGGCTTTGCAGGTCTTCCCTCACCTGCTCTGCGTTCAGACGTGGAAGATACCTCACCTCGCCAGTGACAGCAACAGGAGCAATAAGAGGCATGATTGCATTTCGTCTCTGCAAAAGAAAAGGACTTGGAGTGCCCAGCTTGTGCTCAGTCATGCCTGTGAAGACAACCAAGCCACAGTGTGGGGTAGCTAAGGCTGCATGGTCTTGTAGAAACACAGAGTTATCTAAATAAGATTTGAGTCAGGAAAATAAATTTTGAGTAATACACTGAATTTAATCAGCATGACATTACAATGACATTGTAGACCTTGGGCGAACTTAGCTAGATAATTCCATTATTCATGAAAGAAAGAGGAGGCTGCTCAGAATCCTTAGATGCCCATAGAAAGGAGTCCCAGGGGAGGCCCCGTGTAGGTGTGCTGCAGGGCCTCAGCACCAGCTACAGAGTGTGAGCTTCCTGAATTCAAAGCCCTCCACCGTCCTCCTCCTCTTTCAGACTAAAAATCAGAGCTGGTTCACACGCACCAGGCTAATTCTGACTTATGTTGGTCCTGGGGTCAGTCTCGCTGGTAAGCACTGGAATGTTCTCTGCTAAAGCCAGGCATGCTACCTGCATGCCAGACAGGCTTGCTGTGGCTCCAGGCCTTTGATCACCCATCTTCAGCCAGGAGAGAGGACTAGAGTCGGGTTACAAGGCTTTGGGAAGAGGGAGAGTCATTCAGTGGGATTTGTGTCTTGTGAGCCAGTGTTTTCCAGAAGCCTCCAACTACCTAGAATTTTTCATTAACAGCCACAAACCACCTTCAGCAGTAGTTTCAAAGCCTTCTGGGCTTTGCTTGTGCATCTCTTTAGGGCTCACTGCAGTGTCCATCCTTAGGGGCACTGCCGGACCACCAGCTCGTTTTCTGGATTCAGCTCAGACAACTCTGGGCTGTTCTCCCACGTTAGAACCCCCTGCATGTTATGCCAGTCTCTCACCTAGGGCTACTGTAAAGGATGCCAGGTAGTCCTCAAAGGCATGTCTTAAAATCGTATAAAAGAATATTTTTAGCAATTATTTCTAGAAAATAAAGGCATATCTTCCCCCAAATTATTCAGAATGGAACAAATTGCAGATATGATCTTAGCTTATGGTATGGATTGGTCATTTGTTCCAATATGTTCCTTCTCAGGTGTTAAGTCTATTCCTAGAATGCAAATTTCAAATGTAATGCTGATCTTCCCAGGGCAGAGCAGTGTGCTGCTCAGGCAACCTGTCTGGCCTACTTGAGTAACAGGAGCCACACTGTGATGTTCCATAGATTTGAACATGCAAGGAGAGCATTCTCTTTACAAGAACACTTTTGAGGTGTGGCTTGGATAGTCCACTGCTGATTGTTTCTTTCAGTCTGTTTTTAAAAATCATCCTCTGTCTGGTTTTGGTCAAGTTTTTCCTCCTCCTCTCATGGGATCCATGTGCATTTTCCAGAATCTGTCAAAATTCATGCAGTCACCTAAGACAATACGCGTGCCCCTCCTTTGCTATCTTAAAACAGGCTGTTCTTTACTCCAAAGACCAGTGGAAACCCAGGTCTCTTTCTTGATTGCTCTCTGTCTTTGTGGGCATTGATGTTTTCTAGGCTTCTTTTCTGGCTATTGCTCAAGGGGAATTTGACCTTTTTTAAATTTTTTATTTTTTAATATTTATTTTTTAGGTGTACATGGAATTTTACCATTTTTACAAATCTTATTGTGAAGGTCTCCAGGTATCTCTGTAGTTCCCATCTTCAGACTCCTGGGTCAGTGGTTGGCACTATTCCTATCTTGGTTCCTAATAGAAACAGAAGAAAAAGGCTTTGTTTTGCATGCCTTGTTTTTTCTTTCTCCTTCAAAATTAAACAATATAAGGAGAGGGATTTAAAGAGTGGTTGATGAGGTACCCTGGAGTCTGCAGCTCGGAGCTGAGGCCCTAAAGGATTTTGTGTTCTCCATTCCCCACCAAGTCATTGTTCATGGGCTCTTTGAATTTATGATGCAATTCCTATTGGGAAACATTTTTATTTTGCAAAGACTTTCAATGTCTTAAGTCAGCATTTTGTGTCAGCGAGAGATTAAGAAACTTACATGATTAGGTATTTGTGAGAAGTGCCAGCTAAATAAATCAGATGTTCTGCACAGCAAGGCTGGTCAGAGGCTTGTGTCTGCTGCAGTTGGGAATCTCTCTGAGTCAGTTTGAGGTGTGCTTCCCCGTCCCACTGCTGGACTCCTGCTCCCTCCTATGGCGCTCATGTTTTGGGAACGTACATTGGACCCTTCTGGATTTCTGGAGCCTTATGCTCATGGAAATGAGGATGGTTTTATTTTTATTTTTTATTTTTGGAATAAGGTGGCCTTTCAGAAGACCCTGGATCTGTTTAGAGGGGTAGAAATGAACAGTAGCCAACGCTGACTGATGTTCACTGTCAAAACTACCAGAAGAAAGAAGGGGACTTCCCTTGTTAACCCCTGCTTGCTGACTTACATGTACTGCAGTTTATTTAAAAAGACAAATACGTGTGTAGTATAGTCCACTGTCCACATCCAGGCCACCTGGGACTTTGGGACACTCAAGTCAGATGTCACTCCTCTGCTTTAAACGTCCAGTGCTTTCTCATTGAATGTAAACAACAAACACTAAATCCTTAACTTGGCCCGTGAAGCCCAGGGCTCCCTGGCCCTCTAGCCACCCTGGCATTATTTCTGTTATTCAGATGAAGCTATTTTTCTGTTGAGGCTTTTGTACTCGCTCCTTGATCTGATGAGCAGTCTTTCCCTGGACCTCAGCTTGCACATGGCCCACTCAGGGCTGTGCTTGTACACCACCCAGGCCACCCTGCTCACTCACGGCACTGCTTCTGTCCTTCTCCCCCATGCTGGTTCTGTCTCACTTCTTTCATGCCAATGCATGCTTATTTATCACTTTCTGACTCCCATTCCCTCTGATTTCCTAAGACTGAAGCATCTGAGCCCAGAAGAGAAGAACCTGTTCCCTGCTATCTCCCGGCTCTGCCCTGAGTATCTCAGGTGGGGCCTGGCCCACGGGAAGCAGGCGCACACTCAGCACTGGCCTTAAATGACCACCCAACTGCCATGTTCTTTCATTCCTCCATTCAATTAAGTCTCAGTTACCCATCTGTAAAACAGAGGGAATAATATTGCCTACCTTATAGGATCACTGGGGAGGCTAACCGAAATTGATCTGGGGCCAGGGGAGAAGCTCAGTGGTAGAAAGCATGAGGTCCTAGGTTTGATTCTCAGCACCACAAAAATATAAAATTAAAAATTAATGCCCTTAACACGTTGTTAAACACTAGGTAGCATTTATGAAGCACTTAATATAAAAATTATTGTGATGGTGATCTTTTATTGCTTCATCCATCAATTTTGGTCAATGAATATGGCTAGATTCTGACAATGCAAAAAAATGTGTAAGGCTTGGTCTGTGCTTCTGAGATTCCTTTTAGACCTAAGGTAGCCCAGGGTCTCCACTGAAGTCTGAATGGAAAGTTGCAGATGGTGTCCATCAGGTCTCTGCCCTCTGTCCTTCAGCACTTTGAATGATCTCGGAGGTGGTGGAGAAACTGGTCTTTGCAGAGGGAGGAAGAGCTCCTGGTGAGCCAACAGTGGCCCTTTCCAAGGCCCAGGGCACAGTAAGCTGAGAGTCAGTCTGGAGCAATGCAATGAGGTGTGTCCTGAATTGAGGATGAGAAGATGGAGGGGAGTCCTGCTGGACCAGTTAGAGGCCACCCCTTGCCATCAAAACCCACTTTCAGAAATGATCAGCAAACAAAACTGTGACCGAAAAATTAAAAAAAAATAATGTTGATACTTCTGGTAATATGTTTAAATAGGGGACAATCTTTAAAGCAAACTGTGCATGGAGTTGTTTGGGCCAGTTCTCTGTGCTGTTGGCCTTTGGTGGACACAGAATGAAGGAGCAGACTGGTCTCCATCTAGCCCTGATGTCCTAACCAGTTGGCTGCTAGATTTAACATCAGTCTGGGGGCTGCAGGTGTGAGTGGTAGAGCACCTGCCTGGCATGCACAAGGGCCTGGGCTCTATCTCCAGCACCAAATTTTAAAAAGCAATAAAAGAACTCTAATTTAGACCCAGGAGTACCTATTGGCTGAAGGTGATTGTCGTTGGGGAATAGCTACCGTCACTACACAGACTTGGACGCCACCCTAGCTGTGTGCCTCTTGTCTGTTGGTCTTCCTGTGGCTATATTTCCTCCACAGTATACACTGTAACTGCCCTGGAAGCCCATGAATCCGTGATGGAATGGCTTTCCTATATCTCTCTTGCCTTATCTTGGACATGCCTAGCCACTTCATGCAATCAAGTTGATGAAAGCCAAGGTTGGCAGGGACATCTAAACACTCTGGAAAAATTGGCACTGTTCAAAGAGAGAGTACGAAATTACTTCAGCCAGAGCTATAATGTCCTGTCTTGGGCCAGAGTCTCTTTCTGGCACAGTGCTTCTCAATCCTGACTTTGAAGTCTCTCTCTCTCTCTCTCTCTCTCTCTCTCTCTCTCTCTCTCTCGTTCATTGTGGTTACAGCAGGACTTTATAAATACCAGGACGCTCTTCCCTGAAGGTTTGTCCTTCATTTAGAATGGAGTGTGTCTTGATTTCCTCAGACAGATTGAGGAAACGATTCAACAGCTTTATGAAGTGCGCCGTCTTCAGTGTTACACAGGCGTTTTGTCAGCTGAACAGAGTCCCCCAACTGTGCTGTGACAGCAATGGCTCATTTCCTCCCTCAAGCATCTTGAGACAGAGCTGGGTTGCTGGGTTTTAAAGTTGCTGAAAGGCTGTATTCAGCTTTGTGAATTCTGTAACAACACTGAGGACTTAAAGACAATGCCCTTTATTTGTTGGGCATGTTGCAGATTATAACATGTTCACATGTTTTTTGCATGGTAAGCTCAAGAGGGCTAGGATTGTGGTTTTCTTGTTTTGTAGGATACTGCATCCCCTCTTAGATGCCTGGCAGATGGGGGGTATGCACATACTATATTAGTGTGTGTATATATGGGGTGGGTGGGTATCTCATTTAATAGCTGCAAATGCTATACAGAACAGAAACTACTCTTGAATTTACGCGGTAAGGGTGGAATGAAGAAATAGATTTCTCACAACAACAACAGAAGTTCAGAAAAATTAAGTGACATTTATTTATTTGATGGGTCAGTTATCAGAAAGGTGGTGGACTAGAACCTGGACATCAGATACTCAATTTTCATCTAGTATACTTTTAGCAACACAAGTGCTTTTCTCAAGTATTGGTATTTGTAAATGCTCCTAATCTGGATCTTCCCACCCATTTTCTCCATTTCTGCAAGAGTGATCTTTTAGAAAATAAGCTCTGACTGTGTATGTCTGACCATGCTCAGAACAATGCTTAGAGCAGGGTATGTGCCATTTATTCTGAGGGGCAGGCAAAGGGCCCTGGGTCTCCTAGGTTTTCTCAGACTCCACCAGCAGAGAGGACCATGTCCTTTTCTCTCCAAGGCTCACCCAGGAGTTTGAATCTTGTGCAAAATTCAGCTTCTCCTGGGTCCAAGGGTGCCCCTACCAGGGTCCTAGAAGTGCCTCCTCTTGAACAACTCTCCACTTTTAGGAAACCATCAGTTTCAGCTCTTCGGGGTCGAGGTGCTGAATGTTCTGCACATTTCTTCAGAGGAGATGTGTGCTCTTCTGCGTTCCCTGCGGGCATTTTCAACAGCATTTTTGGATTCTTTTTTCAGTTGTACAGTGCTCTTGGGTTTCCGTGGCCTGACATAATAAATGATTATGCCGTCTTAACCCACAATAAACTTTTGTGATTTGTTGGACTTAATTTTCACTACTTTGAGTTTCTTAGGAGTGAGTTACTTTAGAGATGTTACGGTAAATGACATTTTCTTAGAATAGTTTGGTAAATTCAGGCATGTTTATTCCAAAATATTGTTAAAATATGATGCTTACTTTAAAAATATATATATATTGATTGACTTTAATTCTCAGGGCATTAAATGGCTAAGATTTATCATTTTTGTCTAATGTCTAAGGATTTCATAAAATTAAGCTAGCAGTTTGTTAGAAAGACCCTTCATGCTGTTTCCAGATGAAGGAAATGTCATCCAAGCATCTTATGCAGAAACCTTGCTGTATTCAAGGCCAAGGTCTAGGAGACATCCTTGCTCACTATTGTTACTAACAAGTTGCACCTCAGCTTTTTTAAACTAGAAGCCTCTTATTGTAAATAGTTACTTTGAATTTTTTTCAAAACTTTGGTTTGTTTCCTATATAATATGACAGGTCTAAACTAGAGAGGGAAGCTGTGGGTGTGAATAGTTGTCTTTGAGTCTGTATTTAGAGGAATCGTTTTGCTTTTTAGATAACATTTGTCGATAGAATTCTTAGTGATGGCATTCATTATCATTTGCACCTGCTGAGGAGAAGGCTACAGAAAGATTCCCTGGCTAATTGTTTATAGTGAGACCACCAGAAGTTGGACCTTAGTAATATCTGTCTACTGAGGGTTTGCAAATGCCTGCGTGAGATGGGAAGAAGACCTTTGGTTTGGTGCATGAACTTGTGATGGTGCTTATATGTTCAGTGGACATCATAGCTAGGCTTCCTGGGAATAGAACAAGGAGGACTTACCTGCAGATTAAAGGGAGGTTGAAGTCACTGGTATTTTGGTCATGAAAGCAGGTGCAAAGATGCCCACTCATTGCTGGATTTGAGTCTGGGCTAGAGATCATGTCCACTGCTGGCCTACCTGTGGGATCAGGGAAGACTTTAACCTGTAAAGCCTTTTGGAATTCCAATGAAAGTCTGGCCAAGAGGTAATTGGGAATGTCGGGGAATGCAAGCAGCTAATGAACAGAATGAATTCTTCAGATATGTGAAAGTGAAAAAACACTCCATCAACTTTATTGATTAATGATATGAGTTTTGTATTTTTAATATAATTTTATATTTCTTCACAAGGTGATTTGTTCAAACTGAATGGGATTTAATTGGCATATATTTGAACTTTTTAAAATGTACATTTAGGAAGAGGAAACACATATTCTCTCTGACTACAGGTTACAAAGCTACAGACTCTATAGGAACAGCCACATGGCCAGGCATAGTCAGACATTCGACTCTCACATCCTCAGAATCCTGTTTCTAAGATTATGAAAATTTGTCTATAGATTTAGATAACTAGAATTTCCATATATTGATGAAACTTTGGTGCTTTCTTTTTTAAAAATTTTATTCTCAAGGCCTTAAGTCCTTGGATCAGTGTCTTTCAGGCAGTGGTGGGTGGAATCAGTTGTTTTTTTGCTGTACTCCGACACGCCCTGGCCCATTGCTTTGGCATGGTGAGGTGCACAGCAGGAGCCCCCTGAGACCTGGGGTCAGGAAGGGGGGATGCATTCATCCTATTGAAATGTGGACATGCCCAGCTTCCCTTGGGAGGTGAGGAATGCACTGCAGATGATTTAGCCAAGATGTAAGTCAACAAAACATATCTTTTCAAGGAGAACCTACTTTGTGGCAAATATTTTTCAATGAAGAGCCTTCTCTTCAGCTTGCACATGGCTCATGGTGATATGACCTTGCAGGTGCTTTGTGACATATGTGAAGTGTAACATAGGGCAGTGGCCTATTGATCTTCTCTGGTAGGCCATCTCTGTCGTCATTGTAACCATGGATGGTTCTGGAGTGCTGATTGGCACTTGGACTTCGAGGCAACCACTTTGTTGAGGGCATTTGGGGCTCTATGTAGTGTTGATTGGTGCCGTTGGGTTCAATTTGATTATCTTGAGGGTAACCCTTAAAATGATGATACAGAGGTAAACTGACCTCTCAAGCTTGTCTTTGGAAACGAAATCCACTACAAGATCATGAAGCATCCAGTAGTCACTAATTCTAAGTGGCAGTTGATTTTTCATTGCTGTTGTATTTACACAATTGTTTATTTGCTGTAAGAAACTCTGAGTCGAGTAGCTTAGTACATTTAAGCCATAGAGAGGAAAGTTGCTTTGAAGAGTTGCCTCTCACATCCTTTCCCTCCTGTGCTGTGGCTGGACTTGACAGGAGGTAACATTTAGATGTATTTGTAACAGAGCATTGGGCTACATGCAAGTGAGCCAAGTTTGCCTTTATGCTGAAGAACCCAGTTTTGTGGCTTGCCCCTGCTCTCAACCCGGCTGGCTGCTGGGTAACATTTCACTGTGCTAATGTAACCCATAGGGGTCAAAGCAGCTGTTAGCAGAGCAAGTCATATAAGTCATGGTTCTTTTGAAGAATAATTAGGCAAAGACAGAAGTTGATGCTTTCTAAATGGAATCACAAAAACCTGGTTTTATTTTTAATCAAATACAAATATTGTTCTGTTGGGTTTTTTTTCCCCTTCTCACAAAGAACTATTCCTTCCCCCCTTTTTAGCATTATTATAATTCAGCGAAATTGTCGATTATTCCAACTTCATCCTGCCAACCAAATTATCACCTTTTAGAGATTCTACCAACAAACTGCAACTATGTAACTACAGGACACAGGTGTCTCCCAGGGTGGCTTTTCTATATTCCATATATTCTCAAGATAGATAATCGGAAATTCTTGCCTTGAGTCTAACTGCCTGTGATCACAACCAAGACATTACTTGAACTGTATGTTCTTTGTCAGGCTCGTGGCTATTCTTGGTATGATTAACCTGATCTGATGGATCAATGATTTTTATTTGACCAACTCATTCATTGCAAAACTCATAATTAAACAATGTATGTTTTTTAGTTATTTATCCTTAAGAAATTATTTTACAATAAAATCAGGGCTTGTGCGAAATTTCTCATACTTTTTGTTTCTTCCCCCTCCTTTTACTTTCTTTTAACATTATTTTGTTCTCAAACATTTGGCACTGGGGTGGCATTTAAATGCGCCCCACAGGTCAGTGCAATCGATTGTGCTTTCCTGTGTTGTCTAATGGCCTGATGCCGTTTGGAAGAGCCTGTTCTCCTCAGGGCTACTGGGAAGGGAAGGGTGCTAGCACATCTCAGAGTCCTGTCTCCTGGCATCTCAGTCAGTCCTCCAGTGGGATCAGAAAAGAAGCAGGTGTGCAGGAAGGTCTGGCCTGGGACAGCACAGGCATCTCTGGCCCTCCCGGTAAAGCACTGGAGAGTGAGATGCGGGCTGGATCTTCACTCTAGCTGGGCTTCAGCTACGCCTATTTACATGACAATAGCACCCCAAGAAGTCATTTACACAAGTACAAGGAGAGGCAGTGACCCTAACCAAGGTAAAAATAATGTCCCTGCTGTGGACTGTGTCAAGAAGTTTGCAAGGACTGAAGGAAATATAAAAATTGTCACATGCATGCCCACAACATAAAGTTTTAGCCATGTAACTAGTAAACAAACAGGAAGCGCAGTGTTCTCAGAGAGTTAGAAGCCACGATGCTGATCTTTCAATGCAGCCACTGTGTCCTTTGGCTCTGCAGCAGCTGCCCTGGAACAGGAACATCCTAGAGGAATTCCATCCAGGGAGGCAGAGGCACCTGCTGCACAGCCCTGTCAGACCCCTTGATGCTCCTGGTAAAGATGACACCTCAGAACCCCCTCTGCTCAACAGCTCCTCAAACCCAGCCTTTAATTTTTAAATTTTTTTTTATTTTGGTACTGGGGATTAAACCCAGGGGCACTTAACCACTGAGCCAAGTTCCTGGCTCTTTTTATTTTGTATTGTGAGACAGGTTCTTGCTAAGTTGCTAGGGCATGGTTAAGTTGCTGAGGCTGGCCTCGAACTTGGGATCCTCATGCCTCATCCTCCTAAGTCACTGGAATTGCAGGTGTGCACCACCACACCTGGCAACCTCAACCTTTTAAAAATGCTGCTTGTAATCTTTCAAGTCAATACCACATTTTTATCCCATATGCAAACATTCAAAAGCAAATTTTCTGTCCATCTCAATTTGGGAACTTTAAGATTTACTGATGTAGTAATAAGTAAAATTTAGGGAAAACTTTTTTTGGGGGGGGGGCATACTAGAAATTGCACCCAAGGGTGCTTTATCACCGAGCTACATCCCCATTTTTTTTTCTATTTTGAGGCAGGGACTTGCTAAGTTGCTGGGGCTGGCCTTGAACTTGGGACACTTCTGCCTCAGCCTCCCAAGTCATTGGGATTACAGGGGTGGGCCACCATGCCTAGCTGGGGAAAACGTTCTCAACAAAATCATTCTTGCATGTTGCATTTATATAAGTCAGCACATGGTCAGTATCTCCTTATTCACAGGTAAAGCTGTAGTTAATGCCACTAGTTGCATCTTAATTTCAGGAATGCTGTGACTATTCTGTTGATGGTTTGGGGCTGTGAAGTTGGGAGTTCCTAAAGAATTGAGTGAGTGTTTATCAGCAGATCAGACAAACCCTTAGTGGTGGTTATTTATGGTTCATATAGTAAAGCCTGTATCCTGGAACAACTTTTTATAGTGCCCTTGGGTGACAGTGTCATTTTTTTTTTTCCTGAAGTGCTCCGTGAAATCATGGCTCATGACACTTCATCCATGTCCATTCTTTCCTGCAGCTTAAGTTGTCAGTGTCTATCCCAGGGTGAATTTTGAAGTTTTTCCAATTTGAAGATCTCCTTGGCATTTAACTAGAGTTCCTTTAACTTCAGGAATCATATTTTGCTCTACAGCAAAAAGGACTTTCAATTCAGAGTCACTGGGTAGCAAAGGGAATTTGCAAATTTATTTATGGACACCCAAGGGACAAGCCAAACAAGCCTTGTACTCAGGGGTCTTAAGTATATCTCCTGTTAGTGTCTCAGAGGCTCAGGAGACTCTCAGGGGGCCACTATTCTTAAGAATCTTCCAAAATCAAATACCACGTGGGATCTGCCAGGCTAGGCACTGACAACATTGGGCATATTTTCACTTTTAAAATTATTTAAAAAAATCTTTATGGTGAATGTTGGAAAACTGCAGTTAACATGGAGACTCATTTTATAAAGTACTTTCTCAAGCCTACTGTTGTGTCTATTATTCAGCTTTAAGTTGTAGAAATAGCTTTCCTTTCAGTTATTGATATTTCCTCCTGAAATTAGACCTGAGATTTTCATCCTAAACTAACACAGAAGTGAAATATCTGTTGATCCTTGAAGTTTCTTCTCAAAATGCACATTGGTATTTGTATTTATCAAACTGAAGCATACAGCTTCTTTTTAATGGCTGTGATGGTTATTCATATACTTTACTGGAACACAAACTTAATTTAATTAAATACAGCACTTGAAGTATTTGGAATGCTTATGTTTTAGTGCAAGAATTTTGTCTAATATCATGGTTTCCAGAAAAAAATAAAAGATTCCCAGATAAATTTGAATTTCAGAAAAACAACATATACATATGTATTTTTTTAGCATACTATATACTCTTGCAGTATTTTGAACACTTAGGGCTACATGTGATATCCTCTGTATTCATAGATTTTTGCACAAAACATGCAATTCAATACTTATGTAAAATTTGCACGCTTCTCTGTTTGTATTATCTCATAATACTACTTCTATCTTGCTAAGTGGGCTTTGGAGTTCTAATTTCAATGGCTGTGTACCATTACCATGAGCTCATTCCCATGCTTATCGATATTTCCCTGTTTTAGATATATTGGATATTTCAAGTATTTTCATTTAATTAATTTAAAGCTCTACTTTCTTGAATTCAAAAAGATTTTGAAGGGACAGAGATAAATCTAAACAAGGATTTTAGTTCTTTTGAAAAATTTTAAAAGTAACTTTTTGTGGGCTATTTTAGTGTTAATAATCACTTATGAAACTTAATTCATAAGTATTATAACGCATGAGCATATTGACTTGATTATCTCACACACTTAGAATGTGAGCATTTATTTCTGAATTCCATGTTTTGATGAATACTTATTGAAATGTCATTGTCCAGTCAGATGTCCCAAAACTTCAAAGCTCTTAAATACTCCAGAGGAAACAGCTAATTATCCTGTAAAGCATCATCTCTAGAGAGTGGCAGATGAATAAAAGGAGGGGAGGGACCTGTCTTAGTGGTTCTGGGTTTCTGAGTGTGCCCTCACTGTTGAGGATTCCAACACTTTGGCTCAGTCACTCTAACTGCTCCAGGTGCTGTGAGACCTGAGCAGTACTTTCGGCCTTGAATTGACAGAACCAGCCTGTGAGTTTCTTTGAGCTTCTCTGATGGTTTTGAAGCCCCTCAAGCTTTTTTTTTTTTTACTCTTGGTGATAATTTGTGATATGTGAAAACCTGTTGCTGACACTCGCTGTCTTTTTCAGATACATGGGGAAGAAAAACAAAAACCAAACACAAACCCCATTTTCTCTTGATCGCCACCGTATCCATTGTATCCACAGAATTTTGTTGCTTCATTTACAAGCAGAGAGCCAGCGGAGGCCTAGGAGATGGTGTGTCTCCATTCTGAGCCAGGAGTCTCAGCACCTGCTGGCATTGGCTGGGAATGTGCCTTCTAGCCCACCCAGCCCTGCTGGCTTCAAGGTTGGGTGCTAAGAGCCACAGCCAAGTAATATGATGCATGGCATTTTTGGTTGAAAGGTGACGCCAGCAAGTCATTGAGATGATATAATTATGTTAAGATCTGCATTCATATGGATATTGGACTCCTGCTGTCCACCTTGGCCCGGTTAGCTCAGTTGGTTAGAGCTTGGTGCTGATAACGCCAAGGTCGAGGGTTCCATCCCCATAGGCCACCGATTGCTGCAGTCTGGCTGGGCACAAAATCATGAGCCACTCAAGCAGGAACAAACTTTATTTTTGAAACTGCCTCCAATGCCCCATACGCTCCTGGGAAGATTGCCGACCGGACCCCAACAGGAAGTCCCTCCTCCGGAATTCCCTCCTACCGCACTGCACTTCCCCAACCAATGGGAACTCTCCAGGAGTCCTGTAGCAGGCCAAGGTGGACAGCAGGAGTCCAATATCCATATGAATGCAGATCTTAACATAATTATATCATCTCAATGGCTTGCTGGCGTCACCTTTCAACCAAAAATGCCATGCATCATATTACTTGGCTGTGGCTCTTAGCAGGTGGGAACCAGCCCAGCCCCTGCCTTGCCAGGGCTCCAAGTGACTTGAGCATCTCAACATAGGTCTGGCCAAGTTTCCTCTCTCAGCTGAAAACTTTAGGGGGAGGAAAAGAGTTTGGACTCCTTGTTCTGTTAGCTTTGAATTGACGTTGCCACTTATATAAAAATCCAATCCCACTGACAGGAAATGAAGGTAGGGGTATTCAAAAACTCCTCCTCAACTTTAAGACCAATCAAGAAGGACTGTGGGAGAAACAATCTTGGGCTGTGTGGTCTTCAATCAGGGATCATGGTCTGAAATATCTTGAGCATAAAAAAGGAATGGAAGGAGGTCTGTTTAGATATCTGGTTTTTATAACTGTACATGAAACTTATTTCTCCTTAAATATACTTTATCTTTTAGAAGCGGTTTTAGGATCACAGCAAAATGAAGGCATAGGCACAGAACTCTCATGTGACCCTGTTCTTACACATAGCTCCCCTGGGACTATAAGGCGTACACAGGTGCACACAGGTGAACAGAGGTGTACATTTGTTTAGAACTAGTGAGCCTACATTGATACACCGTTATCACACAAAGCTCATTGTTTACATTATGTCAAATTTTAAAAAATCATAAGTATAATATTAATCATCAGAATAGATCTTCCTCTGTTGTTATAGTATGACATAGTTTTCTACTCGACCCTCTGCGTATGAGTGTGCCCTCACTGTTGGGGATTCCAACACTTTGGCTCAGTCAAAGTGAAAATATTTAGTAAAGTTTTTATAAAATTGCTCACAAAGTAAATCTCCACATAAAGGCATAGAAAAGTTTAATAAACTCCCCACCCTTATAAGTGTTCAATTTAAAGCATCTTTACACTAGTTAGAAAATTTTTTAGTTCTGAAGTATGTAGTGGATATCAGTTTGATGAGGAAGGAGTCTAGGAGTCAGAGATATCAGGAACCCAGCCAGGGATTCATTTATCCAATGCTATAAGCAAACACTTTGAGTCGTCTAAGCTCTTGTTTAGACTCAGTAAATTTGACTTAGTCAATTTGAAATGGCATTCTCAGTTATTTTTGTTTCATGTATTTAGGAGGATTAAATTTTCTGAAATGTTTCAATCATATGTTCTTTTTCCTGTGCTTTTATAAAAATTAATTTTAATAGTGCATTTTAGAATAAATCCATTTTACTCCCGATTTATTTTGGCTCTTTTAATATTTAAAAAAAATTTTTTTTGAATAACTTTATTTTATTTATTTTTGTATGTGGTGCTGAAGATGGAACCCATTGCCTCACATGTGCTAGGCAAGTGCTCTATCACTGAGCCACAAACCCAGCCCCAGATCTTTTAATACTGATATGCCATTAATTATTTCCTTTCTTAGGGAATTTGTTAAGAATAACTAACTGCTGTAATTGAATTCGACACAGACAGCCACAGACAGTGTTTTTTTTCTTACCAAATGTTGTTTTGGTCTGTCTGTAGCAAGGTCCCTAAGGTTCAGCACTGCTTGGACCTACCTGGATGGTGCAGACTGAGTTACAGCATGAAAGCATCTGGATTATGCACAGTTTTTGGACAAAAGAAAATTCCCATTCTCCTGAGCAATTGAAACATGCATGTCTGAGCACCCCATTTGTGAATTATTGGTCTGAATTCGTTAGTCATGTACATGGCATTTGTGTTTATGATGCTTATGTATGTTACGATATAATAATCTGTAATATGAGTGGAGAGTTATGGGATGCAGACATACTGTCTCAGGGAGACTTTGTAGAAGTCATTGTGTGTTCCTGGACCCATTTACAAGGTGGAAAAGCAGAGAGGCCTGGAGGGGAGAGCACAGGTTTTGGAGTCAGGCAGATCTCAGGCTCCAGTTGACTATTTGCATGATCCACAGCAGGGTTCCCACCACTCTGAGTCTCTTCTCTGTCTTCATTTTTTTTAAATATTTATTTTTTAGTTATAGGTGGACACAATATCTCTGTTTTATTTTTATGTGGTGCTGAGGATCGAACCCAGTGCCCCATGCATGCTAGGCAAGCGTTCTACCTCTGAGCTACAACCTCAGCCCTTGTCTTCAGTTTCTTGATATGGAAATAAGAATAATAATCGTATCATAGGTTCTCATTAGGATTAGATGATATCTAAATAGTGTGCCTACCCATATGGTGATAAATGACAAAAAGGATAAGAAATGCAGCAAATGTGTGTCAAATTATATCCAAATAGAAGAAGAGGTGACTCAGAGGAGCCATATCAAGGTTTGCAGGTGCCCATGGAGTCACACACCAGTGCTGTGACCACTGGACCCAGGTGCTCATTACTCCATACTGACGGCTGTTATGGCTAATAGAGGTGTGTGTTTGTTTTGCAGTACAGGAAATCAACCTGGGCCTCGCACATGCTAGGCCAGTGCTGTCCCACTGAGCTATGTCCTCAGCCCTGTGGCGGCTCACGTAAAGAAAAAAGACATAGCTTTGATCTTTAGGTGGCTGATCATAGACTTTACTGTGACACTGGCACTTTTATTGAAGTGAGATGTTGGTCAGTACTTTGTTCTTGATTGAGTGTTACGAATAACTGTGCTCTTGTTTTTTAAAAATCTTCTGAAGGTGTGAGTTAGGTTTCTGCTGAATGTGTGGGTCCTCTACTGTAAGTGAGCCAAACTTTTGCATAGTATTTGGGGGTTTTTGTCCTCTACCTTTTTTTTCCCTTTGCTTACTCTTCCTCAAGAACTTTTGATGAATGGTAATGATTCTGATCTTTGTTCCTCTGTGCTGAGTAAACTTGTGGCCACCTGCAGTGTTTTCTGTTTGGTGTCCAGCCATTCTTGTTTATGATGTTGAAAATGTGCTCACATCTAGGCTTCGTGAGTCCTTTCAGGAAGAAGGCAAGGTGCATATAAACAGACCAACCACACAAGGTGGTGGGTGAGAGCAGAGGAATCTTTAAGTGGATGACTTCTATCCTAAGAAGGCAACACATGGGGTCAGCAGTACCGAGTGGGGTTCAGAGCTTGGGGGAACCAGACAAGTGGGCAGTGGGAGGGGCAGCTTGTGCTTGCTTTCCTACCTGCCTGGGACTAACGGGTGAGAAGGAAGGCAGGAATGAGAGACCCTTCATCCTAGAAATGAACCCATGAATTGCTTCCTGAAAGGAACCACAGGATGTTTTCCTGCATAGATCATTTGAGGCTCAGGTGAAGACCAATTCCACAGCTATATCTGGCCAATCATATGGTGGTTCCTTCCTGACCCAAGGACAGCTGTACCTAGGCCAGCCGTATGTGCAATGCCTCCCGAGTGGCCTGGAACAGAGCCGGCCACTGGAGTGCCGGCCCCTGGAGACATCCACACAGGTGGTGACAAGCTGCCTGAAGGGGTCCTCTCTTTGGGGGTTTCCAAATGGGAGGTGTGCAAAGAGAAGAATTCACCCAGGAATGGGGCATTTTGAGTGCTGTCAGGCTGCTGTCTGGATTTCTCATGAGAACTGTTAGGCTTAGCATCCAGTGTTTGGGGATAAGAAGGTGATTCCCACATGATCTCATTTTTTTTCTGGTAGTTTGAAAAAACCCTGTATCACTGCATGTAGTTGTGTGAGCCTCTCTCTTGTGGTTATATAAAGAGCCCCACTGTAACATAGCTAGAGTCCTAACAGAGAAGCTTGACAGTCATCTGGGAGGGAGTTTCCTGAGGACCTTGTGTGCTGGGCTAAAAACTTTGAAGGGAGCATTTATTTGATATAGCATCTCCCTTCGTCAACATTTTTAAGGTTCTATTCTAAGTTATGTAATGAAATTAGGCTGGTCACATAGTTTTTGAAGATTATCAATCTGGAAGGTCTTTGATCACCCGGTGCATCCATTACATTAATGTTGGAGGCTCCACGTACATTACCCAGGGTGTCCTGGCCTTGGCTTTGCTGTAGCTTCTGAAACCCCATGAATATTTCATCATAGTCAGGGGATGGTCTGATAAATATTGAAAAGGACAATGCTAATAGTTCTGTCTGAAAAGGTTGTGTTGTCAGGCACACACCGAGAACATCCGGGCATAGGCGTGGGCACCTCTGCACCTGGCTTTCCTCCTTATCCTGCCTTGGAAGCAGGTTGGGGTGTGGCCAGGAGGGCCTCCCTTCTCAGGAGAATGTGCTGAGAGGATGACCTATTTGATGAAGGTTGAGTGGTTCCTGTTTTCAAATAAAACATGAGATCCATTAATCCATTTCATTAGTGGGTATCGTGAGCCACTTGGTCCAGCCGTGCAGCTATAAATTCACGAAACAAAGGCTGGGAACATGGAGGGCTTGCACCTGGCCTCCTCTTAGGTAAGCCGGCTGTGTCTGGAGTCCCACCTGGGCCACGTGGGGAAGTGGGGAGGGGATTCTTTGCCATCACCTGTTTCCTGAAGACACGGATTCATCTGGGGATGAGGTAGGGGAAGAAGAGGGTCTCCATCAACAGAGCTCAGGGCTCAGGTGAAGACCAGCATTGTCCCTCCTGGCAAAGGTCTACTTCTGCATTGTGTGAATCAGCCGGTTCATGTCAGCAGTTCACACATGGTGGCCCAAGCCTGCAGGGTGTGCACCTAGAGGTCCAGCCGCTCCTTCTCTGTAGGGCGCTGTCTTGGGCTGTGTGCTGTCAGCTGAAGGCAGACAGCACCCACCTCTCCTCTGGACTCCAGGGCGTGGGGCCTTTCACAAAAGAAAGTAAAACACTCTGCGCATCATTTTTCAAAATTTATTTTAGGTTCTTTTCTGTACCTAATTTGGCAAAGGCTGATTCCAGGACTTGCGACTCTCCTGTGCGGCTGTCACTAACATGCTGTGTCATGTGGCTCTGAGAGCTGCAGCAGGGTCAAGCACCATGACCCTGGTGACCTCCAGGGGACCTTGTGAAGTCTGGAGATTGGAATCTCAGTGGTGCCCTATGATTAAAGGAGGTCACTGGAGCATGTCTTGCTGGTGACACCTACTTCAGCGTGGCCGGCCTCTGTGCGTTCTGAGGGTTGCTCTCAGGAAGTCGTGCCTGGGCCTTTCCTTGATGGACAGATCAGCTTCTCTCTAATCCACCACGGTGGTAATTTCTGACAGCTATTTTAATCGATTTTAAACTATCTTCCTGATACCCAAAACCCAAATGAACGAAAACAACCTCAATTACTCAGAGTTCAAAAAGCAACCTTGACCCTTTCTGATCCAACATCCAGATGTCGGATCCTGAAGATAGTAAATATCTAGACAATTATATTCTGATTGTATACTTCAATGTGAACATATACACAAATGGGCGTTGTCCCAGAGATTCACCCAAGGGGACTCGCTGTTTGCCTCAGTCATGGAGTTCCCTGCCACAACCCGCTTAGGACACAAACCTTCAGGCTCAGCTTTTCTTACACAAGAACCACGGAGGAGGACCGCCCCAGATACCGATTTCAATGAGTTTTTGTATTTAATCTTCTGAGAGACACATTTTTCGTCTACTTTATCCTAGTTGTTTTGTCATAAAAATAATACTTGAAGCTGCTTCTCATGAGCTGGTGATAACACAAGCGAGGCCTCAGGGACGTGACTTTGGGTGCTCGGGGTAGACTGCATGTCCCCTGGGATCCACTGCTGCACTTCTGGAAGCCTCGTGAGGGTCCAGCACATGTGATCCCATGTCATCCGTGAGCAGGAGGGAGGCAGCGGGGTTGGCAGGACAAGAAGCAGATTACACCCAAAGGTTCAGGTGCCTCTGGGGTTGCAGACAGCGCAGGTGGCTGTGATCTAGAGAGGCTTAGTGTCACACATGTGTGGCCACTGGTCCCTGGAGGATGCATCCTTCTCCAAAAGTGTCTGTCAGTTATTGCCATGAGGTGTGGGAGCCTGATTTTACCAGATGTTATAATTTTTTTGAAAGACTTTTTTTTTTTCAAGAGAAACAGAAATCTACGACTTTTATAAGAAATCTTCTCATGACAGTGCAGGGCTTAGTCAGGAGATAAAAGCTACCTTATGGGTTCCAAGCACAGAGTGTTCTAGCACAGGGTCTGTGGGTCCGCACCACTGCAGAAGAGCGGGCTGCGACGTCCAGGAAGACTCTTGGATGGTAGCGGTCGCTGGCGGAGGCGCCTGGTGCAGGTGCTGCTCACAGCTCCTGTCAGAAGCTCATCTCTGGGCAGCTCTGCAGTCTCAGGGCTCATGAGCCTGAAGTGGCCATTGCTGAAGCAGGCACTGCCCAGGGGAACGGGGTCTCGGAGACTTCCATGTTTGTCTTCTGACCTGTATGTCCAGGTGTTGTTTGCAGCTGCTCTGGCAGCCACTCGGCCTCCCTCCCTCCTGAGTCAGCCCAGGGCCTCCTGTGTCACTCTGACTCAGACCCACGGAGAGGACTCCGGGGCCCAAGCCTGACCTGGGGCACAGCGAAGGCCTTGGAAGCCAGGGGCAGCAGCACCAGAGGACCACAAACAGCCGGCCTCTCCTGGGCTTTTGTGTCTTGGCAACTAATTCAAATTTAAAACACTGTTCTGGCCAAGACTGAGTGTTCCAAAGAAAATGTGTGAGTGGGCCAGAGCTGCCTGTGGTCACCTAGAGGGGAGCCACTGCTGGAGTCCAGGGCAGGCATCCAGGGCCAGGCTGGGTCAGAAGGGACAGCAGGGTGCTGTGTCAGACCTGCTGGGCTCTGTGACGAGGCCAAGGGACAGATCACTTGAGCCTATCTCCACCCCACCCCAACTCCCTGCATCTCTGGCAAACAGTGGAGCAGTTTCACCCCACCATTGCCGCAAGCCCTGTTTTATTTGAAGAAAGATCCAGACAACTACGCAGGGTGAATGAGAGGACTACTAAAATTTAACTCCCCAGCACCCTCATAAAAGCCCCAGGAGCTAGAATGTCACGGGGGTTGAGTCTTAGCAAAGCAATGAGGGCTCTTTATTTTGTTGTTTAAATAAAGGGATTTCTTTTTTTTGTGGTTTACCTCAGATTTTATTTATTTTTTTATATATGACAGTGGCCTGTATTACAATTCTTATTACACATAGAGAGGACAAATTTTCATATCTCTGGTTGTGTACAAACTATATTCACACTAATTCGTGTCTTCGTACATGTACTTTGGATAATGGTGGCCATCACATCCATCATCATTTCTAATCCCCTGCCCCTTCCCTTCCCCTCCCACCCCTCTGCCTTATCTAGAGTTTGTCTAATCCTCCCATGCTCCTCCTCCCTACCCCACTATGAATCAGCCTCCTTGTATCAGAGAAAACATTCGGCATTTGGTTTTTTGGGATTGGCTAACTTCACTTAGCATAACAGAGTGGGCATGGGAATAAAGTCAGGTAACGCATCATCAGCCCTCTGTACCTGAGGGTTCTGCAGCCATGGGGCCTAACCAGCCACAGATCAAAAGTCTGGAAAAAATGTGTCTGTACTGAATAGGTGCAGACATTTTTCTTATCATTATCCCTAAACAACACAGTATCGCTATTCTCATAGCATTTACATTGTGCTAGATACGATAGTGTTAGGCATCATGTTTTAGGTATCATGTAGTAGGCATATGGTAGTAGGCGTTATAGTACTAGTATTATGTACTGGGTATTATAGAACTAGGTTTATGTACTAGGTATTAGGGTATTATGTACTAGGTATTAAAGTACTAGGTATTATGTACTATGGATTATGTATGTACTAGGAGTTTTATGCTAGGGATTATACACTAGGTATTTGCATTGCACTAGGTATTATTTACTGGGAATTATGTACGATGGATTATATACTAGGTATTATGTACTGGACATTTACATTGTACTTGGCATTAAGATAGTTACATTGTACTAGGTATTATAGTACTTGGTATTAAGTACTAGATAGTTACATTATACTAGGTATTGTAGTACTAGGTATTAGGTAGGTATCAGGTATTATGTATTCAATATTATGTACTAAGCATTTAAATTGTAGTAGGTATTATAGTAATAGGTATTATGTACTAGGCATTTACATTGTACTAGGTATTATAGTACTAGGTCTTAGATACTAGGTATTAATGTACTAGGTGTTACATATTAGGCATTTACATCGTACTGGGTACTATAGTACTAGGTATGATGTACTAGGTATTAAGTATGAGGCATTTACAATGTACTAGGCATTATAGTACTAGGTACTATACTTGGCATTTACAGTAGGTGATAGGTATTACAGGTCATTTTGAGGTGATTTAAAGTGTACAGGAAAATGTTCGTGGGGTATGTGCATCAGAGATTTTGGTGTTGGGGCTGGTTCCTGCAAATGACTGCAGATAACAGAGGAAGTCTTCTGGTGAGAATGTGCTGTGGACTTGAAGACAAAATGTGGGTTCTACTCTGGTGCTTTTTGCTCACCCGCTCTTCTGCTCAGCTGTTGGACCGTGAGGCTTTCCCTTGGAAATTTTGCAGGTGGATTCTGACTGTTTTTTAGAATCAAAATATGATGATGTTTACTTGAGGCACATTTATTTGTTTCATATTTTTCCTTGAAGAAATCCAGAGCACCTTGATGCTGTTCACTGGACACAGAGATTCCATGAGAACTTCCCGTAGGTCATTTACGTGGCACAAAGTGGCCCTGAGTCTTGTATCCAGTCCCGTAGTTGTTTAATGTGTGAGTGAGTGAGAACATCTCGGCATTCTGACATTGGGCAACCCACTGGCTGATTCCTCCCGGATCCGCACCCCTGTAGGTCGAGGTCCAAGTCCCCAGTGCACACTGACACGCCACATGTGTGCATCTGAGCTCCCACTTCTCGCAGCAGCTCTAAGGAAGTCCTCTGCTGCCCTCTGCTTTGGTGTCAGTGTTGGTCCTTGCAACTAAATGACAGCACCAGCTGCTCTCATCCTCCTGTGACCTCATCCCAGGATTCATCTGCACCTGAGGGGACACCATGGGCATCCTAATGAAGTGCTGCTGAGCCTTCGGGCAGGGCCAGTGCTTGAGCTCTGCAGACCCAAGCCCGTGTCTCCCCGGTGCTGAGCGTTCTGAAGGGCCCAGGCCTGAGGGTGGCTGTGAGCAAAATCAACAACTGGCCCACACGACACTTCACATAAAATGTTAGAGACATTTGTGAAATGGGTGCACACTTTACTTGGAGAGAAGCAGGAACATATTCTCTTGAGTGCTAGATTGTCATATTTGTTTTATTCAAATACTTCAACATTCTCAGGTTGTTCTCAGTTCACTGCCTTCCCCCAGAGTTCCCAGGGCCAGTGATCCCGTGATGCCTTCTGGTGTATTTGGCACAGACAGGAAGCCCAGGGCAAGCCGTTGGGTGCAGCAAGAAGGGCCATCCTCAGGGCGTGAAGCTCGCCCGCTGAGCCCCAGATTCTCACAGCGGGCCCCACAGGTGCCGGCGGGGCGGGGGTGGGGGGTGGGGGGATGCACAGCTTTTCTCACCCTGGAAAGGCCTTCTCTGTGGCAGAGTTGAGGTGGCTTTTCACCCCTCCCCCACGCCCACCAGGTTGCACAGAGCCACCATACTGAGCTGGGAGGAAAAGCACATGGACGGTCCTCCCCAGTGTCTCTGTTAACTGATATCCGGCACAGTGGTCCCCATCCTCAGGATTTTGGATGCCCCGGGCTGAGTTTCCTTTACTGTGTCCAGTACCTAGGGAGCCACAGCAAGCCCCAGGGCAGTAATGCAAGTGTTTAAAAGCTGCTCACAACAAATCCACTCCTAGGCCGCTTCTCCCCAAAGACGTTTCAGGGAGGATGAACAGGTGGTCTCTCCCGGGGAAGCAGTCTCTCTCTCTGAAGCATTCCCGGGGTGCCACCTTCTTTGTACTGAACACACACAGTACAGGAGGGCAGTCCCCGAGTGCTCATGAGGAGTAGGACTGTTGACAGAAATAGGTCTGTTGCCACAGGAGATTTGGGCTAAAGGTAGCCTTTCTGATGTGGTTAAGCACAGTCACCAAAAGAAATTTTAAAATTTTGTTCAGGAATGACTTGTCTTGCCATGTGCCAAAAAATAAACTTAAGCATCTCAGGTAAATAGAAGGTTTTTGTGCTTTTAATGAACCCTTAGGATGACCTACATCAGTCAGGTACCCCACAGAAGACACTAGGTTGTTCTGCAGTGAGTGTAGTCCCTTGGGCCGTGGATTCTTCCAGCTGACTCTTCCTAGAGGGAGGCTTCATCCCAAGGTGCTGCTGGCTGTCAGCAGCGGGTCCCGCTTACATATTGCTGCCTCATTTCTGTCAGTCATGGGGATTTCTGGCCAGACCTCCAGAAGCTCTGGCATCCAGCGGGATGCTCCCCTGTTCAGGCGGCCCAGGACACTGTTCCCTAGCTGCTTCCGACCTCTGTGGTCCTGGTGGGACTCAGCACTGTGGAGAAGGTGGCAGTTACATGATGAAGGGGGATCCTGTCAACACTTCCCACCTGAAGCTTTCAGAGATCATCATGAGCAGGAAAGACGAGGTAAACTGGGCTGCAGGGCAAACGTGGACTTGTGTCGTGATTAGACATCTGAGGACATGCGTGACAGCGGATACGCTGTCATCAACTGAGACCGGTTAAGCTGCTGTGTGCAGGGTAGGACAGAGACTGTCACATTCCCTTCCAGTCCAGACGCTGTCTGTCAAACAGCACACGCAGCTCGATTCTGGCTTGTTGTGGTTTGACCCATGACTGGTTTGGGTTGCAAGTTTCAGAAACAAAACCAGGTCTTGATTCAAGACAGTAGGCAGTGCATTGGTACTTCCCCCACTGTGGCAAGGCCCAGGGGCCACATCTCATGGCCTTCTCCATTTCTGGTCCTCTTTTCTTTGTCCTTGTCATTCTTTGTCAAGCTGTTTTTTTTGCTAGATGACAGTGAGTGGCAGTTCTAGGCAGATGAATGCGGGATTCTGTGAAAAATATCTATCCTTCCTATTCACTCCTTGTGAGGGTCCTAAAGTTCTCTTCCTGGTTCTTCTGGGACGCCAGTGCCAATCACTGTGCAAGGGGAGGGACCTCATTAGCCACACCCAGGTCCCACCTAGGAGTGTGGTCTCTGAAACATGAACCACAACAGAGAACAGATGTCCTCAAAGGGAGGAGATGCCATTTGACTCAGCACCCAGCTGGCCACCCCAGCCAGCCATGTGCAGCAGGACTGGCTTCTTGCTTGCTCTCTGCGGCAGCCCTCTTGGTTGTAGGTGGGCTGAGGGGCAGCCTGGTACTGGGCACAGCGGCCTCACAGCAGAGGGAGAAGAGAAGGTGGCCGTCCACACAGCAGTGCTGCAAGCTTTTGCTGCTCTCATGATTGGCCAAGCAAGTTAGAAGGGCAAGTCTTCCCCCAGTGCATGCGATTGTCCTGTACCGTGAGGGCTGCCTGGGGACCACAGCTGTGGCTGGGAGATGCACAACCTCCTAGAACAGCCACCAACAAAGTGGCAGATGAAATACTCCAGTGTGTGAGAGACGCTCTCCCGCCCCGCCCTGGGTGTTTCTGAGACCAGAGGACAGGTGCCCCGTGGGACTTTCCACCACAGCCATTTATGGGAACAGAGGCAAAGGGGGCGTGAGAGCGTGGAGAGTGGGACACCAGTCTGGAGCAGCCGTGGGAAGACAATGGCCTGCGCGGGGAGAAGACTGGGGTCGTGGCAGACGTGTCCGGGCTCCCAGAACCCACGGGACTTGATGGGAGTGGCTATTAGAAAGGGGGGGGTCAATAAGGGAGGCCCGTCTTCCACGTGAACTGCTCCCTGCTGGAAGATCCTCCCCGAGGTCTGTGGTTGCCTTGTGTGGGAGGAGTCTGGTGGGACTTACGGTGGGAAGCTGAGCTGGAGGCCTTTCAGGCCCTTCCATGTTGAGGCGCTTTGATTGAGGGTCGCAGTGGTGGACTCATCATAGCGTCACCGGTGGTCCTCCTGCACTTCGAGGGCTGGAGGAGGGGCTGTGGCAGGGGCCACATGCTGAGAAGCCCACTTCCCGTGAGGTGCACGACTCACACACGTGAGCTTCCCCGCCTGCACCGGGGACTTGCTCCTGGAGCTCCTGTCCTGACAGGCCTGCTCAGGGCTGCCTGTGCAGGAGGAGCAGAGCCCAGGCAGGGGGTCTCCTCCCTGAGGATGACGGACCCATGACTCCTGCCAGGCTTCCTCTCAGTCACATGTTTATGTGTAGAGTTTCTTTTTCATTAACCAGAAATGTTGCCAGTTGCTGCTCTCAGAAAATGGCTGTTTGAGGTAAGAGAATTCCCTAAGCAGGTATTTTGGGGACTAAGAAGAACTGGCAGTTACCTTGGTGGGTCTCCACAGAATCCCCCCCCCCCCCCCCCCCCCGTCTTAAATGAGGCGCAGAGGTGAAGGGCCCTGCCTGGTTCCGCCCCGATGGGTGGTTCTGGAGTGGAGATGCTCCTCAGCCAAATGAGGCTTGACGTGGCTTCCCGCCCCACCTCTGATAAGTGGCCTCTTAGAGATGTGAGCTCCAGGTCCGTTTGTAAGTCACCATATCAAGTGGCCTTCTCCTCACTGCTTCTTTTGATGAATCTTGATTCCACTTCCAGTTCGGTGAGAATGTTCTAGATGTCTATGGAGTGGTTGCATCATTACATATATTACTGAACCTGCCTCTGACTCTGTTTGGAATAAGCACACAGGGCTTATTTTGTCACACACAAATCCACAAGGGCACTATTGGCTCCAAGCCACAGCTCTCTAACACAGACTAGTTTAGACACAGAGAAGGAAGTTCTAGAATATTTGTGTGGCCGCAGGAAAGTCAGACATACAGTTGGCATCGGTGCAGTTAGAGCCAAGAATTCCAATGCCACACAAATGTCCTTTGACTTTCCTTGTCCCTGCTGCCCTCCGTGGGAAGAGCTCTCCCCATTACCCTATCTGGAGCAGGGGTCTTCCAGGACTGCTGCCCCCCCACCCCCCCGCACCCCTGGAAGTATTCTCGTGGGCCTTCTGCGGATCAGGTGTCCACCCCGGGTGGAGCATCTTTGGCTGGGAGCAGGGCATACAGGATTGGGACAGTCACTAGGGAGAAACTTTGGGGAGGACAAGAGGGGAGCTCCCCCCCGCCCCATGTAGAAGGCAGTTGCTTCCAGAAGAAGGGAGGAGCATGAGCAGAAAGGAGAACTCTTGCCGCAGGAGGTCGTGAGATGATCCTTCAACTCTGTGATGCTGGGCACAGGGCAGTGTGTTCCACAAGCTGCATACTTAGTAATTGACCCTGCGTTAACTGAACGTACAGCTTCCAATATTGCAAGTGGAAGGAAGGCGAGATCCTTTCCTGTTACCCTTTCTCAGCAACTGACGTCTTCCCACCTCACCAGCTCCCTCAGCCAGGGTCAGGGGCAGGTAGCAGGAGGTCCACCCTCTTCCCCCTTTGTGCCTCTGGTCTGGAAAGAACACCAAGTAGAAATGCAAAGATCAAACAAGGGTGCCAACAGATTTCAAAAGCTTGTGGCCTTCATTTAAAAAGAGATGCTAGGGGGCTGGGGTTGTGGCTCAGAGGTAGCACTTGCCTTGCACGAGTGAGGCGCTGGGTTCGATCCTCAGCACCACATAAATTAATAAATAAAATAAAGGTATTGTGTCCGTCTACAACTAGAAAAATATTTTAAAAAAGGAGAGGCTAGGTGATTTTTATGCACTTTTTAAATATTTGGGGCATGCTTGTAGCTGCTGGCTTCATGTCTTCACTCACAGGGGTGGACAGAAGGAGATCCAAGTGTTGAAATGGGTTTCTCATTATCCTAGCTTTGACCGAGGTGGCTGCAGAAAGACATCAGGTAGCAAGTGCAAGTCCTCTGAATGCACGATGCAGAGATGGTTTCTGTGACTCCGGGGCCCTGAGCGTGGAGAAAGTGAGGGTTGGTGGTGTGGAGGGAGGTGGTGAGGAGGACTCCTGGAGAAAGCAGTGCTGAGACCCAGCCACCTACCTCGAGCCCGCAGGACCTTCTAAGCCACCCATAAAGCCCATGGTGCCTTAGGATGAGGAGACATAGTGCCCAGCAGTTTTCTCCCCCGAGGGTTCTGCCTGGCACTAGAGGCCAAGAGAGGGGAGCTGCGCCTGGAAGTAATGACAGTTTTCTCTGAGGGTGAGGCAGAGGTGACCTCATGGGACACAGGCTGACCTGTGGAAGTCCTGCCCACAGAGACCGGGTGGGGGCAGTGAGAGCCCAACATGGGGGCTGTGGGTTTGGGCCCTTTTGAGGGCCAAGGGCAGCCAGGAGGAGCCACTATGAGAGGGCTTCATCCTGGGGTGGGACCAGTGCAGGCCCAGTAGGAGGGGGAGACACCTCCAAGACCCCAGGTCAGCGTGGATTTCTGACATTCTCTAGGCAGAGACAAACCAGTTGGCTTGGTGGTTCCAGAACCTCTGGTTCTCCCTTTCTGTGGTTCCCATCCTGTCCTCTGTCCCCAAAGGGCCTGCAGCTCTTAGTCACTCAGGAGGGAGAGGGAAAGAGGAGACAAGTCGAGGACGGCCCCCTGGCACTGTCCTGCCACAGTGGAGAGAGGGTGAGACGTGACCTTCCTCAAGGTCAGCATTGTGGTTATTGTCAGGAGGTCACTCCTGTGGTTTCTGAGCTGGCTCTATGTAGCTTATTGTGAATCCAGAGAGTCACTGGGCCTGCCTGGGCTTTCATCCCAGGCAGGGAAGACTGGCCAGTCCATGGCCGGTCCGTGCCGTCTTGCCTGGCTTCGGATCACATTTTGGCTACACCCCAGACTTGGTGTGTGCTCCACCCTGGGCCATGACAGCTGAACCCTCACTCTGCTTAGATCAGAAAGGTGATTTCTGTCAAGTCTCTATGTTTGTTACCACTGCAGCCTCTCAAAGGCAAGAATGGGAGATGCAGAATTAAGCCCAAGACCTTTTCTGAATGCTTGAGTTTACAGATTCCAAGAAGGGTCCCAGGATTTCTGGGATTATGATCAATGCTCCCATTTCTTGCTTCATCAACAGGTACGTCATTAGAGGTTTAAAGGTCAACAACATCCAGAAATGTTGAGATACTCATATCACAAGCTAGGGTATGGTATCAAATGTGACAGCCTAGATCTAGGATGCCAAGTGTGACAGGTGGTGTCCTTCAGGTATCTCCAGAGCCCCAGAGGCCTTCTGTCAGGTGGTGTGGACAGGCGCTTTCCTGAGGGCCGTGTTAATGTAGCATTTATGTTTTTAGCAGTGGTCAAATATGACCAAGCTACTTTATCTTAAGTATTTAGGAAATTCTTTGTGAAGATTAAACAGTGAACATCATTTTTGTTTATATATTTGTTTCTGCCAAGTTAACTCATGAGAAATAGAATTTCTTGGAAAACGTCAATTTTTTTCCATTTAAGAATTTCAACAACAGAATTGAAAATTAATGTTGTGTCTGATGTTTGATGGTCTTTTGTATAAAACAGTATCTAAAAGAAGGGATTTGCTAAAGCAGACATTCTCTCGTGGTCCTGCGACTTCAGGACCCCTGTTTCTGGTACTGCACTGCTAAGTGTGCATCCCAGGGCTGGTGAGCAGAGAGTGGGACCCTGTGTCGGCTGCTCCCAGGGCCTCTGGATTGTCAGTTGAGCCCTGGATCCTAGAGTGGGTTTGGAAGTCTTCAGGAATGTTCCTGGGGACTAGTGGGGAGAGTCAGTGCTTGGGCTGTCTCATCCAGAGGGACCCAAAGTGGCTTGAGTGGGGTGGCCTGATCCAGGGTGGTGACTCCACTGAGCCCTGGGAGCTCTGGAAAGCCTGTGAAGGGTCCCAACCCAGCTCTGACCCTGTGGGCTCCAGGTGAGCCCTGGGAGACCACGTCCCCACATGTTCTCAAAAACGGCTCCTCCTGGGGAAAGCCATCCAGGAGGGAACTTGTTGACTTAATGATCTTCTTGGCCCTCCTCTGTGTGACCCTGTGGCTCTCAAGGCACCTGTGGAAGCATTATGGGAGTGAAAAGGTGGCAAGCAGGACCCTGAGAACCCAAGGGGGCATTGTGAAATAGAAAGAAACGCCACTGACAGCGCCGGTCGCCACTCTGAGAGGGGGCGTAGGCTCCGGAAACACTGCCTGCCTGGTGTTCACCATGGAGTGGCCGGGTCCCAGGAGGCTTGACCATCTCAGTCACTGCTTTAGCTTCAATGACTTTTGACTCTATCCCATGAGCACTTTTGTGATAATTAATTCCATTTCTTTTTTTAAAAAAAAGCATTCAAAAGGAAAAGGAAGGGAAAAAAACCAAATGGAGCAAATTGTTGAAACCAATTATTTTAGCAAAAGAATCAAGTGATTGTGGATTCAGGGCAATGGATGTATTCAATTAAAAACCCCATTCTCTGAATAATTGTGAAAAATCTCTTCCAAGTCAAAATGACCACATCTTCCCTGCAGAGCATCCCACAGCCTACTGTACACTCATTCGGGAGAAGGGGTCGGCACCACAGAGGCTTCGGCTTCCCACTTTACCCGTAAATGCTCAAGTCAATGGAAGTCTTCAGAAAGGAGCCCCGTGGCCTCTCTCTGCTTTGGAATGTCCACCAACCACAGAGTACTATTCCATGTGCTTAACTTCCAAGTGGTCTTGCCAGTGGGTAAGCAAGAGTGTTCGTGGATGAAAGTCCAGCTGTGGGAAAATTCCTGAGGGGGACTCCGAATCAAGCTGGCATGCAGAAGGGGGCCACCAGGTGGTGGGGACTCCTTTGGGTGGTGGAAATGGGCAGGCTCCTCACCAGCCCCTGCCCTTTCCATACTGTAGACTGGTTATGGCTGAGTCTGCATCTCTGGCCAGAGGTTCCCAGTTCAACACCTGCTCCACACTAAATTCTGGACTTGATCTCCCTCTCTCTGGGACTGGCTCCCCCTTTTCTTTTCTGTGAGAGGTTGGACAGTGGTTGCATCTGGCTTTACACCCCCAATCTAGCTCTGCTGCAGCCTCTCAGCTTTGCTACAGAAAATTCTTAAAAAGGATGAGCTTGACCAGGTCTCAGTTCAACTCTCAGGATGGACACCAAAACTTGACTTTCGGATGATTTTCAGGTTCCATGAAGTGGTCTTCCTTGACTTTTTCCCCAGGCACCTTTAAGTGATTCTCAGCTAGAGGAGTGCGGTCTGGTGGAGGGTATTTGCTGACAACTTGTTTTCAGAGAATGGAGATCCCGGCCTGGGAACACACTCAGCTAGTTGACTATTTTCATCTGAGTGTCTTAAAGTGGGCAGAAACCATTCCATTGGCTTTAGGTAATTGAGTCTTTCTTAACAAAGCAAGCGAAATCCCCTGCCAGCTCTCTTCTGCAGGTGAGACCACAGGGCTCCAAAAGCACCACCAGAATCCCAAGTTTCTCCAACTTTGCTATCAGCACACAGCAGGAAATGCAGAAGAATGATGCTGTTTAGATCATTTTGGTCTTCCTGCGCTGTGTAGGTGACTCACTGCCCCCTCTTCCATCTTAAAAGTCTTCCTCTTCCCTAGTTTCAGACACATCTTATTTGAAGGACTGGAGACAGATGTGTGTGTGTGTGTGTGTGTGTGTGTGTGTGTGTGTGTAATATGAGGACAAAAGGCAGGAAATAAACCATAAATCTCAGAAATTCAAAGATTGATCATTTCCTGTTTCTCTTGGAAATCTTTGCAGAGAACCAGGAATGCTGCAGAGATGGCTTAGTAAACCTTCTTATTTTTATCAGTGAGGAAACTGAAGCCTAGGAACAGTGGAGCGTTTGTCTCCACGAGCACTCAGATGGCAGACCAGGTGTGGAACCCAGGATCAGGCTCCTGTATCCTGTTCTGGCCCTCAGCTTGGTAAGCGTGTTGACTTTGGATGGGGCTCACCATTCAGAGCCAAACGAATATTGCAGATGCCAGCCGTGAGGTGTTTGGTAGCAGTCATGGAACCTCATGCATGTGGACAGTAGGGTCCCTTTGGTGGTCCTCTTGGTCTGACCAGGGAGTGTGGGCCTCTCATGGCTTCATCACCTGGGGTTCTGTCAATCAGCCATGCACCCCAGCGTGGAAGGCCCTGAGCCTGGCGGGACCTCAAGCACCTTGGGGATGAAAGTAAGGGACCTGAGTTGGCTGGCTGAGAGAGGTGAGCCATTTCAGGACAGTGAGTTTGCTCGTCGATTCCTTCTGGACAGAGGGGCACTGAGTAAAGGCCCAGGGCTCCTGTGACCTGTCCCTCAGCACTCACACAAGACAGGGGTTCCAGTGCTGGACTGGGAAGGAGTGACTTTCCTCCCCATGGCATCTGAATTTAATTTATAGTCTTCTGCTTCAAATGACTACAAATAAACTCAGGCCTTGCTAACCAGCTGGGCCTGAGTATTATTTTTGGAAGGGGAGACCAATTCATTGCTGTTTCTCCCCTAATCCACAGCGATTCCAAGGCTATTTTGATGAAAGCTTCCAAATTGGTTGCTGATCCGATTTAGGATCCAAGAGTCCTATGCAGGGGGTTTGTGTTGAGGTTATTCTTACAAACCACACAGCAGGCCCTGCGTATTTCTCACTCCCTTCTGATTCTTGCTTAGTTTGAATAAAATAATTTTCACTAGTTTTCTGTGAGTTTGTTATGATTCTCATACTGCTCAGGAATGTCCTTGGCCACATACTGAGTTAAATAAAAGGGGAAGGTGAGGCAGCCTGAGATCTGGAGGGCAGAGCTGATGCGGCCTGGGTGCTGGTCCAGCACTGGAGGGGGTGAGTCACCTCCCCCTGCCAGGTGTCCAAGTCCTCGCTTCTAGAAGGAAGGCTAGGTCAGATCAGGGTGGGCACCAGGTGTCCCCTCTGAGCACACCACAACTTCTGGACACAAACGCCCCTTCCATCGGTGACTTTCAGGTCTGCAGGAAGAGTTGACAGGGCTCCCTAGATGGCCGCCAGTCCGGACAGCCCTGTGGCGCTTCCCTGGGTCTTTTATTAAGTGTTTCTAAATTTGCAGACTAATGTTTACAAAGAAGAGACATTTTTACGAGAGCTGGAAAATGATTCCAAGCAATGTTTAGAGATATTTTATAATTTATGTAGAATAATCAGCTCTTCATCCAGCTCCTGGTTTTCTTTCCGGTCTAGAATCTGTACAGAAAAATTCACCAGGCATTGGTTCATTTGATTGCAGGAACCTGGAGGAGGGCTGGAGCTGGGCGGGAAGGGTTGGGTGCAAGTGGAGGTCTTTGGTGCCTGGCTTCTTCCTGAGTGCCTGCAGGTGACATCCTTGGCCTTGGGAGAGCTGCTGGCAAGTGGCTGTTATGTGCACCTATGGCCCCAATGCTGGATGTTGGCACTATGTCTTTAAGAGAAAAAACGTTGCTTTGCCACTTAGGCAGCTGTAAGAGAGCGAAAGTTCATTGATTTGCAGAGCAAGGCCTGAGTTCAAGTCTTCCCAAAGCTTCTCTCTTTCTGTGTGACACTGTGAAAGTCACTTAGCCTCAGCTTCCAGTTGTGAAATTTGAAAGACAAATGGCCACTCCAGGGCTTTGGGAAGACAAACCACTGGAGGTCTGTGCAAGTTGGCCTATAAAGGAGTTAATGAAATTATTAAAAGTTTGAATTGTTTCAGCCATGAAAATTAGAAGACTTAGATGGCTGTACATTTGATATTCGGTCACTTAATATCTCCTTATTGAGCATCTGTGTGCCAGCAGCTGAGGGTGTGGGGTGGACCGGAGACACTCACTGCTTACCTTTATTGTACTTAGTCTGGAGTGAAGGCTGATACAAATTTATTTTTTCTTCTCTCTCTCTCTCTCTCTCTCTCTCTTCTTTCTTTTTTTTTTTCTTTTGTGAGGTAATCACTCCAAACTCCTGGGTTCAAGTGGTCCTCCTGCCTTAGCCTCTGGAGGAGCTGGGTCCTGCAGGTGTGTGCCACCACACCTGAATTGTGGAATGATTCTAGATGTGGGAAACTCACACGAGACAAGCAGGGTGATGGGGGGTGTTGACTGGGTTCTAGATGGGGCCCTGCCTTACTCAGGATGACAATGTTTTCAGAAATGAGGGTTACTTCTAATGCAGAGAAAGTGACAGTGTGTTCGCTAGGCTGCCTGGCCGTCCACTTGTGGGTCTGCCTCAGTGCATCACCAGGGTAGGCAGAGCTGCTAGACCTACAGTGGTTTGTCTTCCCAAAGCCCTGGAGTGGCCATTTGTCATTCAAATTTCAAAACCATCTCTGCTGCAGTCTCTTCTGGAAACCATGAGGCTCTGGCTCCCAGGCCTGCCATTCTGTAAGCTCTGGGGGTTGCTCAGCCTCGGGGGAAGAGAGAGAGGTCCATTGACCCATGTGGAGCCAGGTTCTCTGGGAACAGGATTTGACAGGAAAGACTGGAGAAGATGTGAGCTCTGCTACTTGCTCAGAGGATGGGGACATGGACACAGTGGGTGTCAAAGCGGGCAGAGAAGGTCCGTGCCATGGCGCTCCCAGCTCCAGCCCCAGTGAAGAGGCGGGTATACCAATGGGCGAGGCCCAAACCTTGTTATGAACCACTCTCCAGGTGCTGCGAAGCTGATAGTTCAGATTTTGTCAAAATTTTGTGCAGATTGCCTTGCCCAATTTATTCTTGGTGGGGTAAATACATTTTTAATGTATCTAAGGTTTTTTTTTCATGAGAATTAAAAAAAAACATAATTTTAAAAATTATTTCTCTTCTTGGTTACAGAGATAAGGATGTCAATTCTAGAGAATATAAAAACAGACCCAAATCCATAAATATATAATACAAATCAGTTGTTTCTGTGTTAAAGTGAGGTGACTACTGCTGCTGGGCCTTTTTTTTTTTGTCTCCTTATTATAGCTCTTATCAAATGGATATTTAGATATCTTAACAAAACTGAGTCATATGCTGCAGGTTTTTATAATTTGATGTGTGTGAGACAATCTCTTGGTATATACTCTCCATCAGCCTGATTACCAGTGCACTGGCCTCAACGTGGACTTTCCTTAGTGTCTTTAACCATCTTCCTACAGTCATTTCCAAGTTTTGCTTTTATAAATAGTGCCTGTGATGATGTGCTCTTGATCTGGGACCAGAATGCACTCCATTCATCTCCACCCTCAAACCTCTTCCTGTGGTCAGGCTTCCAGGCAGCCTTTCCAAAGGTGCCTTTCCAACCACCTCTTGGAATGAAAGTCAGCTTTGCTTCAAGGACCCTCCAGGGTCCTTTCCTGGGACGACTGTTTCCTGGACCAGCACCAGGAACCCCAGGGTCCTCTATTTTAGGAGGCTCAGAAGGAAAGAGCAGCTCCCTCTTTGGTGGCTGAGTGGTGCCTCTGAGAAGTGGGACTCGCTAGGGTCTTGAGCTGGGGCTGCTGCCTTTGGAGCTAGGGTACCCTTGCTCATCCCTGATTCAGCCAGTGGAGTCAGGAGCCTGCTGCTACAGGACTTCATCCCAGAGAGGAGGTCTCCGCACCAGCAAGGGCACCAGAAGCAAGAAGGCAGCCTTCTGCAGCACTCACCTAGGCCAACTGAAGCTCCCTTCTTGGTTACCTTCCTGTGCTACCAGAACCAGAGCAGTTCATGCCAAATGCACCGTTGCCTAATGACTTGTTCGTTAAATAACCTATCTTGGAATGACTTTCCTGTATAAAATCCCTTATTGATGCCTGTGCTCAATACCCTCCGATACTGTAGTTTTCCTCTAGCATCCTTATAGATTCAGTAGAGGATGCTTCTCTGCACACTCTCAGAGCTACCCCGGAGCCCCCATGCTTGGCAATCTTAACTTCCCAAGTTTATCTTTTCTATGCAAATGTACAGAGTTCAGCTTTTTGGTTGTTTAAGAGCAAAGTGCCCCACACCTCCAGTTAAAGGAAGTGGGGGATGTGTTTATGAAACTCTGATTGGGAAGATAAAATGGTTGCGCATCTATTTTTTGCCTCTTACCGGGCAGTTTGCCTAGAAGTAATTGACTTCCTTGCCCTCTTCCTCTCCTCTGACTCCCCCACCTCTTCAGGTCGAAAATAGGTTTCTGCATCCTTCAGTTAGTCTGGCCAGTGGATTTTATACAGCCATTAAGCTGTGTCAGATTTGGTGCGTCCTGCAATGAGCAGTCTCTCGTTCACTTCCACCTCCTAGCTTAAAGCCAAATCTAACCATTATTTTTTTGTTTATTGCTGTGGATCAAACCCAGGGCCTATGCATGCTCTACCGCTGAGCTGCACCTCAACCCCTCAGTGTTTTTTTTTTTTTTTTGCCTTTTTCCCTTCCTTCCTCCCTCCCTACCCCTCCCTTCTTCCTGGGTATTTAATCTGATACAGTGGATTTGGCAGCCAATCCACCAAAGGTCAGAGGGGACTGCTGCTTCTGTTCCAGGAAGGGACGGTGCTACAGATGCTCTGTGGTGCAGAATCAATAGTGAAGAAGGACCTTGGTGAGATGCTCTGCACCAGAGGCTGACCCACAGACTCAGCGTCAGGAGGGCCAGCAGGCTTCCTGCTTCCCCACCAAGTCCCCCTCCTCGGCAGGGTGTGGCCCAGCTGGTCAGCACCTTGAGGCCCACACCAGAATTTCTAATTAAACTCTTGGGTACTTCCTTCCCCTCAGTGAGAAGGGGGACTGGAAATTTTTGACATCATTTGCCATGATTTTATTGTCCCTCTTGAGAACATAACTCATAAGACCAATAGGTTCTCTTCCTAGAACTCAAAACTGTCTGGATTTGTGTCAGAGCCGGAGTGGAGGCTGTGTGAAGGGCAGGGACAGGAACTGCCCGCTGGACGGTGTTGGAAGACATCCATCTCCTCCTCAGACCCTGCAGACCCAGCAGGGAAAGCCCTTGTTCAACTTCCGACAGAGCAAGCCTGGGTCCCACAGAACATCTGAAGAGACGTGCTCTTCTCCCTCCACCCTCTCCTGCTCTTGGCTCAAGGAACCAGGAGCTCATCCAGGAAGTCCTGGGACGGAGTCTGTGGGTTTAGCATACATCTAACACACAGTGAGTGCTCAGAAATGCAGGCTGGTGGCTTTTCCTCGGAAGAGCGATGGTTTCCACTCTCTTACTCTGAGACCTGGCTGCTGAATCTTGTCTTTAGGGACACACTTCAAGAGCTGGGAGTGAGGACTGCCTGCACACCCTTTTCCTACTCCTTCCAGAATGCTGGGGCAGTAAAGCAGCTGGGAGGCTCAGCAGGCTGTCAGAGGTTCCAGAGGCCCCATCAGTGTGACTGCTGTTACCTGTGACAAGTCCTTGCTTCCCCAATGCTGAGGTATAACACCAGAGAAGCACCCTGAGGCAAAGTTAGAGTGCAAAGTAGAAGCTTTATTAAGGACAGCAGAAAAGACTTCTCCCCAGAGGAAGAAGGGGACCCAAGAGGTGGAATCTGTGGAAGGGGGAGGTCTTCCCTCTTTTATAGCTAAGGTTTACTCTCAGATTTCCCGCATTTCTGTCAGCATTCCAGTCTTTTGTTCTGTTTTCTTGCAGTGATAGAATGTAGGTGGGGAGACCCAAAAGGTGAGGGGCAGATGGGCCAGAGGAGTAATCTGGGCAGGAAGACCCCCTTCTGATTAGCACCTCCCAGTTTGCTGGGAGCTGCTCCAATTAACATTCTTTAGAATGGGCTTTGGACCTTGGGAACATTAACATTTCAATTTCCCTAGTGCTGCTCTGCTTTCCCGGGCTCCATTCTCAACATGGCCTTCATTTTCGATTTTACTGGATTTTAGACCTGATTTACCTAACTACACTAACTACCTGTCTTTAAATCTGGCTTCATCAGCACCACTTGATCCCCAGCTCTGGGTGAAGTGGATGATTTCTTGAACTCAGTTAGTGAACTCATTTGTGTGTTTTCTGTTGACAAGGTCTGATCACACACTGTGCCTCCAGTTTTAGTTCAACTGCACAGTAGGTTGTTAGTCTCATGAGGTAGATTCTCAGCATGTCCTACTAAGCACCCTACTGTCAAGGCCAATTAGTGTGAATGAAGTATTATTTATAATTATACACACTTAAATTGCCTGGAATTCTTTGGAAAAACATGTTGTTGAGTGCTGCTTCTGGGGATTTGGATTTAGTAGCTGGGGATGCCCTCCAGAAGATTCTGACACGTGGCCAGTCGGAAGGACCTCTGGCCAGTGAGGAGGATGTGCACCAATGCATCCGCCACTGACACTGGGCAGATGAACAGCTGTTGTACCTGACAGACCAGCAGGGCACTGGGACAGTGTGGTGACTGAGTGTCATCAGTGTTGTTACCTGGCCGATTCCCATGAGAGTCCATGTCTCTAAGCTTCCTTTTCTCAGTACCCAGGTCTAGTCACGGGGTTAGACGGCTCCCATTTGCTTCTGTAGACCACCTGCCACAGTTGTGTGACCAGGAGGCTGGCCACACTGAGGGACCACACTGAGGTGCTCATGTGCTCCAGTCTCCTCGCGGGTGTGGCCAATGGCATGTGGCAGGAGGTAGGTCCCTATTGGCACCCTTGTTGAGATCCTGTCTCTCAGTACTGTTCTTGTGGCTTTTCCTGATCCCGATCAAACCAAAGAGTAGCAGTTTGAGAGCACATCTGTGTTCTACAGGACCTGAATCTTCCTCACTTGGAGCTAAGAAGTGGTGCATTTGATAAAGAGAGCAATTGATACGTGAATTGTGCCAGGGATAAAAGAATTTTAAATTAGAACACAGCAAAACATGCACCAGTATAATGGTGCCAGAGAACTCAGGACCTTAAGGGATTCTCCCAGGAATAGCCCTGTCCCACTCACTGCAGAGGAGAAGGATGGATTCATATGGAAGCCCACTGTGCAGAAAGCCATAGAATTTTCTATCTCAGGACATGTGCTGTAGCACTTCCTTATCTGTGTTTCCTCAATAAAAGTTTCTAGAAGAGTATGGAAATGGGAGGCCTCTGCTGTGCTGTGGACTGGCAGCCTACCTCCATGCGCTCCTCCCTGGTCTCTTCTGGGTCAAGTCCCTGGGGACTCAGGAGTGGACAGCACAGGTGCCTGCCTCTGGGGGCTCACAGTTGTTGGAAGAGTGGGACCTGGTCTCTCAGGTGCTGAGTGCTTGTAGAGGCCTCCACAGAAGTGGAGGTGCCTCACTGAGCACCCAGTGTCCAAGTGACGACTTCCAGAAGGAGCCATCTGAGTGGAACTATAAAGAAACACAGGAAGCTGTATGTCTTATTACGAAGGCCAAGAACGAAGCCAAGGAAGTGGGATGGGAGCAGAGGGCAGTGCCTGCAGGCCCAGGTGTGCACGGTGACTGGTGGGGGTGGGCAGGGGCCAGGGCACGGCTTTGATCCAGATGCCCGATTGGCTTCCCTTGGAGAAGCATGGAAACTTCATGCAGATGGAAACTGGGAGGAGAGTTTTATGTGCCCTTGATGAAAGGCTGTGAAAAGAGTGAGGAAGAAAGGACAGAACACAGTGTTCCCTGGGTGTCCAGAGACGGGCATGCAGACAGAGTGGGAAACAGAATGGTCCCTGTCCACCGAGGAGCCAGGCCCAGAGGAGTTCCCTGAGGTGGGAGCTCCCCAAGAGTCGCACCACACTCTTATTTATTTGCAGAAGAGACACACTCGTGTCATCGGGAGTCAGATGAATCTACTCAGGTTGCAGAGAAGGAGACAAGGGCCGGGCCTGGGTCGGTGCCCGGGTGGGTGCCATGCTGCCTGCAGTGGAGCTCCACTGGTCTGCGTTGACAGCCCCAACCCCGACCGCGCGGGGCTGAATGTGACACTGCAGGTGGAGCTGCCTGCTCAGGCTGCTATGATGAAATTTTATGGACCGAGCAACTCACAAACAGCAGAGGCTTATTTTGCACACTTCTGGCTGGGAAGTCCACCTTCCAGGCCCAAAAGTTTCCACGTCCAGCAACAGCCCATTCCCTGGTTCACAGATGCAGCTTCTTGCTGAGTCCTCAGGTGGTGGAAGGAGGCAGCCTCAGGGCCTCTTCTGTGGGGGCACAAACGCCATTTGTGAGGGATCCAACGCATGACCGCCTCACCTCCCAGGGGCTCCACCCAGGACTGTCACCAGGAAAGCTCAGCGTGTAAATTTGGGACCATGCAGGAGGATTTGCTCAGTTTCCCGCCATGCTACAGAGTACACTGGGTGCACATTTTCATCTAAAACAGAAGACTTACTCTAGGCTCTTAAGAAAAGCTTGGATAGTCAGGGACAGTTTTGAAATTAAAGGCCTGTCCCTCTTAAATATAACATTTTTTTAGCTCTTTCTCCTATTCCCATCAAAAAAGACGCTGAATTATTTACTTGCCTCATTTTATTTTATAGTGAGAAAGTTTGACTAGAGAAGCAGGGATCCATTATCACACATAATAGTACTTTTTCATACATGGCAAATGCGTAAACTTACTTTCATTGAGCGGATATTTTATAATAATACCTAATTTTCCTCTTATGTGTTTTCCTACTTACTTAGTTGTATTAGCTTCATATTAAGACTTCCATGCTGAATTTCCATTTACTAGAAGAAACATGAAAGTGTTTTTAAAAAGTCAACTTCACATTGATTTGTTTAATGAAACTAATTTTCATATTTCCCATTATTGACCAATTTTGGAAAATCTGTGTACATCGTTATAAATATTGCTTTTTGTAGGTCATATTGATTCAGTTCAGTGCACTATAGACTTGTGGACAACGCACTATCCCTGGCACTGTGTTGGTGCAGGGAGAAGGGGCATGGTTGGTAGTCTGCCCTTGGCAGTCCACAGACATCAGAGGCCTGTGTGCACCATTAGGGCTGCCACTGAGGGAAGTATACCTTCCCTCTGCTTTTTCTCTTCCTTTCTTCCCAAAGTAGCATTTTGTGTGTGTGTGTGCCAAGAAATAGTGTAATGTCCAGGAAATTGCAGCCTTAACAGAAAGAGGAAGAGGGTGCTCAGGAAGAAAGCAGGCTAGGAGATGGGCTGTGTCATCTGTTGAGACAGGAGCATATGATCAATACATAGTTTAAAGACAAACCAATAGGCTACATGTCTATTTTGGTGTGAATAACATGCCATTTTGTTACTATAGCTTTGTTGTATAGTTTAAGATCTGGTATTGTGATGCCTCCTGCTTCAGTCTTCTTACTAAGGATTGCTTTGGCTATTCTGGGTCTCTTATTTTTCCAAATAAATTTCATGATTGCTTTTTCTATTTTTATAAGGAATTACGATGGCATTGAATCGATATAATGCTTTGGGTAGTATGGCCATTTTGACAATATTAATTTTGTCTGTCCAAGAGCATGAGGGGAGATCTTTCCATCTTCTAAAGTCTTCTTCAATTTCTTTCTTTAGTGTTCTGTAGTTTTCATTGTAGAGGTCTTTCACCCCTTTTGTTGATTTCCAAATAATTCAATCAATAAATGGGCTAAGGAGCTGAACAGACACTTCTCAAAAGAAGATATACATTCAGTCAACAAATATATGAAAAAAATATTCAACATCTCTAATAATTAGAGAAATGCAAATCAAAACGACTTAAGATTTCATCGTATGCTAGTCAGAATGGCAATCATTAAGAATACAGACAACAATAAATGTTGACAAGGATGTGGGGGAAAGGCACACTCATACATTGCTGGTGGGACTGCAAATTGGTGCAACCACTCTGGAAAGCAGTATGGAGATTCCTTAGAAAACTTGGAATGGAACCACCATTTGACCCAGCTATCCCATTCTTCTGTCTATACTCAAAGGACTTAAAATTAGCTTACTATAGCAATGCAGCCACATCAATGTTTATAGCAGTTCAATTCACAATAGCTAAACTGTGGAAGCAACCTGGATACCCCTCAATGGATAAATAAACTGTGGTATATATACACAATGAATATTACTCAGCATTAAAAGACAATAAAATTATGGCATTTGCAGGTAAATGGAGGGAGTTGGAGAATATAATGCTAAGTGAAGTAAGCCAATCCCCCCAAACCAAAAGCTAAATGTTCTCTCTGAAAAGTGGAGCTGATCCAAATACCTATGTGAACCAAGAACTCTCCAAGAAAGAGTAGAAGAATGGCCATTTGTAGAAGATAATTAGACTCTGTGAGATATATATTTTCCTCCATGGCCCTTCTAATGAAGTGGTTAATATTAAATCTCACTAGATTTCCTATATTAATTCTTACTGATGAAGCAGTTGGATACAAATAACCCAAATCACTAATGTTTATTTTTGAAAAAGTTCCAGCCCTATTTTTAACTAGAGGAGAAAAGGCAGAAAGAGCCGGAGCCAGGAGGAGGGTGTGTCTGCTCTCAGTGGCCAGCCGAGAAGCCTTTGTGCTTCTCAGTGCTGTGCTCTGGCCTCTTTCCGCAGAGCAGTCTATTTCCTACCCCCATGGTAGGCACCAGAGCCTGGCCCTAGACACCTTGGCCTTAATACTGTCTGAGTAGGAGCTTAGCCCCTCTGGCTGAGAAGTGGCCCCAGCATGGCTCAGGAGGTCAGGGAGGCCATCAAGGTATCCTGTGCATTAGTTTCAAGCAGTTCTAATTGTATCAGCCTGCAGCAAGGTTAAAAACCATCATGAGCCCTGAGCTTGGACTTGCTCACCACAGACCTACTGGGATAAAATTTTGATTATCCCTTGGTGGCTGCCAGTGGGGCTCCTGCTTGAGGCTGGGTGTTTGCTGAAGATGGCCCTTTGAGAATGGATGTTCCCACTTTCCATAGGTATATGTGGCTGATGAATGTCTTGCACCCTCAGAGCTGACCAAAGCCCCCAGAGCTTTAGGTGGAGACACAGAGTTTGCATTGAATCATTTGCCAAAATATGGTTATTCCCTGTTTGAGCTTCTCACACCCTTCTTCTTCCCAGGGGAGCTCCAGAGCTTAACTTCTCTGTGCAGAGACACATGATGGCAGCAGCTCTCTTGCTCCTTGTCTCTTCCTGCATACTGAATTGGGAGTTATCATGTACACATGATGATGATGGTGATGATGCCTATGGGATGATGATGGTGATGGTGGCGATGATGGTGATGGTGACTGTGGTGGTGATGGTGATGGTGGTGGTGATGGTGATGGTGACAACGGGGACGATGATGATGACTATGGGATGATGATGGTGATGGTGGTAATGATGGTCATGGTGACAGTGGTGGTGATGATGTGATGATGGTGATGATGATGATGATGGTGATGATGATGGTAATGGTGATGATGAGGATTATGATATGCTGATAATGATGGTGATGGTGATGGAGATGATGATACTGATGCTGATGGTGATGGTGATGATGATTGTGACAATGGGGATTATGATATGCTGATGCTGTGGTGATGGTGAGGACGGTGATGGAGATGATGGTGATGTGATGATTTTTCTGGTGCTGGGGATCAGGCTCGCATGCTATCAACGTGCTCTACCACTGAGCCACACCCCCAGCCCTCACCCAGATACTATTTTTTCACATTTTCATCTCCTTCCTTTTTAATGTTGTAGCAGCCATGTTGCCATGGTAGCCAATTTAAAGTTGCAGGGTAACACATTTGTTGAAGCTGAGGGACACTTGCTCCATTGACTTGACATGTCGGCCTGGCTCTGCTGACCCCCTGAGGCAGTAGGACCTCATACCTTGGTTCCCTCTCAAGTTCTACCCAGTCATCTGTGCTGGTCATATGCGAGCTGCTACACTAGGTTCTTTGAAGGCACATGGTGACCAAGTCCTGCTCTCTTACAGGGCTTGAAGTTGGCATGTTTCTTGATGATGCACCCCCATGCTGTGTGTGATGAGCTCACAGCAGCAATAAAGCCCAAACACCATGGTGTTAAGTGGTGAGAGACATGATCTCTCTTAGATTTGATTTTATCTTTAAATACAACATCCATATAGTCATCCTAAAAAAACTTCCATTTGTTAAAGTAAAAATCCTCAGTTTTCCCTCTTCCCTGAAGCGACTGAAGTTATGTCTGCTGCATTCTTAGAGAGCTTTTCTGTGTGTAACTGAGGTGCAGCGGTTCAAAGTGGGGATTCTGGTTTTCTTTGATAGGTGGATGCTAATCCATAATTGGGAGGAGGAGGGGAAGAATGAAGGGACTTTGGATTGTGCAGAGGGAAGTGAGGGCAGGGGAGGGGCTGTGGGGATGGGAAGGACGGTGGAATGAGAGACATTATCACCCTATTATTACATGTATGATTACACTATCCGTGTGACTCTGCACCATGTTCAGCCAGAGGAAGGAGAAGCTGTGCTCCATTTGTGTACAATGTGTCAAAATGCATCCTACTGTCATGTATAACTCATTAGAATAAATAAATAAATAAGTTGGGATTGTGGCACAAGTCTGAGTGGGCTTCACTGCAGTGCCCCCTGGACACTGGGCTGCCTGTGTGTCCTCCTGAGCCTCAGTGTCCTCTAAGTGGACCTCCTTGACCTGTCACAGCATGTATGAGTCTGTGGTTTATCTCACCTGCCATATTGCGCATGTTCCAGGGTTGTCTTGTGTGCAGCCTCGTGTGCAGCATTGTGCTGTGCCTGGCAGACTCCCGCTGAACAGCAGCCCTCGGGAACTGTTCCTTACTGCCAGGCATGTGGGCTTTTTTTTTTTTTTTTTTTTTTTCTGGACGCACTGTTGATTAGAGGACATTGCAGGTTGGCAAAGAAAGAGGCAGGGAATTATTTATTTCTTCTTTAAGTAAATATTTACTGCGTGTTGACTATGTCCAGAAGTTGGAGTCAGGACTGGAGTAGAGCAATCAACAGGAAGCAACCCCTGCTCCAGAGTGGCCAGGGCCTGGTGGTTCACACGTTTGGGCACAGCTAGTTGGGGATTTGGCTTGAATTGGGGGTGCACTTAAGAGGGTGCATTGTTGCTTGATTCTTCAAGTATAAGCCAAGAGTGGCAGGGTGCTACAACTTCCCTTCCCTGGGGAAAATTTGTCGTGTGGCCAGCAAAGACAGCTGATGTGTTCTTAGAGGTCTTTCTGTGTATGAGAGGGAACAGTTGCTGCCACCCCTGCATAGTATCCATGGAAACCATCTAGCTGAGTTGCTTGATGGTTTGTGCATTTTGGAGGGTGGACTGTGACACCAGAGCAGGCTTACTTTGGGGAACACAGGGAAAGTCCTGGAACATTGTGTATCATTTAGCAAATGCAGGGCCTAAACAGTGGGCCAGGGAAAGCAAAACACCATCTGGGCTTGGACATCTAGAAGACCTAATGCTTCTTTATCTAGCATCCAGTCAGTCAAAGTCCAGGCCTATGAGCTGAGGAACACACCTGCAATGATCCAGAAACCTTACTGGCATGGCTTCTCAAATCCTCTGCACAGAGCATCCCACCAGCAATTCTTCAGCTACCCTAAGTTTCTCGTGTGGGTGGGTGTGGTGTGAATTGGAAAGGTAATAAGAGGAGAAGGCAGAGGCAGCCTGGGCAGGGGAGGTGCATGGCTGGCAAGCTGCAGTGTGTCTCTAGACGATGTTCACTGAAGGAATCCTCTTCTCCTTACCCATCCCCGGCTACACAGACTGCAGTGTTGACTAAATCCATGGACACCAGGTAGGTAGAGCACAATCAAAGAGATCTGGCGAAGGTGGCTGACTTGAGTGAGGCCCTCTCCTCTCTAGCTTCTTGCTCTTCTGGAAGCTGTTCTGGTAGCCAGGGTTCTATGCTGGCCAGAGGCTTCTTCTGTGCAATGTGGTCCAAGGTAAGATCACCTTACCAGCAACAGAAGTGGTTCAAAGCCATAGCGATTGTCCCACTTATATCAGGGAAGAGGATACTCTCAGGAGGAAGCAGGCAGGACGTCACAGCAGATATATCAAGACAAAATCTGCAATTTCAGTATGTTTCAGCCCTGTGGGCTGTTAAATAGGATGCAGAGTTGGGTGATATCATGTGCTGAAGATGCAAGAAATACGTCCTCATCGCTGTGGAACTGATTTCTTTTCATGTTGATGTGCACATGGAATACTGCCAAGAACAATATGAAACATTTTAAAGCCTACAGAGTATCGACTTTTACTAAGTTTTTGAAAGAAGGAAACTGTGGCAGGCAGTAAGTTAACCCTATTACTGAAAAGCCACACTCATGTGATGGTGTGTATTCTGGGCTTTGCTGGCCATCTCTTTCCATGGCCTTCTCCACATGTTTAGGGATGGGCATGTGGAGGCATTTGAACTCTAGGGGACTGATCGGTCAAGGATACTTCTTGTTTATGAAAATGAAAATGACATTTAATCTCTACTTTCTAACATGGTCCAGTTAGGCCATCCCAGTTCATTTTAGGTTGGACGATATGAACTTGCTGCTGTTTAGCTGATTTTGATGTATGGAATTATGCAGTTCAGCTACTCCACCTAATAGGTTAATAATGATATTAAAAGAAACGGAGAGGTGACATTGCGAATCTGAAGTGTCGGAGCCTATGAAGCTAGACATTCCATAGAGAACAGGTGACCTTAAGAAATCTGCAGAAGCAGTGGCCGAATGGGGACAACTGTCATCTTCCCAGGGTCCTGAGCACTACGAGGTATCTCAAGAACTCTTGACATGCAAATCTACCTGTGGGGAATGTGTCAGGTACCAGCAGCTACGTGTATTGGGAAGGTTATAGAAGAGTAGGGTTAATTTAAAATAAGACAGTTAATAAAGCCCACATTAATGAAAATCAAAAATGGGGGAAACTGGGAATGAAAAAGTTGGTATGAAACTAAGCATGATAAGTAGCCAGCTTACTGCAAAAATAATATTTTTACTGAGGAAAATAGGCTTTAAATCCTTTGAAAATCTTTTCTAATAAGATATGTTGACTTGATATATGCATACAAGGGGTACTAACCAAATCGGCAGAATAAGCACTTCTCTCTTTAATCATAAATGATGCTGGCAAAATTGTCTACACATGTGCAGAAGAATGGCCCTAGATCCTCCCTCTCACCACACGTGAGAATCAACTCAAAGTAGACCCTGGATCCAAATGTCCACCTAGAAACATAGGCCTAAATGCCTAGGGACACTTCAAGATGTTGGCACAGGTGGTACTTTTCTAGAGGACCCCAAAGACTCCAGCAATAACAGTGAAAAAATATGTGGGGTTATAGGAAGCTAAAAAGCATCTCCCCAGCTAAGGAAACACTCAGCAGAATCCTCAGACAAGTTTCAGAGGGAAGAAACGCCCGCAAACTTCTACCTGAGAAGGGAGTGCTATCCAGAAGGTGTAGGAACTCTAACAGCCGCAGCCCAGTCAGCACACAAGCCTATTGAAAAGGGTCTGAAGAATTGAACAGACACTTCTCAAAAGGAGGTGGAGTATACAACGAGTATATAAATTCTTAATGAGAAATAGCTCTTCATAGGTTATGGCTTAATTGCAATGAATAATGAATAATTAAACTAAAATAGGGTCTTTTGTATTCTGCTCCTAGGGACCTCTAGAGAGAGAGGGTGATCTACAACTTTTCTTAATTGTTGAATTCTATAACAGTTAATTAAGACTTAGATGACAGTTACCTTCTTCACATGAGAATGAGTGTGTGCACAAAGGCTGACTAGTAATTTACCTGTCAACAAACGCAGACCTAGTCAACCCAGCAAGGTATTAATTTTCAAGTCTCTCTGTCTGCAAATCCTGACAGATCGCGAAGATGATGGGTCAGTAAACAGTTTTGATGTTTGACCTGTTCTTAACTGTTGCTCTCACTGACCAAACCTACTCATCTCAGTGGGAAGAGAACAAGTTTTTTGTTTTGTTTTGTTTTTGAGAGAGAGAGAGAGAGAGAGAGAGAGAGAGAGAGAGAGAGAGAGAGAATTTTAATATTTATTTTTTAGTTTTTGGTGGACACAACATCTTTGTTTGTATGTGGTGCTGAGGATCAAACCCGGGCCACATGCATGCCAGGACAGTGCGCTACCACTTGAGCCGCATACCCAGCCCCACAAGTTTTGTTTTTGTAGGCCCAGGAACTGTGGACTTAGAAAGCAGGCCTCTATGTTGGGATGAGGTTTCCTTCCTTCTTCCTTCCCTTCCTTCCCTCCCTCTTCCTCTTTCTTTGTTTCTTCTTTCTTTCTTTTTTACTGGGATTGAACCTGGGGCCTCTGCATGCTAAGCATGTGCTATATCACTGAGCTACATCCCCAGCCCATCACATTCCTAATTAATTTTTCAGATAGTTTAAGAAATTATATATCAGCATAAAAGCTTTCTTTCTCCATTTGCAGCCATGAGAGATAATCCATTGTGCTCTTCTCCTAGATCAATAATGTAGCATGAACATGGCTGAGTGAGTATAAGGATTTGAGTTTTAATGCAATAACTTTTATGAGTACATTTGCATTTAACATATGAAAAGATATTTTTCAAGGAGGAGAGAGCACCATTTTTCTTTCTGTACACTTTCTGCAAACTGTTCAACCATCAGGATGAGTTTAGAAACGTGAGATAGTGGTACTGACACTTGATGTCTCTATCCATGTTAAACTGGAAAGCAGAACCCTGCTTTTTCATTCTTACTAAAAAGGCAATGGATTTTTAAACTCATGGCCAACAAAATCAAAAACAAAATCAAATATATAGTGCCTATCTATTCCAAGTCACATTTTACCAGATAGCCTCTCAAGTTGTTTGGAAAAAGCAGAAAATTCAGACCAAATGCTTTTTCCCCATTGCACATAAAATGTTTTCATCTTTTTTTTCTTTTTAAATTGGTTTATGTTTTTGCTAAGTAAGTAGAGGTTATGATTTTATAATATAATTTGACTTTAAGTTATTATAATCTATTACCCTGTAAACATCATATTTTCCTTGAGGTTTCACCCTAAATTACATTCTTTGAACCAAATTCTTTAATGACATTAATGCACAATATTATGTTCCTTTTTCTTGAAGTAAAAAACATGCATGACTGATTAGTTTACACACTGTTGCAACAAAGTCAGTTTTCATACAGCTCAGGATAAAGATGTAGGGTGAAACAGGGAGTATCTCTTAATGTGAGGATATATTTTCTTTTTTGAAATATATTTTTATTAGTCCTGTGTCATGGTATTTGGGTTTTCTTCTGGTGTGCATGGAGAGAGAGTGCAGTTGCTTGGTTCACTGGATGACCCATGGGAAAGGTGTGTGAGCAGTTACTTGCTCTTCTGCGTCGTACAGAGAGACTGGTGTCCTGTCTCTGGAGACAACAATGGCTGCTGTGGTCTGAAGGAAGCATGTGGATGACCTCCGGAGGGTGGGTGAGAGGCCAGAGAGAGAGAGACAGGAAGAGAGTGCTCCGGTCTGGCTGTCGCTGGGTCAAAGCATCAGTCTTTGAGAATTTACAGAGCTAACGAGAAAGAAAGCCCAGGAGTATATAATGGGAGGAAGAATTCCACACAAATAGACAATGAATCAGGTGATGTAACGGCCTTTTTCCTGTCTCTCATTTCTTTGATATTTTACTTCCCTAGGAAAAAAATCTACGATTGTTTAATTTATTTCCTGCTCCATTATAAATACTTCCCAGCTGTTTCTCTCTCTCCCTCTTAGAAATTTATAAAATAACCAGAATTTTAAGAGGTCATTCTTTGAAAAACCAATTGATTGCTTCAGAGCATAGAAGGAAACGTCTTAAAAATTTAAACAAAAAATATTCTAGGATCCCTGAATTGACAGCTACTTTGTCACTTGGTGCGGAGGATACTTCTTCTGAGTCATATGTATCTGTCACTGCTCTGGCAACTGTTGAAATAAACAAAGCTCCGTGGAGCAAAACAGAGCATTTGGAGTGCACTTAGTGGAGATGGGAAGGTCTGAATGTTCAAGGGTGAGATGTTGCCTGGCCTTGCAGAAGGGCTGCAGGCGTAGGAAGGACACCAGGTGAAGGATTCCACAGCAATCTCAGATGCTCTCCTGAACTGCCACCGCAGGCTGCCAGAGGGTGTGCAGTCTCTGTGATCCCACTGCAGCACAGGAACGCTGCCACACACGTCCCACAACACGGGTGTTTTTAGAAATGTCACGTGTCCCTCTTAACGATTCCATATTTGCAAGAGATGTCCCCTTTTATATGGATAAATTGTGAGTTGACCAATTGTTTTTCTCACTTGTGGAGCTTTTCCAAAACCATGGGCCAGGTTTTGTCCTTAGAAAATAAAATTCGTGAATGAGGGGAGTTTGAAGTTAAAGGCACTCCATCCACATGGGACCTCAGGTTGCAGGTGTGAGCTCTGTGGGCCTGGCCAGGGCCTTTGAGAACTCACTGTCAGTTATTATCATCCTTCTAGAGAAGCTTCCCTGTGATTTTGGATGGTTAAAACCAGCTGAGAAGAGTGGCAACCACAACACCTGCTTCAGCTAAAGCAAATCATCTCTTTCTTTGACCAACTAGATCTGTGTATTTATTCCTCCCACAGCAGCAGTATTCTTGAGGGGCTTATGGAAGTGAGCCTGGCTGATGGCCTTCTGGGGCGGAGGGTGTCGGGCCTGCTGTGCACAGGGATGTGGCAGCTCATCATGAACAGCAATGAGTGTGCAGTATCCTTTTCTCCAGGTCCTGGACCCAGGCAGCACGGTGCTTGACAGAGGAGGGTTTACCTTCTATGGCTCTTCTAGCTTGGATGTGCTGTATTGCCAAGTTCAAAGACATATTTTGCCCTAGATGGAGATAGCTCACTTAGATATGTCATTTCATGCCCTCATAAGCTTGGATGACTTCTGAGTAGCAGTTTTGCACACGCGAAGCCGAAAGTTTAGCAGTTTGATTTCTGTCATCAGTCAAATGGGATTATTTCAGACAAATAGTAAATGAGTTAGTGGTTTGGGAAGTGGCCTATTTTTTCAGTTTGGGAATTAGTCATCTGTTGGTGCATACAAATGAGCTGAACAGGTAGCAGCTTAGAACAGCGAAGGGCATCTTGGCATTCCTGGGAATCAGGATACCAGGCGCGACCCGGCTGGGTCTGGCTCAACACCTCCCAGGCTGCGCTCCAGGAAGAGCGCCACAACGTCAGGGCACAACCACAAGGAGGACCTGTTCCAAGTGGCATGTGTGGCTATTGGCTGGTGAGGCTGACTGTTGACTGGTGAGGCTGGCTGTTGGCTGGAACACCCGTTCCTCCTGTTGTGTGCCTCCCAAGAGGACAGTCCACCATGTGATAGCAGGTTCCTTCAGAAAGAGGAGGAAAGAAGGAGAAGGGTCCCAGCACAGAAGCACAACTTGCTGCACCTCAGCATGGTACCCCAATATCCTCACCTTGTTCTGCTCATTAGAAGTGAGTCACTAGGTCCAGCCCTCAATCAAGAGGAGGGATCATACAGGGCCGGACACCAGGAAGAGGGGGTGCCAAGGCCCATTTTAGAGTAGGCCCCCTACTGGGTCATCCTCACCCTCTCCTTAAGCTCCTTGGACTTTGCTGTCAATAATGGTAACTGAAGGTCGTGATGTGGGAGACTGAAGACGGGCATCTCTCTCCCACCTGTAAAATTAGTCAAAGGATATTTTCTCTGTACCTGTTGTTCCGCCATGAAGGATATATAGCTTCACAGGACTGGTTTGTGTTAGGGAAGGCCCTGTATGGAGGCATGGGGGCATAAAGGGGTCTGGAGCCATGGGCCTGAGTTCAATCAGAGAGGCAGGAGCATATTCTGGGGAGCAGAGGTCATAGGCCTGGTGACAGCTCAAGAATTGGTCTGCTGGGCTCTATCCTCACTGGAATGCCTCCTTGGCCCCTCTTCACAGGTGTAAAGAGAATAGCAGGCTCTGTAAAATGGGGACTGTATGTAACTTGAGCTGATAGTAAGAAGAGCACAGATGGAGGCTTGCCTTGTAAGCACCAGGTGAGCCATCACAAAGGTGGAGGCACAGATAAGGGCCCTGTGGGTACTCTTCCTTCACCTTGGAATCATGCAAGTGACTTTTATTTTTCTCTTTACCCAGAATTAGGTATTTTGACTGCGCGATACATAGTAACATTTTTTTTTTTTTAAATGAACATCTGGGACAATAGCAAAGAAAAGTAGTTCTCAAGTTCTAGGGGTTTGTGCCATGTGTCTTGACAACCTGCATTTTCTTTGAGGCGTTGCAATAGCTCAGGTCCAAGGCCAAGTGTTAAGAGTGTGGTCACCAATCCATCCTGCTGTTGGGGGGGTGGGGCCTCAGGGAAGGAGGCATGGCCCTTGAAGGGGACGAATTTAGGTCACTGGAGGCATGGCCCTTGAAGGGGACATGGGGATACTGACCTCCACTTCTCCCTGTTTCCTGGAGCCCCTAAGGGAACAGGCCTCTTCCAGCTCTGCCTCCTGCTGTGACACACTGTGCCACCAAGGCCAGAAGCAACAGGGCCAGGCACCCATGGACTGAGAACTCTCAAACCATAAGCCAAAATAAACCTCTCCTCCTTCCCCTGGCTGCCGCCACTCTCCACCCAAGCCCGGCCCCCTTTCCTGGCCCACTTCTGTGGCCCTGGCTCTGACCTTCCGACACAGTCTGGGTCTTACCAGCTGATCCTTCATCCTTGTGTCCCCACCAGGAGGTCAGTCCAGAAGGTGGGGTGGGGCTGTGCTCTCCCACGACTCCCACGCCCGACCCCAGCAGCCAGCACAGGGTCCACAGGTGGAAGGAGCGACCCGTGGGTTTGGAGTGTTGTAGGAGAAACTTCCATTCTGGGTGAGAAACCAGCAGAAAGGGAAATAATGGGAAGAAAAACAATTCAAACATGTGCCCTGCTCTTTTAGGTCTTTTCCTGTCTCGGATCTGCTGAGGGTCTGGGTCTCAGGGATGGTACAGAAAGCTACCGACACGTGCTTGACCCTTTGGGATGGAAAACTTCCCTGGATGCCCTGCCCCCCGCCCCTCGCCCCCTTCCTCACTTCACCTCATCTGCTGCTTTTGCTGCCAGCTTCCAGAGCAAGCCACTCAGGCAGGACCGCTGTCCTCCTGGGGGCCTGGGCTCGTGCGCTGTGTTGCATTGTACAGATTCTGGCTCAGCCTCGGGGCTTCCTGGTCTGGACACCCCTTCTGGGTTCCCGTCCTCATCCCAACGTGCTTCCCAGTGGCACGCCCAGGTTCCCCAGAGCTCTGTGGCCGAGAGCACCCAGGCCCGGCCACTGTCCCAGCTCCCTCTGCTGAGCTGTCCCCAGGGGTCTTCTCGGTTCCGTCTCCCTGGTTCTGGTGGTGCTGTTCCGACTCCACACTTGGGCATTCTTCTTTCCTCCGGGCAGAGTCCTTTCTGCACAGGCTGCGAGGACGGCGGTGCTGACGACCTTGGCCAGCTGGTCTCTCCAATGCATGGACCCCTTCCTCCTGCGGGGGCTGGGCCTTCCAGTGTCTCCGCACAGCTGTCTGCGACCATGCTGCTGCTCTGCTCCTTCGTCCCTGTGTCTTCCGGCCATCCTCACCCTGTGAGCACCGCAGCAGTGGCCACAGCGGCACCCGAGTCGCTTCTGTCTGCTGCTCTCGCCTTCGGGAGCTCATCCTTCCTTCCACCTCCACCACCCTCGCTGCCCAAGGCTCGGTCCTCGTCCTCTGAGGTCACAAGCAGCAGTGTTGAGCACACTGTCTGCTGGCTGTTCCCAAACAGGGTTCCAGGATGGTGTTGACGGCTGCCGCCCCCTTCACCTCCGCGTGTCCCCTGTGGACTAAGGCCTGGCCTGGCCTGGCAGCCTTGCTGGTTCTGAAGGAGGCTCCTGTCTCCTCCCACGGTTAGTGACAGGAGAGCCCGTTGTTCTACCTACTTCGTCCTCATTCATAACCCATCACGGCCACACCTGAGCTTTCCTGCCCAGCTCTCCTGCTGCTCAGTGATCGCCAGACTAGCCTTTCTATTGTCGCCTCCTGAGGAGAAATGGTCAGTGGTGCTGCAGTTGGACGTACCCTCATGGCACCCCCTTCCCTCTACAGCCTCCCCAGTGCCAGCATTCCCCATCTGTTCCCTGGTCTCCACCGCACAGACCCTGCCACTCCTCTGTTCATCTAATGCATTTATGTTTGTGAGCCGCTTTGGTGTGCTCGTCACCTCTGCATGAGGAATGCTGGAGGATTCCTTTGCCCTGTTGAGTGGGGACCACTGGGAATATTCCTCATGTTTCTGAGCATTTCTACATACAAGACCCTGAGCCAAGTGTCTTCTTACACTTGTCCCTTACAGTAAGTCTACCAGTTAGAGACAGTTGTAATATCCACTCTGCTGATGAGGAAATGGAGAGAGGTGTAAAGTGCTCAGCTGGGCACACCTCTGAAGATCCGTCCTCCAGTTGGGTAGGGTATGCAGTGGCAGGATCACAGGCCAGGAGCCGGCTGACCTGATTCAAAGTCTCCATGATATTCTCCCCCAGACCAAATCCTGGCTGGGAGGACCCTGAGCTGGAGTGCTGTCCCTGTACAGTCCAGTGGTTTTTGCAAGGCCCTAACAATAGCATTTGGAAGTCTCTTCCTTCTCTTTCCAGCTCTCTAGCCTTGCCCTTTCCACTGGCAGCTGCTGATGACTGTCTCAAACCCACCCCTGACCCATTGCCCTCTGCGTTTCAGTAGGGATTTTAATCTCCCTGGTTTAATTCAGAACTTAATTGTGGCCTATCTTCAATTCATTTATTTTAGTTTTGCCTTCATGTTTGGATTTTAGTAAGTTTAATTTTATTTTTAATTGACAAGTACAATTACATAAGCTTGTCACACAAAACATGCTGTTTTAAAATAGGTAAACGTTATGGAATTGTTCAGTTGAATTAATAATACTTGCATTATCTCCCGATCTCTTTGGGGGTGAGGACAAATTCTACTCTCTGAGCAATTTTCAAAACACATTGTTGGTACATATTGTCACTGTGTTGTAAAGCAGAACTTTCGGATGCATTCTTCCTGACTGGGATTTGATTCTTTGGCCAACATCTCATCCTCCACCTCCCTAGTCCCTGGGATCCAGCGTTCTGCCCTTTACTTCTATAAGTTGAAAAAGTTTAGTGATTTGAGCATATAGAAGTAAGGGGCGAGTGGGAATGAGCACTGTTAGTCTTTCTGTGCCTGGATTAGTTCACTTCACATGATGTTTTCCAAAGTCACCCACATTGTCCCAAATGACACAGTTCCCCTCACTTTGAACACTAAACCATGTGCCACTGTATGCACAGACTCCATTGCTGAATCTGTTCTTCTCTTGGTGGGCACCTAGGCTGATTCCCTGCCTTGACCACAGTGGATGCTGCTTGTTGAGCTTAAGAGCGCTTGTGTCTCTTGGACATACTGGTTTGCTTCATTTCAGTGTACGCCTGGTACTGGATTTGCTGAATCATAGTCGTGTCTTTTTTAAAAAAATATTTTTTATACCTTTATTTTGTTTATTTATTTTTAATGTGGTGCTGGGGATCGAACCCAGTGCCTCCCGTGTGCTAGGCAAGCACTCTACCCCTGAGCCACAACCCCAGCCCATAGTCGTGTCTTTTTAGTGTCATGTGGAACCTCCACGGTGTTTTCCGTAGTGGCTATACTCATTCACATTTGCACCAACAGGGTACAAAGATTTCCTTTTTGTCCTATGTACTCCCCAACATTTATTATCTTTTTTCTTATTTGTCATAGCCATTTAATACACGTAAAGGGATATTTTGGTTTCAGTTTGCATGTCTCTGATGATTAGCAAAGTTGGCATTTTTTTTCATGAATGTTGGACATTTATTTATTTTCTTGAGAGAAATTTCTATTTGGGTCCTTTACCAATTTTTAATTTTTTTCTAACTATTGAGTGTTTTGAGTTCCTTTTACATTTTGGATAGTAGTCACTCACAGATGTACAGTTCGCAAAGACGAAGGTTGTGTAGACTATCTCCTCACTCACCCTTCCTGCATCTTATCATTTCACCCTGTTGATTACTTCCTTTACGGTGCAGAAGCGTTTTGGCTTGACCTAATTCCACTTGTTTATTTTTGCCCTGGTTGCCTGTGCTTTTAGGGTCGTCTCCATGATATTCTCCCCCAGGCCAATGCTGTGGAGCTTGAGCCTGCCATCTTCTGGTGGCTTCCCCACTTAGGCTGGCTTTAGTACAGAGCCCTCCCTTATCTATAAGGAGATGTCTCCAGAACCCAGTGGAGGTTTGGTCCCAGGGGTGGTGTCATACCTGCGGAGAAGCCCCGGGACACCCAGTGCATGGCCATCAGTCTGACAGCAGGTGGCTGCTGGGCCAAGGAGCTGGTGGCATACGCAACAAGGGGATTCATGTCCCGAGTGGGCAGTGCTGGGTGGCGTGAGACTTTAGCCTGCTGTGGAGAGTGATGTCACCTCAACACTTAGGGATCATCTCTGGAATTCCCCTTTGTATATTTTCAGTTTGTGTTTGACCATGGGTAAGTGAAACTGCAGGAGAAGATGGGCCCCGGGAGGGGCTGTGAGAAAGGGCTTGGTTTTGTTCTTTTATGTGTGGATATCCAGTTTTCCCAGCCTAACTTACTGAAGAGATGGTCTTTTCTCCAGTTTATGTTCTTGGCACCTTTATCTGAAATCAAGTATGTGGAATTTATTTCTGGGCTCTATTCTGTCCCTTTGGTGGGGAATGTGTACCATACTGCTCTGATGCTATAGTTTGTGGCATGTCTTGAAGTCTGGGAACATGATTCCTTCAGTTTCATTCTTTGTCAAGATCACTTTGGTTATTTGGGCTTTTTTGTGGTTTCATATAAATATTAGGATTATTTCTATTTCTGTGAAAAAAATGACATTGGGGTTTTGATAGGGATAGCATTGAATCTGCAAATCACTTTCAGTAGTATGTACAACTTAACAGTATTGATTCTTCAAATCCATGAACATGGTATATCATTCCATTTTCATGACTTCATCAACTTCTTTTATCAATATTTCCTTAGTATTCAGTATGCATGTTTTGTACCCCCTTGATTCAATTTATTACTAAGTATTTTTGTAGATATCACAAATAAGATTATTTTATTGATTTCATTTTATATAGTTTATCATTTTATAGAAATATTTCTATTTTTGTATGTTCATTTATATGCTGAACCTGAATTGTTAAAATTAATTTTAGTGTTTTTTTTTTGTTTTTGGTGAAATCTTTAGAGTTTTCTGAATAAAGACTATATATCTGCAATCAGAAACAGTTTACTGCTTCCTTTCCAATGTACATGTCTTTTATGTCCTTCTCTTGCCTAATTGCTCTAACTAGGACTTTCAGTATTCTGTTTAATAGAAATGAATGGCAAGCAATCCTACTTGTCTTGTTCTTTATTTAGAGAAGAGGCTTTCAACTTTTCACTGATGAATGTGCTGTTAGCTGTGGGTTTGTCAAGCCTTTCTTGTCTTGGGATTCAATCCTTCTATTCCTAATTTTATCATGAAAGGATGTTGCATTTTGTCAAATAAATTTTCTGCATCTTTGAGAAAATCATATGGTTTCATCCTTCATTCTGCTGATCTGGTGCATCACGTTTATGAATTTGTGTGTGTTAATCCATCCTGGCATCACTTGGGTAAAGCCTATTGGCTTTTGTGAATTATTTTTTTTAATGTAGTGTTGAATTCATTTTCCTTGTGCTGTCTAATCACTTCCTTATCTAAGTTCATAAGCAACATTAGCCTGCAATTTAACAAATTATTTTCCTTTGGTTTCCTTTTCTGACATTGGTATCAGGATAATGCCAACCTCAAAAAATGAGTTTTGAAGTATTTTTTCATTTTCAGTTTTTTAGGAGCTTTTGAAAAGGATTGATATTAGTTATTTTTAAATGTTTGGTAAACAAATTATGCTATGTGCATGTATGGATATACTGCAATACATACTGCTTACATATAATTATAGTATACTAATTAAAATCATAATAAGAACAATTATAGAAGGGAGATCAGTAGAGTAACTGGATTGGGGAAGGGAGGAGGAGAAGGAAAGGGAAGGAAGGTACTGGGAATGGTATTGATCAAACTGCGTTATGTGCATACACAAATATGGTACCATGATTGCCACTGTTGTGTGTAATTATAATGCACTCAAAAAAAGCTTTTATTAGAATCAAAGAGCAAAGTTGTCAGGTCCTGGAATTTTCTTTGATGGGAGACGTTTACTACTCATTCAGTCTCCTTATTCATTTTTGACCTGTTCATATGTTTTTATTTCTTCATGATCCCATCTTGGTAGGTTACATGTGTCCAGGAATTTTTCATTGCTTCTAGATTGAACAATTTTTTTTTTTGGCATGTAACTGTTTATAGCAGTCTCATGGTTCCTTGTATTTCTGTGGTATTGGTGATAACATCTCTTTCATTTCTGTTTATCTTTTGAGTCTTCTCTCTGGTTTTATTAGACAAAGATTTATCAATTTTAGTTATTTTCTCAAAAAACCAACTGTTAGTTTCATTGATTTTTTTTCTTGTTTTTCTAGTTTCTATTTCATGTGTTTCTGCTATCATCCTAATCAATTCCTTCCTTCTACTACCTTTGGATGTAATTTGTTCTTCCATTTTAGTTCCTTGAGGGGTAGAATCGTATTATTTGAGAATTTTTCTGTGTAGGTACTTACCAGTATCAACTTCTCTCCTAGGATTGCTCTTGCTGCATCCCAAAGTTTTGGTATGTTTTTGTCCATTTTCATTTGTCTCAATATAATTTTTAAATATCCTTTGGAATCTCTTTTTTTTTTTGACTCATTGGTTGATTTGGAGCATTTTTTTAAAAATTTCCATGTATTTATGAAATTTTCAAAAATTGCTCTTGTTATTGATTTCTAGTTTCCATGGGAGTGTGCTCAGTAAAGATTTTTGATGTGAATTTCCACATTCTTCAATTTTTATTTTTTATTTTTTTTAAATTTTTTCAATATTTATTCTTTAATTTTCGGCGGACACAACATCTTTGTTGGTATGTGGTGCTGAGGATCGAACCCGGGCCACACGCATGTCAGGTGAGTGCACTACCGCTTGAGCCACATCCCCAGCCCACATTCTTCAATTTTTAAAAAGTTCTTTAGCAGTATCACCTATGTTCTGACCTGAAGAACCTTTCATGTGCAGTTGAGGGAATGTTGGAGGGAACGTTCTGTATGTGTGTCCTGGGTTCATTTAGTCTAAAATTTAATTGAAGTCTGATGTTCACGTCGACTCTGTCTGAATGGTATGTCCATTGCTGAAAGTAGTATTCTCAATCCCTTTCTATTCAGTAGTCCATCTCTTCCAGGGGGACTAACATCAGGGGCCCTCTATCCTGAGTCACATCACTAGCCCTTTCTACTTTTTGAGACAGGGTCTCAGTAAGTTGCCGAGGTTGGCCTCAAACTTGCACTCAACCCTGTAGTCCATCTTTTCCTTCATGTCTGTAATTCTTCCTTCCTACACTTAGTGCTCTGGGGTTGAGTGTGTATATGCATTTACAACGGTTCTATCCCCTTGGTGAGTCGACCCTTCAGCACTGTGTAGTCCTGTGTTTGGTCCCCTGTGTAGTTTTTGTCTTTAAGTCTGTTTTGTCTGGTCTAAGTGTAGTTGCTCTATTCTCTTTTCATTTCAAATTGCTTGGGATATCTTTTTCTACCCTTCACTCTCACTTCCTGTGTCTTCGTAAATGTGGAGAAAATCTTTCGTAGGCAGCATCTAGTGGGTTTGTTTTTCCGTTCCCTTGTCCTCTCTGCGTCTTTGGAGTGGAGAACATAGTGCATTTGCATCAGAGGTGGTGGTTGTCCCTAGCTGAGGACTCCCTGCTGCCGTTCTGTCACCTCTCTTCCAGATGCTTGGTCCTTCTTTGGTTCCTTTCTTCCTCTCTTGCCACCTTCTTTTCATTTGATGATTTTTCTCCAGTTGCATGTTTTAATTTTCTTTTCTTTTTTTTGGGGGGGGGGCGTGGCTGGGCAGGAGTTGAAATCAGGGGCACTTATTCACTAAGCCACATCCCCAGCTCTATTTTGTAATTTCTTTAGAGATGAGGTCCCACAGAGTTGCTTAGTGCCTCACTGTTGCTGAGGTTGGCTTTGGACTCCCGATCCTCCTGCCTCTGCCTCATGAGCCTCTGGGATTACAGTCGTGCGCCACTACCACCCACCCTACTTTTTAAATTTCTATCCTTTGTGAATCGACTATAGGTTTTTGTTTAATGGTCATGATTAGGTGAACACAAAACACAGTTATAACAGGCTTTTTGAAGCTGATAACAATGTCAATTGCATATAAAAGACTACACTGTTCGGTTTTTATGTCAGATGCACATCTTTTCATATTATGTATATCTCAACAAATTATTGTAGTGATTATTATTTTTAATAGTGTCTCTTTAAACTTTTATGCTTTCAGGTTAGATTCGAAGACCTGGGACCATGTATTTTAATTCTGTTTCACATCACATTTGACATAGTGATGAACATGGAATATCATTTATTGCAATGGGATTAACATGTCCACACAGGAAGTGGTATTGTTCCTTCCAGTGGCAGCTGATGCCGTCACCACACTGTTGTGCATGCCGGCTTCTGTTGACCTGCTTGGTAACGACGTTCTCCCTCTTCTCTCTTCCCAACTGCAGCGTGTGCATTCCGATACAATGGGCTGTCGTTTGTCTACCTGATCTACCTCTTGCTCATTCCTCTGTTTTCGGAACCAACAAAAGCAACAATGCAAGGTAAGAGACACTGTGTTATTCTGGACCACGGTTACGGGGCCCCAGTGCATTTGCTGGGCTTGCTGGGTTTGTCTTTACTCCCTGGGAAAGCTTCCACCTGTGCAGCAGGGTGGTCCACCAGGGAGTGGGGTCCAGCCTTGAGACGGCTGCACCGGGCACTGCTGGATGCACACTGTGATATGTACTTGTGCCACCTGCACAACTATTCTCCTGATGTAAGTTCCCTACTGGGTCCTCATTGGTAGGCTTGGCAGTGCTTCTGGAATGTTTTGGTTAGTTAAAGTATTGTCAATAAAACAAGGCAGATGGCTGGCCGACATCGGCTTGTGTATTTGCATATTGCTGGGGAGAACATGGTAACCGGAATAGACACAGCAATGTCTGACTTTGCTGAGCCATTCTGTGGGAGAACTGAGTAAGAAGCCTGGTTACACTTGTTCCTTGATCATGCATCTGTTAAGATTTCTTAAATCTGTCTTGATGACATACAGCAAGGGCGGTCTGAGTTGGGTCTGGTGTCTAAGCACGTTCCAGCAAAGCTTTAACATTCTTCTCATTGCTCCACAAGAATCAGGCACAGAACAGGAACTGCATTTTCTGGCCTCTAATTAGGAAACACAGTCTGGTTTATAATTTATTTAATTGAAGGGCTTCCACAGTATAAAGATGAAATCACATTTAATTGATCTGATTAGTTGTTTTTTAACACATCACCATTGTAAGAAATAAGGGCCGTACCAAACTCCATGGGCAAGCAGGATGGCTGCGTGTGGACACGAAGGAAGGAAAGCTGGCTCTGCACAACCTACAGAGTGGTATGGAGAAGCCACGGGCGATCCCCTTAGTGACGGGGGCTCAGGAGATGTGTGCAGCCCATGATGCACCCAGAACAACAAATACTTTCCCATTCTCCTGGTTCATCAGTAAATTTATGAAGCATATTATAAGCATTCGTCCTGGTGGTTATAACTGCAGATACCATGGTATTGTCCTATCTCAAGGAACTTAAAAATAACTCTTTCATGTTATTTAACTACTTAATATGCAAAGTTCAGACAAACTGGAGAAACGTGTTTTTGCAAATCTTTATCGAACCATAGATACACTGTCTGTGGGACCCCACACCCCACAGCCTCATTTCTAAATTGTCTAACATAAACAGAATGGATTCTAACCTCAAGGACAAGGTTTGAACACACAAGCAGCTCCTGCTTCATGGCTCAGAGCTCATTTTTCAAAGCAAGATTTCATGACACTCAAATGATACAGAGCTTTGAAAATAAGGACTTGAAGGTGTTGAATTAAACTGTGACTTTTTAATCAAGATATCCTTTTACTGTTGTATCTGAGCTTAGGCAACTGGGATTTCCCCTCCATATGTAGGGGACAGCCGTTGAGTCTTCCTTTCCCCAAAGCAACAGCCCTGAAGGAGCAGCAGTGGCAGAAGTGCCATCTGTTTTAGTCCAGGGGCACTAATGACTATCAGGAAGGCTGTAGGGGCAACATACCTAGGAAGAGCAAAACACCATGTAAGGAAATATCCTGCCTTAATGAAGTATTCCAAGGTCTGTTGCAAGGTAAAGCACAGGTAGGCATGCAGGTATGTGTCAGTGCTCACGTAACAGCAGGGGAGGGGACACTGGAGATGGCAGCCACCAGTGCCTCTCCAGTTAGTGCTTGGAAGCAGCATCCTGTGGCTTGTTTCTTCTTTCCTCCACTCCAGCTCCAGGAGGTGACGGTGCCTCCATGTGACCTCCCGATGTGCTTCCGACTCTAGCAAGGGATGTCGCCTGGTTATTCTCAACATGCAGGACTCACGGTCCGTCCATCTAAACTCTGTGCTTTGAGGCATGGGCGAGACATTGCTGGCAGAGCAGGTCCTCCCTGGAGTCGACCTGAGCAAGTGACTATGAGCTGGTGGAAGCCGTACAGCTTTTCAGGGAGACCCAGGTCCGGCTGTCCTCAGCCTTGGCCTCGTCTCAGTCCATCTCACACAGGTCAATGGGCACATACGTTGGCAGGTGGAAAGGGCTATCCACAAGCCCTGAGTCCCTGCTCCCCAACAGCCTGTGCTGGAATCAGCGGGTGAACTTGAACTGGCTCAGGAGCAGAATCACCTTGGCTGGCGCAGCACTAAGGCAGGCCCTCTGTGCTGGTAGCCAGGTGTGTGGTGCGCAGGACTGCTCTGCTTCTCCACCTTTCACCCTCCATTTGGTCAAATGCATGTTTTTCTTGTGCGACTATTTTCCCCCCTAAATATATCCATAGATGTGCTTGTCCTCACTCACAGGGTGATGCAGTCCTTGGGGTACTACCAAAGGGAAAATTCTACTCTCCCCACCACTGTGGTTTCACTCATATTTCTTTTTGCCTATATTTGTTTATTTTATAATAAGGCATCTCCAACCAGTAAATCCACGTTTACAACAGAATCAACACCCAAGTGCAAGTTAATGCCATTTAGCACACTTGTAAATGACACTTGGAGGGAGGGAGCTGAAAAATATATCTACCTTTGATTTTAAAATTTCCACCAAAACAAAATGAAAATGTTTCAAGTTCACCCTAACCCTCATAAGGAATGAGTTGGCTTTTTTCAAAAAATTTTTTTATTCCAATTTGTTATAAATGACAGCAGAATGCATTACAATTCATATTACACATATAGAGAACAATTTTTCATATCTCTGGTTGTATACAAAGTATATTCATACCACTCATGTCTTCATAAATGTACTTTGGATGATGATGTCCATCTCATTTCACTATTATTTCTAACCCCATACCCCCTCCCTTCCCCTTCCACCCCTTTGCCCTATCTAGAGTTTGTCTATCCCTCCCATGCTCCCCCTCCCCACTATGAATCGGCCTTCTTGTATCAGAGAAAACATTCAGCATTTGATTTTTTGGGGATTGGCTAACTTCACTTAGCATTATCTTCTCTAACTCCATCCATTTACTTGCAGATGCCATGATTTTATTCTCTTTTATTTCTGAGTAATATTCCATTGTGTATATATATCACATTTTCTTTATCCATTCATCTACTGAAGGACACCTAGGTTGGTTCCACAGTTTAGCTATTGTGAATTGTGCTGCTATAAACATTGATGTGGCTGTGTCCCTTTTTATGCTGTTTTTAGGTCTTTGGGGCATAGACCGAGGAGAGAGATAGCTGGGTCAAATGGTGGTTTCATTCTCAGTTTCCCAAGGAATCTCCATACTGCTTTCCATATTGGCTGCACCAATTTGCAGTCCCACCAGCAATGTATGAGTGTGCCTTTCTCCCCACATCCTCGCCAACACTATTGTTGTTTGTCTTCATAATACTACCATTCTGATTGGAGTGAGATGAAATCTTAGAGTAGTTTTGATTTGCATTTCTCTAATTGTTAGAGATGATGAGCATTTTTTCATATATTTGTTAATTGATTGCATGTCACCTTCTGAGAAGTGTCTGTTCATGTCCTTGGCCCATTTATTGATTGGGTTTTTTTGGTGTTTAGCTTTTTGAGTTCTTTATATACCCTAGAGAATAGTGCTCTATCTGATGTGTGTGTGGTAAAAATTTGCTCCCAAGATGTAGGCTCTCTGTTCACCTCAATTGTTTCTTTTGCTGAGAAGAAACTTTTAAGTTTGAATAGAACCAATTTATTGGTCCTTGATTTTAATTCTTGTGCTATAGGCGTCTTATTAAGGAAGTCGAGGCCTAATTTGACATGATGGAGATTTGGGCCTACTTTTTCTTCTATGAGATGCAGGGTCTCTGGTTTAATTCCTAGGTCCCTGATCCACTTTGAGTTGAGTTTTGTGTATGGTGAGAGATAGGGGTTTAATTTCATTTTGTTATATATGGATTTCCAGTTTTCTCAGCACCATTTGTTGAAGAGGCTATCTTTTCTCCAATGTATGTTTTTGGTGCCTTTGTCTAATATAATTGTAATTTTGTGGGTTAGTCTCTGTGTCCTCTATTCTGTACCATTGATCTACCAGTCTATTTTGGTGCCAATACCACGCTGTTTTTGTTACTATTGCTCTGTAGTATAGTTTAAAATTTGGTATAGTGATGCCACCTGCTTCGCTCTTCTTGCTAAGGATTGCTTTAGCTATTCTGGGTCTCTTATTTTTCCAGATGAATTTCATGACTGCTTTTTCTATTTCTATAAGGAATGCCATTGGGATTTTGTTTGGAATTGCATTAAGTCTGTATAGTGCTTTTGACAAAAAAATTCTATCCAAGAGCAAGGTAGATCTTTCCATCTTCTAAGATCTTCATTGATTTCTTTCTTTAGGGTTCTGTAGTTTTCATTGTAGTGGTCTTTCACCTCTTTCGTTAAGCTGATTCCCAAGTATTTTATTTTATTTATTTATTTATTTATTTATTTATTTATTTATTTATTTATTTTGAGGCTATTGTAAATGGGGTAGTTTTCCTCGTTTCCTTTTCAGAGGATTTGTCACTGATATACAGAAATGCCTTTGATTTATGGGTGTTGATTTCATATCCTTCTACTCTGCTGAATTCATGATGTTAGTGTCATCCGCAGGATGAAAATATCTGAGTAGTAATGGTGCTTCCCCATCTTGTGACTAAACTGATTGGAATAAGATCTTGTCCTGCAGTGCTGAAGGAGGAGGGTGACAGCAGGTAGTCATGCTAAACTCTACAAGTTTTGTTTTACAAAATTATGGTGGGGCTGTGGTGTAGCTCATTGGTTAAAGCACTTGACTGGCAGCACAAGGCTCCAATTAGACCCTTTACACCAGAAAAAAAAGTTAGGGTAAAAAAAAATGTTTGGAGCCTCAACAAGCCTCATAGAATTTATTTAGAGAGGGCTGAGATGTGCAGAGAACTCTAGTATTTTAGTCAGCTTTTACACTGCTGTGACCAAAAGACCTGACGAGAACAATTAGAACATGACAAGTTTATTTGGGAGCTCACAGTTTCAGAGGTCTCAGTCCATAGACAATCCCTTGGGTCTGGAGGTGAGGCAGAACATCACCGTGGAAGTGTGAGGAGGAAAGCATCTGGGAATGTGGCACCAGGAAGCCAGAGAGAGAGACCTCTGCTCACCAAGGACAAAATATATACCAAAGCCACACTCCAGGGGCCCTCCTCCCCCAGCCACACCCTCCTGCCTACAGTTCCCACCCAGCTAATCCCCATCAGGGGATGAATGCATGGAGTAGGTTAAGACTCCTGTGGTTCCAATGCCTCTTGGAAACCCAGGTTGGAATTTAATTGCCAGCATGAAGTATTGAGAGGTGACCGGCAGAGGAGGGGCCACCCCATAAATGGACTCAGGCCATTATCACAGGCATAGCCTTCTGAAAAAGGGAGAGCTTGGACCAGTTTTCATCTCGGCTCCTGAGTGCCCTCCGCCATGTTGTGATGCACACAACACCAAGGCCCTGGCCAGACCCCAGCCCGTGGCCTCTCAGCCTACAGAAGTATAAGAAATAAAGCTCTGTTCCTTCTACGTGAGCAGGCATTCTAGGAGAGCAGCACCATGGACTCAGGCTGCAGCTTTGCAGCTCCCTCCGCCTGGAATATTCTTCCCCAGATTTGAATGGAGGGCCTCTTCTCACAGTTCAGACTCTTCTCCAGGGTCGCCCTTACCTTTCTAACTAAAGTTGTCCCATCCTCTTCCACTTCCACGTTTCTTGCTGTGATCCAGTTGTGTTTTCCTCAAAACCTGGACATACCTGGAATTATTGGAGCCACCAGTCCACAACAGGTGCTGGACCTGAAGGCGCTGGCCACACAGCTGTCCTCCTTTGCCCCTTGGTTAGTCCTATCCACCTTCCCCAAGGGGCTGATTCTTCCCTGGGTGAAAATCTAAGCAGCCCACAGAGCTTGTCAGCTGACCCTTCGAGGGACACATGTCCTTGGATCCTCTAGTGTCCCTGTCTGCCTCAAATCAGACTGTGCAAGAATGAAAACCAGGAAGTTTCTTTACAACTGAAGCTTCTTTCCATTGTGTGCTCTTGTCTGTGGGAATCTGGAAAGGGCACAGGGCACCTGGGGATCCTCTCTGCATAGCTCCTGTCCCTGTCCCTGGCCTGCTTGGCTCCTACCTCTGCCCTGACTGGGCTGTGTCTCCCTGGATGTGGCAGGTGGCAGGTGGCAGTAGGGAGTCCTGGTTGGATCTTACTCTCTTTGCCTTCCTTGGTCCAGAGCTGAACACCTTTCCCGTGGTTCCTTGTGGGAACAGGGAGTTGTAGCCAGCTCTATAGGGCGGGTTCCCTCTCTCTCTCTCTCTCTCTCTCTCTCTCTCTCTCTCTCTCTCTCTCTCTCTCTCTCTCTCTCTCCCTATCATACACACACACAGCATGGGGAGTGGGCACCTTTCATCTGCCATCAGTGCTACAGTTTTACAGTTTATGTGTTGCAAATATGACCCCCAATGCATATATTGATGGCACTTGGAGGTGGGGCCCAGGAAGGTAATTGGAACTAGATGAGGTCATGAGGTGGAGCCCCACAAGTGGCTCAAGAAGCCCGTGGCCAGAGACCTGAAGTGGCCCGCTAGCTCTGACTTGCCATGCGATGCTGTCCACCATGTCCTCTTGCTAGAGGCCCTTCCAGATGCTGAGCAGATGCGGCGCATGCTCTTGGACTTCCAAGTATTCAGAACTATGAGGCAAATAAACCTTTGTGACTTTTTAAAATTTCTTTGTTATTTTTTTGGTAAATTATGTGGTTTCAGGTACTTTGTGATAGCAACAAAAAGTGGTCTTGGATGGTCAGAGTGCCTGTTCTCCACTCAGCAAGCCCTCCCCTCTGCAGCCAGGTCCCCGCAGCCCACCTTGCTTCTCAACCTTGGCTTCTCAGCATCATTTACCTATTGGCAATGCCCACAGGGGCATTCACTGACAACCTGAGGGTGGGATTCTTCCCTCCATACCAGTTCTCCTTGCTTCTGCAGCATGGATTCTCGCATAGCCACTGGATGGGGAGCCACAGGTTGAAAATTACATCCTTTGCCATGGTGTTCACTGGAGGAGGGGATGCTTGGCATAAAGGCTTAAGCCCTCAGCCTCTTAGGGACTCACCTGAAACGGAGCCAGAGCTTCAATTTCATACGTTCATCTGGTGTCCTTCCGTCTACCGTGAGGCTCAAGATGGCAAGTGATCGCTGCTCTGTTTGCTCTGGGATTTCCAGGTCCTAGAACAGCGCCTGGGTAGAGGAGCCACTCTGTAAACACCTGTAGGATGAAGGGATGAAGGTATTTCCAGAGTGTTGAGATCTAGAGGTGTCTGTGAGCATGGCTTTCGTCCTGTGCTCTCCTCAGTCTTCACAGAGGAGATGTCCCCTTGTAGACCCCAGTGCTCTGCAGACAGAAGCGGAGGGTGGAGCAGGCCAGGTTCCCTGATGCTCCAGCTGCAGAACTGGGCTTGGAGAATCAGGAGCAGCTGAAGAAACCCAGACTGCTATGAGGGGCATTTCATTTGAACCTGCAATAATGTAGCCAAGGAATTGAGCACTTTCTTGTTCACAAACAATGAAGTCTGCATTAGGGCTGAATCTGTCCTCCATTGAGTTTATTTGACTAGTATATAGTTAGCTTCAGGAGGCCTGTGTATTGCAGATTAATTAGGTGTTCTTTATGCTAATACCGAACATTTTTCTTCAATTGGTCAATGTAGCAGAAGTGTTCATATTTTCTTTGGATGGAGCATAAGTATTAAAACAGGTGTGGCTCTGGAAGAAGGCCACAGTAAGTGTTCAGTAAATACTGGCTGATAATATTGTTACTGTTTTAGAACATAACTTTATCTTAAATGTCACAGGGAGCCTCAGTTTAAAAATCTTTCTCATTTGTTCATGACCATAGCTAGTCTTTTTTTTTTTTTAGAGAGAGAGAGAGAGAATTTTTTCATATTTATTTTTCAGTTTTCAGTGGACACAACATCTTTATTTTATTTATTTTTTATGTGATGCTGAGGATCAAACCCAGCGCCCCACGCATGGCAGGCGAGTGCATTACCACTTGAACCACAACCCCAGCCCCCATAGCTAGTCTTCACTGAAGGATTATACTGGTGATTTCTAAATATTGACAGATAATTAGGTTATTTCCAAGGTTCTTTAGTGTGCTGCTCCTAGAGAGAATAATGTTTCTTGAAATAACATTTAGGTTAACTGAGCTACTAATGTGCTAAGTATATATTAGTATCTATTATTATTTACATGCATTAACTTAATTCTCACAACACACTTTTGAGGGAGCTGCTTTTATTATAAAAAACAATTTCAAAAAACCTCATACTGAGTTTGCAGGTGGATGGAGAGCTAGCCCCAGGATCCACAAGTGTGAGGGTCATGCTGGTGCCCCCTGTGCTATTCTGACACATGCCCTGAACAGAGCTACTCAGCTGGGGTTCTTCAAGCAAGGAAGCAAACCTGGGACTTCGGTAAATAGTTGTTGGCTGATAGATTACCAAGCTCTGGGGACAGGGTCAGAGAGCACACAAGCACAGTGGAGGAGATGTTTTACTGTGTTGAAAGAGACTGATGGTGTGCGTGTGTCTTATGTGGAAAGCACTCCACAGTGTGACTGGTTGTTCCTTTCAACAAATATTAATTGAGACTGATCTTCAAAAACACTGTGTTTGGTGCAGGGTGAGGAGGTGACGGGGACGTGCTCTCTGCTAGTCTGTCCCCTTGCCCACATGGGATCTGGAGCACCCTGTTGAGTGGCGGCTTCTACAGTATATGATCCTGGAAGTCTCCTTCTTATTCCAGTGACACTGTTACCTCTCGGAACTGGTTCCAGCTTTCTTCCCAGTGGTCTTCAGAGTTTTCTTGACCAGGCTCCTGGCGCAGCTGCGTGCTTGTAAGGAGGGTCTGATTTATCTAGCACTGGGAGTCAAGCTCGATGGGGAGGGAAAACTGGTGATTGGGTTAGTCATGCCAATTTTGGAAAAAAAATAACTAAATTACAAGAAGTTGACAGCACAGTGTCTGGGTGTCCATCATCTTCATGAATGAGGTTCGGGGGGATTTGGATGGGAGCGGCCTGACTGCTATGCACGGCAGGTACCTAAGGACCAGGCGTGTCCCTTTCCATGATGGCACACGTCCACTGTGGGTGCATGTGATTCTGCACATTGTTCTGAAGGCGGCACCTGGTGGGCAGGCAGCGTTCTGAGGAGTATGGCTTCAAGGGGGTCACCCCGGAACCCGAAGCACAAAGCCGAGCCGTGCCCCTGGGGGCTCTCGGGACAGGTGCTTTGACTGAGGAAGTTGGTAAAATGAAAGTAGCCAGCTTCTTGGCCATCGCCTTCGTGCCCGGCACTGTCCTAAGACTCCCCACACACTGACGCTGTCATTAGAAGAAAGGGACTACCATTGCCAAGGCAGAAGCTCCTTTCTGGGGTGAGAAACCTCTCAGTGAAGTTAAGGGAGGAGCGACCCCTGTGCGCTGGCGCTGCTGCGAGGCCTCCCTCCACCGTGCTCTTCTGCTGGCCAGGCCTGGAACCACGATGGTGAGCCTGCTCCGTTTGGGGCAGTCTGGATCCCTGTTTCCCTTGGTCACCTCGTCCTGGCAGAGCTGGGGCACCCGATCACAAATTCTTAGTCTTTGATGCTGTAAATCAAAGTCCAGAGTCCCTTTCCAGTGGGTAGTGTCCATGGGCTCCCCGTCCCCCCCTGTGCTCCTGGTTCATAAACGATAGTTCTGGTGTGGTCAGTAGAGCACCGCAGTCCCAGGATGGGGCCGCACACCCAGTGTGGCATGCAGTGTGGCATTTCCTACTCTCTGGAAGTCGCTCTGTCCACTTGCTGGGTACTTGCAGCAAGTTGTCATTGTCAGTGTGTGTGCTCTCAGGCTGAAGTTGCGGGCGGGTCCAGGTCACATTAGCCATCGCTGTACGGCAAGGAAAGCTCAGCACCATCATCGTCTAATCTGTTCATGTGTGAAATGTTTGTGTCACACACACACACACACACACACACACACACACACACAATGCCAAGTGGCACAGTGCCGGCCACTGTCTAAGGTGTGTGGTCATTTCTCCTTCCTGTCCAAGGACTCAGACACTGTGAAATCCTTAGTTGTGAATGTTCTCTGAGCTCAGACAGCCCTGGAATGGGCCAGAACACAGGGCCCAGTGGTAGATGCCAGGGGCGGACTTGTGCCTCAGTGAGTCCTTCTTGTCTTCCCTACTCAGCAATGGCGGCCAGCTCCCATGGAGTAGGTGAAGTTGGGTGCTGAGCCCAGCTCTTTGCTGCAGCCAGCGGGATTGCAAGGGAATTGCAACAGGACTGCTGTCGCGCCAGCCTTCACAGGCCTTCCCTGCAAGCATGTTCAATAGGTGGCCTGTTCCACCTCCTGCTTTGAAAGGAGTAAATAACCTTTCCCCACTAATAAGGTTTGCTTTGTTCTTTGTGTCAATGTAGCAATTCCCTGGATGTATTTGTTTTGCATTTGCATTCTAAACTTATTACAGATTATATTCGTGTGTGTACCTATATACATATTTATGCAGTTTGTTGAGATCTCTGCCAACATTTAAAGATAATCAGGAAGGGATGGGAAAAGAGGGACATCATTGCACTTTGGAGACAATTGTGAGCAGGTGGAACATTTAGCAGGCTAAGTTAAAGTTTGTGAAGTGTTGCCAAAGTTACCCTAAGACGAAAGAAAAGAAAAGCATATTTTATTCTGCATAGCTCTGAATAAGAGTCTTACCTTAAGGGGAAGTTTCACTAAGCTTGTAAGTAGTCAATTTAATTCTCCCAACGCATTTTTGAGGGAGCTGCTATTATTATAAAAAACAATTTCAAAAAACCTCATACTGCACATGAAGACTGAGTCTGCAAGTGGACTGAGAGGATCCACAAGTGTGAGGGCCATGCTGGTGCATATGTGTATGTATGTATTTGTGTGTGCATGTGACATAAACACCAAAAGGGCCTCTTCCTGAGCTTCTGACCCTGGACACTTTTAACCCGAGTCACAAAAGGCACCCTAGGAAAGATAAATGATGTTCAATTTGCCTATTCAAAGAGGCAAAGAGGTCTGTCATTTGTAAAGCCGTGTTTAGACGTCAGAAAGGAAATAGTAGCAGATATTTAAAACTGCTTGCATCTGGTTTCTGTTAAAAGCAGTCTTTAAACCATTAGGCATATTATTGCAGTGTTTTACTATGTTGTAATAAAGCAAAAGGCAAGAAAATATTTAATTGAGCAGATTATTAGGTAAGTGCTTCATTATCAACATCAGCTACCACCAAAAGCAATGTCAACAAAAATAATTTTGCTGCCTGAATTTTTTAACAAATCAATAGGAATTTGGGGTTATTTTATCTGTTCTTTTTGGGGATGGCGACATATATAATATTCTGTTATTGTTTTAAATTTGGCATATGGAATACTTTAGGCAGACAGAGGGAATTTCAGGCAACATAAATTTAGCAGGCCAAGGAGCTTTAGAGAACATCAGGCCACGTTATTATACAAAGAAGATTTCAAAAGTCCCCCTGGTTGGTTTTTTTTTTTTTTTTTTTTTTTTTTTTTTTTTTTTTTGGCCATAATAAGCCCAACCTCTACTTTAAACTCCATCTCTTATTTAAACATTGTCTTGTGCGGCAGTTCATCAGTCTGTTATTGGTTCTTTGAATGCTGCTGCTTTTATTTATTCACTTGACAAATACATCCTGGCATCTGCCCTGTCAGGCCTGGATTCCGGCAGTTGAACACACGGAGGTAAACTGGATAGGCCTCTGTCCTTCCAGTCTGGATCTAGCTCTGCCAGCCAGTCTTGGCAAGTTCCTTAAATTCCCAGCCCTCGTTTCCTTGTCTGTTGAGTGCTTGGCACGCTTCTGGGCAAACAGTGACCCGTCGGCCGTCCCTAGATACCTCATGGGGCCTGTGACCTGAGCTCCCTAGACGTGGAATGAGCTCTAGAGCTCTCTGACTTTTAAATTTTATTTTGCCTCTACAAATGTTCAGCTGCAGTTAATTGGCTTACATACTTTTTGGAGTCAATTTATTTCAGTTTTGAAACTGGCTTGCCTCCGAGGCTGGGCCAGACTAACTTCTGATGGGTTCATTTATTAGCTAGATTGGGTTTTATGTCATTTGTTTTTCTTAAACACACCCCATTGCATTTGCTCAGATTTATATGAAAACCCCTTTGAGACAAAAACCTACATTAAACTCCACGTTGCTGATTGTTAATTATAAGAAGAATAAACAGGAAACAGAGCTTGCTAGAGGCCAGGCCACTACCACAAGCATCCACACAGCAAGTCCTGACCCACACACGCACCTTTTGAGCTCCGTATGAGCATTGGTTCTATTTTACGGAGAAGGAATGGAGATGCACACAGTGATTACCGACTTATTCCTGAAGGTCACAAGCTTTCAAAATCGATGCACCGAGGGAGTGCTTCTGCTGTGAATAATTCAGTTATCTAAGGGTGCGTCCCTCATTCTACTCTCTTAATATGAAAAACAGAGTGGAAACAACAAGGAGATTAGGCATGTCATCTCCATGCGCTGGGACACAGGGGGACAGTCAGCATGCTCTAACCTGCCCTTAGGAAGTCTTCATCATTAGGAAGAAGGACAGTCACCTGCACACAGGGTGCTGGTTAGAGCCACACGTCCATTCCTTGCCTCCCCTAATGTGCTCCTGAGGGTCTCAAGTGGGCAGGTAGACACTATGGCACTAGAGCCACCATGAGCTATTCCTTTCCATCCTACGGTTTACCATTGAGTTCTGTCTCCTTCCTCCCTTTCTTCATTTAGTTTTTAAACTAGCTTTGCCTAAGCTCACTCTCTGCCCTTCAGCTTGCTGGTGCTTGGTGACCTGAGAGTTGCGGTGTCCCTTGGGAAGGCAGGTGGAGGTGCCAGTTTGGAGAAGTTGCAGGTGACGGTGGTCGCAGTAGCCTGGGCTGCGCTCCTTGGTGACGTGTTAGTCAGCTCCCCATGACTGCCGTCATTTCCTCTAAGTACACCCTGGCTGCAACCACTGGGCAACTTCTAACCCACAGGAAAATAACAAAGTACCTGAGAAAATCAATTTACAAAGAAGAAGAGGTTATTTGAGCGTGTAGTAGCAGAGGTTTCAGGCCATGGTTGGCTGGCTGCACTGCTTTGGGGCCTGTGATGAGGCAGCACATTGTGGAGGGAGTGCATGGCCCTGGAGACTGCTCCCCTCATGGTGCCAGCAGTCCAAGAGGGAGAGGAAGGGGCTGGGGTCCCAGTGTCCCCTTCGAGTTACACCCCAGTGATCTAACCTACTCCCACCAGGCCCCGCCTCTTAAGGGTTTGACCACCTCACAGTAGTACTATGGGCAGGGAACGAAGCTTTGAACTCATGGGCCTTTGAGGGACATTTATCAAAACTACAGCATTTACCCACCCCAGCGCCAGTAGGTGCCACCGAGGGGGTCAGGTTGGCCTTTCCAGAGCCCTGACGGTGCAGAGGGAAAGCTGGAGTGTGTGAGCATGTGCGCAGCCTCCTCTGTGAGTTTCGGCTTCTCAAGATGCCCTTCCTCTCCCCCTGCAACTGGCTGCCCTCGTCAGCCTCACAGGATGACCCTTGTGCTATCGGTGCAATGGAATGGCACCTTTTCACCATGGTGTCGCCGTTCCTTAGGTCAAATGGCATCTACACAATGGAAACTGCGTTTAAGGTGGCACAACAGCTGCAGAGGCGTCTTCTGGCGGACAGTGAGGATGCCTAGCCCTCACTGTAGTGGGCGCTCTGCCCAGGTCCCTGCAGTGGCCCTTCCTTAGGGCCAGGGCACTACTCTCCTCTAGCTGGAGCTGCGGTGACTGAGGCCTCATAGCTACGGTGCCCCAGCCTGAAGGATCCGGCTCGACCTGGTGGTGGGGGTGGCTTCCGTTTCCATGAGTGTTCACGGCACACATGTGAAGGACCCACCCCATTGCCAGGCTCCAGGACAACTCTGTAGGACTGTCCCTGCACCGGGGCTTGCCATTGGCAACACTCTGCTGCGCCGTGCAGCCCTGACCTCTGCCTCTGTCCCACCCTGCAGCCCTCCCTCTTCCCGTCCCACCACGTGAATGCCTGACCAAAAGTCATGCTCTCGCAGGTCTCCGCCGTGAGGCCTGTTTTCATGACCAGAGCTGGCCATCCAACAGCTCTGAGGGGGCGAACATCCACCCTCAGAGAGCAAGGACTGCTGGGTGAGAGAGGGGTGGAGTGAGGAGCACCCAGGAGGGGACCGTGGCTGACAGGTCACATGCTACACCATGTCCCTGGCAAGTGGCTGAGTGAAGGCTGGATTCTGGCCTCTGTTTCACTGACCAATACAAACTCTCTAGTCCAGCCTCGTGTGAGCTAGAATGCCATGGAGTCCTGTGGTGCCCTAGCCGTGGCCCTGCTTCTGCAGTTTTCTAACCGGCGGCTTGGAGCAGGGCACGATTTCCTGACGATGGCCCTGTCTCCCCAGGTGACCCTGCCCGTTGTCCCGCGTGGTTCTCTTCAGCTCAGCCCCTCCTGCAGCGCTGTGATGGGGTCACCACTGCAGAAGGTAGTGTGGAAGTCGGTGGGGAGGCCTGGCCCCTGGAGTGACCTTTCTGTGTGTGACTACCTGGGGGACGTGATCCGTCACTGCTTTCTCACACATGGAGAGTTAGGAGGGCAGAGCAGGCTGCTCAGAGCTCAAGGCTGGAACCAGCAGAGGAAGTTGCTCACAGCGGGCAGGAGCAGATCACAGGCTGGGCAGAGCCAAGGGCACAGGGACCGCCCTGTCACGCCCTGGCTCTGTGATCCTGTGACAGGTGAGGGCTGATTATTTATCATCACCGGCTCGCTCAACGGCTATCTTATTAGAGAGGCACAGCCAAGGAGGAGCGCTGTGCTTTCTGTCCAGCCTGCAGATGGACAGACAGCCCACCATGCTGTCCCCCTCAGAGCGAGTTGCAAGCAGCAAGCAGGTGCCGACCAGTCTCCACCTAGCAGAACGGCTGCTGTTGCTCACCCCTGTGCCAGCATCAAATATTCAACAGCTGGAGCTTTTACAAAGGCTCCGTATGGGCTGGAAGTAGGAGACTGGCTCCTGACAGCTGGGCTGGGCTGGGCTTTGTGTTAGGACACAAGGGAACAGAGTTAGAAGGAAGGAGGGGTTGACAAGTGGTTACCTGGGAAATTTTAAAATATTGTGGGTAGAGTGTTGCCGATTTGTGACTATATGTGTGACACCTGGCAGAACTTCCCTATGCGCTCACAAGGAAGCTGTTATGGGAAGATGGACCCACACCAAGCAGTGGGATAGAGGGACGGTGAGTGTTACCAGCTGTAGCAGACAGGGACATGTTATCGGGCTTAATCCATTCATTCCTCGAACCCTGTTCCTCAAAAGGCGCCTATGTATTCACAAACCCTATGCAGGAGCTGGTGACACAATGCTGAGAAACTCAGAGATGGTCCCTGTAATCCAGAAACTCGTGGTCTCTTTGGTGACCCTGAAGTAGGAGCCGGATCTTAGAATATGTTACGAAGTCTAGTTAATCGTCACTCACCATCAGTGTTGTGAATTTGTCTCCCTGCTACGTTTCCAGGGTCACCTGCCCATGAACAGAACCGGTGAATGTGAGTCACCTGATGCCTGTGTCCCCAGTGGACTGCGAGGGGGACGGCTCCCTGCCTTCCTGCTCCAGCTCTGCATAAAGTGTGTCCTCTTCACAGGCTCTTCTGGGCCACGCCTCCCACATCTGCCTGCCCGCTGTGTGTGTGATTTCGGTTTAAAAGTGCTGTCTATCCTTCCCAAGGACCAGAGGCACCCAGTTTTTCAGGCCTGAATAACAGTGCTGTTGACCACGAGTTCAATGTTATGGAACCCTCTGTGTATGTTAACTTAGGCATCTTTAAGCAAAAACAGCAAAAAAGCAATTGAAAGTATTGCCAGGAAGATGTAGCTCGAGGCCTTCAGGAGCCTGAGCTTACATGCCCCTGGGAGCACACTGGGGGGTGTTCAGAACAGTGTTGCAGAACATGCCACCGAGACCATGCCACACCAGCTGTGGGACTGGCATCGGAGTGACTCCGCAGCCTGAGAGTCTGGCTCTCTGGTTTCATTTGCAAGCATCAGGGTCTTTTCTGAGGTTCTTTTTTTTATAAAGTCTGGAACTTAGAACTTTGGACCCAGGTCTACGTCTAGAGGCACCATGCTGTTGGATGTGTATTATCTGAGAGGTGTGGCAGAGAGAGGGGTATGAAGGAAACTTGCACATGTACTTTTATTTTCAATGCTTTGATTATTAACTTATGAATGACAAAGTTTGTTCTCACGCTTCAGGAAGGTGCTTTACTTTATTTCTTAGTACACAGGACAATGTCCTGAGATAGGTGTCACCATTTTCCACCTTATCGGTGGGGCATCAGCTGGGGTTATCTCTCCGCTGTTGTGCAGCTAGCTGGCAAGATGGAAAGCTCACACAGATCACTTTTCTCCTAAATTTCTGTGTCCCAGTTTTAGATTCTAAAGTGTGGAGATGCAGGAAAGAAATGCTAGCAGGAATCTTGGAGCATGTCAGAACTAACATCCATCATTTTCACTTACAGTAGTAGTTTTCAAAACATCAGTGAGTTTCCTATTTCAGGAAGTTCACACACACGTGCATGTGCACACATGTGGTTAGGAAGGAGGTGCTTTATGACAATGAATTTCAGGATCTCCTACACTCGGTTCTTGATAAGCCTGTAATCTGTTCTCTCTCTCTTTCACTTATTCTACTTTTTTCTTTCCTACACGTGGAGAAAAAAAAAAATCTCCAGAGATGACCTATAAATCATATGTATTGCATTCCACATATGTGCCTCTAATAATTATGATTGCCAAATGAAATACAGTGTGTCCAAATTTGAACATCAAATAAATAAGTCATTTCTTAGTGTAGTTATGTCCCACATTCTATGGGACATGTTTATACTGAAACATTAAATTATTCGTTTTTTATTTAAAATTTAAATTTAACTGCATGTCCCATGTCTATCTGCTACGCTGGTAACCTCAGTAATCATAGATGTGTACTCTCCTCTGTGTGTGTGTGTGTGTGTGTGTGTGTGTGCGCGCACGTATGTGTTGTGTGTTTAGAGGGAAGAGATTCCTCCTTCTCCATCACATCCTTATCCGTGGGCCTCAGAAGATAAGATTTCATGAACTCTTCAGTGTGATGCAGATCACTGGTCTGTTCCACCAACTGCTCTTCACACAGACACGATTGTCAACAAGACCCTGGATGTCTGAGGACCATAGGAGTATATTTAGCTGGTTAAACCTATATCTGGAGTAACTTCCTTTTAAGCCCCAATTTTTTTTCTATAAAGTGTTTTGGGGATCAGAGCCAATGTACAAATAAAACTACAGCTGTGAGTCACCTGTGGTCTTCTTGGAAGAAGCACTCCTGGGTCTCACTTAACCATCGATTCCATGCAGCCCAGGAGGTTGGTGGGGGCCTGCGTTGCTCTCTCAGCTGCAGGTGCTGATGGACATTTCCCGGAGTCCTCAGTGAGCTGTGGGTTTTATTCCTGGTATCCCCTTTCCTGCTTCCTCATCGGAATGGACCCTCGGTCAGTCAGCTCGCTCCGGGGCACTCAGATGGAAGGGCAAGGACTGCTGGGTCCAGTGTCCTGCCTCTGACTGAGCCCTCCCCTTGGCCCCACCTGAGCGAGGGGACTCAGGCAGCTTCCTCCCAGGTGGCCCTGTCCTGCACGCGAGGCGCTGAGCACCAGTGCTGGTGTGGACCTGCCCTCTGGTGACACTTGGGACACTTTAGTTGGTGAAACAGCAAAACTTCCTCTCCCACACTGCTGTTGAAACTCGGCCACACCAGGCTCAGCGGGACTGGATGTCCCAAGTGCACATGGCCAGGGAGCAGGCGCGCGTGTGTGGGAGGCTGACTCTGCGTGACTGGGCCATCCAGACTCCTCCTCAACCTGGGGGGATGATGCTGGGCTGAGACCCAGTCCATCCTCTGGGACCGTGTCTCCGCAGGGCAGGCTTCTGAGCATCTCCCACTGTCAGGAGTGGGCTTTCCCTTGGTGGCCTGAATAGAAGCACATTTATAACTTCAAGGGGGAGATGGCGAAATCTGCTCCACAGAGCAGCATCTTTCCTGGAGAGAGGTGGTGGCCTTCAGCGAGCAGTGTGGAATAGAAACAGTGGCTGAAGACGCTGGACAGCCAGGAGCTTGGGGAAAGTGGCTCTCGAGCTGTCCAGGGCACAGGATGTACTGGGCACAGAGACACCATTGCTCTCTCTGCTCGGTCCTTGTGCAATTGTTGGTGGAGCTGGATTTTACACAAATGTGGACATTGACTTTTATGGATGGCACTTGTAGAGAATTAGGTGAAGAAATAGCAAGGAGTTTGTTCCTTTCAGAATGTTTTACTCTGCCCTCTAAATTAGTATAGTAATTGCATTTTTAAAGAGCAATCTTAAAACAATAACAGTGACGCTTTCTCACATTAAAAAGGCCCAAACAATTGACACAGCAGAAAAATAAGGAAGAAATTTAGTCTAAACACCAAAAGACCACAGATGTGGGGAGATACTATGGTAAAGTAAACAATGACTAATATCCCCATTTCCTCCAGTTCCAACTATTTAGTTTAAAACCCACTGACCTTTGAAAACAATGACAGTGGCTGTCTGGAACACAGGATGGATTCTAGAGGGCCGTTCTGCTTTGAAATCGTGCCTCTGTCTATTCATGGACTCTGGAGCTGCAGGTCCCTGCTCCCATCTGCAGACTTGCCCAGCTCCTGTGCTGGCTGTTCCACTGTCCTCCTTGGGGCCTGCAAAGAGATGTGGGGGCCTGGGAGTCTTGTTGCACTTTACTTCGTGGCAGAAGACAGCTTCTCTGAACTCTGAATTTTTTAATCTTTTTTTGTGTGCACTTCGCTGTTCAGCTCCCCATGCCAAGCTACCCCAGGGAGTGCTGTGCAGTGCTTAGAGTCATTTAATCAGAAGACAGAACTGTGATTCTGGCTGTAGACTCCTTCCTAGTTTCCCAGCTGCCATGGACACTGCCTTTGTAGTAAGCATCCTGACGTCTGGGCCACCTAATCTTGCCAAGAGAAATAATTCTGCTTCCACCAGGGGGAGCCATTCTGTCCCTAACAGCTCCCCAGTTCTGGCCTCTCAGGAAGCTGTGGACTAAGCCCCATGCGCTTTTTCTCATTCATATTCTTGGAGAAAAAACACATATACAAGATAATCTTTTTTCACTTTTCTTGGGGTCGGGGTACTGGGTATTGAACCCAGGGGTGCTTGACCACCGAGCCACATCCCAGCCCTTTTTTTTATATTTTATTTAGAGACAGGGTCTTTCTAATTTGCAGAGGGCCTCACTAAGTTGCTGAGTCTGGCTTTGAATTCCCAATCTTCCTGCATCAGCCTCTTGAGCTGCAAGATAATCTTAAACGATCCTGCTTGGAATTTGAATAGTGAAAAAAAAAAAATAAGATTTTTTAAAAATTGTTGTTGTTGTTTGAAAAGAGACTAGTACAATACAGCTTAATGAAAATAAAATTTATAAAAAGAAAAGTAGCTTCTAATGCCACAGCTGACTTAGTAGCAAAAACACAGTGCACCTTTTTTTATTATTATTATTCTGTAGTGAGGATAATTATGGGGATGAGGATCAGAGGGTGGGATTAAAGATTTCACAAGGGGAAGTCACTACTGAAAGAATATAGAGTATTGTGAAGTTACCCTCGTGTGTAGGGGCATGTATGATGCTAGATGATGTATTTTCTTTTTTAAAAATATTTTTAATTGTAGATGGACACAATACCTTTATTTTTTTTATTTAGTTTTTTGTGTGTGTGTGTGTGTGTGTGTTTATGTGGTGCTGGGGATCACGCGTGCTAGGCAAGCACTCAAACCCCAGCCCTAGATAATGTAATTTCTGTGTGAATGATATGATCCTGAAATAATGTATTATTCCAAGCCAAATTCTTTTGTGCTGTCCTTAAAGATGAGTAGGAAAGCGTCCACTTCACTTACCCCTACAGATAAGTGGTTTTGTAGGATTCTGATTTCATCATAATCTTACCTCCAAGCCTCTGGAGATTTTGCAGGGTCAGACTATTTCCTGTTCCTATGAGTGGTCTCTGATATGCTTTTCTACTCCCTGACAATGAGTCTGTAAACCCCCTTTTCTGAGCTTCCTGCCGGCAGGCTGCTGGGACCCGCTCTTAGCAGTGCCTGTCATTGTGAGCCTCAGCCACCCCCATGCATACACTCCGGATACTCTGTTTGTTTTCTAATTGGCGTGCCATGCACTGGAACTAGAGTTGCTTCTGCCATGCTCTTCAGGGCAAAGAAGGCCTTGAGTCACCTCCCAGCTCATTTCTCGTGTTGGTGACGGAAAGGGCCAGCAGTTGGTAAGTTGCAGTTTGGTGAACACAGGGTGCATAATTTTAAAATGTGCTCAACAGTCAATAAAGGGATAATTTTTTTTGAAGCACAAAGAAGTCTATAATTTTGTTTTAGTTCCACTAATAAGCCAGCAGTGAAAGTAATACTAAGTGGAAATAACCCTAAAAATGGTGCATTTAATAAATGGCCTTCACTCCTCCTCAGCCAATTTTTGTTTTGTTTCTTTGTACTGAGGATTGAATCCAGGGATTTACTCTCAAACTTGCGATCCTCCTGCCTTGGCCTCCCAAGTGGCTGGGATTATAGGTGTGCGCCCCACATCCCGCCTCACCTGCCCTGGTTTACAATAGAGAAAATCACGTTGCTGCTCTTTCAGTCAGAATGGAGTAAAGTAGAAGTTTTGACTTCGGTGTTTCAGGAAGAGGGGAATATGAACTTACTGGAAAGTGAATAAAGACAGGAACCAGTACCAGGATCCCTGGGGAATTTGCACACACAGCACTGGGGGAAAATGGGTCTCTAAAAAAACAACCTTGGTAACAGCTTTCAGATTTTTAAAAAATGTCCAAATAAAATTACGAGTAGTTTTTCTCCCGTCAGCTTCAACTGGGCACAGTGTCAGTTTGTTTAAGTTTTCAAGTGTTGAGTTATAACCCACCCCGTGAAGCCTGCAGATCAGGTTTTTGGTAAGAGTCAGGAAAGCTCGCGTCTTGGCCAGCTTGTGTGCTTTCTGGGCAGCCAGCAACTCTGTACCTAATTATGCTGAGCACCCCGAGCCTGTTAGGTTGCATGCCAACTTTAAATCAAATTTTGACTTCCTCGGAGAGCGACTGCACATCCGTGTTTACACTCCCGGTCTGGCTGGTTCACAGGACAGAGAGCGTCTCGCTCCCAGCACGTGCTCTGCGTGTCTGACTCCCGCACACGTTCGTCTTGAGACTGGATGTTTTTTCGGTAAAACGTAGTTATTTGACATTAGACATCAGAAACAGTTCCCAGGAGCCCTGGTTTGATGGAAAGCACTCCTTCAGCACGTCTTGGAGGCCATGCTGTCGTAACCATGGCCAAGTGTCTCTTCCACTAAGTCAACGTTAGGCTAACTTTGACAGCAATCGCACGCACATGCAGACGCAGGTCAGAGAGGAGCCATGCACCATCCGTGTCCTCTGGGTGGATGGACGGGGAGGCCTTCCTGCCATGGGAGAGGCCCTGTGCCATTAGCCAGAGTCCTGCCCTAAGTCCTGGTGGCCTGGCATCTGGACTGGGGAATTAGTGAACTTGGACTCAATACTGCCTCCTCCACCGAGGAGCCCTAGGGTTTTGGGGAGTCGCCTTGTGCCTCTAAGCCTCACCTTCCTCGTGTGTTACTGAAGGTAAGGGCAGTGCCCCCGCTGTGTGGAAAAAAAGATTTAGGGATGCACGACGTGGGGCTCAGAGAGGGTCCCATGGTACTAGCCGTGACTTTCCCTCCACTGGTTACCTGCAACCAGTTGAAAGGGGATAGCGGGGTGCAGTGTCCCTCAAAGTGTGCTTGACTGCCAAGAATGGTAGGCGGAGCCAGCCACACCTACTCCGTGTTCTCCTGGACCAGGACCAGTGCTGTCGGGCCTCAGCCATTGACCTGTCTCCCTGTGAACTGTCCACATCTCCATTCTCAGCCACCCTGTGCTAAGAGTGGGTTCCTTAAAGAGCTCTCATATAGCCAACTTCCAAAGCATTTAGGAGGAGGAGTTTGGAAGAATGTGCTTGTGTGTACACATTCACATACGCATACACACTCATGTACAGGGCTACAGTTCTGCTTCTGTAACTTCTAACATTTTAAAACTGAAAGACATTTGTCTTAGCGCTTAGAACACACTGGCTTTTTGAATGAACACAAATCCATCCTTTCTATTTCAAAGTCATTCCAGAAGGGTCCGTTGACACCTGTGCCCTGAAGACCAGGGTCATTGGTATTCCCACTCTCCAGCCCTGAGCCAGCAGAGTGGCTAATATTATGCCCGAGGAAGGACAGTCCAAGAACGGCTCCGCAGTGTGAGAGGACAGCTGGAATCCTGCATGTCTTCACTCCCAGGTGAGGTGGGAGCGATGGGAGATGCCACTAGCTCTGTCTGCAGGACAGAAATGAGGGTCCGTGGCTGAGCTGAGGTCATTGAGCCCTCTGCAGAATCCTCTGCCACCCAGTTAAGAGACCAGTGGGTTTCATTTGTTCCAAACATGACCCTCTGTCCTGTGGGAACTGCGGATTAGCAGTGGACATGAGGCATTCTGCTGTGCTCCTCTGGGGCTTAACTTTCTGCCATCCACAGAGGCGCCCACTTCCTACGTTTCTTGCTCAAATTAAAGAAGATAATTGATGTCAAGTTTGCCACACACACACTTTGGCATATGGCAGAAATGCCAGCTCCTGACCTTATTGCTGTCTTTACCATCACACTGGGGTCAGCTGTAGGTAGGTGGGCAGGCACCTGTGTGTCGGGGGGCAGTGAGAGGGAGAGGGACAAAGAGGAGGGAATCTTCTGTCTTGGAAATGTGATGGTGAGATGGTGAGGGGAAGGGCTTGGGCCACAGTCACCTGTGCAGCAGCAGGGTTGCCAGACACTGAAAGACGTCTTCAGGCTGACGACTAGCCATCGCCCAAGGCAGCACCCACACTCCTCACCAGATGTCCAGCTCTCCCCACTCCAGGACCTAGAGCCCACTTAGGTGCAGTAACTAAAGGGCTGCCCTGGCTCCTCTGGAAGCTCCCAAGGCCTGTTTGTGGTCCAGCTGGAAGAGTTGAGTCACTGTGTCAGACTGGTGGTTAAATATCGTGACCCTGTCTCCTGGATAAATCGAAAAGCATAAAAATGGCACAATTCAAATATCACCTCTGTAAAGATCGTTAAAATATCACAATGGTATATGTTCCAGCATTGTAAAATTCAGCTATTTTTTTAAAAAAATTACTGGGCCCAAACAAAAACATTCCATCAAGTACTCACCAATTGTGTTTTTGTGATATGAAATGTCAGAATTAAGAGTAGAGTCTGGTTTTCAAGTCATGGTGTATGGAATTCGTTTCATTGGAGACAATGCAAGCTTGCACCAGGTCCTGAGGGGCCTATGGAAAAAAGTCACAGAAGCAAGAATTCATCACCGTGAAGTGCACTTGAGATTGCTTCTGGAATCTTGCTGAAGTATAAACGTGTTTTGCAGAGTGACTGGAGCTAAACCAAGTCAATAAAAAAGTGATTATTATGTGAATCCTTGTTTTCTAAGAGCCAGCTTTTATAGATACACTTTCCCTCCCACTCGGGAAGTCATCAGAACAAGCCAGAGCCTGGACTGGGTCTCGCCAGGAATCCAAAAGTGGTCGGTATGGCCTGTGCCCAGGGAGCCACGTCCTCACCACAGCTACCCAAGGACACTACCGCTTCCTCTGCTTCACTCAGCACAGATCAGCTGACGTATTTTGTCTTTAGATGCCGGGACAGAAATAAAACAGGGCAAGTGGATGCCGAGCTTGCTGACCGCCACCAGTCCTCCCAGTAACCGACCCAGGACTGAGCCTGGCAAGCCGGAGTGGGTAGGATCGGGAGCACCAGACCCATCAGACAGTCTGTGACGTGTGGCCCAAAGCTAACGCAGACTTGTGGAGTCTGATGATACGAGCCAGCGCCGCTCTCTTAACGTTCCTGGATGATCTCCCCTTGTTGTGGCGTTTTTGAGATTAGAAGGTCTCCTCCTGAGGAGTGGACACGGTGGTGCTGTCCATTCCCAGGATCCCGTGGACTTGGCCAGAGTGCTCAGTGTCTGCCCAGCTTACTTCAGTGTGTAGGCCCTGATGGCTGTGGGGGTTGGCTCCGTGGCTGGAATGCAGGAGGTGGTCTGTGATTCCTTCCACATTCTGGAGAGAGATCACAGCATGAGAAGCACTGAAACTGAACGTCATACGTGGAGAAGGGCCTCCTCACGTCCCTGGTAGGGATGAGACATGCCACGAGTTTCAGAATAGATAAGAAAGTCTCCAAGTGAAGTAGCGTGGCTCAGAGAAACCCACAGAGGTGGCGGCCTAGCGGGGACACAGGTGATGAGGAGAGTGGCTGGGATGGCATGGAGGAGGATGCCGTGAGGTAGGGTCTGCCTTCCAGGGGCCAGCAAGGCCTCTCTGAAGAAGGGAGAGACCCACCATGCCAGCCAGGGCCTAGACAGGAGGCACAGGGTCGGGTCCTCAAGGCACAGAAAGGTGCATGGAAGGCCCTGAGGTGTGCGGGGGGCCGCTGAGCAGCAGGGAGGTGCGTCCCCCACAGACAGGAGCCTGAGGGCTGCCAGGGCTACAGTCCCCCCTAGCTGGGGGCAAGGACAATGGCTCTCACGCTTTCTTTTTTTTAGTTTGGACTTTACTACTTGTAAGTGTCTAGTTGACACGTAGGTGTGGCGCGTTGTACGGGGTACACTGAGATGACTTGACACACGTATACGCCGCGGAATGATCAAGTCTGGGTTGTCAGCATTTTGTGTCCTTCAACGGGTCATTTCTTCATGTTGGGAAACTCTAACCTCCTCACTTCCATTTCTGTATAAAGGACATCATAGGTTTCTGTAAGAGGGCCACCCAGGGGCTGTGGAACGCCAGGACTTCCTGCTGTCTCAGGCCACCTGACCTCCCTCTGCCCCTCGCCCCTCCTGGACCAGCCTCAGCCTCTAGGGACCACTGCTGTGCTTCCACGCTGTCAACCCCCCCTGTCTGCTATATCTGAGTGAGAACCTGTGGCCTCTATCCTTCTGTGTCCTTCCTCTAGTGCCACCATGTTGCCACACACTCTAGGATATCATTTCTTTAATGGATTTCAGCCTTGGCTCCGGGTGTAATGGGGCATGGTCAATGGTCTGTACGCAGGAGAATGGGGGTCTGACTTGCCTGTTGAAATGATTCCTTGGAGGCCGGAGTGACGGGGGAGGTGGGGCAGGGGCTGGGAGCAGCAGACTGGGGGCCAGGACTGAGGAAAGGGCGTACTTTCAAAATCCATTTTGGAGGAAAATCCAGTAAGATTTTGGGTGGATCTGATGTGGAATGTGGCAGGGAGGGCTTGGGAGGGACTGAGCCGTGGCCTCGGGTGTCGCCCTGGTGTGCTGTGCACCGACTGAACTGTGAGGTGGGGCTGGAGCAGTGTGCGTGGCCTGTTGGATTCCTGTGTGTGAGTTGGCAGGGAGTGCTCCAAAGGGGGCTGTCAGGTGAGCCAAGTCCAGACACACTCTTAAATATGAAGAAGGCCTACAACAAATTTTAACTGTGACTGTGAAAAATTAATGCAATTTCCAGGTAATTTGATGCTATTACAAGTTAACTGAAATTCTACGGTTAACTTACATTCTCTCAGTTCTCGCTTAAGTGACCTGGGGTGCAGGTTGCACTTGTGTAGCTTTAGAGGCAAGGTAAAATCGTGTGTGCTGTCCATCTAAAACATTCCTCTAGTCTGTTTCTATGACATCAAACATGTTCTTTGGCACAAGGGCACTTGATGAATATTTGCTGACTAGGGGGAGGTATTCTGATAGAATCCAAAGCACAAGGAAGACCAAAATGGATGTGGCTCAGCTCCATGGCCAGCTCTGGGTAACTGTGTGTTATGCAGAACTGGTCAGAGCAAGTGGGGAAATGTACTTCCCTAAAACTGCAGAGTTTTGATGTATCCAGTCCTTAATCCCATGCAGTAATTGAGATTTCCAGGTAAAGCTCAAGGACTGTGTCAACCACTATGCCTCTGACAGTCACCAGAAGGCACATGGTGCTAGAAGCCTGGGTCCACCGGGTGATGTGGCCCTGTACAGAATGCCTACATTTCTGACTATCATTTCTTCTGGAGCAGAGTATGAATGACAACTTCTAGAACTTGCAGTGTGTCTCGCCACCACGCATAGACATGGACACAAGCATCTAGATTTAGTCTGAAGTCTGAGATGGGCCAAATGGGAAACATTTTGCACACTGAGTCCCACAAATGGGAAATCTCATACCATGAAGCTGTTTCATGCGCAAAATTATTTTTAAAATTGTATAAAATTACCATCATGCTGTGTGTGCAAGGTAGATATAAAACATCAATGAATTTGGGATTAGACTTGTGTCTGTAACCATGATACCTCATTACCTACATGCAAATATTCAAAAATCACAAGTGTCCAAGCCCTTTGGATAAGGGACTCTCAGCTTGTGTGGGTACACATAACTGCTGGTGTCCTGAGCTGTGCTCATCTGATTCTGGGGACATGCAGCTTGTTACGCAGGAGCAACCCAATTAGTACTTCTTTCTGTCCTGTAGGATCATTCTCAGATACAGATTTTCAAGAATTTTTCAAAAATGTCCACTCTAGTAAAAACTGTCTTGAGTATATTTAATGATTATATTTAAGTCTACTCTACTCTTAAATAATAAAACTCAAACTCTCAAATGTAAAAGCCATTTAGCCAGCCATAAACTGAAATTCCAGCATTGAACTGCAGCTCTAAATGATACATCAAGATCACTACGAGTCCTGCAGTTACAGAGAATGGCTATTTTCAGTTAACGTTAATGATTTTTACATCTATTTGTACAGTATAATTGTGAAAGAAGACCCCGAATGGAACTGAAACCCCACCGCACTCCCATTTGTCCATCAACCCATTACCTAAGAAAGTTTTTTAAATTAAATTTTCTCCAGTTTAAAAAAAAAAGAAAGAAAAGAAAATCCTACAAATAAAACATGAAGTTGAGGATCATTCCAGATGACTGTTAGGTATGGCTCTCATGCAAAGTCTGAATCATCTCAAAAATTAAATTTTAAATGATTCTATTTCCTGTTTCATTGTCAATTTGATTTTTTTTTTCCTTTAACCTCTTGTACCTTGCTCCCGAAGCTCCCAGGGTGCACTGCTGGCTCTGACCAGGCAGTCCCTGCAGTACTGGGGGCTGATTGATGCTCTTCTTGATGGACACATTGATTCGGCAGAGCCCAGTCATATCTAGACTGGAGCTCAGAGCCCAGAGCTTGTGGTTCACCATTGAGTCCTCTGTTCCTTCATTCTCTCCTCTCTTTCCCTTCTCCAAGTTTTACCTGTACTTGGAGGTCTGTTCACATCCCATTGCCACCTGCTTTTGTTTGCTCAAATCACTCTCGTCGTCTAAGCATAGTTGAGCTTATACTCATTCTCCACAGGGTATCAGTTGACTGCTCGGCAACATTTCTTGTTTTGGTTTAGAAGACATTCTTGGGCAGAGCTGTGTCTAAAGGGATTGTGGGACCTCCATTTGGCACTCCCACCAGAGCCCCAAGGTGATGGGTCTGCCCACTTTTGAACTGGAACCTACAAAACTGTGAGCACAAATAAACCTTTTCTTTTTATAAGTTAATTTTTCTCAGGCATTTTGTTAAATAGCAGAAAGCTGACAAATACATGGAAAAATTGGTAAATGCCTACAAATTTAGACAGAAAAATGTTCTGGTGTTCTATTGTACAGTAGTGTGACTATAGTTTACAATATTCTATTGAATATATCAAAATAGTTAAAAGAGAGCTATTTGTGGTAAATATTCTTATCATAAAGAAATGATAAATGAAGCTAAATTTATTTCTTCATTACACAATGTATAACAAGTATGGAACTATTACCTTGTGCTCCATAAATATGTACAATTAAAACCAAAAATTTTAAAAAATTAGCCAGGCATGGTGGTGCATACCTGTAATCCCAGCAGCTCAGGAAGCTGAGGCAGGAGGATCGCTAGTACAAAGCCAGCCTCCAGTAATTAGCGAGGCCCTGAGCAACTCATTGAGACCCTGTCTCTAAATAAAATATAAGAACTCGGAGTGTAGCTCAGTGATTAAGCATCCCTGGGTTCAATCGCTGGTACTCTCCAAATACATACATACATACATACATACATACATACATACAATTTTTAAAAGAATTAAAAGAAATGCTAGTACCAGGACCCTCCTGTGGAGAGTTAGAAGGGTGGAGTGTGCCAGGGCTGGGTGCTCTCCCTGGTTTTCAGCAGTGGTCCCCAGGGTCTAGGATGATCCCTGGTGTCTTACGGTTCGTGTGCACACACTGGACAGAAGGTGCCCTGGAGACCTGGATGGCAAGCGGGAGGGCTCACATTTATGCACAGTAGTGTGCTGTGAGGGGGACCAGGGAGGGGCCTTCCAGAGCCCCATCGGGCTCCATTCTGGTGGAGCCTGAGAGCCGCCAGGCTGAGCCTCAGGGCCTGCTGGGAGCTCAGCCTGCAGTGCCAACACACACTGACGGATGTCACGAGGAGAAGCGGGCACAGGAGCACGGTGAGCGTGGGAAGGGGAGGCCACTCAGGTCACTGGGCACCAGGCTGCACCGCACTTTCCCACAAAGGACTGGAAAGTGTTTTTTCCAGAGTGGAGGGGACGAGGAGGCAGGAAGAGAGAGTGTCACATACAGCATCCCCGAGAAGCCAGCTGGGAGCTCTTCCCAGAGGACTGCCCCTGTCCTCTGTGCCTGCGCCTGACACTGTAGAGGAGGGACGTGGCCCTGTGCTGGTCAGACGGCCTGGTCAGGTGACTGGCGTCAGAGGAGGACTGGCCCTGTCCTCTATGCCTGTGCCTAACACTGTAGAGGAGGGACGTGGCCCTGTGCTGGTGAGAGGGTGAGTCCCAGGGGCAGGGGCAGAGGTGTAAGACAGGAGGCAGAGTCATGGGGTCAGCTTCCTTGGGAAGAGAGTCTCCAGCTTTCTGAGAGCTGCCTGCCAGGCCTCACGTTCCAGACAGGGTGGTATGATGAGGCTGGAGAAGTGCTTTGAAGAGACAAGAGCTCTCTTTGGGAAACGCCAGGTGTCCCTTTGCCTCCCCCTCAGGCTGACTTCTATTTAGTGGTCAGCCAGCGGCTGGAGACTTGCGATTTTAATATTCTCAAAACTCTGCTCTGCGGTTCCCAGGCAGTTTAGGCAACGGTTCCTCACCACGTTCTTGTCCACAATCCAAAGAGTTCGAGAGGTTTTATTTTTCTAGAAAGATATAGGAATTCATCAGTTCTGGGTGGGGACAGGAAAATGACCATTCTGCACATGTGCAAATCAGAAGGGACTAATTTTGCATTTTGACTTGAACTAGTGATGGGAAATAATTGTACCCCAAGTGCCAGTTTTCCTTAAGCCAAGCAGAACGTTGCTTCAGAAGTCATCTGGTGAAGACTGAGGAGCGGCAAAAGCATCGGAACCTCAGAGCTGCGATAGTGACTCTGGGATGTTAATGGAGCCCATCAGGCAGAGGAGGCCAAGGTCAAGTGCTACAAACGGCAGGACTGCATAAAGCGTAACTAAAAGCCACAACCACATCTTTTTAAAAAGTGGTTTGCCTTTTCCTGCAGAGGAAACAGTTGTGTTTTGTTTTGCTTTGTTCTCTTTAAACCGTTCTCTCTAAATCCCAATCTTTCAAAATTAGGGAATTGATGTTTCTAATGTGTTTCACAAAAGGCATTTTTTTTAAAGGAAATACTTACTGGGTCAAATGAAAAGGAGATAAAACCAGCTCCAGAGAGATTTGTTCTTTTATAGCAGAAGTGCTCTGTGTAAATGCGAGGCCCAGAGTCAGGGTCAGGAGGTCCAGTCCTGGGATGCCTCCTGGCTGCGTGGAATTACTCCCTGGAAGCTCTAGTAGACAAGGCAGCAAGGAAGGAAATAGTTCCATTGCAGATCGTAGCGAGTGCCGTGAAGAAAACACACACAGTGAGGTCAGTGTGAGAGTCATCTGTGCCGTGTAACAAACAGTCCCAGCCGCTCAGAGCCTTTCAGAGGTTGGCATTCACAGCTCGCTCACGTGTCCAGGACCGTGGAGTAGCACTCAACCCTGCAGGAGCCACGGCAGGGCATCCACGTAAAACCCACAACAGGGGGTGCCCAGAGTGGGACAATCTGACAGGCCCTGAGAAACCACAACAGGCTTCCTGGGGAGTGAGCCCAGAAGGCCTCTCTGAGGAGGAGTCCTTCAGACTGAAACACAGAAGAGGAAGGACAGTCAGCCATGCTGAGAACTGGGGAGCAGGTCTACCATACAGGAAGTACAGAAGCCCTCAGGAAGTGGGAAAGGGTCACCTGTCCCAACCATCTGAAGGGACACTGGGGAGCAGGATGAGATGGTAGGCGAGTTGGAAAGGGAGGAGAGGCGTGAGGTCAGGCTGGAAGTGCTGGCTTTGGAGAACTTGGAAGGGAATTTTAATTTCATTTTTGGTTCTCGGAGGAGCCCTGACGGGTTTACACAGGGGGTTACGTGAGGACATTCATGTCTTTAGAAGCCCTCTCTGGCGTTGGTGAGCAGAGTTCCTGGTAAGGAAGGACAGCTGGGACATGGAGACTGTATGAGGGCTGCTGTCTCCCATGGTCCGGTGCCATGCTGGAGACTGGCATCTGTTGTCACAGGAAGTCCCAGTGGAGATGGAGAGGGAGGGATGCAGTGTGCACCGAGGACATGGACCCCCAGACTTCGCTGATAGATTGGAGGTGGGCTATGGAGGACACAGGAAAAATGAAGGACCTCTCCAGATTGTCAAATGGGCTACAGTGACATTTATTGAAATGAAGAAAATAAATGAGCTAGTGTTTGGAGATTGAATTGAAAGATTTATGTTAGACACATGATGTTTGGGATCCCTTCTGTGGGTTGAACTGTGTCCCTCAGAAAGATACACTGAAGTCCTAAATCCCGGTACATTAGAATGTGCCCTTATTTGACAGGATCTTTGCAGATGTGATGAGGTTAGGGTAAAGTCATTCAGCAGGAGGTGGGCCCTTAGTCCAATCAGACCGAGTCTTTAAACCAGGACAGAACAGCTATGCACACGCCTGTGTGGACCATGACCGCTGAGGCAAAGAGGGAGCCACCCTCTGTAAGCTGAGGGCCACTGAGGGTCCCAGCCACCCCTGAGCCAGGAGAGCAGGAAGCAGAGCAAAGCCCTCAGGGAACAGCCTGCAGAGGCCGGCAGTGCTGACCCAGAGCCTCGGGAGCAGCGGCTACAAGTTCCTGTTGTCTTGACACACAAAGCTTATAGGCCGTTAGGACCCAGCCATGGGAAGCCAAGGCCATGCCTGAGCAGGTGTGATGATACCTGAGCTCAGAGGAGGGGACCTCAGCCTGAGGATGGAAAGACCGCCAGGCAAGGCCCTGAGGAGGAGCGTGCCCATCTGTAGCACAGTGCTCTCATCCCAGCTCCACAGCCATTCTGCAGTACAGCTGGACAGACTTGGACAGGACAATGAGTGGAGTGTGGTAGCAAGCTCTCCACCCTGGGTGACAGATGGACAGCCCTCATATGATGCTGTTATGAGTGATAGCACACATATCCGTGGGAAAGCGTTCAGCCTTCCGTAATGATTGTGCTTATTACTTGTAATAAAATATATCATGGGGAGGATCATTTTCGTTTCTTCAGAGTGTTAAAAATATCAGATTTTGAAAATTGGAGGGGACATTAGAGGTCATTTCTTGAGCTCTCTAAGCTTCAGTTTCTCACAGTTATCTCTACCAGGAGATCATTCAGATTCCACTTAAACACTTCCAGGAGCCCAAGAACACACTGCAACCCATTCAATTTTGGCATTTAGAAGTTTTGACTGAGGGGACAAAACCACATCTTTTGGTGATTCAGTAACTTGTCCAGTTATGTCCTTTAAAAATAATCTCCAGGTTGAGTCTCCCTCCCTGGAGATGACTGAAGGCCACTGGCCACCCCCATGGGATGGACTCCCTTCCTGGTACACTGGGTACTTCCATCCCAGACACCTCCTGGCCTACCTTGAGCTTTCTTTTTCCTTGTCGGTGGTGTACTCTGGCTTTGATCACTGAGACGAAACGCAGTGACACTCGAGTGGAAGAGGACAGGTCTCTCTGGGCTCACAGCTTTGGAGGTGCCAGTCCTCGCCCCTCTACAGGTGTGGGTCTGCTCTGTGCTTTGGGCCTGTGGGAGGCAGCTCATCATGGTGGGAGCAGGTGTGGAGGAAACTGCTCACTGACAGCCCCCAGGAAGCCAGAGAGAGGAAGGGGCTGGGACCCCACAATCCCCTGGGGGCCACACCCTGATGAGCTAAGAGCTCCTACTGCACCCCACCCCATAGGGCTCCACTCCCTCCTCATAGCCAGAAACTGGGGACCAAGCCTTCCGCGTGGGCCGGTAGGGGACATTTGTCCAACATGGCACGTGTCTCTCCCACTCCATGTTCCAACACCAGCAGGAAAAAGCGTCCACACCAGAAAGCAGCAATTAGGCCGCAGGGAGGACAGAAAAGGGGTCAGCTGCTTCCTGTGACAGCACTGGGAAGCGTTGGGCGGGGACATGCAGCCCGCCTGCATGTGGACAGGAGCCACCGGAGGTGCTCCAGGGAAGCGGCCCGTCCTCTGGTCCTCTGGTCCTCTGATGCTGCTCTCACCCTGAGCATGACTCCCCAGCACCTGTGTCTGCTCTTGCACACCCTGGCTTTGCTTTCCCTGATCTCGCTTCCCAGTCACAGCCTTGGGTCTGTTTTCCCTTCAGCTTGACTCGCCCCTTGCCCAGGTGAGAAGCCAGTTGCACATGCCCATTGGCTCCTTCATTCCGTGGGCTCCTGTGTGTCAAGAGCTGGCCCCACGCCCTCCCGGCCCCACACGGTCCTGGGTTTCCCCACACTTCCCTTTCTCTGGGTGACCGGATAGTCTGCTCTGGCCTAGTTTGCTTCCTGATCTTCTCATTACCCTCCAGTCTGCCTGGGTCTCGCCCTCCAGTCGGCCTGGGCACAGGGTCTCTCCTGCATCCTCACAGCGGCTTTGCTGCTTCAACCCGTCTGTGCCTGGCTTCACCCTTGCCTCCTCCTCCTCCCCGTTCTGCCTGTCTCCTGCGGCTGCCTGCGCACACCACCCTTCGGGCTCTCCACTTGAGCCACTCTCTGCCTCTGTTTCTTTCCGTGGGGGATTACAACTTCCAGAAGAGCAAGCAAGGGCGCATCTGCCCACCACTCGCACTACTGATGGCATTTGCATGAACAAAGGTTAATAAAAAGAAGATTGAGTTGTTGCTGGGTCCACAAGAATGATGAGGAAAGAGGAAAATGTCTGGGAGGATGATAGGAGAGGGGAAGCTGTCCCCATGAAGAGGACAGATGAGGCTGGACACTGAGGAATTTTCAGGAAGCAGGTTGATCTAAGCCGTGGCAGTCTAGAGGGGCTAATGCCTAAAAATCTCTGGACCCCAAGGCTGGAAATTCCTTTAGATTTGTACTTATTGGGGTGGTGGGTTACACACAAGTGGGTGGAAACTTAACAGTTACTCTTCGTCCCATATTCTTAGGCTAGACAGAGGTTAGAAGTGTTTACCAAGTAAACAGGGGTAGTATCTTTTGTACAGCAACAAGCTTGAGATAGACTCTGTCACACCTTTTGTATGAAAACCTAGTCTTTACAAGAAGAGGAAGCTTGCAGAAATCCTGCTGATATTCTTTGTAAAAATCTTTCTGACAAGAAGAGCAGCTTATATGTTACAAATATGGTGGGGGTTTCTGGAAAAACTTGACTGTGGCCAGGGTTTGGGGGATGGAGGTACCCAGTTAACTACAACCAGAATTGCCCCATGCTATTTCTCACTAAGGTACACTTGACTTCTGACTACAGAGATTGTGATTGAAACAAAGAAGCATTACAAAAATAGCTAGACAGTTTCCATTTTCAACATTTAAAATCTGAAGTCAAACATGTACACATGGGATCAATTCTGATTGAAGCTGTCAGCCTTAAGTTTTGTGTGTCTGCGTTTTGTTTTTTCCACAAGAAATTTGAGTCTCCCATAGAATGCTACACAAATAAACAGAACTTGACTATAAATACCAGGGCTATGAGAATCTGTCCCATTCTGTGCTGAGGGACATAAGAATTGTGTCGCCACACCCCGCCCCCCCCTCCCCCCCCCCGCCCCTGGCGCAAACCACCCAAGGAACATGATGGGGCAGCCCCTCCTTTGACTTGGCCTCATCCACCCTTCTCCCAAAACAGAGTTATTCACATGTTATATGATTTTCAGGTAGAATCTTTTATTCTTCATTTTCCTAATCCCCCAAACTAGTGAAATGCTATTTTATAGGGCAAAGGGGATTATGCTAATGTGATTATGCTAAAAAATCAAAACTAAATTACCTCCTTCGTTGCCAGAGCATATTCTCTGGCTTTCTCGTGAAACTGGGAAGGTCTGGTGATGCTCAGAGGAGGAGGACACAGGCAGGGCCAGTCCAGACACCTACTCAGCCTGTGATCTCTGGAGTGGGGCCCTGGTCTCTGTCCCTCAGCCCGACCCTGTGGCAAGCAATGGTGCTCAGAACCTCAGTGCTCAGTGGGCTGCATCCATTGGATCTCAGTGACCCAATGAGCCGTAGCTCCATCTTTTCCTTCCTCTTGTTGTCTTGAGCCTGCTTGCAGTGTCCCTCAAGTCACATGAGCTGACTTGTATTGTTTCTATGAAGGATCTGGGAACCTTGCTTTTGAATGATCTCTGTTGAAGGAGGAGTGACACATTTGAGAATTGGAACGGCCTCTCTCCAGCACCACCCCAGCTCACTCTGACGTGTCTGCCTCGAGTTTGAGTTTCCCAGAGCACCACTTAGAAGGGTCAGTCGGCTTCTGATAAGGTCCCACATCAGACCCCAGGTAGACTGTCAGCTTCCTTATAAATCAGAGGTCGCATATCCTTTGCCTCTGGTTCTTCCATGTAGGACTACAGCTTCTCAGAAGAGCAAGTAAGGATTGTGTCCTTCCCTCCCACTGGCAGTACTGATGGCATTTGCTAACCCCTGGGGGGTACCACTGAAGGATTGGTGGGGGCTCTGTTCTACTCACAACCTCCCAAATTATTTAAAAATGCATATTTTTCTGATATGTCAGTGACCTTGAATTAGTGACTCAACATCACAGAATGATAAGATCAAGATCAAGATCGGGAGCTGGTAAATCCTTATTGTGTGCATTTCCTGTTCTACTAGAACAAACCATCACAGAGTTAGTGGCTTAGGATGATGCTCCGTCAGTCGGGGTGTGAGCTGGAGTCCCTCCAGCTCTTCCTCACTGCAGCCTGGTGGAACCCACTGGCACATCATTTGCAGCTTGAGGAGGCTCTTGCTCTGCTGGGCTCCTGCACCTCCCACCTTCAAGGCCAGTGGCAAATAGTCTCCTTCATCTCAATGCCATTTCTCTCCTCCTCCCCTCTTTCTCTCCTAAGTACCCTGAGATTTCAGCAGCCCACCCGCATAATCCAGACCATGTCCCCATCTCCCATCTTCATCATCCTTCCTTCCATGTAAGGTAACATACTCAGAGGTTCTGGGAGTTACACAAATGAAGAGGAAAAGGTTTAATCTGAAAATTTTAGAATAAATGAATAGCTTAATGTCTTAAAAGCATGCCTTGATAGTCATTGCCAATGAAAATCACATATTCCAGGGGTTTGTGCCTGCCTTTTTTCAGGATTAAAGATGTTTCATTCACATATTCTTATATAATAAATGTGTTAAAAATCAACTTAGGTCTCAAGTTTTTTGTGCTTAAGTTGCCCACACAGGTTTTCCCTCTATTCCACTATTAATTAGCAGTTGTTAGAATCTTGAGAACCATCCTGGGCTTCTCACAGTCTTTGTGGCGACTAGACAGGGGTCAGCGAGGACAGAACTGCTGCAGGAGCCCCGTGGGCTTGGCACCCACAGACTGTTCCTGTTTCTTATTTTAAATCCTTTCCTCTAGTTCATGAAAGTGTGCACTGAGGGGAAGACACCCTGCACAGTAGACACAGTGCATCAGTGCTTTGGCCGATGCCCGGATATCATAAAGGAGCTCTTCGGGAGCTCACAGAGGATGCTGATAACAAGTTCCGGAAGCCCGCAGGAACAATCACACAGGTTCCTGTGCCCTTGAGAGTATTTTACCTTCAAGGACAGGGCACAGCTTGCCAGCTCAATTGTTTCTCTTTGCAAAGAGAAGAACAATAAAGAGCGTTGGTAATGGATCATGTTTTCCTTTTTTGGTAAAACCCCAATATAGCAAGGATTGTGGAAAATATCAACTTTCCTTGGGAGCTAGAAGTGCAGGGCAGCTACAGGCTCATTCTGCTGCACTGTTCCCCTAAGGCTTGGAGCTGCCTCTCCAGACTGCGAGACTCATCAAGGTGCAGTGTCCGAGTGCTAGGAAATGAATGTCTGAGTGATTGCTGCAAAGTATGGTATCTGATTTAAAATAGGAATTGAATCCTATGATGTAGGAGAATGTGAAAGTAAAATGCAGTAACAAGGATTTTATTAGCTATGGAAAGGAAACAGGTTGGTGCATCTAAGTTCAAATATGCTATGAAAGGAAAAGAATTGGCCTGCAGTTAGTTCTTCCTGATGATGTGAGACAAAGCAGCCAGACTCTGCTGCCATGGATTTTAGTTACAAGGACAGACTGATTTGGTACTGATATTTATAACCTTATTTCCATTGCATTTGACTTCTCTGAAACATAATGAAATCAGAAACTTTTCTTAAAATTAGGGAAAGTGGGAAATAAAGATTCAGTGGAAACAAATCCTGGTCTAACAGGTGAATGAAGAAATAAAAGATTTAACCTGAAAATTGGAAGATCAAAAAGAAACAGAAGTGACTTGAAAGGCCCCAGCTCTCACACCACTGCAATACAGGAGGCTCCCCTTGCTATGCCTAAAGGACCAAGCATGACAACCCTGGGCCCTGCCCCGTCTGTGTCCTCACACTGCATAGCTGGGTGCCTTGTACATTGTAAATCTGCAGTGAACAGATGTTGAAGGAGCATACACTTTGGTGCATTAAAAAATGATCCTAACATTTCAGCCATTTGTTGGTTCACTAGGAAGGTGATAATACATTAGGAGAATTCTTTTAATAAACATTTTGAGTTTCCTCTTAAGGCCAAGCGCTTCTCTGAGATACACAGAACAGATGTGGGCCCCATCCTCAAGACAGTTACCTCAAAGGGCAGAATAGGTCAGTGCCCTGCACTTCCCAGACTATTCTGCATGCATGAGGTCATCTTGCAGGGATCCTGTGGAATAGGCAGGCAGTGTTTCGAATGGCTTGACTTTACAGCTTTGGAAACCAAAGCATAGTGTGATTCTGCTCTACAGTCCTCTTGCCCTCTGGTTTATGTGTGACTCAAGGACAGGGACTAGGCATGGCATCCAGAGAGTGCCAGTACCCAGTAGGCATGCAGTCCATAGGTACTGAAGCTATTCTAGAACTTTTGAACGTGCCTTTGATTAGGAGTCTGTTGATAAAGAATAGCCTGGAACTCAGAAGTTCCTTCAAACTCCTTTCACACAGTGTTTTTATCTGTGTTCATTTGCTTGGGTGCTGGCACTAAAGACCATGAGCTGGGTGGCTTAAACAATAGGCATTTCTGTTCTCACACTTTTGGAGGCTGAGTGTCTGAGGTCCAGGTGTCTGCAGGGTTGGTTTCTCCTGGGACCTCTCCTTGCCTTGTACATGGCCATCTTCTCCCTGGGTCTTCACGTGGCCTGCCCTCTGGTCAGATCCTTCCTAATCGCTTCTTCCTTTAAGGACTCCAGTGACACATACACACAGGACCTCTAGTTAGATTAATTACCTCTTCAAAGTCTCAGTCTCCAAATGGAGTCATGTTTTGAAGTCCTGGGCATTAGGACTTCAGCATATGAACATTTCAGGGGACACAATTCATCCTGTAACATACTTATGTTTAGGATGCCCTATATATTTTATTATTCTGTTTAAAGAGTAAAATAAAGATGTATTTGACTCTTCGATGAGAGGAAAGACATTGCTGCTCTTATACAGATGTGGGGCCCCTCCACCACAGTGGTCCTCAGCCCTGGCTCACCACGTAGCTGCCCAGAGAGCTTGTACAACACACTCGTGCCCCAGCCCACCCAGAGCAATGAAATCAGAGCTTCTGGGGCCGACGTCAGGACATCTTGCATTTAAAAAACCACGAGCAGCTGTAATTAACAAGGTTGCCAATGCCCTGAGCTCTTCATAGCCTCAGCAATCAGCCAAAAATTGTTTCATAGGAACCCTTGAGTTACACTGCCCAGTTAAACAACAGCTACATGTCAAGAACCATGATTTCTACTGTGAAACATTCTGCAGTTATATGTAGTGAGAGAGTGAATCCCAGAGACTCTGGAGGACTTGGACAAAACCACCTTAGTGATTAAGTAGCAGAATTCATTCTTTAACATGGTACAAGGAATAATATAAGAACTTAGCAAAGCCTCATTGTATGAAAAGGTTATGTGCCCAGTTCCCTACTGAATTAATCAGTTGGAAGATTATTACAGATGCCAGAAAGACTCTAAAATATTTAGTAATTCTTACTGCCATAGAACAATACACATTGTCACGGAGCCAGTAAAACACCTATCTTACCAAGTAGCTGTCCCTCATGCTGAACTGTGAGTCCCTCCAATGTGGGGACCGTGGGTTGTGACCTTTGTCACCATAGTGCCCAACGTAATTCTGGCATACAGGATGCAGTCAGCAGGTGGTACAATGGATGAGGAAGTTATTGAGAGATGTGCAAGAATGGAATCCCAAGCCATTTAGAATCTAGATGATCAAGGCTAGAGGTCCAGAGGCATCTGTTACCCAGGGCCAAAAGCCAAATGTGTTGCAGAGGCCAGTTCATTAAAGAGTGGGACCTGGTGAAGAGCCAAAGATGATGTACCTGGCTTGCTTGTCAGGACTTGGGAAAGTGTCACTGGGCCATGAAATGTGCAGATGGCCAGGAAGTGAGGCTGCCCCCAGCTGAGTCATAGCTGTTAAGTTGAAGCAAGCAAGCAAAGGGCACGTGTTTGGGGTTTGCTTCGCTCTTTCCTGGTTGGGCAGAAATTGGGGCTGTGGTGAGTTTGGTCTCTTCAGCACAGAGGAGAGCACCTTGGGTGAGTGGCAGAAGGTCACTGTTATTGCTGGAATGCAGATTGCAGACTCTGAAGGCAAAAATCTTGCCAGCATGGCTAACAAACAGTTTCCTTTTTTAAGGAGACTTTTCAAATTCAAGGAGTTACTGCCCACCAAGTGATCAGTGAGAAAACTTGGCAAAAGGAGCTCCAGGTTTTTGTGTATCCATAGATTTACATACACAGGTCCAGCGTCCCTACTCTGATGTGATGTTCACAAAGTTATGGATTCGGGTGGATTTTCAGATGAGGTTTGCTCAACTATCAAGTTCGTGCAAATATACCCAAATCTGAAAACTCTGAAATGTAAAATACTTCTGGTCCTGAGCACATCTAGACAAAGAGTCTCATCCTGTATGGCCTGTTTCTTCTGAGTGGATGTGGCAGGTAACTGGGGATTGAGCCCAGGGGTGCTTAACCATGGAGCTCTATCTGCAGCCCTTTTTGTTTTATATTTGAGACCAAATTTCCCAGGCTGGCTTCTAACTTGCCATCCTCTTGCTTCCGCCTCCAGAGTCACTGGGACTTCAGGGATGTGCCACTGGGCCTAACTGTATTTCCTCTTTGTCAAACACACAGAGCACCTGTCAGTGAGGAAGCAACATGCCCACCCCAGGCAGCAGGAAGCCAGTGGGACTTAAGAAGGGCTGGGGGTTCTGCATTCATTTGTGTATCCACTCTTGTCCTCTCTGAGCTCCACATCCCTCCCTGTAGTTGGAGCTGCCCAACAGAGTGGTTTTCCCTTTTGAAGAACTTCTTCCTCATAGGGTGGCTCTGTTGGCCACATTGTATTCAGTTTTTCTTGGCTTGTTTACCTTCTTTGAAGGATAATTTGAAGGGATAGGGTTTTCGGTTGAGGTCTTTTGTGCTTCTGCCGTCAGCTCTCTGCCGTGCTGTTCCAGTATCTTCTAGCATTCATAGTTCTTGATGAGGTCAGTCGTGCTTCTTGACCCTGTTTCTACTTCAGATGCATTTCTTGAGCACCTTTGACATGCTTTTCTCTTCATCTTAGACTTTCTGAAGGTTAACTCTGATGCTCTCCAGAGTGCATTGTAATTCTTAAGTCTCTGTTAGGGGATTGGGAGTTGGTAAAAAGCAGCATGGTAGACATTCTAAGTCACATCTGTGCTCCATGTCTTGGTCCTCAGGGTGGCTTCCCAGGTGCACTCATGCAATTGCACACTGAACATCTGTGTGTTTTGCTCTACTTAGCCTATATTTTACCCCAGACATGTGTTTGAAAGCATTTATGTAACCCAAATATAACCTTATAGAAGTTACACGTATTGATTTTCCTCTCAAATGAGTGTTTTGGCTAAATTTGGGGAATTATCATTTTCAAGGACACTTATTAAATCTTCAAGGGTATATTTATCTTCTAAAGAGTAAAGGTTCTCATTAAAAAAAAAGAAAAATCATAGGAAATGTAATTAAAAGAAAGATATTTTAAGATTAGTTTTTAGATTATTACAGAAGGATTTTTATTCTAAGAATTCAAAAGTCAAGTAATAAATAAGACTGAAAGGGGTACACATTAATGTTAAAGTGCAAAGGAAGGGGGAAAGAAGGAAGGCAGGCAGACAAGGAAGAGAGAAAGAAGGGAGGGAAAAAAAGAAAGGAAGACATGAACTTGAAGGTGGTGGGATGGAGGGATTTGTGGATGTGGCTGCCCTTCCCACAGCAGCCTGGATGCAAGGCCAGAGGCATGTAGAATCAAAAAGGAGAGGTTGAATTATCTTCTTGCCAGTTTCTTAGATACTATTATAGCAATGGAGAAAAAAAACGACTCATTTCCTAAACTCTCGTGGAGGGAGAAGTCTAGATGATCGATGCCTTGAGTGCAGACTCCCTCTGCAGATGAGTCACCCCACTGTTGTTCCTGAGCACAGATGACAAACAGAAGGCCTAGCTAGCTAACAGCTGCCTGGCCTGGCTTCCCAGGCACGAAAGGAAAGCCCAGGGTTAGCGAGAATAAATATAGTGGTCATGAGGCAGTTAATCATAGGAACCTGGTACGTGTTCCCTGGGGGAAGAGCAGGAGAGCACAAGGAGTCCCAGCCCTGGAACCATGAAGCTGTCATCTCCTGATATCAAGCGTGCACCTGTTAACAAGTTTGATGAAGACGTGACAGCCACAGGCACCCAAGCAGTTACTACACACACCTGCCTCTGACAAGTCTCAGGCGTGTGGTGATGGCCCCAGAGATCCTTGACATAACCCTAGGGAGAAGCTCTGGACACTGAAGAAGGTGAAGCTAGAGGCAGGGAGTCCTCTGGGTAGTTCTTCATGCCTGAGCGTCAGAAGATGTTGAACAGAACCAAAGTTGGGGGAAGACAAACGAAAGGAGGAGGGAGCCAAGGATACACTGACAGTGATGCTGTGGGGTGACAGTGCACCCTCAACTGAGTCCAGGAAGTCTCAGCATCCAAACAGCCCTTTGGAGTTGTCTAAAGCTGAGGCAGGTGGGCTGAGCTCTGAAACGTACCACACTGCACCCTGGACTTTGGAGGTGAGCTGTCCCCAGGCAGGGGTGTGACTTAGGCAAGGCAAATTTCTACACTAAAGACAATCACGGGGTAGGGGAGGGGGTATAGCTCAGTGGCGAAGCGCTTGCCTCACACATGTGAGGCACTGGGTTTGATCCTCAGCACCACATAAAAATAAATAAGTAAGATATTGTGTCCATCTGCAACTAAAAAAAAAAAAAAAAAAAAAAAAAGACAATCAAGGGGGAGGAACACAGTTGTGAGCAATTATCAGTCAATCACCTGCAGAACCTGAGGAGTAGTGAGGTGGTTGTGGAGGGGGTTAGGGGTGGGTAGCAGCCTGGTGCACCACAGAACCACCACATCATCTTCTCAGAGACATAGGTTGTCCCTGGACCATGCATACACGTCCTAAAGGTGGGGACAGCTTCCAGCATGCAGTTGGAGGCTCAGCAGTACCCTGTGGCTCCTGGCACACTCTATTCATAGGCCAAGGGCTGTGGTTTCTTAGCAGCTGCTAGGGGGCCAGAAGTCCATACCTCCTGCTAGCCACACATCTGCAGGAATGGCTACTCCTGCAGGGCTCTGTGAAGCAGCCAGTCACCTGCAGCAGGGGGGAATGTGAACGCATTCTGCTGTATGTCTACTTTGGCCCCGATAAAGCTGCCACTGCTGTAGGACAGTAGTTTACTGTGTGTTGTGTCTGCACCTTTTCCACGTTGCAGAAGCAGGGATTTGTGTCTCTGTCATCTTTTCTCAGAGCTGCCTTTTCCACCTCCATTCATAGCTGCTACTATGTTGTACATAGTGTTCCCCAAAGATCCATGAACCATAATGAACCTTTTTTCTCTATTTTATAATTACCTCGGGTATTGTGTAATGACAGAAATCTAACAAACAGCTGTGATCCTGTAAAAAAAAATTAAGCACATATATTTATCCTTCAGGTAGTTTTCATTATGCCATGAAACTATATTTTTCTCTTGACATTTTTCAACCATTTAAATTAGCTGTCAGGTCAGACAAAAGCATCAGTGGACCCAGACATGGTGGCACACACGTCTAGTCCCAGCTACCTAGAAGGATAGTTTGAGAGGATCACAAGCTGGAGTCTAGCCTGGGCAATCTGGGGAGACTCTGTCTCAAAAAATGAGAAGGGCTGGGGTGTGGGTCAACTGTGAGCACCCTGCGCTCTATCCCAGCACCACAGCAGGGTGGGGAAGGACACAATCCAGGGTAAAGGCAGATTTGACCCTGAGGCTGCTGTTGCTGATCCCTTTCTAGTGGAAGAAGGAAGCTTGAAAGCAAAGTTTTATAGATACAAATAAGCAAAGAGGCCGTGCTTTCGAAATTCAAGAAAGTTCCCACCAGGCCTTCCGCTGGCCCCACTAGATCTGAGAGCCATTCTCTGTTTATGGCGACCCAACAAAGGCACCGGTGCCGACTCCTCCACACGGGGCTGTGCACAGGAGGGTCCACGGGCACACCCACAGGGCACTTCACAGCCAGTCACAGGGCTCACTCAGGCCCTCGCTGCCAGAAGAAAGTCAGGTCAAAAATCAAACTCAACTAGTACAGATGTGCTTGATTCTAGATACCATGAGGCAGCTGTTTTGTGGTAATGTTTTGTTAATGGGGAAAGAAAAAGACATTAAGGTACAACGCCAAGCCCTGTGCCAGCACATCTAAAATTTCCCCTAGCACCGAAAAACCAAGCTATACAAACAGGCCGACCTGGATAATCCTCTTTCATGCACCCTAGTAAAATGGCTTTCCTCACACTTCTCTCATGGTCCCTGGGGGCGGGCTGGTGGGGACCAGGCCAGTGTAGACATCCAGTGTGGAGGTGGAGGTGGAGCGTCCTGGCAGGATGGACCCATCCACCACTTCTGCCCTCAGGACGTGAGACAATGGCCACCTGCTCCCCCTCCATGGCCAGAGCTCTCTGTGAGCTCACGGGTGGGCAAGTGGAGAGAAACGTGGGGATGCCCCTATCAAGTGCCCCTGCCTTGGCCTTGCAGACCTGGCTCCCCCAAGGCAGCTGAGCAATGCATTGGGGTTCCAGGCTGTGAGGTGTGGGCCACCAGAGGCCAGAGAAGCGCTTTCATGTGAACGTGGAACCCTGAGTTAGGGCTTCCTGCCAACTCTATGAACAAGCCACAGGGCCGCGGGAAGAGGGTCAGCAGGCTCCCTCTCATCACTTTTATTTTATTTTTTTTAGCAAACAATGTTGTGATTTCTGCAACTCTGACCCTAAACAACTGATGGTTTCCATGTTTTTTCTACAACGGCCAAAGAAGGTTAGGGCAGGGCATGGAACCCTCTGCAGAAAACTTTGTTGCAGAAACTCCCTGGCTGGGGTCATCGCTTCATTACAGACACTTCCTGCCTGGTCCCCTGTTGATTCCCAGCCCTCTACCTGTGGGAGGAGCTGAGCAGTGGCCACATTGGCTCCCTGTGTGTCTGACTGTGGAGAGTGACCTGGGGGAGAGCTGGCAGCTGGAGCCCACCCCGCGCTCCTTCATTAACTCTGGATGGAAATCCTGAGACTTCAGACAGGAACAGAAAGAGAGGAACTGGTGGGTATTTACCAGGTACAGCCGGGAAGTTTCCAGACTGGAGACCCAGCCCTGCTCCTCCTCTGATGCTGGGATTTCACCAGCTGCTCAAACTAGCTGCCTCCACGTCGGTCCTCTAAGGATGGCCCAGCAACTCACTCCTCTCCGGGAGCAACCATGTGGGAATAAAAAGCCTTCTTCATTTTTGTGGATGATTTGGAATATGAGAAGTGTGGTTTAAGGTTCATATATTTATTTTCAGCCTAGCTGCTGTAGGGAGTTGGCTTAGACAGAGTGAAAGAGAGAGAATGCAAAATATTCCAACAAGACATGTGAAAAATCTGCTCTGTTGATGGAACTGTCAAAACCAGAACGGGGGAGCTCTTCTGAAGGAGCTCTGAAGTTAAGGGTCCATCTCGAGAACCTCAGTTATCCTAACACCCATGGTGCACACTGCCCACGTGTCCCCTGACATCTCTCACTGCAGCTGACACAATGCAGTTCGGTCAACAGAGGCCTGTTCAGGGTGTTCCAGATAACTGCTTTGTGCATTTCCTAAAGTGAGCAGCCCGAATGCTCCCTAAGCGTGGGCACCTGGCCTTACCTCTCAAGACATTTCTCGAACAATGCCTTGTACTAGGGAGACCCCACTAAATGTCCACTAAAGAAAACCACACAGATGACAACAGGTGGTCTCTGTGAGCTGCCCTCAATGCTGTCGGCAAGAACGCTTTACATCAGGCCAACAAGGAGTCCTCAGATTTCTTATTATTTATTAAGCCAGTTCACCAAATTTTGCACCAAGGGACCTACAAATGGTAAGGAATGAGAGAAATAATTGGGCTGGGGAGTCCATTCCCCACCTCAGCAGGCTTAGTCCCTGGAGTGTGGGTGTAGGGGGCCGGCGGGGCGGGGGGGGGGGTGCGGCGGAAGCATTTTTCTAGCAATTAGCTCCCAGTGGCTCTGCACAGGGCTCTTCTGAGATTCCCTTAAGAAAACAAGGACTTCGACTTGGAGAAGCGTTTCATTCCGCTACACTCCACTTTCTGGCACCCCAAATGGCATGGCCTTTGTCTTTCCCCCACTGTTGGTTCTGTCCAACATCAGCTGAGGGTCATGCATGAAGAATTATACAGAGGACCCCCTGCCTCCAGCTTCACGTTCTTCAGGGTCCAGAGCCTCACCCCAGAGGTATATAAAGGAGCATTGGGGTCATCACTACACCCCTGAGACTGTGGCTCATCACAGGCAGGTATATGTACTTTGAAATTAAAATACATCAGGCTGGGGATGTGGCTCAAGCGGTAGCTCGCTCGCCTGGCATGCGTGCGGCCCGGGTTCGATCCTCAGCACCACATACCAACAAAGATGTTGTGTCCGCCGAAAAATAAATATTAAAACTTCTCTCTCTCTCTCTCTCTCTCTCTCTCTCTCTCTCTCTCTCTCTCTCAAAAAAAGAAATTAAAATACATAGCACACAATATATACCCCCACACAATGTGTACTCCCCCCGCCCCCTTTCTCTCTCCCTCCTATGACTGCCATGAATGCAGTGGCTTTCCTCTGCCATGCCTTTCCCACAGGGTGTCCACCTCACCTCAGGCCAGGTACACAGGATAAGGGAAAAAAGAGCTGAGAATAAGAAATGTTTGGCAATTGAAAATGGACATAAGTGCAAGTGGCTTAATACATACACACCTCCAAGTGCTGACCCTCTCAGAGAACATCTAAAAATCAAGCAAAAACAGTCAGAATCAAAATTTTAAGAACTCTTCAGACTGTCCAACATTTGCAGCAATCAAGAGAATAATGAATCAAGAAACAAAGAATCAAAACATTTTAAAACAGCATGCAAATATTCGACATTGGTGTTTGTCTTTGCTTCATGCTCATTCACACAGAGGTCTTAAAGACAACACCCCTCATTCCCACTTTGGTTCCAGAGCAGAAAGGACTTGATTCACAAAGAATAGCATTTGTCTTTATTGCCGCATCTGGCGGCAGCCTGAAAGATTGATGCACATTTATTGACTTTGTGACATCTAACTCATAAATCAAATGAACAACTCACAACTGCTCAGAGCGAAAAAAAAAAAAATCACAACTGAGATAAGCAATGGCATCTTAAAATCCTAGGAGGGAAAACTGAAGAGAAGATTTCTTTGAGAAATCATGGCACTCAAAAGTGTCCTGGTCCACTGGAAAATTTAAAAAGTCACTTACTTTCCCAGAACTGGATCTGTACTCAGAACAGGCCTGATAGAACCCCCAAGCTTTCATTTTTCTTTTCTTGCTAGGCTTAGTGAAAGCAGGAAGTGAAGGCTAAGGCAGAGTTGTAAGTGGTCAGCTCTGTGCTCCTGCTCTCACTCAATCCCCCTCCTATCCAGTACTCAAAGTAATCTCTGTGAAAGCACTAACTGAAGAAAACCTAAAGGCATCGATTTTAACAACGTACCTGAAAGGCAGTGCACTGAGCCAAAGGTCATCCTTGAGACTGGACCCTATTGGAATTCGCCCTGTTGGGTTTGGGCTTGTTGCAAGCCATTTCTCCTTCCTCTCTCCACTTTGGAATGGGAAAGTCTACCTTGTGCTGTCCCATAATTGTATTTTGGGAGCAGATACTTTGTTTATCTTCACAGATTCGCAACTGAAGAAGAATTTGGCCATTTTGCCTTCAAAATGAATTGTATCTTGAGTTTCACTCACATTTGATTCAGATTGTATTTAGATAAGACATTGGACTTGGATTTGATGCTTGAATGGTCAAAACTTTTTGGCTTTGGGAAAGGTCTAAATTATTTTTCACTTAACAGGTACATGAATTTTGAGAATCTAGAGGGCACCGTTAGGTTATGGGCTGAATTATGTTCCCCATGTTAATCAGCTTCCTGTTGCTAAAACAAATACCCCAGATAGTCAACTCATAAAAAGGTAAGGTTCATTCATAATTTTGAAGGTTATAGCCCATGATCAGTTGGCCCTGTTCTTTGTGGCTTGTGACAAGGCAGCACATTATAGTTGGAGGCTTTGGCTGAATAAAACTGCTCACCTCATGTCCAGGAGGAAACTCAAGGGAGAAAAAGGGTCTTGGATCCCATTATCTGCCACAAGAGCGTGCATCTAATCACCTAAAGACAGCCTACCCTAGGCCCAACCTCTTTACGGTTCCACCAACTTCCAGCAGGGCAACAACCATGAGGATCAAGTTTTTAAAACACAGGACCTGGTGATACATTTAAGATTCAAACCACAGCATCCCCAAAATATATAGGTTGAAGCCCTTACGCCAGCATCTTAGAATGTGACTGTACTTGGAGATACTTCAAAGAGATAATTAAAATAAAAGAAGGGGGTTAGGATGGTTCCTAATGAAGGCTAACAGATCTCCTTGTCAGAGGACATTGGGACACACAGAGATGCTGGGGATGGGTGCAGAAGAGAGACTATGTGAAGAGGCAGCAAGAAGTGTCACCTGCAAGCCAAGAAGAGGTCCCTTTAAACCTGAACCCACTTGTGCCACTCTGACCTTAGACCCATAGCCTCCAGAAATGTGGGAAAATGAAGATCTGTTAGTTAAGGCCCCCAGCTTGTGATATTTTATTAAGGCAATGTTAGCAATCTAATATGGCTACTTTTTTCGTTTCTGTTCAGTGTTGTGTCAGAATTTCTGGCCAGGAAAATTAATCCAGAAAAAAATTAAAGACCATCAAACTAGGAAAAAAAAAAAAAAACATACCCCTGTTTGCAGATGGTGTGTACTTATATATAGAAAATTCCAAAAAAATTCACACAAATACTTCTAGAAATAATAAATTCAGCAAAGTCTCAGTAAAAGTCAACACACAAAATCAGTTGTGTTTCTGTACACTGACAATGAATAATCTATAGTAATCAAATAAAGAAATACCTGTGAATAAATTGGACCCAAGTGGTGAAGGACTTGTGCATTGAAAATGTTGAATGTAACTGAAGTTCTAAGTACATGGAAAGAAACCCTGTGCTTATGGATTGGAAGGTTTAGTATTGTTAAGATGTCACTTCCACTTGAGATAATCTACAGACACAGTATAACCACTGTTAAAATGCAAATAGACTTTTTGCATAAATTAAAAAAAACTGATCCTTCAGTTGATATGGAATTATAAGGGATCTCAAATAGCAAAATTGGTATTTTGGAACACCAGAGTTGTAAGACACATTCTTCCTCATTTTAAAAATCACTATGAAGCTACAGTATTCAAAACTGTGTGCCATGGTCATGGTGATAGAAACAGATCAGTAAGACAATTTCCTTCTAGAAGAAAATATGAAAATGGCCAATAAGCACATTATTAATCATTAGGGAAACGCAAATCAAAGCTACAACAGATTTTCTCTTGATACCCATTAGGATAGCTATAGAAAAAAATGATAATAAATAGAAAATAACAAATGCTGACAGAGATGTTGAGAAATTGGAACCCTTGTACATGGCTGCCAAAAAAAATGTATAAGAGCACATCTGCTGTGGAAAACAATTTGGCAGTTCCTCTAAAAGCCAAGTACATAATTGCATATGAAGCAGCAATTCCATCCTAGATATCTACATAAAATAATTGTTGACTGGTACTCCAGCAAGCATGTGTATGTGTGTGTTTGGAGCAGCAGTGTAGGTACGAAGCTCCAATGTCCATCCTTAGATGGGTGGATGAGCAAATTTCCATACATGCAGTAGAATAATACTCAGCCATAAAGAGAATGCAGTATTGATGCAGTCTGCAGATGCATGGCTTGAAATCAGTATGCTCTATCTAAGAAGCCACTCAAAAAAGGCCCTTTGCAGTGTGGCTACAGGTGTGTGGGACCTCCATGGAGTTGGAGAGCTGGCGTGTGGCTGCTGGGGCTGGGTGGGGGATGGAGAGTAACTGCACACCAGGTGCCTTAGGATAAGGAGCTTTGGAAATTGGCAGAGGCAGCAGTGGCTCAACACTGGGAGTATATTGGTGAATACAGGGGTGCCATCCAATTTACTGTGTGAATTTCACCTTGATTAGTGTGTATGCGTGTGTGTGGCTGTGTGTGTGTGTGTGTGTGTGTGTGTGTTCCTTTGCCCTTGAGAAATGTTATTCTAAGGGTTTAGACAAGTAAAACCTCCTTGTTTATAGCACACAATGAGACATTACTTCACTGATCTTGAGAAAATGTCTTTCTGTGTGTTCATACTTACTTCTTTCCAGTAAAAGCAATAAAAACTACAGCATATGAGTGGGGTGGGGGGCAGGTGGGTGTGGGTGTGTGTGACTTTACCCTCAAAATGGCAATCCTCCTGCCTCAGCCTCCCACGGAGCTGGGATTACAGGTTGTTGAGTAGTGTGCTGGGTCAGAGGGTCAGGTATTCTTAAGTAATGACTTCCAGAAAGTCTGTACTAATTCAAACTAACACCTGGGTGAGATTCCCTCACAGAAACTCAGGGTTATGGCATTTTATAACGTTTCCTGATCAAGTGGGTATGAGATGTCTGATCATTTATATCTTAGCTCATTTTTGTTACAGTGGCTTTTAGCTTCTCCCTATTAGCGGATTCCCTACTCTGATCTTCTCTGGCAAGATGCTCATTTAAATGTTTTGCCCAATGTTGATATACAGGGATTCTTTATCTGTTCCATGAATCTAATATACATTTCAGATGTCCTAATCATTTGTCTGTCCATTTTATTTATGTTGGCATTTGTGAAATTTCCAACATAATGCAGTTAAAACCATCTTTTCTTTTTCCTATAGCTTAGTTTTTTAGCATTATTTTAGAAAACAAACCCTGCTCCAAAGTCATGAAGTTATTACTTCATGTGTTCATTTATTGGCTCTAGAATTTTATTGTTTGTGCTTAGGTCTTTATTTGTCTGGAGATCACCTTTGTGTATGGCAAGGAACTAGCATTACTTTTTTTCTATATTATAGCCAGTTTTTATCTGGCTAAGAACCACTATATTATATTAAGAACCACTGTATTCATGCACCATTTACATGTGGCTGCCTGATGTACACATCTCAAGGAGCTGCAGAACCATCAGCACCACCAAACTCAGACATGTCCATCCCCAGGGCTCCTCCACCCCTTTCTATTATTAGTGAGTTTTGGTTTTGATAATAATACTTAGCATAAAATTCATCCCTAGCTGAGCAGGACTTCTCTAGAATTCCTTTATCATGTGTGACTTTACCCTTCAACCATCATCTAACCATTAACACTTCCCCCAAAACCCAGCCCCTGGCAACCACCTGGCCACTCTCTGTGTCAATGAGTTGGACTTTAGATTCCATGTACAAGTCAGGTCAGGCAGCCCTTGTCCTCCTGCCTCTGGCTTGTTTTGGTCAGCATATTACTCTACAGGCCCATCCACATCAAAGCAAATGGCAGACTCTGCTTTGTGAAGGCTGGATGCTGTTCCATTGTATTGTGCATGTATACCACAAATTTTTACATCCATTCACCTACCTCAATGGACATTTAAATTGTTTCCATATCTTGGTATTTTTCATCCTGCTGCAGTTAGCATGGGCATGCAGATAAGTCTTGGAGATCCCAATTTAATTCTTTTGGACATGCATGCAGAAGGGGGATTGCTGGACCATATAGCATAGTACTATTTTTAATTTGTTATAAACCTTCACACAATTCTCCACAATGGCTAAACCAAATTACATTCCCGCACACAGTGTGCGTTTCCGTTTCCCCAAGTCCTCACTAACACTGACTACCTGATGTTCAGTAGTAGCCATAGCGAGGCTGTTGTCCTGAGGCTGCCTTCGTCCGCCTGTGCTGCGGTAACAGACCACAGAACGTGTAAGGAAGAGAAGTCGGTTTCTTGCAGTTCTGGAGTCTGAGACATCCCAGGAGGAGGCCTGGCAGCACTGGTGTCTGGTACAGGCCCTGTCTCTGCTCCATCATGGTGCCTGTGCTGGCCCCCTGCAGAGGGGCACAGCACTGCCTCCTCACATGGCAGAAGGGACAAGGGTATAACCCCTCACCCCCAAAGCCCTTGGTGAGAGCCCTAATCCCATCCAGGGGGCTCTTCTGTCACCACTGAAGCCCTTCCCGAGGTCCTCCCTCTTCAGACCATCACGATGGCAATTAAGTTGTCACTCAGGAATTTTAGGTGGAGACATTCAGACCATGGCAGAAGTGATAGCTCAGTTGAGGTTTGGATTTGTATTTCCCCAATGACTGGTGATACTGAGCAGCTCGCCAAATACCTGACAGCTCTTTTTATGTGTTCTTTGGAGAAAAGAACCCTTGCCCAAACCCTTTGCCCATTTCTTAATATGTTTTTTTGTTTTTTACTATTTAGTTGTATGAGTTCATCATATATTTTGTGTTTTTATTTGTTCTTTTTGGTTCTTCATGACAGTAGAGACTATTTTGACATATTTATACCGACCTACAGCATATCTTTTTCAAATTAGGACCCAGTCTTGTAGATGTGCACGATAGTGAGATTCCTTGTGGGATACTCATTATATATACATAGGAAAGTTAGGCCAGATTTATATATTTTGGATATTAACCCTTTATCAGACTTACAGCATGCCAATGTATCCTCCCATTCCATAGGTGACCTTCTCATTTTGGTGTGCAAAAACTTTTCCATAATGTAATCCCAGTTATTTTTTGCTTTGTTTTCTGTACCACATTAAAAAAAAAAATCATTGCCAATACTAATGTAAAGGAACCTTTTGCCTAGCTTTTCTTCTAGATGTTTGCAGTTTCAGGCATTCATTCTACTTTGAGTTGGTATTTTTTACAAGGTGGGAGACAGGGGTCCATTTTCACTGTTTGATGGCAGGTATCCAGTTTTTCCAATACCACTTGTTAAGGATGTCTCCTTTCCCTACTGGGTCTTCTCAGAGCCCTCATGAAGGATTTATTGACCATGTATGTGTGGGTTGACTTCTGGGCTCTTTCTTCTGTTGTGTTGGTCTTTGTACCTTCTATTTTAATTACTGTAAATTTATAATACATTTGAAATCAGGAAGTGTGATGCCTGCAACTTTGTGATTCTTGCTCAATAGTTCTTAGATATCTGGGATTTTTTGTGGTTCCAAACAAATTTTTGAACAATTTTTTGTTCCATTTCTGTGAATAAACCACATCGGTATTTTGAGAGGGGATTGTTTTGAGACCATAGCAGTTTTGAGTGGTATGAACATTTTAACAACATTAGTTCTAGTCCATGAGAATGGGGGTGTGTTCCCACTTGCTTACCTCTCTTTTCACCCCTTTCATTGGTGTTTTACAGTTTTCAGGGCACAGACCTTTCACCTCCTTGGTTAAATCTGTGCCTGAGTATTCCTTTCTTTTAAGTGCTATTGTAAATGTGAGGTTTTTTTTTTAATTTTACAGATAGTTCATTATCAGTTTATAGAAACACAACTGATATTTGCATGTTGATTTTGTATCTTGCAACTTTGCTGAATTTTTAAATTAATTCTAACAGTTTTTTTTTTTTTTGGTGGAGTCTTTAGGATTTTCTATGTATTAAAATAATTAACTTCAATAGGAACAATTTAACACTTCTCCAATTTGGGTGCCTTTTATTTTTCCCTCTTGCCAGGATTTTGGAACTATTTGAAGAGCAGTGGCAAGAGTGTTCATTCTTGGCCTTTTCCTGATCTGAGAGGAAATCTTCCAGCTCTTAGCCACTGGGTAGGATATTCCCTGTGGGCTTGTAAGACATGGTCTTTATTGTATTGGGGAACATTCCTTCTGTACCTCATCCGTTGAGAGTTTTTAAGCTTAAAATGATGTGGATTTTTGTCAAACAACTTTTCTGTATCTATTGACATGATTGTATGATTTTTTTTTTGTCCTTCATTTTGGTAATGGGGTATTTTACATTTACAGATTTCTGTGTGTTGAGCCCTCCCTGCAACCAAGAATAAATACTACGGGACCGTGGCAGGTGTCCCCTTCAGTGTGCTGTGGAATGTGGTCTGCTAGGAAATTGTTAAGGGTTTCTTTCTGCTCACCTCGTGGCACCCAGGAAGCAGAGAGAGAGAGGTCTGGGGGACGGGGCCAAGGACAAGATGCACCACCGTGGCCCACATCCTCCACCCAGGCCCTTCCTCCCAAGAGTCCACCCCCTCCCAGTAGCTCCACCAGCCTGGGCCATGCCACCCACACAGGGACCTTGGGGACACTCTGGATCCAGTACCCCTGGACGTACTGTGCTCATGGTCTTCTAATTTTCACTAGTCTCCAGGTATTTTTATTTCTCTTTTGGTTTCTTCTCTGATTCCGTGATTTTCACACATGTGCTGCTAAATTTCGCCCTGTTTTGGATTGTTCCCTTTTCTTCCCGTCGTTGGTTTCCAGTTCCATCCACTGTGGTCAGAAAGACGTGAGTTCAGGGTGAGGAGATTGGATCAGACTCACTTTGTGGCCTCGCCTGCCATCTGTCCTGGAGAACATTCTGTGTGTGCCTGGGAAGAAAGTGTGCTCGGGGGTCAGTGGAGCGCCTGCCAAGCTGCTCAGACCCATGCTGTTGGCTTTTCTGTCTGTAAGGTGTGGCCATTGTGAACTGGACTGTGCAGGACCCTACTGTGATTGTACCGCCATCTACCTCTCCATCCATCTCCACTAACAGGCACACCTGGGTGCTCTGAGGTCATGTGCGTGTATGTGCAAAATTATTCTATCCTTCCTATGAATTGAATGCTTCAACTTCATCAAATGACCATCTTTGTCTCTTGTGAGAGCTTTCTGACTTAGTTTACTTTGATATGAGAATAGCCCTCCCTGCTCTCCTTTGGTAACCCTTTGCATGAAATATGTTTTTCTCTCCCTTCATTTTCATCCTGTATGTGTCCTGAAAGCTGAATTTTTTGGTACACATATAGTTGGATCTTGTTTTTAAATTTATTTCATCATCCTCAATCTTTTAACAGGATAATTTAATTCATTTACATTTAAAAAATTGATAGGTCAGTACCAACAATTGGCATTTTGTTCATTCTCTCTCTCTCTCTCTCTCTCTCTCTCTCTCTCGTCTCTTTGCTCTTTCTTCCTCTCTTATTCTCTCCCTTCATGATATGATTTTTTTGTAGTGGTGTGCTTTGATTCATTTTACCTTTTGTGCATCTTGTACAGGTTGGGTTTAACGAGTACCATGAAACTTACATGAAACAGCTTCTAGTTATAATAATCTACGTAATTTGACAGCAACTTTATTTCAGTCACACGTAAAAACTACACTTTGATTCTCTCATATTTCATGTTATTGATGTCACAATTCACATTTTTAAAATTCATATCTACAAATAAATTATTGTGATGATAGTTTTTAATGATTTCATATTTCAACTTTTACATTGGAGTTCAACATAATCAACATGGCACCATTGCAGCCTTAAGAATATTCTGACTTTGACCATATTCTTGCCTTAATCAGTGAGCTTCATGTCTTCAGAGCCCTTCACGTGGCTCTTTGGTGTCTTTTCATTTCATGTCCTCCCTTCAGCATTTCTCATAAGGCTGGTCTGGTGGTGCCAAGCCCCTCCAGCACCTGCCTGTCATTTCTGAAGGACAGCGTCCATGAGTGGCCTGCTTGGGCTGAAAGTCTTTTCATAGCATTTTGAATACATCTCCCACTCTCTCAGGCTTGATTAGAAGCACTCACAGTCATCTGGAGGGGTTCTGGTAGGTGATGACTTTTTTTTTCTTTTGCTCATTTAAATTTTTGTTTTTGTTTTAGGCCTTTGAAACTTTGATTATAGTGTATCTCTGTGAAGACCTCCTTACTCGTTGGAGTTCTTTAGGCTTCTTGGGCCCTGATGTCTATCTGACTCTTCAGATGAGGTGGCTTTTCTGCCATTGTTCCTTTGGGTTAACTTTCTGCCCCTTTCTCATTCTGTTCCTTTCTGGACATTATAATGTGTCTAATGGTCACTTGCTGGTGTCCCATGACTGCCACAACCTATTTTCACCTCCTTTTCATTGTTTTTAAATTTTGTTCCTTCCTCTACTGGGTAATATCAAATAATCCGTCTGCAAGCTCTCTGACTCTTCTGGTTGGCCCAGTCAGCTGTTGACGCTTTCTATTGAATTTTTCACTTCAGGCTTTATATTCTTCTGCTTGATTCCTTTTTTCTGGTCCTACCTTTTTTACTGAATGTCTCATGTACAGCTTTCCTGATTTCATCTAGCTGATTGTATTTTCTTATAGCTCACTGAATTGCAAGGTGATTATTTTGAATCTTTGCCAGGAAATTTGTGGCTTTTCATGTATATGGGCTCAGCCTGTATATGGGCTTTCTCACGTAGATGGGCTTCAGTTTTTTCTTTTGGTGGTGTCATGTTTCCTTGATTCTTTGTGCTCCTTTCAGCCTTTTTGGCACTTGCCCTTCTCCAGTCTTTTCTCTTCAGAAGAGAAAACGCTTCACCAGTAAGCCTGATTTGAGATTATGTGAGGGTAGAGGGTTCTCTCAATTTTTTTCTGTGGGTAGACCTGCTGCTCCCCTCTTGTCACTTCTTTTCTTGGGTTCCTATGCCTCCCATATCAGTAAAGCCATGCTTGGTGCTGAGAGACGACCGCTTGTTTTTTCTAGGGTAGGTCCCTAACAAAGTGCTCAAAGTCGAGCACCTTCTTGCTAACCTGTAAAGCCCAGCCAGTTACTAGGGTCTGTGTTTGCTGCTGCAGTCTCTATACTATCTGCAAGAGCTCAGCAAGCCCATGCACAAGGATGTGTGAGATGTTGTCTGCAGGAGGAGGGATCCAAGGTGTGGTTGCATCAGTGGGCTGTGGAGGTCTTTGGGTGACTCATCCTGCAAGGGTCAGTGATGGGTCTCTTGGTGGAATCTGTCAGCGGGCTCCAAGGTTGTGATGCTCTTGAGAATCACACACACTCTTCTTCCTGCTCTTCACTGTCTTCCGGCAACCCATCCATGCTTCTCCCTTCCTTCCGTGTTCTGGGTGGGATGAGACAGTGGCCTCCTGGGCAGCATATGCAAGACTGGGAAATTGGGTGCTCATATCATTCTCACTTGGCCCAGGAGTAGAAACTGCAGTGCAATCAGGCCCCCCAGCACCACTCTGTGCCACTCTGGGGAGAGATTCTGTGGATAAAGGAAACCGCTCCTTTCAGTTTGCCTTCTTCAGGACGTTCACTCTGGGACTTTTTTTTCCCATTGAGATGGTGTAACTCAACTAGTCTCTGGGGCTCCCACAAAAGTACTCTCATTCATGGTGGTTGCCAAAATTGGTGCTTCTGTGGGGAGGTGAGAGCTGGGGCCTCTGACCCCGTCACATCGCTGATGTCATTCCTATCCCTTTTCTCTTAATTTGTAGGGTCAGCTTTGACATTTGCCAAGTTAATTTAAATAAGTTGGGTTTTACTTTAGCAATGTATGATATTGCCCTTGACTATTTTTCTGTTTTATTCATTTATTTTGTTTCAACTTATAGGTTTATAACACACCTTAATGTCTGTTTGCACACACCAGCTTTGCCCACTTTTGACCTTATTTCTTAATATTTCAAAATTAGCATAGCAACTCGTAGAGCTTTATTCCTAAATGTATTTTTAAATGTTTGTTGCGATCCTCAGAACATCCCTTCTAGGTATTTTGAAATGTATTCGGTGAAGACATAGAAGTTTCTTATTGCATGCTATTTGAAATTGTATTGAATTTGTAGACCAAACTTGTGGAAAATTGACATCTTTGCCATAAATCATCTCATTCATAATTAAAATATTTCTTCATTTATTCTATTTTATCCATAAAAGTCTTTAAACTGTGTGCATTTTATATATATTTTTATTAATCAAGTTTCAGAGAGAGTTGCAGTACAATAGGAAATAAATGCATATGTGACTTGAATACTTCTTTGCATAGCTTTTAGGTTGAGGACTTTTATGTGGAGGTTTGCAGGACTGACTGTGAACTGGCCAAGAAGGTCCACAGCAGACAGGGCAGGCCGTCAGGAAGGGAAGGTCCCAGACAGACCAATCTCCAGGGGGCGAGCTGAGCTCCTCTCCTGCCCTCAGTTGCCTTCCCTAACTCCCCTCCCTGGTTTCAGACCTTCCAGCAGATTGAGCCAGGCCTGCCCGGAAGGTGGCGGACAGTCTCCCTTTGTTAAAGTCAGTGGGCCATGGACTGTGGTGACACCAGAAAACTCCAAGCAGCCCCCTAACGAGTGTTTGATTGGATAACTGTGCGGAGCAGCCCAGCCTGACACCTGACCAAACCGTTGCAGAGTTCTGATTGCTTACCAAGTTGTGCCTCGGTTTCTATTTGGTTACTGCACTGTGGGGAGGAATGTTGGTTTTTGCAAGATGGTCTTGTATCTCAGTCATTTCCTGAATTCTTACATTTGTTCTAATAGTTGGTCTGTGGATTCAGTTCAATGCTCTATATTGGTAATGATATCCTCTGAAAATTATTTTACTTGATCATATTATCTGTAAATATTTCTGGCTAATAAGATTCTTCATTCTTTGTTTTAATTTTACAGTATTATTGGAACACCCAGCAGTATGATAATTGGTGGTGACATCGTTGAGTGTCCTTATCTCTGACGTTAGTGAGACCCCGCCTAAACTTGTATCAGAAAGAGCATGCTTGCTTTAGCCATGGGCTCAGTCCTTTAAGAAAGCTTCTTTCTGCTCCTGTTCTCAATTTTTTAACCATGAATTCATTTTGAATTTTCAGAAGTGTTTCTTTTGTGTCCATTAAGAAAGTTGTGACATCAGCCCACTGCTATGTGAATCCCCTTACAGATCCATTAATGTCAAACCACCCTTGGTTTTCGGCAATAAAGTCTAGTTGATTATGATGTATTCTTTTTTTTACTGTGCTATTTCAGCTACTTAATAAATCTTTTTAATAGTTTAGGTCTATGTTCACAAGTAAAATTGATTCATAGTTTTCTCTTCCAGCCTTATTTTATTGAAATTAAACTTACCCTAACTACAAAATGTTTCAGACTATCTTCTTTCTTTTTCTATTCTCTACAACTACTTTTATAAAATACAGATTACCTTCTCCTTCAAGTTTGACAGCAATTTTTTGTACAATTTCCTGGGCCAGAACCTTTTTGTGGTTCCACTATAAAAATGCCATATATTGGGGCTGGGGATGTGGCTCAAGCCGTAGTGCGCTCGCCTGGCATGTGTGCGGTCTGGGTTCGATCCTCAGCACCACATACAAACAAAGATGTTGTGCCCACCGAAAACTAAAAAATAAATGTTAAAATTCTCTCTCTCTCTCTCTCTAAAAAAAAAAAATGCCATATAACATGTCATATAATGCGTAAGAAGACATTTTTCTATTACATTGAGTTTTTAATGCACATGAGGCTGACTGTGTGATGTTGTGCAGGGTGGATTTTGGCTATTGACTAACAGTTAAGGTCGGGGTCAGTGCACGCCTGGACTGGTGGGCCAGCCTCCACCACGGGTGGTACAGGGACGCATTCTCTGGACCCCTTGGAGAGGCAGAGCGGTGTTGGTCTCAGTTCCTCACAGCCTCTGCTTTCACCCCCAGGACACACGGGGCGGCTGCTGAAGTCGCTGTGCTTCCTGAGCCTGTCCTTCCTGCTGCTGCACATCATCTTCCACATCACCCTGGCCAGCCTGGAAGCCCAGCACCACATCATGCCTGGATACAACTGTGAGTGTCCCAGGGCCCCTTCCCTCTGCTGTGTGGGTGTTTGGTGACACTGTGTGTCACTGCCCACGTGGACGTCTGCACAGTCATTTTATTGTGAGATTCTGAGTGTGCTTTGGTCACTTTGCGGCCCAGTGTAGTGTGCGCATGTCTAAGAAGCCCTGCAGTAGAGGGTGGGATCACGAGGAGGCTTGATTAATGAGTCTCTGGGTTCCTCTCAGGGCGTGAGGCCTCATCATCGAGCTTAACCTAAAAAATCAAGATTCACGTACAGTTCTTGGAGTTTACAGCAGGAAGAGATATGCACAATCCCTGACCACCAAACAAGAACTCGAGGTTGAACACAGTATGTAGGTTATGTGACGGTGACATCAATCGTGTTATGAACCATCACATAAGGTCTCTTTTCTCTTTTGGGGGGAAAATGCGGTCTAATACAGGAGTTCTCAGTGGCATTCACAGGGAAGTAAGATGTTCTACACCTATAACATTTTGAACTTGTGATCTGAAAAAAGTCAGCGTATTTGTGCTTTGTTCTGAGAGTGTTTTCCCCAAACCAGGCTTTGGTTCTTATAGGACGGGTGATTGTCACTGGAGAGGAACAGGAGCCTCCCAGGTGCCTGAGCAGAGTCATGCATTTCCAGTTAGGCCCACAGGAGCCCCAGGGAGCCCCAGGGAGCCCCAGGGAGCCCCAGGGAGCCCCAGGCAGCCCCAGGGAGCTGGAAGTAGACCGTAATCGCAGCTCACCTTGCCAGCTTCTCTTTGAAGGACCCGTTTGTGGCTTTGAAATTCCCTGAACTTTCATAAGTACAAGTACCACTGAAATGAAGTTGACATACCCTCCCTGTAAAATAAAAAGATGAAAGCTTCTCACGGGTCAGGGAGTATTAAGGTAAACACAGCCCGGGACCCTTTACTAGGACCTGTGTTCACTCCTCGCCGCGTGGGTGTTAGGCGTACGCAGAGCTGCGGTGGTGTGCATTTTGGCTGTTGTGCTGAGTCCAGAGTCCCTCGGGTGGCAGTGCCTCCCACAGTGACTTTTTATTTCAGTCCTATAACTGCATGTCTGGCCCTTGTTCTTAAAATTGCTGTGTAATTCGCATGCCGTAAAATTCACCCGTTTAAAGATAGAATTCAGTGGGGTTTGGTCTATTCAAGACTACAACTGCCCACAGCGCTAGTTTCGGATGTAGTATTCACACACTCAAAACCCAGATCCAGGAGTAGTCTCTCTCCATTTCCTTCCCAGCCACCCCAGGCTACCGCTCATCTCATCTCTGTCTTTTTTACCTATGCTGGACATTCTGTCTAAATGGATACAATCTATGGCCTTTGTGTCTGGCTTCTTTTCTTTAGCATAATCTTTTCAAGGCTCATCCATGAAATAGCATGTATCAGTACCCACTTCCTTTTTCATGATTGAGTAATATTCACTTGTTAACAGGTGGTTTAATGTTGGATAAAAGCCAAATATCATTCTATCACTGAAGTCTTGATAAAACAGAGTTTAAATCATGGCATTTGAGCTAGATTATAGTGATAAAAAGCATTGATTATATTTGCTAGCTTCACTCTTAACACAGAAATTTAGCAACAATATTTTATAGTGCTTCGTAATCAAATATCATTGGCACATTTCATAGTGAGCTACTCTGGGACACTAAGGGCATACTTTATAACCACAGTGTTATCCAAACAAAAGAGTTTTTCAAGAATAATGAGTTCTTCATCACCAGAGGTATTTTAGCACAGAATACTTTGCTTACCAACTTATAAGAGTTTAAAAACTGAGTTGATTAATCTCTCTCTCTCCTTTCTGCATAAGTTCAGATTGCTGAGTGATGTGGAAGGATCACTGGAGAGTGTCCAGCCTAGCAAGTGTAACTCACCATCTCTACTGCCTCAGGGAGTCTGGACATTTTTATTTTTATCTACAGTAAGGGTTTACCACAATTCTGCAAAGAACAAAGTAAAATTGCAGAATGGAGTGTTAGGACAAGTCCCCTTCTCTGGTTTGTAGCAGTACTCTCTGTGTTCTCTTCCCTAAGGTAGAGACAGGCTCACGCAGACATACAGCCATCTCTTCTGTTTTGTCCTCCTTCTGAACAAGGATCAGAACACACAGATGCTCAGATGGGACCTCAGGTGTCGGAGTCTCAGGTGGGGCAGGGTAGGAAGGGCTGGCCTCTGGCATGCCTGTGCCCAGACTCCCGCCAGCCCAAGCGTGGGGCCTCAGGTGCCCCTGCACACCCCTTCCCGAGTGCTGTGTCTTCTCAGTGCGCCATAATGCCCGTGGCTCCGGCAGTGCCGCTCTCGTTCTTCCTGCAGTGTACCTCACATGTCACAACCTAACGTCGCCTCCCTTCCTTTCTCTTCTTGTCCCCAGTGAAAACGCTCCTGGCTCACCAAAGCCAGCGGAATGGGCGTTGTGACAGCAAGCTCTGTTCCTACAAAGTTAAATTCCCACTCAAGCCCGTTTCCATCAGTGCCCAAGTTCCCATTCGAAGTGCCAGTGTTTCTGATGAGTGATCAATAGGCAGGCGAGGTCAGGCTGAGCTCAAAGGGAACCTGAGTTCTTGGCATCCGGCCGGAGCCCCGTGAAGGTGAGTTCATGGGCATCACGAGTTCCTCCGAACCAGCAGCGTGGGTGCTCGCGCTGGCCCGCCGCGGTGCGCTGTGTGTTCCGTTTCATGTGCAGCATTAACATTAACACATTCTTGAAAAAGGATAAAAGAGAAGGACAAACCAGCTCCAGAGCTTTGCCAACCCGTGTGGTGGCCAAGATTCACACAGACTGGGTTTTCAGCCCGGAGCGTCTGTAATGACCAAGTTGTGTCAACTCCTGCTCACCGCCAGGCGGGCAGTGGAAACCGCGGCCTTCCACCCGGCTGACTTCACCCTAAGGTGCTCTGCATGCGTCGTCTCTCCAGCAGCTGCAGTGACGTCCAACCCTCCTGGTTGTGAGCACACACTGATGTCACACACACTGTTCTTCTGATGCCCCAGGTTGCTGTTCAGCTTTGCTGGTGTCTGCAGATACAAAGGAACAAATCTAAATGAAGAAGAGCGCAGCTGCCCTGGTCCTGGTGTTGTGGGTCCTCCTGGTGTTGTGGGTCCTCCTGGTGTTGTGGGTCCTCCTGGTGTTGTGGGTCTTCCTGGTGTTGTGGGTCCTCCTGGTGTTGTGGGTCTTCCTGGTGTTGTGGGTCCTCCTGGTGTTGTGGGTCTTCCTGGTGTTGTGGGTCCACTGGTGTTGTGGGTCTTCCTGGTGTTGTGGGTCTTCCTGGTGTTGTGGATCCTCCTGGTGTTGTGGGTCCTCCTGGGGTTGTGTGTGATCCAGGCATGGCGGGTTGGGTGACCCAGGGTGTTCAGAGCGGGCACTTGGGCCAGGCCACCAGGTGCTCATCTGTATGTTTTATTTTGTTTTCCTAGTGACTACTTTCCTATTTAAACCTCAGACCCTCGCCCTCATCATGGCCAAAGCCCCTGCCTCTCCCAGGAGCCTCCGACATGTGTTGGGGGGACAACAGTAGCATTTACAAATATTGAGTCACTGGACGTTCCTGTCCCCAGAGCCTCTGAGTATTAACTGGCAGTAGTAAAGACTTTTTCAGATGCTCTATTTAGGTTTTGACTGGCTGGCAGGTTGTTAAAGGTGTCATTGTGCAGAACTGAAACTCAACACCAGCCCTCTCTCTCTCTCTCCCTCTCTCGTTCATTTTCAAAATGGAGTTCTTATAGGCAAGTGAGGAATCCATGGGGCAGGGGAGACCGCTGTAAATTCTGCTCAGACGTGTTGTGCCGCTAACTAAAATATTTTCATTCCATCACAGCGAGGCTACTTAAATAAATGTAAGCCTGGTTTCAATTATGTCATTACAGATTACATAGGAGTAGTTTGTCTGACTGGGGTGGATGTGTGGCCGTGTTAGAGAGATTTCCAGGTCAGTCTGGAAGCCTGGGTTTTGCTGAAGAACGCTATTGATGGAAAGACACGTTGGGGTTCAAAGCTATCTTAGGGAAACTTCTGATGATAACAGCTACTTGTAATCGCTATTTATAGGACATTTACTAACTGTAAGACCCAGAAATCATGATATTCCTTTGCCAATTCCTTCTTTTTTCCTCACTGCAGATGCCTCTACTGGTCTTTATCAAGGATGCCCTGCTCTGCCTCATTTAACATTATAAACCAGTCTCAGGGTGGGCAGGGCCGTGTGGGCAGCAGCTGAGAGGCGAGGGACAGCTTCTCCCCCCAGGCTCATCCACCTGGCAACGGGAGTCATTTTACTCCTGCAGAGGCTGGGCTGCTGGCCCCGCTGTGCCCGTGGGCTGTGCCATCTGCAGTCCCTCCTCCCAGGAATCCTGTTGTGTAGACATGCAGAGCTCAGCGTGCGCACTGCCTTGATGTGGGGTGTAGGAGGGGAGAAGCAGTCTCAGGGGCCTAGGGAGCAGAAGCCAGAGCGCATCTGAGCTGCCATCTGAGCGCTGACCTGGCAGGATTCCCCGTTGGATTTTTTTCATTTTCCTTATGTTATTGGTGCACCTAATGGTGGGACGTGGTGTTTCCGGTTGGTTCATGCTCACGATATGACAGTGTAACTTGGCCAGTGTCACTCTCTGGGATCTGCCCCACCCCCGTGCCTTTGTCCCACTGATGTCCTTTTGATTCCATGACATCCCGCCCCCTCCCACCTTCCTTTCCCCTTTTCCTCTGTGTCTCCCACATATGAGGGACGACATGTGACCCTGGCCCTTTTGAGTCTGGCTTAGCTCTTAACATGGTGGTCTCGAGCTCCAGCCATTTTCCTGCCAATGGCATAATTTCATTTTTCTTTGTGACTGAATAAAACCTCTGTGAGCCCACCGCGTGCTCCTTGGCTCTGCCCTCTGTGTCACTCCTTCCTAATGTGTTTTGGATTATTCCCCTCTGGGCTCCTCCTAGGCCTCTGGCTAAGTCCAGTTTAAGGAACTCAAGTCCAGGTTTCTGGGCTGTGGTCCGCGTTTCCCCCTGGTCCTCGCTGTTGGCTGAGCACCTCCCCAGCTTTGCTCAGCTGCAGGGCTCTCGGTCGGGTTCATGTCACCCACAGGCTTAGACCCCTAGAGCAGCCGCGGGGTGAGGGACTCTGGAGGTCCATTTTCTTTTCTAGAAGGACGTGCGACTTGCCCCAGAAGCCCTTGGACAGAACCTGCCATTGGCCTTGACAGAACTTCTTCCTGCTGTGCTTCTGTCCTCAGAACCTCGAGGCTCCCCAGGCTGAGGTGCCATGAGTGGTGCATCTTTATGTGGCGGCAAAGCCAGGGGACAGACAGGCTGGCAGCTCCCTTCCCTGCCGACCGTGGGGGTGCAGCGAGCCGCTGTGCCCTGTGTGGTGCCACACAGTGCCGAAGCCCCTCGGCACTGGAGCTGCCACCTTCACCCCAGGTTTGCAGATCAAGGGTGGTGGTAACCGGAGGTGGCCCTGAGATCTGCAGTGTCACCTGCTGAGTCCATTCTGGAGAAAATAACTCTCTGGCCTAAGGAGATTCCTTGCTGTAGTTTTCCACATTGGGGATAGTGCTGGGGGGGGCTCAGAACTAATTTCACATGAGATGGAGGCACAGCATGGAGCAGGAGGCTCTCGCCATGCTCCTGAAATCCCCTGCTGTCGCTGGGAAGGCCCAGCAGGTGCAGGGAGGCAGCCTCTGTGAGAGGCCCAACCCTCTGTCCCCACCTCCCCCTCTCTGCTGGACCTTTTCCTGATTCAGGCACCATGGACAGGCTTTTGCTCTCCAGGAGTGAGCTTCCTGAAAACAGTTACTGGCCCTCAATAAGACAATTTAAAAAAATAACAACAAAAACAAAACCCTGTACCGAGTTGTGGTTCTGCCTCTGGCCATCTGGGCAAGGTCAGGACAGCACAGTCCCACCTTGTGTTAACTGAGGTGGTCTGGGAGGAGGTGGGCCACATGTGCCTTCCAATCACATGCATAAGAGGAATTAGCCGAAAGTGCTGCTTCTCCTCCCACCCCCCAGGGACCCTCATGTCTGGTGCTCTGCCATTGGGTTGGGGGGGGCACTCCAGTCGACGGCAGATCTGCAGACGGGGCTTGGACTCAGCGCTGAAGGAGAGCTCTTGTGCCTCACATTTGGTAGAGCTGGTGTTCTTGGAATAATGAATGCAAGCAGTTTTTACAGCCAAAAGCCAGACACAGACAGGTGAGAGGCAGAGCGGGGGTGTGCCTCATGGAGTGGAGTGCCTCCCGAGATGAGAAACCCGTAGTCCAAGGCATGGGGATGTCTTGGAGTGACATTCACATGGGAACATTCACTTTGTACAGCATTTTTCAAGTAGGATATCATTTATGATGGGAAGTATTTCCATGAGGATTTTTAAATACTACTTAGATATGAGTAAACAGCATTTTAGGTGCCCGGGATAGCCACTCATGTTTCTTCCACTGTGAAGTGAAGACAAGGTTGCCATCTCAGGCTGATATGAAGGGGGGAGTGGGTACTGGCCGGTCCCTGGGAACCGTCCCTAGGTGCCCAGTAAGTACAGGCTGCTGTTGCTATTGCCAGAGAAGCTGTACTCCTCATCCAAGATCCCACAGGTCCATGAGGTCCTAGGAACAGAACCAAATAATGCCCTGTTATGTTAATTAAATCAGAAAATTAAGAAGCTTCCATGGTACCCAAACTTTGTCAATGACAATTCTGTCTCAGTGTCTCACTAATTCTGTCACGTCTGGGTTGTACCCTGGGCGCCACGTGGTTGGAGTCTCCGGAATGGGGCTGCATGGCCCCCGTTGGAAGGTGGTGTCAGGACCTGTGTCCCCAGGTCCTCCTTCCAGGAAGTTCTGGCCTCCCACCCTCGGGAGCTCCCAGTGCGCCTGCTCTGTGCCTGGACTTCGAGTCCCTCATGGCCCTGTCCTCATGCTCTCGTCCACCTGAAAACCCATCATGCATCCGGTACCTTCCAACCCAGAGCAATGTGTGATACATGCATGGCTCCCTGCTCTGACCCTCTCTCTTCTGTAGAATTTGGGAGAAGAGGCAGAGGGTGGAGCACTGGACAGGGAAGAAGCTGACAGTCCTGGGTCATTTCCCAACACCCTATCCCTAGAACTCGCTTGAGCCTATTTGTCTTACGGAGTAACGACTTTCACTGGCACCCGACTGCTGGAGAAATCGAGTCCCAGAACCAGGTGGCAGCTCTCATGAGACCACACGGTGGCACAGCCAGAGTTCTGCTGTACCCCGTAGTCGATCTTCTCTCCATCCCAGTCTGCGGCCTCATGGGGTTATGGAGAAGTTGCACTTTGGTCACTTAAGTTTAGAGGAAGAAGCAAGATTAGGATATGCACATTTTGGAGTCGTGCTGGGTGAAAGCGTAGTTGATCTGACGTGCTCACTCTAGCTGAAGTGTTCATGGTTGGAAGCCTTTGCTATGCTTTACCGACATGACATTGCCTTTAAGAATATCTTGCCACTAAGCGTGAGCAACAGGGACATTCCATACTGTGTGGCTGAGGAGCTGAATGCCTGTACCCAGCCCTCCTTGAGCCCACTCCCACCTCCTCCCTTCATGGGGGTCCAGCCATAGCCCCTGTCCACAATCGGGTCTGCAGCTGGCTGGATCTGCATTACAAATCCTGAGAAAATTGGAGACTGATGCCAATCAGTCAGTGAACTGACAACAGTGACAAGCTGGACAATTTCTGGTGAGTAGAGATCCACCTCCTAAGGCGTTAACCCCTGAGGTCCTGGAACCCAAGGCTGCTTCCATAGCTGTGAGGTGTGGTTTGGCCTTTCTCTGCATAGCCGTCTGTCAATGTCGTCACACAAAAGCCTCCTCTCAGGTGTGTTAAAAAGGAAGTTGACTGTCCTTGTTCTGGAACTGCCATTCTTGCTGGCCCTAACCATCCCAGTGTTGATCCACACAGATCTTTCTCATCTAACACACCAGGCCTATTTCCATGAGATCCTGTTTGTCTTGCTTTGATGGAAAGAAGCTCTGACTCGGGGTTCTGATGGTGCTGGCTGGTGCAGGGCCTCCCTCCACAGCCACACTCACTGTGCCTCTGCCCTGAGGAGGGGACAGTTCCAGAGCTGCTGGCACAGGCACAACATTCCAGCTACCTGTCTCCTTTGCTTTCCCTCACCTCAGCCAGCTTTGTGTGTGTGCAGGTGTGTGCCGCAGTGTGTGTTTGTGTCTGTGTGCATGTATACCTATGAGCATATGTGTGTGCTTATGTATGTCTATAAGCATCTATAAGCATGTGTGCCTCTCTGTTGCATGTGTGTGGGTGTGGTAAGCATCTTTTTGGTTCTAAGTTTTGTTCTAAATCAGTAAGAGTAACAGCTTCACAGTATAATGGCCCATTATGTACCAGGCATATTTTATTTACAATATCTCAATTCTGTATGATAGCCTTGCAACATCCTTGATATTTTACCCACTTGCAGGTAAAGAGGCTGAGCAGCAGAAGAAGAGTTAAGTTGTTATTAGATTAAAAACACAAAAGGAGGAGTAAATTGGGTGGTAGCTTTCAGGATGCCTGGCGCAGCCCTGTACAGCTGTGTGCACAGGTCAGGGGCAAGTAGATGGGAGGAGAGCTCAGAGGGGCTGGTTCTGTGCTTCTCCTCACACAGTCTGGGGATCAGGAGAGAAAGTGTAAGAGAAAGCTGGAGTTAGAAGTAACAAGGAGGGAAGGGGAAGAACAGAGACCTGGGGTGGGGGAGCTATAGCAGGGCTCTCATGAATAACATCAGAGACGGGAAGGAGCGCCCAAGTGGGCAACAGTCGCATTAGGGCTGCTTATGCTCATCGGCCCCTGCCCCCATGCCCACAGATAATCGATCCCAGAGCAGGAAATCTAAAATGATTTAGGATTGATTCTGTTTGCTTAAACAACAATTGGCTTAACCTCGGTTTCCTGGTACAGCATTTCTGGTGTCAATTATTTACAATAATAGCAATAAGGCAAGTCTGTGTGGTGTGGGTTGGACGCAAGATCAGGGCGAGAGGGAGGCAACGGAACTGTAACTGTATGCCTCCACCGTATGGCCTGGTGAAGGACATCTCAGGGGCACAGTGGGAGGACATCTCAGGGGCATGGTGGGCGGACATCTCAGGGGCAATGTGGGAGGACATCACAGGGGCATGATGGAAAGACATCTCAGGGGCATGGTGGGAGGACATCACAGGGGCATGATGGAAAGACATCTCAGGGGCATGGTGGGAGGACATCACAGGGGCCTGATGGAAGGACATCTCGGGAACAGTGGAAGGGAATCTGAGGGGGTTGGTGGGAGGACATCTGAGGGGCAAGGTAGAAGGATATCTCAGGGCCATGGTGGGAGGACATCTCAAGGTCATGGTGGAAGGACCTCTCAGGGGCATGATGGATGCATCCGTGGGCTGAGTGTTGTCATAGAGTCCTAGAAGGCAGTTCAGCTATTCTTCAAACTTACCTATGAAACTGTTGTACATATTAGGAGTTAATATGCGGATTCATATATAGAAAACGTAGGCTCTGAACACAAGTGGCCTAAACATATGTAAAGAATGCTCCACATGCTAGTCCTCAGGGACCTAAGGACTAAAACCCAACTAGGATGGCTGAATTTAAAAACAAACAATAAGTGTTGGTGACAATGCGGAGGACCTAGGCCACCCACTCTGCAACAAGTATAAGTTGTCAGCCTGCTGTCAGCACGTCAAATAGGGAACCACCATGTGATATGCCAGCTCCACTCCCAACTGTTCCCCCAAAGAGTGGGAAACGGGTTCAGGCAGACACTTGCTCACAAGCATTTGTAGCAACATTACACAAAATAGCCAAAGATAGAAACAACCCAAATATCCACCATGAGATGAGCGAATAAACAAAATTTAGTATGTACATACACAGAATATCATTCATTCATAAGAAGAAATGAACTACTGACCAATGCGGCAATATGGTTGAACTTGAAAACCATCATGCTGAGTGAGGAGGACAGATACAGAAGTCCACACATTGGCTGACTCCGTTTAGACGAAATATCCAGAATGGGTCAATCCATAGAGGCGGAAAGCAGATCATTATTGCCAGGGGTGTGGGGTGAGAGGAGTGGGGGTGACTACTTAACAGGTGTGGGGTGTTTTTCTACAATGATGAAAACCATGTGGATCTAGATAGAGAACCTAGATAGAGGATCTAGGTTCCACAGCTTCATGAACACCCCAGAAGCCACTGACTTGTTTACTTTCATGTGAATAATTGTACTGTGTTAGTCAGCTTTTCATCACAGAGACAAAATGCCTGAGAGAAGCAACTTGAAGGAGGAAAGATTTATTTCATCTTATGGCTTCCTTGCTTTGGTCTTTCGGTGAGGCAGAATGGCAGAGAGGACACAGTAGAGCAGAGATGCTCACAAGCAGAGGTACAGAAAGAGAAAAGAGGAAGGTGATTCCCAAGGGCACAGCTCCAGTGACCCACCCACTCCAGCTAGGTCCCACCTCCCACAGTTTCTATGGCCTCCCAGGAATGCATTCAGCTGTGATGGGTTAACCTACTGATGAGCTCAGAGCCCTGGTGACCCAATCACTTTCCAAAAGCCCTGAACACCGCTGCACTGGGGACCAAGCCTTCAGCACATGAGCATTCGGGAACATTCCAGAGCCAGGCCATAGCATGTGTGATATGTGAATTTCACTTCAACAAAAGGAAGAGATAAAAGTGCACCATATTCATGGAAACCTCATCAGCAATATGAGTAAAGCACTTTTGCTAATTCAGTAGATTTAAAGTAGCTCAGCAGTGCTTTTAAAAATGATGATTACCGAAGGCAAACAACTTTTCATACATTTACTATTTTGTCTTTATTTTGTGGAAGATTTGCTCATGTGATTGCTCATATTACCCTCTGTATGTATATTCATGAAGCTGATTTAAGAATTGTTTTTTTGTTTACTTCCATTACATAGGGTTTTTCCCCATTATTCCTGTTGTAATCTGTAGTTCTTTTGTTGCTTCAAGGCCATAAACCTTCAGAGTTGATTCATATCATACCCTACTTCTTACTGGTTTTTATAACTTAAAATATCCACAACTTTTAATTCATCTGGAGTTCATTTGCATAGACACTTTCAAGAGTAGATTTAAAAAAAAAACTGTTGATTAGTTTTCCCACCATCATTGATGAAATCCTTCTTCCTTTGATGCCAGTAGAGTGAGCTCTGCTCATTCACGCAGCAGCCTTCTCTGAGGCAGTGTGCTGGTTTCCTGGGCTCCTTGTAGAGCCTCTCTCTCAAAAACATCTCCTTTGCCTCCCCCTTTGCTTGCTTTATACAGTCACCCTTACATTTCCTTTTATTGTGAAACTTGAGGTTCTACTTTGAGAAAATTCTGCATAAGCCTGGAAATTCGAGCAGCAAATAGAGGCGCTGGGGCACTCCAGATGCACATGAGAACATCCAGATTGGGACCTGCTGGCGAGCTCAGTCACCCTTGGTTCAGAGTAAGCCATGAACTATGTATGCATCTCAACAACAAACCAAAAACGGATAGCTCTGGTAAGGTAACGTTACACCATGTATTTTCAGACCCAGATTACCTTCAATTTATGGGTATATTTTTTATCACTCATTCTGCCTACGTGAGTATAAAAACATACAGTAACTGCCATAATTGGCAGGGATATGTTCTGAGACCTCCCGTGGATGCCTAGAAACTTGGATAGTGCTAAACTCAGTATTTTCTAGGCTTTTTCTCCCTATAATACATACCCATGATAAAGTTTAATTTATATAGTTGGTGCAATAGGAGATTAGTGAAAACCTAATAAAAATATAACAAGCATAATAGTAGTCTATAATAAAATTGCCAACAACACTACTCTTGCATTTGGGGCCCATTATTAAGTCCAATAAGGGTTCTTTGGACACAAGCACTATGATACCATGACAGTCGCTCTGGTGACTAAGACAGCTACTAAGCAACTACTGGTGGGTAGCGAATACTGTGAGAACAAGGGATGACCCCTGTCCTGGGAGAGTCAGTTTAGGATGGTGGCAGATTCCATCACTCAGAACAGTATATAATTTGACATTATAAATTGGTTATTTCTGGAATCTGCCATTTAGTATTTCAGGTGGCAAGTGACTGTAGATAACTAAAATGATGGAAAATGTGACTGTGAATAAGGGGGAATCACTGTGTTGCCGCCATTGGGGAGAAACAAAAGATAAAGGCAATAAGAAATTATGATTTTCCGGATTGCCATCTAGCATAGTGCATGAATATGGGACGCTGTGTTCTGCAGTTTCCAGATGCTCTGCCCCTGATCAATGTCTTGCCTTTAAATTCAATGTGTATAGGTGAGCTCCTAAAACTAGACCTAGCAAGAATACACAAATGTTGCTTTTAGTCCAGAGAATAAATACTACTCTTTAGAGCTATCTCATATGTCATGATAAACTGATTCTTTCTAAGGACACTTGTATTCAATCTTAACCGGAAGAATGTTTCTGAGAAGGTTTATAGCCACACAGCCAATTTTAATCTTTGGGAGTTCGTAAACTGATAAGGGTGTATGTGTTTCCTGATTGAATGGAGCTTTACTGTTGCTACAGCCAGTAGCTATCAATGTGCACACCAGGGGAGAGCAACTCCGTATATTGCCAGCCTGACTCTTAAATGCAACAGCTGCACAGGGCTTGGCAACCATGGCCTTCCACGTAAAGAGGTTAGATGACCGACCGATGGCTCTTGGGGATGAAGTTACAAACCAAGAAGACACTGAAGTGAGGTGGTATCTCAGGGTGACTACTTAGAGCTTGTGGAGAAATGTGTACTTGGTAAAAGGAAAAGTAGCAGAAAGGGGAAATGCAGCACAGCTAAATAAAGCAAAAAAAAAAAATCTGGCTCTGCAAAATCACCATAAGTGATGGAAATATTGACAGAGAAACTGTCATAACTGCAAAGACTTGGTGAAAAGTGACCTGAGACCCAATCCTAGACAGAGCCAGTGTGAAGCTCCTGAACACAGCCGCTCTGATTTGTCCAAAGGATGCTGGGGGAAATTGAGAAAGTTGGGGAAGGACTTTCTCAATGTCAGTATAAAGCTCTGGAAGGGTGTGATTTCCAGAGAGGGGCTGCAGGCTGGCAGAGGGAGACAGCTCATGCAGTGATCCTGCCTCTTACCCACAGCACCTTAGCCTGTGGCTGATAGCTTCCTGCATTGTTTAGAGAGCATCTGGAAATAATTACAATTCCATTGCAATTTGGGGGATTAGGATAATCCTATAATGTAAAGAGTTTGCTGTCTTGCTAAATAAGTCGATTGTAGTCTTTAGTTCTAGATTCTTACAAGAAACAACAAAAAAAAAGTGCACATTTTGATAATCAGGTGAGTTTTCTGAAAGTCTTTATAAATAGCCTAAACAATGCAGCCATTCACCTGAATTTACACACCCCCTCCAGGGAAAGCCAGGGTTCTTCCATGCTCATGTTTAGTTGTGAGATGTTTTCTTTAATGGATCCATAGGGAAAACCCTTGTGTCCATTTCTTTGGTGTTTAAATATTTCTCTTCTTAGACATAACAGCCGCCTGGCAATAGTGACTTTACATTTAAGCTTGGAGAAGACTGGCCTCTGACACTCAGGGAACAGTGTGTCTCCACTGAACTCTGTTTGCTGTGTGCAGACACAGAAGTTCACATTGCCTTTACCCGTGCTGATGCAGATGACAGCTGAGGGCAGCACTCTCGTGGGACTCTCCTGAGGTTTTATTATATATAAGCTGGCTCATTTTGACATCTCTGTGTCCTCAGAATAATGGACTCTTCCACCAAATGGAACATTCCAGATGATGGATCCCATCTTCTTTATTCCAGGAATAAGGGAATAGAGACACAGCCATTATATAGCTTTTCCAAGGTGACTGGGAGTCCTGGGTGCAAGGATTGCACCAGAACATCTTCCCAGTGCTTCTAATATTTTTGGAACAATCTAGGACATACATTTTAAGTGAGGGTTGGGGGACTTTTTCTCTTCTGAGTAGCCAAGACAGGAAAGAAAACCCCAAACATACAGTTGATTCATAAAGATCAATCAAGTAAAAATAGATGCTTACCGTAAATTTAGGGGGGAAAAAAATCTCCATGGCCACTGGAGCATAACGGCTGCTACTCTATTGATTCTTGATGTCACTTCAAGGGTTCCTATGGACTACATCTATAAATGATGCTTTTTAGGGTTGAAAGTGGTACCCTTCATATTTAAATACCTTTTAGAGTTTGAAGGAAGACAAGAGTACAAAAACAACAGCGTTTAGAGAACTGCTCCTTCCATGTAGAGTCTGACTGTAAATGCTTCTTTAAAAGTTTGTAGAAATTGAGGACACAGAAGTCTGCGTCCGGTCGTCAGAGCAAGCTCAAGCTTTATGGTCACCAGTATCCTGAGAGGGATCCAAAGCTTGATTTACTGGATTTGATCATCACTCATTATATACATGTGCTAAATTATTATACTGTACAATTATATATATGTAGTAAATTATTATACTGTGCAGTTATTATACTGTACAATTATATGCACAATTAGTATACATTAAATTATTTTTTAAGTTTGATTTACTTCAGTTTTATGATTTTAGGGATCTTAAAAATATACAAAATAAGCTTGATTCCCTGAAACTAGAAATATGGCCATATTAGGTTGTTTAGGAAACTGTATTTGACATGAGAGCATTCTCTTTATTTCTTTATTATTCTAAGTATCTAGAATGCAACAAAAAATTACTAATATAAAATATACTTTGTGATGAAATTAAAATTTTGTCATTTAGTTGACTCCATTCAAGGTGCAGCAAATTAATATTTTAATTTAAAGAAATGTAGATGCTTTCTGTAGTCGAGCTGAAATATAAATCAGAGATTTCTGTGTAGCTGAGAACCTTCTGTCCCTTTGGCCTTGGGCAACTCACAGTTCCTCAGGGCAACTCAGTAACTCATGAAGTGAAGGGTGGGTGGAAGCTGATTGGATGCTTCCCAGTAGGTGGTGAGTGGCCCAGGTGGTGTCCAGAAGCTGAGAAGGGAGAGGCAGAGTTTCTGTGGTCAGTATGAAGAATGAATCCTCTATGTCTGGTTGGATGTATTGATGACATCCTATGACAGCTTCATCTGTCATGGATTTCCTTCTATGTGTGATCTTTTGATATGTTCATAAATTTGAACCTGTGACATTTCTCTCAATCTAAATAAGTAACTCAAAATTAAGTTATCATTGGAGAGTCTTCCTTTAGATCATTGTGACCTCAAAATAAAGGCAGAATGTGAAGAGAGACTACCTGAAATACACGAAGCCTTTCTGGGAAAAGGAGGGGTTTTTATTTCTATTAAGGCGAAACTAAAGGATGTTACTGTATTAATTAATTTATTTTTAATTGAAAAATAAAAACATCACATATTTATAATCTTTGTATACATTGTAAAAAAATTAAACAAAATCATTAAAATAACCATAGCCTCATTAACTTATTTTTCTGTGATGAGAACATAAAACGTTTATTTCTTGAGCCAGTTTAAATATATTATTATTACCTGTAGTCACCCTGCAGTGAAGCCTCTCTCTGAAACTTTCTCCTTTGGTCCAACTAAAACTTTGTGTCCTTTGATCAAATCTCTTCTCTCCTGGCCCCTGCCCACCCACTCCAGCCTGTTTCTGTGGGATCAACTGTTTAAAATTCCACATGAAAACAAGATCACCTAGTATCTGTGTGGGTCTGGCTTATGTCACTTACGCAGTGTCCTACAGACCCACCTGTTTGTCTCAGGTGACACAGTGTCTTCTTTAAGGCTGGGCAGTATTCCACAGAATGCAGACCACACTTCCGTCAGCAGTAGATTTGCTGAGCCCTGTAGAAGTTCTGTTTCGTTTTTGGGGGGATCTTGCATACTATTTTCTGAAATGGTTGTACTAACTTGCATTCCCGCACAGCGGATACCAGGGTTCCCTTTTCTCCCTGTCCTCTCCAGCACTGACTCACTCATCATTGAGATAATAGCCATTTAGTCAGTTAAGTATCATCTCATTGTGGTTTTAATTTGCATTTCCCTGATGATTTAAGATGTTAAGCATTTTTTTCTAAGTCTGTGGGCCACTTCTATCACTTCTGGGAAATATCTGTCTAATTTCTTTGCCCAGTTTTAAATCAGCTATTTATCTTCTTGCTGTAGAGTTGGGCTCCGTATGTGTTTGGGATACTAGCCCTTCTCAGATGTGTGCAGCGCTCCCTCCCCATCCGTGCCTGCCCTTCCTTGATGCTCCCCCTTGCTGTGTGAAAGCCTTTTACTTTGATGCAATCCCCGTGGTCTGTTTTCGCTTGGGATGCACGTGCTTCTGGAGTCTTTTCCAGGAAGTCACTAGCTAGACCAATGGACGGAGCTATTCTTCCTCTGTTTACTTCTAGCAGCTTTACAGTCTCAGTACTTACATTCAAGTGTTTAGCCATTGTAAGTTGATTTTTGTAAGTGATGAGATAAGGGTCCAGTTTCATTCTTCTGCATGGGGATTTCCAGTTTTCTCGGCATCATTTAATGAAGAGGTCACCCTTTCCCCACGGCGTGCTTTCCATCTTTATCTGAAGTCAGTCAGCTCTGACCCTTTGGTGGTGATGTCTGCTCTCATGCAGTACCATGCTGGGTGGGTTTCAGGAGCTTTATAATACCCTGTGGCTTTGAAATTGAGTAGTGTGATATCTCCAGCATTGTTCCTCTAACTCAAGATATTTTTAGTTCTTAGGGATCTTTAGTGGCTCCAAATGAATTTTAGGATTACTTTATCCATTTTTGTGAAAATGGCAGGGGAATTTTGATAGAGATTTCTCTGAATCTGAAGATTGTTTTGGATAATATGACATTTTAAGAAAAGTAATTCTTCAAATCCATGAATACGGTATATCTTCCAATTTTTTTTTTGTTGGAGTACATTGTTCTTCATTTTATTTCATCAATTGTTTTTGTAGCCTTCAGTGTACAGATCTTTTCCCTACTCAATTAAATTTACTCTTAACTATTTTATTTTTGATGCTATTTTAAATGCAATGTTCTTTTCTTAAATTCTGTGACAGATAGTCGTGAGTGTACAAAATGTCACTGGTTTTGTGGGTTGATTATGTAATGTGCAACTTAAGAGCATTATTATTATTGTTAGAATGTTGGGACTGGTTTGAGAGAGTCATAGAACTGAATCAGGATAAGACTCATCAGAAGAAAACTCATTCTCAGGTAACCAAGTCAGTCAAAGCCTCATCTATGAATTCCATGATGTGATGATGGAAACCAAATTCAAGCAGAGAGAAGCCCCTCCTTCCAGAGATGTCAAACGGCTGTGGAGGCGTCACTCAGGTCTATCCAGTCATGTCTTGACAGTTACCTGCTCTTCACTGACGGTGTGGTGCACACCATTCCCCAAGCTGGGGAGTGGCAGCTTTAAAACAGCAACATAGATTCTTGCTCTCAAAGAGCTAATATTCTGTGGCATTGAAAAAGCATAAACAAGTGACTTTATAATATCATAGTGGTAGAGTCTACTAAGAAAAATGAATCCAGCAAGGAAGAAAGGACATGCTCAGGCCAGCCAGAGTGGAACTTTACATCGGGAGACCACGAAGAGACCAAGAGTGCACACATGAAAACCAAAGCAGAGATCCTCATCCCTCGTTGCCCTGCCCTCCCAGAGATCTTCCGCCCTCACTGCTCCTGTCGGAGCACATGTCTTCTTGACACAGCCTGCTTCTCTATGGGCGCCTGCCCTCTGGGAGGTGGGTTGGAGAGCTCAGTGTCAAGCAGGCTGAAGGAAAACACTCAAATGCAGGCACTACCTCCTGGAGATGTGTGATCTCGTCTTTCTCACCTCAAGGTCAGATTTTTTGTTGCTGTGACCAAAAGGCCAACAAGACCAATTTAGAGGAGAAACGGTTTATCTTGGGGCTCACGGTTTCAGAGGTCTCAGTCCATAGGTGGCCAGCTCCATTCCTCAGGACTCAAGGTGAGGTAGGATATCATGGTGGAAGGGTGGGGTGGAGAAAAGGAGCTGGGGACATGGCCACCAGGAAGCAGAGAGAACTCTTGCTCCCCAGGGATGAAATACATACCCCAAAGGTACACCCCCAGAGACTCACCTCCTCCAGGCACCCCACCTGCCTACAGTGACCACCTAGTCAGTTCACCTGTGAACCTTCTTGCAGTGTCTCACACAGGAGCTTTTGGGGGACACCTCACATCTAGACCATGACACCACATGGTCGTGGGCAAGAGAAGAGCCACCAGGCAAAACTAAATGACTTCCACCAAGGCTCAGAGAAAGGCTGGGCCACGTGCTGGGGCCATCGTCCTTCCTCCCACAGAGCCTTCTCTCTGCCTGTGGTCTGTGGGTGTTGATCCTTGCACTGCTCTGGGTGTAACTTAGCTCTATTAAACCTGCATCTTCCAATACCACTTCAAATACAATGGAAGGAAGAATGTGTCCTCCAAGTTCTTCAGGTCAGGAAGCCTCCAGCATCCCTTGGCCCTCCCTCACCGCCTCTTCCCTTCCCGTCCCGTCTTCTCTCCTTTCTTTTCATTTTAATGAACCTAGAAAATATATTCAGTCTAATGAAGTTTGTGCTCTCCAGGAGAGAAAAAGGGAAACGTTATTGAGAGCCGATCAGACAAGAGAAACAGAGGTCAGGGCCACCGCACTTGAGGGCTCTGCTCCCATGGACGATTTGGTGTCTGCTGTGGTACATACACGTTTGGGGCCCTCAGGGCCTATTGGATTAAAAGCCTGGTTTCCAGAGTCATGCTGTTGGCAAGTGGAGACAAGTGAGAGGTGCTTCCGTCACCAGGGACATGAAGGGGCTCAAGGGGACCTCTTTGATAGCTCTCATACAAGCCCTGGCTCTTGGTATCCAAAGAGCAAGCCGGGTCCTGATCACGTTTCTCTCTGCTCCTGGGGACACTGTAGGACCATTTGGTCCTACATGTGTTCCCATTGTGATGTGCTTCCTTCCATTCTCTGCCCTCACCAGAGGGCCACTCAGTGGGCTGCCCAGTCTTGGACCTTGATCCCCCAAAACTGTGAGCTAAATAAGTCTTTCCTTTTCATACAGACAGCACCCCGGTATCACCTCGCTGAATAATACAGTGTTGTTTTGAGTCCTCTGAGCCTGGGCTGTTCCTGAGCCCTTCTGTGGCTTGTGTCAGCCACCATTGTCCCCATGGCAGTGGATCTGCGGCACAGTCACTCGGGCACAAAGCTCGCTCTTCAGACCTCAGGTTTCCCTGTAGATGCTGAGGAGTGAGGGGCCAGGAAGCCAAGAGTGTATTCGGGTAATGAACTGCCACCTATCAGACCTGCCCAGTGCTGTGTGTGTGTCCAGTACCTTGCAGCGTGTAGGGGAGGGGACCCGTCCCTCTCCAGCAAGTGAATAGGAGGTGACCAGAGCATTACAGGGCTACAGGACTCCAGTTAGTGGGACTGGTGAAAGACAAGAGGGCTCAGAAACACTCCCACATACAGAGTCGGTGGATTTTCAACACACATGTAAGTGCAATTTTGTAGAGAAAGAAAAGAGTTTTCCACAAATGATACAGGAACAATTAAGCATCCCTATTTTTTAAAAAAAGAACTTCAATTTCTACTTCTTACCATATACAAAATGTAGCTCAAAATGGGCCATGGGCCTACATAGAAAGGTTAAAGCCATAAAACTCTTACAAAAATGTAGAATAAAATCCTTATGATCTTGGGTTTGGCAAAGGCAAAGGTTTCTTAAATACATCAAATGCATGCTCATAGGAGGAAACAACAAATTGGACTTCATCAAAATCAAGAATGTCTGGCCAGGCGTGGTGGCACATGCCTGTCATTCCAATGGCTCAGGAGGCTGAAGCAGGTGGAGCACAAGTTCAAAAACAGCCTTAGCAACTCAGTGAGGTCCTAAGCAACTCAAGCCTGTCTCAAAATACATTTTTTTAAAAAGGGGCTTGGAATGTGGCTCCACATTTAAGCACTCTTGGGTTTAGTCCCTGCTGCCGAAAAAAAAAAAAAAAAATAGTTAAGAACTTCTGCTCTTCAAAATGCCCTGCCAAGTTCATACAAAGGCCACAAATGGGAAGAAAATACTCACCAGCCACATGTCTGAAAAGGGAATTGTGTCCAGAATACATGAAGAGCTCCTAAAATTCAATGCTAAGAACAGATATGTCTCAATTAAAAAAAAATGGGCAAAAATGTTAAATAGTTTGCAAAAGAAGATATACAGATGGTCAGTCAATATGAAAAGATGCGTAGCATCATTAATCATTAGGAAAATACAAATGCAAAACATGGGATTGCCACTGTACATGTCTTGGAAAGAAAGGAGAAAGAAAGGAGGGGTGGGGGAGGAAGGAAGGAGGGAGGGAGGAGGGAGGGAGGCAGTGAGCCTCCAGGATCAGAGGAGTGAGAGTCCTGGTCTGGGGAGTCCTGGTCTCAGGTTAGAGTGGATACCACAGTGCCCTGAGATGAGGCTGTGGGATAAATAAGAGGTAAGTGAAGGGGTCCCCAAAGGATGATTGCAGTGCTCTGCAGTGGGGTCCAGAGTGCTATGGGGAGGGGGGAAGCAGGACACCAGCAGTGCTGGGTATCACTTAGAGAAGTTTAGGATTTAGCCTGCAGGTGGAGTGTGGCAACTGAGGCTTTTAAGCAGAGGTAGGAACAGGAGCAAATCATGTTTTAGAAAGATCATTCTGACAGCAGTGTGAACTCATGTGTGCATGCCTGTGCAGGGGTGTATGTATGTGTGTGTGTGAGGGTGACCACCTGGGCTGAGACTGCAGAGGAAGATTAGCAGAGGGCCTGGGGTGTAAAATTAGGTAGTTTGATTAACCAATTCCATGTGAAGGAAAGGAGAGAGTGGCCCACCCACTGGGCGGAGATACCACGGCTCTGTACAGAGCCACGTGCCAACCAGGATGTGGCATCGTAGTAAAGCACTTGCCCAGTAGGAGGCCCTGGGTTCCATGCCCAGCACTGCAAAGAAAAAAAACATCCAAGATCCACATGAGGAAGCTCAGATTTGATAGGAAGAAAGGGCGGGGGGATGCCTGTCCAGGATTCATGCTTGGGATCCTGACATGGAAGTGACTGTGGCCCCTACGTAGGGCCCCCTGTCCCCCCGACAGGAATGTCCACTAGGCCATTGCCTCTGTGTCTCTGTGGTTCAGAAAGATGTCTTCAAGATTCTGATGTGGTTGTATCTAGTTGCCCATTAAGATACAGCTAACTGCCCACCAGAAAAGACAGCCAAGACATAAGTGATATTCACTCAGTTAGGGATCCCCGCCCAAAGGGAAAGAGGTCCTGAGTTAGCTGTTGCCAGGGTGAGTTCCCTTCTGTTCCTCCCTGTGTGCTGCAGATGTGTGCTGCTTTCTGCTGTCCCTTCCTCCGAGATGTGAACTGCTTCAAAGAAGTGTCTCTCCCTAGCTTTCCACTTTGAGCATGGTGGCCAGAACACAGTAGATGCGGACACTCCTTAAGTGACAAGGTGACTGGTGTACTCTCCACACTCACTATAGGAACCTCACTAATTTGCAACAGAAAAAAAAAAGTGACTTCATCTTGCTAAGCGCCAGGCTGGGGTGACACTGTAACTCCTCATTTATTTTCAATATTAACCCTCGTTTAAATAACTGGGGTAAGGCCAACATGGTGAGAGTCTCCTAGCAACTTAAATTGGGTTCATCCCCTGGCTGATGAATTGTGGGACGAAGAGTTTGTTTTCCTTTTCTTTCTGAGATTCAATAGAAAGCCATCAGTCCTGTCTCCCCCTCCTCCTCAGGGTTCCTGTGGAATCTGGAGAATCCCTGGCTGTCTCGCAAGGGTGCTGCTGGAGAGCACTCTGGTCCAGAGGAAGCCTCCTCCCTGCCGCCTGTGTCCTTATCAGTGACAGTCGCTTTGGAGGCTCTGTGGAGCATACAGTCAGCTGACCCAGTCCCCTCCAGTCCTGTCCTTGGAGATAGGCCTCCTGAGACTCTGGGAGAAGCAGCCCCTCCTGCTCCGGGGTCCTCTGCTTACATTGGCCGTGACGCGCAGCAGTCTTCTCCTGCCAGCTGTGGCTGGTGTCGCAGCCCAGTCCACACTTTCCTGAGGTCATATTTTTCAATCCAGATGGAATAAAAGCTCTTGGTGCCAAGCTGCTGCATGGAGGCCAAAATGGTTGGCTGCTTCTCCACCTCTGCTCCTGGACTCGGGAGTGTGGGAACTGGGGTTCTCGGAGCTCTTCTGTCACCTCTGGATTAGAGAACACATCTGGGAAGGTCCCTAGAAAAGAGCAGGAGAAGCAGCAGGACTAGTTTAGTGCTGCCTCTTCCTTCCACCATGTGCACTTGCTCTGGGTCTTGGAGGTTGCTCAGGGGAGCTTGTTGTGGGGCTGTGGCACTCCTCTGTGACGTGCACGTCACTCACATCCTGCCTCAGGGCTGACTGAGTCTGCTGCCAACCAGCAGGAGACGAGAAATATGCTTCCTATCTCTCAATCAAATGCCAATTCAAAGATTCCAAATTTCTACAATTACTTCCTGGGAAATTTTATCTCAGAATAAATATAACAACCATTTCTACTAACCCCTAAAGGGGCATCTCTGTGGGAACACTCCGAGTCCTAATACCCCACCTTCTTTTAAGGACTTCTGGCTGTGCACTGGCACGGACACACTTCCTCTGTCTCCTGGAGCAGGTAGATGATTCCACAGAAGCACCCTCTTTACACAAGGCTGACTTTATAAGCAAGCAGGACACCCTCACATGTACCTCAGGAAGGGACAGAGTGCATCCACATGTGTCCAAGGGAAGCATGTCGTTTATTTGCATATTTGGTATTTCTGTAATGCACATGTTATAAAAAAATAATGTAAATAAATTCTCTATAAGCATTAGTCAAAAGAGAACATTATGGATTGATGATTGTTATTAAGAAATGATGTGGTGGTTTAGAAAAAGAATCAACCATGCTTTTGTAGCTACTTCTTGAAGTTTTCCCTCTTTGGGACCTTCAATCTGTGCATGGTACCCCCAAGCACTCCAGAAGCACTTCTTGTCTGTCCCAAACTGCCTCCTACCTACACACACCAAGTCTTCAAGCACTTGTTCTAATCAAGAAATAACAAACCTTCTGTAGGAATAAGTATTTTTAAGGATCATTTTCATCCCAATTCCTGGGTTTTTAGCTAAAACTCTTTTTTCCATTATGCAAAACGTTGGGTTTGTTCTGTTCTCCTTTTACTGACCAGGGTCTGCCTCCTGGGATACTAACCCACTTCACTTACTGTGAAGCTCAGCAACTTGCCAACACCAGGGAGGGGAGAAAGGGAAGCCCGGTACACCCTGCTTTGTTGCCCCAAGGTGGGGATGGACGTTAGCCTCCCCAGGGAGTATCCCTTTCATTTCTGGAAGATGTTTTTGCAGGATGCAGAATTGAAAGTGGCAGGTTTTTATTATTTCTCTCTCAGTATCTTAAAAACAGCGTTTGACTGTCTTCTTGATTTGTCATCTGATCATCTCGCTCAGACTATCTGAAGCCTTTCCTGCCCTCTTCTCTCTAGGTAACATGGATTTTTAATCTAGTTGCTTTTAAGATTTCTGTTCTTCATGATTTGGAGCATTTAAATACGGTGTGCCATCCACTGACTTTTATCGTCTTTCTCCTTCCCAGAGTGCCTTGAGATTCTCTTGTGTTTATACTTTCATGGGATTGAGAATGTGCTTGGCCATTATTTCAGGGTCCAGTTACATGCCCACTGTGCCAGTTTAGGCTGCTCACACCTAGGGTGTTCCTTGCATTTTTAATGGTCGCTTTTTCTCTCTGTGTTGCTTTGGTTAGTCTCTGGTGCTATGTCCTCACATACGCTAGGTTTTTCTTCTGCAAACTCTGACCTGCTGCTAATAACAGGTCAGTTTATTTTTCATCTTAGTCATTATAGTTGTGTTTTTATATCTTCTGTGCATATCTTTTTTATATCTTCAAACATATGAAATGGAATTATGAAGCTGGGCATGGTGGCTCACATCTGTAATCCCAGCAGCTCAGGAGGCTGAGGCAGGAGGAGCGTGGGTTCAAAGCCAGCCTCAGAAATATAGTGAGGCTCTAAGCAACTTAGCAAGATCCTGTTTGAAAATAAAATATAAAAGGGCTGGGGATGTGGCTCAGTGGTACAGCGCCCCTGGGTTCATTCCCAGATACAAAAAAAAAAAAAAAAAGAAAACCCAAGAAGAAGAAGAAGAAGAAGAAATATAATGACTCTGGAGTTTGTCGTTTGCTAATTGGAACATCCGTTGCACCTCTGGGATGATTGTATTTGCTTTTTTTTTTTTTTACTCATTTTGGATAGTGGTATTCCACTTCTTTATATATCTGGTAATTTTTTTCTTAAGAAGGCAAAGAGATTTATTTTAGCCCATGGTTCTGGAGGTTCAGGGCTCACATCTGGTGATGGCCCTCTTGCCACATGACAAGAGATGGGGAGAGTGTTGGTCTGGTCTTTCTCCCTCTTCTTCATTTTTTTCATGTTTATTGGTGCGCTATAGTTGTATATAATGGTGGGATTCACTGTTACATATTCATGATATCTTGTCATTTTTAGTCGGATGCTTACCTTGTGAATTTTACCTTGTTGTGCACTGGGCATTCTTTATATTCCTATATGGAACCTTGAGCTCTGTTCTGGAAAGCAGTTACGTCATCAAGAAGAGCCTTCCTCTTTGGGGTGTGGTTTTGAAAACCAGAACAGCATGTCTTCCCACAGCCGAGGCAGGACCCTCAGCGTGTCTGGTGGGAGCAGTACTTCTGGTCCCTCCAGTGTCTTCAGAGGGCTTCCTCCTCAGGTTCAGATGGTCTTTGTGCTTGTTGGTGAGAGCATGGTGCTGGGGCCTTCGGCAAGTCTCCCCCTCTCTTCTCTCCCAGCTCCCCCCTGTGCACGGAGCTCCCTTGGTCTCCCTGGACTCTGCACCCCGTGTCCTGTACTTGGGTAGCACCTGGGCTCTGCCCCTCTCCCCTCCCCTCCCTGCACTGCACCTGGGAACCCTCCTGACAGGAATCTGGGAGCAGCTCTTGGGTTGGCTTCACATTTTTTTTTCTTTTGGGGACCACTGTCCTTTGTTGCCTGAGATCCAGTGTTTTGAAAAGTCTTCATTCCATACATTAGTCTTTGATGTATTTTCTGTTTTTGTTTCTTAGACAGGCGGGTAAATATGGGATCCAAAGCGCCATCTTGGTTGGAAGTGGAATCTCCTAAAGATCTGAAGATAAACAATATTCACCTAATCTTGCTTTTAATGTTGTCTTTGGGCTCAATTGTTCTGTTTTGTTTTTCAGGAAATCTCCTTTTTCTCTTAGATTGATTTTAAGATTTTTTTTTTTTTTTTTGCAGTTCTGAGGATGAAACCCAGGGGTGCTCTACCACTGCACTACATCCCCAGCCCTTTCATTTTTTTACTTTGAGTCAGGTTCTTACTAAATTGCCTAGGTTGACCTCAAACTTGAGGTCCTCCTGTCTCAGCCTCCCAAGTAGGTGGGATCACGGGTGTGGGTCACCAGGCCAGGCTCATTTTCTCTGCAGTGTTCTTTACTTTCACTGTAAATTCCTTTTTATTCATCCTTGTGATTTATTGGACTGTCTCATAAGAATTGACATCTTTAGTCAAATCTGGGAAAATGTATGCACACTGTCTCTTTGAATACAGTATCTTTGTTGTTGTTTTTACTCCAGATTTGGAACTCTGTCCTTTCTGTTGTATTTGGGGTGACTTCTTTTGAGCTTTCCCTCCCTAATCCCCTTCTCTATCTGTCCAAATAGACGATTGCCACATCTGCAGAGTATTTGTTTTAAATATTTATATTTTCATTTCCTTCAAATATGTTTTCCTTTGGTTCTTTTAAAAACGCTTTTGTTCGTCATTTGAGTCTCTTTCTCTCTGTTTACGTTTTCAGTCTTCGCTTTTGTTTATCTAAATTTATTGAGCCAACTGTTGTCCCCTCTGTCTCCTAGTCCCTCAGCTCTGAGGAGTGCCTTGTGGTCTCTAGTTGAGTCACTTTGGGTTTGGGGTGTTTCGTATTTGCACCTCCATCTTTTACTCCTGGGATGTTTGCCATAAAGGAACCGTGAGGCTCTGTATGCAGGGATGTTCTTTTCTGAGTGAACAAGAAGCCTTTGCTTCTATCAGAGACCTGGGGGCACTGCCAGCCTAATAGCATCCTAAAACAGATTCGCAGCTGGAAGCTTTTTAGGCTGTGTTGGGTTTGAGAATTCAGGCAACTTGTATGGATGCAAATTCCTGAGAAAGATGTTTTCTTCTCCCTTCTTGGTACAGGTAGATGAGGGTCCTTGCCGTTTCCTTCTGTGTGAGATTCCTTCAAGTTAAAATGTATTGATTTGTTTACTTATTTAGTGACACTAAGGATCAAATCCAGGGTCTCTTGCCCGCACAGGAAGCACTCTGCCCCAGAACCACATCTCCAGCCCCACAGTTGAAATTTGCAGGATGGGAAGGAGCCGTTCAGGGTCTCAGTTTTATTCCGCTGTCTCCATAGGGCATCCTACCTCCGGTGGGGGCTGGGGCAATAATCACCTCACAGTGTTCGGTATGGTCGTCTAGCTTTGTTAGATCAGGGCAGACACTTCTAGAATATGCTTATTTTTTGACTTCCAAGATTTTCCTACTTTGTTTTTAAGTCATTGATGAATTTAAATGTTTAAAAAAGCATTGTACCGAACATTTTTTTATTTAAAAAAAAATTTCAGTTGGGATAATTGTTTAAGGTACCTCATTGGTCATAACTGCATTTTGGTATTTTAATTGTGAGACAATTGATGTTTCTAGATCAGTTGTGAATGCTGTAAATGGATCCAGGTAAATTTGGTCATGTACAGCTACTAGGATCTTTTTAGTAAGTACCTACTGAAAGGACACGTGCAGAGTCCATGCAAAGTCCAAGGACCACACCACACACCGGAATCCCACGCAAGAGATTTATTGTCGGTAATAGGAGGTATTCCAACAAGGCTGTCCCTCGGAGGAAAGTACCTGTGGCGCTCACAGAGCAGCTTTATAGCCCACAGGAGGAACCTGGTAAGCTCCTTAGGAGTCAAAGCTGCGGGGGGCTGACCGTTTAGCAGGCTTGGGTTAGCAGTTAAGTTAAGCAGTTTTGCCTCAGAACCCAAACTTTGGAACCTCTAGGTAAAATGGCTCCTGACCTAAAATGGTGACTCTGATGCCAATACCCACAGTCCTGGATATTTAGAGGCGAACCCAAGCCCTGTGTGTCCTCTCTGTAGCCTTTCTCCTGGGCAGCAATGCAAGCACATGTCGGTCTGAATTCCTTTAGACACGCAGCATCCAGCAGGCACAAAGCGTGGGTGACTCTTGTGTGTGGAGTGCACAAAGGCTCCGGCCCTTGTCTGCTCAGGAATTTAGGGTCCAGCCACATGAAATGCTCACAGAGGACACGCAGGGACTCTGTGGGCAGGATCAGGTATGTCTGTGTCCACGTCTGCACCTGTGCTGTGGGTCCGGGGACTGGACCAGCACCATTTCAGAACAGCTTACCCAGCTGACAGCGAGCAGCCCGTCAGGGCAAGAGCTCACTGGCCTCCCATTGCCTATCCCTGCCGGACTCTTCCGTGCACTCAGATCCATGCCGAACATCACCCGTGCACAGGGCACACTGATGTTAATAAACAGCAGACCCCATGTCAGTCACAGATGAAGAAAGCCAAAGCGTGGCCGCCTCTGGACTAGGAAGGGCTGGCCGGCCCCTTGGGGTGTGTTTCCCATGGGGCAGCTGACTGTCCCTGGTGACAGCTAGGACACATCTGGCACCACCCTTGCTGAAGTACCCACTTCACAGCTCCCCTATGTGGACCCCTGTGGCACACACGTCCCTGCTCAGCTCCCCTGCATGGACCCCTGTGGCACACACATCCCCGCAGGCTCCCTTGTGTGGATCCCCATGCCACACACATCCCTGCTCAGCTCCCCTGTGTCGATCTGTGGCACACATGTCCCCTAATAGCACATGCTGTGGGTTCCTCTGCCGTCCTCACTGCCTGCCTAGCTCAGCCTTTGGCAGGATGCACACATGTCCGTGAACCAGATGGTGGCCCAGGATCTGTCCTTGGGGCGACATATAACAGAAGGCCCAGGACACCTCTCAGTCTGCAGAGTCTTCTCTCAGAACGTGCTCAGAATTCAGCTTTGAAATGTGACTGGCCACTACTACTCATCACTTTCATGTCTGGGAAATTTGTTTTTGAAAAATCATCTTCATGGTTCAAAATAAGTGACTTCATAAATTCATTGAATATGCTTTTTTCTGATCATGAAGAATCAACATGTTTATCGTCATCATTAGAACAATATGCTTGATAGATGATGGGTGAAGTCTAAGTAGTTAATTTTTAGCATTTTTCTAGAAGGGTTCAAGGCTACTTAAAACTAAGAGCTAAAAATATGAAATCTTTGCTGACTTCCTGGGGAGACGTCTTGGGGAGACTGCTGGGCTTCCGAGTCTTTCCTTCCTCTGTCTAGCCTTGGGTTTTTGGCAGAAGTTGGTGCTTAAAATAGGTGTTTGCTTGTGGTCAGATATTTCTCCTGTTAATACCTATTAGATGCCCATATATTAACTTTCTTCGTGTTATATGTCTGTAGCTCTTAGCTCTTTGCAAATCTCCCTTCTCACTGCTCTTTCAGTTTGTGCTGAGGCCCACCAGAAGCAGTCTGGACCAGCAAGCCCATCACACAGACGAGAAGGCTGGGCACAGCCACCTCACAGTCTGTGGGCTAAACGGAGACTTAATGACACATCTTCTGATCCAACACTTAATGCCCCTTCTGTTTTTCCATTGATTCTTTGCTCCCATTTTGGTGCAACCCATTTAAATGCAACCTCTCCATGCCATGTGAGATGGCAGATGGTTTGGTTATTAGAAGCAAGACATGAATTACTTTGTTACTTGCACAGCTGCTTACTGAAAGCCATTTCTCTCCTCTCTGTTCTGCTTCCTAAAACCCACAATTTGTGTCTCAACCAATGGGATCAAAGCAGATGTTAAAGGACGACGTTAGCGTGGCTTCATTTACCATTTTCCTGGGTAAGCGCAAGCCAGGGCAGAGCCTTTGAGAATGTGGGTAGAACCTGGCTAGATGTCTGGGTAGAGGAGGAATGAGGGGCCATCTAGAGTGTATAAAGTGCCTAGAAGAATCGACAAGTAGCTCGCAGGATTAAGGACCTGGAAAGAAGTTCTCAGAATTTAAAAGTTGGAACACTAAAGAAATGAGAGGAATGAAGAAAAAAAATCTAAGTTTATGGAAATCCAGTGTGACTCTTGACTGCATGTCTGTTTTCAACTTGCCTGTTGCAGGGAGCATAGGGACAGCATTATGATAAGGTAGCCCTGTACATAGGGAGAAGAACACACGGGGGCTCTCAGTAACCACAGTGGGACCATCTCGGGCCACGTCCTCTCTGTGCAAAGCTCACCATCAGCCACAAGGGCTAGGCACTTGTGAAGATCCCTGCTGGCACAGGCCACTCCACAGAGCTGTCTCCACGCAGGCAGGATGCCTCCCTGAGATGCAAGGCTCTCAGTCAGAAACCATCCTTCGGGCCTCCCCAGCTTGCTGTGCAAGGACACTACTGGCCTGTGAAGCACTTGGCAGACGGGAGGCGACCTCGCCTCCATGCACAGACCGGCTCCTGGCTCCGGGAGGGCATTTTAAGGGGCTGTGTTTAATGTGTGAGCCATCTCCTGGTCCTCACATGTGATTTCCTAGTAAATAATTTACTCTTCATAAACTAAATATTCATTTCTCTCAATGACAGTGAGCTGGGTTGTCTGTCCAGAGTTGGCATTATGGAGAAAACAGAGCAGATGGGAAGAAAAAAATTCTACATGAGTTTAGGAACTTTCCAGATCATCAGGGCTTTCAGGGAGAGGGCATGGGAGGATCAAAGTAGGAAGCTGGGAACTGAATGGCAGCTCACTCCATGGCACAAAACTAGGGAGCCCTGCTTTCCTCATGGGGTCCTGCCAGGCCAGATGCACCTTGGTGGGAATGCTCCTTGGCTCTCATGTGTGCAGCCTCTCAATTTGGTCTTCAAAGCGGAACTTGGAAAAACACAGCTTGTGGGATTTTTATTTTCCCTCTTCCTCCCTCCCTTCCCTCCCTCCTTCCTTCCTTCCTTTCATGGAACCCAGCAGCACTGAGCCATATCCCCCAGCTCTTGTTAATTATATTTTGAGACAGGGCCTCGCTAAATTATCTCGGCTGGCCTTGAACTTGCCATCCTCCTGTCTCAGCCTCCTGAGTGGCTGGGATTACAGGCATGCGCCGCTGCACCCGCCATTATTTGTTTTATTCTCATCTCCAGCAGTGATGTATTCCATTGGGCTGAGTTTTTTGGATGGCCTGCCCCACAGTGATAACATCTGTTTATGGCACTTGGGCTCAAAAACTCTAGCCCCAGGCTTTTAGTCTTGACAGAGCTTTTACAAGTTTGCTCCAGGCCTTTTAACCTTCCAGGGGAATTAGCTGACCAACAGGTCACCAGAAATGAAGGGACAGGGATGAGCAAGATTGTCATCTCTGTTGCACAGGCTGGCCGCAGCCTGGCTGATTGGAAAGCCCTCTTCTCTGGTTTTCTGAGGCTTCCTTTTTCTTTTCTTAATTTTTTGAGGAGTGTGTTAAAAAGCAATCTGGGTGAGTCCAGACTCCAGGAGACATTCCAAAGCAAGCTGCACCTTTATAAATCCAATGAGGGTTTATGAGCTGTAAAGTTTGCATTACAGAAGGAAGAAAAAAAAAAAAAAAGAATCCAGACCTTGCCGTTTCAGAACTCTGATGCCAAAACTGTTTCAGTAGAAAGTGAGGCGAGGCCCCAAGGAGAGGGCCTCAGGCCCTAAGAGGCAGCACCCCGGAGCTCTAGAAACTGCTGGGGAGCCGTCTGGCTGGCCCCACCATCGCTCACTGAGCACTGCTTCTCTGCTCTGGAAAGCAAGTGGGATTTGAGTCCCTCTCCACAGCCTTCCCAGGTGTCTCCCTGGGGGTGCAGGGGGCGATTTAAGGACCCCATTTTAAATCAGTTGCTTCCCATTATCAGCCCCTGGCAGATCTTTCCTCAGAAGTCACAGGTAAAATGAGAGTTCTGGGAGCTGGGGCTTCCTTCCACGTCCCGGCGGGCTGGGAGGGCTGCCCAGGCGGTGGGCTGCCAAGCGGAGGACCAAGTCTGCTGTCGCCGGCCTGTTCCCAGCACCGGGGCTTTCTCGGGTCATGGAACGTGTGTCATGGATCCTGTTCCTCAGGGAGCTGTTCTTTAAAGGGAATCAAACCTGCCTCCTCACCTCCATGCTACTGTGCCCTCTGGACAGCAGCATGGAGATTTGAAAGCAGTGACCACACTGTCCCCCCAAGCCCCACCCCATGCATGGCAAGGGACACAGACCAGGCTTCCCCCCAGGAAAGCAAACATTTGTATTCATAAGCCTGTGTGGCATGAGGGGACATTTCCTGAAGTCCCCAGGCATCCTGTGCCAAGGAAGAAAACCAGGAATCCTCTCATGGTACTCTCAGAATCAAAAATTGACATTCCTGAAAAGGGGAGCAACACTGTCACATGGTGTGGTCAGCAGGCAGATGTTAGAACCAGATGGTCTGCCTTGGAATGCTGTGTGTCCCAGGCAAGTTAGTTAACCTCTCTGTGGTCTTAGTTCCCGCATCTATAAAATGGCTGTCATACTAGTCCCTATTATTCTTATAGAACAGACATGATGATTAAATAAAATATGTTAATATTTATAAAGCCTTAGATTAGTGCCTGCCACATGGTAAATGTCTACTTATGTTATCACTTGTTTATTTAATTGGCACTGAGATACTTATTTTAAAGTGGGCTGAACCCAGGGCCTTGCACACGCTTCACCTCTGAGCTACATCCCCAAACCTTACATTTTTAAAAAATTTTGGCTGACCACCCTCGATTTATTTATTTGTTTGTTTGTTTTCAGTGCTGGGGCCTCATACACGCTAGGGAAATGCCATGCACTGAGCCACATCCCCAGCCCTGTAAACTACTTCGTAAGTGAAACATAAACAGTAAAGAAGGAAATTAAGGAGCGGACTTACAGAAATAAGTGACTGGGAACAGCTGAAGATGGTCATCAGACCCGGGGGCGGGACAGTATCCTCCTGGAGCAGGTGAGGAGGGGGGAGTCAGCCCTCTGGGCGCTCAGGATCAGGGGCTCTTTGCTATGGCCCTTGGGCCTAACCCACCACACACACGCCACACACACGCAAGCACACGTGCAAACACACCTACTGCACACACACTCCGCACACACCATGCACACAGGCCCCGGCGTCCGAGTGTTATCTGCGAGCACCCACGGTTTGCTCACACTGTGTCCAGCAGTTTCTTTCGCCGAGTTCTCCATTTCAGAAGGGCAGTGGGCTGGGATATTCCAGTCATTGCATAAACAAGCGCCCTCTCTGTGACTGATTTATATCACAGCTGTGGCTCATGCTCAGCGCACAGAGTCTGAGGCCTGGCCACCTTTTCCACAGCAGCTGGGAGCCTGCAGCTGGCCAGGGCTTCAGCAAAGGACCATAAATCTCTCTGAGTCAGCATAAAGACAAACCAAGAGGCTTTCCTCCTCTTCCCACTAATGCATCCGATTAAACCATTAGACAGACGGGGACAAAGGCGAAGGGCTTTTGCACCCAGAGGACAGGGATGTTTAGGTTTGAGATGCTCCAAGAGTAGACTTGCATCCCCTGCACAGTTCCTCCCAGAGTGTCCTGGGCAGTTCCAGACGTTAATGTGCGGAGGGTCACACCTGGGAGAGACACGCTGGCAGTGAGCTGAGGGAGAGCTAGTGCTTTAAGGAGGGTGGCCACCAATCTCCTTAGGTTGCTAATAAACACAGAGAACTTGGGCTATTATAATGTTGGATCCAGAAGAATCTCCTGGACCTCTGTGTACGTGGGATGCGAGGGCATTCAGGCCCGAGACCCAAATGGCTAAACCATTTCATTCGTATTTATGACATTTATTCATTTACAACAGGCCTTTTTCATTTGTTTTATTTATAGCCTTGAGAAGTCAGGATTGTAAAAATGAAATGAAACTCTGGCTCCCTCTTTCAAAAGGGGCACTGAGTAGCTCTGGGTGGAACCGAGAGGCCGCTGGGGAAGGAACCGTGGTGTGTCGATGGATCATTTTCCAGAGGGCCTGGCTGGCTGTGGACACGGGGACATGGCTGGGGCCTGCTGACGCTCTCTCACACTGTGCTGCGCCCCTGAATCGGATCCACAAGTCTTCCTTTGACTTTTCTTTCTGGGTTGCCCTTTCCCTTTCTCCAATGTGGAGACCTGGGAGGTTGTTAGTCCCAGAGCCTGAGGATTTGCCTCTCCTTCCTGAGGGCCTGAGTGTGAGCCGCCTCTCCTGCTTGTGTGCGGGGGCACATCTGGAATGCAGTTGTGGCCGCAGCACCGGTGTGTGGTGCTCCTGTGAGGGTGGACCCTGGGTCTTCCCCAGACGCAATACCTTAATCCACCTCAAAGTTCTTGGGCTTTGCTCTCCTGCCTTCTTCATAAGCACTTATCCCCCTAAAAATCCAGTTTTTATATCTCCTAAAGCACACAGAGTATAAATAAAGCAAGCAGAGCCTGCTGTGGTTACCAGCCCCAGAGGGCCGGAGGGGCAGACGGGGTAGGTCTGGCTTTGAGCTCTCTGCTGGAGAGCACAGAGTCCAGAGTGCTGCCTTCAGTCCAGGACAGCCTCCCCTTCCTCATGCCTCGGATCTGAAAGACTCTATACAGACACAGACTTTCTAAAAGTTGGATATGTGCTGCATTTTTGAGGCATATTGATGGCTTGTCAACCGGTTCAGATTTAAAACTCAGAGACCCTGCTATGTGCCAAGAGGTTAGTCAGACATTCTTATGTGTGAATGTAATGTTCACAATATTTATCAGTAAAAAGCACAATTCTGAAGCAAAAGCCTGGCTGTCACAGAGCTGTGGGGCACCAGCCCCTCTCCAGTGGCCTGCGGTGGGAGCCGAGGAGCGCTCCCCACTGTGTCCTGCTCTGTGGGCCCCCTCTCCTTCAAATGGACCTGGAAATGCCCCCGTGTGGCTGACCCCACTGGAGTTTCTGTGTGAGTCAGCCTTGCAGATGATGCTTTTTTTTTTTTTTTTTTTTTTTTTTTTTTTGTCAGTGGCTCAAGTTTACAAAGGGGTCTTTGCTAAAAAAAGTACAGAAAAGAAAAAGAAGGAAGGAAAGAAAGAGAGATCTTAACTTTTGAGATGATCGAAAGGCAGAACAAATAACAATACCATACTTGCAAAAGTGGCTGCTGGTCCCTGGAGAGAAGAGAGGAAACAGAGGAAAGACATCCAGGAAACCTGCGGCTTGCCTTCCTCCTGTATGTGTGACTCAGGTGACAAATGCACCACTCCCCTTTGTCCCTGGGGCCTTAAGTACAGCAGAGAGCATTGGTGTTCTTCACACAGGCAGCTCTGAGGTGGACTGTGCCCCAGGAAGTCTCTCCTGCCCTCCACTCCCCTCCCCTCCCGGGTGCCTACCCTTATGGCCTACCGTCCAGGGCACAAAGGTGACAGCTTAAGACCAGCATGGAAGGTCTTTGGCTTCTACAGAAGCCGGGACCTCCCACATTGGCTCATGTTCGCCTGTGTAAGTTTAAGGATGACCTCGTAAGCACCCATCAGAATACTTTCATAAGGTTGGTAAGCCCTTCATGAAGGACTTAAGGTGAATGAAGGAAACGAAGTGGGCTTCGTTTGTTTTGTTTTTTGTTTGCTTGTATTTTTGGAACTGGGGATTGAACCCAGGTGTACCTTACCCCTGAGCCACATCCCAAGTCCTTTTTATTTTTATTTTGAGACAGGGTCTCACTAATCTGCTGAGGCTGGCCTTGAACTTGTGATCCTCCTGCCTCAGCCTCCCATGTCACTAGAATTAACAGACGTGTGCCCTCATGCCCAGCTGAATGAAGATTTTTATGCATTTGACCTGACTAGACTTTCTGTGCATTTCCCAAGAAAATTTTAGGAGAGTTTTGGCAAACCCATACTGAAAGGAAAGGTCTGGAATACGACGTGGATCAACTGGAACCACAAAACATAATGATGTGGCAAAGTAAGACCAGAGCGATGCCAAGTCCTCTGCTGTACATGTGGATGTATGCCTCAGCTAAGCATGTGTGTGCATGTGTGTGCACATGCGTGTGGGTGTGATGGGCCAAGGGATGGCAAGGGAGCTGTGCTGCGTTGGGTTTGCACAATAGGCATCCTGAGGCTCCTGAGTGCTGCTCACGTCTCAGCATCGTCCCTCGCCCACCACCCAAGACCCTCGGGGAGCCGTGGCTGCCGTCATTCACCACTGCCTCTCGCCAGCCCTGCACACATGCTCTGCTTACCTGCTCCCCTTGTAGTCATGCAAAAAGGGCCCTGACCCACCTTCAGAGCTGCCTTGACTGACCATGGCAGCAGACTCATGGCAAGTGGTAGGTGGAGGTTCAAGGCCAAATTTGTTTTGCTGCAAAAGCTGAATCCTTGCTGTCTGTCCTGCTGGAATTCCTGGGACTTCACGTGTGGTTTTGAGAGAACAGTGACACCCTGAAGGAGAGGGAGGTGAGCATCCCAGATGCAAGCCACTCATGTTTTAGGCCATCATGAACCCATGAGAGGAGTGATAAAAGCCAATGTATTGACCCAGAGATAAGTGTGTGTGGATAAGATGCCAATTCACGGAGATGTTGTGGCTGGAGACCGCCAGCTCCTGAGGCCCTTGCCACAGACTCCACCCAGGCCCACGCCTTTCCTCCAGGTTGAGCCACGGTCACAGCTGTGCAGGACCTGTCAGAATGAGACCTGCCCATATTCCCAAGAGCACATCCGAGGTGACTGATTCACACTCCTTAGTGACTTGCACTTGTGAAGCAAGTTGCCTGTGACATGCTACATCCTTACTTCAAGTCACATCGTGAAGTCCACATGAGTTGGAGCAAGTGGGAGCTCTGTGAGCGCCTCAGATGTCCCACTCGACCCCAGAGCCACTGTAGACAGTGCAGCAGCAGGACACAGGTCCAGAGTCCACCCAAAGCCACACCCTGGACAAAGGCAATGCTCACCAAACCCAGGAAGCTCTTACGCCCCTGGCTCGGGACTGGCCAGACCCAGAGTTTCTGGAAATGCAGAAGGCATTCCCGTTAGGAGAAGGAGGCCGAGGCAAACACGTGGATGTCCAAGGAGCATTTTTTAAGGCATGTTTTGGAACAGATGACGAGGCCAGTTCAGGAGCAGTCCATTGTTACAGATTTGCACAATAAAGATATATTCTTTTTTTTTTATTGTTGGTCGTTCAAAACATTACATAGTTCTTGATATATCATATTTCACAGTTTGATTCAAGTGAGTTATGAACTCCCATTTTTACCCCGTATACAGATTGCTGAATCACATCATTTACACTTACATTGATTTACACACTGCCATTCTAGTGTCTGTTGTATTCTGCTGCCTTTCCTATCCTCTACTATCCCCCCTCCCCTCCCCTCCCCTCTTCTCTCTCTACCCCCTCTACTGTAAATCATTTCCTCCACTTGTATTATTCTTCCCTTACCCCTCACTTCCTCTTGTATGTAATTTTGTATAACCCTGAGGAAAGATGTATTCTTGATAACAATGGACATGGCCACATGCTCAAGCATTTTCTGCACTGCCTAGAACAGATGGCTTGTCTTGTGGGGTCTTGGTGCCTACCTGTCCCTAGTTCTCTGAGTAGCGTGATGCACCTGTGGAGCATGTGTGATTGCGTCCACCCACACCACAGTCAGCTAGCACGCCTCCCCACGCACCTGTGCCTCCTCACGCTGCAGGAACAACCTAGACCTACCCCGCCGACCCCTGCCACCCACATGCACTGCACAGTGCCACCATGATCCTCCTCCTCAGAGTACCCTGCCTGGCCAGGGCCACTCCTCCACTCGTGCTTAGAGTGGCCCTGTCCCTCTGCAACTGAGGCATCCTGCAGTGTCCTCCTGGCCCTGTCCTCGTCCTCTGCTCAGCTGCTCTCTTTCCCACAGCTACAAGGACTCCCATGTGTCTTAGCTCAGGGCCACACTGTCCTTGGACCCGAATGCTTCTAGCTATCCCTCTCAACTTCCCCTGCTCCTTGTCCCTCCCCATCTCAGCCTGGCCTGGCCTTTTAAAAGAGAAGCCTGGCCTTCCTGTCCCCGTTTGTGACGCGGCTTAGTTCCCAGCCTGATCTTAGGCTGTCTTTCCCACAACCCCACTGGAACTTTCACTGATCTAGGTGTTTGCAGGGCTGGGATGGAACCAGGCCCAGGCCTGCTGAGCAAGGGCTCCACCCTGACTGCTTCCCTGGCCCCCACGGGGGGGCCTTTCTGATTCCTGTCCCTAGGAATTCTGGCCCCCTCAGAGCGAGGCACCTGTGGACAAGGCACAGCTCACCCGGTGACCCAGTGTTTAGGGTGACACAGTGTTTCTGAGTCAGGGGGTCAAGGTGGGCAAAGAATGCAGTGCAACTGCTGCCCCTGTGAGGCTGATGGGCTGCTCGCTGCCCCGGGAGCCGCGTGCACAGAACACTGCCGTGAGCCTCTCACGGGCCAGTGAGCTCGAGCAGCTCCAGGAAGTTCCACCCAGGCCCTCGGAGCCAGCTTTGCTCTGTGTGTCCCATGTTGGTTCTCCAGTGGGTATGCAGCTACTTTAGGGGGTGTCCGACATGTCACAACCTGCCGGTCAGATTCAGTCTTCAAGCAGGAAAGTGAAGAGTCAAGAGTTATTTTAAAAAATCAATGATGTAATGAGGGAATTGATTAAGGTTTAAGTTTTGTCAAAGCGTCAATCAAAGGTTTTTTCAAAAGAAAAAATGGTAAGGGGCTGCAGCATCCTTCATGCAGATGGGGAGCTGAAGGGTGCATGTTTGTGACTAGAGTGTCCCAGTCTCCACCCAGGGCAGAGAGAGGAGCGAGGACCTCGTCAGGCTGACTGGCCAACTGGAGTGACAGCATGACCCTCACTCAGAACCCCTGGACTCAAGTTATTGGACATGCAAGGCCTCATGAGGATCCAAGAACATCTCCATTTTCCCCTGTTGGGGCAACAAGCGAACCCAAAATCTAAGAGATGGGAATTAATTCCTAGCATAGACATTCTTCAGTTCGCTTCAGGAAAATGAAATAATCAGGGCTTGAAACTGTAAGCCCAAAGGACAAGTGATTTTGGTGCAGACAGTAACCCCACTACATCAAGCATTTTAGCAAGCTGTAGGAGAAAGACAAATGTGATGGGCAGGTGGCAGGGCGTGGGCCAGCGGCTCCGAGTAGGCTTGCTAGACCTGCCACCAGACCTGGCTCCGTGGTTAATTATTATAAAAGTTAAAGTAAAAGGTTTGTAAAAGACAAAAAAGGACTCACAGAGCTCAACTCAATCAAGTGCAGGTATTGAATGAATTTGGGGGATAGAATTTGATACTATCAATAAAAATTTCATATATCCATACGTGATGACACAATAATTCTGCTTCTGTTGACTTACCCTAAAGCCATATTGGACAACTCAAAGATATGCACCACAGGTGTCCATCAATTCTTTTGTAAATATGTCTTATTTATTAATTAGCAGTTTTATTTTGTTAAATTTTGAAATACTGTAGGGACATACATTAAGGTCACTCTCTACATCCTAAGAGTTACTTTGTGTATTATTGAGTAATCAAAGCAGGACTCAAACCGACATGATTCCTATTTTTATGTGCATAAAAATGTGAATGTCTTGGTATGTGGACATCTGTGCAAAACTATTTCTGTTATTTTCCTGTTTTGTGGTGATTTAGCACCACATGCCCCCACTACAGAGAGTTCATGTAGATGTTAGTGACCAGACAGAGGAGAAGGACATTACAAAGTAAGAATATAGTGGGAATGAAAATGATGCTTTTAGCCGGGCACGGTGGCACATATCTGTAAGACCCAGCTCAGGAGCCTGAGGCAGGAGGATTGCAAGTTCAAAGCCATCCTCAGCAACTTAGAGAGGCCCTAAGCACCTTAATGAGATCATGTCTCAAAAACTAAGAAAGATCTGGGAATGCAACTCAGTGGTTAAGTGCCCCTGGGTTCAATCCCTGTCAGAAAGGAAGGAAGGAAGGGAGGAAGGGAGGGAGGGAGGGAGAAAAAGAGGAAGGAAAGAAGGAAAGAAACGATGCTTTTAAAAATAATCTGTTGTTTGATGTGAGAACTATTAATTAAGAGATATTAGGATTTTTGCCTATCTCTATCTTTTACTCTTACTTTTAATCCATTAATGAAAAATCTCACCTGGGAAATACGACTTGGAAAATTTTGTAGACCTCAGCATTTAGCCCACGATGCTGAGATTGCTCATTGGCTAAGAAAGTGGCATGACTTGGCTCACGTCACCCATGAGAACAGCCTTTGCTGGAGTTCAGTAGATTTGAGCTAAAGTTCAACACAAGGTCATCTGAACATTTGCCTAGTGAAGTGGTAAACTGAGTGAAAAGATCTATTTTTCTCACAATTCCATGTTATATCCAATGTGCATGACCTGGTAAAATGTTGGCTCCTTTCATTGCATATGAAAATCTTCCCCTTTTAAGAATTAAAAATGATGTCAACAAAGTTTCTGGCAGAAAATTTACACGTGGTGTGATTTCCTGATATTTGAGAGTTCCGTCACCAATTCCTGTGCCAGGCTACATGTTTATCTGCCAGGTAGCCCCTGTGTCATATGAAAGTACTTGCAATTTTATAGGAATATGCTGGCATGCCCCACCACTTTTGTGGATCATTAGTCCTCTTCTGCAGACCGTTTTGAGAAAGTAGCAGCACATGTCCAAGTTCCAGTGTCTGTAGTGACCAAGACACACCTGGTGGTGACTGTCCAATTAGATGCAAATATATGCCTCACTTGACCCCAGTTTACCATGACGTTTTTCCTCCAGGAAAAAGCAGATGACTTCTCTTCTGTGGTTGAAGCTGAGCAGTGCATTGATTGACAGCGTGCCTCATGCCCCAGTCAGGGAGGAAACAGGAGAATGAGGCACATGGCCAATTCAGAATATGAAGACAGAGAATTTGCTTTCCCACTGATAACACTTACGAAAAACTAAGACTGCAGACTGAAAAGAACTTGCTGAAAGTCCCTCAGTGTTATGTTCAGGAAGTGGAGAGACACAAGGGAAGCTTGTCTAGGGAACCACAGGAGGCCAGCCACAGAACTTTTGCTAGAATTCACATCTGAGTAACAAGCAGAGCCCTTTGGCTTAAACCACCACTGCAGAAAAATCAAAAGAAATAAAAAATAATCAACCCTCTGCAAAGGTGTCACTGCACACACGACCTTTCATCTGGGTACATTTATTTGTGCTGATTGCACTCCTGCTGTGCGTATAGCATGTTAAACAAAGCTGACTGAAGTTTAAAAACTAGATGAAAGCTGATATGAAAAGGGGATTGATGACAGGTAGCATCAACCATGGCTCTCACATACCTCTAAAATTAACAAGCAGACATACAACACTTTGGGGAATAATTTTTTTTAATTCCATATTATAACCAGATGGGGTGGAAGACAAATGATAGGAAAATGAAGAAGGAAGGTAGGTGTCTTAGTCTGTTTTCTGTTGCTATAATGGAATGTCACAGGTTGGGTAATTTACAAAGAATAAAGGTTCATTTCACCCTTGGCTCTAGAAGCCCAGATGTCCAGGAGCATGGTGCTGGCAGCTGGTGAGGGCTTTCTTGTTGCACTGGAATGTTGGCTGACGGCAGAGCAGAGTGGTGAGACAGAGCAGGCGTGCTAGCTTTGGTCTCCTTCTCTTCCATCATGGAGGCCCACCACGATGTCCTCCTTCAATCCTCTTTATCCCCAAAGCCCCCTCCAAATGGCATCAGCATATGAATTGAGGGATTAAATTTCCCACACATGAACTGCAGAGGACACCCCCCCAGACAAAGCAGGAGGAAGAAGGCAGCACCCAGCATATGGCAGGAGAGTAAGCAAGGGGGTCAAGGATAGGGGCCCTGCAATACCTCACCTACCGGCCCTGTTTGCTCACTTGAAAAAGAGGTGGAATGATTGTATGGATTCCACAGAGTATTTTAGAAGGTTAAATTAGCTAATATATATGAAGTTAGCAGTCTGTAGGGGACTAACAAGCATACCTATTTTCATCGTTATGCTACTTTGGGGGAAATGTCCATTCTCTTGACTTTCAAAATGGCTACAAGTTACCAAGAATGCTACCAGCGTCCAACATGTGGATCTCAAGGCATTGCTCTGACTTTCATGGTCCACATTCAGTGCTTTCTGAGATTCTCACACCAGAGCCCTGATTTCGAACCAGGGTTAGCAATGCTGGCTGATTTCTTCAGTGGATAGATGATAGGTAGGTAGGTTAGGTAGGTAGATAATTGATTATAGATTATCAATAACAGATGATAGACATGTAGACAGATGAAGGATAACAGATGAAAGATGACAGATGATATATAATAGATGATAGAGAAATAGGTAAATAATAGATGACAGATAATAGACACATATGTGAAAGATGATAGATATATTGATAGATGATAGAGAGAAAGAAGGAGAGAGAAAAGAACGACAGAGCTTTGTTCACACTTAGAGGGGGGAATTGCTGATAGATCCTTTCAGGGAGATAAGGCCGAGTGCGCTGGCGGGTCAGCCCCTGTGGGAGTCGTGGCAGTGCCAGAGTTGTGGGTGTTAAAGGTGTTGGTGCCCAGGACACGTGAGACCAGGCACTAAAACCTGCTCGGCCAGCTGAGTGGCACTCGGTCTGGAGATGGACCCCCGTCAGTTCTGAGGGAGGGGACTGGTGCTGCACAGTGTCTTCTTCCTCCTGCTTTGTACAGCCGGTTTGGGAAGTGAAGACTCCTAGCTCGTGGTTTCCAGCTCTTCGCCCAGGACAGGAGGAGGAAGCATCTCTGAGCACTGCAGGAGTCTCCCTCCATGCATCCTCCTCCTCACTACAGACCCCTCACCCCTCTGCAGGGACAGCAGGCTCTTCCCAACTGTGGGGCCTGCCTGAAACCAGGGATCGCCCAGCCCTGGATATGCCTTGATCCTCAACATGCAGGCTTGTGCAGGGTCTAACCTGCCAATCGGGCTCAGTAATTGACGATCATTAATAATGAAATTGAGCAATTTTAGCAATATGCTGTGATAAGAGTCAGCCCAAGCTTACCAGTCTTTCTTTGTTCCAGAGGTTTTCCATTTAGGGTTCAGATGGCAGTTGACCGCGGGAAGCGGTGCTGCTTGAAGCTGGAAGCGGGCGCGGGCGGGGCGTGGTAAATCTCTCTTCAAGTGTCCCCTCCAGGCAGTCTGCCAGCCACTTTTGTTTTCTCCGCTTTTCCTCCGAGAGTCGGGCTGCTTTGGCAAAGGAGAGTGGTATTACCTTACCACGTGGAGCACAGTTAATGGCTTTAAAGAATTCCCCAGCAAGTCCTTAATGAGCTGCCAAAAATACTCTTGGTGCCAAAGGATCTGGATACGTCTGTTCCATTTACTGCCTGTCTCTCATTTCATCGTGAAGCGGCGCTGACCAAGGACATAAAAGTCTACAGCTCTGGGGCACTGTGGGTTTAAGGGCTGAAGACAGGTTTTAATATGCCCCCAGCACGCGGGGAAGCTAGGAAGGTGTACAGAGAAAGAAGCCTGTCGCTGTGCAAGAGGCTCGGGTGCCCGCAGGGGTCGCTCTCCCATCTACACTGGGCATGGCTGAGGGGCTTCACCATGTTGTCTCTAAGCCTTGCACCAAGACCGTGTCCTTCCTGTCTGAACAATTCCCATTTCTCCGCCACAGGAACTTAAGGCCTATTTCTTAATCAAAACTCCATGTTCAAAATATCAAATAGCAAATATATAACAGTGTAGCAGGATCATTTATTTTTGAATTTCATACTGATAATAAATTGAATCTGCTAAGAAAAGAGTTTTCTTAAAATTTAAATGGAATTGGGGAATATGAGGAGAAGATCCGGGAAAGCAATGGAAATACAGAGCAGTTTAAAAGGTGCCTGTTTCCCTCCAGAAGCTCGGGTCTAAAGACGTGGCATCTAGACTTCCTCCCTCATCCCATCCCTCCCCACAGCCTCCCTGGGCTTCGCCTGGCCTGAGGTCAACACCTGGTTCTGCCCTGATGGGAGACTCTCCTCTCCTGCTCCTTACTTTGGAGCAGAGAGAGCCCAGCGGCCTTGAATACAACGCTGCTTTTGCCTGACAAGTTATCTGTCTTGATGGCTAGGATTTTAGGAGCAAGAATCCCTGAAATAGGGACTTTTGATGGCTTAGCATAAAGCTCACCAGACACAAGATGTTCACAGGGGACCTGCTTCTCTGGGCCAGAGGCCAAAAAAAATTCCTGGGCTGGTGAGTTCAAAGTCTGTGTCTTTAATTCCTACTCAGAAAAACATATTGGAATTCAGCTGGAAGAATGACATCATCCAAGAAAATAAGCCAACTCTGCTTTAAATTTGGTGTGTGTGTGTGTAATGCATATATGAAATTTTGTCCTTTATTATAAAGGTTATTTGAAACACTCCAACGTGACCAACTCATAGGGACCCAAACCCTGGGGTAAAACTCCAGCTGGCTGTGACTGCTTGCATCTTTCCTGGGGCTACTTCAGGCTGCCTGGGGCCACCCCCTCCTGTATAAGCTCCTGCTTTCCCAGGAGCCCAGGTAATGTCTGAGGGTGTCTGCGTGGCTACCAGAAGATGGAGCACTTGAGGTAGAGTTAAGAAAGGCACCCAAACACTTGCCCAGTGTTTTTGATTTCAGAAAAGAAGCAGGGTCACTTCTTAGCTACCTCTGAAGATTCAAGCCGGAATCTTCCACTTCCTGCTAGCAGAATTATCATCCACAGAAAGGCAGTGATGATTTGCTCTGATTATCAATTAACGCACAACTTATGAATTTAGGGTAACATAAACAATCTGTTAGAATAATAGTTGCTGAAATCAAAATAGTTTTGCCACTGGCTAGGCCTCAGGAAAATGTAAAGCCCTCGAATTAGCCCAAATCCTTAACATGTGAACATGAAACATTTTCATTAAAATGTTCTTTGATAAAAATTAGTGCTTCTCTGTCTATCAACTACATGGAAAATTATTATGTGCCTGTCACTTATGGAGGAATGGAAAAATTGTGGCAATTGTTTATATCCAGGTGTTCTTTGCTTTTATGATTTGGATTTATTACTCCTCACATGATCTGGATAGCATTTTTACATTTTTGACCATTAAAAACAGTTTTAAATTTAAAGAATGAAAATGCGGTCCCTTGGTGCAGCCCTGGTAAGAGGAAGGTGCGGTGCGTGGGTTGGACTTGAGGGTGTCACCTGGAGGGGAATATGCACCACGGATTGCAGGCCGAGGGTTGGAGTGCTTGGCGCACAGTGCACTGGGGTTTTCACAAGAGAGGCTTACTCACCCGGCCTGAGCTGGGCATCCTTGGGTGTTTGGCGGATGACTGTGTTTGATCTTTCTCCTTTGTCCATTTCTGTGTCTTCTCCATTTGTGGAATCTAGAAAATCTGATCTCTTGGAAGAAGAAGCAACTGGGAGGGCGGAGGGGAGGGCGGGATGGAGAGAGAGCTGTCAAGGGCACAGACTCATAGTTTGATAGAAGAAATAAATTCTGATGTCATATTGCACAGTGGGCTGATTCTAATTAACATTAACTTACGGTAAATTTCAAAATAGCCAAAAGTGAGGACTTTGAAAGTTCTTACCGCAAAAAAAAGTGATGAATATTTCCGTGATGAATATGCTCATTATCCTGATTTGATCTTTACATGATGCATATATATAATATGTGGATACATCACACTGTTGCCTACAATATGGTCAATATTGTCAATCAAACACTAAATAAATTGAGGGAAACAAAAATATACTAAGGCCATCGGCAGAGTTGGGTTGTGGAGTGAAACCAGGTCATTCCATGTAGATGCCAAAGCAAGCGCCCAGCAAGAGCGTGCCACAGCAGGACAGAGCCAGTGAGCAGGGCACTGACCTTGTTTCCTCTGTTGCAGGCTCAACGTGGGAAAAGACGTTTCGGCAGATCGGCTTTGAAAGGTAAGCCGGGTCAGCACGTCTCCACCTCCTGCTACTTGTCTTGTCCTGTTTTATTCCAAGAGGTCTTTTGAATATAAGTCAGTTGTGTTGCCGCCACTGTTTGGCACAACATCGCCTTGCCTCTGGTAGCCTCAGTGCCTTTGCACAGTCAGAGCTTTGCTCTATAAACCATCCCAGCACGCAGAGTGGAAATCAAGGTTAACTGGGAGTGGCTAACAGCAAGCCTTGCTCTTCTCCCAGTTATGAAAGCACTTCCTGTCAGCTCCAAGTTCAATGCTGAGTCACACCTTGTGCAGCTACAAGTGTTCCTACACCAGAGTCCCCAAAAGAAAGAATATGGAGTCATTATAACATCAAAGATGTGGAGGTGGGGCCGGGACAGGTCCCAAACCCCCTCCTGGGGGTCGAGTGGCAGGTGGCAGGCAGCACTTCCCTTTGGGATTTAGGGTCTTACACTGAGCTTTCAATGGAGATGCAGCTATTAAAAGAGAGAAAAGTAGTTATAATTTTATTTTACTCTAAAAGTATATATTCACTAGTTGTTTTCACTGTATTGAAAACGTTCTTTTCTGGGGATGTTCAAGTTCACAGAGTGGTCAAAATAAAATACTAAAAACTGCGTCGTCTCTGCAGGGGCAACAGAAGAGTCAGTCACCTCTGACAGCAGTCCTTTGCCCCTGAGTCAGTGATTCCAGGATTTACTCATGTCCCTACACGCTCCATCTCTCACCGGCACCATCACGACCTGGTCTCCCTCCAGCTCTTGTCACTAGTTCAGGGTGTCAACCGAGGTTGACTCTGCATGACCAGATCCCAGGGGGTTGTGCCGGGCGTGGTGGCACACACCTGCAATCCCAGTGACCTGGGAGGCTGAGGCAACTGAGCGAGTCTCTTGTCTCAAAAAATAAGAAAGGCCTGGGGATGTGGTTCAGTGGCCGAATGCCCTTGGATTTGATTTCTGGTACCGAAAAAAAAATTGATGAGGGGAAAACAGGTCCAGCTTCATTCCAGTGTGAAATCTCTCTCTCGATTCTTCGTCATGTGATGAGGAATTTCAAACACACACAGAAGTAGAGAGAGACAGTGGAGGTCGTATATCCACACCTAGCGTCGACGGGGCTCGACCAAACTCACTGTTTCTATTTTCTGATTTGGGCTGAAATATGTTAAACAAAATCTCTAACCTCACACCACCCTTTCCTCTGTAGGTGAGAACAACAGGCATTTTCTCCCTGAGCCCTAACCCACTGTCATCCGCAGTAGTACAACTAGCCCTAGTACAACTTCAGCCCAGTCCCTGGCCACAGCACTGAAGCAGCCCAGTGGCAGAAGCTTGCCCTGCAGACCCGAGGCCAGCTCATCCCCAGCACTAGAAACAGGCGAAAAAGACCCAGTTGATACATTTCCCCATCATGTTGAAAATGTCCTTTTTCTTGGTTTGAATCTGCAGGCCACCAGAAGCCACACGTCCCTCCTCATTATGACCTCTTTTAAGCCTCCTTATTTGATCAGCGGTCCCCTGCCCCCACCAATCCCTTTGTCTTGCTTTTCTTTAAGTCATAAGCTTGGAGGAGCCCGGCCCATTGTCTTGTAGAATCTCTCGGTGCCAGGACTCGACCTCTGTGCTGCCCTTTGGGGGGGGGATGTTCTAACCTCTCTGTTGTGGGACTTTCGAGGGTTCCACTTGCAGCCTGGGAAGGGACTCGTGACTTCCTGCCCTTTGGCACAGACCCTCTGGTCCTCCTGGTCCTCGTGGTCGTCCTGGTCCTCGAGGTCCCGGGTCCTGGCACAGCTGGCTCTTCCCGTCTCCTCCGCCCTCCGCTGTGGACCTGTAGTCAGGGTCCCTCCTGGAGCCCAGCCTTCCCTGCTGGGGAGTGGCATTTTGAAACCACTCTCTAGACACCAGGGATGGTCGTCACGACTGGGTGCCATCTTTTCTGGGCCTTGTCGACAGATGGAGCTAGGAAATATATTTTTTAAGAAGACTAAATCCTGAGCTCATACAGTGTTCCCAATTCAAACGTGCCCTTGCAGAATCTTCAACCTCTCTGAAGCTACCTTTTTCACTCTTTTCCACTGAAAAATCTTCACTCTTAATAAAATTCCCTCGTTTCGTTTTATATATTTTCAAAATAATACTAATATCCCCACTAATGCCAAGGTGGCTGGAGGAGGTTTTGAAAGCTGGCCGCTGGCCCGATGGGCGTCCTATTCAGAATGTGCCATCAGAAGGCAGAGAACCACAGTATTTTGAAATTGTTTTCTTCTCTTTGTGTGATCGTATCTGAAATTTTATATGTAATTCCGTTTAGTTTCAACAGACTGTTCCTCGTGGTTAGTGTTATTTTGAATATGTGACGTTGACATGGCTCCAGGCCATAGTATGTCATGAAGTCTGTTAGGGAACATCGGCACCATCTTCCCCTGGGCTCTGGCCTCCCTTCCCTGGTGGTCACGGTATCAGCTTTTGATGTGAGCTCACAGCAAGTGCAGGGCAGCCTCCCGCAGCTCCAGTGTGAGGAAGGCGCGTCACAGGCAGTCCCCTCCTTGTGACTTGCACTAGTGGTGAGTCCCACCTCAGGGTATGCGGATGGTCTGCCTTCTCTAGCCTGCAGGTGGCCGTGCTCTGTGAGCGCATGCAGCTGGGAGAGTGGTCCAGCCACCCTCCTGCAAATCCGGGATCTGATTCAGCATCCACTTTGCTAATAGTCTCAGGGACACAAGCCGTGTGGGTACAAGCCCAGGTGATGCAGAGAGACCCAGGAGACCACAGGTCTTTCTTCCCACCAGTCCCGACTCTGCCATAGATGAGGCTTCTTACTCATTTCTTTCTCCCTCTTGTTTCAGGGAGCATTTGACTTTGCAACATCCCGTTTTATACCCAAGAAATTTAAACAGCTCATGTGACATCTCCTCATAAGTCAATGGATTGCAGATTTGTGTACTGTGAGACCCTGCACCAGGAATGGCTTGCTTGAAGCATTCCACTGACGAGGACTGTCTCCTAAGGAAACAGCACTGATGTACTTGACCAGTGATCTAGTTGATATAGTTCCTTTGGATTTTGTTACATTTAAGCATATAACATTTTGAGACAGGCCTTGCTAAGTTGCTGAGGCTGGCCTCAAACCTGCAGTCCTCCTGTCTGAGCCTTCCCAGTAGCTGGGATCACAGGCCTGTGCCACTGTGCCTGTGACTCCCAGCAGCAGTGCCCAGGAGTGGCAGAGCATGCTGTGGACTCAGGAGCTTTGCCAGCCTGATGGATGACTAGTAGTGCCCCAGAGCCCTTTCAGGCTACATTTGTCTGTGGCCATTTTTCCATCAAGAGCAGCTGAGACTCTTGGCTTTCTCCTAAATGAAGCACTTTGAACAAGAGCTTCTTGTAAAGAGGTTCAGGATCCACAGGATTCGGCCATTGAAACCACATTAGATTCTCAGCATATCAGTCTTATTAAAAGAGCTCCCATGTGCCAAGCACTGTGCTGAATCATTTTCATCCTTACAATAACCCACAGACGAGGAGTTGCCAAAGTTCTGCCATAGGGAACAGAGGATGGCTTTCCAACCCTGCAGGCCACTTGAGTCTTTGCAACCTACCAACGTTGTGTTGGTGCAGAAAGCAGCCATGGAGTTTGTATTCATCCAAGAAAACTGGATGAACACAAATGGGCAACCGCAGGGCTTAGGTGCTGGCCATCATCTGTTGATGCTCACCATGGACTGTGGTCTCACAGGCACAAAGATTCAGAAGAACAAGTAGGGCTTCCTACATGGGCACCGTCCCTCGTGTTGACCTGTGTACACATCCTGGTTACAAAGGCTAAGCTTTCTACACACACCACTTAGAGTTCTTGAACTAAGATCTTTTTTCTTTGTTTTGTGTTTTACTTTTCCTGTGGCTCTGGGGACACAGCCTCAAGTCACCAGTTACTGACTCTTCTCATTTTAGGACTACTTTGCACAAAGCCAGAGAGTACAATCTCCATCTTATAGTGCTTCCCTAAAATGTGAATGCTCCCCAATAACTGCATAAATTAAATTGCTATGGGGCACAGTCCAGGAGTCTGTTGTTGAACGGTGGTCTTTGCCATCTTGTGCAGTGCTCACGTGACAGCTCCATTGAGGGTACTCGGCGTCATCCTGAGTACCCTCAATGGAGCTGTATTAAATGTAGTCACACTATGTCCTCCTGCATTTTGTCATTTAAGAGCAGACAGAGTTCTCTGCCTTGCATCAAGTGTCTCAAAATACAGAGCAGACACTGGTCTTTGGGGGCTTGTCCATTTGCAGCTGCAAAGCGTGTGCCAGCGGGGCTGTCAGCTGGGGCTCTGCTCTTCACTGCTCGAGTCAGCTGGTCTTGGTCTTAGAGAACATTCCAATTCTACCTTTAAAGAGCACCTGGTTCTTCAGAGCAGACATAAGAGGTGTTGATCCTTCCTCACTGTGTCCTTTGAAGTCTTCTCCCCGGCCTGCTTGTCACAGCTTATCTGAGTGAGGACATGGAGAGGGAAAGACGTGACTGAGTTGGCTAGAGCTTCTCCAGGAGCAGGAACATGGGCATCCTGGGTGGAGCACAGGGTGCCACCCGCCTGCCCACCTCTTGCATAACCCTGCAGGGGAGGTGCTGGACCGTCCTGGGAGCTGTGTGCAGCCATTTCCTCTCTGGAAACCCACTGCCACCTGAGGCACCGCCCCCATCTGAGGTCACCTCCACCCTGCACACAGTGGCTTCTCCCACTGTGGGGCACCAGGACTCTGCATTAGGACTTCACTGGGGAAGCGTATTGTGCCCAGGAAGTCAGTGTCAGGACCTGGGTCTGTGTTCTGTCCAGCAGGTCCCCCACCCCGGCCCTGCAGCACCCTCAGCCACAGGGCAGGAGCGCTTGGTTTCAGTTGCAGGTCTACGCGGTGCCTCGCATACCGGGGCCTCTTTCAGAAAGCTCCCTTTCCCGGGCAGACTTCCTGAGCTTGGATGGTGCACATTTCCAGATCACAGTCATCTCAGCCAGTGCCAAGGTGGGCCCGGTGGGCAGGGCTTTGTAAATTCACTTTTCCTCTGCTGCCCTGCCAAAGAGTTGCTAGCTGAGGTGGCTTTGAAACCAAAATGGCCCCAATTCTCAGTGACTCAATGCAGCAGATGCTTCTTTCTCGCTCCTGCAAATGTGGAAGAGAGACCACAGGACTCCGAGCAGCATGTCCACATGGGGTCCATGGTCAGCTTCTGTCCCTGTGATGCCTTTGTTTCAATATGACGCTTCTGAGTTGGCCTGGGCCTGCATAGGGAGCCTGGCCAGGTGCACCAGGGTTGTAAATGCCTCTACCTGGGAGTAGCACTTGACTGCCACGCACGGTTGACAGGTGCCCCTCCGCTGAGGGCCCAGAGAGAGACGAAAAGCAGAAATATTAGAAAGCGCTAGTAATGGTAATGTCTACCACCATAAACTCTGAGCAAGGTCTGAACATGGGTTTTTCTTTCCAAGGCTGCATATTTCAGCAAGTAATTAGTCCCAAGCACATAACCTGCCAGCAGAAATAAGAGTTCCTGCTTGGTAAGAGATCCTGTTTCTGCCTGTGTCAAAAATAACAATCTCTTACTGATCTTGTGCCCATTTTCTACTAAAGAAGCAAAGAAATTATTCTCAATAAATGTATGTCATCAGTACAGCCCTTCAAATTACATTATTCACCTGATTATATGTGATTTTATTTGATGATCTACTTGAATTGTGGAATGAAATATCTTGCCCTGTCAAAGAACATTTTAAATCACGAATCATGCTGCAAATAGCCTGTTGAACAAAGCACATGGACTCCAGGACTTTTTCCCGGTGCAGACATAATTCAGAAGCCTTGCTTCGTCTATCAGGGAGACCCCAGGCCTCCACAGCGTGCTGTTGGGTCTGCTGTGTCTCACCTGTGGAGAGACCCCCTCTGAGTGACACCGTCTGGTGACCTTCGCAACCGCTTGCTCCTGGGCCACCAGCCCTGCTTGTCACCTCCTCTCATCACCTCCTCACACCTCTGCTCGATACTGCACATACTTTATGGAAACTTCTTCCTGGGGTCCGCGAAGTCCTCAGGCTGTTAGCATGAAACTGACCACTGCCCAGGTGCCCCACATACTAGCCATTATGGGTTGGTGGAGGGGCGAGTGGCTCATGATGTTGACGCCCAGCACCTGAGTGGTAGGAGCTTAGGAAGCAGTGGGCTTCCGCCAAAGCCAAGAAAGAAAAGAGCTGGTCCTTTTCACCAGCAGCTCACAGCAGCCTGGTGGAGGGGAAGGGTCACAGCCGCAGATGGGGCTGCTCACTCCTGAGAGGAACAGAAGGCAGGTGCAGCTCCATTCTGTCTCGTCAGGCCTCCTGCTGAACTCTGTCAACAAGGAGGGACCCTCTCCAGGTCCTTTAGGCTGCCAAGTCCACACTGGAGCCCAGTGATGGCCACTCACTCCCCTTATCACAACCGGATCAGATCCAGAACTGCACTTGGGAGGAGCCACATCCGCTCAGGCACAGTTAAACGATGAGACCGAGGGCTGAGTGAGGCTCTGACTGCTGCAGTGTGGCCAGGCAGCTGGGCATGCCCATCCTTATCCAGTGCAGTGGTCTGAACGGCCCCTAAAGGTCCAGGTGCAGGAGGCTTGGTCCCCAGGGTGGCCACATTGGGAGACAGTGGAACTTTGTGGGGCTGTGAGGTCCTAAGAGAAGGGTCAAGGTCATTCTGCACAGTCCAGTTATTACAGACGCCTGAGCCAGGCCCCTCTCTCTCTCTGGCTTCCTTCTTGAGATGTGAGCCCTGCACGCACTCCCACCATTGCCGTCCACTGTGATCGATGCTGCCCACAGGCAGGCCCTCACAAGAGGCCAAAGAGGGCCACCTGGCCTCTGACCTTGAACCTGCATGACTATGAGCTGGCAAACCTTCCCTCCGTCCCACAGACGGCCTCGCATGCTTTGTTTTTGGGAAGCGGAGCTGAGGACTGCACCTGGTTCATTGGTTTTCCATTCCTTCAGGAGCCTTCTGTCTTTTGGGCCCACCCCAGCTCCCCTCAGAACCTGCTCTAGGCCCCTGGCCACTAGCCTGCATTCTCTCTTCTGACTTCCCAGCATCTCCTCTGCCTTCAGAATCCAGCAACTGATGCGTTTGTGGCCAGCACATACCTCACAGTGCTCCCCGTGTCTCAGCAGGAGAGCAAGGTGGCCTCCTGGCAGCCTCCAGTGCTGGCCCAGCCGCTGGTGGATGAGAGGCACTCGGTGTTGATAAATGACATTTCATGTAGATATTAGTGTGTTGTGCTCTGTTGGCTCACCCCCCAGTCTCATGGAATTTGCCCTTCTCAATAAATTTTAGTTACTATTTATTATCCTTCCCTTTAGAGAATGAATAGATTCATTGGAAAACGTAAGGCCAAATTTTAATATTTTTGTTCTCTAGCTTCATAACTCACCAACTGGATTATAGAGATTGATGTTATTTCTTTAGGTAATGTCATATAAAAATGTTGAGAAATAACACAAAAGCGAATCCGAAGGTTTTCACATGCTGTTCTCTGTGATAGCTTACCCCAAGAAACGAGGGGGAACAATAAAATCAGTCTCCATGAAAAAAGTGAAGCTTGTTCCCCCGCGCTACTGCCGTTTGTTTCTGAAGGTTCTGGATTGAGGCCTGAGTTGAGGAGTCCAGTGAATGCTCTGAGCACTTGTTTGTACCAAGACAGACACGGCGTCCTCTTGCCTCTCTGAGAAGTGTGCAGAGGTCGGAGTCCAGCGCATGCCCTCACCGAAGCCGTGTGGAACATCAGTGCCCTACACCCGGGCAGGACTCAGCTTCCTCCATTATAGGCCAATCCTGTCTCGTGGTGGCTTCCGGAAGATGAACGTCTAGGTTCTTTCAGACAGTAGGTAAATAAATATTCTTGGACAGTTTAGCAACCTATTTCATATTTCATATTTCAACATAGTTTACAACCAAGAAACAACTAGAAGAAAAAATGTTTCTATATTTTAATGTTTAAATGTGTGTCCACCATATTAATTTGTTCATCTAGTGGAACAGCTTGAACCTCTACTCCTACCCACTCTGGGGCTGGATATAGGGGTGTGGATGAACAGAACAGGGAAAGGAGCTCAGCTTCCTGTACTGACCTCTCTGCTGAGTGGCCTCCCCACAGGACTCGCTGACTCTGCGCGGTGTTCTGGTCAGGTCCTGCTGGGTGATGCTGGGCTGACCCATATCTCAGTGACTTGCAGGACGCAGGCTCATTTCCTGCTCATATCACAGAGGCTGTGGATCAGTGGTGGCTCTTCTTCAAGTGTCGTCTTCATCCTGGGACCCTGGTTGCTGGACTCTTCTTTGGTTCCTGCCTTTGTTGTGCCAAGCCAAGCGATGGCACTTAGTGTTTGTCGGCGTGACATGTGCCATTCCTGCTGTGAGCCTCCCAAGGGGCTTGCACAGCCCAGTCCAGGGTCTGTGGGCGTGGAAGGCTGCTCCCCTCAAAGGAGCCCATGAGGAACAGCCCAGGAGGTGTAACGTAGTCCCAGGAAAGGAGAGTGACCAGGAGGGTAGTAACGCAGCCCACACAGGAGATCTTTCCCATGTTACCAAAGAGTAAACTCCAGGAGGCTAAGCATCGTACTGAAGGTCACGCAGTTGGTGAGTGTCAAAGGCGAAACATGAGCCCAGCTGATGGGACCCCACCCTCGCTCACTGGCAGTCCACTGTGCTGGCGTCTGTCACACTTCACCTTGACCAGCATTTGTTGGCCAAAGGACCAGAGACTTGCTGGGTGCTGGGTAGTGAGCAGCCACGGTCTTGGTCTTACCCAAGATAGCTCTATGTCAACATAGAGTATGGTACAGCGAGTTATGTGCTGCCACTTAATGGCTTGACAGTGTTTGTTGTGCCAGGTCCCTTTATACATGTATGACAGAAGTGGAAGGCAGAGAGGCGGCGCTGGTCAGTGACGTATGAGCACAGGGAGGTGGAGTGAAGTCCGCTCACAGTTGGGGAGGGTTGGAGGGAAAGTCGTCAGAGGATGCTTCACTTCAGGGGATGCATGGGAAGTGCCTGCCCAGGAAGTACCCTTAAAGGCAATGCCACCAAGTTTCACTCTAACCTTGGTAGCAGCAGGAGAGATTGAAGACACGCATCTGAGTCTGTTTTCTGTTGCCATAACAAAATACTCAATGCTAGGTAATGTATTTGGTTCACAGCTCTGGTGACTAGAAAGTCCAGACATCTGGTGAGGGCCCCTGGCTGTGTCACAACACGGCAGGAGCATGAGAAGGAGATCTCACGTGGCAAAAGAGAAGGTGTCCCCAGGGCCTGCAGGCCTCTGCATTCTGCATGAAGTTTTTCTCCAGCCTCTCAGAACCCTGCTTCATCCACATGCAGGTTGGCCTGGAAGGGCTTGAGATTAGAGCCCTGCTGCTCCCCAGTGAGCCAGAGAATTGGGTGGACTTGGGCACGCCCTGGACAACCCAAGGCATGTTCCATGGGGTTCTGCCAAAACTTCCCAGGAGCTCTGCAGTAACAACCCATAGCAACACCCTCCGGCGGTGGGGGGGGGTGGGCTCTCCTCTCCTCCCTGTGCCTCCTTCAATACTTCTGCAGCACTCCCCAGACACCCCACCCACACCCCACCCCACTCTCAGCTTCTGTACTTTGGAGAACAGGGACTGGGGTGTTTGTGCTAAATTATCCTAACTCATAGGAAACCCAGCAGTTTGGATTTCAGTTTTATCTCGCCATGGACTTAATTCTCTGAGGGGACAAAATAACACTATTAGTGTCTATATTATTTGAACCACCACTTATCACCTTTTATGAACTTTTAGAAACCCTTGGTGTCTAATTTCTAGGGGTAATGAGAGACAATATGGCAGGTACCTAGAGAAGCTGATGAAGAGAGTCAGACCTGCCCTCCAGAACCGAGCTCTGCTGCACACAGGCAGAGGAGTCTGCGTACAGGTCCAGGGTGCAGAATCAACACTGTCCATGAGTCCCAGTTCAAGAGCCACGCTTAAGATGGAAATATCAATGCACGTCTTGCTCAAGTGATGAGATCTCCAAATGTCCAATGCTGCCTCCCCTGAATTCTCTGGAAGCAGATGGGCACTGATTGGAGCCTGGGCCTTAGCTTCCTACAGCTGGAGAGTCCAGAGACCCTGAGAGGGTCTCCCCTTCTTTTGCATGTGGCTGTACTGAGGCACAGAAAAATTAAACAGGAGACCTGAAATGTAAATGTTTTAATCAGTATCTGTTCAAAGTCCAGATCTGACTTTGCATTTGATGAATTTACTTAGATGAAATTGTGTTACAAATGAATTTGTTTTGCCACCATTTAACACTAAGCTTGTCAACACTAGTAGTGATGACAACATATGACCAAACACTTGGGACTCTATTGTGTATTCTTTCTCCTCCTTAAACCCCCCTGCTAGCACCATCGCACTTGTGGACATAGAAGCCGTGCACAGGGCATCTGTGCCTGGTAGCCACAAAGCTCAGAAGAGGTGGGCGGGAGATTTGAATGGGAACCCATGATCCAGGCTGTTTTCTTGCTTTGGGTGAGAATGAGTATCAGTTGTCAGAAATAACTCTACTGTCTTTGCTCAGCATCTCCTGCTGACTGTGTGTGGGGGGGGGGAGGGGGAGCTGATGCTGCACACACACACACACACACACACACACACACACACACACACAGGCGTCACAGTTTTTCCCAACTGCTCACAGTGCAGAATCTGCTCCCTAGAAGGCTAAGTCAAGCCCGGAGACTCAGAGAGGACTCCTGGGCTGGAGAGTCTGTGGTGATTCTGTGGCTGTTCTCTTCCTATAAAACAAGCCGCGGGAGGGCCCTCTGCCTTGACATATGGATGGGACTGACTCTTTGTCCTGCGAGCATCCCTGGACATTGCTGAGTTTCCGTGGGAATCACTAGTTCAGTCCCACTTTAAAGGGGGCTTGTCTGTTTTTAACAAACATGTTCTTTCTCTTACTTTCATCTTATTTTCAAAAACTCATTATTAAATAAAGAGTCAAGGACTGGGAACTTAGCTCAGTGGTAGAGGACTTGCCTGGCATATGCCAAGCCCAGGGATCAATCCTCAGCACTGGGAGGGAAAAAAACAAAAACAAAACAAAACCTAAGTGCAGTGGTTACACCTGGAATTGCAGAGACTCTGGAGGTTGAGGCAGGTGGGTCTCAAGTTCCAGGCCAGCCTCAGCAACTTAGCAAGACCCTGTCTCAAAATAAAAAATAAAAATGGCTGGGGACATAGCTCAGAGGTAGAGCACCCCTAGTTCCAATCTTTAGTACGGAAAGGAAGGAAAGAGGCAAGTGTTTGCTAAGTATCAATGTAATATTGTATTAGCGCAGGTTGAGGGAACTCTGATTCCTTGCAAATGGTTGACAGGAGCAATCAGTTAAAAGGATTTTAGGCAGAAATGAAGAGTGTTCAGGCAGAACCAGGTGGAGGAAGCAGCAGAAGCTTTCTTCCCCAAGGGACTGTGACCTCTGTGATCATGCTCAGCCTCGCCTGGGAGGCCACCATCCAGAATGGAGATGCAAATGTCCTGCTAGGATGCCGTGGTCAGAAGTCACCTTAGCTCCCAGAGAGAGGACTTGATGTGACAAAGACCAGATGAGTGGCTTTCTCTTCAGTCCAATGACATCCTGATTGCCAGGACACACCTGCAACTTGACCAGAATCCTGTCAGACTCTGTCTAGCCGACTGTTGTGAGATGGCCGTCCACACCAAGAGAGAACAAGGTCTCGCTTTCTCTTGTTCAAGCACTTAAGTGCCCATAGCTCCCACACAATCAGGAGGCAACTAGATCCCCCTCACTAATTTACATGCATGTAATAATATGTCATATTTTTATATAATCACTTTCATTAAATATTTTCATGCATTTGATCGAATTTGCTGTTCACTTTGCCAAAATATTATGTGTACACTTGAAATACAGATCAAAATCCACAGAATTAATAAAGGCACACAAATTTAACATAGAATGTGTGTATTTGTGTATCAGAAGTAGACAATTTACACTTTTAGCCTGTTGAGAACTTAACCTAGGACTTTGGCTTCCGACTTAGAAAGCAATGAGCTTCACCTTCACTTATTTAAGTAGTGACATCACTTAATAAGTAGTTGGTAAAAGGATGGTTTTCTTCTAGACAAAAGTATGTCATCCTTCACTAAATCTTCTCTTTCAAAACACGATTGGAGAAGATATCTTCTGATCTGCTGTCTTTGTCCTCGTCTCATTGGGTCATTATGACTAATACAAGTAGCCTCTAAGTTAATAAGTAGCAGTGATCGGCTGTGCAGAGAACCGTGCCTTTTTGAGGTCAAAGCTGAACCTCAGCTGGACACCTGGACACCTTGTTCCTACGGATCAGAGGTGTCGCATGAGCACTTTAGACTCACCAGTGACATGAGCAGAAGGACTGCCTGACATATGACTGAAAGACCACATGCCTGGGTATGGGTGACCAACGGGAGACAGGACACCATGCTGGTGAGGTAGAAGAGGAGCATGGATGACCAAGCTCTGCCCCGGGGTGTTTGGAAGGATTGCGTTAATGGGCTAATACTCACAAGCTCAAAGGGTTCTTATCTCTTATTTCTTCCGCATCCAACTTACAAGTCTGAAATTCCTTCTGTCATAGCTCAAATTACCATAAAATGCCCTTTCGATAGCTCAGCCAATGACACAGCTAGGAACGAAGACATTTTTGCTCAGATAAAGTGGCAGCTTCTCCTATGGGGACCTTAGAGGCACTGAGTTTTTCATTGGATCCTGGGATGAGCAAAGTGGAAACAGTTGCTCCCCTGCCCCCGTCTACCTCTACACACACACACACACACACACACACACACACCCTTCCAACATTCACACAAACTATTTAAAGTAATGAAATTGTGATCCTGTGCCATTCCTGCAGGTCATATGTAAATGTTGATTCATGGGGTTCAGTGACTCCTTTAGCAGAAGCCAGTGCCCCTCCCCTCTGCTAATCCTGCAGACCCCCAAGGACTCTCAGAGGTCAGGTGCAGGTCTGTTGCAAACTTTCCCCTGCCTTCTGAATTAATTAGAGGTCTCCAACATAACACCCAGGACCTCCCCACCTGTGATCCCCACTATTCCTTTGGCACACGTCAAGCTTCCTCATATTGGGGATCTGACTCACCGCACCTTTCAGCCCCTTTCCCCTGAGCCTTTGATTCACGCTTCATTGCCGCAACCTCTCTCCAACTGGTGGATGCCTGCCATGTCACCTCACCCTTGAAGCCTTTCTGGAACCTTCCTGTCCTGATTTTCTGTGTGTAAATTATTGTTACTAAAACTGTATTTTTACGGTATACTTTTTTTTTTCTTAAGTACAACTTGTATCTGTCATAAGCATCCGTATAGGGCCGTGTGCTCTATCCAAGCCCTGCTCTGAGTCCAGGGCCTTCTGCAGAAAAGGTAGAAAATAAACATTCATTGCACTCAATTTCATAGTTTGTAAGCTAGAATTTGACAACAAAATTATGTTTTTAACAGTGTCACTAAGAATGATTCTCAGAGTTTCAATCAGCCTAACTATCTTCCATAGCAAATTGTTTTATTAAGGCTAAGTAATCACTCCTATGGAAGAGGAAGGAGCAGCTAGTCCATCACATGAAAGAGCTGTCACTCCCATGTCAGAAGGATCATGTGAAAGAGTTACAATTGGCTGGTGGTGCAGAGTGTACTTGCCCTGCAGCCTGAGAGGGTGATTTCAGAAGTCATCTGTGTGCACTTGAGAATGTAGGTCAGTGGTAGAGCGCTCACCTTGCATGAGAAACTAAAAAGCCATGGACATTAGTTTAATAGAAAAATAGCAGCAGTCACATCTACAGTGGTGTTCAGCATTTTTGTTTTTGTTTTTTTCCTCCAGGGATTTTAGGATTTGGGGATTAGTACAGGATGAGGATCCATCATCCAAAATTCTTGGGACCATATTTCAGCTTTCAGAATGGTTCAATTTTGGAATATTTGCACATATATAATGAAGTATCATGGAGCCAGGACACAATCTAAACATACCATTCATTTATGCTCTGTAGACACAAAACCTGAAACTAATTTTATACAACATTTTAAATAATTTTATGCCTGGAGCCATGTTTCACGGTGTAGAATTTTCTACTTGTATCTGCCTGTTGGTGCTCAAAAGATTTCAGGTTTCTGAGCATTTAAGACTTGGGGTTTTCAGATTAGGGATGCTCAACCTTTCTTCATTCTGTTGCCTCAGTGAATTCTGGGTGGGTTGCCTTATTCTGAGATGTTCAGACATCTTGTCCTGCCAAGGTTGTGTGGCAGGCCATGACAGAGAAGCAGATGACACTGGAAAGCACACCACATCCCCAGCTCTACCGGTCACAGTAGATGACGACAGAACAACCAGCAGCTACCTGCTCCCGCTGGAGGAGCTGGAGACAGGCAGTGACCCTGCACCACTGTGTCCACCCCAGCAGTAAATAATCTTTCCCCTGACTTGTTATTCAGGAGCAAGTAGCATGAACAGGACAGAATCTGAGACGCCTCAGACTGGGCTTCCAGTGGCTTCCTCCTGAGGCCTGCTATTGACCTGCTTACCCTAAACAGAGAGGAAATTGTTTTCACTTGGTTGTCATGAGAAATGTTTGGGTTTGGAAATTTCCCTGCACTCTGTTCTAACCAGTTAAATGTGTTTATTTAGAAATCCACATAGATAATCGAATCCCATATTGCACTGGGTGCAATTTAAGTGCATTTGCTGGTGTTTTTGCATTAGAACACTAATGGATGTGGACCGCAGCCCAGGGGGCATAGGAAACCCTCACCCATGGAAATCTGAAACAGAATGCTTGGGCTCTGACCCAGGTTGTTGGGTGGCCACCAGTGCTTTCCAGAAAATGGGTGTTAACTTCTTAAAGAAAGGCAGTGGCAGACAGCATCGAAGCTGCTCTGTTTGGCCCACCCATTCCTGCTGGGATTTGTGGCTCTTAGGAATGCTAGAATGTTTTCTGAGTCACCCATACATTGTACCCTGTGTTACTTTTAGGGAAAGAAAAACAATAACACTACCAACAAAACCAATTCCATTTGCTGCCAAGGGCAGATATAAACCTGTGGATCAGAGGGAAGGGTACCCATTCCTGCTGAGGCGTGCTCGTACCCTGCTCCTCTGTGGTAGGCACCCTCGTGACCAGTCCCACATCAGCGTGGAGGTGGCCACACCTGCATCCCACCAGCAGAGGCACCCCTAACACCTGTGCAGGCCTCTGGTTCTGGGTGATTGCTGAGCGGCCTCACATGGTCCTTGCCTTTCTCTACCAAGGAATTCAGGAGGAGCCTGCAGCCCAGGGCACGTAAGCACCGTGAGGGTGCATGTTCTCTGAGGACCATGGATAGCCAACAGAGGTATCTCAGAAAGCAGTGGCCTCATAGAAGCGTGGCCGAGCTTGTTTCTCCTAGAGATTGTCTTCTTGAGAAAGAGGGGAGGGACTATGAGATCCAAAGCCACAGAACCTTAACACATCTGTGTATCAAGAGGCGGGGGGGGGGGGGGGACAGAATAGTGCCTAGCCCTCAGCAGACACCTGGAGAATGTTGAATGGAAGTGCCTGTCGGGTTGCATGCTAAAATGAGGAATTCACTGCGGTGGAAACAGCCACTGCTGGCACTCAGCCCCACCAAGTTGATCAGCTGTGATAAGTGATGATTTCCCATACAATTCGATTAAGAGGTATTTGTTAAATAAGGCTCTCAAGCCAGCCTTGAGATTGGCTTGAAGAGGGACAGGAAGCATAACCACGGTCTCATCTGAACTGCCCCCTGTTCTCAGACACGCCTATGTCCATGTGCACGCGTGAGTGTGAGCTGTCAGGAACCACGCCCAGAGGCCCCGGGTCTGGACTGAACAGGGGACCTGACGCAGGAGGCTGCAGGAGCTACGGTCATCTCAGTGAACCTAGAGAGCTAGTGTTAGATGAGCCAAGGGAGGACACTGCAGGGACAGTGACGGGAGTGAGGACAGGAGGGGCCTGGCTGACAGCCTGAGCATCCCTGCGTCTGGCCAGGCTGGGGCAGGGCCCATGTCCTGCAAATAGGATGGAAACACACACTGTGCGCAGGTGCCGGCACAGATCACAGGAGCCCCGACTCACGCTGGGGATCTTGATTTTTTTACTTATGAAATTAACAAATCTTTGTTTAGGAGAAAGGCTCTCGATGACCTAGCCCTAATCCCATAAATCAGAGATTTCATAATAGGTCTTGAACTATTAAAACATAATTTCCCAGAATTTCAAGCAAAAAGATTTGCTAAAAGAAACCGTTTCCTGTGGACCTCGCATTGTTAATTTTATCCTTGCCATAAAATTTTCTGGTAGGGAAATCCCCGGGGAGAAGCAGCCAGCAAAGCAGCTTCTGTTGAAATGCTCAGCGAAGGCGGGAGGGGACCCACGGGCAGGATTTCTGCGTGAAGAGAGGTCGTGAAGCCATCCCGCCATGGGCCCCGCGTCCCATTACTTTCAGCAGTTATGTAGCTGCAGATGCAGCTGGTTCACAATGTTCCATTTGGTATCCGACACTTGTTAGGTTGGGGTTGCTGTTGCTTCTTCATTTATATTTCAGATTTGGGGCTTCTCTCTCTCTTCCTTCTGGCTGCTCCTTTGACTTTATTTTTTTATTATTATTTTTAAATTTTGTTTTGATGCCAGGGATTGAACCCAGGAGTTCTTCATCACTGAGCCACATCCCCAGAGCTTTTATCTAGAGACAGGGTCTTGCTAAGTTGCTAAGTTCTTGAGCCTGGCTTTACATTTGCAATCCTCCAACCTCCCGAGCTGGTGGGATGGCACTGTGCCTGGCTGTGTCTTTATCCATCTTGTGTTGCCTTAGCTCAGAGGCGTCCCACCTCACCTCGGTGTCGGTGTCTGTCTTCTCCTGCCCTCCTCTTTCCTCTCCTTCTCTTTTTCCTCTCCCTCCTCCCCCCGCCCCTCTCCTCCTTTCCTCTCCTCTCTCTCTCTCTGTCTTTCTCTGTCTTGTTGAATTTACATCTACTAAAAGGCCGCGGAGTTCAGGTTGGACAAACACATGGTCACGTGACCACCACCACAACCAGGACGTACAGAATGTTTTTCACCCCCAAGTCTCCTCCCTCCCCACCACTAGCAGCCACCACTGTGGCTTTGGCGTTTTCAGATTGCCCGTGATGGAACTGTGGCTTCAGTGCCCCTCTGTGCCTGGCCTCTCTCAAATAGCAGGGCCATTTAGAGGTGTCCACGGAGCCACATGCGGCCATGCTTAATTCCCTTGGATTGCAGCAGTATCACATCGTGTCCTTGACAGTCACCTGTGGTCAGTGGTGGATGGTGGGGCTGCCCTCTGTTGGGTGACTGTGAAGGAAGCTGCCGTGAACATTTGTGCACAGGTCTCAGAGTGGACATCGCACATTTGCCCCTCAATCCAGAGGTCTCTTCACAGGCTGTTCCACTTCCAGCCCATCTGCCAGTCAGTCAGTCTTGCTTTCCTCTAAATGCTTGCTGAAGACTCCCTTAAACCCAAACCACGTTTCACCTGCATGGGAAAGTACATTTAATGATATTTTCAGCACTTTGATTTGTGGTGTGAACCCTTACACTATAATTTATTCTTCACAATTTTATATTTTTTGTTTCTTGGGTTTGCGTAATATAGAGTGCACCTTTTATTTTATTTTATTTTTCATTTTTAGTTTTTGTAATATTGGGGATTGAACACAGGGCCTTGAACATATCAGGTAAGCTCTGTACCCCTGTGCTGCTCCCCAGTCCCTTTCCTTTTTTGACACATAATTACACAAATCAGCTGTGCTGTGTTGATTCCTATTTGGGTTATGTAGTCATCAACTCTGGTGATCCATACTGCAAACATTGGTTACTTCTTTGTATCAAAACACCCTCTCTCTCTGGCTATTTTGAAAACCAAGAGTTCTGTGGCTGTGGTCACCCTGCTCAGTGCTGAGCTGTGGCCACTGCACCATGAACGGAGCAGCAGAGTATTCCTGTCTGCCTGAACCCTGATGCCACCAGCAGCCCTACCCCTGTAGCCACTGTCCTGCTTGCCCCAGGAGATGGGCATTGGGATTCCACAGGCATGAGGTCACGCAGGATCTGTCTTTCTAAACTGGTCCATGTCACTTAACTTAGTGTCCTTCAGGCTTACCCACACTGCTTCTGCCAATAATAGGATTTCTTTCTTTTTGATGCCGGCATGCAGTTCCATGTTTCTGCCCATGAAGTTCCCTTCATCCTCCACCGTGGTGAGAGCTGGGCTGATGTCCTGGCTCGGCCACTGTGGAAAGTGCTGTAAGAACGTAGAGTGCAGACACCTCCTGGCATCCGATTCCGCTTCCTTTGGACGTGCACCCCATGTGAGGTTGTGGGGTCCTGAGGTGGTTTCATCTTTAGTTTTTCTATGTTATGTTCCATGACAAGGCCCAGAGATGCTGTGTCCCTTACAATCTCTCCAGCAAAGAATGCATGCAACCTTTTTCATCTTTAGACAGTTAAAAATTTGGTGATTCTTTTCACTCATTTAATTAACATTTTATTTCTGGAAGCCTTGTGATCTTTCCTTACGGCTTATCACCCGTTGATTGATATAAGGGATTCAGTGCAGGCACTGAGAGCCCTCCTCTGCTGCCTCCAGATGGAAATGCTCTGAAAACCCAACATTTAGCCTTGCTGTCCATGGTAAACCCGACCTGACCTGAGTCACCCAGCAGCAGGAGGAGGCCATGTCAGCCAGTGTGCAGCATAACTCCAAGGGAGTGTGTGATAGGGCCGCTGCCCGTGTGCTGCCTCCTGGTATTATGTCAGGTCTGCAGCATGTGCCATCCTGACATGGGGGATGTGCAGACCTGGAGGTACACTTGGCTCCAGGAGGTCGGGCACAGGATTTGTAGTATCTGCATCTTGGCCCTACACAAATTCCCTACCTGCTTTAAACAGAAGAGTTTTGCCAGAGAATGGTTTATTTTACTATGACTACACTAAGAAATGTCTTTTATGTCATGATCCAGTACGGCACAAACTTAGTCACAAAATTTCAAAAAAAAACATTTCTCTTATCATCTGCTACACACTGACATTTTTTTCACTTTTTTTCTTCTAAATTTCAGAAAAAAATGAAATGCTGATTGGGGCACCCTCAATTTATTTTGTAGTGAATTGGTCATGACCAATTCATGAGCTGGGAGGGTAATGCCCAGCAGGGGGGCGCTGTAAGAAAGAAGGCAAATGAAGTCTATTCCTATTGAAGCCTCCTGCGACATACCCTTCCCCATAAAGGTGACCATGCTGTTGTTTCAGGACATTTGTAGACTGAGCCTCATAGGCACATTGAAGCTGCTCCATCTCAGAAACCTGTGCTGTGGGTTAGATTCCTAATCCTCATGCTTTGGATCAAGCAGGCCACCTCCTCTTGGACACTGTGTCCTCCGCCAAAATGGAGTAAATCTCCCATGTCCACAATGTGGGCTGTAGTTCAGCAGAGTTCACTACCCGCTTCTGCAGTCCTTCATGAGTGTTTGTAGCCAGTTCAAGACTCATATTAAGAGCTTGGTGGGACTCCGAGTGGCTCAGGGGGATCAGAGTGACTAAGAATGTAATCCAGGACTGGGCTGCCCCCTGTGGGCAGTGCTGGGAGTGAAGGCCTCCGGGGATGAGGGAGACTCCCTGGCCCCCCAGCAGTTGAGATGAGACCTTGGAAAGCTCTTCCTCGGGATAGCTACCACTTCTGTGAGGCAGTGGGCAAGCCGTCACCCCAGGCCAGGTCTCAGGGCAGGGCTGGCATGCAGTGGAGGGACTGAGGAGAAAGGAGCCTGCCCACACCTCTGGGTTGGTGGGCACTGAGTCCTGGTGTGCTGAGACCTACAGAGACCTGAGACAGCCCTGCTGCTCACTGCTCTGACGTCCCTCCAAGGAGACTCTGCCCACTTCTAGCTCAGAACCAGGCTGGGCCAGGATCCTACAGCACCCACCCAGAGCCTAGAAGTTTCCTCTAAAACACAGATGACCATTCTGTATATCTTTAACTGCCATCTCAAAAAAAAAAAAAGTGCATATAAGTCTTCAAATCTGCAAAGATGTTATTGTCACATTTTATACTTTAGAGGATCAAATCTTTGGTCCAAAGCCTTAAACTAGTTTCATCATCAAAACCAAAAATGTCTCCATCTAATCTCATCACAACCCTCCTACTTCTGTTGACTGGTGCAGATTAATCTGCTGCTGTCCTTATCTTTGAACACTCTGCTCAGTGGTTCTGCACTCAGTAAACAAGTCAGTGAGGGAGAGCTGACAGGACTTGGGGAGCCTCGTACATCATGGATGATAGCTCCTGTACATACCTGCATGTGTTCTCATCTCTCCCATCTTCTCTGTTCAGGCTTCCTCTTGCAGGAATTCATAAAGACCCTTCCCTTCTCTCCTGTCTTTCCACTTTCTCTTTTCTTCCTTTCCCATCAAGTGTGTGTGCAGCGTGCCCAGCCCCATGGAAGCCAGTTGCTGAGGTGGTGCTGCAGGAAGGTATCACTGAAGGGTTCGGGGTGTGAGAATGGCTCCTGCAGGTGGGCAAGGATGGTGGATGAGGCAGCTGTGGTGGTTTGAAAATTTGCTGCATTAAACAGATAACTGATATCACTAAATATGTGAAAGATCACAGGAGCCAGTTTTCCCACTACCAGAACAGAGACCCATAAACATGGAAGGCAGAGGCGAGAAAGACTCCCAAGACATTAAACTGAAGCTGAAGTGTCAGAATGAATACATGAGGTCTTTAAAACACACAGACACAGAAAGATGTGGGAACAGCTGTAAATGTGCATTTGCATCTATGGAGACACGTACAGGTGCGTCCCCTTGTCTGCAGCCATAAGCCCTGCAGATAGTGGTGGCCTGGTAGCAGTGCCCACTGCAGGTGCCTGGACCTCAGTGCCAGCCCCGAGCACCTCACTCGGCTCAGGGAAAGCAGGGATTCTTTGAGAAACAGGGCCCAGAGAGGACAAGGGCTGGGATCTGAGAGGGGCCTGAAAATTTGCTGAAGGAGTCGGGTGTGCTCTGTGGTGACGGAAGTCGCCTCAAGGGGCTCTCGTTATTAGAGGGCAACTCGAGCATCAGAATAAACAGCAATGAGTTCAAAACACAACCCAACAAAACAGGGATTCAGGGATCCACATTGATTGTGATTAGATAAGTAATTGATTAATTGGAGGCAAGGGGAAGTGTCCCCTTGCAGCCCAACACAGTCAATAATGGTGGCCTCACCTGATCACCACTGGGCAGCTATCTCATGGTAATTAGTCAGCAGTTGTCCCTGAAGGGTGGTAGGAGGCGGTTTGACAGGGAATAGGACACGTCTCTACAAGTCTCTACAAGATGCAAATACAACCAGGAAACGTTGCCTCCAGCAGAGAAGGCCGGCAACACCAGCTCACCAAGTAGCGAGGAAGGTCTGAATCATGAGTGTGGCATGTGGCACTGGAGGGGACACAGCGCTGCCTGTGAGCCTTGTGCAAGAGTGCAGGGGCCAGGCTGAGAGCCCGTGCAAGGAAAAACTGCTTCCTCAGAGGTCAAGGCCAGAAGCAAAGACTGAACCATGGGGCTCCGTGGAGGGGGGGGGACTTCTAGTCCAAAGTCCATGCTGATTTCTTTGTTACCTTCTAGTAGTGATCCAGAAAACTCCCTGCTGTCTGCAGACTCAGCGTTTATGAAAAGCGTACTTGCAGCCCTCTCCTGCAGCTACTCACTGGGGAGCTTATTTTCTTTTCAGCAAAATTAATTGAAGTTCATTTTTCTCAAGCTTTTCAATGCAAGCAAGAGGCACCATCCGGTATGTGTGGATGGCCAGGGTGGAGGAAGGGGGAGATGTCTGGCTGTTGGTAGTGTTGTCCTTGTGATCCCACCTCCCCTGAGCCTGCTCTCACAGTGGAGCAGAGTGGCCAGTGCCATCTTTTCTTTGGGAGGAAGCCGCTCCAGAATGTGTTCCACTTTCCTGAAGGTTATAATGGAGTCGGCTCCTTTGCTATGCATAAAATATTTGGGGATTTCGAACAAAGATCTACAGGAATTGTACTAGTTGAGGGAGAAATGAGTGATATATCCTCTGTAGACTTGGATAAAGTAAGCAAGGAAAAGGCCACGCCCTGTGGCTCTGTTCAGCCCAGCAGGACAGGGAGTCAACCCAGTCCCTCAGTGGAGGGAGGAGAAGGTGACGGTGTGTCCAGGCACAACGGAATACTATTCAGTCTTGGAAAAGATGGAAATCCTAACCTGTGTGACCCCATGGATGGAATTGGAGAACACTTCTCTGAATGAGACAAGCTGGGCTCAGGAAGGCACGTGCTGCACGTTCTCACAGGCAGAACCTCAAACAGTTGAACTCATCAAGGCAGAGAAGTGTTGGGCCGCTGCCTTTGTCTCGTTGTTTTTGATAAGCGAGAAGAGAATATTTCTGAGAGGAGTTCGGAGCAAAGAGGGCCATCATGGCTGTCCCTTGGTGAATTTTGTCATGGTCACAAAATCAGTACCAGGGCATGGAGAAGGTGTAGAAAGGAGAGGCCAGTGGATTCAGCAGATGACCTGTCCTTTACACAAACATCTTGGTCAAATAAGTTTGGGAAACAGAAGTGTAGATAAATCCAACTGAATTGCTAGACCCAGGGATGCTCAAGCCTTTTAGTATGATCGCATGCACTGTGAGTTTCTAACACCTATTTGACCAAAGATTTTTTTGGTTTTTGTTTTAATGCTCAGCACTTCTGAGGACTAACATTCTGAAGAAGGTGTTTTATTAAATCATGGTCTAAACAACAGAGAAGGAAACTTTGTTGATGGCCTCTGGATGACACATCACTTAGACTATGACCTGTGTAGTCTGCATCACTTTCGTTACAGTCTTCTGCGAGGCAGTGTTACCGACGCCCTGCTTGGTGAACTCAGCAAGCCCAGTTCATAGTTTCGCACCTCCGCAGCTGACAGACTCCATTCCAAATGGGAATCGGAGCCAGCCCTGGACCCGGGAGCTGAACTCTGGCACAGCGGGTGGAATGGTTGCTTTTGCAACTAACTTCATTTACTCCTTAACATTCGTGCACTGTGAAATGTCTCTTTGGGGATCAAGAAGCACAAAGCAGAGACAGTTATTCAAAGCCATTGCCTATAAATCGGGAGCTCAATGCAGTCGGCAGGTGGGGAGGGGAAGGCCAGGCTAGGCGTCTGCAGCTGAGCTGTGGTGCAGGAAGATGCCGAGGCCACAGCTGGAGCCCTGGTACCTTTCTCTCAGAACCTCCTACCAACCTTGGCTTGGCAGGTGCCTTTTGCAAAGTCTGGTCAACTTGTTTTCCATGAAAGGTATGAAAGTCTATGCCAAAAACCCAGGGGAGCAGCACCAGGGGCCTCTCACTTCAGCCCCACAGGGTCAGCCAGAGCCTGGCCTGTGATCTCTAGTCTCTTTCCTTGACCCCCCGTTTTCTTCTCATTCTAATGACTGCAATTCATTTGCTCTGCGAGATCAACTTAGGCCGACTTTAAAGGTGCATAATGAACGTCTGCGTTCTTCCTGTGACATAATCCATCATCAGATTTCATTATTATGAATTCAGTTTGGATGAAGCTTTCTGAATTGGATCCTCTTAACTCTTGTCTCAAATGAAAGGAATTTGCTATTAAAAAAAAAACTGATACATGGTGTTTACTTATGAAGCGCTTGGAACCATCTGTAGAAATGGAGCTTTGCGAGACTGTACAGCCCCTCTTTTATTCAAGCAGCCAGCTGGACTGTCCTGAAGATTGATTCCTAGGAGACGCTAGACCAGAAAGCCCTTCGTTGAGTTAGATCTGGACTGTTGTGTCCTGCAGTCTGTGGGGTGAGGACTCTGACCCTGAGCACAGTGGTGCATGACGACCCCCCTGGATGCAAAAATGCTGGGGAAACACCAGTGAAACCCCTTCCAAAAAAAGGATACACTTGGTTTTGTTCCCTCTGAGCAAGGCACGTGGGCAGCCTGGAGGTGGGGAGCAGCGGGCCTAGAGGAGAAGGCCTCACTAGCCTGCAGGCAGGGCAGTTGTGTCCTCCGTCTGTGGGACTCTTAGAGCCTGGGCTGCTCCAGGTGTGGAGGGGGGACAACTCCACCCAGCTGAGTGTGGCGGTGGCTGATCCGATAGTGTGTGCAAAGCTCTGGGTACACAGGAAGGGCTCATGTTCCAAAAAGTATCAACATTCTTTACCAAGATGTGAACGATGATAAAATGGTATTCTTGATGAGGGTCATCACAGTGAACAACACACACAACATAAAAGGATGCTGTGCACAGTCACAGGGTGAATAGGAATATGCACAGTCAGCTGCTATCTAGGTTCTGCATCTGCAGATCCACCACTCACAGACGGTAAACTCCTGGGAAACAGCTGAGAATGTACTGAGCATGTGCAAGTCTTGTTGTCATGGTGTCATGCCCTGACGACACAGGACAGCAGGGGTGAGTGTGACGTTGACACTGGATCAGGTGACATAAGCAGTCTGGAGATAACATACGGCACACAGGAGGATGCGCACAGGTCACACGGAACCTGTGCCACGGTGAGAGGGACCCAGGTGTCGGAGGATGGGTCCTGGGACCAAGCCCTGCCTGCTGCGTATGTATACACCCAACCTGATGAATGTCTCTGGCTCTTCCTTCCTGTCCCTGGACAAGTCTTACCTCTGGTAAACACTTCTCCAGAGACTTGAGCCCCTGGGAGGTTGCGCTCCTCTCACCCCCAGAAGCTCCGTCACTGGCACAGACCTCAGCTCGGCCTGTGTCTTCCCTGCTGCGAGCTCACTCTGCAGACCAAGGCTGCGGGACGTCCCCTCATATCACCAGCTACTTCACTGGCTTTTCCTTGCCAGGGTTTATTTCCTATTTCATGGGTGAACAGAGGAAATATCAGCAACCACTCTCCACGTTTAGCAGTGAGCACTGTGCTGCTAGCCCTGCAGGCCTGTCAGTGCTGGGTGCCCAGTGGCTCAGGACAGTGGCAGCCCTGTGGGTGATGGAGGAGCACAGCTGCAGGGAGCTGGCTGGCCTGTCGTGGGCCGTGGCTGTGAGTTCTGGGGACCCACACTTGCCAGCACAGTTGGGTGGAGGTGGTGCCTGTTGGGCCTCCGTGCCAGTGCTTGTGCCCTGCCTCCTCCTCTGTGTTCACACTGCCCCCCACCCCACCCCCCGGAACATGCCTAAGGTCACAGCAGCCTCGGGTCACAGGCAGCCTCAGGTCACAGGCAGCATCTGGATTTCGTTCCCTTGGAGCCCTCCTCCCTGTCCAGCGGAGGCCCCTCCTTGCCCTCTGCCTGGTGCAGCCCACTGCTCCACATTTGTTTCCAGGTCTCATAACAGCAGATCCCAAGTCTGAAGGTGATCTGAAGGTCAGTGATACTGCTCTTCTCAACGCCTTGGTGTTGGTGGAAATGCGTGTCATATTTTGCTGTGACTTTCCATATTCGCTTTGCATACGTAAGCATTCACCTCTCTTAAAGGCATGAGCTGGTGACTCATTTCACTGGACGGCACAAGGAAGGCAGACAGACACTCAGTGTCCACTGGCCACAACCCCAGTCTTCCGATTCTCGGTTCAGCATTTCTCCTCCTAACATCAGAGAAGAGACTTGGTGGATCAATTTCTGTGGAACTGAATGGGAGACAGATCAACCCAATATGCAAAATAATGAAGAGGTCCCAGACCTGAAAGGAGCTTTGACATTTCCTCTGCTTTCTCGTCTAGCTTTCACCTACCTTTATAATAACATACCTTCTAGCTGCCAATATATCTTCAGTTTTTAACTGCTTTAGTCAAACTGCAGACAGCTGCATTTGGACCGGATATGTGGTTTATTTACTAAAATATATTCATTAGCATGTTTTAGAAGTGATCGCTACTTAGAGTTCTCCATAATATTTCTGAAACTCCTGTAAAATGCTGGACTACCCCTGAACCTTAGATTTGTATAAGATCCTGACATCAATGAAAAGCCTTCTGATACCTCCTAGGCAGAAACAGCATATTTTATCTTAAATCATTGAGAGTACTGGGATGTATTGAAAGATGGTCAACAACACAAATAAGGAAACGACTAAACTTCCTCCCTTTCTTCCCTCCCTAGCTTGAAGGGAGCCGACGCTGGCAATGGGATCCGAGTGTTGGTGCCTGACATCGGGATGCTCATCGCCAGCCTGACTATCTGGCTTGTCTGCAGAAACATCGTTCAGAAACCAGTGACAGAAGAAGCAGCACGATACAACCTGGAGTTTGAAAACGAAGAACTGGTAAATCTGACTATGTGTGTCTTCCCTCCTGGGCCCCAGGGCCTTGCCCCTTGATAGTCGTGGCACTGTGATAGCTCCCTGTGCAGAGCCCAGTGCTGACAGAGCACGTGGCAAAGCCCTTACAGTCCCTGACAAAGCCACCTGGGTGGCCCGCTGGGCACACCTCTCTTCCATAGCTGAGCCACATGGAGACAGGTGGGGATGTAAGTGCTCACCCTTCCTGAGGAGCTCACTGGGTAAGGCCAGCTGGAGACCCCCAGCTGTCATCTGATGCTAAGGCGGATGGTAACCTCATGAAGCTGCATTGGGTCCGCATGTTATGAGCTGCTGGGTCTGGAGGTCTTGGTATCTGGAGAAGCAGTAACACGGGTCGTTTTGGGAGGAAAAGATTCACTCCTCCTTGACGGGAAACTTCGCACCTTACCCTCCAAGACAGTTATGTTGACGCAGCATGTGGGTCAAATTATTTTAAAACATTCTGGAGGGGAAAAAAGATAAGTTTAGAGAAGCATGAGAATTGAAAAAAAGATAAGGTCGAGATAAAGAATGAACTGTAAGTGCTCAGCTAGTGCCCAGGGCTCGGGGGTTGCTCCCGGACCAGGAAGTGTGCAGGAGTCTGTCAGCCGCCTCTCATGCTGTCCCCTGACCTGCTCCAGCAGGCGCTCCTGATGACTGCCTTGGCTCTGCAGGTTCAGGTGGCATCAGTGTCAGAAGTCATTCATTTAGTAACAGAAAGATGAGATTTACGAATTTAAAAGTCACTCAAATATATTTGATTTGGACATTTGACACAAGATACAACTACCAAATGTTTTTTTAATTATTATTAGTTGTTCAAAACATTACATAGCTCTTGACATATCATATTTCATACATTTGATTCAAGTGGATTATGAACTCCCATTTTTACCCCGTATACAGATTGCAGAATCACATCGGTTACACATCCCCGTTTTTACATACTGCCATACTAGTGTCTGTTGTATTTTAAGTTGAACTTGTAAAGCTGAACTTACTAATGTTGAGAATGGTCACCTCTGTGCCTCAAAGGAGGCCGACCAGAATGCAGCTGTCGCCCTAGCGCCCTGCGGTTGGAGATGTGCCTTCACACCGCATGTCCCGTTCCCCCTTCAAAGGCAAGAAGGGCACAGGGTGCAGGAAACAGTATCAGCTGAGCTGCTGATAGCAGCGTTTTGCATTTGAGGCTACAGCCCTGAAAACAGATAAAACTGTGGACATTATTTTTCTTCTTGTTCACCTCACAGTTTTACGACAGGGAATTTAAATTTTGAGTATCTGCTTTCATATTCTAATTCATATCCTAGTTTTATTTTATGATATTTAGAGTTTTGAAAAGATTCTGCTTAAATAATCATTACCAAAATTTGTCCCAAGTGTTGTGGATGGAAACCCATTAATTAGCTCAAGTTTTGTAAGCTCATGACATTTACATCATTATTATTTATAAGATGAGATTGTTTTTCGATTATCCTCTTATTGTGGATGGAGGTAGAGGATAACTACTGACAACTGGGTGGACTTTGAAGTCAGAGATGGAAGTGAACACTGTGTAGTTGGGAAGACTGTCCACACTCTTCACTAGACTGAGTTAATAAATAGGTCAGAGGTGAACATGTGCTTAGCATGCATGAGGCCTAGGGATAAATCCCCTGCACCAAAAAACAAAACAAAACAAAAACCCCAAGGAATTAGTAGTGATGCACACATAGCAGTCGTGAGTACAAAGTAAACATGAAATCCACTCGACGCCTGGGTGCCTGCTCATAAGTTGCTTCTTCCTCCCTTCCACGCCCTTCTCCAGCTTGAGGGGGAGCAATTTCAAAGCCAGGGTCCTCTCAGAATTCTAGACACTTATGTTGGACAGTGTGTTTGTGTTTCTCTCCCAGAGAACCCCTTCTCGCCACTCGTGACAGATAAACGTGAACAGACGGCGGAGGTTCTCATGAAAAGAGCTTGTGTCTGATGGTCAGGGTCTGACAGCTGGGGAAGTGTGATCACGGGCACCAGTTCTAAAATCATGCTTCTTTCTCCAGGACACTTCCTTTTCGTGTTTAGACTAGTGGGAGCTCTGTGCCATCTGAAATTTGTATAAGTTTCTAAGCCTTACACATCATGAACCCTGTAATTTAAAGATAATAATATAAGTTCTCCAAGTATCTCATTCCAGGCTTTGAAAATGCTAAACGTGATTGTCAGGTTGTTTCCCTTCTTGGTTGATTTACATATTAAGGTCCATTCTCTTAGCATCTTCCATCCGCAGGGATCCCAGGAGGAAGAGGGTGGTGGGTGAAGCCTCCAAGTTCAGTCTACAAGGAAAGATTTCTTACTTTGGCAATCTGGGCTTCAGTCTGAAAGGAACAGGGTCACACAGCCAAAATCCGCAGCTGAATTTATTTTATTTTTGAAGGGCCCAACGTACTTCCTGCTGCTTATAAATCTTGGCTTTTGCTCTCCATAATGTTTGGGTTTTGAGGATACCAAAAGACTAGTGTTTGCTGGCATTGCTGCTTCTTTCATTTATCTCGATGGAGAAATGGCGAAGTCCATCTCCTGGTGCCAGGGAGAATTCTTCTCAAGTGCAGCATCCATTAAAGTAGCAACTAATCCCTGAGGAAGACTCATGGGTCTCTGTGGATTTGCTCTCTTAAGGTGTTAACATTCTGCCCACCAATGACCCCATCAAGGTTAACATGAGCCCTGTCTACCCAGTCACCAGAGCCAGACACCTGATATAACCCTGGCTTCCCTGGGCCCCTTGTACATCACATCAACAAATCCTTTGTCTCCACCTCCAAGTACTGTCTGCACTCAGGGCCCCCACTGCCATAGTTGCCACCAGCAGCCACCAGCTCTCAACTAGACCCAGAAGAACCTCCAGATGGGGGTCCCGCTGCAGCTTCTGTTCTCACCCCATCTGTGGAGACGACACACAGCAGCTGTTCCTATAAAGCTGAGGATGAAATCATGGAGAAGATATTTCTTTGGATTTCCACTAAACCAGAATAAAACGCAGGCTCCCGATCCCAACATGGCTTTGCAGGGCCTGGCCATGTCCTGCCCTCTCCCTCCTCGACCATGCAGACAGGACCCTTCCTCCCCCTCTTCCCTCCCCCATGAGGCCTGCCCCAGCCACCTTCCAAAGTGGGCTTCCTGGGCAGGGCCTGCGTGTTTATGATCACAGCCTGTAGTGCTCGCCTGTGTTGCTCTGTTACTCATTTCTGGTTTCCCTCAGTGGCCACAGGCTCCAGGAGGGCAAGGCTCTGCCTGTCTGGACCTCTGTTGTAGCCCAGAATATGGCAGGATCCTGAGGACCACGAGCCTGGTGGTGCCTGTGCACTCTTTGGGCACTGACTGCATGTAATGGGTGCACAGGGCAGTCCATGCAGAAAACCAAAGGCAGCACAGGAGGGCAAGCCTTGGGCAGCACGGCTGCAGGGGTGAGTGTCCCCAACCCCAGAAGTCTCCATGGAGCCAGAGTGAAGCCACCAAACCACCCCCCGGCCAGTCTGCCCTCACTGGGCCTGAAGAAGAGGTGCTTGTTACATAAGGATACTTTTAACTTACTCCGTTCCTTTTCTCTGAGGTCCTACTGTGCACCAGATGGTCTAAATATCTAACAGCAGTTAGTTTTTGGTTTTGGTGTTTTGTTGTTGTTTTGGGGGGGATCATGTGGTCTTTGTTTGTTTTTTCTTTTTTCCTTTTTGCTTTGCTTTGCTTACCAATAATAATTTTCTTCCTTATCATTTAATAATCCCGTCCATCTTAGGAATGATTGGAACAGGGCATCCAAAATTCCTGCAGTCAGGTGGGCTTAGGACCCGACATTTGCATTTTATAAAGCTAATATACTGGCATCCCCGAGCAATGGATGTGCCATGAAGAATTCTTTGTCTTTCCCTTGGACCCAGCACAGAGCCTGGAGCAGAGCCGGGCTCGGGAGCAGGTGCTGAATGGCGGGATGGATGGGGAAGGCAGTCAGGCTGCTGCTGATCCCTGCTCTGCTCAATCTTTTCACCTCAGTTTGTCATTGTTGTCTTGGGACTTTTTGTTTGTTTGTATTGCGTTGCTGGGGCTTGAGTGTCCACGCAAAGACTCCACCATGGAGCCACATCCCCAGCCCCCTTTGACACCTTCATAACAGAGACTTAGAGAGGTTGATTTTCTTTGCATCTTGATCCATCACAAGTAATCCCATGGGTCCTGTGTCTTTCAGGAAGCTTTGGAGCACCAGCCAGGTTTGTGCCCCCCACTCCTAGAGCAAGTACCAGGCATGTCATCTAGAAGAGTCAAATTTAGCTGTTTCCTAGGAAAGAAATGGTAGCACAGGGCTAGCACACCATGAGTGTGCATGTGTGTGTTCATATTCATGTGTGCATGTGTATGTATTATGTGTGCATGTGTGTGCATTGTGTGTACAGTGTGTATGTGTGTGTGCATGTGTGTGCACTGTGTGTATGTGTGTGTGCATGTGTGTGCATTGTGTGTAGTGTGTGCTCATGTGCATGTGTGCATGTGTGTGCATTGTGTGTTCATGTGGGTGCGTGTGTGCATGTGTATGTCTGTGTGCATTTTTATGTATCTGCACATTATGGGCGAATGTGTGTGTATGTATATGCATGTTTGCATGCATGTGCGTGTGTGCATGTGTGCATTGTGTGTGCATGTGTGTGCATGTGTGAATGCTGCTTTGGTTTTATGCTTTTCTATTAGGTGATTTTCTTTTTAAATCTCAAAGCAAAACCCCTTTAACGTGAATGGTCACTGTCACTTGGCTGGTCTCCTTTGCTGTTCATTTGCTTCTCACATGATGTTCAGATGACTCCTAAGGACAGGTGCCTTCTTACTTGGCCACCTAACTGGGGAGTTTTTAGACGTTCCTGCACAGGGCCAGAACAAGCCCAGGGAGAGGCCATTTGTGCTGGCACTGCCAGGTCCCCTGTGCTGTCCTGCCTGGTTCCTGGCCCCCAGCCTGTTGTTAAGCCCATTGCCCTCCAGGCGGTGGGAACCCACACATCCACACGCTCCCTGGGAGCGCTTTAAATTGCTATTGTGATTTTGGAGAACAATCTTCCCAAAGCCAGTCTAGCAGGGAATAAGCCCTCACATTAGGCTTGGTGACATTCGCGATAGCCCACACCAGTCCACTTCCTCCTTTGCCTTCTCACCTCTAGGGGATGCTGGAGACAAAGTTTGTCCCTTACAGCATGTTTGCTCCCTGCCTCAGGCTCTCTGTAGGATCAGTTGTCAACATGTCACAATGCACATTGCATGAAAAACTAGTGACACTGCAGAAACACACTCCCTTTGCGTCTGACTTTAGACTCCTGGGTGTGACTTCAATAAATTCCTGTGGAAGTGTTTTAAAAACTGATTTCTCACCAAAAATAATAGGAACAAGATTCCATTGCCCAAAAGCCTGGTCTGGGGTCTGAGCTTGACTGGACCCCAACAAGTTTCCAAAGAGAAATGTCCTCAATATCTTTTCCAAAGAAAGGGGTCTGCAGAGATGTGACTCCAGCAGAATACCTTGGCATTGCGCCACCCCAGTGGGACCCAGTGCTGAAGCCACACCCCAGCGCCAGTGCCTACCACGTGTAGGGGCTCCACGTGTGGTGGCTACAGCTCTGTGGGGTACCATGTTCTGTGCACCAAGACAAGGATTAGACACCTCTCACCCCAGGAGGCTGCCCACCCACCACAGCCCAGTCCCAGGGCTTCTAATCAGCTCCACACAGAGAAGACAGAAGCTGCCTGTGGGACCACACCTTCAGTCTGGGTTGGAATAAACCCTGAGGATCATCTGGGGACCACCAGGAGGTCAGGCTGCCAGGTTCAACCTTGGACTTACTAAATCAGAAATTCTGAGGGTGAATTCAGGGCATGAGTGATTCTGAGGCTGCTACCGTTCACAATCACCTCAGTTCTTTGCTGTATTTTAATGGACAGACACTAGTTGCGTATTCATGGTGCACTGTGCTGTTTGGGTTCCTGTAGACACGTAGAATGACCAACTCAGGGTCTTCAGCACATTGATTTCCTCGAATACCTGCTATTTCTCTGTGTTGTGAGCATTTAAAATCCCTTTCACCTACCTGGGAGTACACCTGTTCTTCACCTGGTCAGCAGACCCTGCAGGAGGTCAACAGAGCCGTCCCTACACCCGGCCCTGGCCCCTTGCCACCCACCCCCACCCCGCAGCCCAGCTCTGCCTTGGCCCTGCTCTTGCAAGTTCAGGCCCCGTGGGCGTGGAAGCGGGTCTGTCTTCCTGGGCCTGGTTCACTTCACTTGGCCTCAGCTCCCTGGGTCCCTCCTTGCAGGTGTCAGGATTTCCTGTGGGAATCAGCATCTTTTAAAGAGGGAGGTAAAGGACTAAAACGTCTTTGAATGCGCATTAGGTTTTAACATGGACAGTGATTCTGTGGGATGTTTCAGTGGCTTGTTGTGCCCTGGAGGGCTCACTTTGTCTTCGCCCAGACACCCCAGAACCAGGGGCTGGGGGGCTGTTTACAACTGTAGCTCTCTCAGCTCCCAGGCCAGGTGCAAGCTGGACTCTGCCTGTTGGTAAACAATCCAGAGGGAGCCCTGCCCTGCTGGCCCTGCCTAGGCTGCAGCAGATGACCAAGGGGACAAGCCTGCCTCTCAGGAGCCAGCCCTGCCAGCCGGGCCAGTGGGTTCGCAGCCCATCCCACCTCCCTTACCCACTCGCTTAGCGGGCTCAGAAAGCATTTCCAGCTGAGGGCCCCAGGGGTTCTGGTGTAAAATGCTGCAGGGCCTCACGTGCAGCAGTGTGTTTATGACAGCCAGTAGCCGTCCTGCCTGGCGAGGTCAGGGGAGCCGTTTGTACAAGCTCGGAAAGGCTGCCGGAGCACATTGCTGCTTGATTTAATCTACATCCGAAGCCATTGCATAATTGAATAGTAAGTCATCTGTCATGATCATCACCGGTGCATTTCTGTGTCCCAGGCAGGCCTCACGGCCATCCCCTCCTTCAGTGCAGTGTAAAGGCAGGGGCCGAGCTCCTTCCTGGATGGATGGTTTTCGTGCCCACTCACTGAGAGTAAGGAGGGTAGGCCACGGATGCCCGCCTGTGCCAGGGTGACCTGAGGTGGCCTCAAGGGCTGTGCTGGAGGAGGACCCTGGTCTTCCTGTCCTCCAGGAGCTGGAATAGGCCGACAGGAAGGGGCCTGAGGCTGGGCCTGCAGCTAATCAAGGATGCCAGCCACGGTGTGTGAGCAAGCAAGGAGAACCATTGGGTTCTGTTCCCCAGGGGTCCCTGCCTTGATGCTGAGGCCAAGGGAGGGGCTGCAGGCGGACAGAGGCAGAGAGGTGACCATCTCTGTCCTCAGGTACTATCAGAGCCCCACATAAGACCCACTCACCCTCCGGGGAGTCCCAAACAGGCCTCTGCAGTTCCTGCTGCCCCAAATGCTGCCAACTGCTGCTCTGGCTGCCTGCTGGACTCTGCCATCAGAGCACCTGGAGGGATCTGGGGTGGAATTCCCAGCGCGGGGTGTTGCCTCCAAGCCTCCAGCCTGCTTCCCCATCCTCTGCCACCAATAAAGACAAGCATAGGAACAACCTTTGTCCCCCCGCCCGTCTCTCTGACCCCCATGGCAGAGTCACTGCTACTCCTGCCGACTGGACCTCTAACACCTGTGCCACAGACACACCCCTCCCTCCTCCCCTGACCACAGCCATGGGCTGCCAGCTCTGTCTCTCCTCTGCTTATTCCCCAGCAGCTCAAGTGCATGCACATCAGAATTGCATGGGGAGCTGGAGTAGGGTCTGCTTAAACTTTTTGGAGAGATTCCCTTTGGGAGGCAAAGGCTGGTTCTCCTCTAAGATTAGATAGTGAAACATGTTTGTTTGTTGATGGGGGTCATCAGAGAGAAATGGAGTGTGTTGTGATGCGGGACACAGGAGGAGTGGCTGAGCCATTCCTCTTCCTGCTGTCCTGAGCAGGTGAAATCCAGTCAAGTTTGCTGGAGCACTTGCAGCTTGCATTGCTACATGGCTTGCAGACAGGCCTCAGGAAAGCTTTTTGATGGGCTTGAGGCAGTTTGGTAATCTTCCCTCAGTAAAGTAGATGACAAGTTCATCCTCTGGGAACCAGAAGGCTGAAAACCTGATGGTGGTCCTTTAAGGGTGCAGAAGAGGCCATGGCCAGATCACCTGCCTTCCCTCTGAGCACATCCCAGAGCCTCGGGCCAGCTCTTCCCTCTGCCCAGAGTGACCTTTCCTGGGACTTGACCTCATGACATGTCACCTCCTCTAAGAGAGTCTCCCTGACCTCAGATCTAATGGAGCCACCCTTTCCGTCAGTCCTTCCCTATTTGATTCCTTACTGGAGATATTTAGATTGCTCATCATTTATGTGGCCACACAGTCATTGCTGTGTCTTTTACTAGAGTGATTCGGACACACCGGGCATTGTGTGGATAAAAACGCTGGAAGCATGAGACATTCTTTTTGCCTCAAAAAGTGTATACAAAAGCCACGTAAAGACCTGTTGTGCTTCGTCGTTTAGGGAATGATGACAGGGAAGTGTCTGCGTGCATCTAGCACAGACATGACTGTTTCCCATGTCCGATCTGCACTCAGCTGAGGGTGTGGCTGCACAGCCCCGGGACTGGCCTCACGCTGTGATGGCAGAGCAGGGTCCTCCATGCCCAGGGGCTCAAGGGGCCCACACAGCCCTGCTATGGGTGGGTGGATGCACATGCGTGTGCATGTGCATGTGCATGTGTACATGTGGGTGTAGAGAGGGGCTGTCTCTCTTCCCTGGCCTCCATCTCTGTGTCCTTGAGGCCTCAACTTCCTTCAGCTTGGCAGCAGTCCTATCCTACCTCCCTGACCCCAGTGAACTCAGGCAGACAGGCGGCACCCTCACCAGCATCATCGGGAGACAGGACCATGACCCTGGGACTGCAAAGGCCAGGCTCTGCTTTTCACGGCTGACCTGGAGCTGACTAGCTCAGAGCGCCTGGCCCAGCCAAAGCTGTGAAGTCTGTCGACCTAGAGACAAATGCAAACAGTCTCATGATCTCAGAGTCCTCTGGTCCCAGGGTGATGGCTGTGTGTATGAGTCTTGTATGGATGAGGAAAAAAAAATTCCTATTTTATCTTAAAATAAGACACAAGCAAACCGGGTTTGCATCCCCAGTGGAAAGAGCACCTGTGTGTTCTGGAGGGAGTGTTTCCTGAGGGGCTCAATTGTCCAGGGTAGATCCGGGAGTTGGTCTCAAGACAGGGGAAACTGTGCACTTAGCCAAGTAGCCCGAGACCACGCCCCGGAAGTCCCGAAATAGTCAACGGACGTGGACTTCAGAAAGCGAAGGGACGCCCTGAGCCCTGGGGGGCCACCTCTGGGGTGAAGGGTAGGTGGCCTGCTCAACCCTGGAGCACCCCGAGGGCACACCCAGTGAGCAGCATTGGCAGAGCCTGTCCGGGGTCCTGATGGAGCGTCATTGCTGTTCAGCTGCCCCTGGGTCCTGCTGGCGATCTTTCTGCTCACCTCCTCAGGAAAGGCCAACAGTGGCATGGGTCACCACCATGCCTGGGCCACTGGGTGACGCGCGCGGTGCTGCTGACTTGGGAAATGACCTCACTCACTGCCCCTTGCAGCAGGAGCCCCGCGGCATCTGGCCCGGCCTGCAACAGCTTCTGTGTCATTTCTTTAGGCTGCTGGGGAAAAGGCAGACTCAGAAGATGCCCTGATGGACGGGGACGCAGACGGGGACGGCGCGGAGGGCGAGCTGGAGGAAAGCGCCAAGCTGAAGATGTTCCGCAGGGTGGCCTCTGTGGCCTCCAAACTCAAGGAGTTCATCGGCAACATGATAACCACCGCTGGCAAGGTCGTGGTCACCGTGCTGCTGGGGTCCTCCGGTGAGTGAGTCCTGACTGCGCCGCCCAGGGCGCTGTGGAGGAGGCGGTGCATTGCGGGAGGAGGCAGGTGTCGCAGGAGGCACTAATAACTGTCAGGCCTGGGAACCCAGCATGCGGACGGGCCACAGGAGAAAGTTGTGTTCTCTGTGGTTCTGGTCCTGACCTTGTGAGGGGTCCCGACAGTACACCCGTGACAGCCCTGTTAATACCCTTTTCCATATCTGAGTGGCCTCATTTTCTGGGTGGAGGTCAGAATAATACCATTCCTCTTGCTCTGAGGGTGATCTGCTGCCCTGACCATCTGAGGGGACCCCGGCAGCCACCCTTGTGCCTCCTCGCATGTCTCTGGACGGAGTCATTTGAAATCTTAATTTAACTCTCAGGATACACTATTTTTCTTCGGAAGCTAGATGGTAATCTTCCAGAAGAGACTCACTTCCTTTCAATTTTGGCCGTAGACCGGCTTATTCCATGATGATGTTATCTCCATCTTCTCCCTCCTCCCATCCCACCCACCGCCACCAGCCCAGGGAGCTTGCCACAGTGCCTGCACCCACACTTTCCAGAGGGAACGCCGAAAATGGAGTACTTAAGTTTTAGTAGGGAAAAAAAAGATAGAAACAGAAAGTAGAATTTCTCAAAAAAATCAAACCCAGCATCTTAGTGAGCGCTCCTTTCACAATGCCCAATAAATTGTGTTGAACACAGCTGCCTGGTCTTCCACGCCCCCCTTACGGACAAGAAACTCCAAATCCTGGTGGCTGGACCAAGTTTTAGTGAGACGTGAGCTGCCACCAGAGGTCAGATCTTAGTTAACAATAAAGCAAATAAAATGGTGTTGGGAAGGTTGGACGACAGACATGAGTGCCCCCAACATTTGGGAACAATGGAAACAGGGAAGCAAGCAAGTAAATATGCAGATTAATTCTGTTGGTGTGAAGGAGATGCTCACTGGCCTGAAATGCTGCAGGGAGGTCTTCTCCATCCTCTGGTCTTTCACTGCTTTTAAAAACTACCCCTTGAGGGTGATCTCTTCATGGTAAATACAGCACCTCTTCTGGTTATGTTAATTAAGTATGAGTAACCTCTCTAAAACGGGTCCCTGGCTAAGGGCAGGGGAAGGGAAAGAGGGTTTGCTGCCCCACGATGCTCTCCAGCCCTGCTGTTCCTGACCATCTTCCTCTCCCCAGGTATGATGCTGCCGTCTTTGACCTCGGCTGTCTATTTCTTTGTATTTCTGGGTCTGTGCACCTGGTGGTCCTGGTGCCGGACGTTCGACCCATTGCTGTTCAGCTGCCTCTGTGTCCTGCTGGCGATTTTCACTGCTGGGCACCTGATTGGACTTTATTTATATCAGTTCCAGTTCTTTCAAGAAGCCGTTCCACCCAATGACTACTATGCAAGGTGAGAGGCACTGCTGGGAACCTATGGGAGAGAGCACCCTGTCCACCCTGTGATGGTGGTTGGGCTCTGTGAATTTCTAAGGGTTCTTCTGAATGAGGCCGACTGGTGTGTCAAGCAGAGATTTGATGGGGTGCAGAAACAGTCAGGCGCTTCAATTTTATTGGACAATACAGTGCTCGGATGGCAGGTGCTCACACAGTGACTCAGGGTGACATTGCTGCTTGCTTGCTAATTGCAAAGGAAAAAATCACAGTTGATGGACACAGTCAGCACTTTGGCTGCCAGTTGATAAAGACCAACATTACTAAAGACAAGAGAGCCATGGCTCTCCCATCTCCAGGGTGGTGCAGAACGTGGGTCCCCAGCACCCGCGGCCCCAGCCTTCAGACTACACTCCACAGCACAGGCATGCAAAGGAGGGAAAATGGTTCCAGTGGCTCCACCAGAAAAATCAGTCAGAGAACCCAGCCTGTGGGTGCCCCAGGGGAGTGGCCCAGTGTCTTCAAAAGTCAGCCTCGGCACAGAAAGGTGTGTGGAGAGAGCAGGAAGAGAGGAGTGGAGAGGTAAAGACCCCAGCAGACAGGAGGGATGCTCATCTCTCAGATCCTAGGACATCAAGCCTCAAGGCATTGTGGGCTGGGGGTGGACCTTGGGTGGGTGTTAGAGGACAGCTGGGAGTTACTGCCCACGTTTCAGGTGTGTGATGGCAGTGACGGTATTATGGGCACAGAGTGCATGCCATTGCTGTGGGAGCTGGTGGGGACTTAGGGATGGAGGGTCCTGATGCTGTATCTGAACAGTGCTGCTAACAGGCATCAATCAAATCCTAAAATCATTTAAACTCAGTTAAAATTAAAGTTAGTGCCCAGTACACAGGCACAGCTAACTCTAAATCCAGGTCACACAATCGATTATGTCACAGTCCCCCAGGTGATAGGAGCAGGCCACAGAGGGCCCTTGCAGAGTCTCTTCATGAGGCAGGTATGTGATATTTATTTTTGGCAGGCAGGGGTAAATAAATGTCTGATTTCAGTACAGAATTTAGTTCTGTAATAATGGATCCTTGAGCTTCTTTAGTTTCTGGTTTATTGTATACATGTAGAAAAACAGTTCTGCACTGTTGAAAGGGCTGACTTTGGGGATGACTTAACTGGGAGCCTAAGCATCCTCTGGAAAGCAGCCAGTTTGGGTTTAATTCTCCCTGCTAGTTAAGGAGCTCTTCTTCCACCTAGTGGCTGAGAACAGGAACTACGACCACCTTGTAAAAGCTCTAGTAGGTCTGGCAAACTTCTGCTGGAAAGGGTGAGTTTGTATTTTAGGCTTTCAGGAGGTGGTCATAGTAGGAAAGCAGCCCAGACAAGATGTAACAGAGATGGGTGTCGGCACATGCCTGCTATCCCAGCTACCAGGACACTGTAGCAGGAGGATCACAAGTTCAAGGCCAGCCTCAGCAACTTAGCAAGGCTCTAAGCAACCTGATGAGACTTGTCTCAAAATAAAAAAATAAAAAGGGCCAGGGACATAGTTCAGTGGTAGAGTGTCTATGGTTTAAACCAAGAAAGAAAGAAAGAGAGGGAGGGAAGGAGGGAGGGAGGGAGACACTCCATGTCTGAATCCTCTGGAGTGTCTAGTGAGTGCTATTCCCTGGATCTTGTCCTCCTAGAGAGCAGTTGGAGGTGTGGGGCTGGCACCTCTCAGGGGAGTAGCTAGAGGCCCTGCCCTGGTTTTCCTTTCATCCAAAAAACATTTCCATTGTTTGTTCGTTTTTTTTTTTTTAATATATTTTTTTTGATACATAAAATTATAAGAGGTTATGAGGGGCAAGGGGGAGGGAAAAAGAGGGAGAGAATTGTTCGTTTGGTTTTAATTAGCTACTGTGAATAGCACCAAATGAAGGAGAGGAGGGGAGGGGAGAAGGAAAAGGAAGGAAAGACAGACAAGAGGTTTAAAAGAACAAGCAGGTGCTGGACATGGTGCTGCTGGGTGCTCAGGAGGCTGAGGCACACAGATTGCAAGTTCAAAGCCAGCCTCAGCAACTCAGCGAGGCACTAAGCAACTCAGTGAGACCCTGTCTCTAAATAAAATATAAAATAGGGCTGGGGATGTTGCTCAGTGGTCACGTGCCCTGAGTTCAATCCCCAGTGCCAAAAAAAAAAAGAAAGAAAGAAACAACTAACAGGTCCGTGTTCCAGTAAAACTTTGCTTATAAGCACTGAAATTTGAATGTCACGTTCTTTGCACATTTCATGAAATGAAACTTTTCTTTAGATTTTTCCAGCCATTTTTAGCTTTATAACCTTTACCAAAACCGGCAGGGGCCAGGCTTGGGCCAGAACCGCAGATTGCCATGCTGTGGGTGGATAACAACAACTCTTATAGTGTAATAATTGGCCACATTTGTTTTTCACTTGAATTGTCACAAACTCCAGGTTGTGATTTATTGAATATAGTTTTAGATGATCCCTTTAACAATTTAAGAGATTAATTACTATCACCTCTAGAGTAAGTCCTTAGACAGTAGATTGCTTACCAGGATATGGAAACTTTGAGCTACATGATGCAGTATGTAAACTGCCTTGGTTTAGATACCTCACCATCCCATTGACCTGGATGTTGCATTTGATTCTTTTAAATCTTGGTAATTAGCATCTTTAAAACAATATATTTTTACTAGGGCATTAGCCCCCCATGTCTGAGTTGGAAGAAGACAAGCTGAAGACTAGGAGAAACAAATAGATAAAAGTCATCTTCCTGGGAACTGGTCACAGCCTTGTAACCAGAGAGGTGCAGTACGCACACCCAGCTCCTGGACACAGCTGCCTTTAGAACAGGGGGGGGTTCTGTGACCTTCTCAAGAGTTGTCAGATGGGCACTCTGGGGAGAAATAGTCTTATTTTTAGAAACATTGAATTGGTTTGGTTGTGCCATTACTGTGATGCATGTTTGTTGATTGTTTGAAAAAATAAAGAACACAGGAAACACTTCAAAAAAAATTGATTCTAACTCCCAGAAATGATCTTGACTTTTTAGGTCCTGTTTTTCCAGTATTTTTCCTCAGCATATATATTTGTTTTTAAAACAAACCTGGAGGCCTGCTGTGCATGCTGCCCTGTATGTATCCTGTCCCTCTCCCTGAATCTGTGTGTCTTCTGGCCGTGATGCTGCCTTCTAGCACATGCTTCTCATGAGTGCAGCTTTGCCCTCATCAGGCCCCGACTTTCGATTCACTTTTGCTCTAGTGCATGATGTGGTGGTGAGCCCCACGTAATTTTAAATCTAAACAGCCCTTGGGACGAGTAGGCTGGAGCCATGCTGTGCTCTCTGGGCTGTGAGGGAGTCTGTGTGGGGTGTGACTTGCTGGGGTCTGCGGGGGCCTGAAGTTGCCATGGTCCTGGGCCAACAGCACATTAATGCACCAGGGGTCGGCAGTGCCCTCACCATGTGATGCTGCATTGAGTCCCGCACCTGTGCTTGGCACAGATCTGGGGTCCCATTTTCTGTAGGTAATCCTGTCTTTTCACCAAGTGACCCCCAGAAGACTATCTGTTTCCCTCCAGATGCATTCGCCATCACTTTTTTCCATGAGAGGACATAGAGAAGATGAGCAGGGCACACATGGACTTCAAGTTCACCTGGAACTTGATGGGGTGTTGGGTTTTTGAGGGGGGGATTTAGTGATTGTCTTCCGTTGCTGCACCCAGGACAGCGAGACTGCATTAAAAAAAAAACAGTGTCAGGACTTGTGATTTGACATTATGAATGTCCCCACAGACAAGCTCACACACTGTGCCTGAAAGTATGGTTGTTCTTCCCAAATCTGAAGTGCTATAGTGATCACACTTTGGAGTTTCATCCGGCAGAATAAAGCTTTAACGTGAATCTGTGTAACTAAATATGAGACCCACTAACAACAGCCTGTTTAATAGAATAGAGCCCTGTTAAGAATGTTATGCTGGCAGCATCCCTAAGAAAAGGGACGAGCTGAACAAAGTTCGCCTTAGTTCATGCAGAGCCAGTCCATGCAAAGGGCGTGTATCTTATAGAAATCTCTGCAGACAGTAAGCACTTCACGCTTTGAAAGGAGTGCAGAAGTAGAATTGCACCTGTGGGGCAGAGGCTCACAGGCCTTGATCACCCGTGGGCCTGGGGCTGCTCCCCCACTGCACCTGTAAGGAGATCAGACCTGTGAGTCCGGGAGCACTGCACAGCTTCTCTACTGTGGGCCTTTCATTCAAAGTGCAGCCGGTGCACTTGGTAGGGGACAGGGACAGAGGTGGGAAACTGGCCTGGGCCATGTGGTCAAGAATGCTGTCTCTTGCAATAAACTGCATGAAGTCTTTACACACTGGAGACTTTTATTAAAAGTCAGTTACAAGTCTGGCATTCGGCCTTTGACTGTGTTTCCTTGTGAGACAGACACCTAAGATAGTTCTGAGGGGAACTTGCTTAAGAACAATCTTGCGGGCTGGGGATATGGCTCAAGTGGTAGTGCGCTCTCCTAGCATGCGTGCGGTCCGGGTTCGATCCTCAGCACCACATACAAACAAAGATGTTGTATCCGCCAATAACTAAAAAATAAATATTAAAAAAATTCTCTCTCTCTCTCTCTCTCTCTCTCTCTCTCTCTCTTAAAAAAAAAGGAAAACACATATAATTGCAAAAACAAGTTCAGAAATAATTAGATGTTAAATAAACTTTAAAAAAAAAAAAGAACAATCTTGCTTTTTCCTGAGATAGGTCAGGCTCTGAAGTAGGTGTCTGTGGTGGGCCCAGCAGGAGGCCAAAACAGATGCCTGGCATCCTGTGCCTGTCACCAGTGTGGACCCTGGTCCCAGTTGTCTGGTGTCTCTCCATCCCACTTCATTTTGCCCATGTGGAACCCTGAGACAGGCAGTGACGACCTCAACTGGCTTTCTTTCCAACCACTGTACTTTCTCTAGATTTCCAAGCACTGAACCTTTTCTCAAATTCAGTTGTTTGGTTTGCTGCCTCTTTTTTTTTTTTTTTTAATACATGACAATAGTGGAATGCATTATGCTCATTATTCCCCATATACAGCACAATTTTTTGTAACTTAATTTGGCGTGATCATGCTGCCTTATTTTATAAACCTAAATTGTGAAACTGGAAAAGGAAAGGTGGGAAAGGAATGGGAATCAGTCTATGTTCGTTCTCATGAAAACGGCACTCTGCTAGATGAGTATCCACCCATTTGTGCTGTGACCCTTTTTTATATGCCGTTTCCATATATCATAATGATTAGAAAGTGAATCATGTTTAATGAAGGAAAAGCTCATGTGGACATGTGAAAACAATGTAAAAACAATAATAATAATAATAATAATAAACACATGGCACAGCCTGGGATGGCTGCCTTTTGAGTTTAATTGCTCAATAACAAATGAGGAGAAAGATGAAAAGCAAACATTAAAAGTGCAATGTCGGTCATTATATTTATACTATTTTTATAATAGTCATAAAACGTCCATTACACATACAGGGAGCAAAGGTCTAAGGAAGGGCTTCGGCCAGCCGGTCTGGCAGGGCCCAGGCAGTATGCAAGCAGTTAGGCCATCAGGCCACCTGGTATTTGCACTTCTGCAGTGCCCCCAGGATTACTGTGGAGTTGTTAGGGAAAGCTTGGTGCTCGTCCACAATGCCAATCCAATAACAAGGACATGGTTTTGAGAAAGAGGAAGAAGAGCTCTATTGCTTTGCTAGCAAAGGAGAAGTACAGGGGACTCCTGTCCCGGAGGCTGTGACTCTGCCATCAGCAGGAACAGGGGGCTTTTAAAGAGGTGATTCAAAGGCTACCCATTCCAGGTGTTCTCTGTTGGAGCTGTCATTCACTTGTTAATGTGGGAGACAGTCATTTCTGAGATCTTCTGGTACCATCTCCAAAGTCTGGATTACTTCTTTCCTATGGTGGGTGTGTGCTCCAGGACAGATAACTCTGCCTGGGATAGGGGAAGAAAGGTAATCCTGTTTCCCCTGAGATTAGGGAGGGGAGAGATTAGGGAGGAACACGGAGAGAGGAAGAGAAAAAAGCAGGTCCATTTAAAAAATAAGTTGCAGTGGCAGAGCAGCCAGGGCTGACTGAAAGCATAAAGTGGACACTGTTACAGAGTGCCCCTCTCACTGAGGGGCCTGGGGTTTAGTAAGCAGAAACTCCACAGAAAGAATAAATTGCATACTCTTTGGCCAGAATTGCACCTGGAGGCCTGGGGGCTGTAGGGGAGGAGGGTCAGGAAGGGGGGCTGTACAACCTGTCATTTTAATGCTAAAGCATGTAAACTAACCCAAGTTAACACCCATCTTCCCCTTTGTGACTAGGTGGCCCTGGAAGTGGTTCATGCATAACATGATTTAATTTGTAAAGTTGGTAGGTGACAAGTTGGTGAGCAAACTCTGGTTTTCATTTTGAAAAGATTCTGAATGACAAGTGACTAACTAGCCTAGAGGCTCCTACCAACTTCATCTGCACTCACCTGAAAGGTGGAGAAAATGAGCTGAAAGATACCTTGATGGATTTACACAGACACAGAACTCAGACACCCAGACCCCCGAGTCCACCTGGACATATGCACGACTGTGATCACTTGGGGGCAGACGTGCCATGGTGTGGATCCAAGATCCCAGTGCAGTGGGGCATCCTACCCAGTTGTGACACCCGGCCTTAGGTTCAGAAGAAACTGGGGCTTCTGACCACAGAGGTCCTTTGCAGGGGATATTGATCCAGAAGAGGGACTGGTCTTTCCCTTCTCACCTTCCAGAAGGTCAGCCTGGATCTCAGTGTTGGAAATCAGACTTCCTGCCTCCACCTGCTGAGGCCTCTCAGCGGAAAGGCCTCCCTTCGCTTCTCAGGGAGACGACCTCTTGTTTTCAGTGGGGACCTAGAGTGGCCCTTGGTGGATCAGACTGTGTGGCTCATTCTACAGGGTCCAGGGCTAAGATAGAGCTCACTGCCCTCAGGAGTCAAATGACTTCCTGTCATAAGAGGATGCTGAGAGTGTTACAGGGCTGGGACTTTCCAGGAAATTGAGGCAGCATGAAGGCCCCTTCAAACCCTGATTCTTGCTATCAAGTCAGAAAGATTTTAGACATGTCACTCAGAGTAACAGGAATGAGTTTATTAAAGAGACGAGAGGGACAGTGGGCCTCTCCTGACACTGTGGTTTTATTGGGGATCCCAGAGAAGTTTCCAGAGAGTCCCACCCAGGTCTACCTCTTGACCTTTGACTGACAGCAGAATGACGGACTTTCAAGTCCCCACTGCCATGCCAATTCTAGGTTGCTTTGGCTCATGCTGACAGGTTCTAATTGGATTATCAACCTCAAATTCTTGCAGATTTTATTGTTAGGAGAAATTATCCTTATCTCCCTGAGTTCCAAGATCTGGTCTATGGAAGGGGTCACAAAAGTCTCCCCTTCAGGGTTCCTCTTACCAACATTATTTTGGGCCTGCATTTCTCTGGCAGATAACAGGTAGTTTGCTAAGAAGTGAGTCATAGCCTGTCCACTTAAGCCAGATAGGCTGTAGGTAAATTGCTTCTTGGAAAAGAAAGCATGTGGGGGCCAGCACAGTGGGCCCACTTTATAGAATTATTCCTTTAACCTCATGTTCCCGCCACTCCCATCTGTGGGTCTGCTATCAAGAGGATCATCTTTTGCTCCAGAGCACATTCTCTGGAGCTCGGGAATCTCACCTCTTGCCCTGTTGCTGCCCAGGTGGAGCACACCTGCCAAACCCTTATTTACCACACTCCATGCCTCAGTTTGATGATTTATAATCTAGGAATGGAAACCATGCCTGACCGGGAGTGGGCGTGCTGTGTTGAACAGAGCAACGTAGGCTGCCGAGTGCTTGGCAGCCACAGCATGGGTTGCTAACAAAAAGGTGTCATTTCCCCTGTTGCATTCAGCTGGGGTGTTTACTATCCACCCTTGATTCTGCAGTTCTGACAGTTGATTCTAGCTTTATCACCCATCACCTGTAGATCCCTGAGCACATAAAGCTGTTGCCTCCTTCACAGGAAGTGTCCTCTTCTGCTCACACATCTCTCTGGCCTCTACGTTTCCCTCAAAAGCAAGCCCAGGCACTTCCTTCTGGAACCTTCCCTGCTCCTTCTGTGAAGAACAGGAGTTACCTTGTAGAAATTGCCCTCTGCACACTTGCTGCCCCAGTCCATAGTTCACATGTGTGTCCACTTCAGGAGGTCCTGGTGCTCAGGGCTGTGAAGGCCTGTTGGGCTTGGTCCTCTCAGGATTTAGCAAGCTGCGTGCACAAAGGGCTCCCAGGAATACCTGTTCAAGGTTGTTTTCTGTCTCCATTTCCTAGAACTCTTGTAGTTTAGCTCCTTGACATGAAAACAATGTAAAATCTATTTTTTCCTGAACTGCTGATGGTCCACAGTTTAAAAAGTATGGAAGACTGCAGTCCACAAAGACCAGGGTCCATTTGTGTACACCCACTGACTCCCACTGCCACACTGTGGACCATGTCCACCATAACTGAATGTCAAGTTCAGCTAGGATTTAAACAAGGCTGTGGTATAGATAGCCATGGCCCCCACATTGCAGTATTGGCAAATATTTAGCTTTGGCCTCATAAAAGTGATGGTTTTAAATTTATTTATTTGTGTAGAAAGTTAAAGAATAGTTTTTTCCCTGTTGTATTCAGAAAGGGGGAGAGAGAGACAGGGACTCCAGACAGGCACAGAGTAGAATCGACCTTCAGACAAAGGAGTTTATTAGAGCCCATAGCACCAGCAGGGTCTGTAGTAAATCTTCAACCTGCCAGGGAAAGTAAAAATGTGGTTTTGTGTGTGTGTGTGTGTGTGTGTGTGTGTGTGTGTGTTAACTTCTATTTTTCCACATTTTTAATTGGTGTATTATAGTTGTAAGTAATCCTGGGATTTGTTGTTATATATTTGTACATGTGCACAATGTAACAATATAATTTGGCCAATAACACTCCTCAACACTTTCCCCTTCTTTGTTTCATCTGATTCATTTTGATATGAAATCTGCTTGTCACATATGAGAGTAGCTACCCCTGCTTGTTTGGGGCCTCTGTTTACATACTATGTCAGTTTTTATTCTTGCACTTTCAGCCTATGGCTGTCTTTTCCCAAATGGTAAGTCTCCTGAAAACAACATAGAGTTGGATTTGGTTTTTTAATCTATTCTGCCAGCTTATGTCTTTTAATTGGGGAGTTGAGACTATTTGCATTCAATGTTATTATAAAGATGTTTATTAATTCCTGCCATTTTTATTTATTTGTCATGTATAATTTGCTCTTGTTCCTCATTTGCTGAGCTACTCTTCAAATTAGACTTGTTCATTTGTGAGCTTTGGGTTTTTTTTTATTTCTTTTGTGTGTATTTCTTTAAGATCTATAGTGCTGGCTTAGTAGTCATGAATTATTTTAGTTTCTGAGTATTTTGGAAGGTTTTTATTTCATATTATATTTTGAAAGGCAGCTGTGCTGGATATAGCACTCTTAGTTAACAGTTATTTTCTTTCAGGACTTGGAACACATTATTATAACCCCTCCTGGCTTTTAGAGATTGTAGTGAGGAATTGGAACTGAATCTGACTCTAAATGTGGCCTGATGTTTTTCTCTTGAGGCTTTTAAAATTCTGTCATTGTTAAGTATGTCAGGCATTTGATGTGTCATGGAGAAGTTCTTTAATGATCTCGTCTATTTGGGGTTCTGAATGCCTCCTGAATCTAGATGTCCATCTCATTCTCAGGGTGTGGAAAATTTTCTTTTATTATTTCCCTGAAATGGCTATTCATTCTATTACCCTTTTTAATTCCAATGATTTACAAATTTGGTCTCTAAATGCCTCGGGGTTCTTATGTATTCTGATCATGATTACTTATTTTCCGTAGTTCTGTTTGGATGTTCAAGGCCAGCCACTGTGTCTTCCAGCTCTGAGACTCTGTCTTCATCTTGGTCTGCTCTATTAGAAAGATTTTCAACTGAACTTTTTGATTTATGGTATCTTTCAATTCCAAGATTTCTGTCTGGTTCTTTTTCTATCTCTTTTTTAAATTTATCATTCATATCATGTACTGACTTCCGTAATTCATTCAGTTGTTTTTCTGTGTTCTCTTGGAATTCATTGATCACTTTTATAATCATTCTTTTGCATTCTTTATTTGCATTTCATTTGCTTCAGAATGTTTGGGGTCATTTGCTGGTCAATTATGAACTTTAGGAGGTATCATGTTACCTTGTTTTTTTTAAGTTTCTTATATCCCTGTGTTGGGTTTGATGTATCAGTTGAGAGGAATTCCTCTGCCACTCTTAAGTGTTGGCCTTTTTGGGTCACAGCCTTCTCTTGCTAACATGTCCTAGAGAAATCTAGATTGAGACCCCTGGCAGGTGTGGTATCCTAGCCCTTGTGCTAATTCTTTCTGTTTTTGCTGTAGTCCATGAGGGGGACCCGAGGGCTCACACCTAGTCATTCCTACTTGGGTCTAGTTGTTAGTTTGGGGTTTTGTCTTTTCTGATTTTTGTATTAAAATTTAGTTGATGTTTGAGTGTCATTAATGTGTGTGTAGAGCAAGGTGTGCTGTCCTTTGGCTGAGTTTAGTTCAGCAATGGTCTCTACCCTGTGGACACATGGTGTCCCCATAGGTTCCCAGCAGGTTTCAGAGGTTCAGTTCATATTAGACTGGTTTTATGACTCTGGACCCTCGGTGACATAGAACTTTGTGTGGAGGAAAGCAGCTCAGGAAATGGCAACAGGAAGTAGCAAAAGGTCTTCTTTTAAGGTCCCTGAGGGAGAGATGGTGTTACATCACAGGAAAAAAAGGTCCCACATTGATTGACGTTAAGAAATTAAACTATGCATTCAGCAGTTTGGGCTGAGGCAAGACCTTGGGTGGAAAGAGAGGAAACTCACAGAACAATTGACCTGGTTATTATGTGACCTTTGGTACATGACATTCTCCAGGGCTTAAAATAAATAGAATTAAGTAATAAGTAGCTCTTAATTTTAAAGAAATTAGAGATTTCAGTTCACATTCAGTATGTTGTTCATGAAAGAAAAGTGACCACAACACTTGGAGCAACCAAGAGGTCTTTATTGAGGCAGTGTCTGATTGACAGGGAAGGAAGAGAAAAAAGAGAGGGAGAAAGAGAAAAAGAGAAAGAGAGAGAGAGATCCAGCAGGAGAGAGTTTTTATAGCCAAAATCTAATGGAGTCTCTGGGTCTGCAAGCTGCCTTGTAGGCATACAGTGATTGGATCATATAGTAGTTGCTAAGGATGTCATCTTCTACCTTCAGGCAGACCAGGCAAGGGCCAGATGTGGGTTTCTGTTACACCAGGTGGGTGGGGGTTGAGTGTCCAGCCCACCTTGCTGCTAACATTTGTTCAGCCTGCCCTGCAGTTAACAGTTCAGAAGCCTGGTCTTATTATTGAGACCATGGGCAACGTTTCTTAGTTTGGAGGTTGGTCTTGAACATGGGCTCTGGGCCTGCTACAGTGTGTGGGAGGTGCATCTTCAGTACTCAAGGGTCAGACCGGTGCCTGGTAGCTGGAAGGCAGTCAAGAAATATTAGCTCCATTTTTCTTCTACCATTTTTTTTTTCTTTTTTGTGCATATGTAAAATATACACATATGATTTTTTTAATTAAATAAATGTTTAGATGTGAAGGCTAGTAAATAATATTGGACTGATTCCCAATTTATGTGGCAGCTAGTAGTTTAGTAAACTCTGAACCAACACAATAACTCTAACTTCATTTTCTCTGAAAAGTCTCAATACTGTCGTTGTACTACTGGTGTACAAAATTTTTCTGGCTTCTGGAAAAGATTAGAACTACTTAATTTCTTTCCTTGGTATTCTTCCTATGAGGCAAAACATATTCCTTAAACAAAATTAAGTTGAAGTTGTATGTATTTTGAATGCACACACATAAATGAGGATAAGGATAGTAATGATACCTTTTCCATAAGTTTATCATCAACATTAAAGGGTTAATATTTGTAAAACAGTGTCTGCAAATAATAAGAACTGCAAAGAGGTGCTTGTCAAATAAATTTTAAACTGATTAAATAAGTTGTCCTAATAATTAATTAGGTTTTCAGCATTTGATTAGCGCTTGAATTACAACATGTGAGAATAGTCTTATCACTTATCTTCTACTTAAACTCTAATTCAAACATGAGTTTTGGTTTCAGGGAATATGATTTTAGATGCTTATCACTTGAATTATAAGTTACTTTGGTTTCTAGGTCAGTTACTTTACCTGAGGCACTTTTCTGGCACATTTTACTTCTTATTAAATTCTCCAAATTCTATGAGGGAGGTGCCGCATGGTGCTTTTCAAGCCCATTATTCAAAGGCAAAACTGAAACTTATGAAAGTCAAGCAGCATGTTTACTGAATGATGGAAACAAGGTCTAAACCCAAGTCTTGTTCCTCATCTTGTGCCTTTGCTGGCTATATGGAGCATAACTGCTTTCCTGACATAGTGTGTCCTGTGCTAATCTGCTTCCACTGCCTTTCTAGAATGTTCAGAATCCCTCCTCACCCCACCTGGTTCCAAGTGACTTGAAGGAATGGGCCTTTGCATTTTCCAACATAAGGTGCAGAGGTCAGTAATTAGAGCCCGGATGAAGTACCTTACAGCAATGGTGTCAGGAGGCAACTTACGGGCAGGCCTAGTGCATGTGGACTGAGCTAATCTTTTTGAAGGGCATCTGGCACCTACCGCTGCTAGAGGAGTCTCCTGGGGTCTTGAGGTCCAGAACTGCATCTAATTTATCTTTGTGTTTCCTCGGCATGTTGCCATGTCAAGCTTGCTACAGGCTCCAGTGAATGTTTGCTAAGAAAACAAGCTTTCAAAATGTGAAGGGGATGAAAGATTCATCACCGTTCACAGTACATTTTTTTCTAAATTTGCTCCAAATGATAGATGTTAATGGACGTACCACAAACAGTGTCTGGGTGGTACACTGAGGTTCTTTCAACATTAAACACGAATAGTAGATTAGCAATGATAGAATTTCTTGTGGTAGTACCATAGACTATACCTCAAGTTAAGATAACAGAGTATGAACAACTAAATCTATGTAGATCATTGGAGAAAGGGCCTTTTAGGACAAATGACTACTAGCCATCAACTTTTCACTGGAGAGCGTGATCAGCTTGTTTGTTGGAGTTTGGATCCTTGTCTGAGTTCTGGATTTTAATTGATCACAGCAGCACCTCATTAGTTCTCCAGTTCTATTGTAGATGAGCCAATTGGCTGCGCTGTGAAGTGTTGTAAGAATAAATACACTGGAGTCCCTTGGCCCAACCCTCTGTGGATGGCTCAAGTTCAGAATGTTGCAAGGGAGAAACTGCTGCGGCTGCATGTGAGTTCCAAGCCGCGGTGGCCCGGGGGTGAGGGATCGGCTTTGAACACAGGAACTGTCCTGCTCTACCTTTTCCCTGCAGAAAGGAGGGTTTCTGTTCTGAGACTTTGGGAAATGTCTTCATAAACTTCCCAGTCATTAGCATCCTGCTTTCCCTAACAGCTTTATGAGGTCTAACTGACATGCAATCAGCTACACATATTTAAGTGCACAATTTGATAAGTTTTGACCCAAACAGTCCCATGAAGCTATCACCCCAATCCACATGATGAAAATACCATACTGTGCAAATGTTTGCTCCTGCTCCGACATAACCATGCTCCTGTCCTTCCTGCCACTGCATCCACACCAGGGCTACCACTGACCTGCTTTCTGTAACCAGACTCCTTTGAATGTTCTAGAATCACACAGCAGGTGCTTTGGGGGGCGTGGCAGGAGCTGACTGAGATTGCTCAAGTTGGGGTGGGAGTGTTTCCTTCTCTGCTCTCACTTCCACATGGTCTGGTTGGTCTTTTAATTCTGGGCATTCTAATAGGAAGGTCCTGCCAACTCACTGTGATCTCAATTTGCATTTCCTGATGATTAATGAGGCTGAGCATCTTCATGAGCTGATTTTATATTTCTATTTCCAAGTGAAGTCTGTTAAAATATTCTACCTACTTTTTTCTTGTTTGTTTCCTGGGTACTATTTTGAGAGTTGTTTAGATAACCAGGATACTGTCATTTGTTGGATATACAGTTGTGCCAATATTTCCCCATTCTGTGAAATATGATTCTGCTAATTGTATCTGCTCTAGAGCAAAGTTTTTAGTTTTGATGAGGTCTACTCTATTTGTTTTCTGAATCATGCTTTGGTGTAGTAGTTTAGGAATCTTTGTCAAATGCCAATCTCAAATTATTTTCCATATGTTTCCTAGAAATTTTATAGTTTTGGTGGGGGATGGTATTTGTATTTTACTTGGGAATTTTTTTTTTTTGTACTAAAGATGGAACCTAAGGGTGCTTCACCACTGAGCCATATCCTCAGCCCTTTTTATTTTTTATTTTAAGATAGGGTCTCACTATGTTGCTGAGGCTGGCCTCAAACTTGCTATCCTCCTGCCTCAGCCTCCTGAATCACTGACTACAGGTGTATGGGATTTTTTTTTTCTGGACTTTCTTTATTTATGAATTTGTCCATGATGTCCAGTTGTTCTGGAGTCACTTTTAGAACAGGCTGTTCTTTATGACTGTTATTGACTTTATACTTTCTTATAAATAAGGTGTCCATTTATGTATGGTTGAGTTTAAATAGGGACTGTTCATTTTGTATCATAATCTTGATGTCAAAATTTATTTAATATGTCATTTTTTAAAATTCATAGTCATTTAGACTATTGTAAGTCTTTTATGTTTCATATACAATTTAGATCACTTGGTCAGTTTTATAATAAAGCCTGCTGAGGTTTTGATTGGGATGATTGAGATTGCATTGATTCTGTAGAAATACTAGGATGGCAGTAAGTCTTCTGGTACACGAGCATGGTACAGCTCTCCAAATTTTGATATTTTCCCACATTTCTTTCAGCAGTGTTTTTGTTTATTTGTTTTGTTTTTAATTCTTAGAGCACAGGCCTTTCACATTCCTGTCTTAGTTGTTCGTTGAGTAGTTCATAGTGTTAATGCCGTTATGAATGGTAATTTTTATCTCATTTTCTGACAAGTTATTGCTAGTACATGAAATACAACTATTTTGTACATTTATCTTGTATCCTGGCACCTTGCTAAACAGTTGTGTTGGTTCTATAAGATTTTTCCTTAGATTCCAATAGGTTTTCTGCATAGACCCTATAACATACAAATAAAGACAGGGTACCTTTTCAAACAGGGTACCTTTTCTTTCTTTTTCTGGTCTTATCAAACTTGCTGGAGGATCGTATTCCATGTTGAGTTGAAGGGGTCAAGATGAGGATCCTTGTCTTGTTCTCCCTCTCAGATTGTAGTAGGTTTTTCAGATACTCTCTATCAGGTTGGTAAAAGTTCTCAGATTATAGATTTTTTTGTCACATACTTTTGAAATGAATATTGAGAACACCATTGTTTTCTAATCTGTTCATGGTGAATTGTCTTTGAGTATTATAAGTCTATTACAACTGCCCTGGTACTCTGGGGTAAATCTCGCTGGTTGAGTACTATGCTGTCACTGGGGTATAGTTCCATGGTAGAGCACATGCAGCCAACGCAGCATAAAGCCCAATTACAGAAAACTGGCAAATAGTTAAGACATGTGTGTGCCCCCCAAACTTCAAAGCCATAATGCAGAGCCCAGGGGACTTTTTGCAAAGGTGTTCCAAGCCTGAAAAAACAATGTGGTGTGAAATCTGTCAGATTACTGTTTTCTCGCACGTCAAGTGTCCGTGGGTCTGGCAGGAACTGTGTTTAAAGTCTAAGTAAGAAACTAATGAAAAGGACTAGCTAAACTTTGGCTGTGTTTTCCATGTGATGTAATGCAGAGAGGTGGGGAGGGGGACACGGGGCGCCCAGGTAGCCCAGCTCTTACAGAAAAGGCAGACTTGGGCTCGCAGGGTGGGGTGCCATGAGAAACAGCAGCTCTCTTGCTGGGAAGAGCCCTTAAGGGTAGCTTCAGTCTTGCTCTCACAGAAGCGCTTGTCGGACGGATGTTGAGGAAGTGTCCTGGGACACTGGAAACCCAGCTGGCTTCTGTGGAGGTCTGACCGCTCCCTCCTTTCCCACAGTGAGCCCTTGATTTTATTCACAGAAATTGATTCTGTTGCACCCACCGGCACTTAGATTTTAGGCTTTTTGATTGTACTATAGCATTTTGGATTGGAAGAGGTTTGACACCCTCCCCCAGTGGTCCCCAAGCTCCCTTAGAAAGGCCTCCTCCTGGTGCTGGCAGTGGACAGTCCTCCCTGCTTCTTACCCCCGGCCCCTCCTCCCAGTAATTCCAAGACACGGCAGCCGCTGAAGACAACTGAATCCAAATGATGAGGGAGGCTATTTGGAAAGAATCCTTAGAAAATTCTGTTTTCCCTATTAGCTTTCCACACTGTGACAAAATACCTGACAAAATCAACTTCAAGGAGGAGAGATTGATTTTGGCTCACAGTTGCAGAGGTTTCAGTCCAAGGTCGCTTTGCTCCATGGTTTCTGGGCTTGTGGTCAGCCAGGAAACAGAGCGGCAGGGAGAAAGTCAGAGAGAGAGAGAGAGGGAGGCTGGGGACAGAACAGACCCTCAATGACATGCCCCCAGTGACCCACGCCTTCCATCAGCCCAAACTCCCGGGGTTACCACTGCTTCCCAACACCCATTAAGCTACGAATCCATCAGTGGGTCAGTCCACTAAGGAGGTCAGAGCCCTGGTGGTCCAGTCCTCTCCTAAGCCCACCTCTGCTCAGTCAGGGAGGCTTTCAACACAGGAGCTTCTGGGGCAGCTTAATATCAAACCATAACCTCCCCTAGCAGGGCCTTCTGTCCAGGGTCCCTGAATCCCAGACTCTCCCCTGAGGCTATTGAGGGCTGCTGAAGTCCCACCTCCCCAAACCTCAGCTGCACGTTGGTCTGGGTCTGTCCACGAGTGCACACCAGCCTCCCATGTCACCTCCTTCTAGGCAAGGGGAGTCTTTGAGTCACTCTGCACAACTCACTTCTTTGTTTAAAATAAAAAACTAACCTGCAGGCCATGCGTGGGTAGCAATGCTCACACCAGCAGAGCCGCAGAGCCGGTGAAAGTGTGCCTAGCTGAAAGGGCAGCAGGAGGCCCAGCCTTCCCTTTCCCCACATTGCCAAGGTCAAGAGCTCTGCTTCTCTTGGTGAACAGTTCAACACCATGGCGAATCACAGAAAGGCTTCAGCTCTGTCCACCCTCCCTACCCCCAGCTGGTGCTGAATCTTATGGGTCTCTTTGGTTCACTCTTAGGAGATGGTGGTTGTACTTGGTCTGAAGGAGGACATTTGTACACTCTTGTTTGCCCGTGCTAAGCTGTGGCCTGCACAAGCCGTATTGATGTTGTACTTCATAGGCCTAGCAGCACTGGGGTTGGTAGTTATTACCCAGAGCTTCTTGGGCCGCTGTCCTGTGCTTGTTTGGTGATATTACTTTATTAATGTGATATCATGTAGCTCATCACCTTAATCTAACGATTAGCAACAAAGAGGTGGAATTTAAAATGGGTTGACAATCAACAGTTCTCGTGTGACCAGGCCTCCACTTCCCATTTCTTTAAGGTCGTATGTGACTTGGGGAGGGGTTCGGCGGAGATGGCTGTGGAGAAGTAGAGTGCAGTGTTGGCCAGGATCCTTCTCAGCTCAGAAACATTTATGATTTGAAATAGGCCTGCAGGCCTGGAGACAGCCAGCCTGTGGCTAGGGTGGGGTGCTGGCAGCCCAGGAGTAGCTTTCCTCACCACTGTCTACGAAGATTTAGTGCTAAAACCACCAGTGACAGAGGGAGAGTTAGCATCGCTCAGAACTCCAGTTTGGAGAGGATGGAAGTGGTTCTGGAGAGCAAGTTGTCTGGGATCTTGTGGGATCCATCCTATGGGGTCCATCCTGTGGGATCTTGTTAGCACCTCCAGGAGCCAGGGCAGCTGTCCCCATCTGCTCCCGGCATCAAAGATGTCTTCTATCCCCATGGGAAGAAGCTCGGAGCACAGATGACAGTGTCTTTCTAGAACTCGTGTTATGTCAGCCCCTGAGCTGACATTACACCATCAGAGCAAGCAGAGGTTTTCCACAAAGGAAGTGAATATCAAAGTTGGCACGGGGTCTTGGTGATGGAGCGTTTGCTGGGATTTGGCCTGTGGGACCCACATGTGAATGAGAACTGCTGGGAACGTCAGGGGCCCCGTAAGAACTTGGCAAGGAGTTGCACCAGGAGCCTGCAAGTGCTCATGGGCACATTGCCAGCATAGTGTTGTGCACATATGCTATTGAAATGAAGGTATAAAGAATGCTAGAAAAATAGAGAACAGACATCTGGAAGGTTCTGTCTCCATAGAAAGATTTGCTTTACATCTGATGACAAACACCCATCATGGCTCCTTTTTTCATATTCTCAGTCTGCAACGTCCACTTCTCGTCCTGTCCTCCAGCCCCTCACCACACTCACCCTTGGCATTGGGAGCCCTAGTCTGTGAAGGCTGATAGATTTCTGAGTTGTAAGTCCCCCAGGGAATCCCTTCCTGCTTTGTTCCAACCATTGAATAGTATAGTATCTACTTTCTCAGTTCTTGCCTTCCCCTCCCATCTCCCTCAGGCTGATTTGGTCTGTGTTCAAACACTGTTCACCCTCTGACTAGGAGCTCTGGACCCTGGGCAACCTCCCTGGGCATGAATATCCTTATCTCCCAAATCAGCACAGTAATGGCACTACCTCTTGGTCTCAGAGAGTAACTTGTGTGACCTCAATAAAATAAATAAAATGCCTGCCTTGCTTCTCCCAGGAACTTTCTGCACATGGTGGCCCTTCCCTTCCGGCACTCTCCCTCCCCCGCAGTTCTGAAGAGAGATGCCCGGGGCTGAGGCGGGTGTTTTCACCTCTGTGGCCAGCAGTGTGGTTACCACCAGCTTTGCTAGGCCCATGCTTCTCAGGGAGCACTGAAGAGCCCTGGGAGATGGGGACGCAGGAGACAGGCGTGTGGAGGAGGAGCTGGGATGACAGTCGGAGCCGCCACACAGCGCCAGGGCGTGCCCTCCTCTGGGTCTACCCGGGGGAGCAGAGGTAGAGGGGAGACCCATGGAGACGAGATGTGCTGTGGGAAGTGGCATGGAGGGCAGTGACAGGGAGCAGGAGTGAGGCCTGCTGGAGGGAGAGCAGGGAGCTGTGGTGAGGTGGCTCTGAGCAAGGTCTTGGGGACACTGATCAGAGCCTGACGTGGGGGGAGCAGGAAGGCAGGAGGTGGGGCTAGACCACTGAAGGCCAGACAGATGAGTGACGCTCTTTAGTGGCCCCCAAACACGAGCTGCTGAGCACTCCTGCCTCGGGGTCCTTAATGCAGCCTCCGTGAGCACACAGCCTGGGGCGGCTCGCATGGACACTGGGACAGGCCTGTGGGCACTCCTGGGATGGGGCACTCTGGGCCTTAGACAGTAAGGGCAGGAAATGCAAGAGTGTGGTGGTTCTGCAGATGTGCAGACCCCAGGGGTTTCTCTGGGTGCATGACCTGTATGTCACCTCTGTGGTGGCAACATGGGCATGGGTTTGCTGGTGAGAGGAACCAGCATGTGCAGTTCACCGTGCTGCAGCCTAGGATTCTCCCTGGGCACTTCACCGTGGTTCTCCATCCACCTGCCCCCCGAGGTTGGCTTTACTCTCTGGTCTGGTGTTTGCAAGGTCATTTAGAAGCAGTGCAAGGGGATGCTCACTCCCTGATTGACAGGTGGGACACACCCACACCTCTAACCGTTCTGTAGGAGTAGGAATTCAAACAGGCAGAAGCTTGGCTTCTCATTTTGAAGAATTCTGTCATCACTGTGCAGTTTATTAAGTGGCATCCCGACTCCAATGACTCTAATTGGGAAGGCGTGAGGAGATTCCCATTATCATTACTACTTTAGGAAGACAGGGGCATGTTTCTATCAATGACCTTTCCGCATCCTGCTTTGCACTACTGCATTTAGAAGTGAGGTGGCATTTGTGCCTACCTGCACTGCTGGCTTTGCAGTAACTGAACCTGCCATGTGGGTCAGAGTGTCTGCCAGGCTTGGTCAACCCCACACTTGACAGGGGGAGCAATGTCTGATTCTTCCATTCTGTGTTTTGATTATAAAATCTCTGTTAAAATAGTAATCTGGGGGCTGAGGCTGCAGCTCAGTGGCAGAGCCCTTGCCTAGCATGTGTGAGGCCCTGGGTTCAATCCTTAGCACCACATAAAAATAAACAAATAAAAGCATTCCATCTACTACTAAAAAAAAATTAAATAGTAATCTGGAAGCAACTTCCATCCATGTGATTTACTGTTTCGTGATGTTTTACATGGGTAGGTTTTTACTAGACATTCATTGTCCATTGGACACTGTCAAAGAAAAAATAGTAAAATAGAAGTTAAAGGTTTTTTTTTTCTTTTTCAACTGATGATATACATCAAGAAGCATGTTAAGCTTAGCTAGTTTCCTAAGTGTAAGTAGGATCGGAGCTTTCGAAGGGAAGCAAGAAGACAGGGGCAGGTGATGGTAGTCTTGTCCAGGGTCAGAGTTCATTTTATCCCTAACTGCTAGAAGATCCATGGTGTAAATGGTTGCAGGTGATGCCAGCTCTCCTGCCCTTCCACAGAGCTGGAGCAGTCACATGCTGTCAGTTCTTAGGGAAGTTCTTCCAAGGAGCTGTCTTTGTGAGCCTTGAATATTGCCTATTGGCTGCCAAATGCCAGTGAACTTCAGGAAGGAGTGAGATGAAAGGGGGAAGTGGAGGAATAGCAGAGAAAGAGAGGAAAAGAAGCAAATGTTGGCCTCAGCAGGGAAACTAGGGCTGGTGTTCATTAAAAAAAGAATGAATGAATGAATGAATGAATGAATGAATCCCAGCAGCTTGGGGGGTCAAAGCCAGCCTCAGCAACTTAGTGAGGACCTAAGCAACTTAGCAAGACCCCGTCTGAAATTTAAAAAATAAAATTTGACTGGGGGTGTTGCTCAGTGGTTAAGTGCTCCTACGTTCAATTGCTGGTACCCCCTTAATAATAAACAAAATAAAACACAGGCCAAATGCATGACAAAAGAAATGCTAGGTCTGTTCTGTATGTGTCATGAAAGCTTTTCATAAAAAATATCTTTGTATCTACTGTAGAAATTAAGACCTAGGGCACATTCAAGGATATGAACAAAGAAGGAAACAATGCAGGCAGAAAATGATATATTTTGTAAAATAATTCTTAAAATTTCAAGGATAATTCATGCTCATTAAAAAAAAGTCTAAGTCATTAGGAGGGGAAAAAAGAAAACAAAACTGAAAGTTTCCTCTTTTCAGTTATTTCTATTCTTGATTCAATTCCTGTCCACGGAGATAGCTGAAGCCAATGACAGCTGTCCTTCATACGTTCTTCTTGGTGCTTACACAATGATGGGTACATCTGCATAGATCAGAGAGAGGTTAGGAAAGTTTACCCTAATGCAGATAGCTACATGCAAAAGCCAGTCTAGAGAGACTGCATATTGTGTGACTGCATTTGTAGGACATGCTGCAGGAGGCAGGACTGCAGGGAAGGTAAACAGAGGTTGCTGGAAGCTTGGGGGAGGGTGGCAGATGGTTGAACATGCAAGGTGCAGGACATTTTTTAGGGAGGTGAAATTATTCTGTATGTTATTGTAGTGGTGGACGTGTGATACTAATCCAATCTTATTGAGCTTTATAGCAAAAAGAATAACCCTTTCTATTTGCAAATTAAACAATCAATCAGGACGTTGAGACCCTAGGATGTAATGTGGACTGTGATGAAGGAATCTGGTTGTACCACAAGAGTGTGATACAGTCTCACTGAAGTGGGTAGAGAGAAAAGCGTGCACTTAGGTAGCTTTGGAAATGACTGGTGGTTGCAAGTCTAATAATAAAAATTGCTGTATATAAGCTCTGGGCTTTAGTTGGTAAAAAAAAAAAAAAAAATTCCCCATGATGTACAGGGTGACAATTCTAAAAGCACTATCTATGTATGTGAAATTGAACAAATAATTAAGTGGGTGGCCAATGGGGTGGCAGATTCCTCACTATGTCAGAGGAAGGCTACAGATAAGAAAGGGGAAGTCTAGAACAATGTGATGGTGATGGAGTTGTAGTCCTAAGTATGATCCCATGATCTCTTAACATCAACTACAGGAGGAGACACAGAAAATGTTCAGATATGTGTATATGCACAGGTACTGCCTTGCACATTCAGCAGAGGACTATGAAGCAACAGTGGGCCCCAGCAACATTGAGCACCCTGACAGCCCAGCTCTTGGTTTCTAAATACCATCTTCCACTGGTACCCATTGAAGATGAGGCCGACCCTAGGGCTTGGTCAGGGAATCTATAGAATGAGCCTGGAACGTTTCCTAGAGCCAGAAAATAGCAAAACGATGGGGCTTCTCACATGAGCATAGTAGCAAACAGAGAGAGAGCTCCCGATGTCATAGCTGGAACAGTCTGAACGACCAAATAATAAAGCAGTATTGGAGGAAAGCCCAAGGTGTAAAGTCCATACCCAGGCATCCATAGTGGTAAAAGTCAATCAGCCAACAAATAAGCGCTGTGCATGGTGATTAAACAGTGCAGTTCCTTGGATGGAATTCTGGGATGAACTAAGGGGATTAAATAAGACCTAAGGAAATCTGAATCAAGTATGGACTGTAGTTAAAGATGACGTGTCATGATTGGTGTGTTTGTTCTGTCAAATGTGCCATACTAAAGTGAGATGGCAACAGTAGGGGACACTGAGCACAGGGGATTTTGTTATTATATTTTCAACTTTTCCATAAATATAAAAGTATTCTAAATGTTAAATAATATTTAAAATATGCCTTGAAACTTTGTGTGTGGTTGATCTAGGCATATACTTGTTTTTCTCTAGACAATTTATGTGACATATATGAAGAGAGAGATCTAGATTCATACGTCAGATACTTAAAAGTATACTTGGTTACAGTAGTCAGTTTTAATTTACATGCATTTTACCACAGTTAAACTTATTTTTACCGTGTGGTGTCCATTTCAGTATTACATGTTGCTTGCATAGGTCTGGGTTCCTGTGTTTCTGGAGCCCAGCAGACGGAGTTGGGGATGAACCTGAGTACAGGTGCAGGCTTTGTAAATCTGCCAACTGTGTGAGTAGCACAAATGTCCCGTAGTCAGTCACCACAGGATGCCAGACGCCATGTGGGCTCAGAGGCAGAGGAAAGGGGAAAGCCAGCGCTTTGTGGGGCGCAGACTCCTTGAAGGCCCTGCAGCACCGAGAGACTGCTGGATCCATCCCCACCCCCACAAAAAAAGGAAGAAAGAGTATTATGTTTAACTATATACATTTTTTTGTTGATTCATTCAGAAAATAGAATTCAAGATTCTTGTATGCAGCCAGTAGAGAACAAAGATAAACATGTACCATACATGACCCAAAATATACTTTAAAGAATGAAAAAGGATTGTATGGTAAACCTGGATAGTTCAGTGTAGCTCGGATTTACATCTGGGGAAAGATGACACCTGAGTGCCAAAGGCCTTGGGAGCACTCACTGGGACTTGGGGTGACTCCCCAGGCCGTGGAGGAGGAGGCTTAGGAACGGGAAGCCAGCACACACACCCAGGACCTCATGAGGGAACTCTGGCAAGGTCACCCTAGGACTGGACAGAAACCAGAGACTGGGAGAATGTGCTTGGCTTGGAGCTTTTCCAGAAGAGAAGTGCAGCCCCTTCCGTGGAAAGGAATCCCAACCTATCGGGAGACAGCAGAGAAAGGCAGGCCGTCCACCAAAGTGGGCCTGCCCCACGGCTCCCATCCGTCTCCCCCAGGAAATGAGTGTCCTAGGAGCTGCCTTCAGCCACTGTGGGGAACAGTAGGGTTGGCCGAATCTTCAGTAGTTAGCATAACATCTTCTCAAAAAAGTCCAAATTCTTACACCCTTCATCCTCGATCCTGTTAGATTTCACCAACAGGCAAGTCACTTAACACACGTGCCCATAAACACAGTCAACACAGCCAGGCTTGGAAGAGAGATAAGTAAGAGATCTCCCAGAGGAGCAGAAAAGCTTTATGTTTCCAAATAAGCAGTTGGGAATTCACTATCCTATAGCTTTGCCATCTTTTCTCAGGCAAAGAGACGCTTATATAGAGATTTGAGATCATTGTTTTTAAGTGCTTTTTATGATGGACAAACTTTAAAGACAAAGTCATCCCTTAGTGCTATGTGGAGTTGTTTCCAGGACCCGCCCCCGCCCCACCATGGGTACCCCAAACCATGGGTGCTTGTTCCTTATTTTAAATGGCTATGCCATCTCTGGACTACTAGTAGTGTCTAACACAAAGTGAATGCTATATAGATAATGGCTACACTATATTGTTTAGGGAATAATGACAAGTAAAAACGTCAGCATGTGTGCAATGCAAACAAAATATTTTTCCAAACGTTTTTGATGTGTGTTCGGTTGAATTCGTGGATGCAGAAAGCAGAGGTATGAGGGGCTGACTGTGCTTCCGTTCAGTCAATTTGAATGCTAGCCCAGGATGCTGTGAAGACCCTCGCAGCCATGTGAGTATTTTCAGATAGAACGGAGCTGACAACATTCAGTGACACTTTAACAGTAACACAGACTTTGATCTCACCAAGTTCAGTTCCCCACTCTCTCCCCAGCCCAGCCCCATTACCTAGAAAAATCTCTCCAAGGCTTTCAAATTTCTTTCTCATCTCCTCATCTAACCTTTTTGGACCAACTGCCCCCCATCCATATTCTTTCAGGCTGCTTTTCCCATTGCCTGTTCCCAACCCCACAGGGGAGGCTTCCTGACACCTGTCGGAGGAGCTGACTCCACATCCTTGCAGTGCGGGGGCCCGCCTGTCCCCAGGACAGGTGCTGGGGAACCACTTTCTTTGCACTGTCAGCATCCAGATGCAATCCTGGCTTAGAAAATTTAATCAAAGTTAGATACTGCAGACGGTGCCAGAATTGCAGGGCCACAAGGATGTGACCCCTCGAATACAGATTTCCCATCTGCCATAGGAATCCTTTCTACAATATCCAGTGTCTTTTAAGAAGGAAAGAGAAGCCCCAGGCCTTACAGTGTTCACATTCTCTGCTTGGAAACAGACTCCTTGCAGGAGTCAACAGCTGCCATCTGTAGCTCCTGCTGCAGCTGAGGTCCATACCTGATAGCACAGATGTGAGTCTCATTCTGCAGGGTGTGTGTGGAAAGGGACAGGAAGTTAGGAGAGCATTGCTCATTGCTCAGGTGTGAGATGTTGATGTGACGCATGAATTCATTTACCCGCAGCTTTGGAAAGTTGCTGTTAAATTTCTAATGGGGCAAAACAGGTATTTTAAAGTCGAGATTAAATGAGGTCATTTCTCGTTGATGTGCCAGGTGTGGGGATTTGGTAGCTAAAATCTTCCACTTAAATTAGCTCAAAAGAGGTAACCAGCTCATCAGGAAGAATTGTAAGATATTTCCTTCCTGAGTACTTTATACAGAAATTTACACAAATATAGGGTTGGAAAATATTTTGGGATGTTCCACTCTTCTATGTGGACTCAGGAATTTTCCTTTTTCAACATGTATTTTATTTTGCTTTTGATTAACATGTACTTATTGTGGAGTTTGGGGTAATATTTCAATGCATTTCTTTCTTTCAAATGCTACCTACATAAAATATTCCTGGATGTCAGAAAAGAGACCTACAATAACACCAAGTACTAGTGCAATTAATTTTTTCTGATAAAATTGAAGAAAGTTAAATTTCTGTTTATCTTGCTTTAAAATGTGTGTCCAACAAAGCAGTGCTGCACTCACATTGCAACAGGGAACAGAGAGTGCTGAGAAGTTTTAAAGGTGAAAGGCAGTCTTTGAAGGTCTTGTAACTGAACACAGAATGCAAGGTAAAAATTAAAGGAGGTTTAATTATAACAAATGTAAACAATAGAAACACATGTATCATGTTTATGCTTTTAATAACATTTCTTAGAAAAACTGTACATCAAAATTAATTTCTAAAGAAATTATATTTTACACATTTTCTCATCATATAACCAGAGACATTTTGATTACATAGTAGAAATCAGCATTAAAAAATAAACCATTTGAAGCTGGGCATGGTGGTGCACACCTGTAATCCCAGCAACTCAGGAGGCTGATGCAGGAGGATAACAAGTTCAAGGCCAGCCGGGGAAATTTAGTGAGACCCTTTATCTAAATAGAAATTAGGGCTGAGGATGTAGCTCAGTGGTAAAGCCCCTTGGGTTCTATCTCCAGTACTGCAAAAATAAATAAATCAACTATTTCAAAATTTAATAAGCCACATAAAGTCATCTTTCAAGGAAAATGATTAATTACAAGCTTTGAAAAAATTCAAATAACCCATAAATGAAATTGGACAGAAATACATCTTACAGAAATTCTACTACGTAACATTTGACTTTCACTGCTGAACTGTAGGACCACATCCAGTTTCAATATTTGCTTCATAACATCAACACTAGCTGACTAGCTAACGCTGAATCCAGCCAGAAACAAGTCATCTGCTCATGTGGTCGGACTTAGTAACCTCTTACCACACACTTGGCCTTTCAACAGTGCCAAGTTTTAAAAGGGCTGGTCAACCATTAATAGGTGAAATTCTAAAAGACGTGTGCGGGTCAGTAATAGCCAGACTTTTGAACCAACGTGAAGGTCATCCAGCTGATGCTGGCGTCCAGTCTGTGCATACACGGGCAGGATTTCAGGAGGTTCATGGTGAGCTCCCATCAGACACGTCTACACCTTACTGGGCAACAGTGCAGTCCTGCACCCAGACCGGCAGGAGTTGACCTGTGTCAAGGACACACAGTTTTCTGCAGCTTTCAAGTGACTGTTTTTGTTTTTAAACAGGTTGTTTGGTATCAAATCAGTAATCCAGACAGACTGTTCCAGTACCTGGAAGATCGTAGTAAACCCAGAGCTATCCTGGTACCACCACGCCAACCCCATCCTGCTGTTGGTGATGTACTACACGCTGGCCACGCTGATCCGCATCTGGTTGCAAGAACCCCTCGTAAGGACCAAAGGTTTCCTGCTCTTGTCCACTTAGGGACCTGGAGCCCGCAGGCTGAACGGCTCATTCCTGCTATCCCCAACAGATCAGTACTGTATCCCAACACGGCCATTCCTGCTGTCCCTGACTGATCAGTATTGTATCCCAACATGTCCATTCCTGCTGTCCCTGACTGATCAGTAACACACTGGCGCCAGTGTGTTAGTTATAGTGATCAATTCTGCAAAGAGCGGTAAGCGAACAATAATACTACCAGAGTGGAGACTAGCTTCCTTTGCTGAGAGCACAGTGCTGCTACACCTGGGTGAGGGTGCTCATTGTCACAGAGCAGGTACTAGCATCAGGCAGTGCTAGCTGGGCCCACCACCTGCTCTGGAAAGTAAGCATTGTGCCATTTCACAGCTGAGGAAAATGAGGCTGAGATCACACACTGATGGTGCAAGTCCAGTCCCAGCCAGTGCTCTCGGCCACGCTGAGGTCTTCAAGACTGCATGCCCTGCACTCACAGTGGTTGGGGCTCCCTTCTTCTCAAGAGCTCTTGTCCTCTGAGGGTGCTGTGGAGGTGGTCTAGTTCGGGGGGGCCATGCCTGCCCTGCAGTCAGGTGCACAGGACCCTACCTTTCTGCACGATTGAGAACTAGCTTATGTCCTGTGGGATTTCAAGGGGAGGACTGCAGCTTGCATGGCTTCTCTCTTTTTTTTTTTTTCCAGCAATAAAAGGTTTCTGTCCTCCTCTCTTTCCCTAAAGGGCTGTGAGAGGCTCATGTGAGGCAGCCAGCCTATTGGCTCCTGCAGGAGACAGGCCCTGGAGGTGAGGGTGTCTTGCCTTCTCCTCACCACCTGCAGGGGGCGCCGATCAAGCCACAACTGCTGAGCCAACCTGGCTGAGCCCAGGTCCCCCTCCCTTCTGGCCTTCTGGATCTTTTCTGTCCTGAGGCCCAAGCAGGTTTCTGCTTTCCTGACCCCTGTCTTCACACCCAGACTGGAAGGTCCGCTCATGCATTCCATCTGTCAGTCAACAAATACTTCCCTCTGCATTCCACCTAGAGCCAGAGCCTAGCAGGCAAGGGCCACGAGGGCCAGGCCTATACTCACAGGGACCCTGCGTTCTTCCAGCTGTCCAGAAGGGAAGGGTATCTGTATCAGAGAGGGTCGGTGGCACAGGGCGAGCTGCATGTCTGTGGATGCAGTGATCTGTCTGCCCTCCTGTGTGGTGCCTCTTCTCCACTTTTGGACAGGTACAGGGCTGTGGGGGAGCCATGGGCAGGGGCAGGGTCACAGGGACCATCCTGTCTGCAAGATTCTCACAGATCACTCTACCTTTAGGGACTGATGACCGACACACATAGCGAGAAAACTCTCGCAGGGTCAGAGGGAGTGAGGTCACTCCTGTTGCAGTTTTTTCAATTCTCTTCTAAAATTTGTGCCAGTAAAACCCATGAAAATTTTGTGCTCACTTATCGCACAAGCACGTGGATATGTACATGTGTATGTCCGGAACCAAGAACATGTACAGAAGAAGTCCAAATGCAGGATGGGCACTCACATCACCCACGGGAACTCCTTACACATTACGGAAATGAAGGTGTTGGAGTGATTCTGAGCTCCAGCGCCTGCAGCTTTCCCTGTGGTCCTGCGGTCTCTGGAGGACGCAGTACAGGGCGAAGGTCTGCTCTTGTTCTGCTGTTGCTGCTCTGGGCTGTTGGGAACGAGGGGCAGAGAGTGCTGGGAGAGAAGCCCACCGCCGTGCACAGGCAATGGCAGTGACCAAGCCTCTGGAGGGTACGGAGTAGAGGGCTTAAGCTAGCGTCCACATTCCAGGTGGTCAGTACACGCAGTGGCCAGGGAAGGCCTTTCTCACTGGGCAGTGTCCAAGCGCAGGCTCTGACAATATCAGAGTTCCAGATGACCTGGCATACCTTGTGGAAAATGCCAGCCACCAGAAGTGCGTGCCCAGGTAAAGGCCCGTCAGATGTGTTTGGGGTGGGAGAGAAGCAGACCTTGGGAGTCATGTGTCCAGTGCCCCTGCACTTGCCACGGGGTTGCCCCCCAGGAGGCCTCACAAGCTGACATGCCATGGAGTCAGAGAAGCTGTTAGGCGCCAGCCACCTGTGAGTACCCTACAGGACCCAGCCAATCTAGACATGCCAGAACCCGCAGGTTAGCCTGGAGCTGGGCAAAATCACCTGTTACAAGCCCATTGTATGTAGTGCTGAATATCACGTGTCATCTGTTGGACACTGTCACACAATGAAACCAGTGGTGGTTGGGTACCCACTGTTAGCCTAAGGCACGCAACACATGGTACAGCCCCGTCCTTGCTGGTGCCCGTCTCAGCCCCCTTGGGAAGCCCCTGAGCTGTGCAGCAGAATTGCCCAAGCCAGGCACTGCCTGCACAAAGCTCTTCCAGGCCGGGGAGTGGGGATGCTCCCCTCAGTTGCTCTGCCTGGCGCACTGGAACCCCATGTCGGGCAGTAAGGCTATGTCCACACTCCCCACTCCAGGGTTGGTGATGTGCTAGTGTCCCCTCTGTGGGGTCGCCTTTGTTGGGAAAACATACCAAAGCACCGGCTGTCTGCTCACACTGACTCCGTCCTGTGTACCACCACTAACAGGGCCAGCGGGCACCTCATCAGGCAGGGCCACAGGTGTGCTCCTGTGGCACTAGGTGTGCTCCTGCTTGATGCCACCTGTGAGCGTCGGCAGGACCTGCCTTTGTCAACACCATCTTAGGGACAGGTCCCGGTGCTGGCTCACACGGCAGCCCTGCCCTCTCGTGAAGGCTTGGCCCCGGAGCATGGCTGTTTCTAGTGCAATGCAGGTCCACACTGAGAAGCCATAGGTGCTCACGCCGGGAAATGTCATGGGACGTGCAGCGTCGTGGGAATCAGGGACCATTTCACTTTGACAATCTTGTCAAGTACCGGAGAGCGTTTTTGTGATTTTTAAGAGTGTGTTGATCAAATCCTATAGAGTATACACTAACTTTGAAAAATAATCACGTGGGGCAAAGATACAAAGCAGGCTACCCAGATCTGCTTCGGAGGCTGTCTAAGCTTTTTTGCTGTTGCTACTAAAAGATTTGACCAGAATAATTTTAGGGGACAGAAAAATTTATTTGGGGGCTCACAGTTTCAGAGGTCTCAGTCCATAGGCAGCAGGCTCCACTCCTCGGGACTCAAGGTGAAACAGAACATCATGGCAGGAGAGTGCGGCAGAGGGAAGCAGCTCACATGATGATCAGGAAGCAGAGACTCCACTTGCCAGACACAAATATATACCCAAAGCCACGCCCCAATTCCCGCCTTCAGCCACACCCCACTACTTCAGTTACCACCCCATTAATCCCTATCAAGGGATTAATTCACTGATTGGGTTTAATGCTCTAGCACCCCAATCAGTTCTCCTCTGAACCTTCTTGCATGTCTCACCCGTGAGCTTTTGGGAACACCTCACATCCACACCAGAACAGAGGCAGATCTGTCTCTGTGACTGTTTCAGGTGCAGGACGAGAAGACCAAGGAGGAGGACAGATCCCTGGTTTGCAGCTCCAACCAGAAAACTGCAGAGAGGAAGCGGAGCCTGTGGTACGCAGCCCAGTACCCAACCGACGAGAGAAAGGTGAGCTCGGGCCTTGTCTCCTGTGTGCATTCTGTTGCTGAAGGAGAACCTCACATAGCAGATGTCAGCTCAGGTTGCTCCTAGAAACAGCCTGAGTCAGAGGACTTCGAGGCAGAGCTGTATTCAGAGAGGGACCAGCACTCCACACCTGGGTCCAGTTAGACCCCATGAAAGCACCACATCTCTGACTGCTTCAATTCTACAAAGAAAGAATGCTCCTAATTTTTAAATTCTATATTTAAAGAAAACAAAAAGTAAGGAAGGACACTGTGGCATTGGAGAATGAAAGTTTCAGTGTTGGAATACGTCTTTGCAAATAATTTCACTCCCCGGAGTAGCCGGCCACAGTTGTCACTCAAGAACCTCCCGGAGAAGACCCAAAGCTCCCTGCATGTGTGGTGAACACCTCTCCCTTCTTTGAGGCAGCTGTGTGTATGGACAAGGAAAAGTGGGTCACAGGGGTAGCCCCCAGAACGCCCGTGACAGACGGCTACATGTGATACGTAATTCAGATGCCTTTGCTCATTGACTGGCCATTTGAACCCCCATCAGTGCTATGTCGACTTGCTCTAACACCCGTTTGCAGTGCTGTGGGGACAGGTCCTTTATCATTCTTGATGGGGTCAGCATTTTGCTTCCTAGCATGCCAGAAGAGGAGGGGCTCTGGTATATGGTGGCAGGTGGGTTTCCCTAAGACCCTGGGCCTGCTGTCAGCGTGCCAGTCCTGTGCTGAGAGGCCAGGAGGACAGGAGGTGCCAGGAGGACTGACCGCACTGTGGGGCAGGCATAAAACATCTGGGGGTTTTCAGGGACGCTATTCTCTGGTTGTGCCAGATTATCTTGTCCATCCCACTAAACAATGGACAGAGACAGAGGACAGTCCCCACTTCCAGAGTGAGGACCTAGCCTCTGGGGACGCTGAGCCCTGGGAGGAGTCCTCAAGGGCATGGAACGCCTGTTCTGTGCTACAATGAGGAGCTTTGCCTGGGGATACAAAAGCAGGGGTGAGACTGCCCTGCCAGGGCACAGTCAGGGCCTGCACAGACCCGCCCACACGGCAGCCATCCATCAGGCCCCAAGGCCAACCATGTGCTTGAATGTCCTTGATGAGCCAGAGGAGTGAGTTCCAGCCACATGGCACATCATCATGTCCCCAGCACTGACGGTCCACAGATAGGACTGTGACCCTGAGAGACTGTGATGACCGACACACTCTGTCCCCGAGACAAGGCTGTGGGTCATGGCCTGGCACTGCTCACGCAGTGTGCACCAGCACTCTTGTAAGACCAAGTCAGTTGGTGCAGCCTCAGCGTGCGGGCTTGTCCCCCAGGGGATGCCCCAGGGGAGTCCTGGGCCTGGCGCCCCTCAGCTTGTGGCCACCAGGCAGCACCCCGTCCTGCAGAACCAGCATCCTTCCCACATTTTGTCTTTCACACCACATTTTAGCTGCGCGTTTTCTGTGACCCTCAGGAAACTACCACTGGCTGAATCTGGGGTTGCACCAGAGGGGAGTCCTCCTCACTGTCTGCACAGACTATCAGAACGCTCCTTGTGTGCTAGGTCACACCATTGTGCTGGGGATGTCTGCAGTGCTCAGTGACACCATGAACAGGCAGGAGCGACACCCTGAACAGCGCAGCTAGTCTGTGAGATTAACCCTTCACACACTCACACAGCAAGCAAAGGCCTCACAGTGTGCTTCTGGGGTATGCACCTTTGTCAGGTAACGAAGGACCATGATAATTTTGTTCAGTTTCTAGCTTGAAGCACACGTCTTTCTCTGTGACAAAATGGGCCTTCTGCATGATGTGCCACAAACCACCTAATAACTGACAGAGGGAAAGCGCAGGCCAGCCGAAGTAGTGTGACAGCTGTCCCCAGAGCACACCTCCCGCTCCACGGGGCAGTGATGGACAGACCTGCTTGGTCAGACCCGGATATTTGGCAGATAACTACTTGCAAGTAAATGAAGCAAGCAGGTCACTTCAAGGCAAATAACTGGCAGAGTTTATTGCCAATTGTAAAACTTCAACATTTGAGTAAAAAAAAAAATCAAATTTTGGAAAACTTGTATCTACCAATGAGACTTTGAAAAGGCTACATTTAAGGACTTTTTGTAAGAGTCCTTTTTGACATGGCTTTTGAACACACGTGTTTTTGAAATGTTACACAGTATTTCAATGTTATTTAAATATTTAATGTGCTCTTCAAATGTCACTCAACCGGGTCAGTACTGGGTGGAGCTGGGGTCCCTGTGGCTGGCAGCACCAGGCAGGGGCAGGAAGCCATTCTGGTGCAGCCGGTGCCTGCGGGCCCTCACAGCAGAGAGAAGGACACTCCACTGTAATTCCAGGCCCACGCTGTGAGGACCTCAGGAAACTACCACTGGCTGAGTCTCATGTTGCTCGGGAGAGGACTCCTCCTCATTATCTGCAAAGACTATTAAATGCTCCTTGCTCTTCCACCTACCTGCTCTGTGAGGCCAGCTTTCTTGATATCCTAACCCAAGCAACACAGCACACAAGAACAAAAGCAGAAGCACATGTGGAAATCCAGCGGCCCTCTGTGAACCAGACATGGAAGAGATGTGTCAAAGTACAGAACAGTGACAGTCTTTTCAGTATATGGGCTTCTAGAATAAAAATAGTGTCTAAAAGCTATTTGAGCAATTTTCTTAAAATATAATGGGCTTTTCAATTTTTATTGAATTGATAAACAATTTTTTTTACATGCCTCAGTTTGAATTTCTAGTGTGAGATGGTGGCAGATGCCACATAATCTTCCCCTACCCTCGAGCTTTCCAAGACTGTAGAGAAGTCCTGACTCCAAAACCTAACCACCTCATAGCCGTGCTATTTGTTGTTTGGGGAAGCCCCAGTTACCCAGCACTAGTGCAGTTAAAAGATCAGTCATATCATGATGATTTCCTTGTTGACAATTTATAAACCCAAAGTAATCTCAAATCTCAGTTTACATCTATCTGATTCATTGTAGTAAGAAACTTGCGTTTCTTGGAAAGCAAATAGTTTCAGGATTCTGCAGATGTCCCAGGGGGTTCCAGAGCTTAACCTAAGCAGTGTATTCTATTAGAACAGAACACCTGAAACACTTGAAAGTGCATGATTCACAGTTGGCTGTTTGTGGTCAGGGTCCTAAGCAAACTCCAGATGCTGCAAAATGGTCATGATGAGCAGTGTCCAGCTCGGGCAGTGGCCCTTTGTACTCACATGGCAGTTTCCACGCACACTAGCACTCGGCGGGCTGGAGAGCGGGTGTGGGGCCTTGTGGACGCGGTCAGCTTCTGCTCACCTGCTAACGTGCTGTCCTGCTTTGCTTTTTGCAGCTTTTATCCATGACCCAAGACGACTACAAACCATCTGATGTTAGTACCTCTTTAGAATTACCCTTTTTGTGTGTGAGTGATTTAAAAGTGACAAATGAAATGACCTCCTTTCATGAAACCTCCATATGCTTTTAATTTTTTTCTTGCAGAAATTATATCTGATTTGTTGCTGTGAAATATTGACTCATGAGATTGAATATATTAATACAAAATATATTTAGACTTTTTTAAAGCCTTGCTTTTGGGGTTGTGTTTTAAGCATTTTGTTCTGTAGCTCTACTAATTTAAATAATTTTAAAAAGGAAGACTTACATGTTCAGAGATACACATACATGTATTTATATGTTTATCTCAGAACTTATAATGCCACAGGGACAGACGGGGAAAATCCCAGTGTTGGCACTTAGTGAATTTCAGCCTTGCAGTTGGGCAGAGATCCCAGAAGGGAGCATCTCACCTGGGTGCAGAAGGACTTTTGCAGCTGCCCTGTGCAGAGCTGTGTGGAGAGTGGGTAGGACCCACTCTCTGGGCTGGGCAGGGAAGGCATGAAGGACCACACAACCAGGGGTGGCTGGGAGGTGGGCAGTGGCAAGAGCTGAACCTGAAGAGGTCAGCCCCGACCAGGAAGGCCCCCTAGACAGTTGCAGTCTATCCTGAGGACAAGGCGTGCATCGCACGGTTCACAGGCGTGCCACGAGATCAGGTGTTCATTTCACCTGGTCACTCTAAGATCAGGTTTGGAGAGATGGTACCTGATTCCTCCTGCTAAAGTATGTGTCATTGACCGTGGCATCCAGCTTTCAGTCAGCTTGTCACTGGGGGTTGTGCATGGAGGATGTGTGGGAGGAAGTAGGTCCACACTGCAACTCACCCTGTGGTCACAGGTGTCCTTCCCCATGCTCCCTGCAGGGCCTGCTTGTGACGGTGAACGGCAACCCTGTGGACTACCACACCATCCACCCCAGCCTGCCCTTAGAGAATGGCCCCGCCAAGACTGACCTGTACTCCACCCCCCAGTACCGGTGGGAGCCCTCTGAGGACTCGACAGGTAACCAGCCACACAGGGCACATGTCTGGTTCAGGGTCGTGCACGGGCGTGCAGGTGGTCCCTGAGTTTTCAAGGGTCTGTGCTTCCTCTTCTTGCTGACAGAAGTCCCCTGCGGTCACCTATTTATGTGCAGCCCACCTAACTTAAACAAAAAGGAAGGACATTTGCTTCATGATGTAGCACATTTAGTGTTGCAGTCTGACCCCTGTCTGGGTCAGGGTCCGGGGTGAGGGGCTGGTTCCTGCACCTGGGTTGCTCCTGAGCCTGCAGTGAGGGGCTGCCATCTTGCTGGAGGCTCCCCTGGGGGGCTGTGTCCAAGTCCTGCTGTGTAGCTACTGGCTGGAGATCTCAGGTGCTCTCCACCCAGGGCTCTCCAGGGGCACTTACCCCTGGGGCTGGCTTCCCTCAGAACAAGAGTGGGATCTGTCACCCTTTCAATCTAGAAAGAAAGCATCCAAAGCAAAAGCCACGGCCTTATACCAGAGTCTTCAGGAGTGGCCTTGTTGTTGGAAGCCCCCCACATGCAGGGGAGGGCATCCGCAGGGCAGGAACACAGGAGCAGGGAGCTCGAGGCCAGGTTAGGGGCTGTCTTCGCCCACCTTGTAGAAATGGTCTTCCCTCCGAGTGCTGGGTGCTGGGTGCCTTGGCCCTGGCCAAGCAGGGCTGACGGAATGGTGAGAATTCTAGGGGCTCTGTTAGTTGGGAACGACCCCTCAAGTCTCCCCTAAAGGCCGTACGTGCCACAGGAGTGCTGTCCCTGGGGACACTCACAAGAGATGTGGGGCGTTGGCATCAAGAGTTACGTAACGCGTTTGTCCATCTAGAGAAGAAAGAGGAAGAAGAGGATGAGAAAGAAGAATTTGAGGAGGAAAGGATCCAGGAGGAGAAGAGGAGTGTCAAGGTCCACGCCATGGTCTCCGTGTTCCAGTTCATCATGAAGCAGAGCTACATCTGCGCCCTCATCGCCATGATGGTGCGTGTGAGTGGCACCTCCAGAGGCTGGGTTCAGTCTTCCCAGTGACGGGTTGACAGTGTCGGCCGCGTTCATTTTTCATGGGATTTTTATACCATAAACTGCAAAACTGTGTCCTCTTCAACTCTCTCAGCCCTTCCTTAATATTAATACCCTCTCTAGCTGGAGGTACATCTTTCCTTGGCCGAGGGGAGGCTCCACTCCGCCTGGGCTGCAGGTCCCCCCACCCTCCCGGGCCCCGAGAGCCTCCTCCAGGTGCCAGGGTACTTAGCGCCTGTTCCGTCTGAGTGCAGCTGCAGTGTTGCTGGGTGAAAGAGCCTGGCTTCTGTGACTTCCAGATCACAGGTGGAGGCAGAGGCCCAAGGAGCCCATGAGATGAGTCACGTGTTGACTAAGGAATATAAAGCAGAGGCCGAACAGCCCAACTGCCCTGGAACTCAGCATGGTAAACAGCACAACATGGGTTCTTCTTCCTAACTATGGAAACCCGGAGTGAACTGCCTGGGCATTGAAAGGCCAAGACTCTTTCTTTCTTTCCTTCCTTTCTTCCTTTCTTTTTCTTTTTTCTTTTCTTTTTTCTTTTCTTTTTTTTTTTTTTTTTTTTTGTACTGGTGATTTAATGGCAGGGGCTCTTTACCTCTGAGCCACATCCACAGCACTTTTTATTTCTTATTTTGAGACAGGGTCTTACTAAGTTGTTTAGAGCCTCACCAAATTACTGAAGCTGGCCTCAAACTTGTGATCCCCCTATCTTAAAGATAATTTTCCTGTATCATACAAAAATGGCAACATTCTATCTGCTTGGCATGGTGTGTGTGTGTGTGTGTGTGTGTGTGTGTGTGTGTGTGTGTGAGGCTTCAAACACACTACTGAATACAAATTCACTCAGTGTGCGTAGAGTACAAACATGGCAGCTGTCACCTAATCTTTGGTGAACGCTCTTGCATAAGAATAATATTTTCAGGAAAATAATTCAGACCATTGTAGTTGTCAGTTACTAACATAATTTTAATAAATTTTAATTTAATTTTAATCATGCATTTTTACTAACAGTTTTAGATAGCTCATTACAGTTGTTTGTGACTCTGCAAAATAGGGTGAAAATGAAGAGGTTGGTGGCAGAGGGAGCACGCTGGCACCACGCAGGGCCTCTGACTCTGCCTTGGAGGTTCACGGGAAGGGCCCTCGCAGCACCTCTCCCTGGCCTCCACTCTGCACCTGAGCCCAGGCGGGCCTCTCCCCCTCAGTCCGCTATGTGCTCTCCTGCGCTCACGTGGTACCTCCCTTCTCCCCAGGCCTGGAGCATCACCTACCACAGCTGGCTGACCTTTGTGCTGCTCATCTGGTCCTGCGCCCTGTGGATGATCCGCAACAGGAGGAAGTACGCCATGATCAGCTCACCCTTCATGGTTGTCTACGGGAACCTGCTGTTGGTGCTGCAGTACATATGGAGCTTTGAACTTCCAGAAATCAAAAAGGTCCCGGGGTTTCTAGAAAAGAAAGAGCCAGGAGAGCTTGCATCAAAGGTAAGTGAATGGAAAATCAAGAAAACAGAACCATGCTGATCACAATCATCACATGAAGCAAACCTTATAACACTAGGCTCCAGATATTCACTCCTTTGCAGAAATTAACAGACACGAACCTGTGAGAAATAGTTTACATTGCTTAAAGGCTGCTGTAATTTAGCATGTAGTACACCATGCTGTTAGCTTATTAATATCAGCACTTTCTACTCAGAGAAAAATTAGAGTATAAGCTATTTTTAGCATATGATAGTTATTAGATATGAAAATAGGAACATACAATGTGAAACAGAAAAATACAATATAAAATATCTCAAGGGGCTAGAGGATTTTCTTGGATTGATTATTAATTTGTAAAATTGACTTATTAGCACATTGCTATTTTAGTCAAGCATTTATTATTAACAATGTGTTTACTCCAATCCTGTCCTAAAACACATTCTTAGTAGCAAAATTAAATATGACACTTGCTTTTTTTTCCTCTACTGATTTGCCTTCACCTGTGGTCAGATCATCCATAATCTCTTCCTGGCTCATTTATTTTCACTGGCTGTCTCAATAGTTTTTATTTCAGAAGGTTGGGAGACCCCATTTATAATCTTTTTTTGTTAACAAAATGGTAGGTGCTGTTGGGAGTCGCCCTGGCTGCAAAGACTAACTTCCCCATCTCCCAAGAAGAGCCGTCCAATGATGAGCCCTGCTGGCTCACCTGATCTTACCCACCAATCAGACTAGCCCTGCTGGCTCACCTGATCTTACCCACCAATCAGACTAGCCCTGCTGGCTCACCTGATCCTTACCCACCAATCAGACTAGTCCTGCTGGCTCACCTGATCCTTACCCACCAATCAAAAAGCGCCCCATGACAACTCTCAGACCACCCCCAGCTCTATAAATATGCAGAGCTGCCTCAATAAAGGGGCATTTTTCTCCGTTGGCAAGCTTTGATCGTTCTCTCAGGTGCCATACACATCTCTGGTTGATGACTGTGTCTTGAGGTAGTAAAATCAATCAGGTCTGAACTTTCCATGAGCCTTGAAGGTTGCTCTCCACAAGATGAGGAAAATCTGTGTCTCTGGAGAGGGCTGAGGTAACGCCCATGAACTTCACCTTCTTCGGGAGCAACCACGTGAAGGTCACCAGACACCCCCTATCCAATCCCAGCTGGCTGTAGACAGGGGCTGACTGGACTGGGCAGAGATAGATCCTGTGACAGTTTTTGACAAAAGGCTATTGTGTAAAAGAAAAATTTCCTAATAGGTGCAAGCCCGAAGGAGAGGCGAGACAACATCTCCTGTGTGTGGGCCAGACGTTCCCTTCACTCACCCACTCCACTTCCGTCCCCGCTGGTCCTGTGGAAGAGCCTCCTACCAGTACCTTTACCTGGGGGCTTTCCTTCCACCTCCTCCCTGGGCTCCTCCCAACCGCAGGCACAGCTCACTCCACGGGTAATCCAGTTGTCTTCTATAAGAGAAATTCAAGATCATAGAGAAATTCGAACTCGCAGCCTTCTGACTGTGTGAATTCATCACAACCTGATTCGGACTCTCAAAGACAACAGACAGCACCAACTCCCTGGCTGAGCTCCCTCCTGGCTAATTAGAATTAACAATTCTTTGAAGGGAAATGTTATTTGGTGATTAAATTTGTTAATAATTTTTTAAAAAACACTAATTCCTGGAAGCTAGGATCTGTATTTATATTTTAATGCAACTGGGGGTTTTAAAAAAAAGGGGGAAAAGAGCAAGATTTTTGTCAAAGACATTAATGACACAGGCTCATTGACCCTCCAACATAATGATGTCTTCCAAACACTTTTCTAAGCACACTTTACAGAGTGCTGGTGAGTCAGGGTTGGGTAAGGAGAGAAAGGAAGGATCAGGCCTCCATCCTAGAAGCTCTGCAGGCTCCCAGACAGATGGCATGGTCTGCAGCATCCCGGAGCCTGTCTCTTCCTGGCCCCCAGATGGCATTGACCCCACTTCTAAAGCCTGGCCTCCAGGATGCTTTCCCCAGCACAGGTGCCCCACCTAGCCTCATTGCTGCTGACCTCTCTGAACACAGGTGACAGAAGCAGATTCCTTTCTGTTTATTGCCGTAGTCAACTCCTGGCGCCCTCCAGGATTTTCATGCCAGGTTTTCAGAATCGCAGGTGATCTGGCTTTTGACTTCCTAGGGTCCTGGTCATGCTCAGCAGGACTTCCTGCTGCCTGTTCATGTGAACGCCCCACGGAGAGTGAAATGGGCAGTTACCCTAAATGAAAATCCATCCCCAGCATCCAAAAAAAAAATTGTGTGTGTTTAGGGGTTCTATTATATTCACAAAGCTATGACTTGTTCATTTGCCTTTTTAATTCTTTAATTTCTTTGGCAAATATTTATTAAAAGCTTACGATGAGGCTCCCTGCCACACCAAGGCTGCACACGGGAGGCCAGTCCACCACCACTGACATGTACTTTGTCACTCCTATCTGCTGGCCACCCTCAGGGGCACCTCTTCCCCTTGCACCAAGGACATCAGAAGATCCTGGACAGCATGGGCCTCAAGGTGGATGATGGCCTGCTCAGCAAGGTTATCAGTGAGCTGCATGGAAAAACACCATCCTAGCCTGGTACTGGCAAACCTGCCAGTGTACCCGCAGAGTGGTGTGGCTGCGGCTGTTTGTGCCGCCCCTGGCTCAGCAGCTCCTGCTGCAGCAAAGGAGAGGAGAGACCAGGAGGAGTCTGAGGAGGCTGTTGATGACATGGGATCTGGGCCCTTTGGTTAAATTCCTGTTCCCCTGCAAATAAAGCCTTCTTATGTAAAAAACAAACAAACAAACAAACAAACAAAAAAGCTTACATGAGAGCTATCACTCCCAGCCACCAGGAAGGCCATAATAAAAGACAACAGGTGTGACTGAGGTCACTGGGACGTGTGTGCTGCTGGTGGGAATGTAAGTTGGTGCAGCACCTGGAAAACGTTCAGCAGTCATTGTTCCTTAAAAAGTCAAACACAGAATCACCATGAGACCAGCAAGGCCCTCACCCGGGGGGAATGGAAGACACGGGTGCACAGAAACCCAGGCCTGAGTGGTCAGGCAGCATTCGCCATCGCAGCTATGAAACAAAGTGCCCACGTGCCTGTCAGCCCACGCATATGCATGCAGAGTGTGCACCTGTGCATGGAGCAGTGTGGAGTAAGGAGGAGGAACGCAGGGCCGTGCGTGCCACAACAGGAGTACACCTATACTGCTGAGAGAGGTGGCTACACAAGGCCTTGACTTAAAATGTCCAGGTTGAGCCAATCCATACAGCAAAAAGGAAATCCCTGGTTGACTAGAGTCACAGGAAGAAGAGGAGGTCCCTCTTTGGTGCCTCTTTTTGAGGAGATTGAACAGTTTTCAGGCTGGAGGGATGGCTCAGTGGTGAGTGCTTGTGTAGCATGAGTGAAGCACTGGGTTTGATCCCCAGTATCAAATAATAATAATAATAATAATTATATTATTGATTTAATATATATATTAAATCAATTACGACAGTGGTAACACAGTCACAACCTTGTGACTGCACCAAAACCCACTGAATTACACACTGAGCCACACCCCAGTCCTTGAGTGATACACTTTAAGTGGGTGAATTGTGTGGTATGTGAATTACATCTCAATAAAGCCATTACCAAAACAAACCCTACCAGGAACCAAGTTCCAGATTTCCTAAGAGTGAGGCACGGGTCACCTTTTCCCTCAGTGCTCAGGAAAATGCTGATAGGTAGTGTGGGCGCAGGGGTCCCCTCTTGCTTCAGCACCAGAGGGAGTGGGAGTAATAAGGGGCGTGTTTTCTGGGGTGAACTTTCTTTTCCCATCTGCAGCATTCTTAAGGATCACTGTGGGGGTCAAAGGGGTGTCACAGGAGAAGTGACCCTCCCCTCACTTGGCAGCATCCTTACAGTCGGGCAGACACTCCAGGACAAGCCCCAGGAGGGACCCAGGTGCTGGCGCTGCTGTCCTGCCAGGTGGCCGTGCCTTCGTTGGCTCTTCTCCTCCCAGGGCCACACAGTGCTGAAGATTCTGCTGGCCCTGGACACCTGCCTAAGAGTCCCCACTGCAGAGCAGCAGCAGCTCTGTCAAACCCAAGGGCACCTTGACCATCTCACCCATGGTGGTTATTTGTCGTGCTCCCACTGGGACAGTGCAGAAAACGGTGTATTTGCAGAAGTGTGTTTATGCTGCAGATTTGTGCTTAACTCTTATTGTGCTTTTTCCCTGGTCCCAGATTCTGTTCACTATCACCTTTTGGCTCCTGCTGAGGCAGCACCTCACAGAGCAGAAAGCTCTTCAGGAAAAGGAAGCTCTTCTGTCTGAAGTCAAAATTGGAAGTCAGGAAAATGAAGAGAAAGGTAAATTTGTGTGGACAGGGTGTGACCGCAACTTCTTGAGCTCAGCAAAGTTATAAAGAGCCCCAAATATGTCGGAAATTACACACTGAGCTGCACCCAGTCCTTGAGTGATACACTTTAAATGGCTGAATTGCATGGTATGTGAATTACATCTCAATAAAGCCATTACCAAAACAAACCCTGATTAATGGAAGCCAGATTTGAACTTGAATCAATAAATACAACATTATAATGTGTAACTTTCAAAGAACACACAAGAGTTCACAGAGGCCTTTTAAAAACTGTTCATTTGATCTCCCCAAAGTGATTCCCAACAGAAGAAACTAAGGGTCCCCAAAATTGCATGGTTTCTCCAGGGACTCACTCATCTTTAATGAAAATGGAACCTAGAAACTAACTGGCATTGTCTAAATTCTTTTCTGAAAATAATACACTACCAAGTAAATGCAAAGGAGGGAGTGAGGGGTGGGGGAAGAGGACAGCTTCTTTTAGTATCCCTGTGGTTTGGGGCCTGCTGTGTAGGTAACTGGGAAGGACTTGCCCTCAGAGCTCTGGACCAACCCCCGTTGTTAACATTCACAGCAGCTGGGCTGCACCTTAACCCAGGCACTGCCAGGAAACAGGCCAGCCGCCATGTTTATATAATTAGCCCTAATCACCGAGGTGTTTTCCAGCAATAAGTCTGTCTACAAGGCTCAAATCTTGCTATATGAGTTCCAATGTGTGATTAGCACAATGATCAACCAGTAGATTTTGGTAAATGGTTCATTTGAGATCAACCATTGGTCTGATTGCACTCTGAGTTACTGGTTGTTTGAATAAATTACTCAAATATAGGTATCCTTGCTAACCCAGATATGAATCCTGTATCTTACAGTATTTTAAAGCAAGATGAAGTGTTCTTAATTCCAATACATAAAATTGCTTTAGACTTAAACTGTAATTGTTCTGTAAATCTAATTTAAATCGATCATATTTGGCTTCAACTCTTAAATTTTAGGTTATTTAAATGATTAAATAACAGAACAGTCTAAATCATATAGTAACTCATAAATTGCATGCTCCTATGTCCCATGAATGTCACACGGCCAAAGTGAGGTGCTGGTCAGATAACCAGTGAAGGATAATGATGTCGTGTTCTGCCGTTCAGACGAGGACCTTCAAGACATACAGGTGGAAGGAGAGCCCAAAGAGAAGGAGGAGGAGGAGGAAGCACAGGAGGAGGAGCAGGAGGACGAGGATGAGGACCAAGACATCATGAAGGTGCTGGGCAACCTGGTGGTGGCCATGTTCATCAAGTACTGGATCTACGTGTGTGGTGGCATGTTCTTCTTCGTCAGCTTCGAGGGCAAAATCGTCATGTACAAAATCATCTACATGGTGCTGTTCCTGTTCTGTGTGGCCTTGTACCAGGTGGGTGGATGGCTTGCTTGACCTCAGTTCCCATACCCATCCCAGGAAGAGATGAGCCTCCTTGTAGAGCTCTTGCTTGCTATAACCTCACAAACAGATCACACGAGTCATGGCTGAAATCAAACACTGCATCCCGAGACTCCTGAGGTGGGGAAGCACAATTATCAACTGGCTTTCTTTTTAAAATTTTTAGATTCTTAAAATGTCAGAAAAATGTTTATAACTTTTTCAAAAATTCTTGATATAAAAAACCTGACTATTTAGAAATTTAAGAACAATGTCTAGACAATTTTAAATAATGGAGGATTTCCTAGTTTGCTTGTATCTCAGGCTTTGGTTTTAAAAAACCACACGTGTGTGGGTGTGTAGATGTGCGTACATGTGCATACTCCCTTACAGGCTTCTGTGTTTCATTAACATTTATAAAGGATCACACTGTGATGAGCTTGCCACTCCACAAACCTAGCTTTAACTGGGGTTAGAAGGGAACCCAGTGAGAGAACGGGGGTAAGGGTATAGTATTCTTTCAGGCCCATAGCAAATAAACCAAACAATAATCAAGAATGTGTCACACATGGAGATAAAAAGGTCTCGCCTGAACTAATGAACTTTTAAATACTTTGACAATACACTACAGATGTCTTTAAGACTACCCACAGCTTAGACAAGAGAGCCGGCTTCTCCCTGGGGCTGTGACATGTGTACTCTGAGCAGACCTCTGAGCAGCAGTTGTCGTTCCCTAGTGCCTCCGAGACATATGACAGGCTGCTGGGAATCACAGGCCTCTTGTCCACTCCATCTGCATAACCACCCCACAGGAAGCAGACTTCAGAGGAGGAGACAAAGCCCAGCTGGGTCCAGACACTTACCCGAAGGCCGCAGGGCCAGTAGAACTGGGATCGGAGCTTCTCCCCCAGATCCACCAACTGAAATAAGAAACAAAATGTGGAAGAACTAAAAATGAAGGAACTGTATTTTCAGACCCTTTTTTTGTCTATGATCATTTCTCCTAAAGAAACCAAATACTTTTGTGGGTTTTCCTCTAACTGCTCTTCATCTCCTTTGCTTTTCGATATCTGATTCCCAGGTGCACTATGAATGGTGGAGGAAAATTCTAAAATATTTTTGGATGTCCGTGGTTATTTACACTATGCTGGTGCTTATCTTTATATACACATATCAATTTGAAAACTTCCCAGGCCTGTGGCAAAACATGACCGGATTGAAAAAAGAAAAGTAAGTGATCTGGGTGACAGTGGGATGTGGAAGTGACGGGGAGAGGACGGTGATTTGAATGCATATTGTTCAAAAAAAAAAAAAAAAAACTTTAGGGAAGATTTTGGCAAAACGTGATGCTGTCACTGTGTCCTGAGTGGCAAGGAGGAGCTCTGAAAGGAAAGGCTCCCCTCGGGGCTAGACGGGCCTGCTCAGGGTGTGTTCACCAAGGCTCCCCCAGGGCCCCCTCTGCCAGGAAGTGCAGCAGGGAGCCAGGAGGGCCCTCTCACCCGGGCAGCATCTATTCTAGCAGAAGAACAAATGAAAACCTTGCAGTGGGTGTGAGCTCATCCCCAGCTGGTGAAGGGTGGGGGATGATGAGTGTGTGAAGGGGACAGCAGGCCCAAGGAGGGGAGCCTAAGTGGAGAGGCCCCGCCTGCCTCACTGAGTCCGTCTGACCCTGATGCTGATCAGAGCCACCTTCTCAGGAGGACTGAGCTGGGTCTGGGGGCCGAGCACTCCCAGCAGAGGCCCTGAGGGGGAAGAGGGCTGGCCTGGGGCCTTCAGAGAGGGGAAGGAAGGTCCCTGCAGAAGCCAGGAGGAATGGGAGGGGAGGAGTGCTGGTGGCTCAGGGCAGGTGGCTGCTATCTTCCTCTTATTGGAATTTTTTTTTTTTTTAAGTCTTGAAAGATCCTTGACTGACAGAAAGTGCAATGCAAATAGAAATAAGACAGTTCACAGGCAGTAGCCGTGGTCCTGGGAGAAGTGACCATGGTCCACCTGGAATCTAAGGTGGCAAAGACAGATAGCAAAAAAGGCAGATTTGGGAAGTACAGAGGAGGCTGAAGCAGACGCCATGGCTGTGATGTGAAGGAGAGAATCAAAGACTTCCGACTTGTGGATTCCATGCAGGGTCCACTGTTAGGCCACTTACTGGTCCGAGGAAGACCATGAATGGGGGTCAGGGAGGTGGAGAACGGCTTCACAAAGAAGAGGAAGACAAAGAACAGTTTTGAAAACCTCAAATGTGAAATACCTATGAGCAGACATGCTGCAGTAGAGATTGGGTAGGAGAGGACCCAGGAGAAGGCCATGCCACGGTGGACACTTGATCCTGGGCGTGCAGCTGGTGTACAAACCCAGGGACTAGGTGAGATCACCAGGGGAAGGCACAGGTAGAGAGGAGACTCAAAGCTGAGTGCTGGAGATACTTCAGTGTCCAGAGGTACCAAAGGATCCATTCAAGAGGGACTGAGGCTGAACTAAGGAAGATGGCCCCGTCCAGGTTGCGTGGACCATTGTGAAGCCTGGCGGGTTGGACTGGTGGACTGTGTGGGAGAGGGGTGAGGCCAGTGGTGAGAGAGAGAGACTAGTATGGCTGAGGAGAAGACGGTGTCCTCGCTGCTAAGAAGGTTCCTGCTCTTGCTCTGTCCCTTCCAGGCTAGAGGATCTGGGCCTGAAGCAGTTCACTGTGGCAGAACTGTTCACGCGCATCTTCATCCCCACCTCCTTCCTGCTGGTGTGCATTCTGCACCTCCACTACTTCCACGACCGCTTCCTAGAACTCACAGACCTCAAGTCCATCCCCAGGAAGGAGGACAACACCATCTACAGGTGAGCCACCAGAGAGGTGCGTCCCTCGTCCCTAGGCAGCCCTGGGACCCACCTGGGCTGCTGCTCTCCCTTCCAGTGATGGTCAGCGCTTTACATTGGTTGTCAGGGCACACTTACCAAGCTCTGTGGAAGCCACCATCCCGCCACAGGAAAATGACAAGCATCCATCTGATGGACGCTAACGGTGTTTTTCCTCAGGGGCTCCAGTGTGGCCCATGATTCAGTTCCCTAGAAAACACTTGCTGAGCTCGAAGGGAGAAAGGTGCTATTTGAGTGGGAGTACACAGAGCCGGCCGTGGCGCAGGTCTGTTATCACAGCCGTTCAGGAGGCTGAGGCAGGATGAGGATGTGGCTTGGTGGTTAAGTGCCCTTGGATTCAATTCCTGGTTCAAAAAAAAAAAAAGAGTATACCAACCCCAGGTGAAAATTCCCTTTAGCTCTTTGAGTTCAGGGGGGAAATGAGCACATCAGTAGCAAATGAAGTAGGATTTCATTCTATTCTCAGGAAATTTTAACCTTCCAACACTTTCTAACAGGAGCTGGAATGAAATGATGAAAATATGATATAATCCTTATGATCAGTAGATTTGCTTTCCTAATTTGCTTAGTTTGAACTAAGATTTACTTAGTTTCATTCTGAGGGTGTTCCAGACCACCGTGAGCATGTCAGTCGCTACCAACCAGGAAGGCCAAGAGGTCTCGCCCTCCAATGTGCTCTGCACCATCTCCCACCTCATGAGCAGGGTCAGGGGCTCAGAATCCCTGTGTGCTGTGTACTTACTTCCTTTAGTGATAATCAGACACTAGGAAAAATAAAGACGTTATTAGAAGTTTGGGGACCCCATAGGTAGTCTTGCTGACAGGAAAAATCACACTAAGTTTTAAAATTTGTAAAGAGTACTCGTGTAAAAAACTAACAGCTGTCAATAATTAGAGAAATGATAGTGGGACAATTTTTTGACATGGATGTGATAACTATGGGTGAAACCAGCATTAGATATTCAACTCCAGCTATGTACTGGCTTTATTTAATTGTAAGGCCACTTGTTTTCAAAAGTCACTTCCAATAATTAAGAAAACCTTTTTGGCAGATTTGCATGTTTGTGGAAGAGATGTCATCATCGGTCTTTGCTGGTCACATGCTTAGATTTTTTTTTACCTCTAAATGCTTTACATCCCTCTCATGAGCACTTGCTTCTCATCAAAGCCCCCCAGACTGCAGGGCTCTTCTTGCCTTACCATTGCCATGTGCCTTGGTCTTCTGTTGCCTGGTCACATGGAGACATGGGCCACCTTCTTCCAGATTTTCAGCAAGATTTCAGGAGCATGGCTTTACAGAGGACAACGTGGCTCCTCAGTGTTCTTGCTCATTCAGGTTGCAAGTGAGAACTGAGTGCTGCACGGAGCTTCCTGTCCCTGTGTGCACTGGGCTCCACTACACAGCTTTGGGGGCCACTGCCCCATGTGTCCTTGGCCTCAGCCTCCCAGCTCCTGCCCTTCTCACAGGACAAGAGGGACAGCAGACCTCAAGGACCATCACCCCATCCTACTTCCCATCCTCATGGCTTGGCCTCACCCTGAGTGTCCCCTCACCAGTGAATTGTACAAGAAAACTGGGAGAACGAGAAGAGGGTGTATAAACACAGCCCTGAAACTGCAGCTCATGGGATTTCACTCTCAGGGCCGTGGGAAAAGGGCCTTAGGGAAATTAAGGAACTCACTCCAGGTGGTGTTTGGGGGTTTCATGCAGAGTTCAATAGAAAAGCCCCCAAAAGTTAATTTTGAATATTATATATATATACATATATATATGTATATATATATAATATTTTAGCAACTCTTTTATATTGCTGTATTTTTCTCACTAATAATTTTTACCTTAAAGTATTTCTGTCCCCAAATCCTGAACAATTTTAATTAAAATTAAAGTGGTAGAGAAACAGAATTGTTTGTAGAGTCAGGATTCAAGCCTTGTTCTATACTCTCACCTCTCTGGATGCTTTACCAAAAAAAAAAAAAAAAAAAAAAACATGGCCCACAAGTTGTGAATAACCAACCCCTGGCAGTCATGAAATTGATCACAACAGTGTTGTTTCTATCAAAAATCCAACTAACCATCCCCACCTGTGTGTGTGTGTGTGTGTGTGTGTGTGTGTGTACAAAGCTGAATTTGTTTTCTTTAGCCTTACAGACTTTACAAAGTTAGCTTTCTGAAAACGGTTTTATGATGTAAACAAGAAGAAACTATTATCAACTCTAACTGAGGAGCCTCTGGAATGTCTTTTCACTTGTCTATCGACAATAATATGATGTTATAGCATAGCAATGATATGCTGATTACATAATGTGTAACTGGTAATAGTTTAGTAAGGTTCCTTAGAGACCCATTACTCTTGTGTCACTGCAACATATCCAAGATTCATGTTAGAAAATATTGTCTTGCACATAGAAACAAAGCAATGTCTTTTTCGAACCTAAATTTTAGAAGATCTTAGAGAAAATACGTTGACTGTGGTTACCTAATAGGACTCTTTTAACTCTGGGAAAGGAGCAAATTTTAATCTTTCATCTTTCCTTTGACAAGCTGTCTTGAGAAGTCTGAGGGATGGTCCTCCCAGGTGTATGAGGCGGGCGGTGGGGTGGCCAGGGCCACTGTGTCCTCAGCACTACTCCTATGTGTCTGGCAGTGCTGCTGCCACTCTTGCTGCTCATACTGTCCTTCCTGACGCCAACCCTTGCAGGCGATGGCACTGTGGCCAGGAGGCCAGGAGGCCAGGAGAGCCCCCATGCTGCTCTGCCTAATGTCTTTCTCTCTCTCTTTCTCTCTCTCTCTCCTTCTGCATCCTGTGCTTCTGCCTCTCACCACAGTCACGCCAAAGTCAATGGGCGCGTGTATCTCATCATCAATAGGTGGGTACTCCTGTGTTTTCTGTCTTTCAGACTTTCTTGCTGTGTTGAACTCTTCACCGCTTTGTAAATGAGAAGTGCTGTGGTCAGGTGGTGGAGGGGCTGCCAGGTACACTCGCGCCAGCGTGTGGCGCTCCTCCCCAAGGGTGACTCCCAGCACGTGGGGGTCGTCAGGGTCTTCAGCTGGTGCTCAGTGTCTCATCCTGGCTCAACCTAGGTTTGCTCTTGGTAGACTGCGTTCAAGGCTGAGTTTTTCTCTCTCCTGGCCACACGGTCGAGAGCGCAGCTGAAGAACGGCTCCCCCACACACCCTCCTGTCAATGCCAAACCTGCTGCCAGACCCATGCCCTTCCTGTGAGGTCACTGCTGCTCTCCTGACTGGCTCCAGTCCTCCACCGCCTGCTTGCCCTACCTCCCTGGCTAGAGGCACGAGCTCCCCTGCACGGCGCCCTGACCATTCAGCAACAATACCCCGTGCCCTTACCCATCAGCTGATGCTCCCTAGATGTTTCCTGAAAGAAATGCAAATATTCAGAACAACACACGATTTTTAAAATATCAATTTTTAAAATAAACCTCTACTTTAAAAGATCAGGACAGTCTTGACGAGGATTTCACAGTGTGTCCACATCCTGCAGCAGTGCAGAGATGGCCCTGGGACTCAGCCCCATTTGAGATGCCCCACTCCCTGGGGAGGTAAAGCAGGCAGTGCACACAAGCAAAAGAGTGCTCTGTCCTCACAGTGCCACCCAGCACAGGGAAGGCCTGTGGGTCTGGCTGACTCCAACCATTCTGCCATTGTTAATAGGTGACTTGAATTGTTCCTTCTCGTAATACCAGTTTTGTCCTTGATGGAAACATGCATTTTAAAATAAGCCCAGTTAACACACGACAACTCTCCAAACACTTGTTCATTTTCATTCACTTTTCTCCTGGGCAGACAACCAAAGAACAAGGTATTGGAGGTGACACGTCCAGAAGGCAGTGTAAAAGGAGAGGTCCCTGCAGAGCGAGGAGGGAAGGGAGCTGGTGGGTGCCAGAAGCCTCTGAGTCAACCGCAGGGTTTAGCTGACTGCAGGAGGAGGCACAGGCTCCAGTTAGACCTCTCCAGCAACTTGCCCAGCCCGCCCTTCCACACAAAGGGCCACCTCCCTGCCTCTCCATGGTGCTCATAAAGCACTTGGTGTTTGCCTTGGGCAATGGGCATTGGCTGCATGAGGGAAGACCGGGAACTGCTCTGAGGTCTCCCTGGGCAGCAGCTGGTGTGGCTTCGACCACACTAGTCACTCCAGCCTGCAGTCCACATCCCAAGGCCAGGGTGCTTACTATGGCCCTCAGAGGTGTGAAGGTTCAGAGCCACCCAGGCAGGTAGTGCCAGGCCCCAGAGGAACAGGATCTGAGAAGCCGGTTCCCATTGGGCACCAGGTGCTTCTGTGGTGTGTGCCCAGCATGCCCACCTTCCACAGCTCCTCCCCAGGAGAGGATCGTGAATGAGCTGTCTTTCCCTCAAAATTGATTTCTTTATGCTCAAGATTGTTTGTTTTACAAAGAGAAAAGTTTGCTTATTAATGTTAATTCTGAATTTAAAGAGGAGGTTTACCTACAATTCTCCATAGGTTGATTAAAATCTACAGGTCACCTTACAAGATGTGAGGTAGGAGAGGGTGTTGAGAATCTCATAGTGATGAGATTATAATAAAGCAGCTTTTTTTTAATTGTAGGGAAATTCCAATTGATTTAGTAAACAGTGTGAATTAGAATATTTTAACAGGATTAAGGTCCATTGCACTGATGTTTACAGAGGTTGAGACTATCATATCCAGTCTTGCTTAGTTGATATTTTTTTGGAGGAAACACTACCATATAGGCTTGATATGTGGTATTAAATTCATAAATCAATTGCTTTTATGTGAATACAATCTTCTAAAAGTGATTGTGAGTTCTAGAAAATACTTTATGCCAAACAATATATTCTATTTTAAATATTACAGGCATTATAAACATAATGAATTTGCAAGATGAAAGGAAAGTGACCACAACACTCGGAGCAACCAAGAGAGCTTTATTGCAGCAATGCAAAAGAGAAGAGAGAGAGAGAGAAAGAAAGAGAGAGGAGAAAGAGGAATGAAAAGAGAAGAGGAGAGATGGAGAGGGAGATAGCGAGAGAGAGAGAGAGAGAGAGAGAGAGAGAGAGAGAGAGAGCAAGAGAGAGGGGCCCCACAAGAGGGAGTTTTTATAGCCAAATTCTAATGGGGTCTCTGGGTCTGCAAGCTGCTTTGTTGGCACAAGGGGGGTTAAGAGTTCAGCCTTGAGCGCGGGGTGGGGGGGAGTTTGAGTGTTCAGCCTTGAGCCGGGGCTTGGGCGTTTGGGCTTGAAGCAAACAGGTGATAAAGAACCAGACAGAGGGTTTGAGTGGCCAGGTCATCCTGCAGCTAACTTTGTTTGGCATGCCCTGCAGACAACTTATTCAGCCTGTCCTGTACCTAACACAAGATATCTCCTTTTCTCTAATCATCTAATGAAATGGGTAATTACAATTTGCATTTCACATGTTCCAAAGTAGAATTATTGAAAAAATGAATGAGAGTTTAAATATGGAGATTTTACGATGGCAGAATTTCCATTTTTCTTAGTGGAGACTGGCTTAATATGTAGTTGTTTCCAAGTCAAGTCAATAATTAAATGTCTTCATCACTCTGTGTTACATAATTTGTTTCTTCTGTTTCAAAGAGAACATGTCTCCAGGGTATAAATGTCTTGCCCAGCATTGAAAGAGTCCCACTGTGCACCAAGCACAAGGAGTCTGCGTTGCAGAGGAGCTCAGGGTGCAGGACTGAATCTCTAGCTTCCCGGAGAGAGTCCCCAACACACACTTAAGATGAAATGATGTAGGCGCAGATAAGGAAGCACGCCCTGAGGATGGACAGGAAGGCAGGAAGGACAGACTGACAGGTCCCTTGGCTTTCCTGACACAAAAATAGAGAACCACAAATATTGAGAGCTCACAACCTGAATCATAATAAAGCAAGGAAATAAAATATCTGTAAAAATCAAGAAACTCTAAGGAGATAGAATGAACTCTGTGTGTGGAAGAAACACAAAGCATTTGATCTAAGGAGGTAGAGAAGGGAGCTTCTTGAGAATCCCGTGAGCTTTCACTGTGTCTCTTTGGAGTCCCAAAGGAAAAATCCTTCATCTGATCATCAAATAATTTGCACAAGATGATCAGTAAAAAAAAAATCGCAAGTGTTGTAAGTTCTGTGGCATGGAGTTCCAGGGAATGTGTCTTCATGAGAGTGTGCCTTTTACTATCGTTTTTGAAAAAGTCGAGATCTTCTTTTTTTATTTGCTAATGGAACAAAACGACTGATTTGTGGCACCCAGTCTTTTCAGAAGCATGAGGATGACTTTTGGCTCCAGCAAACTGCAGCTGACTGAGCCTCTGAGGTGGGTGTCTGCAGCCCAGCCCTTGGCTCCCCAGCCCTCACTGCACGCACAGCGAAGTTGTACACAGAGCAGAGTGCACAAGGCCAGGGAATGCTTGGAGACAGGTTCCCAGGGAGAAATCCTAGCTGGTTTTCTTCTGAATGGCCTTTTTGGCATACCCGAGTTCTGTGAAGGAACGTGCCGACGACAGAACTGCCGTCCACGGGTGCATCTTCCCTGTCCTGGTTGATGAGGCTCAGCCAGGCGCTCTTTGAATTCTGCCTTTTCATCAGGACAGACTTATGACATGATTGTGAAACCTAATGTATGAAATCTGCCTGTAGAAGATGGTTCCTTGCTTTAAAATCCTTCCTGTATATGTAAGCAGTGTGTTCAGCACTTATGGAAACTGCTTTAATTTTCCAGAAGTTCTATGAAGCAGACACAGTCATTTCCACTTTACGGACCTGAAGACTGAGACTTGAGAGACAGGCTAAGTAGTTTTGCAGTGTCACCTGACTCGTAAGTCATCTGATTGCTCAGATGGCTCCAAATGGTAGCTGGCACATGGGTCCCCTCTGCTCTGTTCTGCCAGCCATTGTAAATCCAGAGGCTAGGCTGCCTGGGGAGTGGGGCTCGGTGTCAGGTTGGCCCCAGGTCTCCTCTGTCCCCAGTTCTGTCCAGTCCCAGACCTTATGCAAACTACCACCAGTTTCCAGAAGCAGGTCTCGTAGATGATGGTGTCTCCAAGGGCTGCTCCCTATAGGCTCAGCCCAGTGTCGCCCTGGACTCCGTCACTCAGCCGTCCGTACTCAGTGTTGACTGCCTGTGATGTGGCAGTCTGGGCATGTTGCTAATTGAGATAGAATGAACTCTTTGTGTGGAAGAAACACAAAGCATTTGATTTAAAGAGCCATAGAAGCAGCTGTAGGACGGCCTGGTGGTTGGGGTCTCACTCCAGGGTTAGAAAGGCATCTGCTCATCAGCTTACAATGGTGGCAGGCATCTGACACACTCAGTGGGGACACATGTCCCCACTAACCACCATCAGGTTCCTTGTTATAGTAAGAGGTGTCTTCCTAATGCAGAAGAGAGCAGTACATAGGGACATGGGCACTCTCCTTGGGGCTACTGCTTCCACACCCAAGCACGTTCAAAACACAGAACTGTCAAGCTGGGGCAGCAGTGTGCACCCAGAGGTTCCAAGTGCTACACTAGTATCAAAGAAATGGAGTTGCAGTTCCAAGAGTAGTGGACTTTCAAGAAGTTGAAGGGGTCAGTTAGTGGCTTAAGAAGATCTGGGAGCGCCATGTGGGCAGAGTTCCTGCACCCAGAGTGGAGCCCTGTCCCAGGCTCCTTGGGCATAGGTGATCCACTTGCTTCTGGCATATTGTCATGAACCACTTGACCCCACTGGGAAAGGGATGCTTTTGAGTGATGACTGTCTTGAAAGGCTAAGAACAATGCCGACTCGTTACAAGTGGCTCCCCAAAATGACAGGCATGCTTTCGAATATGAAACTGTGGCTTGAAACAGCTTAAGACTTTACCCAGCTGAATCAACTCATTTTTTATAGAAAATTTACTGAATTTCAGAAAGGCTAAATAATTTTTTTTTCAGAGTGTACAATTATGTGGGTAAAACTTTTTAAATTGTCTGTTCTCTTATGATCAGGCTAAAATTCATGCATTAATTATTGCAAATGAATATCATTATGATTTCCACTAGGCTTTTCCCTAGGATGGACTGTATTGTCCACAAGGGGGTGGGCTCTTTAAGGCATCCATTTGAATATTAATACACATTATGCTTTTTAAAAAAGAGCAGGAGGTCAGGCACCATGGCACAGACCTGTAGTCCAGCTACTCAGGAAGCTGAGGCAGGAGGCACACTGGAACCCAGGAGTTCAGGGACATCCTGGGCAACAGAGAGACTCTGTGTCGAGAACACAGAACACAAGGCAGGTGTGTCTACTGTGGAATCAGCCACAGTGCCCAGGTGGCTGGAAGCTCCCTGCCTTCCTCCCCCTGCCCAGCTGCCCATGCACAGCTTATGTCTGCAACCCTCAGGCTGAGCAATGCAGACCCCGGAACTCCTGAAAGCATTTGAAGCACATGGCTTCAGACGCTGGTGGAGTGGGCTCATCCCTGCCAAGGTGCACTGAGCACACGTCCTGTAAGAGGTGGAGAAAGCTAACCTAACCTGTCACCGACGTGGTTCCTGCAAGATGGTCGGTTGAGTTGCCCAGAGAGCAGGGTACACTCTGCCTTAGTGTTCTACACGGACCCTCCTTTACAGAGCTGACCACTCTCGGGTCAGTTGCCAAGCCCAGGTCCCTAGCGAGAGCTCGCTGCCCACACAGCCTGAATGCACCTGGCCTCAGGCCGCAGCTGCCCAGCGCTCAGGAATGCAATGCGGGTGAAATGTGGCATGACGTGTGATCTCTGACTTCCTTATAACTCCTCTGTTCTCATCTCCTTTTTTTCCTTTCTATTTCAATTACTTTGAGCAGCATCAAGAAAAAATTACCAATCCACCAAAATGAGTAAGTCCCCCTGTGAGGCCATGAAATGCTCGCTCCCACGACACATTTCATGCCTCTTCGTCCTAAACTCTGACCATTTGCTCCTCTGGGAACAATGTCAAGTTTAGGTGTCGATAGCTCTCATTCCTGACCAACCACCAGAACTGAATAAGAAAGGCTAACCTAGGCCAACCAGTGGCAAGATACAGGCACCACATTGCCAGGCCTCTGCTCATGCACCGACTCTCCCGTGGGCCTCTCTTTGACTTGCCCCTCACTCACACCAGCCCTGCACGCCTTCCTCTCCTGACGCAGCTGCTCTCTGCCCACAGATTGGCCCACCCCGAGGGAAGCCTCCCAGACCTTGCCGTGATGCACCTGACCGCCAGCCTGGAGAGGCCCGAGGGGAAGAAACTGGCCGAACTCGTAGATGAGAAGACAGAGGGCAGCCCTGGAAAGGCTGAGAAGGGCGAGCTTGGGGGGGGCAGCGAGGAGCCCGAGGAGGGAGAAGACGAAGAGGAGGAGTCGGAGGAGGAGGAAGAAATGTCAGGTAACCACTACCAGCAGCTGCTCAGACCAGGGGACGAGCGCTGACCCCACAGCTCAGTGTGACCCGCTCTGGGGATTGAAAGGTGAAGATTTCATTTTAGGGGGTTGCTATAGTGGTGATATCCTGCTCCAGTAATTTCTTTTGAATATCTCTGAATTGAAGAATACGAAGGGCCAGCTGTGGTCGCCTGAGCCACAAGCAGAGCTTCTGTGGAGGGCAGGAGGGGGGTGTCTGCTACAGCTCAGGCAGAAAGCCTCAGACAGAACAGCTCCCTGTTCAGGGCCTCTGGAGTCCTGGACGTCGCCTTTGCAGACGCGTCCCCAGGGAAATCATTCCGAGGACTCCCATTAAGAATGTGTTTCTAGTTCTGCTGTCGTGCTCAAGACACGAGGGACAGAGAAGGTGAGAAACACCCACTCACAAGCCCACCCCCAGAGGTGCGTCCGCCACCTTCATTACTCTGGAGTCCTCCCTCTGTCCCTGCTTTTTGTCCTAGACTTGAAACGCTGTTTTAACAGGGGATGGTGAGAATCGAATGGCCATGAGCTCAGAAAATGTTTTCCCACAGAAACATACAAGGTTGAGAGTTCGGCCTGTGCAGCAGTGCCCAGAGAGCGCGGGGGACCCCAGAGCACCGAGCTTTGATGGTGGTGTGCTGTGCTGGCACAGGACAGTAGAATATTGCTTTTGTCCTTGCTGGTCAACTCTGCTTTACAAAAGTAGAAAATTTAAAACTAGAACAAGGAACAGGCATTGTGGCGCACACCTGTAATATCAGCAAGTCAGGAGACTGAGGCAGGAGGTTGCAAGTTCAAGGCCAGCCTCAGCAACTTGGCAAGACTAGCTCTAAATAAAAAATACGAAGAGCTGGGAATGTAGCCCAGAAGTGCAGCACCCCTGGGCTCAATCCCTGGTACCATCATAAATAAATAAGCAGCATGAGAAAGAAGATCCCTCTCAAAAGTAAGTGGCCTCCAAAAGCTGGTCCCCTTCCCCACTCAGCACAGCCACAGTGAGGACCAGAGAAGCTCAGTCCTTTCTTGAGCCATGTCCTGAGCCACACACAGCCTTAGTGCAGAGGGAAATCCCAGTTCCTCCAGAGCAGGCCTGAGGACCCACCCAGGCCTTATTAGGGTGCTCCAAGCTGGGATTGAGCTTTACTGATGGATCTCACCAAAAGTCGAACTTGCTTTGTGCCTCCACACCCTCATGCCCATGCTGTCCACTCCTCCAGGTCATGTCCACTTACTACTCAGACCTCCCTACTGAACACCATCTGTAAGTTACTCTGTACATTAAGCATGTTCCACAGGGATGAAACCTCACTTAACTGTCCCAGGACAGACACCGTCCCAACTCCCTGTGCCAGGTAAGGGCCCATCCTCTGCCTGGACTGTGGCCTTCATACAAAAATTATGACGTAATGGGTGATATAAATGTGACAATACAAGACAGTCCTGTGGTGGCTTTCAGTACAGTCCTCCAGACAGCAGCAGGACCCCTGGGTTGTGCACAGCCGGCAAGAACGCAATGACTGATCTGGCTCATCACAGCACAGGATTACTGCCAAACTGTGGAGCGGCTGGTCCTGAGCCTGGGTTTGCTGTTCCTTCTGGTGAGGAGCGGCTGGTCCTGCTGGGGCAGACCTCTGACCTGTTCTTCCAGGGAGAATGGACGGTTTTATCCGCTCATTTATATGTTGCTTATGGGAGCACCATTTTGACAAAACAAAACTGTAACTTACAGGTAGCTCAGGTCACCTCAAATCCTCAGTTTACATCTTAACCTTAAGAGTAAATAAGGCTGCCAGGTACAGTGGTGAATGATTGTAATCTCAGCGACTCGGGAGGCTAAGGCAGGAGGGTCATGAGTTCAAGGACAGCCTCAGCAACTTAGTGAGGCCCTGTGCAACTAATCGAGACCCTGTGTCTAAAGGAAATATAAAAAGGGCTGGGGATGTGGCTCTGTGGTTGAGGCTGGGTTCAATCCCCAGTACCCAAGAGAGACACAGAGAGAGAGTAAATAAGGTCAAAATTCTTCTCTACACCCACTTAGTTAGAAGGTGGATAAGGCAGCATCACCCCTAGAATCCTAGGTTAGGACATCTGTGTGGTCAACATGCCTGGGGGCTCGTGGACCACCCTTGCTCCACACTTGGCTGTTCTTAGAACTCATCCCCTGTGGTGACTCCTTGTCCTCATCTGGAGATCACAGATACCCTTGGTTAATAACAAAGGCCACCTTGCTCTGTCCTGCAGACCTGCGGAACAAGTGGCACCTGGTGATCGACCGCCTCACGGTGCTCTTCTTGAAGTCCCTAGAGCACTTTCACAAGCTGCAGGTGTTCACGTGGTGGATCCTGGAGCTGCACATCATCAAGATTGTGTCCTCCTACATCATCTGGGTTTCTGTGAAAGAGGTAAGTGAATGTTGCTGGAGCGTCTCATCAAACAGTCACAGGGGTCTCACATTCCTTGTCCAGCTGTCCACCATATTTTTAACTGGTGTCCACTACATTAGGGATCTGGCTCTGAAAGGATGCCTTTGACATGCAGAGCAATCCACTCAGTGGCCCTGAGGAGGGGGAAGCCACAGAGAGAAGGGCTGGGGCTTAGTTTCCAGTTGACTGGTCACAGTGCCAGGGCTGCTTGTTTTCGCCTGTTTTTTTGTTGCCGAGTGTGAGAGTGGGCTGCTCTTCTGCATGTGGGACTCTGCTTCCCTCAGTTCTCTCTGAGGAAAATGATAACATTTGGGCTCATGTTATTGGTTCTGAAGTAAAATCCTTCATAGAGCACACCTTGTTGGTTGTTGCATTTTTGGAGACGAGTTGCACTTTCCAACTGCACACTTCTCCTGCCCTCCGTTTGGTGTCTGTAAAGAAGAGTCACTGTTCCACCGACAGTCATTTCCTATTGACGGTGGACAAACTGGCTCTCCTTGCATTTATTCAACAAATACTTTTTGCATACTTCTAATTTCCCTGGAGTATTTTTAAGTTGGTTAGAATTCAATTTGTCCTCTAAAAATTAAGTCAGGGACCTCCACTTATAATCCTTGAAAAGCTAAACCACAGGGAAAACCAATGACCACAACACTGGTGGTCATGTGCAGGTCACTAAGGGTGAGACTTGATCTGAGCTGTGGGGTCTGACCCAGAACTTCCTGTGTGCTCCTGGGCCAGCTGCCAGCTGCAGACCACGCCCCTCCAGTCCCTGTCTCAGCTCAGCACTCTCCCTGGACTCCAGACTCTCATGCCCACAGGGCAGCTGGATGCGGCTTGCTTTTTGTGCCCCCGAAACCCCTTCTGTGAATGCCCCTGAAACCGAGTTCACCCTGAACCTCATTCCTCCTTCAGGAACTCCAGCCAATTTCTGCTTCCCCCTCCCTTTTTTGCATCCCGTGGGCCTCCCATCCTGCAGCCAGATGGTCTTCCCAGAGCGTGACTAGCACCCTGGCAGTGCTCTGTGCCAGACCTCGGCATGGCTCACTCCCATCCTTACCGTCGCCTGGTCATGTCCCCTGCCCTCGGGCCTGGGCCACTTCAACATTGCCCTTCCGGGTACCCCAGGGCACCTGCTGGAAGGCTTCGGGTCTCACTTCCCTGGCAGAGAGCCACTTGGTTCTTCCGGATTGTGCCAGCCACACTCTCCTGCACCTGGGGGGCCCTGTACCTGGGACCCCTCTGCCCACACCTGCTTACGCTTCCCAGTGGGGGCCCGACTCCTCCAGGGCCGTTTCCCCACCTGGGTTAGCTGCCTCTGCCTGTGCTCCTGTATCGCCCGGCCAGCCTGGCAGGGCCTCAGCAAGCTGCACTGCCCCAGCTCCATATGGACTTCCCACTGCTTCCTGTGCTTCTCCAGGGCAGGAAGCTCCATGGGAAGCGTAACCTTGAACCTGGGTAGGATTTGTTAAGATCCCTTCTTCTCTTTACCCATCATCAGAATATCAAAAGTTCTGTGTAAATCGTTTGTCCTGTTTTATCCTCAATGCCTCCAGTGCATATTCAAAGAAATAGCAAAGAGACTTCATTTCCCAGTGTTGTGTGAGCCACACTCTCCTGTGCCTGGGGGCCCTGTGTCTATCTTTAATAGATATCTCTAATAGGATTGGCTTTTTAACATCCAAATTGACAGGGCCCTTGCTGACCACTAAGGGAGGGGGGGTCAGTTAGCTAATCAAAATACTTTGATGTCCTATTTAGTATGTTATGAGCACTTCATGGTTTACAGAGCACTTCCACAGGACAATTTCTTTCCTCCTCAATGAATTCTGTAAGGCACCCCTTCCTAGTCCAGTACTTTTGCTCTGAGTACACAGAGAGGCCCCTGGCCTTGGACAGTGGAAAGTACAAGAATAGCTGGGGACAACATGCAGAATCATCAACACCGTGATGTAGTCTTCACGTGTCACTTTATGGTTTTGTCAGCCAACTAGGTAGACTGCCCTCCCCAGCTCATAGAGCTCAGCACTTTGAGCGTGTTCGCTTTACCAGCGGTATGCATGCTGCCGTTTTCACCTAATGACATGAAGCATCCCAGCACGTTATTTGAATGACATCCAGCATAGATGCGTGTGGCCCGTGGATGAATAAGATGGTGATGCTCCTGTGCTGTTCACGGAGAGTTGCTAAAAGTGGGGACGACGCTCTGAGGGGTAAACTCGCTGTCGTCCCAAGGTCCGCGTGTTCACGTGGAACTCATGTCCTCCCCAACACTGACCCGCTTTTAGCACTTCCTGTCATCATGTGGGCTCCCGAGAAGAACCCAGGAGTCTTCTTTCACACTCCCTTCCCTGAAGCCCCCCAGCCCACCACCACCATGCCACCAACCATCTCACCCAGTTAACTCTGTTTCCCATCATGATTCCATGGTCCCTTTCCTCCTGGGTGACCGCAGCAGCAGGAGAGCTGGTCTCTGGCCTCTTGTCTAATGCCCATCATGTTCCCTCCATCCCTCACTTACATTTCTCTAAGTAAGATGCCGGATGAGCTTCAGATTCCCCAGAGTGATGCCCTCCAGGGAGTGGTGTGGCTGTTTCCTGCAGGATGGGCCACGTGCCATTACACAGTTCTAAAAGGATCCCCAACCCTTGGCTCATGGCGGCCCCTCAACCTCCCCACGCTCACTGCATCTCACACTGCTGACTCCCAGCTCCCGGTTGTCTGTGGTTACCTGCCCCACCATGCTCCTCCACTCCTCCTCAGCTTCACAGCCTGACTCGGGGATTCCCGCATCTCCACCCTGGAGCCAGGACGCCTCAGGCAGGAGCCTGTTCACATCTTCAGCTCAGCCATCATTGCCCTACACTGGCATCACCTTGTTCCGCGTCTGTCTTCCACAGAAGACACAGTGTCCTTGGGCCCTGGGCTCACTCCCCTAGTGCCCAGCACAGAGGCAATGCCTTGCACGTGCTCAGACCTCAACCCCCCTTGCAGGTCAGAGGTCGGGTCATTGTGCTTGTGGATGTCACGTCATGTTGTGTGTTCCTGTCTCCATTTCTGATTCCATGTCTGCAGGTGTCTCTGTTCAACTATGTGTTTTTGATTTCTTGGGCTTTCGCTCTGCCTTACGCCAAGCTCCGCCGTGTGGCTTCCAGCATCTGCACCGTCTGGACCTGTGTGATCATCGTCTGCAAGATGCTGTACCAGCTGCAAACCATCAAGCCCGAGAGCTTCTCTGTTAACTGCTCCTTGGTGAGCCAAGGGGAGGGGTCCCACTGCCCTTCAGGGAAGCAAGGCGGTTGGAGGGCCAGCTGCCACACACTCATTCTGTCCAGCCTGTGAGTCACCCCATCCAGGCCCTGTCTGTCCTGCCCTCTGTGCTGGACCTCTGCCTCCCTCCAGTGGGGACCTCCCACTCACACTGGGCCTTTCCCTCCCTATCCCACCCCTGTCCCTTTGGTCCAAGCTGAAGGAGGACACCTGAACTCACCCAATCTGGAGAGCCATTTTTCACTCCATTTTTATTCTTTTCAGCCCAATGAAAACCAAACCAACATACCCCTGCAGGACCTGAACAAGTCCCTCCTCTACAGTGCGCCTATTGACCCCACTGAGTGGGTTGGCCTGAGGAAGTCTTCTCCCTTGCTTGTCTACCTGAGGGTAAGGGCACTTTTGTTCCTACTAGGAGCTCAGCACAGTTTGGAATCCTTCCCCTTGAGACCGTTAGTATTCCATTAGATATAACCTCCTCTTCTCATGTGGCATTTGGAATCATGCTTGCAACAAATTCCTGTGACAGATCATTATTGCACCAAAGAGAAGCTGGCCAGCAGTCTGAGCTTGACTGAATACAGTGTGCCGCATACATTCACCAAGTGCCTTGTCACATTCCAAGAGCAAGGTCACTAGGTTCTCAGAACTGAAACATGTCCAAAATACGTTGTCCAATTTTAAAAAAGCAAGTCTTAAAACACTGTGCAAAGAAAAATATGGGATGCAATATATCAAATTGTCAATAGTGATAATTTCTGAGAAGGAGATGTTATTTTACAAGAAACTTTTGCTGTCTAAATTATGTTTCTCCTTATAATAATTATTATTTACCAGGAATTGAACCTAGGATGCTCAACCTCTGTGCCATATCCCTAGACCTTTTTATTTTGAGACTGGGTCTCACTCAGTTGCTGAGGCTGGCTTTGAACTTTTGATCCTCCTGCTTCAGTCTCCCAAGCCACTGGGATTATAGGCATGTGCCACCATTCCCAGATGTTTCCCTGTGATTTTTAATAAAGACCATTTACTACATTTAGAAGGAATAAAGCATTACCTTTGCAAAAAAAGAACTTCAGTTGCAAAGAGATGAAAACATTATACCTTCCATGCTTCACATTTTACCTTGGTGGATAATCTAAGCAGTCTTGTCTGTATTGCATGGACAGAGCCCTTAGAAGTAAGACCTTTCTGCTCCATGTCTGGACCTCAAAGGCGCTAGACCTCTGTCTTCTGTGAGTAACTGCGAGTTTTCCTAATACAGTAGATACCTTTGGGAATGGTCTCAGCCCCCAGTGGCTGTAAAAAAGATAAGACAAATCGATACTTGAAAAGGGTGGTTAGAGCAGTGTGAGGACCCACGTGGGCTCTTCTCACCACTCCTGTTGTGTTCACACTACTGCTCCGTTTGAGCATGCTTCTCAATTCACTGCCTACTCCGGCCAGACGTCAGAGGTGGTAAAGGTGTCCCCTGGGGCTGGCGCAGTGTGTTTCCCAGGATGTGTCTGCACCGTTGGCCCCTCTGGTTGCCAGCAACCCCCCGGGGCCAGGTATCCCCGGTGTGGAGTGCTTCTCCAGGATTAGGAGCACAGCCACTGTCTCGCCTCCAGAGATTCTGAGTCCTGTTGCCATGGAGATTAGCCCCATTTCCATAATGGAGACAACACCACAGTAAATAAGACAGAGCCTTGAGTGCAGTAGGATGTCATAAAGGTGGGGTTTTATAAAACACTGTGCTTTAGACATTAAGAATCAAGAACAGTGACATTATAGGAATAGCTCAAACTGAAACTCATAAAGCCCTTGGCAAACAGCTGTATGTTCTTGCTTATTCTTCGTAGAATAACCTCCTGATGTTGGCCATTCTGGCCTTCGAAGTTACCATTTACCGCCATCAGGAGTACTATCGGGGTCGAAACAACCTTACTGCCCCTGTGTCCAAAACTATCTTTCATGACATCACAAGAATGCATCTGGATGATGGACTTATTAACTGTGCCAAATATTTCATAAACTACTTCTTCTACAAGTTTGGCCTGGAGGTGAGTTTTCTTGCCAATGTGTTGTATTTCTCTTTACACAAACATATAAATAGCCATCTCAGGCCAGTTGGCCACTGGGGCTATTCCACACTCCAGCCCATGCAGACTGACTCCTCGGGGTCCACAGAGAGTGCTGCTATTGACGCAGTGGCATTTCCCAAGTCTGGGGACCAATGCCCCTTACTCTGCAGCCAGGCACTTGGCCTCTCGGGATCTCAAGAGCCATCTGGGTGCATGAACATCCACTGTCTTATTAGTTCTTCTCCCTCCAGCTTTGTGCTGGGGTTAGAACCCAGGACCTGTATGTTCTGGGCAAGGGCTCCACCATTAAGTCACAGTCTAGCCCTCACATTAGTTACTTATAAAGAGTAAAATATTCTCAACCATCTTTGCTTTCGAGCATTCAGAGTATAACCTGCAGCTCCAGGGAGCTGTTTTAACCTGAAGTTGTGCTGGTAGATCCTGCCCTTTATTTAATAGGATGAATTTGCAGGGGTGCTGTATCATGAAGTCATTACCGCTGTCTGCCTGCGTCCTCTCCAGTTTGAAGTGGGTCTCATGACAGTGACTCAGTCAGGTGCTCCTTTGGAGGTAACCTGTGGATCTGCCTTCAGGCTAAAAGGCTTTCAAAAGAGCAAGATGTGGGGACCCATGCGGGGGCCATCCAGGCTGCGCAGGTGTGGCTCCCTTCCCTGCAAACCCCATGTGTTTTCACCTCTTGTCACCCTTACGCAGACCTGTTTCCTAATGTCAGTGAACGTGATCGGCCAGCGAATGGATTTCTATGCCATGATTCACGCCTGCTGGCTCATTGCTGTCCTGTACCGACGCAGAAGAAAGGCCATCGCGGAGGTCTGGCCCAAGTACTGCTGCTTCCTGGCCTGCATCATCACCTTCCAGTACTTCATCTGCATTGGCATCCCGCCTGCCCCCTGCCGAGGTGAGGGCACTCCCCCGGTGGCTCTCGCCCAAGCCGCAACACAGACCAGTGCAAGAGACTGATTCTGCCTGTGGCCCTCCCTGCAGATTACCCATGGAGGTTCAAGGGCGCCGACTTCAACGACAACATCATCAAGTGGCTGTACTTCCCGGATTTCATCGTGCGGCCGAACCCAGTGTTTCTCGTCTGTGAGTGCTTATGCCTCAGGGCCCTGAGACATCAGTAGCTGGGTTTACATTGGCTCCTCAGTCCTCGCAGGGTGCCCCAGGACCGCTGGTCTTCCGCTGGACCTTATAACCCTATCACCAGTCAGGAATGGCTCTTCCTTGCTCTGTTGTGTTTGCAGAATTAACAAGTCAACATTGGAGGTTCTGTGTTCACTCGAGTCCTCTCACCCCCAGACACCCTCACACACCTGCACGCCCGCCTTTCACTAGACAGATCAGGGAGGGAGCCTGGGGCCGGGAAGGGTTCCCAGCTGCCACCACAGACAGACCCAAATAGAGCAGGGCTGTGACGATGAGGAGGATATCTACCTCCCAGACTTGGCGTCACTGGGTACCTTGTCAGGGCCATCTCATGGGCTGGTGAGCCCAGGGCTAGAGACGCCGCGCCACCTGGGATGACAGGGAGTGGCTCCTCACATAATCAGGTTTAAAATGAGGGCCTCAGCAGGGCTACAGCCTGCCTGGCTCACATCCCCTCTGCCCACACGCTCTCTGCCTTCCCCCTCTCTCTGGTGCCTGGCTGGGAATGGCCTTGGGTTACAAATGTAGAGAGAGGACAAGGTCAAATAGAACAGGATGTCTGCATCCACAACAGGTGAGGAGGTCAGCAGGGCAACAGCTCCAGCTGCCTGGACATGGGCGGAGACCCAGGCCAAGAAGGACACTCCCTAGCCCAGCACCCTCACTGCCCACCGTGCAGGCGAAACCCAGACCACCAGGGGAGCCCTATGGGCCTGCCCTCACACAGCTCCCCATGCTGCAGATGCTCTTGGCCTGGCCTTGGGGTCCAGGATGGCTTTTACTGAGCGCTTTGGGGCCCAGCTCACTCGGGGGTGACTGTGCTGCCCGAGGGAGCCCAGAAGAGAGCAGGTGCCAGTGTCGCCCTTGTCCTGCAGACGACTTCATGCTGCTCCTGTGCGCCTCCCTGCAGCGGCAGATCTTTGAGGATGAGAATAAAGCTGCCGTGCGGATTATGGCCGGGGACAACGTGGAGATCTGCATGAACCTGGATGCGGCCTCCTTCAGCCAGCACAACCCCGTGCCAGACTTCATCCACTGCAGGTGAGGCTGCGCACCACCCAGCAGCTCCACCCTGGGCACCTCCTGAGGCCCACTCTCCCCTCCTCCCTCTGCTGGGCTGGGAAGGAGATCTGCTGAACTACAGACTCCAAAGCTATGAGTGGGAGCCTCCACACTGAGGCTCCCATCAGTACTGGCCTCCTTCTGTGGCCTCCACTTTCCTCCTCGTCATACGAAGCCGACTCATGTCAATCATACCCTGTAGCAGCTCTCCAGAAAAACCTCCCCACCTCCAGACCCTCACCCCAACTCCCCAGCATCCTCTGCCACCCCTCCTCACCCCATCCCTCTTCCTCATCCCCACCCCTCCTCCTCATCCCCCTCCTCATCCCCATCACCTTCCTCTCCCCATGCCCCCTCATCCCCACCCCTCCTCCTCATCCCCATCCCCCTCCATCCCCCATCCTCTCCCCATCCCCCATCCCCCTCCTCATCCCCCATCCCTTCCTCATTCCCCATCCCCCCTCATCCCACATTTTCCTCATCCTCCATCCTCCTCATCTCCTCTCCCCATCCCCCCTCACCTTTATCCCCTCCTCATCCTCCATCCCCCCTCATCCTCCATCCCCCCTCATTCCCCATCCCCCCTCATCACCCATCTCCCCCTCATCACCCATCTCCCCCTATCCTCCATCCCCCTTCATCCCCCCTTATCACCCATCCCTTCCCCATCCCCCCTCATCCCCCATCCCTTCCCTATCCCCCGTCCCTCTTCATCCCCCTCCCTCCCCATCCTCCCTCCCTCCTCCCTGTGGCCCATCACTCATCCTCACCTGTCCCTCCTCCTCATATCCCTCCCTCCTCTCCATTTTCGTACCTCCTGTATCCTTCGTCCCTCCTCCTCATCTTCGCTCCCCTTCCTCATTGCCATCATCTTGCCCCCTTCCTCATCCCTGTCCCTCCTCCCCGTCCCTCCTCCTTGTCCACATCCCTCCTCACCCTCCGCCCTCCCCCCGTCCCTGTGCCTCTGCTCCCTCACCTCCTGTGTGTTCTGGGCCCTGAGGAGTGAGGGTCTAGAGCCGCCTGTGCTGCTGCTGTCCTCACGCTCGCTCTGTGTCTCGGCCTGGGCTTCGGTTAGAGCCTGTTGTAAGGTGGGTGTGACTTATTTAACTCGTGCATTTTAGTCACATGTGATGGTGGGGCCCGCATTGGCCACCCTGACTGTGGGGCCCACTTGCAATACTCATGAATGCACAAAGTCCTCAGTCCAGTGCCCCCCAACTCTGCCCTCCTCCCTCCCATCCCTGTCCTCTGCTCCACAGCACCTTGGCTGACCTCCACCATCTTCCCCATCAGGGACACCTGGGCCTGGTCTTGAGAGCCGGTTGTCTCCCGGGCTGTGTTGCTGGCTTTGCTTCTCCCTGGTCCCTTCGGCCCTGCCTGGCCTCCCCTGGCCTCCCCTTCTTGGAGGCACGCCGGCTCAGCCTCCACACCCAGCTCTTTCCACCCTTGAGGGCTCAGAGCCACCCAGGAGCCAGCACAGCTGGTGAGAGGCTGTGGACCAACTGCCTGGCCTTGACCGGGGAGGGGCTCCTGCAGTCACGGCCAGGAGAGTCCTGTTTAAACAGCGCGACCGCCCTCTAACCTGGTGCTGTTACCCCAAGAGCCCACTCTGCCCCCTTCTGAGGGGTGAGTCCCCTTCTCACCTGTTCACTCTTGTGCCCATCCCACCCTATGGCTTTGGCACTATGAGGGATAGGGTCACTTTAAGAGTTATCCTGTGCTTTCAAAGAGCCAGGCTCTGTTCCAGGTGCTTTACGTGTGTGGAGCCATTGCCTCCCAAAGGCCACCTGTGTGCAGGTGTTATCATCCCATTTGCAGATGAGAAGACCGCCAGGTAGAGCTGAGGCACAGGGACCAGAGCACAAGGATCTGGCCCGTCAGTCCAGCCCCGCACCGAGCGTACTCTGGCTCTGTCAGAAGCTCAGTGCACACTGAGTAAATACCCATAAGCAAATTGGCTTGAAGATGGTCTTTCTGAGTGATGTGCCGTACGAACACTAGTCTCAGGCAGGGTTCCCAGTCTCGCCTCTTCTCTGTGATGTGAGAGGAAGATGGCCCCAGCACACACCCTTCCCACCCAGCGCAAAGGGAGTAAGTACTTTAGCACAGCAAAGCCACTCCTAAAGACCAACCCAGGCAGAAGCCTCTACTCATCACTGGTTTTTAAGGCTGAATCTTATTTTGAAAATTAGATTGTTTCAAGTTTTTAGATCTGTTTATCAGTTAGGAATACCAGAAAGTGACAGGCACACACCCCTATGGTGGGAAGTGAACAGTCATGTCCCGTGGTAGTGACGTAAGGGGCCCAATAGCAGGTGGCCTTGTGGAAAGCCCTGAGCAGGTGGTGATGTAAGGGATGCAGCCCTCCTCCAGCCCGCCCTCAGGTTTGAGTGGCTCCACACTTCCTCTCTCTGGGCTCTGACAGGGAACACCCTCTGGACCCTGCCACCTGTCACCAGGACTCAAATCAGTTCTCTCTAGGACCTGGAGGATCCTCATCTGCTGATGTTTCCCACATTTTCTCCACCAGCTCCGCATTGTGACACCGGGAGTCTCCTGGCCAGGGATGGACCTGTGAAGGCCAGCAGGAGTACTGAATGCCCCGCACAGCCCCCACGTGCACTCAGAGTGCCCCATCCCAGGTCCAGGGAAGTCCCCCATATGGGCTTCAGAAGGGACTGGGAGCTCCATGTGTCACTGACTCCACCCCAGAGGTCCTGGCTCACTGAGAAACACTGGCTTGTTATCTGCTCTCCTTTGCTTAGAAAGTCAAGGGGGGTGAAATATATTTTAGATTAAAAAAAAATTCACAAAAACATTTTAAGTGTTTTACTCTGCAAAACATAAAGGCTAAAAGTTCACACATCTGAAAAAAATGCTCCTTCCCTAGTAACACTGGACAGGTCAAGTACAGTTCATGTTTTAATAAGAGATGGTTTATTGACACCCTGCAAAATAACAACCCGTTAATCAAAGAACTAATCCAGAACTCGTTTTGCTTTGCTTCTCCCCAAATCTGGGTAGAGACGCATCCAAAGCAAAACCACCCAAGACCAAAAGCTGTGACCAAACAATCATGGGTGGCCTCAGCCTGCAGGGAGTGTTCCTGTCAGCTATGACTCTGGCAGCGGCTATTGTCACAAGAAGACCGAGGCACGAATCCTGTCTCCCCTTCCATCAAGAGGGCCATTGTGGAGGGATAGGCCCCCAAAAGGAACCCTGACTCAGCCCGGGACGTCCAAAGGCAGAGTGCTAAAAAGCCCAGGGTCCCATCTGGCAGTGTCTGTGTCAGAACTAGTCCCCGTCTCTATGGAGACCTTTTCATTTCTAGTAAAATCTTCATATGTTTATGGGTTTGTTTCTTCTGCTGATTTCTAGCTCAGGAAAAGGAATGCATGTTCATTTGTTTCCTGCCAGCCAGGATATTCTAGCAAGAAATGCTAAGTTTTAGAATTGATTTGGTATCTGCGTTACAATTTCTGTTGCCATACCATGATCCATCCCTTCCATGGAAAAACAGAGGCATTTTGAACACCAAGTGGTAGGCCGAGAATGTGGCTGTGTGTGAGAAACGTGACCCACACGATGATGGTGGTAGCACGTGCAGTTATGGTGGCGCTGATTGCAGGACAGTGCCCCCAGGAGAAGGAAAGGTGGAGCCAGAGCCGCTGGCGTGCTCTGAAACGGCTCTCGTGGGCAACCCATGGAGCTGAGTTCTTTCCCTTCTTCAAACAGAAACTCCCCGTTCTGTGCTGTTCTGCTCTCCTGTTGCCCCGTGTCCTTTGGTTCTTTCCAGATCCTACTTGGACATGTCCAAGGTCATCATCTTCAGCTACCTCTTCTGGTTCGTGCTGACGATCATCTTCATTACTGGGACAACCAGGATCAGCATATTTTGTATGGGTTACCTGGTGGCCTGTTTCTACTTCCTGCTCTTCGGGGGCGATTTGCTACTGAAACCCATCAAGAGCATCCTGCGCTACTGGGACTGGCTGATCGCCTACAACGTTTTTGTGATCACCATGAAGAATATACTGTCGGTAAGTGCCTCCCAACACAGAACAGATGCGGCTTCCACGTGAGAGTGGATCAGCACTCGGTGGTTATCAGGAGCCCCGAGCCTCTCATACAGCTCTCAAAAACCCCAAACAAGATGCTGCCAATTCAGGATCCCCAGGACCATTATGACTGTGCTTTGCCAAATTCAGCAGAACACATTTTGCTCTTTTCCACGGTTTCAAGGTCACGTGGTGAAAGGGTTGTATTCACTGGAAAAATTCTAGAATGTGTTTTATTAACTTAAGTCCCATCCCTTCTGAGGAACCATCTTATCACTCACAGTATGTGCTTGAAGGGGCCTTTGGTGGCTCCACGGGAAGCTGAGAATTGGTTTTGGTGTTTGCGGTACTAGGGATTAAACCCAGGGCTGCTCTACCTCTGAGTTCCATTCCCCGCTCTTTCTCTTCTCCTTTTCTTTTATTTTGAGGCAGGTTCTCACTAAGTTAGGGTCCCACTAAGTTGCAGAGGCTGACCTCAAACTTGCAATCCTCCTGCCTCAGCCTCCTGAGTCCCTGCAATTACAGGAGTGCACCACCATGCCCAGTTTGTTGAAGTTTTTCAGTCATATCATATTCACAAAAATACAACTCTTACTTGCAAAGAACTGTAGAGGTGTAAAGTGAAATGAAATGAGCATAATTCTCTGTGTGGCGTGGGGAATAAGGTGGAATGGAGACAGGATGCAAGAAATCCCACGTGCCAGAAATGGAGAGACCTGGGAGAGAGTGCAGCCTAGGGCAGCCTCTGAGTGTCGATACCCGATTAGGGCTTGGCTGAACCATGCGGACGGACCGAGGAACAGCACCCGCTCGCTCTGCTGTTACGTAGCTGTGGTCCTTTGGGCCAAACTGTTCTCCTAACATGACAGATGGCTCACACTGTCTGCTAGTGATGCCAGAAATCCATCTTTTAGGCCACAAGGACGCTATTTAAGTTACTCAGTGCTGTAGGAAGTTAACCAGCAAACCTTCAAGGGCTGAAGCAGTTTTTGCCTCTCCCGCCAGCCTCCACATCAGGCCATGCCTGCTCCTCTTGGCTGTGCCTGGTGGAGCAGACGAAGGGCACTGGTGGAGGGACTCCACCCTTCTTCTCTGCTAGCTGCTTAGGGCTCAGTTCACCACAGCACTGATCTGTGAAGGCTGTTGGATTATTTTTTTTTTCCCATGGGTGTTTTGCTGTGTTTCAGAGCTGGGAAAGCCTAGTCTGTGGGTAATGAATATTTGAATGATATATTTTGCCTACCATTTGTTGAAAGATGAATTCTCTAGTTGAGGGTGAAAGTGCCTTTAAGTCAACGCCTTTCCCCACTAGCGTGGACTCATGCTTGGAGTAGCACAGGGAGTCACTGCAGAGCATAGACCAGACTAGACAAGGCCGTCCCATCCTGAAGCCACTCCATGGAGAGGGATCCACCACTGGAGTGTGATCTCATAGCTATGCCTGGAAAATGTGTGGATACGGCGTCTGTCCTTCCATCCACCCATCTGTCCTCTATCCATCCATTCGTTCATTCTTCTTCATTCTGTAAACCTGTGTTGCAGACCTGTTCTTTCCTGAGCACTATGTTATATCTTAAAGAATTGGAGATAAATAATGCTCTTATTTGACTCTCAAGAAGCTCACATTCTGGAAGGAAAGAAGGATCTACAAATAATAATAATACAATTGTTAACAATGTGGTTATAACCTTGGAGGAAAATAACGCAAAAACTAAAGGAAGCCTAATATCTTGCTTGGGAGTCGGGGGGAGGCAATGCCATTTCAACCTCTGAGACTCAGACAACGGATTGGGGTGGAGTTACAAAGGGGAAGGGCATCCCCTGCCTGGAGTGGGCAGCGTAGTTTGGAAGATGGTGGGAAGTCGTTCTCAGGGCTGAGCATCCCATACCCCAGTATTCTCCCGCTCCCATATCCCCGGGACACACAGCTCAGCCACACCTAGGGTGTTGGCTGAACCTCCCCACCGTCCTCAGGATTGAGCACAGCACACCTGTAACAAGAAATCCATTATTACGAGACAACCATGTCCCAACAATCAACAAAAAGATTTCTTCACCCAGAGAACCGCCAACGTCTCAGATCACACACTCTTCTTCCTTGTTACCCCTTGGGATTGGGTCAGAGCCACCAGTAGGTATGGAAGTCCTCAGCTGTTCAGGTCCCGTCTACACAATGGTGCAGTGTGTCCACACACCCCTGCTAAGTCCTCCCAGGATCACATAGGACACCTGACATGTGTGACACTGTGTGCACAGTTGTGGACTATACTGTCTAGGAGGTGGTGTCAAGGAGGAGGTCAGCTCGAGTTCAGTAAGGAGCATTTCTGTCATTGCAATGATTTCTGTCCACCTGGTGGGGTCCTTGGCTGCAGCTCCTGTGGGTGAGGGTGGATGGCCTGTTCCTGCAGCTGTGTCTGGGATGGCTCCTGGGAACACAGAATCAAAACAGGGGCCCAGAGTGCACCCATTCACAATAATGGGGCTTGGCTTATTCCCCCCACAGCCCAGGTTTCCTCTCGACAAGAGGTGCTTCCACGTGCAGCAGCGCTGCTCGGAAGACCCTGGCTGTGTGCGTGGGTCTGATTTGCCTGGGGACTTCCAGGGCTCCAGGAGCTGCCAGTGCAGGGTCGCGTGGTGTCTGAGATTGGGTCCCACGTGCGCCATCTTGATCTCTGGCACCAGGCCCTTGTGAGTTTTTGCACCTGTTGGGATCACAAGACCCCAGCTTGTTTTCGGGGTGCAGTTTCAGACCCTGCCTCTGTCTGTTTTTCAGATAGGCGCGTGTGGATACATTGGAACGTTGGTTAAGAAGAGTTGCTGGTTGATCCAGGCCTTCAGCCTGGCCTGCACCGTCAAGGGCTACACCATGCGTAAGTACAAGAGGCACATGTGTAGTGGATGTCAGAAAGGAAGGACGTGGAGCAGGACTGCTCTGACTTAGAAACTGGGCCCAAGCACACAAAGAGAAGAGTCCAAGGTGGAGGTCGATGGTGCCCCGGGTGGAAGCAATGGAAAGGGAGCGCGCTGTGGACCTGCGGGCCATGGCATGAGGTGCCTTCGCTCCAGGCACCTTGGGTCACTTCCTAGACACTGCCCACCCAGCAGGTCTGGAGATTGGGTGCAGTGCTGTTGTGACTCCCTGGACTCCTCTGAGCTACCTACGATAGGGAAGGACTCCAGGGCCCACCCCAAAGTGGAGTTGCTCTGGTTAGACTCAGGGGTCTCAAGGTGATGAGACTTCCAGAACTTTCTCTCCTCAAGAAGTTCAGGGATCTGTAAATGCAAACCATTGGGAGAGCCCTGGGATTTCTGGAACTAGACCTACACACGGACTAAGGGACATGCTGTCCCCACCACCCTGCCCCTTGCAACAGAGCCCAGGGCTGTGTCACATGGTTGTGGGCTAATCATTCAGGAAACACTCTCAGTCTGAATTTTGTCCAAATTAGAAGGTCTTCTATTTAGTCAGCTGGGACTGCTCCCTGCAGGACCCGAATTGTCTTTGCTAGGACCAGTATCGGGTCCGAGTTCTGTGGGGTTTATAAGGGGAAAAACCACATCCTCAAAAACATAGGTGCAGGCAAGCAAGAGGATGCCAGGGCTAAGAAAGCAGTCAGCAGAGCAAAACAGACAGCATCCTGAATTCAAGCACATTTGTGGGCATATGAAGTACAGAAAAACAATCTGTAGCATCTTAGAAACAGCTTAACATTATTTATTCTATAACACTTATCACATATTCCTATTATCCTACTCATTAATATTCCATAACCTATACTCTATAATTTATAATCTATATTGATCAAGCTCAGACCATGACAACATGGGGGTCTTCTGTGGGCCAGGATGGGGGCCGCTTGTATCCAAGCCTCCCGCACCGTGGCTGGTGGCTCAGGCTGCACTTTGCAGTTGAGTACCACGAGGGATGGCCTTTGACTGAGGATCCAGGGGGCTGCTCACTCCACCTCCTTTAAAGACCATCCGTGTCCCTTGGCATGGCGTCACCCCACAGAGCCTGTGGTAGGACAGCTGTGTTTTGTTGAACAGAGAGTTTCCTCTGTCACTGCACATTACTCCCCATGGCCCTTGTCGGGGGTCCCTAAGGGAGAGACAGGCACAGGGGCCTCTCTGCCGAAGGTCAAGAGACCCTGTGTCATAGCCCAATGAGTTCACGCTGATGCTAGATTTGAAGTGTGCGCATCATTTGTAATGGGTCATCTGTAAGTAGCACCTGGGAACGCTGCTCTTGGGCCTCTGTGATCCCTGCACTCAGGCAGGCCACAGGGTGACTGTGGGAGGGAAGTCGGCTCCAGCGGGTTTTCCTCTTGTCACACAGCCGAGGATGACGCCTCCTGCAGACTGCCCAGCGGGGAGGCCGGGATCATCTGGGACAGCATCTGCTTTGCCTTCCTCTTGCTGCAGAGACGTGTGTTCATGAGCTACTACTTCCTGCACGTCGTGGCCGACATCAAAGCTTCCCAGATCCTGGCTTCCAGGTGGGTCCGGCCATGGAAGCACGTGGCTGCTCTCCTAGAAAGTGTGCTGAGTAGCACCCACCTGCTTTCTGTCTGAGCCTGCTAGGAGAAACCACAGAAACTGAGACATCCTCTCCAGGAAAGCAAGGAAAATCTAGCCCAGGCCATTAAGACCCACATGGTACAGAAACATGGAGTCTGATGAGAGTGACACTTCCCAGGACTTGGGCCCTACAGAAGCTCAGAGGGGCCTGGGCTGACTGAAGCCTGCCACACACCCTCCCTGGGGCAGGGCCAGTGCTGGTTCTGAGCCTCCGTCTTTCCCCTCCCTACTTCTTTAAGAAGAAACTCTCGAAAACAGAGAAAACCATGACTATCATCTATGATGTAGCAGATCGTTAGTGGAGAAGGAATTCAAAAAGCTTAACAACAACAACAAAAATCTCACAAAATAGTCAACTGATCTAAATAGGCATTTTTTTAAAGAAAATATGCAAATGGGGGCTGAGAGTACAGCTCAGTGGTGAGCATGTGCCTGTTGTGCACGGGCCCTGGGTGGGGATGGGGTGGTCCCAGCACCTTAAAACAGAGAAAGAAAGAAGATACAAGTGGCCAGGGAGTGCATGAGGCTCCTCTCAGCAAGAGTACCATCAGGGAAATGTCGATCAGAACCCCAGTGTGGGTCACCCCAGCCACTCAGAATAGCTCTCCTCAAAACATAAATGCCAGGGAGGGTGGGCGAGAAGGGACCCGGTGCCCTGTTGGCGGGAAGGGAAATTAAGAGCCATCGTGGAGAAGAGTGTGGATTCCCTCCACAGCTGCAAGGGAACAGTGTAGCCCAGTAGCCTCGCTTGTTCTGAGTCCTCTGAGGTGTCCTTCTGGCCCCCTCCTTCCCACTGGTCTCTTCCTGCCCACTGATTTTCTTCTCTGGGCTGCTGGCAGGATTTGCATGCCACCATTTCTTCTCTTGCAAGTGTTGCCCCTGATCTACAGGCTCGGGAAGCAGACTGGGCGGAGCACTAGGAAGGGCCTGCAAGCCATCCTGGCAGGAGGGTCAGTGCTCCTGTGTGACCCTACTGCTGGGCTCATCTCACAGGTGCTGACCCTCCCCAGATCCCATGGGATCCTTGGTGCTCACCATCCAGCAGACATCAGGCTGTGGAATGTGAAATCACCCTCATTGACCATTCGCATATGGCTTAAGCTCGTGTGTCTGTGTCTGTGCCACCCATTTCCCTGGAGCCTTGTTTCCTTTCCCTTCAGGAGAAATAAAACATTGATTTCAAAAGTCCATACACATGCAGCAACCCTGGCCTTTGCCACCTGACTGTCTGCCTTGTAGGAAAAGAAATGTAGGAAGCCGCACTTTCTCCCAGCAGCCTGTGTCCTGCACCACCTAGGGGAACAGTACCAGTCCTGCAATTGACCAGCACAGTTGTTTTCTAATACTCTGGACATCATTTCTGTAGCAGAGGACAGTGTCTCAGTCAGAGGTGACCTCATTTGTACAGAGCAGCTGGTAATTTTGCAGGCAAATACTTTTTTTCTTTATCACCCTCCCCAAAATATATGGTCCTTAGAAGTCCCAGACATTATAGAAAGCCAGTGTCTTTCTCCAATTGTTGTCACAATTATTGGGTACAGTAGGAGTGATGGCTTTGTTCAGAGCATACCTTGTGCTCACACAGGAAGTCCTGCTCTGATTGATGGACGTTGAACTCCCAAGGCAGTTTCCAGAGAACACACACATGTTCATTCACTCCCACGTACCTTCCTTGGTTCACTGCCTGCCCTGTTATGAGGACAGGAGGTGGGCCCCAACTCTCACAGAGCTTACAGGCTAGAAAGGACAAAGATAGGTGACTCAGCCGCTGCCCACAGGTGCCTGGCTTTGTCGCAGCCCAGGCCACCATAACACAAGTTCCAAACCAAGGTGGCTCACAAACAACATGAGGCTGGGATGTCCAGGACGGAGATGCCAGCAGATTCGGAGCGGGGGAGGGCCTGTTCTGCGTGGACAGCCCCTCCTCACTGTGTCCTCCCTGGGGGAAGGAAGAGCAGGAGGCCACCTGGGCCTCTTCACCGGAGCTTTTATGCTGATCACGACCTGTCCCCTCCCAGAGGCCCCACTCCCAGCACCAAGGCCTCAAGCACCCAGGCTTCAGTGTGGATGGGGAAGGACACAGACACTGAGCCAACAGCCACGTGGTGGCAGGCAGCTGGGGGAGCAGGAGAGCCCTTCGGCAGGATGGTGGCATGCAGGGCCTGCTATGGCAGCCCCCACCCCGTGCTACAGCCTGGAGAGAGCAGGAGCTGGAGGGGACAGTGCAGGTGGCAGCCCCAGGAGGCTCCGGGGGGAAGTTCAGCCAGGGGGAGGGATGGCCTGAGTGTGCACAGCAAGGCGTGGGGTGACCAGGATTCTTTTTCATTTTTCAGGACTAGTGAGCCTCGACGTCACTTGCCTGCTGGTGACCAGCAGTGGTGGAGAAGGCCAGAGTGCAGGGGGAGGAGTGGGGAACTCAGGCGGAGGCAGGAAGAGCCAGAGCACAGGGCAGGAAGGCGGCACATGGGAAAGGAGGGGTGGCCGGGCGCTGAGCTACATAATGCCACCTGAAGGATGGTCTCTCTAGGAAGCCATGTCATCACTAGCAGAGAAGATCACTTGGCAGAATCCGGAACTTGAGCTGAAAAACAGTGCTGTAGAGAAGAGGAGGGATTTCCAGGGAGCTGGGGCCCAGAGAAGTCTGCCCTTGGGTGGGCTGTGTTCAGCAGCTGAGGGCTGCCCCCCGCCCAGCACAGTCCCTTGGACTTGGGTTTCCCAAGCAGGTGACAGCAGTCAGAGTTGAGGATATTGAGAGGCCGAGATTTATAGGGACACTTCAGCTGGCTGGAGAAGGGAGGAAGAAGAGGGGCAGAGGAGAGGAGGAAGAGGATGAGCGGCCAGAGGCTGGAGGCCCCGTGGTGGAGAGGACCTCTGCTCCACCTGCACCCCTGGGCTTTCCTGCTGGCTGAGTGGAAACCCAGCCGTCTTTGCAAACCCTTTCCTCGTGGCCAGCTCTGCCAAGGCCCAGTAGGAAACCCGGGAGCGTGGCACCTTGTGAGGGCATGCAGCCCACTTCCTCCCCTGGGAGGCTGCTCCAGAGGGGTTGGTGACTCCCACTGCCACCAGGAAGCTTCAGTGTCATTAGCACAGGGAAGCCACGATTTCTGCCCATCCGCGATGGTTCTCAAGGGAAGGCCAGCTATTAAGTGGCTCTGTGTTTCCAATTTTCCCTTAGGGGAGCCGAACTTTTTCAGGCCACGATTGTCAAGGCTGTAAAGGCAAGAATCGAGGAGGAGAAGAAGTCCATGGATCAGCTGAAGAGACAGTAAGATGCTTTCACTCTCCTTCTCTTCCTTCTTCTGATCTGTGGGACCATATTTAGCTCTCAGCCCTTGGAGGCCTCAGAGCCTTGGAAAGTCTGTGTGTGTGACAGTTCACAGCTTCCCGTGTATTTACGGAGTCAGGGCAGTTGCGAGAGCCTCCCAGCCTGAAGAAGAGAGTTCCAGAATGGTGGCAGGGGCCATCCTGAGAAAGACACGAGCAGTTCCTAGCTCAGGTGCTTCCCGGAGGACCTGGAAAAGCTCTGCAGGTCTCTGAGCCTCAGGTTCCTGCCCCTAAACTACATCTCACAGGCCCACTGGATTTTTGTAGAGATTAAAGTAGCTCATGAATGAGACAGAAAATGCTCATTGCATCTCAGGTCAAGGGGATAAACCTGGGGTCAGCTCTGGAAGCATCTTGAAATCATGTAATCCAGAAAGAAGTTCTGGTTCTGAAAGACTGAGAGCCCCACAGGGCACAGGCAGCCTGAGGTGTGCAGTTCATCCCGGCCCATGTTCAGTCTAGAGCTTTCCCACTGTGCCATTGTGGCTGGGTCATGGCATAGACTGGCTCCTCTCAGGAGATTTGGGAATTATTGAAAAGAATTTGCTGAGCGTAATTCTTAGCAGGGAATGGACCTTATAGCTTCAGGGATAAGGTGTGAAAGCTGATGGCAGTGGAGTTAAAGATGGCACGAGTAGACTTTTCAAGAGCCTGAGGTCCCCAAGGGCTGACACTTTGCCAAGAAAATGGAGATCTCTCTCAGTCCCCAGTAAAGTTTCCCGAGTTTTCAGGAGCAGCTTCATTCCCTTCTGACTTCATTTCCAAGCTTTCTCCACCCTCAGCAGAAGTGCTTCCTGGTATTAATTAGATTGGTCCATGTCCTGGACATTTTCACAAAGATGTAAGTTATATGTAAACACCTAATACCAGTGCACCGTGTCACAACTGTGTTAGCATTGTTTCTGGCCCACCAACACAGATCCAGAGGAATGACAATTTGGACCCACATTAGGGTGTGCTTCTCATTTCCCAGGAGGCCTGAGTTGTGATTACTGCTGAATTTTTCTGTTTAAGAATGCAAAAGTTGGCCAGGCGCAGTGGTGCGTACCTGTCATCCCAGTGACTCAGGAGTCTATGACAGGAGGATCACAAATCCAAGGCCAGCCTCAGCAAGGCCCTAAGCAACTCAGCAAAACCCTGTCTCTAAATAGAACATTTAAAAAAAGGGGGGGACAGGGATATGGCTCACTGGTTAAGCACCCCTGGGCTCAATCCCTGGTACAAAAAAAAATGTAGAAGAAGAAGAAGAATGCCAAATTTAGGGGTATAAAGGACTTACACCTTAGAGTGTGTTTTGTTCAGACTGGCTGTGACACCAGGTGTGAGTGCACACTGTGGCCTGCAGGCCAAATCCAGCACAGCAATCACTGATCCGGTTCTCAAGTCGAGCCACTGTGGAGGGCAGAGTAGCGTGGAGATTATATAGAGAGCAGGGAGATGCTTCATCTGAGAAGCAATTGTTTCACCATTGAGGATATCAAAGTGAATTGGCCATGCCGTCCATGATTTTAGAAGTACGCCTGGCGGTGGTGTCCACAGTCCCACAAAGGTGGCCCTGACATCGCCAACACTGGTTTATTTCCTAGGATGGACCGCATCAAGGCCAGACAGCAGAAGTACAAAAAGGGTAAGGAGAGGATGCTGAGCTTGACGCAGGAGGCTGGGGAAGGCCAGGACGTCCAGAACCCCCCGGAAGAGGATGATGAAAGTACGTTCGCGGGGTCCTCCCACTTCTCTGAGGTGCTGGGCAGTAGCTTGGTTCAGGTGGGGCTGTACGCTGGCTCTGCTGCTTGCTCTACCTGCGTCAGCAAGTCTTACCCTCCCTTTGTGAGTGGGTACATTTATTTATTTCCCAAAACACTCATTTAATGAATGAATGACTTCATTCTTGGGCAAGATGTCTCAAATAAACACTAAGCCTAACGCTGTCTCACACACATCTGCCCATGAAGGAAATTGGTGTGATTTTGCTTAATTTGTGCCTGTAGGGAAAATAGTTAAATATGCTACCTTTCATTTCTATAAGTTTTATATGAGTATTAAGCATGCCTGCCTATGATTTTATTTGGCATCTGAATATTGATAGTTAAAATATCAGTTATTATGTATTTCAGTAAAACAGTGTGAAATATATATTTGTTATATCTAATCATAGAATTATTGTAGCCAGTTAAAGTTTTAAAGGTTTGCTTAGAGGGGCTTGCATGCTTTGCTATTTGAAAGGAATAGAGAAATAACACATATTGAAATCTTTCCAGTACTAGTGTCTATTCATCACCAGTAAATTCATATTTTCTGATCAACACATTAAATTAATCACAAGAAAAGTTTTTGGTTATTATAACTTATCTGTTTTTAGAAACTATTTGCCTATAAATGTTTCTGTAAAAGTTCAGCGAGGCTTCTTTTCTGTTGATTTAATGAAAAACTCAGTGCATTTTAACAGATAATCCCTTCTCCTTTTAAAATTTCTTGCTAGGCACTCAGTTACTAGGGAGATGTGGAAACGTGGCACGGGGTTAGAAGAAGCCAGTGCAGAGGGGCCTGTTAGCACATTTCCTTGTGGGGTTCAGTGTGGTTCCTTTTCCTGACTCTGATGGGCTTGGGCAGTCTGTCTAGGTTTGACATTGCATTGTTAAAGCGTGGTTTTCAAATGTGCTTGCTCACTTTCTAAGAATTAATATCTGGACATATTTCATTTTAGGAGAAGCAGACAAACAGAAAGCCAAGGGCAAAAAAAAGCAGTGGTGGCGGCCTTGGGTCGATCATGCTTCCAGTAGGTTTCTCGATCCTCTTTCAGTCTCACCAAGTCTCACCCTTATATCCTTGACCAGAATTCAGGCTCCCCATGACCTGTGTGTCCCTTGCACGGTTTGCCCTTGTGACTTCATAGGGGGTCAGGCAGGAAAGCTGCCGTGTCCATGGGCCTGGGGCCCTGTGAGAGCTCCTCTGGAACCAGCTCAGTGTCCGTGTCTCTGCAGAAAGCTGAGCGGGTGGCCAACAGGCCAGCTCTGGGGCTGCAGCTCTGCCAATATTTGCTTTCTGGCTAAAACCCCTGGTTAAAGTGAGTTTAGGCTCCTCCTTGGATCCTGACTTGGGCCCCAAGGCTCTGGGACCCTCTTTGTAAGGTGCTCAGCATGGATGCCAGGGCCCTCCCCTCCCCTCTCCCAAGCTTTGATTTCCTCTGCAGTAAGGCTGTGGCAACACGTTAAACACGAAGCTGAGGCAGGACTTTCTCACTCTGCCTCCTCCCCCATCTCAAAATGGCTCTGAAACTGCTCTGTGGTCTCCCATGCCCAAAGTGTGGCCCAGTGGACAGCCAGCTGGCCCCAGTGACCAGCTGACAGCAGACATCAGAAAATCAGAGCTTGGTGGCCAGGCAGAGCATTCCGCACCTCCCTGTTGACCATGACAGTGAAGAAGCAGCTATGAGACCTATGGGTTGTCTTTGTTCTGCTTATCAAGGAAACTGTCACCATTGGCCAATGTCATTGTCATGCATCTGGCCCTCCTTTGATATGTTAGAATATTGAATGATTAGTATTCTGAAAATTAGTCGGGATGCCTTCCCTGGTTATAGCTTATGGAGACACATATCCAAAACTGTCAGACAAGGAATATCACCGAGCTCAAAATGCCTCACAGAGCAGGGCGGGACCCATGAGGGGCATCTTCAGAATCATTACAAAACTAACTAAACCAGAACCTTCCCCGACCTATTGCTTAGCATCATGATGATCTGATGTTGGCCTCTCTCACTCCAGAGGAAATTCTCCAAAACTCGGAAAACTAGTTTCATGAAATTGGCTCAGTATTTCTGGATGCAATTGAATTTTATCCCCAATATTGAATTTAGCATTTTGGACAAAAAAAATTGATTTATAAAGAGTTTTATTCAATTGTCTGCTTAAATCCAAAGAGAAATGTTCAAGCAAAATTCCAGTGTGACTCTCGGTGGACTGTCCTTTGGCACATGAGCCCTGCCGAGGACCAAGCAATGCTCTGTGCAGTTGCCTACTCCTGTCAAGTCACAAGTCAACCGTGCGACCTCTCTGTCCTCAAAGGGCCTTTGCCAGTGCAGAGACCTGTCCATGTCATATTGTGTCACGTGAATGTCAGACCCCACTGGGACCAGTTCCCACTGCAGTCACTGTGGGTGTCTTTCCTTTTCCCACCTCAGTGTCACCCTTCCAGAGGAACTGGATGTGGTCTTTGATGATCATCTTACCAGTTGTGAATGATATGAAGAGCTTCCTGTGAAGGTTACTGAAGTTAGGCTTTTCTGACCCATTTCACCCTCATTATGCCACGTTCCTGAACACTGGTATTCACTAAGTGTGCCTGGTTACACTACCTGATGGTGCAATAACGCAGGACCGTGAGTCGCTCATGGTTTGGAATCACATTCCGACAGCGGTGTTAAATTTTTTTTCTATGAGATCTATTTTTCTTTCCAAGCCTGAGAGGCATGCAAGGAAGAGCATGGGTAGTTTATTTTGTAGTCTTGGATACGTTTCAGAACTTATTGTTAAATCTGGAAGAATTTTATTAAAGGCCTTATTTTGATCTGTCAAGTGATTGGGCTTTCTAAGAGAGCTGTCTTAGCAATGTCAAGGATAAGAATGTGTGCAGTAGAATGCCACATGTGAATCTGTGACATGTAATATGGCCTTGCTGTTTGAGTGACATTGGCAGCAGGCCTTGGTGTGGTTGAAGGTGCCACTTCTCCCATGTCCATACCATGTGCACACATGGGCTGCATTATTGCTGTTCAATGATACCTTCCTGTGGGTGCTGCGTGTGCAGCCCATCTCAGCACTGCCTGAGTGAATACGTCTTCATTGATGAATACCTCACCATGAGGGCCAAGTGTCTGAGGATACAATGGAAGGATTTAAAAAGCTGGTTTCACACTAGCTCAGCAATATATTCAACATCCACAGAGCCTGCAGGGACAGTGTGGAGCTGGATCTGCATCTGAACTCTGGTCCACCTGAGAGCTTTCCTTCCATTACTAGGAGGCAGCGCTGGAGAAAGACTCCTCTTGTTATTTTCCTAACTTCCATTTAATTACAGTTTTAAAAGTCCTCAAAAGCATTTCTTTGTTTTTAATGTGCTAATTCTACTCACTCACATAACAAATTAGTTTCCAATTTTAAAATTAAGATACAGTGCTTGAGATAATAACCGTTGGGCTCACCAGTGTGCATGACAGTTGCAGAAGGTATGATTGAACGCTGTTGATTTCGGAACTTGTAATGAGGGTGAAATGCTCCTTCTTGTGAGACTGTGTTTTCCCACATGACCGTGCGATGCAGAGTCCCTGTGACTCTGGGCTTCTGTAGATGCATTTCTTCACGGTCCTCCTCACTGTCCAACGTAATGCTGTAACTTTGGTTTGTTCTTGCTTTTTCTTACCTTATGTTGTATTGCATTTATTCCCTCAGGCCTGGACCCAGTACTCTGGGCCTGGTTTTTTTCTTCAAAATAAAATCAACAAATCAGTGCTTCTGTTCAAGGATATAAGGCCCAATTTGTTCATTCTACGTCTTCATGAATGGAGGCTTCAGATTCGTCTGAAATCATGGGCAAAATTACTTGAGTTTTGACCATGTTGAGTGATATCTAAGCAACTGATTTGAAAACAAGCCAAGGTTTTCCATTACTACAATGCCTAAGTCCAAAAGTCAACTCAGACATCAAGATGTTACGGAAAAGAGACCCTGCATCTGCAAACCCCAGCAGATATGTTTCCCTGCAACGATGGTACAGTTCTTGTAGCATCCAAAATGTATATGCTGGGTCTCTTTTCTCTGATAAACTCAAAACTTATCAAAATGATAGAAGAATTGAATTTCTTAAAATCTCTGGACATTTTCTCTGCTCCCAACTCTTAACCCAGGTGTTGTGATTTTGCAGGGAAAGTAAAAGACAAGGCAGAGGCGCTCCGTTACTATCTGTGCCTGTGCCTTCTGGTCCCTAGCACTCCCCTGAGCCTCATTAAGTCCCGGGAGCTGCCTGTGGACCAGAGGCTGGCGGCATGACCCGTGTGGACTGGGCTGCTATGTTAGAAGCAGCCCAAGCAGTGTCACCGCTATCACTGTCATTGTCCTCATGTTTCCTTCTGTTCTTGGTGTTGCCCCCCCATCACCCCCATGGCCATGTGTGTTGTTTAACTGTTTGAAATGTCTCGTCATGTATGTTGTGTCTCATGTGTCCATGTGGAGAAGCCAGGTCTGCACGGTGTGAAGTGAAGCGGAAGGCTGGCTGTGCTGGTCTGGGTGCTGAGCCGTCCCCTCTGGCCTCCCTGGAACAGCCCGGGCCAGACCCTCCACTTCCCTCCGGCCTTGTCTGAACCACCGATATTGCTGAATTGCAAAACAGTATTCTCAGTTATTTCAGTAACAGAATCGGTTGCTGCAGAGTTGATCTGAGTTAACGGTATAAATTTTACAATCAAGAGGGGAGAAAACACCGGATCAGCCCTGTAGAGGCCGGGTCTCTGGGTGGTGTAGACAAGGCCTCAGGCTCCGTGGACCCCACCCTGCCAACATCATGTAGCAGCGTAAGCCTGAAGTTGGTTCTCTTCATCTCAGTTTCTCCTCTGCCAACGTCTCTTGCTGCGGTCCTTCTATGGGCCATCTGTATATTTTTAGGGGCATTTTATTAGTAAGCCCCCAGCGGTCTCGTGTTTCTTTCAGGAAATAAGTAACTATTTTATTTTGCTTAGTGGTCAGGAGTGGAGATTATTACTTGTTTGAAACGGATAGTGAAGAGGAGGAAGAGGAGGAGTTGAAGAAGGAAGATGAGGGGCCACCGCGCAAGTCAGCATTCCAGGTAAGTCTGGGGCTGGGAGGGGTCGTGTCCCCTGCCATTTGGAGAGTTTTTCCGATTAACAGGCTCCATCGCAGGCCTGAACTTCTGCTGAGCTCCTGCTGGAGCTCTGAGCATCTCCTCTTCATGCTTCTTGGCAAAGCCACAGTGACTGTCCGAGGAGAGCAGGTTCTGTCAGGCCATCATCCCCTCCGTCAATGCATCCCCTCATGCTTTACACAAAAATAAAGCTTCACTGGGTGAACTTTATTTTTGTGGTTGTTGCAAGAGATGAAGATTTCTTTGGCTTTGCTTTGGATTGCTTGAATGGAGTTATACTTCAAAGTATGAAATAGTTGATTATGAAAGTAGAGTGCTGGCTCTGTTTTGAATCAAAGGATCATGTAAATGCTGCTTCAGATTTCAGATCTGTTTTGTCTGTACTGCTCAAGATTGGAGGGTGCCCTGTAAGGACAGCCACAACCTCTGGCACAGTCCCGTCTTCAGCTTAACCATCTCTGGTTCAGACCCACTCCCTGGTTCCCAGCAGGCACTCAGCAGCCCGAAAGCTAGGGGTGAATGTGTCATCAAGTCTTGTTAAAGATGAGGCTGTGTCCCTGCAGTCGACTCAGGATGAAATCCCGTGTGCATCTCATGTACCAGTGAACCACACAATGACACCATCATTTCCCGTTTCTGACAGTGCAAGGCACCCAGGTCCGTCTCCATGCTGCATGCATGAGGGGCCTACGATGAGGTCATTGTCAGCTGACTGGCCAGGCCTCCTCAAGCTGACAGGCACAATCCACCCTGTCTTCCCGATGACACTGTGGAACTAAGTTATTCATGGAGACACCCTGGTTGGATGCCGTCTCTCTGGCTCTGTTGCCCCGTGTGGGCTTTTTGGTGACTGAGTTTGTGTGTGTGTGTGTGTGTGTGTGTGTGTGTGTGCAGCTGGCTCACCAAGTACTAACGACTTGACTGCTTATTTCCTTCTAATGACTTGCACTCTAGCTGTCACCCATCAAGCAGCACAGGAGGGGACATGGGACATCTTCACCTTGTCTGATGAATTATGTGCAGTGATGGATGGTTTTCTTTATTCCTCACTTACCAGCAGAGCACGTTTTATTCTAGTTCCCATGGTTGGCACATTGCAACCTCGTTGATCTTAATGGTAGAGACAAACTTGTTCGCCTTCATATATTAACTACCAGTTTTTTTTTCACCTTCGTATTTTAACTACTAGTTCTTCTCGCCTTCGTAATATTAACCACTAGTTTTGTTTTCCCTACTAACGACTCTTACTTTGTCCTTCTTTGTAGAGAGCTATTGGGAAGTTTGCGTCAGCCATTTTAGCCTTGCCCAAGTCTGTCATTAAACTTCCCAAAACTATTCTTCAGTATTTAATCAGAGCTGCAAAGGTATTTCATGTTTTACTGACATGTAGTGTGTGACTCTCTGCTCAGTAGAACTTTAGTCAAACACACCCCCTGTCTGCATTCTCTCTGTTCTATAGATCGTACAAGGAAGGAATTGTACAGATGTAAAACACTCGGACAACTTTTCCAAAAAGAGTGCTTAGAAGCCAGATTTCTTGTTGTTTGATTTCTTATTTTTAAGCTGAGACTATTGAAAAATAGAAAGGGAAAATGCAGACACATGTACGTTCTGTCCTCCTCATGGTTCTGCGTAAGTCACATCTGGTTTTTATAAGCGTCACATCTGGTTGCATGCATCTGTTACAATGAGTCAAACCTGTGATGATGTTTCTCAGAAAGCTGGTAAAATTCTGCACAAGCTGATAAAAGACTCACTCACCTCCATCGCCTTTTCTGCCTCCTTTTCGTCTCCGTCTTCTTAGACGGAGTCTGTGGTCTGGTTTCTACTCTCGGTGCACCTGCCCCAGCTCCTCAGCCCCTTGTGGTCCCATAGTTTCTCGCCCTTGTGGGATCTGTGGTTTAGGTACACTGTTTAAAGTTCTAACACACCACAGAGTGACTCAGCTGCCTGTGCTGCAGTCCCTGCACTATTGTAAACCACAACTAGCAAATGACAATGCAGGTATTTTCTAGAACATTCTTTCTCTCAAACTCAATCAAGGACAGGACCTAAACCTCTTAGGTCTAAATACCCCTTGGGTGTGAAGCACATGGTTAGGATAGTGACCATGACCGTGCATCTTGCATTTTACCTGGGATCTTGCTTACATGCATCTCCTGGCTCAACAGGTGACCTGAAGCCCACATTCACTCAGCTGCCCCTAAGCTGCGGAGTCCAGCCCTGCAAGCCCCTCCCACTCTGCATGTGTAGCAGGCGGAGTTGGCCACCAGCAGCCCCTGCTCTGCTTCCCTAGGGCTTCCCCGAGGTAGGGCAATCCTGAGTCTCACGATTAACATTTAAAATTTACTTAGATGAAAGATTATAATGTGACATCCCCTGTCTTACTTTTAAAGAGTCATCTTCTGAGGGGTGAGGTCATGCACACCTGTCATCCCAGAGGCTCGGGAGGCTGAGGCAAGAGGATTGCAAGTTCCAAGCCAGTCTCAGCAACTTACCAAGGCCCTAAGCAACTTAGTGAGGCCCTGTATCAAAGTAAAAAATAAAAAGGGTTGGGGATGTGCCTCAGTGGTAGAGCACTCCTGAATTCAATCTGGTATCAGAAATAAATAATCATCCTCTTACAGACAGAATGAAAAAGGTACTGGATAAACCTGAATTAAAACACAGACATGGGGAAGGGAATCCACTGCAACCAGGCTCTCCCTGTTTTAAAGAACACAGACATTTTTGCATAATAAATGTTCAGTAGAAAGAATCCCATTACCCCCAATATAGATGATAAATTTAAGATAAAGTCATATGAGATAAAATTTATGCCAATGTCAGGGACGTACAGCAGTGGTGGCCTTTCACTGAGCCTGAAGGTCTTTTAATGTGTGTTTCCATGGAGTTTTCTACAGATGGTTGGTGTGGTTAGTGCCTGAGTCCCAGACAGACCAGCCCAGTTGATGACAGACACTTACAGCTACAAAGTAACAACCAGAAAGTCCAGGAAGAACCTTCCATCTCTTCAGTTGGAATGTTTCCTCTCAGCAACATTTGTCTGAACTAGTCAGACCAAGGCAAAACTGATAAGACCTTTCTGGAATTGTCACAACATCCATATTAAGATGACTTACCTGAGCCAGGCATGGTGGTGCAGGCCTGTGGTCCCAGCGACTCAGGAGGCTGAGGCAAGAGGATTGCAAGTTCAGCAACTTAGCAAGACCTTCTCTCAAAAGAAAAAAGAAAAAAGGGCTAGGGATACAGGTGTGTAGCTCGGTGGTAGAGTGCCCCTGGGCTCAATCCCCAGTACAAAAAAATAAACACACACACACACACACACATGGTTAGCAAAATCTGACTTCTCACCCTGGGCATGTCTTGCGTGACTGCAGGACCCCAGCGGAGCCCCGCCAGAGGCCCTGCTGCAGGGACAGGGTGAGGCCCAGCGCTGCCCTTGGTCTCCCTCATCCTACCTTCCCCTCCCAACTCTTTATTTTTCTACAGAGTAAAGAGTTCCTCCAACTGGTGGCCCTGCCACACTCACAAATCCTAGTTACCTATTTATTTTCTCTTTGGGGGATTCTTTCATTATTTAAAACAATATTGTCATAACACTTTTTTCTTAAAGGAAATGTCTCTATATGTTGCTCTTATACCTGAAAATTTCTGGAATGTTTAGTAGGTCACATTCTTTTAAAAACATCCCGTGTTGCGCTGAGGCAAGTTTGCTTCTTACGGTACTAAACCTGAAAGCCAGCCTTGACAGAATTCTCAGTCAACACACCCAGTGACTGCAAATCCCTTTACCTTGTCCTTCTTCAAATTCCATTTCATCTTCTCATCTTATTAAATATGTTTTTGACAAAAAAAAATAGGAAATATTTTCTACCTCCTGGGTTTGTCACCCAGAAATGATACATATTTTGCATCTATGTTAATTGCCCAACTTAGATTTCTATCTCTGAGAAAACAGGAAGTGTTCTTTCTCAGCCTGTGGCCCTTTCCTGCTCATATGGAAAAGTTGAGTCCCTCTTTATTTTCTCCTGACAACACAATACCAGTGATTTATTTATGCTGTGTTTTTCAAAGACTCCAGAAACCTGAAAATAATCTAGAATAAAATGAAACTATCTGGGTTTATAAGAGCGCCCACAAAACTGTTTGACTTAATCATCACCATGGAAACCCCAGCTTCCCTGAGACCCGTGTTTGTGCTGCATGTTGAGCATGCCTGCCTGGCTTCCTGGTTTCTAGATGGCTGACTTGGTGTGTCAGGTTGTTCTTTTCATTTCTTCTGCATGACTCTGGGGACTTAGTGGGAGGCTGTTCAAAATTGCTCTTTCCTGATTATCGGTCATAATATGTTAATGTCACTTTTTTCAGCTCTTGAATGCAAATAACAAAAGACAACCAAAAGTACCACAGGTTTTCTTCCATGCTATTCTGAAATAACTGTTTGACCTTGCTATCATTTATTTTCCTCTAAAAATACTAATCCATTTGCAAGGCCCTATCTCAAGTTGCTGGAAAGAGCTGTCATGCCCAGGGGGAGCCTGGAATGGGCAAGACCATTTCTCCAATGTAAGATCACAGAGAAGCACTGGTTTTCGACTCAGAAGTTTCCGAGTGATGGGAAAATCACTTAGTAAGGCTTCCAGATGCTCCTACTATGTGTAGTGAAGACTCAGAAATTTAGGGTCACAAATGGCTGTGGTAATTGGGACTTGGAGAAATGATTGTTTGTACATACCCAAAGTCTATCTCATGATTCTCTGTGACACCAAATGAAATATGTGCCCATAACATCTGTTTTCCTGTTACATCTCAAGATGATGGGAACAGCCCCCACCAGCTCAGCATAGGCAGAGGAGTCTGGTTGTCTGGTGGTCTTACTTTTAAAAAGTCATCTGCTGAGGGATGAGGTCATGCAGATCTCACACACCTGTCATTCCAGACCCTCGGGGAGCTGAGGCAAGAGGATTGCAAGTTCCAAGCCAGCCTTAGCAATTTATCAAGGCCCTAATCAACTTATCACAAGTTCCCTAAGCAACTTAGAAGGAGGTGAAGGTCTATTAGAACATAGTGCTGATCTCCCCGAGTTAGGAAGCTTTATGTAGGTCCCTGGTCTTTCCATTTCGAATTATTAAAAGGCCAGGAAATAATTGAACTTTCTCCCTTCAGTTTGTCTATCAAGCCTGGATTACTGACCCTAAAACAGCACTTCGCCAGAGGCGGAAAGAGAAGAAAAAGTCTGCAAGAGAAGAGCAGAAGCGAAGACGGAAAGGCTCTGGGGAGGGTGAGTGTGGAAGGGGCAGCAGCTGGGGCCAGCGCCCTGGCCCTTGGCCCTGAAGCAGATGGCCCTGCAGGGGCAGATGGCAGGGAGGACACCCCTGAGCTCCAGGAGGCTCTCATTTGTCCCTTAGCACTCACCGCTGGGTACAGTGACAGGTTAAGATAAATACCATAAGATGGGAGGGGAGACAGAGCAAAGTCAATCCTAAGAAAACAGAAGGCAAGAAACTAATTTTAGGTGATACGAAGTAACCAAAAAAGAAACAAAAGAGGAGGCCTGAGAGTTAAGTTAAAGCTGCTCTTGGAAAAAGTCAATAAGAAAGACTGAACCTTCAGCAATTTGATTCAGAAAATAAAGGTGTGGGGTATATATTTAAATAATACTCAGGAATAAAAAAAATAGACAACATTATCTAATACACAAATAACATTATGGAAAAACTAGTTAGTAAGGAAAAAGAGAAAGATAACTTATTGCCAACATTCAGTTCAACATTATGCCAAGACATAGGACCTAAACACATTTCTAAGGAGAAAAAGCATCATGAAACACCAAAGCCAAGTTGAAGTGCAAGCTGCATGCTCAGGATCATAGTTTCATCACACACACACACACACACACACACACACACACACACACGTATCACACGGAAGACTAGTATTTTGGATGTATTAAGAATGCCTAAAAAGCATAAAAGAAAAGTTCAACCCAATAAACAAAATGCTATGAAAAATAATTCATAGACCAGAAAACCAAAATGCTCCCCAGGTGCCAAGTCTCACTAGTAATATGAGAAACACAAACTAAATATGTAGACATACTGGCTTTTTAAATTATTTTTACCTGCTGGATCAGCAAAGGACAAAACATGTCACAGATTTGGGGTTGGTGGGAAGGGATGTACTCGCACCAGCCTGGAGTGGTGCTGGAAGGGCCACGCGTAAGAATCTATTATTTTCAAAGGTCCATGTTGTACTACAGCTCAGTCGCACCAGTGGGTGTGTGGCTTAGATGAAGGAATGTCTGTACATGTGCACAAGTTCACGTCTGAGAATATCCATCTGACGTATGGGTTAATAACAAAAATTTAGAAACATCCTAAATGTTCATACAAAGAAACATTGAGGGCTGGGGTTGTGGCTCAGCGGTAGAGCGCTTGCCTCCCACGTGTGAGACCCTGGGTTCCATCCTCAGCACCACATAAAAATAAATAAACAAAATAAAGATACTGTGTCCATGTATAACTAAAAAAGAATTTAAAAAAGAATTGAATGAATTTGTGTTATCAATAGACGATATCATACTGTTCAGTGATTTTAAAATGACACAAATGGCTTTGAATCAGCATGGAGAACAATCCCCAGCATCCCTGGTATTTTAATGGATACATGTAATGTGCTGGTGTCTGCAAGCAAGAGGGAGATTGGGAAGGACACTCAGTACCTAGTGGCAGTGGTCACTTCTGGGAGAGTAGAGACTCAGTATATGGTCAAGATTAAGTGTTTTGTTTTGATTATTTACAAAAAAAAATGTATCTACAAATTTCTTGTAAAATTAAAAAGGTAGTCAAAAATAAGAAGAAACATATTTGCTTTTTTTTTATTAGTTGCTCATGACAATACAATGATCTTGACATATCATACATTTGAATCAAATGGGGTATAATTTTCTAATGTAACTTTAGTTGCAAAACCTCTCTACTTTTTGATCTTTCTTCCCCCTGATATGTCCTGGCAACTTTAATGTTATTTTACTTAGTTTCAAAAGACAAAAGCAACACACACTCCAAGCAATCAGTGGCAGTTGAGGCAGGCCACAATTGGCCCAGGCCCCACCCTTGGGATCTAGCACCGAAGAGGCAACTCCTCACCCCCTGGCTTTGCTTCTACCCCTTTGTTACATGCAAAAGTCTCCTTTATGGGCTTTTCAAAACTGAGCTGATGCTCCACGAGTCTCTCCTGTACTGTTGTTAATAGCATCCCCAGAACTTTTCTCCAATTAAGTATTTATGAACCTGTATCATCTTTTCTTAATGGCTGTCAGAGATTCTATAGTACAGATATGCATCATTTATTCAATTGCATCATCCTTAATGGACGTAGGGTAGCATCCAGATTTTTGCCATAATGCTCAATGCTGTAATAGGTGTCCTTGCAAAAAAACTGACCTATAGTCACATGTGAGTGTCTTTAAATGTTTAGCAAAGATAGAATGTGCGTTTCCCACACAATAGGAGTCAGTTCTCAGAAGCGGGGACACCGGGCTGAGGGACATGGCTCTTCACTGTAACAGACATCTTCCAGGAGGGCTCAGCACCAGGATTCCTACAAGTCTGGTGCAAGGGCTTCCTCTTGCCACAGCTTCATCTTTCTGAGAAATGGAAATGGCTTTCGTTTTCATCTGAGTTTAGTGGACTCCCTGGCTGACAGGCCTGGGCATTCTTGTCTCCTGTCTTCTAGGTGATCTGAGCTGTGAACATGGTGCTATTCCCCATAGCTCTGCTAGGAGGCTGGCTCCTTCCTCTCAGCTGGTGTCACTGCTAGGCACACTGTCCTCTCTCGTGTGTCACACGTGTTCTTCTTGCTCATTACTCACAGTCTGACTTGGTGATAGTACGCTGTAGCTGAACCAGTTTTAACTTTTGATGTCATGTGTCTCAATTTCTCATTGTAATTTTAAGGACATTGATGTGCCTACTATTCACCTCAAAATTAAGCACATGTTTTTCTCTATTTCCTACTCAGTTTATTTATATCTTAAATTTTTAGTTATTCCAGGAAATAGAAATGATTTTTAAGCTTTCACATGGATGCGTAATTATGTTGCCCCTACTTATGAAGTGTCTCTTCTCATTATTGGAGTTAAGATCCACTCTGATGGGTACTGAGCTCTGCTTGTCCTCTGGTGTGACTGGGGCTCCGTGTTCTGCTGCACTCTCCTGCTGAAGCACTGAGCCACGTGCTTCTGAGTCTAGCAGCTATGCAGTTAGCTTCACTATTTAACGAGGCAAACTACCCTCACTACCCTTGTTATTCCCAAGCACTTGTTCTTCCGACACTTTTTGGCCAGTTCCAAGAATGTGTCCCTGGTCATCTTGCCGTTGGCTCAGCACTGCATGTAATAAAGATGATTTCAAGTGCAGGCGCTGTGCTGCTTACCTGCAAACCAGAGACAGCAATGACCTAAAGACACTCACGCCCCAAAGGAAGTTCTACTGGGCACTTTCTAGATCAAGGTGACATTTCCTCCACGTCCCTCTGGACATGGGAAGCACAGTGTGTCCTGAGGGGCAGGTGCTATTCAGTGCTTCCTCACAGTGGCTGTGGACTCCTTGCCACAGCCCAGGGGCCTTTTAGTTAGCCTGTCTTGCACATGGGCAGGGACAGTCCCAGAGAGGGAAGTAATGTGCCTGAGGTCACACAGCCATTCAGGAAGTAGTGGGTCTAGAGGCCATCCCAGACCCTGGGCTCTAGCGCCCTCTGTCTTAACCAGCCTAAAGACAAATGCAGGAAGAGGAATCCTGATGGCCCAGGAACTGCAAACCCCACTGAAAACCTAAGCACAGACGAAACAGTGGGGAGCAGGAGGAGACAGGATTGCTTGTGCTCCAGCGAGTCAGAGATGCAGCGTGCACAGAGTGGCACCCTGGCCAAAGGCCCAAGGTCCTGTCTGAAGACTAAAGAGCAGGTTGGCTTTGCTGACCAAACAGGAAATAAGCAGCTGTAGAAAATGAGGTGGGATCATAAGATTGACCAGACAGCAAGTTTGAAAAGGTTAACTGAAGTCATATCATCTTTTCAAATTTGCTCTCTTAGGGCTTCCAGATAAGGCACAAGAAACCCAGTTAAATTTGAATTTTCTAATTAAGGAATAAATGATGTTTAGCTTAAGTATAATTTGCACAAATTTTATGAAAAATGCCTATATTAAAAGCTTTTCTTGTTCATCTGAAAGTCAAACGTTCAAGTTAACTGAGTGTCCTGTATTTTTACTTGCTAGATCTGACAATTTTAATCTTAAATTATAGGATAAGAAACAAACTGAAACCTTGTGGTGTCTTATTCAGATACTGCAAACCAAAATGTGTTAACATCATTCCAAAGAATCAAAAATTAAGATTTCATAGTGTACATCTGGAGTTGGCAAACTTTTTCTGTGAAGGAGCAGATAGTACATGTTTTAGGTTTTGCAGTCTGTGGTTTCAGCTGCTGCTCAACTCTACCAGGTGGAGTGAAAGTGGCCATAGGAAGTACACCAAGGGGCTGAGCTCTGTCCCATTAACATTTGAATTTAACATAATTGTTACATGCACAAAATATTACTCTATGCAGACCTTTCAAACTATTAAAGATACAAAGACCAGGCACAACTCATAAGCTGTCTTCTAATAATATCAGCCAGCCAGAGTTGACCAGTACATGTAATTCTAACTCTGCAGTGAAGAACATCTTAACCCTGGAGCATCAGGGTGCGTGAAGTAAACCAGACTCAGAAAGTCAAGAGCTATGCAGTTTCTCTGTGGAAACCAGAGAGAAAGGAGGGAAAAGGGGGCGGGAAGGAATCCTGAAAATAGAGGGGAGACCATGAACAGAGCAGAGGAAGGGCAGCCGGGAGCGAGGGAGAACGAAGTGGGCTGGGTGAGGTCCATCAGGTTGTTCATGTTGGAACGTGCCACACCAAGACCCACTGCCATGCGTAACTCTACTGCACCAATAAGAAAATGATTTTTTAAAAAAACTTGAACATTGCATTCTTATGTTTCCCCAGGAACTCTTAAAATAGTCAGAATGCCCTACCTTGAATTATACATTTCCTGTTAATCTAGAAAAGTAGCGTTGGCATTTCATTACCGAAGGCACCTAACTCATCTTTGTGGCACACCTCCACAGGTGCGGTGGAATGGGAAGACCGAGAAGACGAACCGGTCAAAAAGAAGTCTGATGGACCAGGTAACAGGCTAAAGACAGGCGTGTGCCGTGGGGAGTGTGGAAATGAGAGCTTCCCAGGAGTCACATATGGAAGGCTCCTGAAAAGTAATGCACCAGCTCTGTCTCGGGACCGCGGCTAAATAACCAGCGTCCCTCTTATCTCATCTCCACTGCAGCGGCTCCAGAAGCACCCCTGGCCTTTGTGCTGCCGGGTGGAATGCTGGGTTAGTGTCTGTTTGAAAAGTCCTCTGTGCAAGTGCCCAGGAGAGGGTTTTAGTGAACAAATCCCAGTGTCCCCTGGAAGCCATCAGATTAATGGCAGGAAGAGAACTGGCAATCAATCTTTATTGTCTTGCATAATCTTTTACATTTACTTTTTGGTTGATATATAATAATTGTGCATTTTCATGGGTGCAGGGTGATATCTAGCTACATGTCTACCATGTGTGCTGATGGAATTTGGGTGGTAACACATCCATCGCTGCAAACATTTGTCATTTCTTTGTGTTGGGAACATTCAAAATTCTTTTAGTTATTTTGAAATATTCAGTCCTTTATTGTTTGTAGAAGCACTGAAGGAAGGAATTAAGCGACAGGTGAGCAGATGTGGGAGTGGAAAGTGCTCTAGAAGCTGGGGTTCTGTGGCCCTACAGTAAAAGGGGAAAACAGGTCCCATGGAGCCACTTGCTAGAGATGCCACAGCACCAAGGGACAGGACCCTCATCTGCAAACTTCAGGCCCAGTCGAGGTACTGCTTGGGTTTTACCAAGCACGTGATTTGGAGACGTTTTCTCCAGGAAGGATGAGAAGCAAACAGGAGAACCAAAACAGTTCCCCAACAGCTTCTCCAGATTTGCGCACAGCCCCTCCCTGAGCTTCCCAGACTCCATCTGAGACTCCAGTTGGCACTAAGTGAGACTTGTAGAAGGCACCCTCACACCTTCATGGTCCTTCCCTGACACCCTCCTTTTCCAGATAACTGGATCCATGAAACCGGATATTCTGTTTTCCTGAAAGCTTTGTTTGCTAATAGTAACTGACCCATTAGATACCTATCTTGTTTTCCAGGCCCTTTTCCAAGACCTATAGCCATATCAACTGGTTCATCCCCCTCAAAAACTCTCGTTGCCACTTAACAGATAAGGAGACTGAGGTAGAGTGAGATGCACTAACTTCTCCAGGCCTATACGACCACAAAGGGCTAGGGCTCAATAGCTAGGAGTCTGGGTCCAGAGTCTGTGCTCTGAATGCCTCTGCCCTACCACCTCGGTGGTTAAATACAGGTAAAATTTAAACCCTAACTCTGCGTCAGTGACGGGGCGTCCCAGCGTGCATTGTTCACCTCTGAAGTGCCGCCATCTTACTTCTAACATCGGGTCCACATTGGGAGAAGAGTGAAGCAGTACAGTTCCTCTTCACCACTTCTAAGGAAATAATTGTGGTTAGGACAAAAAATAAGTCATCAGAAATATAAGGAGCTGCTCACTTGTGGGTCCTTCAACCTCCAGGGGCCACCTTCCCTCTCAAATCTACACTGAGCAACCCGAGGCTCTGTCCACACTGGTGTGGGTGACATGCTGGCTGGAGACGGTCCCTGGGAGGACAGGAAGTGGAGAGAACAGCCCAGGGGTTGATGTCCCTGGGCTCCAATGCCTTCTGTGGTGCAGTCGCTGCCTTCAGCCTCTGTGGCCACTGTTCTCCACCTGTGCATCTTGGCTCAGCCAAGCAGGCCTTCACTATCTGTGTCAGATTGTGATGTGGGATATGGTTGCAGAGGTTCAGGAGAGGCAGAGGTGGCAGGAAACACTTTCACAGGGACCGTGAGACATCACAATTCCGCCCTGCTGTTGCTCCGGTGCCTGGCTGACATGGGCAGCCCAGGGCCTTCTCTCCAGGTCTTTCTCCCAACTCCTTTCCCAGACCACCAACTGTCTTCCTGGGGTCCAGCCGGCACCTCCAAACCCCATCTGTTGCTGGATAAAAATGTTGAACTCTTCTTTGTCTCCAGCTGGCCCATCTGGACTTTGTCCAGAGGCCAGGAAGTTCACAGCTAAGCTGCCTGTGATGCTTCTCCTTTTGAAAAGAGCAAATCTTTGAGAGAAGTTATACTTTCCTCTTAGGCCACGTACTTCAGAAGTGGCTGTACTTTTTCTTTACAAATCCAACTCTGACTCACATTGTGGCCTTCGGAGCAGAGAGGGGTTAGTGGAGAGCAAGAATGGGTCATGGATGTCAGGCCTGCCCGCAGTGGGTCGGGCTCAGCAACCCTGCAGCCACGGGCTGAGGAGACCTGGTCTACCTGAGTGAGCAGGGCAGGCAGGTCACATGGTAGTGGGCCACACTCACTTTTCTTCTCTTGTTGGAATGTTTGTTCACGGTGCACGACATGCAGTTTCCATGTACATGGTGAGGTAGTGACTGTTCGAGCAAATCAGCCTGCCACACCTCCCGTGGTGACCCTGTGTGTGTGGAAAGGGCACCTCAAGTGGGCTGCGTAGCAGATTCCCAGAATACAATACGGCACCCTTAGCTGGTCCTCGTGGTACACCTCAGGCCTGTACAGTCCTTGATCCCTCCAAGCCAGTGACCTTCCACGTTGCTGCCGCCTGCAGCTGCACACGCTCCTTCCCCGCGCCTGCCCACCTCTGCTTCTGTGGGTTCCACCTGTGGGTCCTGTAGCATATGATTTTCTGCATCTGGCTTATTTTATTTGACATATGTCCTCAGTGTTCACCCGTGTTGTCACAATGACAGGATTTCCTTCTTCTCTGAGGCTGATGAAGATTCCAAAAGGCGAGGTCGCCACTATGCTACCTCCTCTGCCTTCCACGATGTCAGGGAGCTCAGGCTTAACCCTCTGTGGACCTGGGCAGCTGTCCACAACCTGAGCTCAGGGAAGTCAGCTCAGCTCCCACATTGCAGCTCTCCAGCCCCCTGGTCCTGGACAAGGACAAAGACCCAAGGACATGGGGAACCTCAGGGCTTCTGCCGACAGGGGATGAGTGACACCTTTGCAGAAGCCATAGTTAGCACAATACAGTGTGAGCATGATGGAGACCCAGGGATGGCACAGACTCACTCTGTGCACTGAGCTGTCTAGTGACAGTTCTGCTGTGGTCTAACTGCAAGGCACGTGCAGTGAGAAGAGTCAGTGGTGAAGAACAGGAGAAAACCAGAAGGCCCTCCAAAGCCCTGAGGAGCTGGACAGACTATCAGTCCAGAACCAATGACAGAGTCATCTTTAAATGCAGTCTCTACCTTAGTAAACCTGTTAGGGTCAGCCCTCCATGTATGACGGTTCCTTTTCTCACAGATTCAACCAACTGCAGATCAGAAAGATTCAGGAAACAACTGCATCCACACTGAACATGTACAGACATTCTTCCTTGTCCTTATTTCCTAAAAAAAAAAAAACCCAGTATGACAATTGCTTACCTGGCAATTGCATTGCATCAGATATCATGTCATCTACAGATGACTGAGAGCATACAGGAGGATGTGTGCAAACGCTGCACCCTTTTGACTTGAACACTGTACAATCTGTTGTTCACAGGGTCCTAGAACAATCTCCTTTTTTTTGCGGGACAACTGCAGTTGAACCCATTTTGACTGATATTTGGTCAAACATTACAAATTCCACCCTCCTTTGGCCTTGTTTTGGCCCCTACGTGTGTAAGTCCCCACATGGCCTTCTGGCTATAGGCGTCCTCCATGTCACATTGAAGATCAGGGGCCCCACTGCTTTCCAGGGTGCAGGGCAGACACCAGGCCTGGCTCCAGTTAAACCCCCACTGTGCCACAGGACAGCACGGTAGCCATGGTGTTCTGTTCCCTTGCAATCTTGTGTTTCTTCCTCCAGATAATATCATCAAGAGGATATTCAACATCTTGAAGTTCACCTGGGTGCTGTTCCTGGCAACGGTGGACAGCTTCACCACCTGGCTCAACTCCATCTCTAGGGAACACATTGACATATCCACCGTCCTGAGGATCGAGAGGTGCATGCTGACCAGGGAGATCAAGAAGGTACCCTGTGGGCACAATCCCTCTGCTTCTTCCACACTGAAAGGGCTTTCAAATTCAACACACAGGTTATGTCACCCGATTCTAAGTGCTGGGGACCAGGAGTGTTTCAGATGCCCAGTTTTTCTGGATTTGGGAACGTTGGTGTATACACAATGACATGCCTTGTGCATGGGGACCCAAGTCTACTCATGAAAGGCGTTTATATTCCACACACACCTGAAGCTCATTCCGTGCCATGTCTTTGTGAGTGCACACACATTTTTAATTGCAGAGCACCTGAGGGCAGGTATGGAGTTTGCCTCCTGTGGCAACATGTCTGCACTCAGAGCTTCTAATTTTTGAGCATTTCAGATTTCAGACTGGTGATTCTCAATCTGTATCTAAAACTCTAAATAAGACAAAATCCTTTCTTTCCAGGCAGTCATTACATAAATTCTTGGTTTTCTGTATTTAAATCTATTCCCTGCTCAGGATTAAAATAGTCAAACACCACATGCACCTTCAAAAATGGCTAGCCTATTTGTTCTGTATCTTTCCCTTACCATAGTTTACATGCCTATAGACTTTGCAGTGCCCTATGTAGAATTATAGTTTTAGTATGGGAAGTTTGATCCAAAACTTCTTCTAGAAAAACTATCATATTGTGCAGAGAAATAAAATATACAGTAGTCATGTAGGTATGTCCATTTCTGGAAGAGTTAATAAGATTTAGCAAAGCTATGTACATATTATAGGGGTTTCTTGTTTAGAATTCCTAGTACTACTGAGTGGCATGAGTGACCCTACATGAGGTGACACAATCCCAACCTGCCTACATCACGTTAGTCCATATTCCAGGTTGGCCTGTGTTCTGAGAGTCGTCTGTGCTGAGAAATGGCAGGTGGCTCATGGGCAGGTGCTTCCGTAAGAACTGAGGCCTGTCTCCTGTCTGCAGGGCAACGTCCCGACGCGGGAGAGCATCCACATGTACTATCAGAACCACATCATGAACCTGTCCAGGGAGTCGGGACTGGACACACTGGACGAGCGGCCTGGAGCAGCCCCGGGGGCCCAGACAGCCCACAGGATGGATAGCTTAGATTCCCATGACAGTATCTCCAGGTATTTCACTTTCTGAACAATGCATTTGCTTTTGGTCAATGTGATGAGGTAGACGTCATCAAATATGAGAAATGAATGAATGAATGAGGTGGAAGTTAATAAAAAATTTGCATGGTGTCCCAAACCCTGCCGGTGATCTCTATCCACAGAGCTATGTCGGAAGAACTGTCCTCACCTGACCACACCAGATAAAAACAGATATCAATCACAAAGGATAAGAAACACTCGTGTGTTTTATAGGAATGGTATCGAGATTTCCAAGCCAGAGGTGAACAAGATTGGTCCTTCCCAACCCCCAAATTATGGTTTATGCCAGGGACTGCATCTCTGCTGCCTCTCAGAATGACCATTGCACAAGAGTGTCTTCTATACTGGGGTTTTCTACCTTCTGTTGCTATCCTGGATATTTCCTTTCAGAATTGTTACTTTAAGGCTTAGAATAAAAATTCCAGAAATGATCCTGGTAGCTTCCACCATCCCTGAGTGCTAGGAGTGCTTGCATTGTTCCACACAGGATTGGCAGGTGATCCAGGGCCAACAGTGGCTGTGCAGTACATGTCCGCCACGGGCCACCACTGGACACTGCTCCTGGGTGGCCTCATGCTATCTTTTTAGATCCTGCAAGATGCGTGCTGATGTCATCTCTATTTTACAAGGTTCAGTTAAGGGCAGGCTGAGAGACTCACTCAGCCATGTAGCTGGAAACTTAATGATAAAGCAGACCCAGGATCCAAGCCGTGTGGTTCAGCCCTGAGCCCAGCTCTGAGCTGCAGTGCTGTGCTGTCGGCTTGCTTCTCCCTGCATCCCAGGCCAGTGTGTGACTCCTCTAGGAGCCTGGGGACTCTGTACCCAGGTGTTGGGTTGCTTCTGAGGAGTGTGCCACACTGGCCCCTGAGTCCCAGCAGGAGTCTCTGTCCTAGGAGGAAAAACAGCATCACCTAGGTGATTCACTAGCCCAGTGAGTCCATCTTGTGGTCATTTCCTAGGTCAGGAACAGAACCACTGAGGACATGTGTGGATTAATTATTCTCCTTACACATGCCATAGCACCTCTCCTAGGCTGGGCTCAGTTCTGGGACACAACCATAAAGAAAGGGCCATCTCCTAAGTGGATCAACCGAGCCTAAGGCAAGGCCACAGCTTCCTGCTCTGCTGGTGTGGAGCAGCAGGGAGCCTGCCCTCTGCCTCTGACATCCAGCTCTGGACTGGGCTGGCCACACTGTACCACGGTGGGGCCTGAGGCAGGGAGAAGTCCTGGTCCTTTACAAATACTGACTGAGTTTCCAGATAAGTAGGTGCAGGGAAGTGAGATGGTTGATCAATACCAAACTCAAATGGGATCCAGAAATTAAAATTGCCACCTAAGTGGGCAGAGGTGGTTAAATTTCTTTTGTTTTTGTTTTTTTAATTTGATGTGCTTTTTTGAACTTTGGCTAATTTACTGTTTTTGAGCCTCTACACTGGCCTGGTCTGCTACACAATAATTATCTATTGATCCAGATATATGTATTGGAATGGAAAGATAGATATGTGTGTGTGTGTGTGTGTGTGTGTGTGTGTGTGTGTGTGTTAAAAACTCAAGTGTAGAATAGTATTATGTTGAGATCTCATTTTAATGTTAAAACTATATATCCATACATATATTGATTTAAATGTAATATTTTACAGATAAAACTGCATAGATATAATCCCTTCCTGTCCTCTCAAAATAGATACTGATTCTTTTGAAGTCCTTCCAGGGATAAACAAATGAGATCGTATTTCTCCTTTAATTTGGGAATAATCTTTGATTCTTTGTATGTTGCAAAGTCACAGATATTTCAGCTCTTAAGTGTTCTTGTGAGAAGAAACAACGTTAAGGACAGAAACCTCTCAAGGTTTCAAGGTCAAACTGTTTCCTAATTGAGATCCTGTCTAGGAATTTTTTAATTCCTAGAAAAAAAAATAGTTAAGAGAAATGTGTCCCAGGATCCAGACTGTCTTGGTGCTCTTCCTTCCCGAGCGCATGCACATTTCCCACCACTCCTTTCTGGACCCATTAGTAATGCCAGAGTCCCCTGGGGAGAACATTGTGCAGCGCTGCCATTAGCAAGGAGGGAGAGGGCCTGTGCCTTCTGGAGCTAAGACTAAAGGGGGGCTGTAGTCTTAGAAAAGACATCAGAAGATGGGCTTTGCTAAGACCAAAGTCATTATTTTGTAGTTTATTGTTATTTTTTTGCAAACCAAAATAACTGTTCTATTTGGAAGCTGCCAACCTTAATTTGTTCTTATAGCAAGAAGTCTCTTTACATCTTTAGATGGGTGTCATTAAATGGATTGTTCTCTCTTTCATTCATTTTAAGCCAAAATGTAAAACCTGTCTTTACCCCATTTTCCTGTGCACTCATGGGTTCCAGTTTATCTCGTGGTAGCTCTTCCATGAACAAGAAGATTGGCAGGGGGGCCACCAGGGAAGAGTGTGTGCTAAGCATGCTGGAGGCCCCGGGTTTGATCCCAGCTCTAGAACAGTAATAAGAATAGGCCACAGGTGCAGGTGTCAGGGGGGTGGGGAGGCGAGGCCTGTCCCTGGCAAGCTGGCCACTGGCCCATGCTCCCCTCCTGGTGATAGCACCCAAAGAAGGTGAACCGGGATCCCCACGTCCCCAAGCCCACACATTTTAGAAAACCTACTCATGACCAGTGACATCTCAAATAGTTAAGGTAATTATGAAGGAAATACTGAGATTCTCTAGATGTGCATTTCCCAAATTATATTACTTTCATTCATTCATTTTTTCATTCATTATTTCTCAGCACTTATAAATGCTACCACCTCCACTTTGTACAGTGCCCCTCCGCACATGGGAAATGTGGACTGGGTTTGGTACTATATTTGAAAAATTGAAAATTTTATTTTCATTTTTGGAATTTCAAAACAAAAAAGTCACAGAAAGCTCTGATTAACTTAACTGAAAGTCATGTCCATGCCCACCTGGAATTACTTCTTCCCACTTAGTGAAGAAGGTAACTGTAGGCATGCAGTTCTATGATCTGAATATTACACCTTGCATCATTTCTTCAAGAAAACATGCTTTCCCCTGGTGTGACTTACAGTGTGTACTCATCTGCCTTTTTATTCCTTGGCCTCCCCTCTTGCCTTGTTCCGTAAGACTATTCACCCACACCTCTAAGTTCAGCCATGACGGGGAGATGCATGGAGTAGCTCTCTGTGCCCGTCATCACATCATTACCATGACTAGCAGCATGAACCGTTTTGGGGACTTCGTGAGCCACATGATCTCCAAAAGGGGAGAATTCCCACAAATACAGATTTTTTCCATAAGATATTTAAGGGTTTCATAGGCTTCCTAAATCTCATACATGGGCCTAGCTGGAGAATTACTGCTTCACAACCAAATTCTGAATCAAATAAACCAAAAAGAATACTAGAAAGCAAACTGAAAATAAATCTTCCATAAAATAATCATATGTCATTGCTATGCATAACAATATGCAATATGTCCAATTAAGTCATTAAATATTATAAATCAAAAAACATGGGAGGAAAAAAAATAAGAAAAAGGAAGTCTGGTTATAATTAAATCAAGTACACCCAAGATCACAAATATAAAACTATACAGATGATCAGATATAGTGAGTCAGGAGATATTTAAATTCATTGATTGCTGTTTAACAAACAGTATCAAAATATTTCCCAGGTTCTGAAATAATTGATTGATACAGAATCTGCTAGAAAACCACAACCGTCCCCATTAGTTTTTAATGTACTTTGACTTTGATTTTCAGCCTAAAGAAAGGGAAGGAGAGAAAGGCCATTTTCCGGCATCAGCAGACTTGCCCTGTCGCACTGTCTGAGCCACACTCCCAGTCTCTACCTCAGCAGCCTTGAAACCTGCAAATAGTAACTGGTCCACTCCACGCCAAATCCCCAGGAGGCTCTGCTGGGCAGGCGGTGACCTCCCCAGGAGGGGTCCTCCTGTGGAGACTGGTGCTCAGGCCCTGGCCTCGCCCTGTCAGTGTGGCCCTTCCACCTCCAAGGCTCCTGCTCTGATGTCCTATTTTCAATGTGCGCACACAGTAGGTGGCCAGCGTGAAGCCTCACTGAGGAGTTCACATTTCCTTGGCTGGAGCCTCATGGTTTTCTTCCAATCCAGATGTAAAACCACAAGCTGGACTCTGAACAGCTGACTTGTCAGATCGGGTACCGCCCACCTTCTCAGAGCTAAAGCATTGCCTTAAATCCCTGCAAGTCACGTTAACAACATTCTGACAAGCGTCCCCCAGTATGCAGGGGACAGCATCATCTGAAACCCCCCGGGAGCCTGCTGTGTGCCTGCAGTGGAGGCCCTGCTTTGCCCTGCCCAGTGCTGTCCCGTTGGGCACCAGGGATGAGTGTAGCAGTGACTTCCACCCAGGCCCAGGCATGATCCAGAATAAAAACTAGGCAAAACAAATCATTAACAGACAAAATGGACCTGGCGTTGCTGGAACACTTTTGTTGGTTTCTTTGTAGCATTTGATTTTATTTTGATGTTGGTTGGTGTCCAGGTGGATATAAAGCCAACATCTCTTACACCCAAGGCGTTTAGTTTGGCTGAACTGAATGTCACTCAGAAAACAGGGTGGAAAATTCAGTTGGTTATGTCGTTCCTGAGCTTCTCTTTCTCATTTTGGAGACTGCATTGTTTTAAAAAAAATAAGAATCTTCTATGCAAATTGTATGAGCAGTTATTTCTACTCATGCAATGAGATTAATCAATCCTCTCAAAGAACTCAGGATAACGATTCCAAATAAAATATATTTTCTTTGATTTTAAGAACAACTCCATTTGCCAAGTTTTCATTATGAAAATTATGCTCTTTGAAAGAACTGTTGGGACTTGTCTTTGTTCCGTTTCCCTGTCCCACCAGAGAGTGCCCCTGGGACTTCCTCACCACCAACGTGTTTTTAACTGGGGTCTCCTGTGATTCGTGTCTGCCAGGCAGGTCCTCCCTGCCTGGGTGGTTGGTGCTGGTGTCCGTGTGGTCACTGCATGGCCGTGCGTGGGCCAGTGAGCCAGGTGGACCTGGAGCACACTGGCGTGTTAACTCTGTGTTTCTGTGACTGTTTGCGCTGCTAGCTGCTACACTGAAGCCACCATGCTGTTCTCAAGGCAGTCCACCCTTGATGATTTAGACGGACCAGACGCTGTTCCTAAAACGAGCGAGCGCGCTCGGCCTAGGCTCCGTAAAATGCTCAGCATGGACATGTCCTCCTCGTCAGCTGACAGTGGCAGTTTAGCATCCAGGTGCTCACCTCGTGCATGCTTCCTCCTGGTCTGTCACCTCCCCCGTGCGTGGCCCCGAGTCTTCGGATGCACCTCGTCTTTCTTTTAAGAACTTGCATGTCTGACAGAGCATGGCCCCGGCCCTCAGAGGCATCCTGGTCCCAGGACAGCTTTCCATGATGCTCATTGCTCCCTAGTTTTTGTCTGTTAGGAATTTCTTAACGTTCCTGATTGCCAACATTATCTTGCATTTTTTAAGCATTTCACACTTTCCATTTCCAAAGACATAATCATATTCCCTACATTCGATTTATAGCTTTTATATATGGTCCTCATGGAGTAGGAAGAAAACATTTTTCTCATGATTAAAAAAAATACATAGAGCAGGAAAAAATATGAAAACTCTGGGATCTATGGTCATTTTAAGTTGATACAGAATAAATCTGTTTTATTTGCATAACTAACATAAAAGTCAGAATACATCTTACCATTGGCTTTGGGAAAGAATGTGATTATGCTGTAAAATATATCACCTTTGTAGATTATAATTTGTTTTATTTGGAAAAAAATACTCCTGGCTTGTTTCATCACTAAGTCTTGCCCTTAAAATAATAATCACTGAGGAATGAAATTATCTGCATGCACCCAGAACTCCTTCTTTGAAATGCCTTAAGTGGTCGGCAGGGAGGTCAGCCACTGTTTGTTTATCCTGAGATGAACATAACCCAGTTCAAAATGAACTTCACCCTGACAGCTTGCAGGGCAAATCAGAGAGGCACCACCTTTTGCTGCAGCCCTGTATCTTGACAGTGCAGCAGGGAGCAGGGCCTGGCGTTGACAGCAATGCCTTCCTGCTTGAGACGTCTCTGCAGATGCAAGTTCTGTGGGTCTTCCGGTCCCTTGAGTCCTGGAGTGCAACTCAGCCCCTCGGGCCCAGACATGACCCCAGACCACTGTGCTTCCACTGGCTTACAGTCACACTGCAAATGAGACCTGGGTGAGGGGTCAATGTCATGGCCTTCCTAGGAGGCTGTATCTAACTGAGGTAAGTCTTAGCAAAAATCCTGGTGGGCCTGACAGTCCAGGAACCTTCTACCTGATGCGGTCCTTTAAGGCCAGAGCCCTGGGGGCCTGAACACCTGAGCAGACTTTGGGGTTCTTGGGTCACAGGATGCCAGGAAGGGCTGTGCCAGGGCCATTCGTCACTCGTGGACACGTCTAAACAGATAGTCTTTGCATTTGAGCTCCTCAGCGTTGGAGGAAGCAGCCTGCCCTCGCGTGGCGGTCAGTTAGGGTACGTCTCTAGAGCAGGAAGGAGCACATCCTCCAGGCTCCAAATATCCAGACAAGTGCAGCCCCTCTGGCAGCTGCCCGTGTCGGGGAAGGCAGTCATGGAAGGCGTGCCACTCACGTGGTGCGTGTGGCTGCTCTCCTTCCATTTCTAACCCCCCTGCACACACCTACAGGGAGTTAGGGGAGAAGGATCTAAGAGGAAAGTGCAGGGCAGCAAAAGGAGGGACTGTTGCTGTGACTAGAGTAGCTTCTTAAAAGGAGAGGAGAGGAGGAGCTGGTAGGAGAAGGAAGCTGGGGTGCTGGAGGGAGAGCAGGAGCACGCCCTGGGCACAGCAGACAGCTGGGAGGGAGCTCACTGTGGCAAGAGAAAATGGCCGACGTCAGAACAGGAGCTCAGTGAGAAAGGGCTGTGGGCTGCAGGCTGGTGGAAGTGTAGTCGAATGAGCTACGCACTGATAAGAGAAAGGCACAGGAGCGGGAAACGAGGAGGAAAAGCCAATATCAGAGAAGGGTGACTTTTTTTAGTTGAGCCAATATTTATCAAGTCATCGCCCTTGGATCTGGGTGGGTCCCTTTCGTAGGACTGAGTAGAACACATCTTGGTCCAAACCCACACAACAAAACCGGCATGGCTTCTCCTCCCCACACACTCTTCTGCTCGTCTTCAAAGATGCTGATGGTAGGTGTGCCGAGCAGTCTTGATTTGGAAGTATGCACCAGAGCTTGTGCCTCTGATTCTCCATGCTGTTTCAGAACCTGTGCGTAGGTGGGTTTTGCTCCTTGAGGGCCGTGTGACGTGCATCTGCTTCTGAACGACGTGTGTGCCCACACCCTCCTTGGCATCCAGAGACCCCTGTGCATCGGATCAGGAGCCAGGGTCCTGGGGAAGTGAGCAGGGGGAATCAGGGAGGTGGGGTCTGAGCTGCTCACATGCCTTGATGCTTTTGCTTGGGCATTCTGAGGTGTCTTGAGCACGTGGAGAGATCCTGAGGGGGGGGGCGGTGCTCAGGCAGGGTTCTGCGCCCATCCCCTGTCTCCTGACAGTGAGCCCACGCAGTGCACCATGCTATACTCACGCCAGGGGACCACAGAAACCATAGAGGAAGTGGAGGCCGAGGCAGAGGAGGAGGTGGTAGGCCCTGTGCCCGAGCTCGAGCTCCAGCTTGGGGACACCCAGGAGGAGGAGGAAGAAGAGGAGGAGGAAGCTGAGTGTGATCTGGGCCCCCAGGAGGCCGGCCTCACTCCCGAGGAGGAGGAATGTCCACAGTTCTCCACCGATGAGGGTGACGTGGAGGCCCCGCCCTCCTACAGCAAAGCTGTGAGCTTCGAGCACCTGTCCTTCGGCTCACAGGATGACTCTGGGGGCAAGAACCACATGATGGTCAGCCCTGATGACAGCCGCACCGACAAGCTGGAGTCCAGCATCCTGCCGCCCCTGACCCATGAGCTGACGGCCAGCGAGCTGCTGCTGAACAAGTAAGGGCAGCCCAGGCCCAGGCCAGCTCCACACCTGCTTAGCTGGGTGTGGAGGAAAGTTCTCCTAGACCCGAGAGCCAGTGCACATGCCAGGACCCCTGCACTTCATCCTCCACAAACACCTCCCAGAGACGTTCCCCGCTGTGGAAAGCCTACTGCAGGCTGAGCATCCCTCGCCAATCCAGCATGCTCTGAAATCGAGAACTTCTGAGCACTGACATGACGTGGGAAGTGCTTGATTTCATGCCATGAAACTTTGTTTCATGCACAGAAATTATTTAAAATATTGTACAAAATTACCTGCAGGCTATATGGATAAGACATTATATGATACAGAAGTAAATTTCATATTTAGAATTGGGTTCCAACTTTACAATATCTCATTTTGTATGCAGATATTCCAAAATCTGAAAAAAAACTCAAAATCCAAAACATTTCCAATCCTGAGTTTTTTAAATACAGGATACTCAATCTATGTTAGGTTTTCTCCAAACAAACTATAGGCCCCAGGAAGCTGGGTGGGGGGCGCTGCAGGAAGGATCCTGTTCAATGAACTTAAGTGTTTTGGAGAAACTGGAGGCAGATGTGAGCACGTGGTTTATTTTAATAGGATGTTCCATGACGATGAGCTGGAAGAGTCCGAGAGGTTCTACGTGGGCCAGCCCCGGTTCCTGCTGCTCTTCTACGCCATGTACAACACTCTGGTGGCCCGCTCAGAAATGGTGTGCTACTTCGTGATCATCCTCAACCACATGGTCTCTGCCTCCATGATCACCCTCTTGCTGCCCATTCTGATATTCCTCTGGGCCATGCTGTCGGTGCCCAGGCCCAGCAGACGGTTCTGGATGATGGCCATTGTCTACACCGAGGTAGGTCGGTCAGTGCCAGGGACCTTCTCAGGTCACAACGATGGTCTGACAGTTACCTAGCACTGGCAGGGGTGCGTGTCTTTCCACTCCTCACACAAGGAAGGTGCTTGTGCCCCTCCCCTTAGCAGACGAGGAAACAGGGAGGGCAAGACTGAGCAGTGGGGCCACCGTACCCGCTGGAGGGAGCCTGGGAGGCTCTTGGAGCTGGTTCCAGACCTGTGGCATTAACCATTCACACAGCAGAACCAAGCTGGGGGCCTGCTGCCGGCTAGTGCCCAGGGACACTGACCACCGCTGGGCAGCGAGGCAGAGTGGCTCTGGCTGGATGTAGTGTGTGCCGCCGCCATTTTCATACCCAAAGCCAATCTCCACACACCCCGCAGAACCCTCTGAGCACACGGCAGTCGGAGGGCCGAGAGGGTGAGCTGCCAGCATGCTCTCCTTCTGCGTGAGGGACAAGAGGCCGTCTGCCCAATCAGTTGTCCAATTCCTGTCCTGCCCCATTCTGTAAATACAGAGGCCACAAGGAAGATGTCAGACCGCCTCGTGCCCCACGTCCTCGTGTTCTTGGGTTTGTGTAGAAGGTTGGTTTTCCTCCCTCTCACTTCCAGTAGCCCTGGAACTGCTTCTTCAAGTGTGGGCAGAGCTTGGACACCTTGTAGGTTAACAAGTGATCAGCCATCAAATTAAAACAAGGTCATATAGTAAGACATCTATTTTAGTCAGCTTTTCCTTACTGTGACCGAAAAAACTGGCAAGAACAATGTAGAGGAGAAAAAGTACCTTTGGGTTCAAGGTTTCAGAGGTTCAGGTCCTGGCTGGCCGGCTGCATGGCTCTGGGCCTGAGGTGACACAGAGCATCATGGAGGAGGGTGTGGTGAGAAGAACAGCTCAGGACACAAGAGAGGAGGAAGAGAGAGCTCTGCTCCCCAGGGACGCAAAACATGAGCCCCAAAGGCACAGAGACCCACCTCCTCTAGCCACACTGCACCTGCCTGTGGTCACCATCCAGTTAATCCATGGGGGGAGTAAACCACTGTGCAGGTCACAGCTCTCGTAATCTGATCATTTTACCTCCTAACAGACTTGCCTTGTCTCACCCGTGAACTCTTGGGGGATACCTCCTACCTAACCCTAACAACGTCTCAGAAGTATCCAGTTTAGAGCATTGATAACCTAAGTCCTAATTCCTTAACAATGCTGACCTAATTCCTTGACTGACCTGTGTGCCACAGCCTTGCTTCATTCTCAACACTCACCAGGCTTCTCAGGGAGGGGTCACCTCTGACCGTTCCACCCTGAGGGCGTCTGTCAGACCCCGGTCTCACCCTAGGAGCTACTTGTGGGGTGGGACTGTCTGTTTTCTGTCACGCTGAGGAGTGACATGAATGGGAAATGAAGCTGACTCCCGTTCACTCCACAGTCTGAACCAGTGTCCAGCACTGAGACCAGTGCTAGGCATACGGAGGCACAGACAAGTAGAGATCAATCGTTGTGTCCTGCTTTTCAGTGACAGACAGACACACAAGGAGGGTGAGAACCATACACCAAAGTTGCAAAATAAGCCAGACTCAGAAAGTTTTTAAGTAGTCATTAATAAAAAAAAACTATGTCATGTGGATTAATAAAAAAAACTATGCATAACATGTGAAGATATAGATGTTTCTATTCAACTAGTTCCTAAGTATCAGATTTCAATATCTGAATAATTCTGTAAATATCTAACTCAGGGTGAGAGCCAGGTCCTCAGACACGGAGGAGGTGAAGAATGGTTTGGGCAGCAGTGTGGGCCATCAGGTGGCCTTTCTGAATCCAGGATGGGGAGCCTCAGTGGCCGTGTGGCTGACCTGGTCACGCTCCATGTGATCGTGCGCACCCCTGCCACTGGAACCGTGTGGGTGCCCTTCCTCCATGTATGCCCGTCCCTGAAAGGGTCAACGTCCTGAGCCCTCTCCCCCTGTGCAGGTGGCCATCGTAGTCAAGTACTTCTTCCAGTTCGGCTTCTTCCCCTGGAACAAGAACGTGGAGCTGTACAAGGACAAGCCCTACCACCCCCCCAACATCATCGGCGTGGAGAAGAAGGAGGGCTATGTTCTGTACGACCTCATCCAGCTCCTGGCGCTCTTCTTCCATCGCTCCATTCTGAAGGTGGGCGTCCGGTCCTCGGCTGGGCTCAGCCTACTCACAGCGGCCCCTCAGTGTTCCTGGGGACCTGGGCATCAGGGCAGTGGCAGCCCAGTCATGGGGGATGTGCCCGTGTGTGCTCCTCTGTAAGAACAAGCTGCAGTTGTGTCCACCCATGGATGTTTCTTCCCAAGCCTGTGACGTTGGTGAGGGAACTTGTAGTAACTCTGGGAGACGTTCTCCCCGCACGCCTACCCTGGGTGGGACATGTCGCGACTGGTCCCGCTGTGGGCCTGGCTTAAGTGGGTGCTGTGTCTTAAAGCCCATACCGTACAGTAAATGTCAACCCTCGTTCCAGCTGGATGTTGGAAGGCCTGGGTCTGGTCCGGGGCCACCTCCTGCCACCACCTTGGAGCAGCGTTGCTTTTGTTGGGTGGTTTCTTGTCATAGAACGTTCCCCTTGGTGAGCGGCCACTTGACCTGGGAGGAGGGACCCCAGGTCTGGGGAGCAGCACTGGCCCTGTGATCAGGTGCTGAGGAAGCTCTGGCTCCTGGCACGCCCCACAGGCAGGTGCACGCCTGCTAGGCCTTCCCTAGCAGCACCTGCTCAGCCCGGCTCCCCAGCTCCTGCTGCACTCCTCGCTCCTGCTCTGCAGTCCATGACTCTGCCTGGAAGCAGAAGCCAGGCTGCACAGGAGGTCGCCATTGCTGATCACCCCCAGGGCCAGGGGCTGCACCCAGGGGTGCTTGACCACGGAGCTACGTCCCCAGCCCTTTTTATTTTTTATTAGAAAATAAGATGCTTAGTGCCACACTAAGTTGCTGAGGCTGGCTTTAGAACTTGTAATCGTCCTGCCTCAGTCTCCTGAGCTGCTGCAATTACAGGCCTGCGCCACAGCCCCTGGCTGAACCAGGCAGTTTGAGCAGAATCTTAGCAGCTTTGCTTCCACTCAGCCCTGGGAGCCAGGCATCTCCTCCCACCAGGCAGACGGGGAGAGGGTGGCGACCTTCTCCAGGTGCAGATGTTTGGTGAACACAGGCTGGTGGGTCTGAGCTGGTGACAGTGACAGGGTGTGTGTGTGTGTGTGTGTGTGTGTGTGTGTGTGTGTGTGTGTTGATTCAGATGCTGCTGTGAGCACAGGCGAGTTCTGGAGAGCCTTTTGCTCATGGGGAAAGTCAAGTGACTGCCGTTTCGTCCTGCTCACCTGCCAAGCTTCCCTGGCCCCCCCTCCGTGTCCGAGCCAGACCTGTGGTGGACACACAGACGCCCCGCTCCCGGGACTCCCGCAGGTCCAGCTGGCGAGCTTTCTTGGACCCTCCTTGGTTTTCTGGTCGCGAGGCACAGGTGCTGCAGGACAGGGAGCCAGCGTCCCTCCTGCAGCTGAGACCTCAGTCGTCACTTTCCTGCTTCCTCAGTGCCACGGCCTGTGGGACGAAGACGACATCGTGGACGGTGGCGACCAGGAGGAGTCGGATGACGAGCCCTCCTTCAGCCATGGCAGGAGGGACTCCTCCGACTCTCTCAAGTCCATCAACCTGGCCGCCTCTGTGGAGTCCGTGCACGTGACCTTCCCCGAGCAGCCCACCACCATCCGGAGGAAACACTGCGGCAGCAGCCCCCAGATCTCCCCAGGGTCCAGCTTCTCTTCCGATAGGTCCAAAAGAGGTATCTGTCGCGAGGCGGCCGGGGCTGCAGAGATACCCCATCCTCCTCTGGTCTAGGTGGGGGTTTGTCAGGTGTTATCAACCTCGTAATATGAAAAGAGGACTCTGAAATCAGACAGGCCCAAGGTCAAGTCCCCCCCTCCGCAGCCGTGTGACCTCATTGCCCAGAGCATCTGACTCCTCCCAGGAACAAGGACTTCAGATAGCGGTGACCAGGGGCCAGCACTCTGCCTGATACCCAGGACGTGTCAGGCACCTGATCATTCGTGCCTCGTGCATACAAATGCCTCTGAGCACGTCCAGGGTACCAGGAGGGAGCCAGGAACCACAGCCTGTTGTGAAGTTGTGTTTGTGTTCTCTCAATGGGGACTTTTAGCAACACACTCCTGGAGGAGCCAGGCCTCTGTGCCCGGGCTCATGTCTGTAGCTCAGTGGGATGATCTGCAGAGCCTGCGCCACCTGGCAGGTGGGTCATATTTGTTTTACATTTGGAGAAATTAGGATTTGAAAAAGGGTATGAGTTAGGGTTTCCATCTGGAAGAGCCACAACCTGGGACTCTAGTTGGCACAATAACCACTGTCCGTCCAATGTGTTTCCTCCGGGGACGGAGATTAAACAGCTACCCCAGGAAGAGCCACCACTAGGTATAAAAGCCCATGGATCTTCCTTAGCATGGAAGCAGGGGTAAGAGGGCAGGCTCCTACCTGCCCAGTTGTGTTCATGAGGCAACTGTGCATATCTCTTCCTCAGGAAAACTGGAGCCACCCCTCCTGCACGTGGGCTCCGGGGCCTTCTGTGACACTCCTGTTGACAAAGCCGGTTCTTCACACTCCATTGATGGTTTCTTTCATTCTTTGTTATCTCTAGGCAGCACCAGCACCCGGAACAGCAGCCAAAAGGGCAGCAGCGTTTTGAGTATTAAGCAAAAAAGCAAAAGGGAACTCTACATGGAGAAGCTTCAGGAGCAGCTCGTCAAAGCCAAAGCGTTCACCATAAAAAAGTGAGTACCCCAAAACAGCGGGGTGCGCGTGCTTTGCTTGAGTGCAGGAGCTGTGTGCTCTCTTCCTGCAACTCAGGAAGCCCAGGAGCTGAGGAGGGACCTCTCCCACGGGATGGGATGACTGTGGCCGCACTCGAGCAGTCTTTTCAGCAAGAGTGGCTCCTTCCCGTGCGTGGCACTGGTACCCACGCTTTTTCTATCTAGACAGAATAGATGGGTGACTTCAAGGGCTCATAGTGCCCACTCGCAGCCGCGATCATGCCACCCAGCTGTGCAAAGAGGGATGTGATCTTAGGGCTGGAGGGGCTGTAAAGACACACTGCGGGGAGGTGGCTTGGTCAACACTGTCGGTGTTGAACAGCTGGTCCCCTAGACTGCACAGGTCCCTCCTGCCCACTGTGGGTGCAGGGGTTGGTGTCCACAAGCAGCCAGGGCCCTGCACTGAAGGGGCTCCTAACGTGCAGAGGTGGCATGCCTGGCACCACCGACGGCGTGCCCCCTGTGTTCCCGCAGCAAGCCCCACCCTGGCGCCAGGTCTGACTGTTGCACCAATTTACAGAGCGTCACACAGCCCATCCAAGTCAGTGGACAGCCACAAACCCATCCCCACTTTCCTGGGCTTCATGCCTCTCACATGCTCCAAACAGGAGAAGGTCGTGGGCCACGCAGAGAGAGCTGCCCACGCCTGGCAGAGAGCTCACTGCTCCTGTGTGGGCAGGATGCCACCAGCCCAGGCAGCAGAGGGGACCAGCTAGAAGAGGGAGCACAGAGGAGCGGGATGATGGTGGTCTCTGCTCCCTGTCCCTTCCGGGCCTCCTGGAACAGTGGGGTGGGGTCTCTGTTGTGCAGGACGCTGCAGATCTATGTGCCCATCCGGCAGTTCTTCTACAACCTCATCCACCCGGACTACAGCGCAGTGACCGACGTGTATGTGCTCATGTTCCTGGCCGACACCGTGGACTTCATCATCATCGTCTTCGGCTTCTGGGCCTTTGGGGTAGGTTGGGGGCAAAGGATTCTGTGTGCCACCAACTGTGAGCTGTGACTTACCATCCCGTGAAATGCCACCTGTCGTCTTTCCCCAGAAACACTCGGCTGCTGCGGACATCACCTCTTCACTCTCGGAAGACCAGGTCCCCGGGCCGTTTTTGGTGATGGTCCTCATTCAGTTTGGAACGATGGTGGTGGACCGAGCCCTCTACCTCCGGAAGACGGTGCTGGGCAAGGTCGTTTTCCAGGTCATTCTTGTGTTTGGAATTCACTTCTGGATGTTCTTCATCCTCCCTGTCGTGACCGAGAGGTGAGATTTGGAAGCTGGCCGTGTGGCCCATCCTCCGCGACAAGGTCACCACGGCCCATGCGCTGGCCCACCAGTACAGGCAGAGGAGGGCAGGGTAGCACCAGGGGTGTGAAAGTCATAGTTTGGAGTCTGCTATTTGTGGTGCAAGTCCCCAGTGGGAATGGAAAGCTCCACAGTATTTTGACTGTACTTTATCCACATCCACAGAAGCAGGTTGCTCAGAGTAAGTGTCGGCCTCAGCCATCGGGCAGGTGGGGTCCTTGTGCTGGTTTGGCTGTGCACCCTGAAGCTGAGGGGAACTGGAGCGTGGTCTCGGAGCACTCCTCAGGAGGCCAGAGGGCAGGAGATGTGGTCATCAGAGGCGTGAGGGAAGGAGTGGAGGCTGTTGAGCTGGTTGAAGAGCACGCTGGCCCCTGGGAGGCCGATGGTGCCTTCCCACCCCACTGTGGAGAGTGAAATAGCCTGAGGCACGGAAAGCACCTGGCAGAGTCTTGGCACTGGGTGGGAAGTGGGAGGGGCACTGCCCCAAGACCCTGCTGCCTAGCCCAGCTACTGCCGTGGGTTAGAATGAGGTGGGGGTCGGGCGAGGGAGGTGCCAAGCAGCCTGATGCAAAGGGAAGGGGCTTCGGAGACGCCTGAGGTAGCCACTGCCCGTCCCTACGCTGGCCTTCAGCCCACTGTGCTGGGCCCCACACCTCAGTTCTGCTGCGCCCTTCTTCCCTCTGCCTCGACCCTGTCCTGCTCTCAGACTGCAGTCTAGGTGTCCCTGCCACCTTCCACCAGGGTCAGTACTTGTGACAAAGGTGGCACTTAATGCATGAGCCAAGGAGGGGCTCGGGCCATCCAGGAGAGCTACGCAGACTGCTCCAAGCAGAATGTCAGCTGCCAGGTCCTGGAGGGCTCAGCACACAGAGCGCCACGGGAAGGGTCCATGTAACAGGCTGCTCTTCCCCAGGAGCACCCTGGCCTCACAGATGAAAGTCAGCAGGTGCTCCCCCGCCTGGGGCCCAAGGAGCCACGTCCACCCCAGGGGCATGGCCAGCCTCTAAGGAATGCTCTCCCAGAAGGCTTGCAGCGTCAGCCATAGGGCACCGTGGAGCAAGCCTCAGGGGACAGTACCACTGTGACTGCATCTCAGGGTCCTCAGCGTGTCACCCAGGCTGGCTAATGATGCTTTTGGAAGTGGGAATAGAAGCAACAGGAAATGGCTTCACCCCTGTGGCTTCCAGTTAACCTGTGCAGCTGCTGCTGAGGTCCCCACGTTGCTCCAGCAGGGGAACTTGGTGGCTGCAAGGTGGAAGACCACAGGCTCTGGCCTGTGGTGTTCAGTGCTGTGAGATCTGCTGCTTTGTAACAGTGAATGGTGGCTGGGCAAGTGTTTTCAAAGGAACAAGGACAGCTCTTCCTGAGCCTCAGGTAGAACTGCACAAACAGAGCATTATTACCCAGAAGACTCCTTGTAGCCCTGACATCTCCAGTGTACCCCATGGAGCGGTGGCCACGCAGCTTGGTCATGAGCATGATGCAAATTGAAGCTGGCAGTCACTTTGTGCAGCGAGGAGAACCGTTGTGACAAGGCTGTGACTCCAACTGCTTGTCTTTAAAATGAGTAGATTTTTCTCTACAAACACATGGTCACCTCTGACTCTGAGGTCAGAGAAGTAAGCCACATCCAACACCCAAGGTGGCCGATGATGAGCTTTGACGATCTGCTGGTGTTTAAAACCATCACACAGGCAAGGTCTTCCAAGCCTCCAGGAACTCTTAGTTCTGCAGAAGAAAGAGGCTCAGTAGCTCACTCAGCCTCCCTCCTCTACAGATCCCACAGGAGGAGTGCCTCCCGGTGCCCTTCAGCTCCTGGAGACCCCAGGCCCCACCTCAGCCTCTGGGGCTGTGGCTGTGCATTGTCCACCATGGCCCCCTGCCCCATAGGATGCCCTGTCGACCCTTCCCAGAGTGTTTGGAGCCACCCAGCCTCTCTGCATTCTGCATCTTGAAAAGGTACAATTATCCCACAACCCTAAAAGCAGACCATGGCCAGAGACTGGCTCCTGCCACCTCCCTGCCACTTCCCCTCCAGGCACGCGGCTTAATGTGGCTTCCCCCTTGGCTGCTCCAGCACCATGTCTTCGTCTCCTCGGCGTGGTCCTCCTGGCTGGGCAGGATAACACAGGCACAGGCATCAGGATGCACAGGCCTCTGAGGACCATGGTTCTATCTGCCACTCGCTCCACCAGGCTTTGAAGAGAGCACGAGAAGCCACCCTTTCCAACCAGATACAGCTGGAATACCCCCAAAATACAGGGGTGATGTAGACCCATAAAACAGTTACTCCTGCATCGTCGATCAGATGTTAAACCACACTTGCTCATGGAAAGTGGACCATCGGCCTCCTAAATCCTGTCCCCTTAACTGTGTGCAGGGTGCCCCTGCGCTGTCTTCCTCCTGCCCCTGCTCTGTGCCGCTGGCCCTTCCTCTCCTCCCTGTGACTGATGGAGCAGCAGCACTGTGTCTCCGGGGCCCCTCCCTACCTCAGGTCTGGGAACTGACCTCCCTCTGCACCTGCAGGCTTTGTCATCTGTCCCTTCTGGTTATATCTCGACAACTGTAGCCAAGCATCGACCTCCATCTCTCCGCTCCCAGCCTCTGGCGAGGGTCCTGCAGGGGCTCTGGTGTGTCTGTAGGTGACCACTATCTGTGGAAGAGCCAGGTGGTGACATGTGAGGAAATACATTCAGGCATTGAGAGGAAGAGTTAGAAACTCAGAGGGCAAGTCCTTGGACAGAGTACATTGTTCTCTATTGAATCAGATTTAAGAATGAGATCTTATTTTCTATGTCTGTCTCAAGTTTTTGCTTGTTACATTTTCTGAAAGTCTTGGTTCACTACACTTGGGAAATTTAAAAAGATAAAATAAACCAACTGATGGGCGTGGGCGTGGTGGCACATGCCTATGATCCCAGTGGCTCCAAAGGCTGAGGCAGGAGGATCGCAAGTTCAAGGCCGGCCTCAGCAACTTAATTAAGCCTAAGCAACTAAGTGAGACTATCTCAAAACTTTTTAAAAATTAATTTAATAAAAAGATAAAACAATTGACCCTCTATCAGGGAGTGTAAGAAAGACACACCTACTTCTTCTGTGGCTTGATGACTACATGAGTCAGATCTCCAGGGTAATCTACGACCGAGCACATGGCATTCAGTTTCACACTCCTTGGGAGCTGTCACGTCCAGGGCAGCAGCAGAGGAGGAAGGCTGGCCCACGTCCCAGGGGACACTACGCCACGGGTCCCAGGCACCTTGCAAGGCCTGCTGGAATGCTACCCTGGAGCCTTACCCTGTGGCCACTCCTGGTAGAACTGCCCGTCTGTCTTCAGTTTCTGATATTTAACATAGGGTGTCCCAGGACCTGTGAGCCTCTGTCCTCACTGCCACCCGTCGCTAATACCCTTTCTGGACATTTTGCACTCCACCAGTATTAGGTTTCAACATCAAAAATGCGTTTTTCCTCCTCCACACGTTGCCACTGAGCAGATACCTGGGGGAGGATGGGCATACCCAGCCACTCTGCAGATGGCTCGGAGCTCTCTGAGGTCCCCTACCCACCCACAGTGTGACCTGGCAGTCCCCCATGTGGAGTGCAGACCTAGGTCCACACAGACTCGCACGCCAGTGTCCACAGCAGCTTCCAAGATTACCAACATCAGGGAGGAGGCCAGAGGCCCAGTGGGCAGTGGGAGGGAAAGCCACCTGGCGTGCAGAGTGGGAGGACACAGCCTGACAGCCTGGCGGGATCTCAGAGTGATCCTGCTGAAGGAAGAGGCCGGGCAGAAGGGACGTTGCCATGTGTTCCTGGACACCACGTTCAGAGAATTCCAGCCCACCTGCAGGGAGAGGGCGCAGAGCAGGGGTGGCCGCGTGTGGGTGAAGAAAGGAGAGAAGAAGGCACACAGAAGGCCCCGGAAGGCTTCAGAGGTGAGGGCACTGGGTGCCGCGGAAACCCTCTGCTGGCTGCCGAGGGGCCTCATGCGACTGTACAGATGTCGATACCTAGTGAGCCCCATCCTTCCATCTGTGCCACTTATATCCTAACAAAGCTGTCAGAAGAAAGAAGCTCTTCGAAGTCTGAGTTTACACTCTAAGTTTCTTTTGGCGGGTGGCGTGGGAGGATCACGCATGTGCGTGGAAACCAAGATGGGACCCGACCGGAGCCCTTTGAATCTCACCACAACCTTCCTTCCAAAGAGGAAAGTCAGGCATATTTTTCTCATTAAACGTGAAAAACTAGACTCAAAGAGAATCAGTAGCTGGTCAGGGCTCCCTCACCAGCAGGTGCAGATGCATTTGCTGTTTGCCTTTCTATCATCACCGTCGTCGTCATCACCATCCTCCCTATTGGCTTACTGTTTGGGAGGCTGGGGCTTGAACCCAGGGCTTCACACATGCTGCACACAGGCTCTCCCACTGAACTCCATCCCCAGCCCTCACGGAGGTTTATTAAACTAAGAAATAGGCTCCCGATGGCCCAGCTGGAGGCAGTCAGGACAGATGCGTCCCATCTACAAGCCCCTCCCGAGGTCATCGAGGGGAAGAGACACCCTCCGTGTCTACGCAGGGTCTTGGAGGATGCTGGTTCCATGTTTATCACCCTCACACCCCCTAACAGTGTCTCGGGAAGTCAGGACTATGGAGGGGATTCAGGGAGTCCTGGGACACGTGGCCGCCTTCGGCCCTCTGGGGGAAACCCGAGAGGAAGAGGGCTGAGCAGTAGCTGGCTTCCGCTTTTGACAGGGGTTAAAAAATAAAAATAAAAAAATGAGGCTCCACTTCTCAGAATCCCTCTCCTACATTTTCCAAATTATAGGTCTTCTTAAAACCTGGAGTTCTTTAAAAATATACATTTTTTTTTTCTTTCCTGAGCTCTAATTTGGCCCGTGCCAGCTGCGTGGTTCCCATTGTAAGGAAGCGTCCTTAGTAGACTCACTTGGTGTAGTGATTTAGTTTAATTGTGACCTAAACAACTGAGTAATGCGGGTGGGAGAGTCCTTCCCTGGAAACCTTTTAAGCTATTAGGTTTTCTTACCCTACCTTTTGCCTTTGAAGTGCTCTGCTGTGTATGAAGAATTGCTTAAAGCTGCCTTTAACTGACAGAGAAATCAGGTCCTTGTTTGTTTATTTGTTACCAGGGATTGAACCCCGGGGTTCATTGAACCACTGAGCCACATCCCCGGCCCTTTTTATGTTTTATTTTGAGACAGTGTCTCCCTACATTGCTTAGGACCTCCCTTGGTTGCTGAGGTTGACTTTGAACTTGCCATCCTCCTGCCTCAGCCTCCTGAGCGGTTAGAATTATAGGCAAGAGGTAGGGCGCCCAGCTAGGTTCTTGGTTTTTGATTTGTGTTTTCATTCTAAACGAGTGTCTTTTGTATCAGAAAATTATTTCCTCCCTTCACCTTCCCCGTGTTCACCTTCCAGGAAGTTCAGCCAGAACCTGGTGGCCCAGCTGTGGTACTTCGTGAAGTGCGTTTACTTCGGGCTGTCCGCCTACCAGATCCGCTGTGGCTACCCAACTCGCGTGCTGGGGAACTTCCTCACCAAGAGCTACAACTATGTCAACCTGTTCCTGTTCCAAGGGTGAGAGCACCACATCGTCTGGTTGTTGGGGGGCTAGGGCTGCAGTGCAAAGACCCTGAGCATCCCAGCTGGGACAGGGATGGAGTGCCGACTGGCCCTCGGCCTGCTGCATGGGGAGGACTGCACTCCACCTCGGGTCTCTCCCAAGGGTCCCAGGAGAGTTGTAGGCTCAGGAGCCTCTGCATGAGCACCCGGACTGGGGGACGCGGGCCCCACGTGGTCTCTAACAGGAGCTTCTGGCAGGTTCCGCCTCGTCCCCTTCCTGACTGAGCTGAGGGCAGTGATGGACTGGGTATGGACGGACACCACACTGAGCCTGTCCAGCTGGATCTGCGTGGAGGACATCTACGCCCATATCTTCATCCTCAAGTGCTGGCGAGAGTCAGAGAAGGTGAGAGCCATGTGGGCACCATGGCTGTCCTCGTCCCTCAGAGAGGTGGCCTGGCTGTCCTCGTCCCTCAGAGGGGTGGCCTACAAGACCAGCTGGGGCCTGGGGGGTGTGGTGAACCAAGGGAGGTGGGCCGCTCACCTGGTCCCCGCCACCACAGTCAAGTGGGCCACTTGTCAGGGATAGCACCCAGATGTCCTCGATGGCCACAGGACTTTGCAGGTCTGTTTTTAACAGAAGAGGCACTGGACGGCTGTAAGACCAGTCACTCCTGAGTGCTCCTCTGGAGCAGAGGGAGCACACGCATGGAAGGGTGGGGCACACGGCAGGGGCTCACGTCCACCTTCCATCCACTCTTTGGAGGGAAGGACAATTTAACTTCTTTCTGCAAAGGGAAAAGGTTGAATATTAGAAGTGCAAATATTGGCTTATTCTGCTAAGTTGAGTATTAAAGTTTTAAGTATAGATAAAATTACTATTATTTTTTTAATTTTTCAAAAGTTCAGGAAATGAAAAAGAAGTGCTTGCATGTTAGCAATGGAAACACCCACTGATGTTAGCCAGGGGAGGAAACGTCGGTCTGTCTGATCTCAAAAATATCCTCTTAGGATAGGTCTCCTCCAAGGTAAAGGTTTCCAGCGTCCTCTGGGGACTTCGGCTCCGTTGACAGTGCTGTGTGGCCCCTGGGTTTACAGGGGGGAGGAATTGAAGGGAACGGCTCTGTGCTTAAAATCATATCAGCTTGTTCTTGTTTTCAAGGAGCATAAGAATTGAGATGACAAAGTGCCTTGGTCTGTTTCCTAATGCTGAAACACAACAGCTGAGACTGGGTGATTTTATAAAGGAAAGAGGTTGGCTTTGGTTCATAGTTCTGAAGGACAGGAGGGTGCTGGCGTCTGCTTGGCTTTTGGTGAGAGCTTCACACTGCTCTGTTCATGGCAGAAAATCAGAAAGGCAGGCAGGCACGTGTGGAAGAAAGGAAAGAGGGGTTGGACCCCAATAATAACTAACCCATTCCCATAAGAAAAACATTGACCCCTGGAGAGGGCGGGCCCCTGGTGTGCCCAGGTCCTCATAAACTCCCCACTAGCTCTCAGTGCTGTTAGGCTGGAGACCAAGCCTCACCACAAGGCTTCGTGAGGACGCACCACATCCAAGTCATACCAGAAGGACGTTGAGGGTCAATTCCAGGTGATTTGGGGTCTAGAACCATGACATGGGAGGAGGAGAATTACATGGTTCCAAAATGGGAAAATATGAGAGGAAAGCGGATCTTTGTGTATCCGTCAGGTTTCCATCGCTGTAACCCAGTGCCTGAGATGAATCCTTATACATAGGAAAGGTTCGTCTCGACTCACAGTTTGGAAGGTGCCAGTCCATGACCACCGCCCTGTCGGTTGCTTTGGGCCTTTGGCAGCACAGTTTATCGTGGCAGGAGCATGTGACAGAGGAGGCCTGCTCCTCAAGGTGTCTGGAAAGTTAAAGAGAAGAGACCTGGGCCCCATGGTCCCTTCAAGGCACAGTCTAGGACCTGCGTCTCCCCACAGGTCCTGTCTCTCAGCCATCTCAACACCTCCCTGAGCACCACCATGCTGGAGTCGAAGGCCCTCAGGGTCATTTCACGTCTGAGCTGTAGGACTTCAGCTCTGGGGTGGTCATTCAGCAGATGGAGGGTCAGTGTCCTCACTGCCAACCAACTCCCTTAGCTCTTGGTGGTTCAGACACGGCAACCGTTGTCCTTCTGCAGCTCAGCATTTTGGCTGGGCTCAACTGCACATCTGCCTGGGGTCATTCAGCAGGGGCTGGAGGTCACGTAGTGGTCTCACACACGTGCTTGGAGTCAGGGTCTGGCTCTCGACACAGAGCCTTCCTCTCTGAAGGTACAGATGTCCCCGGGTGGTGTCTGCAAGGACTGGTTCCAGGATCTGGGATCCGAGCTCCCTATGTCCAGCTCTTCAACTGCAGTGGCTCAGGATTTGCATGTAGCCTACAGGCCTATCCCTGTGCGCCCAAGTCATCTCCAGGTCACACACAGCACCTAGCCCACCCTCAGTGCTCACCAGAGCTATGCTGTGCTGTGCTGTCCAGGGAACAAGGACCACAGAATCTGTCCTGCATGGGTACGGGTTTCTCAAACACAACTTCCCAGGTTGGCTACACCCCCGGGGGAGCCCATGGCCCTCACGCTGGCTCCTGTCCAGGGCAGTGTGGGAGGTGCAGAGCCTGCTGGACCAGGCTCAGGATGTCCCCACCCTCACTGCCATGGCATCCTGCTGCCACACAGGCTCGAAGGCAACCTAGGGTCCAGGGTATAGTCAACTGATAGGACCAGCCAAGGCCAAGGGCCTGCACACAGGACGACTGAAATGTATTTTTTTTTCTTTTTGGTGTAATCAACCAAAAAGTGAATTGCTAGCTAGATGCTGTGTGCCTGGACTTCTGCTGGGCATGGCGATGCGGGGAGGCCAGGCCAGGCCGCCCCACAGTCAGGCTTTGACGGTCCACAGAGGCAGCACATGCAGCCCAGGCCACAGACTGGTGTGTGACACTCTGTGACCAAGGTGGAGCTCCTCCAGGGCATCATGATGGGACCTGGGGAAGGGAAGGCATCGCCACAGGTGTGAACTCCTGCAGGGGCCTGGGGTGGCAGGTGCCAGGTGCCAGGGAGTGTCTGCACCTGTTTCTTTCTGCTCTTGCCTGGGCTTGTCTCCCGTCCTCCGCTGGTCCAGGGGCCTGGGGTTGGCGCTTCTCCTCTCTGGGTTCCCAGATGAGGCCTTGGCCTGCTCCCTGGCTGTCTGCAGCAGCCCTCCCCCCTCTCAGGCTACAGGTGCCAGATTGGCCCCCTCTTTCTCAGGGGTCTTCCCTAACTGCCCCCCAGTCTGGACCACAAGGCCCACTCAGTCCTCACCACATTGAGTCGATTGCCCCTTTAGTTTTATATGAGCTCTGTGATAAGATTAGCACAACACACCCTGAAGCAAGAGCAGCTTCCTGAAGGCCAAAGGCTGGCCTGAGCACGCGCAAGGCGGCCATGCCCTGCTCTATTTGCCTAGTGAGTCCTACCCGGCACCTCCCAAGACTCTGCAGGAGGCCAATCAGAAATGTAATGAAACAGGAAAGGCGGAAACACGGTCAAGAGCTGAGCCACGCAGGACAGGGAGGGCCATCCCTGTGGAAAGCAGCCACAGGACCCAACACAGATCGGAGGGTCTCTGCCCTGGCCATGCAGGAACAGCGGGAGGGGCCAGCAGGCGGAGGGGCAGGAGCAGGGCGGGGTCTGGGAACTTTGAAATGAGCCTCAGAGACATTGGCCTTCAGCAGAGATGACATGGTCCCACTCAGGCAGGAGAGACCTAAACTGTCCCTGGCAAATAAAAGCTAAATCTCCTTTAACTCACAAAACTCTTCAGGACAGGAGGACAGAGCTCTGATGGACTGGGACCGGTGGTTGCTTATCCTAACTTGCCTCCCTGAGAAATCTGCTTGTTACGTGCACATACCTGTGCCACATATATGTAATATGTTTCCAACTTTCAACTTTCACATATTAACTTCTAGCTTTGCTTTCAAAATTATAAGTTAGAAATAGGAAAGAAATAGGAAACTATTGTCGGCAGAATCACTGCCCACTGCCGCCCTCTGAGCTCCCACAGCTGCCCTGGCACAGGATCCTTTAGGACGCTCCCTCACGTGTGCTGAGTGGTGGTCCTGCACCCCCTCCTGCTCTCAGGAGTCCAGGAGCTTGCTTCCCCAGGGTCACCGAGCACCCAGCACTGCAGCAGGGTCCTGTGCGGGCGCCCAGCCCCTCCGGATTGCAGCCTAGAGCACAGTGTTCCCCATGGGAGGGGATCCTCTTCCCTTGACCTGTGGGAGTGATGGATTCCTCCCAAGAGAATGTGAGCCCAGGGTAAGTCACTTGGCCAGGTGAAGGGTGAGGTGACCCCATGTTGTGTGTCACCTGTCTTGGTCTGTTTTCTGTGGCTAATAACACGGTACCACAGACTGGGTGGTTGTAAAGGGAAGAGGTGTGGGGCTTGGATTCTGGACCGGGTTTGAGGGCTACCTCTGGTGATGGCCTTCTTGCTGGCAGAGTCCCAAGGACGAGCAGGGCATCACAAGGCCAAAGTCAGGGAATGCGCCAGAGACCCAGATAGAAGGGCTCTTAGGGAAGCTAACCCTAAGACAGCCCTCACTCCCAAGTGGGTGAGTCCACACAGGGAGGCAGCGCCCAGGTCACTCCAAAGGTCCCACCTCTTAGGAGCTCCTACTGGGGACTGGATTTGTGACCTACTGGTCCCTAGATTCATCATATGGCTGCCTTTGAAGGGTCATGGTTGGCCCTGAGTGGCCCCAACGTGGGAGCAGGTAGAGATCTCAGGGCAGGTTCTTTTCCATCACTACTTTTACCTCCGTATCTGTGTGTTGATTTAACATTTGCAACAAAAGAGTTAGGTGTATTGGCCAAATAATCTTGTTACGTCGTGTGCCTGAACCAATATGAAACGTCAAAACCCATCGCTGTGTGCAACACAGGCCATAGATAAAAAACATCCAAAGAGAAAAAAAGAATTGGTTGATCTAAGTGGGAATCTCAATCTACCTGAGTAACAAGGCGCCGTGATCTCTGCAAGGTTCCCACCCCAGCAAGCAGAGAAGAGCCAGGGCTGACTCCACAGTCCCCAGCTCCCACCCTGGTCAAGGCCATCTGCCCAACCTCTGAACTCTTGTGTTGCAGAGATACCCGCAGCCCCGGGGCCAGAAGAAGAAGAAGGTGGTCAAGTACGGCATGGGCGGCATGATCATCGTCCTGCTCATCTGCATCGTGTGGTTCCCTCTGCTCTTCATGTCTCTGATCAAATCTGTTGCTGGGGTCATCAACCAGCCCCTGGATGTGTCAGTCACAATTACCCTGGGCGGGTATCAGGTAACCTGGGTCTCACCAACCACTGGAGCAATCTTTCAGGAGGACATAGAGGGGATGTCTAGTGACGTTTTGTCAGTCCAAATGTCCCCAGCACTGTGACATATACAAAATAAGGAGCAGCAGTCTGAAAGGATAGCTCTGCTGGGGTTGTGAGCAGGGAAATAATCAGGTGGCGAAGTGCTCTCTGCAGCCAGTCCCTGGGGCCGTCATGGCTGAGTCTGTGCCCAGGACGCAGGCGGGGCTGGGCAGGACTGCAAACTCTCATCTTTGTTTTCCAGCCCATCTTTACCATGAGCGCCCAACAGAGCCAGCTGAAGGTCATGGACCAGATGAAGTTTAATAAATTTATAAGAACTTTCTCTAGGGACACCGTAAGTAAATGTGCATGTGCGGGTTCTGCCAAGACCCTCGTCCTGGGCTGCCCTGCGACAGAGCACCTGGCCACCGCCCACAGTGGGGGAGAGGATGGCTTTTCCAGGGTTCCCTGTCATAAACAGCTGATTCCTGGCCACTGGCTACTTTGAGAAGCCAAGGAGTTGTGCCTAGGCTATTGGACATGAGTGGTCATAAACATAAGTTGAATTCAGAACATTTTAATTCAAGCTCCATAGAAATTGATTCATTTTTTAAGAAAATTGACATTTTAAATTGTGTTGCATATTGATCTTTTGACCAGTAGGTCTACCCTGGGAATCTCTCCTAAGAAAGTAATTCAGAGCACAGGGAGTTTACATAGGTGCTTGCTTAAGAATGCATCATCTGCGTTAATCAAAACTGGAAGCAATTTGAGAGCTGTGTACGTAGAGGCTCATGGAGGAAGTTAACGGCAGATGTACTAAGTGAACCTGGGTCCACTCCAGTGGCCATGCTGCAAGAGGGGACTCCCACTCTTACTTTATTCATATGTTTCATAGTCTTAAGATTTTTCAGCCAAGTTCCTTTGTAATAAAACAATAATCTCTGTAATCCCAGCGGCTTGGGAGGCTGAGGCAGGAGGATTGTAAGTTCAAAGCCAGCCTCAGCAACAGCGGGGTGCTAAGCAACTCAGTGAGACCCTGTCTCTAAATAAAATACAAAATAGGACTGGGGAGGTGGCTCAGTGGTCAAATCTGCAGTACCCCCCCAAACAAAAAAACACAAAATAATAATCATCATAGAGACTATATAAAAGGCATGATGATTTCTCAAGTTTAAACATAAATGAAAATAAGATATAGACTCTTATTTTTCTAAACCAAAAAAGGATAAGAAATATATCCCCTACCACATAAAACAATGACCACATTCTGAGGACAGAGCTGTGACTGATGTCATTCTTTTCTCTGTATTCCTCACTGTTAATAATACCGACAACATGATTCCCATCATCACGCTTTGGTTTTACAGATCGTGTGTTTAATTAAGAAAGTGGTTAGGCCAACAGATGCTTTATTCTTGTTCAGAATGGTCTCCAGCCAAGCACACTATCAAAAATGACCTTGAGCCAGGCGTGGTGGCACACACCTGTGATCCCAACGAACAGGAGGCTGAGGCAGGAGGATCCCAAGTTCAAAGCCAGCCTCAGCAACTCAGCGTGATCCTTTCTCTAAATAAAACACAGGAATAAAGGGCTGGGGTGTTGGTTAAGCACCCCAAGCCTTTGGTACTGGTTCAGTTCCCAGTACCAAAAAATATGATCTTAAGCAACAAGCAGCTCTCAGGTCAAGGCCAGGATGTCTTGGGGAGATCTTGTCCCTCATGAGAGGAGCACTCCCCCATCACTGAGGAATTTCTTTCTTAGTGGAGAGAAACACTGAATTATCTGGTTTTCATTTACTGTTTAATTGGGAAGATCCCAGAGCTGTGTTGTGATCGGGACACCACCCTGGGCCTGGGCCACGTGCCTGAGAGCCACCCACCCCTGAGGTCAGCAGACACAGAGCATCAGGACTCCCTGGCCTGGGCTTTTGTGAATGTCCCTTTCCCAGGCAGGGTCCCTTCCGCGAGGCCAGCTAGAAGGAAGAGCGACTGGTTTCTCACATAGTATGGTGCACGTGACCTCTTTGTGCTTGTGCCTTTGTGGTGTACAGGGTGCTATGCAATTTCTGGAAAATTATGAAAAAGAAGACATAACAGTAGCAGAACTGGAAGGAAACTCAAATTCTTTGTGGACCATCAGCCCTCCCAGTAAGCAGAAAATGATAAGCGAACTCAAGGATCTCAGTAGTAGCTTCTCTGTTGTGTTTTCATGGAGTATCCAGAGGTAGTTACTGTGTTTCCATGCATCCTCCCTTCTGTCTGGACTCGGGTGGGCTGGGCAGGAGAGGAGCTAGAGGTGGACGGGCGCCTGGCTCTGTGTCCTTCTGTGCCACTGACCGTTCAAGAATGTCTGTGCTTCCCTTTGGTTTTGCTTGTTCTCTCCCTGACGTCAGTTTGCCAAGACAGACTGTCAGTGAGTTCTGTGAGCCAGAGGCAGGAGGAGAGAGCAAGAAAGAGAGTGATGGCCTCCAAGCTGAGGCAGCCCCGGTGAACTGTCACACTGCCACCGAGGGGCACCCAGTGAACTGTTAGATTGCCACAGAGCCACCCTTGGTCTTAGCAGTGGAGAAGCCACAGCCCCTGGCAGCGCGGGCAACCCTGTTTCCCCTAGCACTGGGCAGATCCTGGCAGGTCTTGTCTCCAAGGTGGAGCATGCGGGCGGCCAGCCTCCGCAGCCGCACCTGCCCTTGTACTATGCACACAAGCCACAACTTACATGCTGGTTCTGCATCCGGTGCTTTGGGGATGCAGATTTGGAGACCCTGGAGCAGGCCACAGGCTGCCTAGAGGGGTATGTCCAGCGCAGACTGGAGTCAGACCCATGCAGGACAGTCACAGGTTTATTTGGGTCTGTGACACCACAATGCTGACAGACAAAGCAGAGGGCCTTCTAGAATCCAAAGTGACTTTGCAGGAAAGAAGTTACGAAGGTGGCTGTGCAGGATTTACAGCACTCCTTCTTTAATCTTACTTTCTCCTTTAAAGTGTCCCCGATTTCTCACCTCCGATTCTGTAGTAACTACCAAAACTTTAATTGCTGGTCTTTGAAGAGCTATGAAAAATAACAACAAAAAAAAAAAATTAAAAATAAACTTCTGGCTGGGCACAGTGGCTCATGCCTGCCCTCCCAGCGGCTTGGGAGGCAAGAGGATCATAAGTTCAAAGCCAGCCTTAGCAACTTAGCAAGGCCCTGACTCTAAATTTAAAAAAGGGCTAGAGGTGTGGCTCAGTGGTTAAGTTTTTCTGGGTTCGATTCCTTGTACCAAAGAAAATTTACAAATAAACTTCTGACTGAAGAGTTTTGTAAAACGTGGATCTAACTAATATTCAGGACGTCTCTTGAGACACAGACCTGTGTGTCAGGAGGGTCCCTCTCTAGACAGTGTCTGTGCCTCCTGCCTGTGACTCTGTGCCTGTCCCAGGACTCATGAACTGGGCTTTCTATAAGCTGGACAGAGGTGAGGTGGACAGAGGGGTTGGGGTGACAGATGGGGACCTAGCAAAAGCTTGATGAGCTGCCTAAACCTGAAAATCAAGTGTGTGTTTAGGTCTCTCCTCCAGACTTCTGAATAATCACGGGCACTGGGCTTTCTTTTTCTTCTTCTTCCACAGAAACATGAGTCTGGGGGCAAAAGCAGAAATAGCAACAGATAAGCTCTCTTTTCCTCTTCAGAACAGCACACGGAAGAACATAGCCAACATGATCGCTAGCAACGACCCAGAGAGCTCAAAAACCCCAGTGTAAGTGTCTCTGCCCTGTGGGTGAAGAGCTCTACCAGGGGCAGGTGGCCACACAGAACATCCCTTGACAAGCTCATGCACATGGGACAGCGGCTCTCTGCTCTGGGAGTACCAGGCAGTTTCTCTTTGGAGGCCCCATTTTGACAGTTTAAAGGGCCTGAATCCCAGCCCTGGGTTCTTTCCACGTGCCCTGGGGTCGTGAGCACTCATGTGAGGGCCTTGTGGAGCAGGCTCCAGAGATACTGCCTGCCCGTGGCCAGTGCTGTCCCTGCCCTGCTAGCCTTCCACAGAGCCGCAGTGTCTGTCTGCCAGGCCCGAGCGAGCATTACCATGGGTGGGTCTCTCCCTCAGCTACTGGGCCTTGTGCTGGTTCTGGGGCATCTGGGGGTGTGGGAGCTCCAGCAGGCTCCCTGGGGTCCACCTGTCCAGACATGACATGAGCCTGTGGTCCTGCCATCGCCCTGCCATCACCTCCAGAGATACTGCCTTTGGGAGCCCCACGTGGGGGCGGGGCCAGGACTGCACTGAGCTGACCAGGCCTCGGTGGCCGCCCGCTCTAGGGTGCCCACTGTGTGTCCACACAGCCTCCAGATTCCCCGTCAGGGAGCCGCCTCCAAGTGGCTGAGCGTCTCTGTCCCTCCCTCTCTGCTCACCGGGTCCCGGGGAGCACTGACCTCACCTGTCTACCTGGATGGGGTGGGAGGTGGGGCGGAGAAGGCCAGGGGTCAATGAAGCTGCTCCCCCCACGCGAGAACTCCGTTTCAGCCAGGCACCTGCTGAGAGAGAATGGGCAGAGAGAAGAGCTTGGTCTGCAGCCTGAACTACCCCAGGTGTCTGCCCACGAGCATAAGGGCCAGCAGAACGCAGGCCTGGGCAGTGTCCCCAAAGACTCCCTTCTTCAGCCACTGCACTGAGGGCCCCTGAGGTCGCCAGGGCCTCTCCCATCGTCTCCCGTGGGACCTGGGACTCTGCATGCCCTGGGTCACAGCCCCAGAGAGGCAGGCGCAACAGAGGGGGCTAGTCACCACTGTCTCCTTGCCCCTCACTCTTGAAATTCAAAATCAGAGGAGCACTCAAGGTCAAGATCGTAGGTAAGCTTTGGAAGATGATGGCAGGAAGGAGAGCTCCTGGCTTCAGAATGGAGCCACAGACCTGGAAAAGTGCCGGCAGCCGCTTTCAAGCCTCCAGGTGTCTTGGGCTCTGAGTTCCCAGGAGCATCCAGGGGACCTGGTGGATGCTCTCAGCTCCAGGGACGATGGAAACCCATAAATCCTGATGCCGATGCATAATATGAGTGCATAAAGACTTCATTGTTGTTTGTCGACACAAGGTCAAAAACAGCAAAAATCAATTATATGTGCCAATTAATTACAGGTGGGTGGAGCAGCTAAAACTCAGTTGTACCTTTTTTCCTTTTCTTGATGCCCAGGACCATAGAAAGGATCTACCCATACTATGTGAAAGCACCCAGTGATTCAAACTCAAAACCTATAAAGCAGCTTTTGTCTGGTAAGAATGAGGGGTGGCTCCAAAACTTTGCATTTGACTCTTATTTAGCTTTAACAGTTGCCTGTTGAGCCTTCATGAAGCTACTTTCCAGCAGTCCTTTCCTGTGTGGTAAGGACCACAGAACCTTGTCCACTCTGGCTGGCCAGGGAATCATTTGTGCACCTAGAAGCCACACCCTTCCTTTCCCTTGTCGTCGATACAAATCCTCTTTGGCTTTCGTCCAAGTTTAGTGAGTTACTGGCCATCCTGCACGTTCTTTTCCTGTAGTTCCCAGATCTTTTACAAGCTTCCCTCAGACATGGTTATGCAGGTCAGCCCCTCCCATCAGGGACGGTAAGGAGTCCGCCACTAACCCACGGCCAGTGAGCACCAGGAGCGCTCCAGGGCCTGGGGTCCAGTGTAACACCCTGTGGAACCTGTCATTAGGTGACCTTCACACACCACGTGACATGTCAATCACTGCAGACACACGTTTCTGACAGTGTGCACGTGGCCCAGGTGTGTGGCAGGTTGCAAGTCCAGGTTGGTTAGGGCCACTGGATGATAGCTGCAGTGGATTTCTCAGGACGTCTCCTGGTGCTGAATGGTGAATGACTGACTGCATTTTAATAATGAAGACTTGCTTGACTTAATTACCTACAGCAGATCAACCTGGTGGATGTGGACAGTGCACATGTTCACTGTCACCACTGTGTCATTCACTGTGCACCAGGCAGGGTGCTGGGTGCTGAGGTCAGGCTCCTGTTGCTAGTAGTTAGCCAGAAGGCAAAGCTGAAGTGAGCAGTTAGAATTCCACATGGAGGGCCCGGGTGAGGCAGCAGTGAGACCCAGGGAACAGCCTGAAGCTGGACTCTGCCTCCAAGTACTCTCTCTGCAGCAGATTCCCCCCACTGACTTCCAGGGTGGATCTAGGCCACAGGGGTGCACCCAAAGCTTCCTCCAGGTCCTGGGGTGTGCCTTATATTTCACAAGGCTCCTCCTCGCCCCCCCGCCCTGGACCCTGGGCTCAAGAAACATGTATCCTCTCTGTTTTTCCAGGCCCCTTCCTGTGCCCAGGTCCCTGCCCGCCTCCCTTTCTGCCCTTCAGCATGGTTGAGCCCCCCCCCCTTATTTACCTTTCCGCCCCCTGATGCTGGCTTCTCTGCCTGTGAGTGAGTGAGGTCAGCACAGGTATACTTAGCATAGGTTTACTGTCGTCACCAGTTACACGTGAGGAAACAGAGGAAACAGAGGATCAGAGAAGCCATGCAGCCAGCATGTGGTAGAACTAGACCCAGACCTGGAACCTGTTTCCCCAGTATCTGTCTCTGAACTGTTCCTGAGTGTTCTGAGTGGTTCATCATCTTCTTTGATAAGGACATTGGCTCTTCTAGTGTCCTGCCTTTGCTAACTCTTCTTCCTTCATCCATCTGTCCTTTCATTCATCCATCCATCCACCCAAGCATCCATCCATCCATTCACCCATCACCCACCCAACCATCCATCCATCCACCCATCCGTCCATCTGTCTATCCATCTATCCATCCATCCATCATCCATTTGCCTTCTATCCAGGCAGCCATCCTCCCATCCATCCATCCATTTATCCATCCATCCATTTATCCATCTACCCATCCATCTATCCGTCTGTCCATTCCTCCATCCACCTGTCCATCCACCCGTCCATCCACCCATCTATCCATCCATTTTCCCATCTATCCATCCATCTATCTGCTCATCCACCTATCCACCCAGCCAGCCAGCCAGCCAACATTGTCTGCCACAAGTGTCCTGGGCTCCTGTGATCTAAAAATTCTCTGTGAAATCATGCAGTTGCGGTTCCCACCCTCACAGAGTGCACAGCTCACCACCCTGTCCCTCAGTGGAGCCGCCTTTGTGCTGGGCAGTGGTGGGATCTTTTTAAGGAGATCTGTGCAGTGTGGCTCCCAGCTCCTTGCTGGCCCTGTCTTATACGGCTCTTTCGCATCCACCCTCTGCCCAGCAGAGGCAGTCACTGACCATGTGTCAGGGCTTCAGAACTCTGCAGAGCTGGTGCCATTCATCCTTTCTCCCCACCTCTCTCCACTCAGTGAGGTCTTACTGAGCAAAACTCAGCCCGAAGTCATCTACTGGAGGAAGTGCCCATGGATCATACCAACAAGCAGTGATCTCCCCAGCAGACAGACATGGCAATGCTGGACCTGTGGTGGTTGTCCCAGGACCATAAATTGTGCCTGCACATTGTCTTTACCCATAAGATGAAGAACAATTCTATATGCAGTTTTGCATCCCTAACTTCCTGGGGCAGTCAGTACCTGCTGGTGATGTGAATGAGTCACCAGTTCCAGCCACAGCCCGTATCTAGGTTTCTAAGTGTCCACTCAGCCATTTGGGATGGTCAGCACCCTGCTTAGGCAGTGGGTCCCCCATCTCCCTGTGCTTGGGCCGCCACACACAGAGCCATGACTGGCCTCTCTAGCTGAGAAAGAGAACCTGCTCCTTTCTGCTCACATTGTCAAGTGTCCCTAGGTCCCCATCCTGGAGCCACAGGCTGCCCAGAGTGCCCCAGTTTTGCCATCTGAGAACTGTTAATGCATCAAATCTTAAAACTCTCACATTGACTTTATTTTGTTTTCCTTCCCTTCCAGAAAGCAATTTCATGAACATCACCATCATTCTGTCCAGAGACAATTCAACTAACTCCAACAGCGAGTGGTGGGTTCTCAACCTGACAGGAAATAGAATCTATGATCAGGAGTCACAAGCTCTGGAGTTGGTGGTCTTCAATGACAAAGTCAGTCCTCCCAGCCTGGGCTTCCTGGCCGGCTACGGGTAAGGGTCCCTTTCCCAAGGAGCCATCATAAGAGCCTAATTTCTAGCCCATGGGGTCCAGGGCACCGTGCCTGTTCTCTTCTGAGAACTCTCCAGCTGCGGGGCTGCTGTATTAGAAGTTGGATATGGGGCTGGGGATGTGGCTCAAGCGGTAGCGCGCTCGCCTGGCCCAGGTTCGATCCTCAGCACCACATACCAACAAAGATGTTGTGTCCGCCAAGAACTAAAAAATAAATATTAAAAATTCTCTCTCACTCTCTCTCTCTCTCCTCTCTCACTCTCTCTTTAAAAAAAAAAAAAAAAAAAGAAGTTGGATATGCTGGCCCTTCATTTAAAATGTAGGGAACCTGAGGCCCAGAGATCAGAGTGCCTGGTGTGACTCCCATGGCCCTGGCATGTGGCACCTTTTCTCTGTACTTTCCTATTGTGGCACACTATGATGCTGTTTAGCATTTGAGTTTGGGATCGTGCATAGGGTTCCCACTTTTCTGCTTTGGTTGCCTCCAGCTTTTGGTAAAACATCCCAGTTTTAAACAGATTTGAGCCATCTTGTTATTTTCTCATGGTTAAATCCCAAGGCTCATCCCCTGCAAGATAGCAAAATGTGTGCCATTTCCCAATGAGCCTCACAGGAGATCATTTCCCACCTAGACCTTAAACAAACAGGATCTCTGAGATGGAAATGGTCAAGTGAAAGGAGCTAGTTTCAAAAAAGGACATAAAGCCCAACTGCATTTCTACCAACTTTATCATGTTCCACCAACTACATCTTGTCACGTGTCTGCTGACCACCACTGCCTGCTGACATGGCTGCTCCTCACGGGGTTGCTTTTCTTTTTCAGGATCATGGGACTGTATGCCTCGGTCGTCCTCGTGATTGGGAAATTTGTCCGGGAGTTCTTCAGTGGGATCTCCCACTCCATCATGTTTGAAGAGCTTCCGAATGTGGATCGAATCTTGAAGTTGTGTACAGATATTTTTTTAGTCCGAGAGACAGGGGAACTGGAACTAGAAGAAGATCTCTATGCCAAATTAATATTCCTGTACCGCTCTCCAGAAACGATGATCAAGTGGACAAGGGAAAAAACAAACTGAGACCGTGGGACCCAGACTGCGGGTAATGTGAACCTTTGGATTTTTTAAAAAGCACAATACTCTCCTAAGAGCTAAGTGTTTCTCGTTCCAGGAAGTGGCTTCTCTTCTGACGGGCGGCCCAAGGGGCTGACTTCCTCCTGCCGCCGGGCCACCTTGCCAGCGAGGCGCTGCTAAAGAGGTCATCTGCAGTCCCCTCTCTGAGGCCAGGGCTGCGATTTGGCTGTGGTCAGCAACGTCTTGCGTTCTGATGGACCATGTGAAGAATCTCCCAGGTCCCTCCCCTCAGAGAAAGGCCAGTGCCTGTACTGTGCCCAGGCTGTACCTGCACTGCAGGGTGCTGCGTGCCCCTTGGGCTCATGTGGCTGGGCAGCGGCTGCAGGGGACTGGGCAAGCCTCAGCACTGCAGCTGGGCCGGAGAAACAGGAGGCAGAAGGCCCAGCCTCGTTCCCAGGGGGCAGGGAGGGGAAAGCAGGGCCCCAAGGACGCGGAAGGGTAAGCCCCATTCTAAGCAAAAAGATCCCATTAGCCATACTCTTACTGCCTTATCTAACTGAAGACTGAAAAGAAATCTTCCCATGGAACACCAGTGACGTCTCAGGAAACAAACAAAGCAGCAAAACAAACCACGGGCACCTGCTCTGCCGAGTCCAGCAGAGCCCTCCGCAGTGTGGCATGCACGAGCCCGAGGGTCCCTGCCCCACCGCCCAGCAGGCCAGCCCAGTGGGTGGGCAGCACCCTGACTTCTGACTCCGCCACGCCTGAGGTCACCACGGTTCCTCCGCCCCCAGCACGCTTCTCCCATTTCAGTAATTCGAGCAGCCGTTTTCCAGTATGTGACTTTTTCCTTCCTGTTTTTCAGGCATATCAAAGAGTTTACATATTCCAATTCACATTTTTACATCTGAGACGGGTTTTTTTAAGTTCATAATTATGAAAGAAATATGTATATTAAGCTTGGGGAAATTAAAATGGCCTTTTCTTAAATTATCCTTGGTGATACATCCTCTCCACAGAGTAACAATGTAGCATGAAAAGCTATGACTGAGTGTAGTCTGCATTCCATACTAAAACACAGTTTCTGAGAAAAACCATTGAATGGGTAGAATATGTCCAAAAACACGATCCTGTGTAGTTTGGGTTCAGGGCTGACTTAAAATAAAGCACATCTTGCAAAGTCATCTAAAGATACTTTTTATTTGTCTTTTTTTTTTTTTTGCATGAAATGGTGGTTATTTTCAATAGAATATACAAAGAGTTAAAAAAAAAAACTGAGATAAGAAACTGCTTCTCCTAAGTTTGGTTTGGTTTTTCATGCCTGTGCTGTGTGTGCATGAAACAGGAACACTTGCTAGCAATAATTTGCACAGAGGAAACTATGAAATTGGATGTGAAGCTTTAAAATAATAGCAGATTTCATGTGCTGCCCACCATTTTCTAGAGGATTGACATCTCTCTGTCATGCTGTGAGTGCCGGCAGCTTCTTCCCAGTGGAGGTACAGGGCTTCGATCATTGTGATATTAAATGCAACCCACTCAGTGGAAGTCGGTTACATTCTCATTTCCCGACAACTGGAGGAATCAGGTTCTCGTATCTGCTTGTGGGTTTTTTCTTTTAGGAAAGTCAACAAGTGGCCCGGTATGGTGGCGCATGCCTGTCATCCCAGCAACTCAGGAGGCTGAGGCAGGAGGGATCGCCAGTTCAAAGCCAGCCTCAGCAACTTAGCAAGGCCCTAAGCAACTTAGTGAGACCCTGTCTCTAAGAAAAATATAAACAAGGGCTGGGGTGTGGCCCAGTGATTAAGTACCCCAGAGTTAAATCCCCAATTACCAAAAGGAAAAAAAAAAAAGTCAACAAGGAATTTCTGAAAAGTAGGTGTAACACATTCAAAAAACAGTAGACACAGAAAATTCTCAGGAGAAGACAACTAAAGGTCAAGGCTGCCTTGAATTAAAGTATTCCTCGGGGGAAACCATTTCCCTAGTTCAAGAAGGAGCCTCCGGTAAGAGGGCGATGGTTACTCTTCCTTTTCTGTTTGCATTGCTGGAGAAGGAGTCGGGGCCTCAAGCCCTCTGCCTGTGAGCTGTGCCCTGCCCAGAGGGCAAATGTTGAGAGCAGCCTTGCTGAGCAGAGAGCCCTCCCTCCAGGGCCGCTCGCTGGGGTGGGCACCACAGAGATGAGAAGCAGCCAGAGCCTGACTGGGAAGCCCAGCCAATGGGTCCCTCACCCTCCTCGAGCCCCGGACCCTTGAGCTTTCAGCAGCACCCTCAGGATTAAGGGCCCCCGCCTCAGCCACATAGAGGCCCCCTTACCACAGCAACCTGCTGCCCTAGATTGGGTTCCAGAAGGTGCGCTCAGGGATGAGGAGCCACATGAGGACGTTCTGGGCAGTGGACCCAGGAGCCACCTTGGTCAGAGAGGAAGGCCGTGTGATGGAAATCGTGCTCAGCAAGAGACCAAGCACCACCGGAGGGTTGGAGACTCAGGTTATCTACACCGGCAGACCCAGATGAGCTAGTGCTAGAAGTCCTGGCCCCAAGCTGAGGTCACATGGGGCTTTTACAGTAAATTCGACATCATTTCTTGACCGTCACAACGCCCGTGGGTGTGAATTCTTGGCCTACAGGACTAAGGACTTTGCACAGGGAATTTAGGAGAAGTAGTTCACAGGTGCCGAACAAAGACAATGCTTTGTGGAGAAGTGGCCTTCACTTCGATGACTTAGGTTTGCCTCCTGTGAGCTGTGTTTCTAAGAATTGAGCCTAGGAGGGTACAGTTTAGACAGCTGGTGATTGGCCTAGCAATTGAATGATGAGCTACATTCCTACAGATCCCAGACACTTTCAAAGCATAAGAAGAAAGGACCCTCTACAGGCCCCTGTCTGCCTTGAAAGCCTGTCACAGGGTGTTCACATTTCAAGAGAGAGACTCATACAATCAATCAACAAGTACATGAAAAAATGCTCACCATCTCTAGCAGTCAGAGAAATGCAAATCAAAACTACCCTAAGACACCATCTCACTCCAGTAAGATTGGCAGCCATTATGAAGTCAAACAACAACAAGTGCTGGCGAGGATGTGGGGAAAAGGGTACACTTGTACACTGTTGGTGGGACTGCAAATTGGTGCAGCCAATTTGGAAAGCAGTATGGAGATTCCTGGGAAAGCTGGGAATGAAACCACCATTTGACCCAGCTATTGCCCTTCTAGGACTATTCCCTAAAGACCTAAAAAGAGCATGCTACAGGGACACTGCTACATCGATGTTCATAGCAGCACAATTCACAATAGCAAGACTGTGGAAACAACCTAGATGCCCTTCAATAGACGAATGGATTAAAAAATGTGGCATTTATACACAATGGAGTATTACTCTGCATTAAAAAATGACAAAATCATAGAATTTGGAGGGAAATGGATGGCATTAGAGCAGATTATGCTAAGTGAAGCTAGCCAATCCCTAAAAAACAAATGCCAAATGTCTTCTTTGATATAAGAAGAGTAACTAAGAACAGAGTAGGGACGAAGAGCATGAGAAGAAGATCACCATTAAACAGGGATGACAGGTAGGAGGAAAAGGGAGAGAGAAGGGAAATTGCATGGAAATGGAAGGAGACCCTCAGGGTTATACAAAATTACATACAAGAGGAAGTTAGGGGAAAGGGAAAAAAAAAAACAAGGGGGAGAAATGAATTACAGTAGAGGGGGTAGAGAGAGAAGAGGGGTGGGGAGGAGAGGGGAGGGGGGATAGTAGAGGATAGGAAAGGCAGCAGAATACAACAGACACGAGTATGGCAATATGTAAAACAGTGGAAGTGTAACTGATGTGACTCTGCAATCTGTATACGGGGTAAAAATGGGAGTTCATAACCCACTTGAATCAAAGTGTGAAATATGATATATCAAGAACTATGTAATGTTTTGAACAACCAACAATAAAAAAAAAGAAATCTCAAAAAAAAAGAAAAATATCAACAGAACCAAAAATTGGCTCTTTGAAAAGAACAACAAAATTGACAAACCTTTAGCCAGATATACCAAGAAAAAGGAAGAAGATTCAAATTATTAAAATCAGGATCTAAAGAGGGACATTACTACTTACCTTACAAAAAAATAAAAGTAATTACAACTGAAAATAAAAAAAAAAGAGAGAGGCTCCTAGAGAAAGGATCTACAACCCGATAGATAGGGTCCGTGGTTAGTTAGGCTCCGGAAGAGAGCCTTCCTCTGGGAGGGGAGGTTAGCCTTCCCATGTTTGGCTCTCCATCGAGACGTTTTATGATTTCATTCTATAATCAGGTCTGCCTCCTCCAACCGCAGGACCAAGACAGGGAGATGTAGTAGCTGTACGGTGCCCAGTGGCAGGAGCCTGGGAGTGGTGCCGGCCCTTCTGTAGTCCCAAGCTATGCTGTGGGCATCCAGATCCCACATCAGCAATTCATTCCCAGCCAGCCCCTGCCCACGGGGACTTAACCCTGGATGAGGCAGCCCACTGTGGCTGGGCTCTGAGGTCAGAGAGTCTGGTGGCTGCAGAGGCTCAGCGTATTCTGAATATGCATGAAGGGAGGGACCTCAGGTGGGCAGTGCCAACCCAGGCACACCTCAGGGATGGAAGGATCCTCTGCAGAAGTTCAGGATTTCACACCTCACCCCAGAATCTGGCTTTTGTGCTGAGTGGCCTGGTTGTCCCTACTTATAATCTCACAAGAATGATGATCCACCAATCAGCTCACATGCACAGACTAATGTTTACACGTAAAATAGAATATAGAAAAGGACCCCATGCAGTCAGAGTTGGCTTGGGATTTCAAAGGCTTTTCTGACGCAATCAAGATGAGAGCTGCCCCTCTGCCCCCAGCCTGCCCTCCTTACCTGCACTGCCTGTACCAGTGCTTCAGAGCGCCAGCTGCCAAAGGAAGGACCACCCCCAACCACGTGTTCCACCCACTGGAGAAGCCAAGCCCAGGGTCCCTCTGTGGCTTGGACCACTTGGCTCTGAACTATGCCAAGAGGGGCGCTTTGCCAGGTCACTGAGATGGCTGGCCACCAGCCTGGAGTAGCCGAAAGGTAAGGAGTAAAGGGGTCCATTACCTTCTAGAACGGTAGTATCTATGTTCCTGACTCTGGTGGAATGGCCAGGAAAACCTGTGACGGGGGCCCTTAGGTCCCAGCTTCTGTTACCGCACTCCCGCAGATGCCACTGTGGAAGTTGACGTGGGAACAGGCCCTGCGAGGCGCTGTCTGTGGAGTCATCAGTCACTGCTCAGAGAAAATCCAAGGGGCAGGTGCTCCTCCCATCTGCCCTTCAGGGGGACTGGTGGTTTGGCACGATGCCCCATGCAGCAGAGCCAACAGTCACAGCCCCGTGCCCAGCCTCAGGACCACACACCACAGAACCAGATCCCCAAGTCCAGCCACCTCAAGCCCACACAAGGGGGTACCTGAGACCCTGACGAAGATGTTTCCCAAGTTACACTTTGGATCTAGGATGTCCCCAAGAGCTCACGTGTTGGAGGCTTGGTCCTCAGTGAAAGAGTGTCCAGAGGCAGGATTTTTAGAAATGATTGAATTATGAGGTCTCTGACCTCATGATTCGTTTGATAGATTAATCCATTTGCTGGATTAACAATCTGAATGGACTAGAAGGTGGTAGAGACCACAGGCAGGTAGGGCAGGGCTAGAGGAAGTAGCTCACTGTGTGTGTGCCTTTGGGGACTCTATCTTGTCCCTGGTTCTCCTCTCCTCCCCTCTCCCCCACCCCTGTCCCTCTCTCTGTCCACAGCTGGCCTCTCTTTGTATGATGTGGGCAGGCTGTTCCCTAACCCTGAGTGCCCCTGATCCGTGGTGCTTGGTGAGAAGGCCTCTCCTGGCCATGACTGCCAGTGCTACTGTCTCCTCCCAGACTCTCTGTCTCTCTGTCTCTGTGTCCTGGCTACCATGAGGTGAACTGTGTTCCTTAGCCACACCCTTCCACCACAATGTTCTGCCTCACCGCAGGTCAGAGCAATGGAGTTGGCTGACCATGGACGAACCTCTGAAACTGTGAGCCAGGCAACCTTTTCCTCCTCCTCGTTGTGTCAGGCGTTTGGTCACAGCAGTGAAATCTGACTAGCACACAGGTAACTCTCGTGTGAACAAGACACACTGCGAAGAGCTCGTCTCGTCCCTGTCTATCCCCGTACACCACAACTCCTTTGGCATTTGTATTTGCATGTCGACTTCAGGTTTGCAACCAGAGGGAGTTGGTCAAGTTGGGAGTCTGATTTCCTTGAGAAATGCAGGTACCTGAACAATACGTGTGTGATTTCTACAGGGATCTGTTACTCCAAATAAAAGCTATAAAGTGAAATGAACGAGTTCTGCTCTTTGGAGTTAGAGCCCTGCACTCCAGGGAGAGGACAACGTGACCACGTGGCCAGCTTGAGCTGGGACCTGGATGGTCCCATCAGGGACTCTGGACCTGCCTCTTCTGGGCCCCCCAAACCTTCCCACTTGGACTGTTTGATTTCGAGGCCTTTCCCCCGCCCACCCTTAAAGCTCCTGCGGCTTCCGTCCAGTCTGCAGTCTACCACCACAACGTGCTGCTCGTTAGTTACTAGCATTGGTCCTGTGAAAGGACAAACCCCCAGCTCCATAGGTCAAGCCCTTTGGGACCTCTCCAGGGATTAGATGGCTCCTTTGGGGTTTTCCCAAGTCAGAGAGCTGGAGGGTCATGGTGGGTGTGGTAACTGAAACGCATAACAGGCGTTGTTCCCCCTGTGAAGTGGAGGTACCCGAGCGGTCACTCCTGGCCTCCATGATGGCTGGCACTACGCCACAGCATGACCTGCAGCTCACTGCAATGGATGGAGGCCCCAGGTCCCTTTGCACCATGGCCTGAGTCCACCTGGAGCCTGTGGACTGTTTCCATCAGAGACCAGCTGGAAGTTCCAGCACCAGCCAACCCGTGAGGCCAGGCCGAGGCTGCCCCAGGCGTCCTGCCCCTTCCTACTCTCCAGACGGAGGGAGGCGGGAGGGGCTGAGCACAGTCCCCACGGGATGTCTGGCAGCCCAAGGGGGTCGTGGCCATCATGGCAAGGATAGGCCCTCTCCCAGGGCAGGGGATGGGGCACTCAGGGCCAGAGCATGGTCTGCCCAGGTCATCCAGAGAGAGAACAGCTGGATGACCTGTGAGAGGGACTTAGGACCAGCAGGCTGGACTCTTGCGCCCTTCAGAAGGTGCTGCAGATGGAAGAAAATGGAGATTTGGTCATGGAGAGAGGCACAAGTCCACCAAAGCTCGGCCCTTCCATGCTCAGCTTCCATAAGACTGGGTGGGTGTCTGATGTGCTTTAGGTACCTCTTGAGAATGCCAGTCTGCAGTCAGGGAATCCGTGGAAGCACAGAGGTCTGGGGTGGCCCAGGGAGGCCAGAGGGGGTGGCAGACAGGCCAGGCTCTCCCAGGACTGTGCTACGTCAGGGCTCCTGACAGCTGGCCCTCAAGCCTTCCCTAACACTGTGAGGGGTGGGCTCCGAGCTGTTGTTGGAAGGCCCTGCGGTGGGGCGGGGGGTGGGGGGGGTGGGATTCCTCACTTCCTTGGCTACAAACGCACAACGGCACCTGGTTTATTAACTGAAGTGCTTGTGAGATCTTTGGCCAATATTTAATTGAAGATGCTGGCAAAGGGGAAATGCAAATGGAAACACTGGTGAGATGGCGCGTTCCTATCAGACTGGGATTTCTGGAGTGGCCAAGATGAGAGCGGTGATGTCTCGTCCTGCCTGTGGCCTACGCCCATACGCCCTGGGGAAAGCAGCGTGGCACCCCTGCCAGTGCTGTCAGGGCTGTGCCCCCTCTTAGGTCCAAACCGTCCACTCGAGAAGCACTCCAGAGGAGATGAACAGAATGAAGTGCAAACCCCTGAGCATGCTGGCTTCAGAGTTGTCTGCCATGTTTAGGAGCCATACCGGGGTGCAGGAGCGCACATTGCGATCCCAGCAGCCTGGGAGGCTGGGCTCCTTCAAGGCCAGCCTCAGCAATTTAGTAAGGCCCTAAGCAACTTAGAGAGACCCTGTCTCTAAAGAAACAATAAAAAGTTCTGTGATGTGGCTCATGGTCCAGCACCCCTGGGATCAATTCCTGGTACAAAAAAAAAAAAAGAGAAACCTTGAAAAACTGCGCTGAGAGAGCGTTTGAACACAACGTAGGCCCTGAAATTATAACCTGCACTTACACTTATTGGGGTGGGGTGATAGTGCACAGCTAAATACAGAGAACGGGTAGAAAGCTACACCCACACTCGAGTCTTTCTTTTGTCAAAACATGTAAATAAAAAAAAACATGTAAATAAAAAAAAACATGTAAATAATAATCATTATGTTAAGCACTTCACATATGCAGCCACCAGGAAGCTTCACAGCGTTTGGGCATTTCTTTAATCCCCCCCAAATCTATCCTAGATGATGAAACAGAGATGCCAGCGGGTGATTCGCCTAGCCTTGACAGGCCGCTGGTGCACCTTATGTCTGGGTCCCACAGAGGCCTGAGCACCACTGGAGGCCAGATCGTCCATGCCAGGCCCGCCCCCTAGTGGTGGGAGCAAGCATATTCTTTCTTTTTTTTTTTTTAATTCAACAATAACTATGACTCATGCACAGGATGTTAAAAGAGAAAGGGGCCGGCACATGCCGCAGCCCCTCCCCACCTAAGGCTTATGGGGCCCTCCTTCCCCACCTAAGGCTCAGGGACTCTCCCTCCCTCTCCGCGTAAGGCTCAAGGGCTGTCCCTCCCTCCTCACCTAAGGCGCCAGGCTCAATAAATGTTGGTCCTGGCCTCCTTCCAGCCAAGTGGATCTGCCCCTTCTTCCTAGGCAAGGACATGGATGGCATTGAGTAACTCAAGTTCCAGACACCGAAGACACCTGCCCGTTTCCTTTGCATCAGCCTCTGCTCAAGGAGGTCAAATTTATAGAGAAGGGCATTGATGTTTGACATCGGAGGAAGGGCACCCTGTGGACAGAGCCCAGCTCCCATGTGGGAGAGTCTGGTTGGCCTGGATAATGAATGATACTGAAGGAGGCTAAGGGTGCAGACTCCGCACCCCCAGGGGCAGCCAGTCACATGCCTGGCATGGGCTCAGGGTGCTGAGTCTCTGCTGCCTCCTGCAACATCCTGCCACTGCCTTAAACCAGACAGGACCTTGTAAAGAAAAACTGCTAGTCTCCCTGGAGGGAAGGAAGGCCTGCAGGAGGCACAGCAGGGGAGCCAAGCTAGAGGGGGAGGGGAGGGGGAGGGGAGGGGGAGGGGAGGGAGAGGGGAGGGGGAGGGAGGGGAGGGGGAGGAAAAGGGGAGAGGGAGAGGAGGGGGAGGAGGGAAAGGGGGAAGTGGGGAGGGGAGGGAGGAAGAGGAGGAAAGGGGAGAAGAGGAAGGAAGAGGGGAAAGGGGGAAGAGGGGAAAGGGGGGGAGGGGTAGAGAGGGAGGAGGGAAGGGGTAGAGAGGGAGGAGGGGAGGGGGTAGAGAGGGAGGAGGGGAGGGGGTAGATAGGGAGGAGGGAAAGGGGAAGTGGGGAGGGAAGGGAGGAAGAGGAGGGAAGAGGAAGAAGGGGGGATGGGAGGAAGAGGGAAGGGGAGGAAGGAGAGGGGAGGAGGAAGAGGAGGGAAGGGGGGAAGGAGGAGGGGAGGGGGCAGAGGGGAAGGGTGGAGGAGGGGAGAGGGAGGAGTGGGGAAGGTGGGGAGGAGGAGGGAGGAGGGAGAAGGGAGAAGGGAAGGAGGGAAGAGGGGGAAGGGAAGAGGGGGAGGGGTAGGAGGGAAGAGGGGAGGGGAGGGGCAGGTGGAAGGCAGAAGGTGCTGAGGGGAGACTAGCCTGGAGCCCACCAAGCCAAGCCCTGTGCACTCTGCAGGGGCCTATTCCTCTGGCAGTTCTGGCTGGCCTTTTAGAGAAGACTCAAGAGTTAGAGACCAAGAAGGCTTTTTCCAGAGCCAAATAAAACCAAATCATTAATGCATATATTTCCAAGACTGGAAAATAGACACATAAAAATCTCACTAAATACAAGTAGCCTTTGTCTACTGGCTCTTTCGCTGTTCAGTCATCTCCTGGCATTTGGTACCATCTGGATCACAGCAATTTTGTATGTGCGTTCCATCCCCACATAGGAAGGCAGCACACAAAACAGGCACCTGGAGCTGTAGCCACTCTCTGTGTTTCTTGGCCAGGGCTGGCCTGCTGCGGCCAGCACATTCTCCTCCCCGCCCAGGGGCTGCCCGGAGCCTGACCTCCCTGCGGAGGCCGCCAGCACATGTGCAGGGAGGCCCTGGCCTCCCCACAACACTCGCCATGCTGTGGGGGACCCACAGCAGCAGTGTTAAACTGTGGGTCCTGCTACCTCAAGCACCCAGCCTCCCGCGGAACAGTGAGCCCTGCAGGGGGCAGTTCCTCAGCTCCCCACCTCTTGGAGGCCACTGCAGGTCAGAGCAGGTCAGAGCAAGCAGGTTCTGTCCCCTACTGCACTCAGAGGACCTGGGGTTTACAGGGGGCAGGGACACAGAGGAAAGCCTTCTGGGGCCTGTGTGCAGATAGGTTCCAGCTAAGCTCAAGAGAGGCCCTTGGGGTCAGCAGTTGCCCAGGAGCCTGACCACATCCCTGCCCCAGCCAGAGCCCAGGGCAGAGAGCACTGGAGCTAGGTGGCTCCACAGAGGCACCAGGGGGAATGTGGCCACAGGACTCCAAGGAAGAAAGGGGACTCTCAGAGCCTCCCGAGAGCCACCTGGGATCATCTCCAGGGAGGGAACAGGCATTTCTGCTGCACTAGCAGCTGCTTCCTGCTTGGCCCGGCAGGGCTCTCTCCCAGCATGTGCAGGACCTCAGGCACTCTGCGGAGGAGAGAAGTGGCTGCCTGTCCTCTGAGGGAAGGAGAGCTTCACAGGGAACTTCCAGTGCAAGAATTTGCACCACAGAAGTCCACCAAGAGCTGTGGGGACAGTGCCTTGCTGGCGGTTTGGTTGGCCTGTATTTTTCTGAAGACAGCATGGTCAGGAGGGAGTCCAGGTCTGGAGGTGGGGCTTGGGAAGGGCAGATGTGGTTCGTCTTCCTGGGTCTCTATGTGCTCCGGAGTATAAGAAGGACATGACTGCAGTGGTCCAGGGACATAAAGGCCCGGATGGTCACATGCGGTGACCACCAGTGTCAGGTCCTGTTGGTGAGTAAGGACAGCCAGAGTGGGAGCTCGCACACTCTCCCATCAAGGCCAGGACCACTCCTGACAGAGAGCAGGCCTGTGTCCTCACAAACTGGAGCCCAGCACTTGCTTCCCACACCCACTGCAGGGCGAAGGCCACAGGAGCGGAGCATGGCCCTAAGGGAAGGTCACAGGCAGTGCCAGTCAAGGGAAAGCAGGAGAGACCCAGCAGCCCAGTCAGAGTTGCTGGCAGGTTATTCATAGATCTCAACCCCCTGCAGATAGAAAGTGTATAAACTCTACAAAGATACAGGGACGACTGCAGAAACTGGCCAGGAATGGCTGCACTCTGCTGCCCACTGTAGAGCACTGGGTTGGCCCATGCACACCCTGATCCATCCCCAGCACAGGGAAAGGCAGCTAGAACTGATGTCATCCTACGAGCTCGCCCAAGCTGCCTCCTCCTTCAGGTACACAGTAGGAGCATCTCCCACTCCACCGCACCTTGCGTGTGACTGTGATAACCTGGCCCACAATCGTTGGTTAATCGGTGGATTAATCCACGGATTAGGTTAGTTCTCCAGAAACTAGTTCTGGCCTGCAGCACTTCCTGTTCTAGGGGACCCTCCCTCCCTTGCCCTGACCTGGCTCTGGCAACATTTGATGACTGCTCCATCAGCCTGGTCTCTAAGCAACAACCCTAGCAGTCCCCACCAGCCTGTGAGAGCCTGTAAGACGCCAATGTTGTTTTAACTGCAGACATGTGGGGGTTGCTTATTATTGAAGCATGTTCTAACCAATCCTGACTAACAAGTTCTTTAACCAATATCAAACTAAATTACAAATGACTAACCAAAAATAATTTTTAACTTATGGTAATAAAATATAAATTCCTAAATAATTCATGAGTTTAAAAAAGTGACATGCAAAAATTCTAAACCCATCAAAAATGGAACTGCTCATCTATGTCTTGGTCAGTTTGAGCAGCTGTAATAAAGTCCCCTGGAGTGGGTACCTTATAAACAATAGAAATCGGCTTCTGCCTTCTGGAAACTGGAAGCCAGAGCTCAGGCACCTTCAGAGCCAGCTCCTGGACAGAGCCCTCTGCCCAAGCTGGGCAGTCAGCCTCCCCTTCAGCCTCACATGAGAGGGCCCCAGGCTCCCTTGAGTTCCCTCGAGGACCCCACCCCATTGCTGAAGGCAGAGCCCTTAGGACCTCATTGATGCCTGCTCACCTCTGCAGCCCCCTCCTAACACCAGCACACTGATGGGGGAGCTGCCCACATTCAACCTTGGGGAGGCAGCAAACACCCGGTCCATCCGGTAGCCACGTCTGTAGAAGGTCAGAACAGCTGTGGCCCTAAGTGCATGTCCTCACCCTCAGGCTGAAGGTTGATAAGTTGAGCACTCAATTCAAGACAGAATACAAATGAGAGAGAAGTAGAACAGAGAATCAGTAAAGCAAGAAACAATAATCAAAGGAGAAATACACGAAGCACAAAACCTCCAAAGGGTAACACTAATGTCAAGTTTATTCTTTTTTTCTATGTTTTACGTTTTTGGTACTGGGATTGAGCCCAGGGGTGTATAACCACTAAGCCACATCCCCAGCCAAGTGTTTTTTAAAATTCCTTTATTAAGAGACAGGTTCTCACTGAGTTGCTTAGGGCCTCACTAAGTTTCTAAGACTGGCTTTGAACTTGTGATCCTCCTGCCACAGCCTCCTGAGCCACTGGGATGACAGGTGTGTGCCACCGTGCCCAGTTCAAGGTTATTCTTGAAGATAATAAAATAGAAAACAGAGCTCCTCTAACTGCTCAAAAACTTTTTTTTAAAAAAAGGAAAAGCATAAATTAAAAGCAATCATAAAGAAGTATTGTCAATTAGTATATGTCCAATACATGTGTAATCTTACACCAAATTTTAAAAGATCCTAAAATGTCTGTGTGAATATCAAAATCATTATATCCAACTCAAGAAGAAATTGGAGAGTAGAACTAGAATAGAGCATTGGTCATTTGTTCAAGTCAGCCTTTTCATCACTGTGACCCAATGACCTGACAAGCAGAGTTGATCTGGGCTGATGATTTCAGAGGTGAAGTCCGTGGTCAGCAGACTCCATAGCTCTGGGCCCAGGTGAGGCAGAGCACCATGGTGGAAGGGTGGGGGAGGAAAGCAGCTCACAAGGTGGAACCAGGAAGCAGAGAGAGCTCCATTCACCAGGGAGAATATAAGCCCCAAAGGTGTCCCCCCCCCACTGCCCCCTCCAGCCACAGCCCACCTGCCTACAGTCACCACCCAGGCAATCCATGTGAGTGGATTAATCCACTGATTAGGTTAGTTCTCTCATAATCGAATCATTTTGGCTCTGAACACTCTTGCATTGGCTCTGACATGACTTTTGGGGAGTCACCTCCTATCTAAACCATAACACCATTTATTAAATAGTCAAATTTATCTGATAATCAAAACCCCTCCCCCCAAAATAGAAAACAAATCAGTTTTGTGAAGCTCTACCACTGAGCCCTTCCAAAGCCCCAAGACCTGATCTGCTTACATCAAACAATTCCTGATACAAAACAAAGGTCAGCTCTGTAATCCACACAATGAGGCTAATATGGTCCAAACTGTTTTCAAAGAACAAAACCAGCTCAAGAAGATCATGAAATTGCAACAGTACATCAAACGGAGTGCCTGTAGGTCTTAAAGGGACAGTGTGCTGTGACCAGAAAGGTGTCCCCCAGGAACTCCAGGACCATCCCACTTCACGTAAGAGCAGAGAGCCATTTGCAGAAGAGAAGCTCTAATAAAACTCAGTGCTGCTCATTACTCGTAAAGCTGTCTTCTAAACAGGAGCAGAAAGGAAGTCCCTTCAGAGGACAAAGGTTCTCTAACAAAACTGGCAGAACGGGGGAGACAATCTGGCAAGGGCGAGGGTGAGGGTGGGGTCCTGAATAGCACAGCTGGACACCCCAGGGACCCCTGCCCTGCAGGACGCAGGAAGGCGGTGAGCCAGAGCAGCCAGAGGCAAGGAAGCCTGGTGTGAAAGGTAGGCACTGTCACCACAGCAGGTCTGCCTGGAGGACGCTCGAGGACCTGCCAGAAAACCAGCAGAACCTGGGCAGGGCAGGAAGCGGTACCTGCCGATGTCAGCAATGTCCTGTCACACAGAAGACACCGGCTGGGAGACCACAGGAAGAAAGGACGACACGCAGATCCCACAACACGGGGCGAACCCACAGCAGGAGGAGGCCAGCGGAGTCCACTCACAAATGAAGTGTGACACCTGCTTCAGACCTGGAGTGAGGTCAGAGAGAGCTGGCCACCTTATCAACTCACAATCGCAGGCGCTCATTCTTACACAATGGGTTTACAAATGACTCCTTTTGTAAGCCAACAGAACCAAATAAAGGCAGAATTTTAAATGAGTGAACTGGAGGCAGATAAATAGAAACTATCAATGAGGTGTGGGGGGACAACAGGGTTGGAGAAACAGAGACACCCAGAAGCCTGTGGCACAAAGTCCAGCGGTCAACACAGTCCCAGAAGTCCCGGAGGACAGGGGGACACAGCACTCGAGGACAGAATGGCTCAGTGATCACCAGAGCTGATGAAAAATGCTAACTTCTAGGTCCAGGAGGCTGAAGGTTTGAAATGGGCCGGCCACCAAGTAAGACTCTGCTGGGCGTGTGATAGGGAAACTTCTGGAAGCCAAACTTAAAGTAGAATCACCTAAGGAGCCAGAGGGGAAAGGATTCAGTACAGAGAACTACGGAACCCAGAGAAGCCAGAGGGATCTCCAGGTGTTAGGGAAAGTCGTCCAACAAGAACCTGATCCCACTCCAGGTGCAGTGGTGGTCAGTGCTCGTCTACAATCACAGCGGCTTAGAGACAGAGGCTGGAGGACTGCAAGTTTGAGGCCAGCCTCAACAGCTTAGCAAGACCCTCTCTCAAAATACAAATTACAAGAAAGGGCTGGAGATGTGGCTCAGTGGTTGAGCACCCCTGGGAATGATCCCCAGTACCAAAAGAAAAAAAGAAGAATCCTGTCCTTTGTCCCTGGCTGGGCTGTTGTGGAAACATGGAACATGTCTTCAGTGACATTCTGGAAAACCATAAAGCATCAATAAAATGCTGAAACAAGGAAAATATATTTTTATGATTTATCGTTTTATGGGAATTTCAACAGATGCAGAGACGTTTTAAACTGTCCAGCTTTCCTATAGGGTCAAGAACCCCTTGGTGAGCGAGAAAGAAAAAAAGGTTTTCCCAACCTCAGGAAAGTCCAGAGGATCACACCCTGCAGTTCAGTCCTACCTGGCAATGGAAGACCCGCCTGCCCTGGGGACAGCACCAGGCAGGAAGCTCAGCTGGCCCTTTCTGTTCACATGCTGGGGTCCTCCCTGAGGAGCAAGGGGACAGAGCTGTGCAGAGGGGGAGCCCTGTCTCCGTTTGCAGGGAATCGCATTTTGTACATAGGAAAATTCCAAGTCCTCTGTCTTGAAAGCTGCCAGAGCTAATGAGGAACTAACAGGGTTCCGGATACAGCTCCATAAACAGACTCGATTCCATTCCCATGCGCCATGAGTCTGCAACTGAAGATGGAAACTCAAGCACTCAAAAGCCCAGTCTTGAGGGGAAATTCGAGGTCTGGCCTCTGCGGCAGCTTCTGCAGGGAGAGGCTGGACAGTGGGGAGGCCGGAGCATGGGGAGCCCTGGGTGCGGAGCTGGCCTTTGTTCCTGCAGGGTCTTCAGGGTGCCTGCACTCGGCTGGGCCACAGGCCCCTACTGCTCAGCCAAACCCCCCTCTGGGACATCACCGTGCCGTCCTCCCTACGCGTGCCCATGATCCTCAATGAGCTGCCTGAGTGAGGACACTGAAGTAACCCACCCGGCCTCTCGGCCCTGAGAAAGGCATCAAAGGAGCTGAGGCTGCCTGATGGCCGGGCACAGCTGCCCTGCCGCCCTCCTGCCCAGGCTCCCTGTGCCCAGGGCTGGCTCTGCTCCCCTGCTGAGCCCGGAACCACCACCCTCACTGGCACCTGCCCTTGGTGGTGGGCGCAGTGTCCCTGCTGATGGGCAGCGGGGGGCTGCAGAGCCCAGAGGCTCAGCCTAGGGGACCCGTGAGCCTTCCCTTGCCTGGTGCAGGGAGGACAAGCTCTCCGTCACCCTCGTCCCCGACAGCCTCTTCTTACCAGGATCTGCTGCAGGAGCCCCAGCTATGCTACCCAGAGGCGCTCTCACGTGCCCTGCTGTGTCACCCAGAGGCGCTCTCACGTCACACGCTTCCTGGGACAGCCTTCCTTCACCAGGGCAGCCCGGGACCAACCCAGAAGCAAACGTGGCCCTTGAGCTAGGCCCAGCATGCCAGAGAGAGGGGTTTTATCCCTTTACTTGACACAGCCATTTGGAGACTTTGTTCACAACCTAAACCGTAATTTCAATTTCTTTAGCCTCATCCCAAAAAGGAAAAAACAACACGGTCACTCTGTCAGGGACGAAAGCTCTCCTTTTCTGGCCCATCCAGCTAGAGCTTCTTGCTCGACCACAGTCTCTCCCGGGGTGGGGGTGGTTGGGCTCCCACAAAGCTGGCCAGCCTCCCCAGTCGGGGTGTTCCCAGCATCCCCACTCCCTGGACCCCAATGCCCACAGCCCTGGCTCCTGGCTCCTGGATGGAGGCGCAGCGACTCGCGGCTCCTGGACTCTCCTTCTGCTACGTGGGAACCACAGGGCAGGCATCCTGTGCCAACACACAGCACAGAGCAGACCTCTGCTTCTGTGTGGTGGCCATGGGCTTCACTTCACCCTGTTCCTAGGACCAGGAGAGAAGCCAAGAGAGGCAGGGCCTCGTGTTCTCCTAGAATCGCCCTCTGTCTGGGGAGAGGCCAGTGAGCTCCCACCCTCTGCAGGAAACCGCAGCTCACTGGGGAAAACATAGGGCAAGGGACGAAGAGGAAGAAAAGGGGGACACATCCCAGAGGCACCAGCCAGGGGACAAACTCAGGCAAGTTCAGGACAAGGAAAGGCACCCTGCAAGCCCTAGCCCTAGGGACTTCAGAAGGAGAAGGGTCCCCAGCCAGGAGGAGGACGCTGTGAAGACAGCGGAGAAGGCGAGTCCCGGGGGGGTCAGCATGCAAATGATCTGCGCAGGGCCACTCGGCCCTGGCACAGCAGAGCAAGCCCAGTCCAAGATGGAGGACTGACAGGAGGACAGGACGGCTGTGCTGGAGACAGGGTTGAGGTCATGGTGGTCAGCCATACCCCACCCTCGCAAGGAAGGGGCCGGAGCCTGAGGACTCGCAGCAGAACACTTGGCGTCGTCAACAGGGCACAAGTAAAATTCCTTCATGTACACAGGAGTTGGAAAGTGTGTGAGCAAAGAAGGACACTAAGGACCTCCTGGCAGTGACACCCAGGTCAGAAGCATTTGGAAGGACTTGAAGGAAGCTCAGGTGACTTCCTAGGTGGACACCAAATGGCTGATGAAGGACTCAGGAAGAAGACTATCTCAAGCAGCCCAGGCAGGTGACTGTCAAGCAGAGAGCAGACAGACGCTGTGGTACCCTACACTAGGATACTAGGGACAGGTGACAAGTGACAGGCAAAGAGGAGTCTCAGACAGACACAGCGGGAAAGACCTGAGTCTCCCGAGGCAGACAGGAGGGGAGCAGGCTGTGCCTGAGCCCTGTGGAACATGTAGCACGCCTCCAGGGGACGTCCCCTCAACCTCCTGAGCCAGAGGTCGACCCCTCACTGGCTCCCCGACAGCCAGGCCCTGCAGCGACAGGCCCAGCCTCCCTGCTCCGGACCCGCTATTTCCATTAATGGGGTGACCTCTGCTCCCCAGGCCCCAGGAGACCCTGCTTCCTAAGGACAATCCCAGTGGGACCCTTGGCACAGGCTCGTGGCCTGAGTGTGTAGACACTGCGCTTCCATTTCCTCTCATCAAGACTCTCCCCAGCCTGGGGCGAGGGCGAGGAGGCTCCACGTCTAGGGTGCTGTGTAGGACGGGGTGCTATGTAGGATGGGGTGCTGCCCAGGATGGGGAGCTGCGTAGGACAGGGTGCCGTCTAGGATGGGGTGCTGCATAGGACAGGTTGCTGCGTAGGAAGGGTGCTGCCTAGGACAGGGTGCTGCGGTACCCTGTCACGCTTCCAGCGGGACGCTGCCTGCCCACAGCTGCCCCAGGGCAGCAGGTGCAGTGACCAGGAACGTGCTACTTAATGTCATAGGCGGAGATGACCTAGGGGCTCAGCCACTGCCCTGGGGCCTCCTGTCCACCTGCCCCACAGAAGCCCCTGGTGAAAGCCAGGGCCACTGCTGCTCGCTCCTCATCGGCCCGTTTCCCAGCACACTGAGTGCCTGCTGTGTGCCAGGCACAGTGTGGGAGCCGAGTGGTGAGATGGTGCTGTCCCCAGTGTCACAGTCTGCTGGGGCACAGGAGCACAAAGAGCTGTGCCGTAGTTTGAGGTGGTCAGTGGTCCCTGACCTGCACAGGAGGCCCCCAGGGAAGGCCGGTGCTCCAGCAGCTCAGGTCTCCTCTCCGGGAGACCCTGGCCTGCTGCTCCACTACCCCCAAAACGCCCACTCAGCCTCAGTCTGGTGTGCGTGGGTCCTGGGGCCTCTCTGACCAGGCAGCTTATGTCCTTGGAACCTGAGACTCCCGAGTTCTTCTGGGTTCCCCAACATCTCCAGGATGAATGAGGACGGATGAGTGGAAGGCACCAGGCACTAGGCTGTGGGGGAGCCCTGGACCGTGGGGTCACTGTAGGAGGAGGCGGTGACCCTGGGGTAACTCTAGGCTGATGGAGTCAGCTGCCATCACTGTAACGAATGCCCCAGGTGACCATCGACGGGGACAAAAGTCACTCCTGCCCTCCAACTGGAAGACTCTGGTCCACAATTAGTTGGCACTGTCGCCCCGGGTCTCTGGCAGCAGGGTACATAGGGCAGAACTGTGTGGCAGAGGAGACCTGTCCCATCACCGTGGCCAGGAAATCAAAGAAAGGGAAAAGTCCGGCACCCAGTCCCCTAAGGCCACACCCCAACACCCCCAAAGACCTGACACAAGGCTCTGCCTCTTAAAGGGCCCACCATCTCCTAGTGGCACCACCCCGAGGACCACGCCTGTAAAATGTGGGCCTTTGGGGACAGTCGAGATCCAGACAGGAGCAGGGTAGCTCTGTGGACTGGTGGCACTCTGAATGTGGTGACACGGCATGAAAGAGGAGGAGACAACCATGAGGAAGCTCTCTGTGCGTTTCTCCACCTTGGCCCCCAGCTAGGGCTATCAGGCGTGCAGGGACCTCTCCTCACGTCACAGGGTGCCCGGCCCAGAAGGCTGGCGTAAGGTCACACTCGTCTTTATTCTAGAAGACAGAGCTGCATCCCAAAGTACCTGGGGACTCCCTGTCCCCAGTAATAAGCACAAAGATGACCAGCATTAGTGGGAGGCTGTACAGAAATACCAATTTTGCTTCGGTTGGTTGTTTTGTTCATTTGGTAGTTTTCTCCCACCGACCAGAGTGTCATCTGACAAGCATGAGGAGAAATAGAGGAGGCAGAAAAGGGATGAAGGGGAACAATGGAGGGAAGACTGAAGGAAGGGGGAAAGGAAAGATCAGAAGACGGTGAACGTTGCCAACAAAATTGGGATCATCTAAACAGAGCCCAGCTGTCTAATTCTAAATATACTTTCTTTTTTCCAAAAAAAAAAAGAAGAAGAAGAGGTAAGAAGCAGCGGAGGGCCAAGGGAGGCAGAAGGTGGAGGCAGGAGGAAGACGGAGCCAGGAGGGGCTAGGAGAATCAGGCTTGGTCACCGGCCTGGGAGGGGCTCTGCAGGTGACCTGTGCCCTCCCAGGCCTCTGTACCTGTGAGTCAAGGCCTCTGAGTGCCCGCGACTCGCAGCCCCGTCAGCTTGTTTCTGATGCCAAACTCGGATTTGCCCTGAGGAACTTTCTAGAAGGAAAGGAAGACACCTAGCTCGTGCTGGTGTGGTCCACACCGCCCTGCTGACCGGCACCTGGGGGCCGCATAGCCTCAGGCTTGAAGATCATAATGCATCTGTATTTTCCAAATTACCCAAAGGAACGTCAGGATCAGGGGAACTGACATCCTGGTCACCATCCCAGGATGTCCAGGAGAACCCTAGAGTGATGGCCAGAGGCAGCAGAAGGCCCCTCCCGACCTGGCCATGCTCCCGCCCTGCGGCTGGCTTTCCACCCTGGTCTCCAGGCCAGGTCCTCCCAGGAACAGGTAGCGTCCTTCCTCCCTGACCAGCCTCAGGAGACCCCCAAGGGCAGCCCCAGGTCTGCTAGGAAAAAGAAGTCACCTTGCATTCCAAGGATACCAGGGAGACCAAGCCCAGAGCTGTATGCCACCTGTGCGTTTGGGGCTTCTTGTGGGAGCTGTTTAGTCCCACAAGGCTCTCAGTGTTGGGGTGGGGGACACTTACGGACGCTTCCTCTGATCTTGGAAGACAGAATCCACAGTGTCCTCCCGTGGCTGCCATGACCAGGAGGACATCGGGGAGGACCTGGCTGTTCTGCATGCTGACCTCAGCTCATCCCTCTCCCCGGCGGTCACTCCGGCCGGACTTCGCATTGGACACAGTGAGGGAAAGTGGCCTGGGGACCTCTGAGCTTAGGTTACACTGGCCTCAAACCTCCGGCTGGGTCCCCTGGAAAGACGGCTCTGGGGACATGCCTGTTGAACACAGCTGACATGATGTGGGAAGGCCAAGCCACGCAGGGAGGCCCCGTGGGGATTACAGCCTTGGGGAGGCCTCTGGGCTTTTGCCCAGTTAAGCTTGTCCTTGACTGCCACATTGTCCTCCCTCCCCTGCGCCCCAGGGGACCCTGAGGGGGAGCCCTGGCCGAGGCCAGCCAGTCCATGGGGTCAGGAGAGACGAGGTGGGGTGCAGGGTGTCCCGGTCAGTCCCACGATCAGTCCCACACCTCTGTGACGCCGCACAGAGGCTGGGGCTCTGAGGAAGGCCGTCTTGTTCGCGGCTCGGAGGCGCGAGGGCAGGGCTGCCCGGGCAGCAGCTTCTTGCGCAGTCCTGAGGCTGTGAGTGGCACCCTGTGAGCGTCCTGGTCTCTCCCTCTTAGGACACCACCGTGGCTCATGGGCTGCAGCTGAACCCCGATCTCACCCCAACCTCCTCCCAAGGCCACCTGTGAACCCGGGTGGCCCCAGTGTCCACCTCCTAACCTCAGCAGGGGTCAGTCTCCACATATGACCGTCAGGGCCACTCAGGCCGCTTCCACACCACAGCCTGGTGTAGCAATCCAAATGCTCTGTGGCCAGTACGGTGGCCAGTAGCCACAAGGGGCTAGTGAGCACTGCAATGTGACTAATGTGAGCAAATAAAGCAAATGTTTTATTTTTATGTGACTTTAGTGGACTTCAGTGGCTGCTGGCTGTCCTGTAGGTGGCACAGATCTCAGTCCACATTGATACTGCCACATTTAGAAGATAGGGCAGAGGGAACGGGAGAGGTGCACGGTGTGCTCACATCTACCTGTGGTCCCCAGTAAGGGACACTACCCCTGCTCTGCATACTTGAGGACATCTTGGGCCCATCAGTTCTTGAGGGACACTATTGGCATTTCCTGGACAAGGGCCAGGATGCTGAATGACTCCAGAAGCACTGACCAGTGCAGAGCCTGAGATTGGACAGCAAAAGCAGGAAATATACCCATGTGTTTGCCCTCAGTGGTATGTGCAGAGGTGTGTGTGTGCACATGCACACCTGTGACTCTGACACTGCCACGTGCTCACCTGAGTGGGCGTGTAAATCACATCCACCCTCCAACAGTCAGCCCTAAGTCTCTCCTGGGAAGCAACACAGCACCTGCTCAGGGGCAGCCACTACCGCCAAGGGCTCTGTATTGACCCTGCGGCGCCACCTGGTGGCGGGAAAGTTCTGGCCCTTGAGTCCTGGAGAAGCCGGTTCTCCAACAATGCCTTCTGCCAAAGAATGGGAAGGCAGAGATAAAGGACACAGGTCTGTCCACTCCTACACGCCTTCTGGTAGGAGGGGGCTCAGCCCTGCTCCAGGCCCAGGAGCTGGGGAGGCCTCAGACACGGGAGGGCACTAGGAGGTCCAACCAGACCATCCCTGCCCGTGCACTGCCCCTCAAGGGCCCAGCCTGCCTGGCCCCAGGAGAGCCTGCAACAGGGCTGGGGACGGTCCTGACCTGGCCCCTTCCACTCCTCACCCTGCTCAGGACCTTCTGTTCCTGGATGTCCTGTGTCACTCACCTCTATCCCTCGCAGCTCTCTCTGGAGCTTGCATGTGCTCTCTGCCTGGTCCTTTGGTATCACCCAAGCAAGAGGCCCCTGTCCCTCCTGGCCACTCAGTGTGGGTCATTAGACCTGGGCAAGGACACCTGCCTTAATGACATGACCAATGGCCAGAATCTGGAAAGAGAACTCACATAAACCGCAGTCGTGCACCCCCCAGAGAGGGCAAAGTGCGGGCGGGCTCTGCCTCCGACCCCTCAGAATCGTGAGTCGCCCGTGGGCCTGGGACAGGCAGGCGTGCTCCTGGCACCCAGCCGAGGCCTGGTGAGGGCCGAGGTAAAAGGGCAACTACTGTGGTTTGAGATGCGGAAGTCCTCAAGACAGCTGGCCCAACTGGGGCGATTCATGGTCTTCCTCCCCAGAGCCTACTGTCCCCATCCCCCGAGTAGTACTCAGGGAGAGCCCACTGCCTCCTGCCTCTCCCGCAGGTGCCCTTCTCTGTGACCAGGGCTCACAGTAGCCTTCAGGAGGTGCTGCTGTCAGAGGAGGCCAGGGGCCCAGGATGTCCCTGCAGGTGGTCTCCCAGACCCCAGCTCTGCAGCATTGCCCCTCTGGGTTCCATGGCAGGGCCAGGTGCACTTATTAAAGGGCAGTGAGACAAGCTGACCATAGGAGGATGGGGATGTCACACCAGGGTGCGTGCACAGCCGGGCAAAAGGAATAGCTGCTCATGTCCCACAGAACACTGCAGCTGTAGCTGTGGCCAAGGACGAATGGAACGCTTCAAGACTGCAGGAGGAGCGCTGGGCTGGGGCACGGACTGCGCCAGGCCCTGGGCTAGAGCCTCAGCACCACATAAAATAAACAAAACAAGGTTTCCTATCCATCTACAACTACAACAGAAGCAGAAAACAAAAATCCACCAGTGGAGACAGGAACGATGTGTGTCTGAGTGACGGTCACACCGTGCTGTGTATGAACAATCACTGTGTCAACTAAAAACAAATTGCATTCTCAAACGCTTACGATAAAAGGTGTCTTACTCCAGGTCTGAATCCTCAAAGGCAATGGAAACTCCTTTAGTGAGTAACAGGCAGATGGTGTCCCAATCCTGGGGCCACCTGCACGGCTACACTGCACTGAAATCCTCCCCTTAGGATGCCCACTCCCCAGGCAGCCGAAGTTCCGCGCCCTTGTGCGCCAGACCAGGGGCCTTGACTACCTGGGTTGGGATCCAGAACAACGCTGAGACGTGACAGGAAAAAGCCTTAACAGAATTTGACATACTAACCTGTTTTTATTCTACCTGATGGTGACTGAGTTTGAATCCACAATATTTGAGTTAGTTATGTGCTTAGGAGAATTCTGAGTGTTAAGTTTTGAGTGCCCAAATAAGGTTCCTTGAAAGTTGAGGGGAATCAAATATACAGAATCTGTAAATGTGATCTAAAACGTTTAAGTCTCAAGCTCTGTGGGGATTTAATTCACCAGCTGCACACAGAAGTTATGTAAGGAGATTTAATATTCCTGAATATTAATTAAAAATCATGTAGGTATTCTATGCAGGAAGGTCACCTGGCGATAAAACCACACACCGAAAGGGAGGTTCACGCTCCTTGATAAAAGTGATGTCTGCTCAGTGCTGTGTTCTCCCAAGGCACTGCGTGTACTTCAGCTGGACCCACCATATTAAAGTAGTGACAGGCTGTTACTCCTATGAAGACAATGGGGGGCGGGGGGTGGCTTTTCTTTGTCCCTTCCAGCGTGGCATCTTCCACCTCCTCCAAGGTCCCGAGAGAAACACAACTGCCTTGTCTAGGAGTCACTGTCTGGTCACCGACTCACTCCAACTCCTCCTGCACCTAGACACCCACTCCCATGATGCACTTCCCCTCCATGTACACAGTAAGTGTCAACACATTTAACTACTTGAAGTGAATCTAATGGTGATCACTGTGGTGCTAGTCACACGTGACTGCAAAACAATATCATCCCATCAGCTTCCTCAGTCTCCTAATCACAAGGTCTTACCTCATTTAACCCTATGGAAAACCATCTTCTGGAAGATGCGTTAGTCAGTCTTCTAGCTCACTAGGTAGCAGATTTCACAGGAGTGTCACAGTAAGTGAATGGCATTTTTAAAAAGTCAAATAGTTTAAAGTAACTTCCAAAAGGTGCCCGACTCTTAAAGAGCAGAACATATAATTTAAGATAAGAAAGTATTATTCTTATAAAATATAGCTGACTTCAAATAATTAAGAGAATGTGTCCTCAGAGAAAAGAAAATGATCAGACAAAAAAAATAATCGCATATAAACATATAGTTTCAGATTTTATTTTCATAATTATCTTCCTATAGAAGCAATAATCTGTATTTCTATAACAACACATTTAATATTTTACTCGTCAAAGAGCTGGAAAAAATAGGAATAAAGCACAGATTCCATTCACAAATACCATACTCTGCATATGTATAAATAAATTCAATATATTAACTATATCCTGCAGACCGACTTCACTCACTGCATTAACAGAAATTGAACACTGGGTTCTGAGCATCTCATGCAGACCCTCATTTGGTGGAGCGAGGACGCTGAAGCCGGGGAAATTATGTTTACTGTAAACACCAAATTTTCCACTTGTGACCACCTCAGGATGAAGGGCTTTATGCAGGTGGAAAGAAAAAGTGAACCAATGCTCTTCCCTGGATTCCAGGAAGAACAGCCCTGGCATCCAAAGACTCTCTCTGTCCTGCACACCTGTTCCTAAGGGCAGCCGGGGCTCTCTGTCTCAAGCCCTGCATGCTGATCCAAGCCCAGCTGCATGCAGCCACAGAATCCACTGACCATTCCTCTTTCTCTTCAAGTTCTCAGTATGAGGGAAAAGTCAAATTAATTTCCCCCTGCAAGGGGATAATGAGTAATATGGTCTGGAGATAGACGGTCTAAAATATCTTTGAGTACCACCAATCTGTCTAACACAGTTAACTCGCTCAAATGAGCATTAATATAGGACTCCAGAAGTTTCTGACTGAATCTTTAGAGTACACACAGCAATAATGGGACCTTGGAAACATTGATTTCTCTTTAAACAAAAATGCCTAGCACAACTTCATTTCGATTGCTCATACTCTCAATACTTAATGAAAATGAGCATAAAATTCATGGGTGTTCTGCGTCAGCCCCACAAAACAGAGGGTACATTGACCTGTACCCACTCGAGCACACCTGCCCAAGGGTGCTCTTCCAGATGAGCTCTCCCCAGAACTGTGGCCAGTCACTCCGATACTCCTCCTAGTGCTTCCGGAAGTCCACACTAAGCACACTACAGCAAACAAGGGGTGCCCTCCGGGACAGGGTATGAGTGAAAGGAACCTGCTCTGGGCACATGGCCTGCGGAGTGTGCCCTGCTGCTGCTGCTCCTCCTCCTCCTAGCCTCTTTCCAATTAACAGATTATGAGATGGGTCTAAGCCACCCGGAGTGCAAAAGGAATGCTTCAAAAATAATATTTTAGTAAAACACTATGAAGAATGAAAATATCGGCAGCCCTGGGCTTTAAATACGTGTCACTCAGGAACAACTCTTCTCTCTCAGCCACATTTTTGCAGTACACAGCATTTCCCACGTCAGGAAGAGCTGGTCGAGTGGCACCTCTAAATGAGCAAGAGATCATCCCTTCAGGGAGAAGCAGCCTTGGGTGCAGACTGATGGAAACAGGGCCTCTGTCTTAATGCACAGAAAGGTCTCCACTGGCTGCTCCTGGTTAAGACTCAGGTAGGGTTACAATCACACTGTATTGTTTTTTTCTTTTTTGATGGAAGAAACACCCACACTTCATAAAGAACTAGAGACATTTACAGTATCATTTTAACAGGCTACCTTTAGAATTTGGTAAAATCACATTTAAAAGCTTAAATGCATCTTTTACTGGGCTAAATAATATTGTGAGCCTCAAAATCATTTCAGTATCAACCCCTGTCTCTTTAAAGATATCTAATATCATGGGAGAAAAATTTCTTCTACAAAACAAAAAAAGTTTCAAAATGATCATTCTACCAGTAAACATCACTTTTAGCAGCAATATTAAATAAAATGCAAAGAAAATGTTCTAACAATAAATTATAAGAACCCAAGAAAGAATAATATGCCTATTTCTCCTTTGGTTTAGGATAATTTGTCTAGAATTTAGCTTGAAAATTTTGAAATCAACTGTATTAATGTGTGACAGTATAGTTTCAGCTAATTCTTGCTCTTACAATGCTTCACAGGGGAATTAGCTGATTCAGGAAAATGGTAACTAAAATTCCACCTTTGTTAGCATTCAAAATCCTGACTTCACTGGAGTACAGGTGCCCCCAAGCCAGCCCCAGGTCCATGAACATGCGTGCCAGGGATCCTCCTCCTCCTCCTCCTCCTTCACGCTCCTTCCGCAGGTGCAGGGCTAGCAGAGTCCTCCTGAATACTCATCCTCCTCCTCCTCGGCAGCTGCCGTGCTGACGCCGTCAGGCTTGGCCTGTGGAGTTGCTGGCGCTTTCTTCTTGATCCCCCCTCCTGGAACTACCAAGCTCAGTCCCAGCTTAGCGTACTGTTAATGGCAAAGCATGATCTTAGAGCTGGAGAACCAGAATCCCGACACACGCTGTCTCAACAACAGTTAACTCCCCTCCAGAACACCAAGACCACCATGAGATAGAAAGCACACGATGCTGCCATCAGATGTTTCATGATCAACATGCGACAGCTGCAAAAATATCAGCTCCCTGTCACACTTGGAAATCTGAGATAATGTGGACATGCAGAGTTAGGTACTCCTCCTAGTACCTATGAAGTACAGCTCGCCTGAATAAATCAGAGTGTGAGCTGGGGGCAAACTGTGTTAAATATTATAAATTTATGAAAGCACACGTAAGAATTTACCTAGAAAAAACTGGCTTCTACACATGTATCATTTTTTTAAAAAATTAAAGGTCTTTAAATGATTGAATTCCAAAGTTATCAGATCAAATAAATGGGCACTCACAAACCTACTGAAGAAGGGAAACAAGAACAAGCCACGGATAGCCACAGCTTGTGTGTGAAAGGCGTCACGCGAGGCTGTCCCCATAGTGACTGGAGCATTCTTCACAGCTGTTTGATAGCTGAGATCCCTGAGGCTTAGAGATGGCCCACTAACAACCTGCTTCACACAGCTGGCCTCAAAGATGTTCATGGGCTGCAAGAGCCATTTCATGATGGGCCTCTTCTGACAGGGCACCTAAAAGCAGCTTATTACATTGGGAAACTGACAGAGGACAGCAGATGGAAGGACAAGGTGAGAAGCGAGGCTGGGTTACAAAGTGTGCATGTGGTTAACATGGTTAGATGGGTATTAAACGGCCGTAACCCAGGCAGCTGACCTCCAGACTCCCCAGACCTATAGGGAAATGCAATGGCACGGGCCAGCTCCTCGGAGTGCGATGAGGCAGGAGACAGCTGCCTCCCAAGAGCAGAGGGGCAGGCTGGCCCAGGGTCCCCCAGGAGCAGAGGGGCAGGCTGGCCCGGGGCTCCCAGGAGTAGAGGGGCAGGCTGGCCTAGGTGCCCCCAGGAGCGCAGGGGCAGGCCGGCCGGGGCACTCACATCATTGTCCATGTACTTGAAGAGCGGAGAGCTGCAGACCTCCGACACCTGGTCCTGGTCCTGCTGATCGTAGCCCTCCAGCAGCTGCTCCAGGGCGGCACAGTCCTCGCTGCCGCTGAAGCCAGGTATGCTAGAGCAAGACAGGGCACACGTCAGTTTCCCTAGGGGCATTGCGCCCCAGCACAAGCCCGTAGTCTGCAGCCACCGGGACTGTCACCAGGGTGAGCGAGGCTACTGGTGCCCGCTAGGTGAGAACAAGTATGTTGCTCACACCCTGCAGGGCACAGGCACAGCCTGCTCAAAGAACCAGTGAGCCCAGACCTTACTACTGAGCAGATACCAGCACAAGAACCTCCTTCTAACCTTGCAACACACAATCTGAGCACTTTCCTTTCTTCTTCTTCTTTTTTTTTGGTTGTTGTGTCCCTTATTTCTTTGAAGTTGAATAGAACAAAATGACAAGTCATTCACTCCACGCAGACTCACAGGGGGCGGGCGGGGGGACGACAGGCAAGAAAACACCTTGTAAAACTAAAAATCTTTAAAAACCAAAATTGAGTGCTCCTATTCCATTTATAAAAAATGGTTCATGGCCAAGCAGCAAGCCTGGCTTAAGGAACAGAAATAGCAGCACTGTAGGTAAGAGGAGTGAGCCTGTGCCTTACCTGTAGCTCTCCCTGACACACCTCTCTGCAGCCACATAGTCGTTTCTGTGCAGGTGAACCAAGACTTGAGCAATTGTTTTCTAAAATGAAAGAAAATCATGGACCAAATTGACAACTACTTCATTAATTTCCTGGAAGCATTTAAAACACCTGGAATTTAAGAGTTTGGGTTTATATACAGATGTATAAATTTTGCAGTTGCTTCTACAGGACATCTGAGAAAAGATACCCTACAACAGTAACTCTCCAACACGGATGTGTGCATAAACCACCCAGGGACTGTGCTGAGCAGGCCCAAGACCAGCCTGAGATGCTGCTGCCATTCCCAACCTGCTCCCAGGTCTGGGGACCATAAAATCTGAGAACATAATCAGCACATGCTTGAAACAGAGTGTCTTTCAAATATCTCTATGATCTTAAAAAGGGAATCAAAAAGAAGAGGAAGGATCCATAGCTCTATAAGTACCCTCTGAAATTCTTAACAAGATACCTGTAAAGAGTATGAATGGAAACTTGAAGTAACAGGAACAATGACGTGAATCAACAACAGAAGGAGTGGCGAGACCAGGAAGCGGCTGACAGGAGTGGGAACAGCTCTCCGTAGAGTGCTTTCAGGTCTTCACCATCTCCACTCTTACTGTTCTAACTTCAAACTGATGAGTCTTTCTTTTGTCATCTCCATTATAAGATTAAGCTCACCTAGTATTTCATTTAGTCCTAAAATTCCCACTTACTTCATTTCTATAGTTTTCTATGATATTAAATTTTTTCTATAAAAAATAACAGGTCCTCTTTTCCATTCCTTCCCACTATGTTCACCCTTTCTTCGTGGAGCAGGTGTAACCAAGTGTGTATGTGGGAATTCCACCAGCTGGGTCACGCTAGGGTTGGTGCAGTTCTCTTTTCTTAAAGCTGCTCTTTTTCCTGGTTTTATATGATGAGTAATTCTGGACTGTACCCTGGGTGCTTGAGAAGGTCAAACTGCATAGACTGACGGATTTCTCAGGAATGCGGATGTTTTTAGCGGGTAATCAGTCATCTCAAGCTCAGACTACTAATGGGGCTGGCTTTGGTGGGCAGCACTTCCAGTCATAGCTCTGATCCTTTGCTGTCCTTCAGCTGCTTCTGGACTGTCCCACAAATGAGCTCTTCACGGGTAGGGGAGACCTGGACAGTGCTGAAGCTGTCCTGCAGTTCTAGACTGGGCACCAATGCTCTGGTCTGCCTGCACAGGCAGAGCTGAGACGTGGGGGGCTGTGTGTACAGGGAGTCCCTTCCCATGCTCTCTCTTGGCTCCTCTGAACCATCCTAGCTTAGCTCTATAACTAGAGCTCAACCCTAAGCCAGGCCAAGGGGGAAGAGGGAAACAGCAGGGCCTCTCTCCCAGCTCCTCTGCCCAGAGGATGGGGTTTCCTTTGAGCTTTCTGCTGCTGCAGCCTGAGCCCTTCCACGTGACAGGGATTCTCAGGGAAACACTCCAACAGGCAACAGAAACCCTACACTGCTTGCTACTCCCTCCACCTGTTCTTCTTCACTTTCAGGGTCCATGGGTGGTGGCTTTCTGTATTTTATTTGGCAGTTTTAGTTGTATCAGCAAGATAGGTCAGAGAAATAGCCCATGAAGTATTATTTTACAGAAACACAAATATCCACAGAACCCTTGCTTATTCTCATTTATACCAATATGGAAAATTAACTAATGTAAAGCCAAAAACAAGCCATTTCAAGAATACCTTATAACAAGTTGGGTAATTCTCAATTTCCTTATAAATATTTTTTTCTTTCTGAATAGAGAGTGCCGCCTCATCGAACCTGAAGACAAAACGAAGAAATGTCAAGGCAGGGTTGAGTGATCTGTAGCAGAGGTCACCCGAGATGTATCTGATGTCACAGACTGTAGAGAAACAACAAAGACAGGTGTTTCACCAAGTGCTCCGTAGGCTGTTCGCAGCAGCTCTGCTCACCTGGCCTCAGGGCCTGCTCTCCCCTCCTAGGCATCAAGCTGACACCCCAGGCAAAGGAACTGAGTCAGCTCAAACGGAGAGCTCGAATGTGGCAGGGACCATCGTCAGTGTCTGACAAATCCCACCAACTGCTCCGAGAACAGTATGAGACAAACCCCGACTTCTGCGCCTGACTCCTTTCCCTGAGTGCGCCCTCCTCCCTCCCAGGCCTCCCTGCTACGCCACGGGCCCCCGTGAGCCAAACCCTGCACCTTTCACCTTTGACACTCATCTTTTCTATCTACCCTCACCCATTCTCTTTTCTTCATCCCACCAAGGTCAGAGTAGAAAGATAAGAGGAAGGGGATTGGCTGAAACATCTTCCCACTCCTTTCTCACTCCCCAGCCTTAACTCCATCACACCCCGACTGGCTGCCCATCTCCCTGTGAAGTTCCTTCACACTCTGAATCTCAGGCCTCCCTGACTAGCACCTCACTCATGTCTGGCGCCACCTGCTTTCTTCCTATTTCTCTCAAACCCACCAACAGTCTGGACATGGCCCAGGGACGTGGCCCTGGGAGCTGACACAACCCAGTAACCAAACAGCACAAGAAGCTGCACTGTTAGAACACAGAAGGAGAAGAGGTGATGTGACCCAGAGTAAAGTAATGCCACATGGAACAAGTTGCACGATGTGCTCTGTTTCTCTGCATGTTTATCATCTTTAAAAAATAGTTGCATACAAGTCTTAGCAAATAAAAAAATCAGTATTTTCCATACATTTTATTAGATAATAGATTGAAATTAGAAATCAACAGTAAGAAAATTTATAGAAATCACATAAACAAATGGAAATTAAACAATACTCTTCAAATGATGAATGGATCATTGAAGAAATGAGAGAAGAAATACTTAAAAAGCCCTAGAATCAAACAAGAATAATGATCCAATACACCAAAACCTCTGGGACAATATTAAGATGTTACTCATAGAAAGTGGCTTCATTAAAAACACAGAAAGGTCCCAAATAAACAATCTAATGCTATATATCTCAAGGCCCTAGAAGAATAGGAACAAACTAATTCCAAAATCAGTAGAAGACAGGAAAAAATTAAGATCAGAGCTAAAATTAATGAAATAAGAGTATTTTAAAAATACAAAAGATCTTTGAAAAGATAAACAAGATTGGGAGATTGGGTTGGGGTTGTTGCTCAGTGGTAGAGCCCTTACCTAGCATGTGTGAGGCCCTGGGTTCAATCCTCAGCACCATATAAAAATGAATAGATACAATAAAGGTATTGTGTCCAACTGCAACTAAAAAATAAATATTAAAAGAAAAGAAACAAGACTGATAAATAACTAGCCAAACTCACTAAAAGAATGAAAGAGAAGACCCAAATCAACAAAATTAGAGATAAAAAAGGAGATCACCAGAGACATTTCTGAAATCATTAGGAGATACTTTGAAAATTTATATCTTACCAAACAGGCAAACTAGAAGATACTGACAAATTCCATATAACCTTACCCAAACCGAACCAAGATACAGAAAACACAAACAGACCAGTACCAAGCAATGAGATGACAGCAGTGATAAAAGGCCTCCCAACAGAGAAAAGCACAGGAGGCCAGACAGAACCTCAGCAGAATCTACCAGATCTGCAAAGAACTAGTATGAATCCTCCTCAAACAATTCCATGAACTAGAAAAGGAAGAGACACTTCTAAACTCAATTCTATAAAGCCAGCATCAGCCTGATACCAAAAAACCACACAAAGACACAGCAAGAAAGAAAACTATAGACCCAAATCCATGATGAATAGAGATGGAAAAATCCTTAATAAAATAATTAGAAAAAAACACCTTGATCAAGTGGGTTTCACCCCAGAGATGCACGCATGGCTGGTTCAACATATGCAAATTAATAAATGTAATTCATCACTTAAATAGGACCAAGAACAAGAATCATATGACCATCTCAATAGATGCAGAAAGAGCCACTGACAAAATCCAGAATTCACTCATGTTAAAAACTCTGGAGAAACTAGGGGCAGAAGGAATTTACCTCAATGTTACAAAGGTTGTACATGAAAAACCCAAAGCCAGCGTCATTCTGAAAAGACAAAAACTGAAAGCATTTCCTTTAAAATCAGGACAAAGATGTTCACTCTCACCACTTCTACTCAGTACAGATCTCAAAACTCTACCCAGAACATCAAACAAAAGGAAATTAAAGGGATACTATTTAGGAAAAAGAAGTCAAACGATGTCTATTTGCTGATGACATGACTCTATGGTTGGGAGACCCCAAAAACTCCACCAGAAGACTTGCAGAGCTAAAACAGATTTGGCAAAGTAGCAGGATACAAGATCAACATACATAAATCAATAACTTTTCTGTTCTCCACTGATGAATCTGCAGAGACATAAAGAAAAAACAAAAAAAACTCCCATCTTCAATAACCTAAAAAAAAAAAAAAAAAAAACAGAAACAAACAACACACCCCACAAAAACAACTCAACTTTAGAATAAAATCTGGAGGTGCAAGATCCATACAATGAAAATTACAGAACACTGCTGAAGAAAGAAATTAAAGACGATCTTAGAAGATGAAAAGACCTACCATGTTTATTTATGGCTTGACAGTAAATCAATATCATCGAAATGACCATATTAACAGTGACATTCTTCACAGAACTGGAAGAATAAAAGACCCAGAACAGCTGAGCAATCTGAGCAACACCAGTGAGGCTGGAGGAATCAGTCATAACACCTGGTCTCCAAGTGTACCATGGAGCACAGTAACAAGAACAGCACAGTGTGGCATAAAGACAGATGTGAAAACCAGTGGGAAGAGAAGATACACAGACAGATCCACAGTCATCTGATCCTTGACAAACACATCAGAAACATGTTGAAGAAAAAAATAGCCTTTCTGACAAATGGTGCTGTGAAAGCTGGCTACCCATACATAGAAGAAGAAAACAGTCCCTGTCCTCACCCCGCACAAAAATCAGCCCAAAGTGAGTCAGAGATCTAGGAATTACACCACACACAGTGAAACTGCTCAGAGAAACTATAGGGGCAACAATCCTGACACATGCACCAACTTCCTTAATAAGACTCCTTAAGTTCAAGAAATAAAACCAAACACCACTAGGTGGGACAGCATTAAATTAGAAAGCTTCAGCACAGCAAAGAAAACAAGGCTGTGAAAAGAGGACCCACAGAATGGCAGAAAGTCTTTGCTAGCTACTCTTATCACAGGAGATTAGTGATCAGAATATATAAAGAACTTAAAAAACAAAACACCAAAATATCTTAAGAATCAATCAATGGGAAAAAGATCCAAAAGAAAACATTTCTCAAAAGGTTAAAATGCAATTAGCCAAAATATATTTAAAAATGTTTTAACACCCTTAGCAATCAGAGAGATGCAAACCAAGCCTACACTGAGATTTCATCTTACTCCAGTTAGAATGGCAACCTCAAGAACACAAATAACAATACTGCTGGTGAGGAAAAGGTACACTGACAGATTGTTGATGGGACTACAAACCAGTACGTCACTTTGGGAAGCAGTACGGACATTTAAATACTAGGAACAGACCACTGTATGAATCAACTACTCCACTCCTTGGTATTTATCTGAGAGAGCTAAAATCAGCATACTATAGTGACACATGCAAACCAATGTTTATAGCTGGCAAGTCAAGAAAACCAGTTATGGAACCAGCCCAGCTGCCAATCAATAGACTGTGGATAAGGAAAACGTGGTATATATAAACTCGGCAGTTCTACTCAGCCATAAAGAATGAAATTTATGTCATCTGCTGGTAATTGGATAGAACTGGAGAACATCATGCCAAGTAAAATAAGCCAGACTCAGAAAGTCAAGGGCTAAATGTCTTCTCTCACATGCAGAAGCTGAAGAGAAAAAAGAATTTATAGATATGTGTGTGTGTGTGTGTGTGTGTGTATTAGAATAATTATATATATATATATATATATATGTACCTATCGATCTATACATATATAGATACACATATGTATATATATGTAATATTTATTTATTCTAATTAGTTATACACAATGGCAGATTGCAATTCATTTCATATTACACATATAGAGCACAATTTTTCAAGTCACTGTACACAAGGTATTCTCACACCATTCGTGTCTTCATACATGTACTTAGGGTAATGATGCTAACTCATTCTACCGTCATTTCTACCCCCTGCCCCCTTCCTTCCCCTCCCTCCTCTTTGCCCTGAAGTTCCTCCATTCCTCCCATGCTCCCTCTCCATTGCTATTATGAGTCAGCATCCTCTCCTCATATCAAAGAAAATATTTGACCTTTGGTTTTTTGGGATTGGCTAACTTCACTTAGCATTTTCTTCTCCAACTCCATCCATTTACCTGCAAATGCCATGATTTTATTCTCTTTTAATGCTGAGTAATAGTCAATTGTGTATATATGCCAAAGTTTCTTTATCTACTCATCTACTGAAGGGCATCTGGGTTGGTTCCTCAGTTTAGCTATTATGAATTGTGCTCTATAAACATTGATGTGGCTGTGTCCCTGTAGTATGCTGTTGTTAAGCCCTTTGGGTATAAGCCAAGGAGTGGGATAGCTGGGTCACATGGTAGTTCCATTCCCAGTTTTCCAAGGAATCTCCCTTCTGCTTTCCATATTGGCTGCACCAATTTGCAGTCCCACCAGCAGTGTATGAGTGTACCTTTCCCCCCATATTCTCACCAACACTTATTGTTTGTATTCTTAATAGCTGCCATTCTGACTGGTATGAGATGAAATCTTGGAGAAGTTTCGATCTGCATCTCTCTAATTGCTAGAGATGTTGAACAATTTTCATATGTTTGTTGATTGATTGTATATCCTCTTCTGAGAAGTGTCTGTTCAGTTCCTTAGCACATTTATTGATTGGGTCTTTTTTTATTTTTTTGGTGTTAAGGTTTTTGAGTACTTTATATATCCTAGAGATTAGTGCTCTGTCTGATATGCTTGTGGTAAAGATTTGCTCCCATTCTGAGACTCTCTATTCACCTCACTGATTGTTCCTTTTGCTGAGAAGAAGCTTTTGAGTTTGAATCCATCCCATTTATTGATTCTTGGTTTTAATTCTTGCACTATAGGAATTTATAAAAGGGGTTCTCATGAAAACAGACTGAATCAGTACAGTAGGAGCAGGGGAGCAAGGAGAAAAGAGGAAGGAACAGAAAGGGGAAGAACTGGGGACTGAAACTGACCAAAGTATATCAGGTGCATGTATGAATGTACCACGATGCATTCCAACTTTATATATAACTATAAGCATCAATTTAAAAATAAGTAAATAAATAGAAGGAAGATCAACAGAGTAGAGGAAGGGTATGTAGGAGAAGGGAAGAGGCTGAAATGGAGAAAACTATGTTATATACATCTATGAATATATCAAGATGAACCCCACTATTCTGTGTAACCACAATGCACTGAAAAAAACACAACTGCATATACACATAGTGGCTTGGATGCTGGCATTACTGCTCTACATGATATGAGTCACCCCAAATTTCTGTGAGCTACGACCTGGCTACCAGTACCTTATAACACAATGCTAGAGAAACGCATTTTGAATTGATGACTTTTTGGAAATAGGCCTGTTTATAAGTTAGCGTGGGTGGGGGTGAACGTCAGAATGCTACGACGGCCCCCAGGGCTCTTGCTCCTCATACATATTCCCTGAGTGATCCCTCTTGGGTGTGCACATGGCCTCTGAATATGAGGGGGCCTCAGTCCTGTTATGTGAGACTGACTGGCTAACAGAGCGAGTGGTCTGTCTGCAGGCCTGAGCTTGCTGGGTGAGCCCTAGAGGGCCTGGGCCCTGCCTGAAGGAAGGATCAGCAGCAAACTACACAATGCAAACTGTCTATGGGGGACAAACCAAGGCACTGAAGGTGGACTCGAGTCCAGAGTAGTCCCTGGTCAACAAGTGACTAGAGAACAGGGAACATGATGCAAGGGAAGGAATCCTGCCAACAACCAGTGAGCATGGAAGGACCTGAGCCTCAAATGAGGTAAAGGCCACACCTGCCTCCAGCCTGGTGGAACACGTAGCACAGACCCCCCAGGGATCCAGACCACTGGCCCACAGACTCAGTGAGCACAGCTCTGCCATGCTAAGTCTGGGCAATATGTCAAGCAAACAGAAAATGCCAGGGAGACCACATGGATCTGTGTCATCTATAAGCATGAGCTTATCACAGTCTATCACAGTCTATGTGATTAATTAAATAGATTACCTCAAAATAGTCTGTGGCCACAGTGTCCAGATTCTATCAAAGGATCGAGAGCGTCTCACACGTTTAACTACAAAAGCCACATTTTTCACTAGGGATTATTTATTTCTTGGCACAAAAATAGCATTTCTGTTGTCTTATAACTACTTAGCAAAAGAGGCAAGAGAAATACTGTGCATTTATGTAAGTTCTTAGTCAAAAAAGTTGATCAACTTCACTAACAGTTCATGGAACTGTCATATAAAGCCATATATTTTCATGTATATCTAAAAAAATTATTCACAACTTATAATAAAACACAGATGACTTCAACTTTCCCATCAGGTAATTCTTACTACTCCTAAAAAAAAAAAAAAAGTATCTAGCTTTGCTGGATATTATTTTTTTAATTAAAAACACTTTTTTTTTTAATGGTCAATAGACATTTATTTAATTAATTTATTTGTTTAAATGCACTGCTGAGACTTGAACTCAGTGCCTCACCCATGCTAGGCAAGTACTCTACCACTGAGCCACAACCCCAGCCTGATAGTGTTTTTATCTTCTTGTAATTCCAAAAAAACAAAAAAACAAACAAACAACAACAAAAAAAAAAAAAACAGTGAGATCCAAATAAAACAAAACAAAACAAAATGTAAACTCCACAGAAATTATTTGTACATGATAGGAAACTGTCCCGACACCTTGTTCATCTCCAGGGGTCTATGCCCCAGGTCTTACGTTTAGGAAATAATGACACAACCTGACAATCAAGAAACTACTTTTGTGGGTTAGCATTTAAGGAACTTTTGTCATTTATGGAATATACATATTTTTTCTGATGAGAAAAACATAAAATACAACCAAATAATAGACCAAGAGCCACCCCATAGTTATGCAGAGCATGGTGAATGACAAACCTGGCATTACACTTCAGCAACACAGGTCTTTTAAGACTGAATTCAAAGGGCCTACGATAACTTAGATGTCAGGTTTTCTACTTGGCAGTCTGGTGTGTCTTTGCCCTAAATCATGCACAGTCCCAAGTGCAGATTCAAAGCACAAACAGACACGGAAGAGTTTTCAAAGATGTACCTGCGTCCTCGTACTAGCAGTCTTGAGGCTTTTCCCAACAGTTCAACAGCCTGCCGGAGGCGCTCCTCATTCTGAAGACAGATATCAAAGACAAGGGAGATTGGTGGCTTTGATGTAGAAATTTACCCCTCAATAACAATTTCCTAAAGTACCAGCACTGGACTGAGGGTACTAAAGTGGGTAGTCTACTTCACTACTCTCCAACAGAGAAAGGGAACAGAGTTTGGTTGTAGGCTTGGAAAAGCTTTAAATGGCAGCCAGTTCATTTTCGTTTTCCTATGTTATAAATCTAAACATTCTAATTAATGAAAAATAAAAGTCAAACTTACTTCAAACACGTTAGCTGTCTGCTGATATAACTGTACAGCCTTTTCTGGATCTACATTTTCTATAAGCCTAAATGAGACAAAAGAATTTGACTTATATGAAAAAAATAGAATTTGTTTTCCAATGGACTTTAGTAAAACAGAAGAGTCTCTGCAGAGCAGTGTTTCCCACGAGAGCTCTGCACACTCACTTGCCAGCTCGCTCCAGGGCCATGGCTGCGGTGTCCGGCGTGCCGTTCTCCAGGTACATCATGCTGGCCTTCTCAATCAGATGGACTGCCTCTGGAAGCTTCTGCATCTCCTGTGGGCAAAGCACGCAGCACAGTCAGAAAACAGCCACTGAAGGAACTCAGAGTTAACCATCAAATTCAGTTATCTTATTCCTATTTCATGAGAGTAAATGACTCAAAAACATACAATAAGCATATTGGAAATGGAGGGTCTTTATGTGGTTATATCCCATGAAGCTTCAGTTAACCAAGCCAAAAAGTACAAGTTCTACATTCAGTTCATCAAAACTCACAGACTTTCAGAAGAACTATACAAACTGAAGAAACAAAAAAACTTGCTCTCTATTCTTTTCTAGACATCACAATTCTTTAAACTTTTACTGAGTAACTCTATAAGTAAGCCCTATGCCAAAGATCACAAACTGATAGCTCATTTCCAAGTGTGTTTTATTTGAACCATGAAGTATTTTAAAATCAGATATGTTTATAAAAATTTTGTTTTTATGGCTTCCTTAAAAAAATATTAAAGGCTATGGCAATGGCATGTTTGCTGTCCCACATGACAATAAAAAGCCAGGGCTGGGCAACAGCTGTCCCTGTTGCAGGAACAAGCCCCCTCCTCCTGCCCCGAGGCCCAGGCTACCGCATCCATTTCAGTTATTCCCCTGTGTCCATTCACCACAAGTAGCCAGTTTTCAGTGGCTCATGTGACTTAGCAATTTTACTGCCCACTATAGAGCAGCAGGATATGAAATCTAACAATAACAAAATGACGGAACCAGAGGGCCTCTGTCCACAAACTGCCACTCCCTTAGCCTTGCTGGAAGATAAGTGAAAAGGTCCGCAACACACTGGTGGATATGACAGCCCATAGGATCAACTGTGGACTCTGTACGTCAGGCCTCCTAATGCTGCCCAGTGATGTCCAAAGACATTTAATTCAAGCACAAGACCCTGCCAGAGAGCATCTTCACTCATCTGTTGTCCTATCCATTAACCTTTTCTTCAAAGTAGCACCTTTCCAGTCCTCAAATTAAAAGGACACCTGAACATCAGAAACAATGCTTGAACAGCGTGGACACAGAGGGCAGCTCAGCACAGCTGTGCTGTGAGAACACAGTGCTCCACCACTGCTGCACCAGGACAGGACACCCTAACAGCAGGCACAGTGCACCCACATTGCAGACCGCCACCTGGGAGCTTCCTCGTTCTTGGGGAAACAAATGGGAGGTCACAACAGGTCCCTGGCTGCTGCGGCTGTAAGAGAAATTCTAGTTGCTAAGTCTAATAACCTGACTTCCATCACCAAATAGCAACTAGTTGCATGTTTAGTAAGAAAAGCTTTATTTCTATGGCCAAAGAACAATTTATAATGAGGAAGCAGCATAATTTAAACACTTTCCTATTATTAAAAACCTACATAATTACCAATTTTTTCAATAAAATTCTTGGGCCTAAATATTTGATATTTCTTTATAATAGATGCACAGAACTGGAATTTCTGGGCCAAAGAGTATAAAAAACTTTAAACTAAACATGCTAATAGTTTTTATTAACATTCTTTATTCTTTCCAATGTTTCTAATGTGCTAGAATCAGCAAGCATTCACTGAAAAAAAATCAGTAAGTTAACACTATAAACGTCAGAGAAAACAAAAGCTTTATTAAAGTGTAAGTTTTTAAAACAAAGTTTTAGGAACATTAAATAATTCAAAATAACTCTACCATATTTGAAAACACATAAAACTGGAAAGAAAAACATTTCACCTCACTTGCTACCTGGCATACCTTGAGAGTCACACTTCCTGCCCAACCACAACAGGATATTAATTCCTAACCTGCTTTTAAGCAGCAAAAATATGTACATTAGTCAAAATATTTCATCCCAAAAGAATCAGTGAAAGCAGAAACTGCTGAGTATGTGGCTCTCTCTGTTGCCAACTGACATTTATAAAATAAGCAAATATCTCTTCTTTCTATAGCCCAGGAGAAATCAGAAAACAAATACTTGTAAATTTTTACTACATTAAGATGTCCTTAAGTTCTCCAATGTAGGCAGACTTCCCGCACTGCTGCTTTCTGAGCAATACAGAGCTCAGGACCTGACCATCCAGCTTGCATTTCACACTGCCTACCTTATGATACACAAGCATGCCCTGTGGGTCCAGTTAGTGCTATCCTGGACAGGAAATCTTAACTTGGCATCTGTGCTTTACAGTAAGTAAGAAACCTTCTCTACCTCCACATAAGTTCCACTTTAACACCCTCTGAATGATTCACTTCACCCACACAACAGTTTGACACATTACTGACCTTCAGCATCATGCCAGCTTGCTCATAAGCTCTGCAAAGAGAACACAGTTTCTCTGATGAGACCTTGGTGTAAGGAGGGCAAGGAGAAGCTCTGCAGGGAGGTACAGCTGGTGGGGAAGTGACTCCAGGGAAGCTGGCCCTGGTGGAGGCATGACCTATCACTCGAGGTGGGGGTTACAGTTACATACACTGCACCATCATTTTCTTCTTCTTCTTCTTTTTTTTTTTTTTTTTTAATTTTCAGGGGCAATAATGCCTTACATTTGAGTTGCAGAAATTTTATTTTGTAGATGCAAAATTAAGTAAGGGCTTGAATCAGAGGCTAAATGTTAAACTTAATCAAACTTAAACCTAAGTTTAAAAAAAAAAAACACTAAATACTCTCCACAAAAGCAGGAATATGTGTGTGTGTGTGTGTGTGTGTGTGTGTGTGTACACACACACACACACACACACACACATAACCAATGCCTTCCATTGGTACTATAACCTGTCAGGAAAGGGGAAAAGGATCCTAATTCACTTGTTTTTTCATAGGATAACAAAACAAACTTGAAGATATAATGCTGAATTTCATTTCAACACCTTTAGTTAGGGGTGACTTCATTTTTAGATCAAGTCGAACACTAAAGCAAAGGCATTAATTATTAAAATTTAAATTAGTTAAATTAATTCAAAATAATTCACTATTTACAATATAACATGGCAAAACTTTGCTGGTCTATTATCTAAAATAGCAACATTTAAAACAAAATTAGCAAATATACAAAAATGTGGAAAATTTACTTACTTGGCAGCATGAAAAAGACTGAATGGATGTAACAATGTCAAAATTAAGGAAAAAAGAGGCAATCAATAGTTTCAAGGACCTCCTATATAAAAGTTAACCAAATCACTGCCAGTTGGCTCCAAAAGACAAATCCTACAAACAGGTAAGAACAAACAAGACAATGACTGCTGCTGTCTCCTAAAATTACATGATTCACAAAAACACTGACAGAACACCCCATAGATTTTAAACTATTTCTATTATATGTTAACCTAGAATTTTACCAAAATGCAAAATTATTATGACTCTAATTTGCAAGTAAAACAAACATGTTTTAATTGGTAGATTTAAAAATACCTTAGGAAGAGTTATTGTTTTAAACTACTTTACAACTCTTACCATAAATGCTGACCAAAAATTGCATTTAAAATATTTGTATAAAGAGTTTACGCATTTTCAATGATATTTCTTTATAATAGATGCTTCACTCATCAGCACATGCCTACAGAGTTCCCTCCCCTGTCACAAGGAAAGCCATCAAGCAAAACCAGTTTCCAATGAAGATCCCTGAAAAGTGTATCTTACAATGAAACATTACCACAATGCTCCTTCGAGGAATAAAAATGCAGAATCTTTCATCATTTCCTAATTTAAAAGTATTTTACTTCACATGAGGCAATTTTATAACAGGAAATAAGTTTCTGTCAAAATCGACGAAGTCGTTTAATTCCTTTTTAAAGGCTGAAAAAGATACGCCCTGTTATTTTCATGGGCAACGGCTTCCCTCAGGCAGGCATCTTTTGCTTGCTCAAACTGTTTGGCATTTTTAAAAGCAACAGCTGAAACAGAGAGAGAGAGAAAAAAAAGACTTTCTACTTCCATTATTTAAAAAAAAAAAAAAAAAACTCAAATCATTACTAAAATCTGCATTTTATAAATATCATTAAATATTCTGATTTCAAATACTTAGGAAGTTTCATAAACCTGTAAATACTTTATTGTACAGCAATTTCCTTACAACTTTTCTAATTATAAATATTTTAGAAGAATTTTCTAAACATTTTCTTTAACTTGTTGACTACTGACAATGTTATCAAGTGCTACAGCAGTGCTCCCAGCAGTGCCAGGTAACAACAGCCTGCTCTTCAATTGTGAGGACAGCACCTTACTTCAGCCTCAGACTTCATGAGAAAAACACTCTTTCATTATAGCTCAATCAGTCATCTAAATGGAATACTAATAAACACATTAGTTTTATAATAAACCTTCCCTTTTGGCCCAATTTTTAAATAAATATCTAAATATGTGTGTGTATAATACATAATTACATGTTGACCTATTAATTAATGTAATATATACATGTATATTAACATACATGTAATATATATATATATTTTTTTGTTTGTTTGTTTGTTTTAAAAGATCCTTTATACGTGTTTAGGTCTCTTTCAAAAAGACAGCTCACTGATCAAAGAGCTGAAGTATGCTGACAACTGTTTTAAAAGTGTACTCATCAGTGCAAAAGAATTAGGAGAGTTCCTAAAATGCAATTTAGCAAATGTTGAAAAACTTATCAAGAGTTGCTCGCAAAGTAAAAGCATACAGACTTAAGAAAAGTGTTATTTATTGTTATTTCTTAAAAATACTCTTGAAATTTTTAAATAAAATTCTGAAAACTAGATCCTAAAACTACTCCCATCCCTCATTTTCCATTTTAAAAATTTTACTGATTAAATGTATTTTGCATAACCCCTTTATGTTAAAGGGGTTATGCAAAACACATAACATGAACATGAAAATCTGACTTGAGATTTATTTCTGAAAGCAGTGTGTGGGGCATAAAAAATAAATCTGTTAGACTCCCTCAAAGAGAAGGATGGCCTCAATTTCAGAAGCCTCCTGCATTAGGTGTCCATGAACTTCATATGAAGCTGGAGCTTTGAATAAAGCAAAGAGCTGAACACTCATTTGCTGGCTTTTATTTTACACAAAAAAATAAACTCTAGGGTATACTTGCTAGTTTCCTTGTATCTGATTTCTCTTCTTTGGTGATAAACCAAAGCTTGCCCACAAGCACTTGACCTAGATGGTCTCTATGCCAGGCTCACAGACGTGATCAGGCTATCACTAAGATGCAATGAAAATGTGTTTGAGGAACTTTAAAATTTTATTTATATGTAAAATAACAGAGATGCTGAAAGCCAGCCTACCATTCCATAACTAAAATCACTAAACTTCTAGCAAATTCCTGTTGCATATTTCAGACTTTTTATATCTTAGTGTCTGTATGTAGCTTAACACTTCATGAATATATTAAGTGTATCTCAAAGTGAGGCTCATTAAAAAAACATAACAGGGAAAAATTCGATTTGCAGACCACTTCCAATGAGGCTAAGTTACCAAAAAAAAAAAAAAAAAAAAAAAAAAAACTTTAAAAAGAAAATTCTTTATTCAATAATAGAGGAATATGGCAAAACATGGCAAAACTATGGACACAATACTGTATACAAATAACTGAAGTTGAATATATAAAGAAGGCTAAAAAACTGCAGCTGGTACCACTAACCCTACCCACCTCTGCTGTCATGAAGAACAGGCCTGAAGAACAGGCCTGGGACCCTAACTCAGCACTCAACACACATGAACAGAAAAAAATACTATGGTTTGTTAAGTTGGTCTGTTTAGGTGTTTTGTTTTTTTGTTTTGTTTTGTTTTGTTTTTTAACTACTAAAGCCTTATAGGAAGCACTAAGTAAGTATATGCTGAAACAAGGTGACTGGACATTGCAGCCATGGGAAGACAGGCACCAATACCTGCTTTTCCATATTCAGAAGCAGCACTGTCATAGTCTGGCTTCCATTTTAAAAAACCAGTTTTCAGGCTAGAATGAAAGAAAAACACATTAAACAGAAGTTTACAACTGTACTTGTAGGATAGAACTCTGCTTACAACAACCCCGCGCACCACTAAAAAGAACAATAAAGGGAGGCCATCAGGTACAAACCCTCCATCTTGCTCACCTCCATCCAAACTTACCACAACAGACAGACCTCACCTCTCTACCTCCCACTGTGGCAGAAATGGTGAGCCTGTATTTGAAATGTCTATAGAACACCCAAATACAGAAGGGTTTCTTAATGCATGGTCCCCAGTCCAGAAACATCAGCATAACCTTGAAACTGGCTAAGAACACAAATTACTGATCTCACCCCAGATCCACAGAAGGGTGAGTGCAGCCATCCTCCGTCTAACAAGCTGCAAGGTGCTCAATTACTGAGCCTGAAGCAGTGTACCAGCAGCATAGCGACCTGAGCAGCTCAGCAGCCAGCACAGAACACACGTAAATCAAGCATATGCCACACAAGGGCACAGAAAGATCCCCCAGGAGACTGTAGAGGAAGACAGAAAAAGGTATATGCCCATTCAGAGAAACAACAGGGAGTTAGCCAAAAGGCTGAAGAGCAGCTGTCAAAAAAGAGGAAGGATAATCAGAAAAAGCAGGACATCATGATGACCAAGAGAAGTTTCCTTCCATTCTGGTAACTGGCTTCACAGGCCAAATCAAAAGAAAATAAATTTTGAGTTCTTATCTTACCTTTTTAAAATAGTTTGGTTTTTTTTTATTGGTTGCTCAAAACATTACAATGCTCTTGACATATCATATTTCATACATAAAGTATTTTCAGACTTAAATTTTAAACTACCTCAGAGCTGTCACACTGGGGTGTGTATGATTGCTGAACACCATCTCAAATTCTAAGTTTCATTGAAATTCTAAACCTTACACATAAACAGTGCCAGCTTCATATGATCAGGGGAGTAAAATAACCAAAAGGAGACTCTCAGGCCCCTCAGAAGTACAGCCTTCATTTAGTGACAGCTGCACCAAAGGCTTAGAGAATCTAACTTTTAATTGCCACTTATTTACCTGGTAAATACTTATTTAACATACTTAAAACTTATTTGACTATATGCTGTAACAAGATTAAAATTTATAAGCAATTTTTCAAGCTTACAAATAATTTCATTGCTCAGAAAAATAAAATCCTTGAATTGCATACAGTATGTCTACTCTAATTCACAAAATTGAGGAAATAGGCAATACAGCAAAATCCCAACCTTCCATCTCTACCCCAAAGCACTCATTATATTCAGTATTAATGTAAGCCCCACAAACAAGATACAATCATTCAAATGTCTAGTGTACTATGCATGCAAAGTACTGAAGACCCTCTGCATTTCGCTGAGCACCACTAATTAGAAAAAAAGAAAGTCCTGTGGTTAATTTAGTGAAAGGAAAGTGACCACAACACTCAGAGCAACCAAGAGATCTTTTTGCAGCAGTGCAACAGAGGAGAAAAGAGAGAAAGAGAAAGGGGGGGGGAGAACATGCGTGCAAGGGAGACAGAGAGATGGAGAGAGAGAGAGAGAGAGAGAGAGAGAGAGAGAGAGAGAACAAGAGAGAGAGAGAGAGAGAGAGAACAAGAGAGAGGGGGGCCCAGCAGGAGGGAGTTTTTAATAGCCCAAATCTAATGGGACCTCTGGGTCTGCAAGCTGCCTTGTTGGCACAAGGGGGGGGGGGGGTTGAGTGTTCAGCCTTGAGTGGGGGTTGAATGTTCAGCTTTGAGGCAAACAGGTGATAAAGGACCAGACAGAGTGGGGTTTGAGTGCGTGGGCCATCCTGCAGCTAACATTTGTTCAGCCTGCCCTGCAGATAACATAGTTCAGCCTGTTCTGCACCTAACATTTAGTGTGACAGTTAACCTGTTACAATTAATGGGTACTAATACTAATCTAACCAGATCCACTGGTTATTCCATGCCTAGAAAAGCTAAAGCTCAGGGTCATTCTTTAGCCTGGCCCCAACTACTCTCTGCTCCATTTCATCCCCTGGCACTGCAACCAGACTACCTGTGGTGCTTCCTGAACATGTGTTCAGGCTGGTGGACACAGTACGTCCTATGCACACAATCATTATCACAGGGCTTTCTAAAGACTTTCTTACTTTCCAAGGCTTGCTCAGAAACCATCTCTATGAAACCTCCTGGAGTTTCCCCAGGCAGAATAAATCTCTCCCTGTTCCCCAAGCACAGCTAACAGCTTTATCATGATCCTCTCCACATACACCACTCTCATTACACGTTGTGGTCAGTTCCCACTGCCATTCGATACTACTGTGACCGACCACCTCTGCACCTAGAGACTCCCCATCCCCACACACTGCCCTGCAGCAATGCTTGAATTTTCCAGTTTAAAAACTGGCTCCGCCTCTTTCACCTGTGCAGCCCTGGGGCAAGTCACTAGGAGGCTTTTCTGTAGGTGTTTCCTCTTCTGCAAAACAAGAATCTCTATCTGGAAAGTTGTGGAAATCTCAGACTGTGAAATTATGTATGTGAAGCACCTAGCACGATGCACAAGGCAGACCCTTCATTATCGGTGGTTGCTAGATAAACCAAAGTGTAGGGGGTGCATAAGGGGCCAAAAGGATTTGAGGACCAGGTGACAGAACAAGCTTAGGAAAGGACCAGGGAGCACAGTTCTGGATCCCTGAGCAGCGTGCCCATGCCAGCGACTACAGGGTTCACTAGGGCAGCCCAAGGTTAACCCACAGCCCGGCCCCCACCCTAAGGGATTGTCAGAGCAATAGCTCTCGCTGAGTGACGCTGTTCTCCCAAGGATACTGTCTGCTGTCATCGTTGGGGAGAGGCGAGAGGTGCAGACCAGGGACGCCACTGCACACCCAGAAACACACATGCCGATGACAGCTCTCTGCCACCCAGACAGACCGACAGGACCCAATGCCACTCGGACAGACCGACACGGCCCTCTCTCCCCCACAGACAGGTCTCCCTGCCACCCAGACGGACCCACAAGGCCTCCTCCCACCCAGACGGGGACCCCTGCCACCCAGGAACTCCTGTCACCCGGGCGGACAGACGGGCCCCTGTCACTGGGACGGACGGACGGACGGACCCTCCCTCCCGACCGGGAAGGCCGCGTCCTCCCACCCCGCGGAGTCCCCGCGGGAGCCCGGGCAGCGCTGGCCGGCGGCGTCTCCGCTAGCCGCGGGCTGGGCGGAAACCGCGGGCTGGGCGGGAGCCGCGGGCTAGGCGGGAACGGCGGGGCCCCGCGGAGGGCCACTCACTACTTCTCTGCCTTGGCCAGGTGCTCCAGCCCCTCGTTTATCTTCTGAGCCGCCATCTCCACTGAGCGAATCCCCCTACGCCCACAGCGACGCCGCAGCTTCCGGAGCTGGAGGAGCCGCGAGGGTAGCCGGGACAGTGCGCAGCCAGCACTACGGCGGCCGCAGAGCTCAAACCCGCCGCCGCGAAGGGCGTTGCGCGCAGGCGCACAACAGCAGGGCGGGCCTGAGCGCCCTCGCGGGTGTTCAGCGAGCTCCCAGAAAACCCGGGGTGCGACCGACACACTCCGGGCCTCGGGGAGCCTGACTTCTAGTGCGGTGAAAATGCTGGGGTTCCCTACAGAGCTGGAGGCCTTGCAGTGTCCCACAACTGCAGTGGGTAGCCCAGCTAGAATAGCATTTGTTCAACTTTGCAACTAGCTGACCCTTTCCGAACATGCCGGATCACTCACTTGTGGCTCCAGTGAGTCTCAAGTTGTCATCTGAGAGTAAAAGCCAGAGGCTGGCCCCCAGACCCAGCTGCCTCAGGCCTCCCATGGGCCCCACCCTGTCCTTGCCTTGGCCCTGTCCCCTCCTGCCCTGGCCATACTGGCCCTGCTATTTCTCAAGCATGCCCTTTGTCCTGGAGCACCTTCCTAGCAGCCTCTCTCTCTCTCTCTGCTGCCTGGGGTCTGTGTTTAAACCCAGCTTCCCACGTGCTGACACTGCCCTGCGGGTCTTCACCCTCTGCCTGGCTCCTGGAGGACCTGGCAGCTTCTCCAGTGAGCTCATTTGTGTTTCAGTGGCTCCTGGCTGGCTGCAGCTCTAGCACAGGCATGCCTGAATGCCTCCTTAGCAGGTGTCTAGGGCAAGGCCTTGAGCAGATCAGCACAGTGACCAGCAGTGGGAGAAGCTGTGTCTGGCCTTTTCCACAGAGGATCTGCAGTTTGGGCCAGGCCTATCAGCAGCCAGCCTCTGCATCCCCCATGGGAGCCGTGGAGGAACGACCTGCACCCTCTTCACCTTTCATTCTCAGCAGCTGGCAAGGGTGGACCCAGGCAGAGCCAGCCATGTCAGCCTGAGAGTCCAGCAGGGAAGAAGAGGCAAGAGGCCCCAAGCCTGGCGGGACTTCCTGGAGGCCACCTCCCCAGTTAGAGACAATGAGGACATTCTCCATGCTTCCTTCAGCCTCTTCCGTTTCAACCTTTCAAGAAACATTGTTGATAACTTCTTTTTATTTTCAAGTGCATTCAAAAAACAAGGCAAGAGAGTGAGTGTGTGAGAAAGACCAGCTGGGCCCACCACACATGCCCAGCCCCTTCCCTCAGCAGAGAACAGCATGGGCCTGCCTAGCCGGAGCCCAGGATAGCTTCCAGGGCAGCCTGAGCCCACCTCAGGGCTTCCCCACCCTCCAGGCACCTGAGGGCACAGGCCCCAGGTCACAGACACCATGAGCCAGAAACTCTGGTTAGTGCTTTCTTATGTAAAGAAATAATAATAATAAAGGGCGACACAGAGACAAGGTGCAGAGGCAGGGAAGGTGGCAGAGCAGCCCTTTGTCCAAGTGGCCATGTTTATTTATACCAACAGGTCACATTAGGTCATTAGTACCACACCACATTATTGTTTAGAGTATCAGTAAGGGTGCTTGTTCTGCAGTTACATTTCACAGTTACAATAGGCAACTCAGGAGCTTTGTGCAGTTCTCAAGAAGGTCCACTGTCTGAAGTTACTGTGAGGCGGGTGGCTCCAGGAGCACCTGTGTTTGGTGAAACATTGTGGTTATCTGGCAAGCAAGTTCCTCTATTCTCAGGAGCTACGTGCCTGGCTTCAAGGTGGAGGCTGATGAGGCTCTAGCACAGAGGCATCTCAGGGCAGGACACTGCCATACCAGCTAGACATGGCACGTACATTAGCTCTATTACTAGATCCTAAGAGAGACTGCAGGGCATTCTAAAGGTGGGATACAGGGCCCGGGAGTTTGCTCACCAGGGAAATGCTTCCCTGTACATTTCCATGGTCAGAATCCCTACATCTCCCCTTTCTTGTTTTTTAAGACCTTTCAAATGAAAGGTCTTCAAATTTTTTTACTGTCAGTGGAGACAAAAAATAGGGTAAAATTGGCAACAGCAAGCACAAAATAATCCCAATATTAATAAAATGCACCTATGAATAATTGTTTGACCCATGTAAAGTTGGGTAACCAAGAAGTTAGACTATCCAATAAGTCTAAACCTCCATCATCTTGCTGGACCTTTTTAATGATATCTTTAAGGTAGTCTAACTCCTTTGAGATAGAACAACTATTGTCACTTAAATTGAAGCAGTATTATTAAACTCCCGACATCCTTTATAATGTAATAATGACAATCAATTGCGGCCCGATTGTCAAGAATAGCTAGTGCAAAAGCACAAGATGTCTATGTAGGGGCATTACCCGTTTTTAAACCAGGCTTGCCCATGGTGGCAGAACAAAGTAATCAATGAGACATGTAAGCAGTTACCTTATCAGACCTGTGGGCACCAGCTCAGATGAACCCAGAATGGGTGTCAATATAAACATGAAGAAAGGAGTGAGGATGAAAAGGAGGGAAGTGGGTAACATCCGTTTGTCAGAGTGCATTAGAACGTAGGCCTCCTGGATTCACAGACTCCCACATAGGGGCCGGGAGAGGTCCCAGTGAGAACAGTTGTTGACGGCAGCATGAGCCTGCTGAACAGAGCTGGGAAACATTTTTATTAGTGATTGAGCATTTTGATGAAAAATCCATAGGATTTTACAGTATCTGAAAAATAAAGGACAAAAGGATTTCATAGTTCCATCTGCGTGAGCGTCACCGCCCATCAAAGGTCCAGGAATCGTGGTGTGGCTGTGCATGTGAGCAAAGAGGATAGGACACATAGACCCTGCAAAAGGTCTGAAGGGTTAAAAAAAACTCCAGTAAATTGGAATCCAAACAAGGGAATAACACAGCTATGAAAATAGGAGGAACAGTTTAGTTATATATTGAGAATCTGTAATAATGTTTAAAGTAGTAGAAAACAGTTTTAGCGCCAGGACAATGGCAGCTGACTCAACTTGTTGTGGAGAGACTTGTGGTAGGGTATAATGTCAGTCCATCTATCATTATTAAGAACAGATATTATTTCTCTTTATTTACTTTTATCTGTATACATCTTTAATCCATCTATAAGAGGAATGGTAGAAATAACATTTTTACCATTAAAATTATTAAATATAACAAAGAGAATTGTCCATCATGAGGCATGTGAAAATCAACTGGTGCTAAAATATCTGTTAATACAACTTGATAGTAGAGGAAAACTGTAAGTATTGGAGATATGAAGTTTTTTTTATAAGTAAGGTATAAAACATGAATGTCCATGCCTGTGAAGGATAAAATTTCAATATGATCATCAGTAAGTAACTGAGCATACATAACAGTAAAATGCAAAATATCATAGCCTGAAAAATGAGGGCAATATAATTATTTCAACATATATAATTTTTATTGTAATTAGCAACTACTGTAAAAGTATAAGGTATTTTAAAAACTATCAATGACAATGACACATTAGATATTGAAAATTGATCCACTGTTATTATTGATGATTCTTTTTAATTTTCCTTAAAGCCTGTTTTAAAGAAGGAGTTAAATAAAGAAAGGATGCAGCATCCTGTTTCTTAAACAACTGGAAAAAATGAGAGTTCAGTTTGGCATCAGCTGTAATTTTTTATTTATGTATTTAAGAAACTATACTTAGGAAGATTAATCCCATTTATGTTAAATCTAATTTACTTATTTTAATTGTAACATAAAAACATAAGAAAATCATGATTAATAGCATTAATCATCCCTGTTTTGTTGAAAAAATTTAGAAGAACATTTTATTTTAGATAATTTTTAGAAATTAAGACTTTATTGTTTGGTCACCTAGAAAAACCCATAAGTCAGAACTTTAAAGACATCCATATATTTAATTATTTGATTTGAATTAAATTATTTGGATTCATTTAATCATTTAAATTTTTATTTATGAGTGCTCATTTGTCTAAATGTCAATTTTGATATTAAGTACATAATATATAGACAGAAGACAGGCCTGTACAATTGGAAATGCCAGGTATAGAAGTCTAACAGGTATCATGGACACTGAAATCAAGAGTTTCAGGTTACACTAATATGGCATTATGTAAAAATGCGAATATGTAACAGATGTGATTCTGCAATCTGTATTTGGGGTGAAAATGGGAGTTCAAAGCACAATTTGAGTCTAATGTATGAAAGATGATATATCATGAACTATGTAATGCGATAAATAATCAATAAAAAAAAAAAAAAAAAAAAAAAAAGAGTTTCAGGTTAGCAGACATTTTTGTCCTTGATACTTATCAGACCCATTCCCAACATAACCATATTTATATCCTCCTTAGGATTTATTAAAAGAAATTTTTGAATGTATTTGAGAGTTAACTCTGGAGAAATTGGCCTTTGGATAAAGACAGTATGTAAAAACCTTTATAGTTAGATAAAACAGATTGATCAGAAAAATACATCAACTTCTATGAATATTTAAAAACTTTCATCGCCATAATACCAAGTTTTTTTTTTTAATCAGGTCAGAGTGTGCTTTTAGCTCAGATAAGAGCCAATTGGAAGCCTGTGAAAGTTTTAAGAAAAAACTTATTTTGAAAGGGTAAAGTTTCTAAACTGCAAAGCCTGGGTTAAAAAGTAAAGGACTAGATATTGTAGAGTTTCTGAACTGCACACAGAACCTGAAATTCCTGAGGCAGTTAAGACAATGCCCTACTGGCCATTTAGTTGTTTAATAACCTAGGATCCTGTGTAGTCTGGCACGTAGGCATCCAGGGCCCAAAACCAATCAGTTTAAATGTGTACCCCACTTAGGAGTGACCAATCACCCCCGCCCAACCTGTTCTCGCCAATGAATGTACTAATCATGTCTAAGAGTTGCTGTTCAATTTTCCCGCGCCTCATGCTGATTTGTTCTGATGTGTGCAAAGCCCCCGCCCTCCCCCAAAAGTGTACTTAAGCACTGCTCAACCCTTGCCTGGGGCTCTGGGCTCCTCTCCCTTCTTTCCCTTCTTGAGTGGGCACGGAGCCCCAGCATGCTGGAACAATAAATCCCCTTCTGCCAATTGCATGAGTGGTCTCTTGGTGGTCTCTTCCTCCGACGCTTCGCCGGTCCCTTACAATTTCAAAAAGAAAGCTATAGGGCTGGGGATGTGGCTCAAGCGGTAGCGCGCTCGCCGGCATGCTTGCGGCCCGGGTTCGATTCTCAGCACCACATACAAACAAAGATGTTGTGTCTGCCAAGAACTAAAACAATAAATATTAAAACAAACTCTCTCTCTCTCTCTCTCTCTCTCTCTCTCTCTCTCTCTCTCTCTCTCTCTCTCTCTCTCTCTCTCCTTAAAAAAAAGCTATACATTTAGAATGTTTCTACTTTTCTTTCTGTGCTGTAACATTAGGGAGTATCTGGTCAAGAAATCCAGCTGAACACAAATAAGGCAGCCAGGCAAGCAGTTTGGATTTTAAAGAGACACTTTTTTCCTTTTGTCTTAACTGGTTTTTCTTAAGCCTAGTGAATCTTGTAGGTCCTGTAATTTACATTTTAAATATAAGACTGGGAAAGTTATAGACCCAGCAGAAGTTAAAAGGTGAGTAAAGCTGTTAAAAGCATTTTTCTTTTCTTGTATCAAGATAATGCTCTTGACGCATGATGTTGCAGTTTACATTTTTTTTGTGGAGAGGTATTTTTTCTCTTTTTGTTTTAAATCTTGCAAATCTTGTAACAGTTTCCACATATGGTTGAGTATAAGTAATGATTTCTTGTGGATTGGAAAGGACAGAGCATGGTAGCCACAGAGAGCTTTTGGATCCTTGTTTATTTTTCTTTCCTTTGCGCCAGACCAGGCTGGCCTCTTGAGGCCATGCATAAAGCCATACCATAAAAGTATTTATCACCATGACATTAGTATTTGTGTCCAATAACCCTGTAATTGACTGCTCATTTAAACAAAGAGCAAATTTAGGCTTATTTACAGTAACTGATAAACATGTTTCAGTGACAGTAGAGTCAAACCTTGTATCTTCCTTTCATTTAAAGGTTGTAACTCTTTCAATACAGCAAAAGGTAACTGTTCATATTTTGGTTGGTTAGCAGAATTTGTCTTAATAGGACAGACAGGTAAGTTATGAGACTCCCCCCTCCTCCACAGCTTGTCCCAACACTCAGTTAACTGGGATCTAGCTGGGGGCGGGGCAGCTTCCACAGCTGGCCACGAAGGCAGTGGCAGTGAGTTAGAGGAGTCATGCGTGGAGGGCTCTGGGCAGAGTGTTGTGGTCAGGGTTGTGCCACCACTTCAAGGGGAGCAGCAGGGGACTTAAAGGGGCCAAATAGCCAGACACAGAAGGAGAAGGGCAGGCAGGTTGATAAATAGAGGATTTATCAATTACATCTGTACACAGGAATAGAAGTTCATGTGTCTCACCTATTTTCTCCCAGTCTTCAAATTTATTTTTTTGTTGTTGTTGTTTTTTTTCCCTTCATATCTTCTTTTTTTTATTGGTTGTTCACAACATTACAAAGCTCTTGACATATCGTATTTCATACATTAGAATCAAGTGGGTTATGAACTCCCATTTTTACCCCAAATACAGATTGCAAAATCACATCAGTTACACATCACATTTTTACATACTGCCATATTGGTGACTGTTGTATTCTGCTACCTTTCCTATCCTCTACTATCCCCCCTCCCCTCCCCTCCCATCTTCTGTCTCTACCCCATCTACTGTAATTCATTTCCCTCCGTGTTTGTTATCCCATTCCCCTCATAACCTCTTATATGTAATTTTGTATAACAATGAGGGTCTCCCTCCATTTCCATGCAATTTCCCTTTTTTTCCCTTTCCCTCCCACCTCATGTCTCTGTTTAATGTTAATCTTTTCTTCCTGCTCTTCCTCCCTGTTCTGTTCTTAGTTGCTCTCATTATATCAAAGAAGACATTTGGTATTTGTTTTTTAGGGATTGGCTAGCTTCACTAAGCATAATCTGCTCTAGTGCCATCCATTTCCCTGCAAATTCCATGATTTTGTCATTTTTTAGTGCTGCGTAATACTCCATGGTGTATAAATGCCACATTTTTTTTATCCATTCATCTATTGAAGGGCATCTGGGTTGATTCCACAGTCTAGCAATTGTGAATTGTGCTGCTATGAACATCGATGTGGCAGTATCCCTGTAGTGTGCTCTTTTAAGGTCTTCAGGAAATAGTCCAAGAAGGGCAATAGCTGGGTCAAATGGTGGTTCCATTCCCAGCTTTCCCAGGAATCTCCATACTGCTTTCCAAATTGGCCGCACCCGTTTGCAGTCCCACCAGCAGTGTACAAGAGTACCCTTTTCCCCACATCCTCGCCAGCACTCATTGTTGTTTGACTTCATCATGGCTGCCAATCTTACTGGGGTGAGATGGTATCTTAGGGTGGTTTTGATTTGCATTTCCTTGACTGCTAGAGATGGTGAGCATTTTTTCATGTACTTGTTGATTGATTGTATGTCCTCCTCTGTGAAGTGTTTGTTCATGTCCTTGGCCCATTTGTTGATTGGGTTATTTGTTTTCTTATTGTCTAATTTTTTGAGTTCTTTGTATACTCTGGATATTAGGGCTTTATCTGAAGTGTGAGGAGTAAAAATTTGTTCCCAGGATGTAGGCTCCCTATTTACCTCTCTTATTGTTTCTCTTGCTGAGAAAAAACTTTTTAGTTTGAGTAAGTCCCATTTGTTGATTCTTGTTATTAACTCTTGTGCTATAGGTGTCCTATTAAGGAATTTTGAGCCCGACCCCACAATTTGTAGATCGGAGCCAACTTTTTCTTCTATCAGACGGAGAGTCTCTGATTTGATATCTAGCTCCTTGATCCACTTTGAGTTGACTTTTGTGCATGGCGAGAGGAGGGGATTCAGTTTCATTTTGTTGCATATGGATTTCCAGTTTTCCCAACACCATTTGTTGAAGATGCTATCCTTTCTACATTGCATGTTTTTAGCTCCTTTATCAAATATAAGATAGTTGTAGCTTTGTGGATTAGTCTCTGTGTCCTCTATTCTGTACCATTGGTCCACCCGCCTGTTTTGGTACCAGTACCATGCTGTTTTTATTACTATTGCTCTGTAATATAGTTTGAAATCTGGTATCGCTATACCACCTGATTCATACTTCCTGCTTAGAATTGTTTTTGCTATTCTGGGTCTTTTATTTTTCCATATGAATTTCACGATTGCTTTATCTATTTCTACAAGAAATGCCATTGGGATTTTGATTGGCATTGCATTAACCTATAGAGAACTTTTGGTAATATCGCCATTTGGATGATGTTAGTTCTGCCTATCCATGAGCAAGGTATATTTTTCCATCTTCTAAGATCCTCTTCTATTTCTCTCTTTAGGGTTCTGTAGTTTTCATTGTATAGGTCTTTCACCTCTTTTGTTAGGTTGATTCCCAAGTATTTTATTTATTTTTTTTTTGAGGATATTGTGAATGGAGTGTTTTTCCTCATTTCTGTTTCAGAAGTTTTGTCGCTGATATACAGAAATGCCTTTGATTTATGTGTGTTGATTTTATATCCTGCCACTTTGCTGAATTCATTTATTAGTTCTAGTAGTTTTTTTTGTAGACCCTTTTGGGTCTTCTAGGTATAGAGTCATGTCATCCACAAATAGTGATAATTTAAGTTCTTCTTTTCCTTTTTTTATGCCTTTAATTTCTTTCGTCTGTCTAATTGCTCTGGCCAGTGTTTCGAGAACTATATTGAATAGAAGTGGTGATAGAGGGCATCCCTGTCTTGTTCCAGATTTTAGAGGGAATGCCTTCAGTTTTTCTCCATTCAGAATGATGCTAGCCTGAGGCTTAGCATAGATAGCTTTTACAATGTTGAGGTAAGTTCCTGTTATCCCTAGTTTTTCTAATGTTTTGAACATAAAGGGATGCTGTATTTTGTCAAATGCTTTTTCTGTGCCTATCAAGATGATCATATGGTTCTTATCTTTAAGTCTATTGATGTGGTGAATAACATTTATTGATTTCCGTATATTGAACCATCCTTGCATCCCAGGGATGAATCCTACTTGATCATGGTGCACAATTTTTTTGATGTGCCTTTGTATCCGATTCGCCAGAATTTTATTGAGGATTTTTGCATCTAGGTTCATCAGAGATACTGGTCTGTATTTTTCTTTCTTTGAGGTGTCTTTGTCTGGTTTCGGAATCAGGGTGATGTTGGCCTCATAGAATGAATTTGGTAGAGCTCCCTCTTTTTCTATTTCCTGAAATAATTTGAAAAGTATTGGTATTAATTCTTCTTTAAAGGTTTTGTAAAACTCCGCTGTGTACCCATCTGGTCCTGGGCTTTTCTTGGTTGGTAGTCTTTTGATTGCTTCTTCTATTTCATCCATTGATATTGGTCTGTTTAAATTGTGTGTATCCTCCTGACTCAGTCTGGGCAAATCATATGACCTAAGAAATTTATCAATGTCTTCACTATCTTCTATTTTATTGGAATATAGGTTTTCAAAGTAATTTCTAATTGTCTTCTGTATTTCTGTAGCATCTGTTGTGATATTGCCTTTTTCATCTCGTATGTTAGTAATTTGAGTTCTCTCTCTTCTTCTCTTCGTTAGCGTGGTTAAGGGTCTGTCGATCTTGTTTTTTTTTTTTTTGTTAATTTTTTCAATAGTTTCTTTTGTTTCAATTTCATTGATTTCTGCTCTGATTTTAATTAATTCTTGCCTTCTGCTACATTTGCTGTTGTTTTGCTCTTCCTTTTCTAGGGCTTTGAGATGAAGTGTGAGCTCATTTATTTGTTGGTTTTTCCTTTTCTTGAGGAATGACCTCCAGGCGATGAATTTCCCTCTTAAAACTGCTTTCATTGTGTCCCATAGACTCCGATATGTTGTGTCTGTATTTTCATTTATCTCTAAGAATTTTTTGATTTCCTCCTTTATGTCTTCTGTAACCCATTGATCGTTCAGTAACATATTGTTCATTGTCTATGTGATGTAGGATTTTTCCTTCCTTCTTTTATCATTGATTTCCAGTTTCATTCCATTATGATCTGATAAAGTGCATGGTATTATCTCAACTCCTTTATATTTACTGAGGGTTGCCCTATGGCATAATATATGGTCTATTTTTGAGAAGGATCTATGTGCTGCTGAGAAAAAAGTATATCCACTTGATGATGGTTGATATATTCTATATATGTCTGTTAAGTCTAGGTTATTGATTGTGATATTGAGGTCAATAGTTTCTTTATTCAACTTTTGTTTGGAGGATCTGTCCAATGGTGAGAGAGGTGTGTTGAAGTCACCCATGATTATTGTGTTGTGGTCTATTTGATTCTTGAACTTGAGGAGAGTTTGTTTTATGAACGTTGCAGCGCCATTATTTGGTGCATAAATATTGATAATTGTTATGTCTTGTTGGTGAATGGTTCCTTTTAACAGTATATAATATCCTTCCTTATCCCTTTTGATTAACTTAGTCTTGAAGTCGATTTTATTCGATATGAGAATGGCCACCCCTGATTGCTTACGAGGACCGTGTGCTTGGTATATTTTTTCCCAACCTTTTACCTTGAGCCTGTGTATGTCTTTTCCAATCAGATGTGTCTCCTGGAGGCAGCATATTGTTGGATTTGTTTTTTTAATCCATGTTACCAGCCTATGTCGCTTTATTGGAGAGTTTAAGCCATTAACGTTTAGAGTTACTATTGATATATGGTTTGTACTTCCTGCCATGTTTGATTATTTATCTCTTTTTTTTTTTCTAATTTAGTTTGTTTCTCCATGATTAGCTTTCCCCACGTCCTCTGTCTCTACCGAGGCACTTCCCGCTGATGGTTTTGGTTATTGTTTTTCATTTCTTCCTCGTGTAGAGTTTTGCTCAAGACGCTTTGCAATGCTGGTTTTCTGGCTACAAATTCTTTTAGCTTTTGTTTATCATGAAAGATTTTTATTTCATTGTCGTATCTGAAGCTTAATTTTGCTGGATACAGAATTCTTGGTTGGCATCCATTGTCTTTCAGTGTTTGAAATACATTGTTCCAGGATCTTCTCGCTTTCAGCGTCTGTGATGAAAAATCAGTTGTTAACCTTACTGGTTTACCCCTGAATGTAATCTGCCTCCTTTCTCTTGTAGCTTTTAATATTTTCTTTTTGTTCTGTATATTGGATATCTTCATAACAATGTGTCTTGGCGTTGGTCTACTGTGATTTTGTGTGCTCGGTGTCCTGTATGCATCTACAATTTGTATATCTGTTTCCTTTTTTATTTCTGGAAAGTTTTCTGTAATTATTTCATTCAGCAGGTTACTCATTCCCTTGGTATGAATCTCTGTGCCTTCCTCTATCCCGATGACTCATAAGTTTGGTTTTTTTAAGTTATCCCAAATCTCTTGGATGTTTTTCTCGTGATTTTTTACCAGCCTATCTGAGTTGGCTAGACTCTTTTCAAGATGATATATTTTGTCTTCATTATCTGACATTCTGGCTTCTACTTGCTCCACTCTGTTAGTGATACTCTCGATTGAGTTTTTAGTTTGGTTTATCGTTTCCTTCATTTCTAGAATTATTGTTTGATTTTTTTATAATCTCTATCTCCTGATAAAGATGCTTAACTTCTTCTTTTATCTGTTTATGTAATTCATTTTCAATGTGATCTTTAAGGTTCCTTTCCATCTGTCTAAGGTGTTCCTTAAGTTCTTTATATGGCCATTTTTCTGATGACTCCAGGTCCTCCTGAATATTTAGGCTGTCCTTCATTGTTTGTACTCCTTTTCTTCCTTGCTTTTTTATGCTCATGATACTTCTTGTTCTGTTTGATTGCTGAGTTACTGTTTACTCTTATAAATTTATTTGATGCTTGGGAGGAGAAGTATTAGAAGGGAAGGGAAGAAGTCACTAAAGAGAGTGAGTGTAGGCAGGTAGAATTCAAGAAAGGGGAATAAGAAAATTGAAAAGAAATTAAAAGACAAAAGAAAAAAGTGAAAAGAAAGAAAGAAAAAACGAATAAATAAAAATTTAAAACCAAAAAAATTATAATGATAATAAACAAATGGAAATTAAAGTTTAAAAAATAATATTAATAATAATAGAATAAAAAGAATTAAAAAAATTGAAACCATTAATAAGAAAGTTGAAGAACAACAACAACATCAACAACAAAAAGTGAAAATAAAATTTAAAAAAATACCAATAATAATCATTAAAATAATAATAATAATAATAAATGCAGTCATAGAGCTCAATTAACTTCTCTTCCAGTAGGTGGAGCTATGCCCACTGGGCCAGGCTTCTCTTCTTGATGGGTGGGAACCAATCACTGTGCCTCAGCTCTTCTTCCCAGACTGTGCAGGTCTCCAATCCTGAGTGCCTAGGGCCTTCTCTTGTGGTTCCTCAAGCCAGGCCCCGCTCACTTGTGACACTCACCACAATACTGGCTACACGCCGGGTCTGCTGCTCCTGGGAGCCCTGTTTCCATGGATGCCTGGGCACACCCTTTCTGTTTGCCTCCCTCAGACCCTAAGTTTGTAGGGCTTGGGGCTGAGGACCCCCAGCGAATTTGTTTGCCCTCAGGTAGCAACTCCCCTGGTAGCTGGTGCAAGGGACCTCTGTTGTCAGCAGAGGGATACCCTGGGTCTGACTATCGTGCTCAGTTGGCTTTTACCTCTGTGAGTTCAGGTGGGCCGACTAGTTATTTCAGTGGGCTCATTAGTGCTGAGTCACGAGAAGCAGGCGAACCAGAACTAGAATGCAGCCCAATCCGGGCTCGGTGTGTTCTGAGAGGGGCAGACTGTTCGCCCGGGATCCCCTTCAGCTCAACAGTGCCTAGTGGTCCTGAGCGAACAGTATTTTGACAGTTTACTTCTCCCTATGCCCGCGCAGCTGAAGGGGTTAGAGACTTGATCTCTCCGCGTCCGCCGCCATGTTGGATCACTTAGATTTTAAATTGTCACTCATCTTATCAGCTGTTCCATTTAACTCGGCAGCTCACTTGCGCGGTGAAGAGTCTGCTCTATGGTGCTCCGTGAGAAGCGGCGGCGGCGGCACGGTGGCGGCCCAGCTGTGGCCTTCGGGACCCCCGGGGAGGGGATGCAGGCTGGGGGAGGGGAGGCAGCGCCTCAGGGCCCACGCGGGCCGGGTACTGGACACGCGGGAGAGCGGGCGGGGTGGGGGAAAGAAATTGAGATCTAGATTTAGGGACTGAGCGTGGGAGGAGAGACGGCGGGGGAGAAGCAAAGCGGAAAGGCGGAGAGGAGAAGGAGAAGGGGCCGAGGGAGCCGGGCAGCTCAGGGGCTGCAGCCTTACTGCTCGCGCTGAAGTCGTGATAGACTCACTCCACCTTGGCTGGAGTCGTGGCGGATTCACTCCACCTAGGCCCCTTTCTTGACACGGTGCTGAGTCTTTGTCAACAGATCTCCTTTAATGATCTTTATTTCATCTTTTAAGACACAGCAACATACGCTGCGGGCGCGGCGGCGCGGAGCACGGAGCGGCTTACTCACTTCCCGCCGCCATCTTCTTCATTTTGGTATCCAGGTCCATGTTGGTGTGTCAGACGGGTTCCTTCCTCCTGTCCGGGATCTCACGTCCAGGCTTGGTAGGCCTCCGCTCCACTGCGGGCCCTGGGGGGGATCTGCCGGCACTACGGCGCCACTACCGCAGCCACCCACCCGGTGCCGTCGAACTTCCCCCAGTCTTCAAATTTAGTGTCCCACTTTCTGGATAAAAAGGACAATAAGAGCTTATCTCTGTCAGCAAGGCAGCAAGATCAGCACTATTTACGGTACGTCCAGCCTTGCTGAGTAGGACATAAAGCTTGACCTGATGTCATCGTTGATGACATTGTTGAGCGTCAGACAGAGATAGAGAATTACCCATAGCCTACTGATTAGGGACCGGTACCAGCCAATGAAAGAGACACACGTCCGAAGTCTGTTCCTGGCATAAAAAAGCTATTCCCTTCCCTTGTTACCTGTCGAAGTCCAGAAGGGTCTCTATTAAGGTGGATTCCGTTGTCCCAAACTCTCTGTGGACTGGGAGTCCTTTGGGGAGAGAACACTTCTCATGCCCCAACATTGGTCATCACCAGTTGTAAAGAATAATAAATAAAGGGTGACACAGAAACAAGGTGCAGAGGCAGGGAAGGTGGCAGAGGGGCCCTTTGTCCAAGCGGCCACGTTTGTTTATTTGTACCAATAGGTCACATTAGGTCATTAGTACCACACCACATTATTGTTTAGAGTATCAGTAAGGGTGCTTGTTCTGCAGTTACATTTCACAGTTACAATAGGCAGCTCAGGAGCTTTGTGCAGCTCTCAAGAAGGTCCACTGTCTGAAGTCACTGTGAGGCAGGGCGGCTCCAGGAGCACCTGAGCTTGGTGAAACACTGTAGTTATCTGGCAAGCAAGTTCCTCTATTCCCAGGAGCTACGTGCCTGGCTTCAAGGTGGAGGCTGATGAGGCTCTAGCACAGAGGCATCTCAGGGCAGGACACTGCCATACCAGCTAGACATGGCACGTACATTAGCTCTATTACTAGATCCTAAGAGAAACCGCAGGGCATTCTAAGGGTAGGAAATGGCGTGAGGGGGATTTCTCACCAGGGGAATGCTTCCCTGTACATTTCTATGGTCAGAAAGCCCTACACTGTTATCCCATTTCACAAATGAGGAGACTGAGGCTCAGAGAAGCCAAGTAGCTTGCCAACATCACTCAGCCAGTGCAGTGAAGGTGAGGACTTGAAATCAGAAATCAGGACTCAGTATGTGGCCCTCTGTGATGGACTAAGAGCAATCTCTTTACAGTAGATTAACAGAAACTTAGGTAACATTTCTATTTAGTTGTGTTGATCAACTACAAATTTTCAAAATGCTTCCAAAGGAAAAAAAATCAGCTATTACTACACAATAGTTTGAAATTTTCATGACGATTGAAGATGCAGTTGGGCGCTTATTAGCTATAACCGAGGAAAGCTGCCAAGAGACTGAGGACAGCACCCCAGGACTGGGTTTGAGTTTGAGGCCAGCATCAGCAACTTAGGGAGATGCTCTTTCAAAATAAAAAGGACTGGGAATTTATCTCAGTGGTAGAGAGTGCCTGGGTTAAATCCCCACTGCCAAAAAAAAAAAAAAAAGTTAAAAAAATAAAACCAAAAGAAGCCCTAGTTCTATGTGGCACATGTTCTCTTTGTAAAAATAGGCCCTGTAGATATGCCTGTGAAAAGGACTTTAGCCTTAATTGTAACCATTCCCTTTTCTTTGAAGATTATATTCATGTGGTTACCTTTTATGCGAATGTGAATTATGCAAAGTCGAAATTCACACAACAGGAACTATTACTCATGCTTAGGTTCATTAGTGACATTTTAAAAATAACATCTATCTTCCAAATTAAAAATTCCTCAAGAACCACACACTTTGAAGCTGCCAGGAGCAAAGAACTGTGACTGTGTTGACACTGTTCACCGAGACACAGCAGCCTCTCTGTGCAGGGCCCTCCAGGCCCTGGGGTAAGTTGGGAACACACAGCCCATCCCAGCACCCCTGGAGTCTCCCTCCTGCTGATGGAGGCATGAGGTGGGGGCACGAGCAGGGAACAGGTGGGGTGCGGTACAGAGTGCAGGGGCAGGAGGGGAGAGCAGGAAGGGGGGTGCCACCATGAACCCTGTCCTCACCCTGCCCACAACCAGCAAAGATCTGAAGGAAGAGGGTGAGGCCAAGAGCACCCTGGCCCATTCCAGGAGAGGGCTGAGAACCAATGAGGCCACAGGGGACAGAGGGAGCTCTGGGCCACTTGGCACATGAACCAACGCCACTTCCTTTGTCAAGATTGACCTCAAAGCAGGCAGCCCGTGGATTCCGTGGGGGAAATCTTCCAGAACACATTTCTCGCAACTTCCCTCCACATGCATAATGGGAATTAACACACGTTAATGAGGAAGCCTGACAGGCACGCTTGGTCTGCGCAGTGTTTAATCAGACTTGGAATTTGCAAAGCCACCAGACACCAGGGTTGCAAATGTCACCAAGGAGTCCTTTTCTTCAGGACCCTAAGGTAGCTGAGCAAATTGAGACACCTGTGTGCAGGAGAGACCGAGAAGGGCACCAGAGTCTGGGGGCTGTGTGCTGGTTTCAGAGGGTTGAGTGACTATAGTTACTAAGGGGCCTCAGTTGAGGGCAGATGACCAAGACAGCCCTCACCACACTCCATCTCCCTCAGCTGTGCCTCCCAATAGGCCCACTGGGGGGCGCTCTTGACCCGCAGTTAGGGCCGGAGGAGGGCATATTTGGAATGGCAGCCCAGGAAGACTTAACATTGTCACAAATGAAAGGAAAACTTCCAGATTTGAAGATAAGAAAAAAAAAATACCCTCTTCTCCCAGCCCGCAATGAAATCAGAGATGAAAGAAGACAGTTTTAGCCTGGCAAATAAGAAAATAAACAAGTGGTTGAAACAGAGAAGTTTTTTCTTTTAAATGTGTTTTTGCAAAGGGGTTCTCTTCCCTGAAAAACAAAATACTAAAATAGCAGGTTGTGTATTTATTTATACATCCTTCTCCAGAGGAAATCTAATAATAACGAAGGGCTCCCATTGGACCCCAGCTTATTTCATACTGTAAACATATTTGTGTCCTCTGGGGAAAGCAGTCAACGTACCCTGAGCCAGGTAGTGAGTTTGCATTTGAATTTATGATTAGATTCACTTGCATTTTCCCCTTTTTCTGTCTTTAACTAAAGAGAAGTTTTATTAGAGTCTACGTCTGTGTGTTGATTGGAACAGGGCTCACAGAAGGGAGTAATACGGCCTGCCGTGCATGCCCTGTCCTGGGCCCGTCAGGAGAGAACTGTGCCCCTAACAAACCATGTCCTTGTCCTGGGAGCCAGGCTGTATCCCGGAGGGGAAAAAAGGTTTAGGATTAGTCATACTTTCAAACCTCAGCTGTGTTGGTTGCAATATTCGTATTATTTGGGTTCTTTGAGCTTCAGTTTCTTCCTCAAGGAAGGAAGAGTAATAATGTGGTAGAGTAAACATGGCGGCGGCTACAGTCTGGATTTGGAATGGCCCCAGCCATGGAGCTATTGGGAGGCGGTGGAGCCTGGGCCTCCCGGGAGGAAGAGAAGCCACTGGGGTATGCCTTGAAGGGTCAGCGGGACTCCAGCCCCTTCCTCAGCCACTCCTTTTGCTTTCTGGCCAGGATGCAGTGATGGGCTCCCACCTTGATTCGCTGCTTTGCCAAAGAAACAGGCCAATGGGCCATATCCGGAAACCTCGGGAACTGTGAGCCACAAGTAACCCTCTCCTCCCCCTCCTCCCCCCTCCTCCTCCCTCTCCTTCTCCCCCTCCTCCTCCTCCCCCTCCTCCTCCTCCTCCCCTTCCTCCTCCTCCCTCTCCTCCTCCCCCTTCTCCTCCCCCTCCTCCTCCCCCTCCTCCTCCCTCTCCTCCTCCCCCTTCTCCTCCCTCTCCTCCTCCCCCTTCTCCTCCCCCTCCTCCTCCCCCTCCTCCTCCCCCTCCTCCTCCTCCTCCTCCCCCCCTCCTCCTCCCCCTCCTTTCAGTTGAATTGGGTACTCTGCAGAATTTTTTTTTATTCTAATTTGCTTTGTGTGACAGCGGAATATGTCACAATTCTCATCACCCACACAGAGCATGTTTTTTCACGTCTCTGGTGTACAGCAGGCATATTCACACCACTCGTGTGTTCATGCAGGAACTTTCCTTCTGATAAGTTGGTTGGTGGGTCTTTTGTCATAGTCACAGCCCCACCTCCAACACTCCTCCGGCTGGGAGGTGGGCCCACATCTGTTCCTTTGGGACCTGGGTGGACTCTGGGGCTGTTTCACCAACAGACTCTGGAGGAAGTGATGCTGGGCCATTCTCCGGTCCCAGCTTCGGGACACAGTGCTCCTACTTTCCATCTGGAAACAGAGCACACGCCTGAGCCTGCCCAGCTCCTCTCCCCGAGGATGAGGTGGCGGCAGGGAGCCTCAGCCCAGAGCTGGAAGGTGTGCGGGAAGAAGGACGCCCAGATCCCAGCTGCTCCTGCCTGGCTGGGACAAGCTGGTGGGGCTCTGGCCCTGCTCTCTGAAATCCCCTCCTCACTGTCATGAGATATGGTGACAAACAGCTGCCAAAGCCACTGGGTGTGGCCTGCTGTGCTACACCGCTGCTTGCACACACTAAAGGCCCATCACGAGGGTCTGTGTCAGTTTTGCACACAACACCTCCAAGGCACCTGTCCCCGGGCTGCCACTGGCGAGGCTCGGAGTTGAAGCTGTCATTGTCACTGCAGTGTTTACTGTTTTCCCACAAGACAGATTGTTAGAAACGTGGGCACAGAACCTCCCCCAAGCTCACAGAGGACATTGAAATCCTCACAGCTGACCCTCTGGCTGTCCAGGGGCTCCGGAATCACAAATCCTTCCCAGTCCCTGCAAGTCAGGTGCAGGAGAGCCTCTAAGTCGGCCGCTGCCCTCAGGGCCACTAAACCCTCATGCTCTCAGGGACAACGTGCCTCTGGGCACTCCAGGGACCTGACAGAGTAGACAGGGCAGCACCTGCTGGGCTTGGCTTTCTCCCCTGCAAACCTCCCCAGGCAGCACGTGGGGCTCGTGAAGTTCAGGGCCTGGGAGAGCTCAGATGCAGCCCTTGACACCAGGCTGTGTGGGAGGGCCGGCTTGCCAGGCCACCAGAGCCCCATGGCCCCAGAACCTCACACCCCATCCCACGGCCCCAGGTAGCCTTATCTTTTGGGCATAGGTATTTCAGGGACACTTCTATTGATGATACTCTTGGGCTTCTTGAATCACGGGTAACCTCAGGAAATAGTCTCCCCAGTGTAGTGGACTTGCAGAACTCAGAATCCCAAGAAAGAGAGTGTGCTGACTCCTGCGTCTCCCCTGTGTGGGTCCACAGCCCCCCACACCTTGTCCTTCCTGGCTTGATGGCCAACTACTCTGACCTCCTAGCCTCTATCCATCCATTGTCCCCACCGTGGCACAAGCTTCTGAAGGCACAAATGGCCCTGTGTGGCTATACCCCTCCGGTTTCATGGTTCCTCATGGAGAGAAGACCACGTTCCAGTTGCACAGGGCTGAGACCTGGCTGGGGTCCTGCCCCTGCCTGCTGCCCTGCCTGGCCTGGATGATGGTTCAGGGCAGTGCCAGGGAAGTGCAGGGACTGGGGGTGGGGACACAGCACCGGTGATGGCCACAGACAGGGGCAGCCTGGAGGGCAGGCGGGGTTCTCCGGAGCACTTGTACACCTCTGTCTGCCGCGGGGTCCTACCTGGGACTCTCAGCAGCAGCCAGAATCAGCAGGACTGGACAACTACCTTCCCTGTTGATCCTCTGGAGCTGCTGGAGGAAGAAGATAAAAGGAAAAGCTAAAAACAAAACGTAGGGTGAGGGGAGACATCAGCTAGGACTCACAAGTGCCCCGCAGGGCTGGTCCAGGCTCCTGACCGCTGTGCCAATGCTTCCTATTGGCTCTGTCCCTGGGGGTTCCCAGAGGGCCATGGTGACACACCCCAGACTCCCACTCAGGAACCAGGCTTCCCTGGCGCCCTCTGCTCCTCCGTGTTCTCTTGTCTCCCTGCCCAGTGTGTGCAGGCCGCAGCTCACTTCCCTTCTCCCCATGGGCCTCCTCTCCAGAGGGTCTTGTTGCCCTTGGTCGGGTTCCTGCCACCCGCCCTGCTTAGTTCTCAGGACAGAATGGCAAGGCAGCACCTGGCGGGTGCCAGGTGTGTCACGGGGCCACGTAGGCCCAGTATGAGGACGTGGTGCTTGAGGAAGGTTCTAGAAGAGGCTGTGCCTCGACAATGGCTCACCCTCACTCCCCACCTGTGGGGATTAGCCTCGGTGCTGTGTGAAGGAGGTGGGAGTGGCACACCTGTCTCCTCCAGCCTGAGCAGGTGCCAAGCTGTGGCACTTGTGACTTCAATTTTACGATTTTGGCTTTGGAGTCCAAAGCTGGAGCTGTGATTTAGAAGAGCATCAACCAATCCGACTTCCAGTGTGGACGAGAGTATGTCTCTGATATTCCCTGTAGGCTTTTAAGACAACCGTCTTCTGCGGCTTGGCCAAGTCTCTTTGCTGTTTGATGCTCATGGCGCCGGGACCCACAGCTTCCTGGCTTGAGGCACGTGCTGCTGGGACCCTCGTATGGAGTTTCCCCAGTGGGCTTCCCTCCTCTCCGGAGGCAAGGATTCCCTTTCCAATTCTTAGGAAATATTGGATTGATTCTGTTTCCTTCTTTTGGCACAGAGGAGAATTTACAAAGAACTTTGCTTCTGACAATAGTAGCTTTAGATCAAAAATTAAACCAACATTCATATTCGGATAGCAGTTTATACATTTTCACAAAACGGAATGTTCTGAGCTGACGCACAGTGTGGTGTTTGAAGCTGAAGTTCGGCTGATTTTACTGATGCACTCTGTTTGTGCACTGGTCAGATTTTGTCTTATTCTGGAATCCTGGATTCTGTCCACAGAATCTTGATGAAACTGGGCTCTCAGGCTGGGGGGACAGTGGGCCAGCTGTGTTCACCTGCTCGTCCAGATCTCTCAGCCAAAAGCCTTCATGTGCCAGGGGCGGGATCCACAGGGGTCTCTGGAGGGAGTTGCTTTTTAACAGGAGAGACGCACAGTGAATAACACTTTCTAAAATGACCAGCATGAGAGCTGCTGCCCACGGGGCCGACCCACCTGAGGCTGCGTTGTGGGTGCCTGAGGGAGGCAGGGAGGGGCAGGAGCAGGGTCCCCAGCGCTGGGACCAGGCAGGCCAGGCAGGGTCTGAGGGAGGCTTCTCGGTTGATAATGAGCCCTGGAGAGGACCTGGCTCAGACGCCATCTGACCTGGAGCAGACGTGAGTCTCTGAGCAACCAGCACAGAGCCTTCCAAGCTGGACCATCAGGCTGTCCACCGGACAAGGGCGTCTTTGCCAAGGTCACTGTGGCATCTCCAATGTTGAAAAAGTGGCAACGGCTAAAGATTAATAACACAGAAACAAACAGAAAAGATGGATTTAGCCAAGGGGTACTTTCACATTGGAGTCCATTCTTTCCAGGGATCCATTTTTGAAAGTGTTTGTGTGGCTATTGTGATTATCTGGGGACAACAGAGAAGACATTCTTATTTGAGGAGGGAACAGAGGACGGGAGACTCGTAAGGATTAAAGAGTGTATTTGGGTTGATGCTTGTATTGTAAGCAACTCCAGGGAAGGGCAGAGGAGGGTGCGGAGGGGACCAGGGCCGGCCTTGGTGGGGTGTGACCGCTCCTGCAGATGACCCCAGACAAGCCCATGCACTCACATGCACACAGACACAAACAGGCCATGCACACACACACACACACACACCCCTCTTGGGGATAGCAGGGGATCATTCCAGAGGTGACACTGGCCTGGGTGAAGGACTCAGAACAGTCCCTCAGTGAGAAGTCCATGGGGGGCCCGAGGAAGAGGGTGAGCTTTGAGGTGCAGCACAGGGTTCTCAGCTGGAAAGCTGTCACCCTGGGCAGCACAGGGGAAGGTCTGTCCCCAGTGTTCCAACGTCACCCACAGGCCGAGGTCTTCCTGACCTAAGCCCCCTTGTCTGGTCCACGGTCCTGGTTGGGCAGAGTGGCCAGGCAGGAAGAACCTGGAAGAGGGGGCTCTCCACTCTGTGAGAGGGCAACTTAGCCCCAGTGCAGAGGGAGACCCCAGAGGCGCTGCAGCAGACCCCTCGGGGAGAGGACAGCAAGGTCAAGGCCTGTGGCTCCCCTCCCACTCTCCCCATAGAAGTCCAGCTGAGAACATCCTTGCCTACGTTTTTAAAACCAGTTCCCTTTCATGCGGAGATTACACAATAATTGACATTGCTATAAAGAAATACAGCAATTTAGAGCATTAAACCTGAGTAGGCCTAACAGAGACCATCCAGACTCTGTTCAGGGGGACACGCTGCTTGCAGACGGCACCCTGGGGGCATTTACTGACACCTAATAACAGCCTCCTGGGATCACATGAATTCTGGAGAGAGTAATTAAAAGCCTTTGATGGGCATGAGGCCTCCGGTGAATGACTGTTACCCAGGAGACTCACCGGCTTCAGTCTGCCTTTCATTAGCACATAATAATATCTCACTTTTATGGGAAGTTGCTTCAGTTGGTTTTCTTAATTAGGTTTAACTGAAGGATGAAAGTCCAAAGCCCTGAGAGGCACCCTGGGCTGAACAGTCATCCCACATAAAAAACCACATGCACCACATGTGCAAGTCACAGAGAGTCTTATCTTCTAGAGATCCTGGGACCAGCAAAGACTCATCTCAGATGTGCCTGGGGTTGTGCATTTAACTGCAAGCCACCGAGCTTGGGCTGAATGTGGGGCAGAGCCAGGGTATGTGACCCAGGTATCCTGCTCCATCTTCCAAAGAAACCTGCAGGGGTCAGTAGGTAGCTGGTGAAGGTCATCTGTACTCCCGGCCAGAAACGAGGCCTGGGGATAGACAAGTGGATTCTCCCTGGAGAAATCTCTCTGCTATCAGGAATATTCGCTCTTTTTTCCTGAGCAATTAATTTGTTCAAATCACATGAAATTTTCAGTCATGCTACCATTTAGCTTCTAGAAAGCCTAGCATTAAATACGACTCACCTTTTGCTGGGTTTCATATTTGACAGCATATCCTGGGCCTCCCAAGGCCACATGGAGATTGTGTCTAGTTTCAGAGCCCCACATGCTGGTGGTCCAGATGTACTCAGCTATTTTTATATTCTGTTTGGTCTTGTTGAGCTGTAGGTGTTTCCATCAGCTGTCTTGAATCATTTCTGGAACAAAGTGTCGTATGAATAAGTAAATAAAGAAAAGCTGATTGCAAATTTTAAAAAACTCAAGCAATTTAACCACACACTCCAAACTAATGCAGTAAGATCAAAGTCAAGAAGGGAGAGCACCCGTCCAACAGCACGTGCAATAAGCACTAAGATAAGCAAAATTAAATCTTAACAGCTGCCCCTCCCTCTACGTAGAAGCACCATCAGCCCAGGTGATGTCCCCCTTTATGGATGTCTGGCTGCCAGAGCTCTTTCGTCCTTGGCAGGAGTGAAACCCGGTGGCCCTGGCTCCAGGGACTCCCTGGACCTGCCCTGCATCTTGCCCTGCGGCTGAGCTGGTTCTGTCCTGGCACTTACGTCTCTTCTGTGAGCTTTGATAAGCACTGAACCTGCCAAAGGTGAAGTATTTGAACAGGCACCTCATGTAGTTTTGTGGATCCAGTGAGAGGCATTCCATCCATGCCAGGCACCCAGGGGTGGAGCAGGCATGGCCTTTGAATAGCTTGCAGATAGACACAAATGTGAATTATTTCTCTATGAAAAACTTTGAATCTTCTCAAGTTCTTCCACTGAGGGTTGGTTGAAGCCTTACCTTTTTAACTTTATGTAACACACAGGGGACAACTTTAGCTTCTCGGTCTTTAAGGATTCCAATACCAAAAGAGATTGTTGAGACTTAAAAGGATCACTTATTTACTCCCCCAGCACTGATCCAGGAGAGGGGAAGGGGTTATCCAGATTTCCATTGCTGCAACAGATACCTGAGTTTATCCACTTATAAAGGGAAAAGGTGGATTTGGGCTCACGGTTTTAAAGGTTTTAGCTCATTGTCAGCTGGAACTGCGGCTTGGGGCCTGTGGCGGCAGGTCACGACAAAAGAGGGTGGCAGAACCAGAGAACCAGCCTGCTCCCCTGGTGGCTGGGAAGCAGAGAGAGGGAGGCCAGGGTTCCACTTCTCCTTGGAGAGCCCACCCCCAATGACTGGAACACCTACCTGCAGGCCCCACCATGGAAGCTTCCCCCTCCCCACCACAGCTCCACACTGGGGACCAAGGCTTTGCCCCATGAACCTTGGGGACACTGAAAGTCCACTAACCAGCAGACAAGGACTAGTACTGAGATGGTTTTCGCTGGTCCATGTATGCATATTTTACTCAGCATTTCAGAGAAGCATCAGTTTATCAAGCTGGGGCTTGGCTAAGAGAGCCAGCATGGAGCAGCGAGTGGTTCACCCCACCCAGGTGGGACGAGGCAGGTGCCGAGAGCTTGCCCCTAAAAGAACAGCATTAGCAGCAGCACTTCTTCAGAAGCTTGCCATGCGAAGGGAGCATCTGAATTACTGGGACAGAACGAGAGCTGGGGAAACAGACTGACTCTGCCCAGCACGAGACACTCTCTTAAGAACGGCAGTGTCCCCACATGGAGCAAGGTACTTGCAGAGTCCCTAGAAGTGTTCCAGTGACACTGGACATCCTCTGCCAGCTACGGAGGCCCCGGAGCACTGCTGTGGTGGGAGAGGGGCTGGATGGAGAGCAGGGCTGGGCGGAGAGCCAGGGTCCTGTGCACATGAGGTCCTGATGCGGCTTATTTGCTTCTTGGGCAGTGGAAGGGCGCAATCTCACTGAGTGACCTACGTAATGTCAGTCCTGTAACAACTGGCGAGTACCAGACAGATATGAGAACTTTAGAATGACGACTTAGGTCACACTAGCTAGGCCAGACTAACCGGTACAGGCCGCGTCTTAGCATGAATGTTAGCATGAAGAAGGATGTTGGGGCTTTGCCGAGTCCATGAGAGCAGCTGAAACACCGTTCTCATTCCTTGGTGGAGGGGTGTTTTGCAAGCAGTGCAATCTTGCACGCGAGTGGACTACTTTATCATAGGGTCTGGTTGTGAAGACACAGGTCACTCAAAGGCACCAGGAACGATCTGCTAACTCTTAAGAGCCTCGTTCCCTTGCCTTCAGCTGTTCCTGGGCCGTCTGGGACATAACAGCCTCAGTTCCTAGTGTGTTGTTCAAGAACAATATTGTAAAGATCCTGAAATGTGTTACAAGAAAAGAAGATTCCCCACTTAAGACATGATCGGAGAATGAACAGATTTCGTTTCAAGGCAATCAAGGTTTCATAGAGTAGACCCTGCTTCAGTGACCAGGAAAATACATAAAGAACATTCGATTTAGAGGTGTGGCCAGACCATGGGCTTTCAGCAGGGCGTCAGTCGGCTTCCGGGATCTCTTGGGGACCAGTGGGGGACATTCTAGGAAGCGCAAAGCAGGAGTGGCAAACAGTTCCAGGCAAGTTCAGGCTGAAGCTTGGTCACACAGTGCAGCATGGGATCCCCAGCCACCTCCCTCCATTAAAGCAATGATGAAGGCAGGAAAAACTTGCCATATTTACTTCTTCTCAGATCTCAGTAATCGGGTGAAGAACTTAACGACTGGGAGGATACTTATAATATTCAAAATGCCCCTTTAGCATAAAAGTTATGAGGTATGCAAAGAAATAAGTCGGTCTGTTGGGGGTGGGGGACAGTAAAGGAATTGTCCCTAAGGAAGTCCAGGCATTGGACTTACCAGACAAAGACCTGAATCAACTGTCTTAAATATGCTCAAAGAGCTGAAACAAACAACCAACAACAACAACAACAACAACAAAGACCTAAACGAAACCAAGAGAATGACATCTCGTGGCACAGACTAGCTACAAAGAGAAAGGAAATGACCAAAAGGAACCAACAGAAATTCTGAAGCTGAAGGTACAGTAAATACTATTTAAAATTCACTAGATTAGTTCAACAGCAGATTTGAACAGGCAGAAGAATCAGTGGTCTGGGAGTTATTTCATTTAAAATTATCCCATCTGAGAAGTAGAAAGAAGAGGGAGTAAATAAATCAACCTACGGGAACCTGTGTGGGACACGGAGCAGACCTCTGTGCCATGGCGGGAGTCCCTGAAGGGGGAGAGAAGGAACGGACAGGTGGAGCGCCAAAGACCACCCGCGTTCCCACACGTGATGAGCACCGCGGATCTGCACCGTCCGCAGGCGCTGTGGCGTCCTCCAGGAGAAAACTCAGAGACAGCCACAGAGATGCACAGGAGAGAAGTGACACACAACAAGAGAGCATTGACCTGGCACATAGCAGAAGACCCTCAGGAGGCCGTCAGCAACTTTCTCCATGGAAACCATAAGACAGAAGCAGCCGAGTGACACCCTGAAAAGCTGAAAGGAAGAACTGTCAACCAAAAATCATGGACCAGGAAAATCCTTCCCCATGAAGGAGAAATCAAGAATAGAGCAGGCTGAGGAGTCACCACCAGGAGACCCATCTCCCTTGAAATGCTAGTGTGGCCCTCGAGCTGCAGCAGAGACCCTTCCACAGCAGCTGGAGGCCACAGGAGGAAAAGAGGAACACCACAAAGGTCACTGTCTGGGTGCCTAGGACACCCAACATCACTGTTTCCACTCCTGAGGTCTCGCCTTTCTGTGTAATTTAAAATGTAAATACATAAGACATCGTTATAAAGCTGTCACTAGACACCCAGTGGTGAGAGATGTGATTTTTATGATGACAGCATAGAGGGGAAGCAAATGTAGAATTGAAGCAGAGTTTCAGAAGCTGTGTTGCTATTAATTAAAACTAAACTGTTAACAGATCTAACATGCTCATTGTAGACCCCCAGGACAACGACTAAGGAAACAACTGAAAAATAGATAAAAAGGTACACTAGAAAAAAAATTATAAACACAAGAAATGTAGCAATGAAGAAATTGAGGAATAAAAACATAACATATCAGAAATGAATGTTAAATATCAGAAGAAAGGCCTTAATTGTTGGTAATTGCTTTAAATGTAAATGAATCAAACTTTCCAATTTAAAATCAGAGGCTGGCATAATGGATGAAGAAATGTGCTAATTATTTTACTGTCTACAGAAGACTTGCTTTTAAAGATACAAACAGATTCAAAAAATGAAGGATGGAAAAAGATATTCCAAGGAATTTTTAACAAAAAGAGAGTTAGGTATTCATACTAATGCAAATCAGGAGACAGAGGAGCATTATATACTGTTGCAGCTCAATCCACACAGAAGATGTTATTGTCGTTAAAACGTGCCTATGGAACATCAGAACTTCAAAATATCACATAAATATTGAGAGAATTGAAGGGAGGAACAGACAGTTCTACAACAATAAGTGGAAATTTCAATGCTCCACTTTCAGTAACAGCAGAACAACCATGCAAAAGTTCAGTAAGGAGAGAACTTGAGAAGCACTATAACCCAGCGGGACCCAAGAGGCACCTATGGAGACCCCTCAAGAGCAGCAGGATGTACGTTCTTCTCAAGGGTACTGCCACAGTCTTTAGGACTGTCACATGTTAGGACACAACAAAGAGTGAAGTCAGACAACACAGAGTATCTTCTCTGACAATAATGAATCAAGTTAGAAATCACTAACAGAATGAAAACTGGGAAACTCACAAATATGTGGAAATTAGACAACACACTCTTAAACATCAGTGTAGCAAAGAAGAAATTTCAAAGGGAAAAAGGAAAATTTGTTGAGACAAATGAAAACAATAAAACATGATATGCAGCCAAAGCAGTGCTCAGAGGGAAATTCATAGCTAAACGCTGCATTTAAAGAGAAGGACAGGCCAGGTGCCATGGTGCACGCCTGTAATCCTAGTGGCTCAGGAGGCTGAGCTAGAAGGATTGCTGGGTCAAAACCAGTCTCAGTAACTTAGAGATGCCCTAAGCAACTCAGTGAGACCCTGTCTCTAATAAAATATTTAAAAAAGGACTGAAGATGTGGCTCAGTGGTTGAGCACCCCTGGGTTCATCCCTGGTAACAAAAAAAAATATCAAAACAACAACAATAAAAAAGGATGGTCCCAAATCAATAGCCTAACCGGACACATCTAGGAACTGGAAAATGAAGGGCAAGCTATGTCCAAAGTTGGCAGAAGAAACAGAAATAAAGAAACACAGAGATGAGTACATGGATAGATAAAATAGAGGACAGGAGGACAGATACAGTGACCTAAGCACAGGTGGCTGCTCAAAAATAAATCAACAGAGAGAAGATCCAAATTGCCAACATCAGAAATGAAAGTTCAAACCTCATGGAGATAACATAGGGTACGTTACTATCCCAACAGATAGATTAGGTAAAATGAACACATTTCTAAAAATAAAAAAAAATCCCACCACAACTGACTCAAGAAGAAACAGAATCTCAACTGATTAAACAGAAAGTGAAGAGATCCAGTCATAACCCCAAACCAGCCGAGTCAGCCAGGACCCAATCACAGCATCAGTGAACTCTACCAAACACTGAGAGAGTCCAGACCAGACCTCCCTTAAAAACCAGAAAAGGAGGGAACTCTTTACTCCTTCTACCCTGATGCCAAAGTCAGGCAATGACGTTACAAGAAAAGAAGACTGCTACCCAGTGTTCCCTCAAATACAGGTGCAAAAATCCTCAAGAAAAAAAAATACTAGCAGACTGAATCTTACAGCATATGAAAGATATTATACACCATGCCAAGTGGGAATTACAAGGGTGGGCCAATGTAACCACATTCAACAATGAAAAGAAACAACCAAATGACCAACTAATAAAAAAGCATTGAACAAAACCAAATACCATTTCCTGACTAAAGGAAAAAAGAAAACCTCACTAAACCAGAAATGGAGGGAGTTCCTCCAATGACAAACAGCAATTCTGAAAATCCCCATACTAACCTCACACCCAAGAGCGAAGTGCGGCAAGCTTTCTCCCTAACATCTAGATGAAGGTTTCTTGTTCCTGGATTTCAAGGAGTCTGATACCTTACTGGGTGTTCTATCCAGGTCAATTAAGGGAGAAAAAGAAAGATGAGGCACTCAAATTATGTGGGAAGAAATGAAACCTGTGTGTGTTCACAGGTGGCAAGATCTCAAACATAGAAGATACTAACGAATCCTATAAAAATTGTTAGTTAATGTATGAACCCAGCAAGATGCAGAACCAGAGACATACAGATCAGCAAACCCAGTAGTGGATAAGCTGTAAGGGAATTAAGAAAGAAGTGGCACTTACAGTAGCCTTTAAAAGAACCAAGTGCCTTAGAATAAACTTCATCAAGAAGGTGCAAGACTGGTACACAAAAGCGGTAACATATTGTTAAAGAAATTAAAGAAGGTGAAAATAAACGAAAGGCATCTTGTATTCACAGACTAAAAGATTGAATATTGTTAAGATGGCAATAATCCCAAAGTCAATTTACAGATTCAATGTATTATCTATCAAACATCCCAATAGCCTTTTTTCTTTTTGCAGAAATGGAAAAGCCAATCATGGATCTTATATGGAATTGCAGGGAGCCCAGATAGCCACAATAGTACTGTAAGAAGACAAAGTTGGACAACACTTTATTACTGGTTCCAAAACTTAACTAGAAGCCTAGAGTAATCACAACAATGTGGTACTAAGGATACGCCATAGAAAAAGGTGCAGGTGAGATTATATTTGTGTAGATCATGGAATATAATCAAGACTGCAGAAACAGATCATATGTTATCATCAAGTCAAGACCATTCAGTGGGAAGAGAGCAGTGTCTTCAACAAATAGCATTGAGATAACCATTGCCTGTGTGTCAAAGGAGGATGTTGGACTTCAACCTCACATCATATTAAATATCAACTTAAAATACATCAAAGACATAAACACAAGAGTAAAACCTAGAAAAATGCTAGACAGGATTATGGGGTGAATCTTCATGAACTTGGGTCTGCAAATGGTTCCTCATACACATTAACAAAACTACCAGCAACCAAAGAAAAACCAGAAAATCTAACTTCCTCCAAATTAGAAACTTCTCTGCCTTCAAGGACACATTCAAGCTAGGTGTGAGGTGCACATCTGTAATCACGGTAGGCTGAGGCAGGAGGATCACATGTTCAAGACCAGCCTGGGCAACTCAGCACGAATGTCTTAACACAAAAAGGGCTAGGGTATTGAAATATTCACTTACTGTTGTAGAACTGCCTATTTCGCCCATTAGCTTTAGATCTCTCAAAATTTGCATTATATATATGTATATAATGCAAATATATATATAATGCAAATATATATATATAATGCAAATATATATATATATAATGCAAATATATATATATATAATGCAAAAAATAAATATATATGTATTTGGTACCAGGGATTGAACTCAGGGCACTCAACCACTGATCCACATCCCTTTTTGTATTTTATTTAGAGACAGGGTCTCACTGAGCTGCTTAGGGCCTCACCAAGTTGCTGAGGCTGGCTTTGAACTCGGGATCCTCCTGCCTTACCTCCCGGGCAGCTGGGATTACAAGCCACACCACTGTGCCCTGCTGTGCATCTTGAAGCTCTGTTTTCCCACGAGCACGTGTTAAAGGTGGTAACATCTTTGGTGTAGATGGAGCTTTATGAGTATATATTATTCCTCTTTGTCTTGTTTTCTGTTAGTGTGAACACCCAGGTCTCTTTTTGCTAACACCCTCCCAGGTGCCATAACACTGCAGGGCCAGCGTCTGCATTGAGGGGAACCCCCCCCCATCAGAGCTTCTGGGAGTTTTCGCCAGTGCATTTTCTCAGGGAAATAGGAGAGCCCATTAATCTAGGGAGCCGGTGGAACCAGCCTATTGGGAAGGCTCCTGTCCCCCTTGGTTCTGATTCTCATTCTCTGAGCGAGGTCACTGAGCTGAGGGCTTGCACAAAGCGGCCAGGCAGGCAGTGGGCAAGCAGGAGTCCTCACCACTCTGTCTGGCTCCAAGCTCATGCTCTTTCTCCAGGTGCAAGAGCAGCCAGATGGGGCATCTGGGGCAAGGTGGAGGAGATGGCAACTCTGCCCAACCTGCTGCGAGGAAGGAGCAGGAGGAGAAGGCAGCACCAGGGCAGGGTCTGTGCCGCTCAGGCTCTCAGATACCACAAGGAGGTCGGATGATGACAGGCGTCATGCTCTGCTCTTAAATTGACGCATCGTCTAGGGCTTCCAGACTTCCGATTTAGTTTCTCATTACTTTTATCACTACCATTTTCTCTAAGATCCTGGCCTTTTTCAAGTGCATTGAAGCTGAAAAGCTAACTTATCAGCTCTCTATGGTCTGGAAAAAGGACCAGAGACAAAGTGCAAGTGAGAAACTGGGCACAGCGCAGTGCCTTGGGGTCCCAGTGTCCCAGAGGAGGGCCGCTCCGGAAAGGCAGACTCTTGCTGTGCTTTTAAGCTAGGGCTGTGCCCTGGACTTCATAGTCGCTGCTGTATTATGCTGAAAAAAATGTACATGGCTTCTTTGGATCTCGGGCTCAGTCATCGCTTTGATGTTTTATTTATTGATGCAAAAAGTTCTTGCCTTTCAAGTTTGTTATCTCTCATTTCAATGGAATTTTTCAAAGTATTAAGGAACCGGCTCTGCAGTCCCGTCCACCCGGCCTCAAGTTGGCAGGAGATTCTGAAGTGTTATTGGTGCCCCTGGGTGTTTCCTGCTTTTTGGTTTCGTGCTCACAAGGAAGCAGAGCGGCGAGCAGGCCTCTGAATTTGGCAGTGGGCTGGAGGGCCTCGAGGGAGGTTCTGTGCGGACACTTGGCCCACCAGGGACCTGCTCTCTCTGCCATGGGGGGATCATATTTGGAAATCAGAGCCATTTCTTATCTGTGACTGAATCTGTCACGAAGTCTACATTTGAAATGGTTACAAATCCCACCAGTGACGTCATGAGCCATTTCCATGGTAAAGCTGACAGCCAGCTGTCAGGCAGAGGTGGTGGGTGTCATGCAGGGAGCACCTGTCAAGCCTTCCATTTTGTAAAACAGAGTTATTTGGTTTGTGGCTCTTGAGGGGCTTCCTTACGTAACCCTACTGCCGTTCCCCCCCCCCCCCCCCGCCCGTGTTGGTCTTTGCTCCCTGGACTGTGCATCCTGTGCCCTGCGGCTGCTCAATCTGCTGCTGTCCTGTTTCTGTGGTTGTCACCTGTGCTTCTGCTGTCCCACCATGATGTCATCCTCCTGACCAGCCAGGGAGCGTCCGGGTTGCTCCTGTGAATTTTGGCTGCAGGTCGTATGTTTGAGTCCTCAGCCTGTCTGCATGCCCTTGGGTGGGAGTCTGAGGCGGGTCTCGCTTTACCCTGTGGCCTGTGCATGTCCAGTTTCCCCAGCGCTGTCTGTGGATGGGACTCTCCTTGCCCAGGGTGGTTCTGGGTGCTTTCAGCAGGTCGATTCACCACTCGTGCCCAGGTCTACTTCTGGGCTCTCTGTCCCATGGGTCTCTGTGTCTGTCTGGACGCCAGGACCACCTTGTTCTGATCATTCTAGCTTTGGAATATTTTTCAAGATCAAGCAGAGCGATGCCACAAGCCTTGATCTTCTTTGCAGGGATTGTTTGAGTATTCGGGGTCCTTCATTTAATTTAATATTAATTTTAGGTTTATTTTTCCTATTTCTGTGAAGCGTTTCATTTGGACTTTGATACGGATTGTATTAAATCTTTGGACTGCCTTGGGCAGAGTTTTTAGTGTATAAGTCATTCACATGCTTAGTTAAATTTATTCCTACTTCGAAAAGGAAACCCACCTAAGGGGAAAAAGTTTTTACCAACCACATATCTGATAAAAGATTAATATTATAAATACATAAGGAACTCAAAATCAGGAAAGCAAATCACTCAATTAACAAAATGGGTAGTGTTTGAATAGACAGTTTTCCCAAGAAGACATGTGAATGGTCAGCAAGAATACAAAAAGAGGCTCTGCGTCTAACACCAGGGGGATGCAAGGCAGAGCCACAACGAGCCGTTACCCCACACCTATGGGGATGGCCGTTATCAAAGAACAGAGCAAAACAGAGCTCGGCCTCACCCCTGAGCGCCTCATCCTCAAGTTGTGGAGAAGCCTATGTACCTGACGGGATCAGACTGTGGCCCCGCTCATAGGTCACCTCACAGTGGAGTGATGGCTGAACATCCGACATGGGTCCAGCCACCGGGGGAGGTGATGGAGAGCCCTAGTGAGGGAGTGAGGGACGGGGACTTGGCAAGCCAGGTTTGATCCCACAGGGCAATAAGCCCTGAGCTACAAGCAGAGGCTCGACAAAACTCTAAAGGACACTGATGGCCTGAGGGTGTAGACATCCCAGTCAACACTCTCTGGTAGAGGACCCCTCCGTGCCTCAGGCTTCTAAGGAGGGTCCTTGACCACATGAAGACTCCCCTGTTTGACCTTAGGTCTCCAAACATTTGCTCTTAAAATGGAAGCCTTTGTGCAGGACGCCATCCCCAAGGTGCCTGCACTCACTGCCCGGGAGACCTGGGGCTGAGAAAGATCATTCTTGGGGAGGCCGTGACACTGAGGGTCACTCAAGCCCCCTGGGAATCTGGGGGTTGAAATTGTCCACTGTTGCAAAGAGGGCTCCCATGATTCTGCTGGGGGGCTTCTGGAGGAGAGCAGGTGCCCTTGGCTTACCTCAGTCTGGATTTAGGGAGCAAGGTCTGGTGAGTCTTACCCTGAGAGTTAGAGGCCAGTTCCTCCCTTCTCCCTCCCCCAGTCAGGGACCAGACCCAAGTTTGTACGCTTCCCTGGGTCTCCATGGTCAGCAGGGCTCAGTAACGAAGCCTTTAAGATAAAATGAAGAGGTTCGACAGAGCAAGCACGGTGCAGACTGTAGCTAGGTATTTCAGTAGGAATTCAAAATCTCAAAACTCCATGCTAGGCAGCTGTGAAGACTAATGAAGCAACCAGCACCAGGAACGGCATAAAATGTCACACAAGTGATGTGCTTTCAGGAAGTGGTTGTTCCTGCTGTTGCAGAGAAAGCCGGGTTCAAATTCTGGGGCAAAGAAAGGAAGAGGCACTAATCAAAGTCTCTTTGGTCCAGGGAGCTCTCTTTGCAGTCGGCCCTTCCAGCCAGCTCCGGCCAGCTCCAAGGCTGGCTGAAGTGGCCGTGGTGCCCAGAGCCTTCCTCCCTGGACTTACGTGGAGGGAGCCACCTGGCTGTGGTTTGCTGCCCTGCTTTACCCCACCCACAGCAATGCCTTTCCCATTCCATGAGCTCCCTGCTGCAGTAGGAGCCCTGGGGACAGCAGGCTCCCTTCAGGGACTCTCAGAAGTGCTCTTTTCAGGAGCTGTCAATCAAGCCCCTGGGAGTATTTAACTGTTTTCTTTCATATCTGTGATGCTGGGCCTGAGACTTAACATGGCTCTGTTTCATTTCTCAGTGGCCACCCGTGGATGCCAGGGTACCAGCGTAACCCGTCTGCTCCTCTGGGGGAGCCTAAGCGTGGTACTCAAGAGACAGGAGGACAGTGTGACGGGAGATGTCTTTGGAGACACTTGGTTGTGATCATCTTGGTCCTCTGAAGGGTCCAGACTTGGCGTCCTGGCATCTGTCTGAGCTATGGAAACAAGACTTGGGTTCAGAGGCCCAGAATCCTCAGAGAGCATGCTTTCTACCCCAAGGGACTCCCCTGCTATTAATGTCACTTGAGAGGAAGTGACTCACTGGGACATAACAAGGATCACATAATTCCTTATTCATTAACAATGGACAGAGCGCTCACTGCCCTCCAGCACGGGGAGATGAAGGCTGAGCTCCTGGGGGGTCAGCACAGCCTGGAGGCCTGGGGGCCCCTGCGGATCTCTAGGCTCAGGGACACCCACACAGTGGCTCAGGGTACAGGGGTGTTCAGGGGCTCTGGCCACAGAGTGGGCTGTTCACGCTGTGGTGGGATTCAGCAGAGCCACCGCCCTGCCGATGGCCATCCCGCACCTGCCTTAGACATAACCGTGCCCTGAGTGAAGGTTAGGCCACCCTGTGGGTGGCCTGCCACTTGGTCTCAGTGAGGTCTCCTGGGCAGGGTGGGACAGCACAAGTGTGTCACTGTGTTCACATCTCAGCCAATGTGGAAGCCAGAGGCCATACTGTCCTCATACCTTTCCTGTTTTTGTCTTTTAAATCGAGATAGCGTTGCATCTGCCAATTGAGACACCAGGGGAAGGATAAAGGGGACTGTGACCAAACAGGGGCCCAAGTTTGCCTTGGTGACTGTCTGCCCTGTAAACCAGGAACACCAGGTCATCCCAGGGACTTGAGGAGTTCGCTCTCTTACACATGTGATTCTCTTGCAGAAGAAAAGCAGGCTTGCACCCCTGTCTGGGAACCAGGGGAAACACCCTCCAAATGCCCTCATTTGCTCTTCTACAGGTGCCTCCGTGTGAGGAGGTTTGGGTGCAGGGCAGCTCAGCTGTCTCAAGGGGCCGGCAACACCTGTGTAGGTGGCAGGCCTCTGGGCTCCCTCTGTCCCCCCTCTGTCCCCACCGCCCCTACTCATCACCCACCCAGGCTCTAGTGCGTGTTCCTTTGGGGACGGGGTCCTGCTTACTAACTAGGGGCACTGTGGGGTTCTGTACCCCATTGCCACGCCCCTGGCCTCTTATGGGGTTGGGTGGCCATCTCAGAACCAGACACTGCAGGGTGTGAAGCTCCGCTGGTTTTCGGGGTGTACTTCAGAGGCGTGGAGCAGAGCGTGGCCCTCTGATTACCAGCTGGGCTTCTCCTCACTGGAAACCACGGTCTTCCTCTCAAGTCCCTCCATCAGGGGTGTGAGGCCCTATCCTGGACATGCTGGACTGTCCCTGGTCTAGTGGGGTCCTTAGTGTAGGGTGATGCCATGTCACACCCGTGGCCACAGGACAAGGGCGCTGAGGGGACTGCTGTGATAGCCACATGAGGTCACAGAGGCTGGGCAGGATGTGAGTGGCTGCTCTGGGACACCAGTGTAGGGGGCCTGAGAAGAGCAACCCTCGGGCCTGTGCTGGGTCCCAGGACTTGGAGCACGTCCTGGGAGCCCAGGGTCACTGAGGATTGGAGAGGGTGAAGTCTTGACTCCCTCCAAACCTTACTGTTGCCGAAGAACAGCTGCCTGACCCCAGTCCTCATCGGCTGGGTTGGGAGGGGCCTGGGCCGTTGGGAGCCCTCAGGAACACATTCATGCCTTCCTCTGGGGAGGAGGGCCTGGGCTAGACAGCATGGGAGTGGCTGTCACAGGGCCAGCTCCGCCTCCTGTCTTGCCTTTCCCACACACAGCAGGTGGCCCTTCCACTTTCCACCAGGCGTAGGGGTCCTTACCAGAGAAGCCACCTGACCTTGGACTTCCTGGTCTCCAGAACTGTGAGTCAAAGCAAATCTCTCTTCTTTATAAGATACCTGGACTCAGGTGTTCTACTGCAGCAATGAACTAAGACACCCAGTTGCAGCAGGCTGGTCAGGTCTGCTAGAGCCTCCCTTTCTTATCCTCTCTCCAAACCTCATAGAGAACTCCTGGCCACTGAGCAGGGGAGACTCGCCCGCTCCTGAGCGCTCAGAGTAGATAGAATGTTCCAGGAGCAGGCATCCCCTTTCCTCAGGTCCTGTCTTGGTTTCCAGGCAGTGTTGCTGACCCACGTCTAGAGGACCCGTGTCTTCAAGGTTCTGGGAAGCTCACTGTGGGGTGTGCGGAGGAGCTTAGTGTGAGAGATGCCCACGGGTGCTGGTGTGACATGACCCAGGTGAGACCCAACTTATGAAGGGATGTAGTGGCCGGTGTCAGCCTGGGGGTCAGCATTTGTGGTAAGTCATGTTGGTCCTTCTCCACTGACCTACACTGCCTCAGCATGTGATGTGACCCTGGGACTCCACGTCACCCAGGACTTTCACACACTCATGCACCTGGGGGTATGTAGGTATGGGGGCAGGCTTTTAAGGACAGACATCTGAGGTAGGTGACGGCGGAGGGCGGAGTGGCTACGCGTCTGTCACTGGTAAGTGCTGGGTGCACAGTCTCCCATGAAGTTTTATTATTCCTGAATGACAGCATTGGTATTAATTAAAAAGGTCCACAGATAAAATGCATTTTGGGGAGTAGTTTTGGCTTCATTATTTATTAAACTTGGCAGACATTAAGTTAGTATTTTCATTTTGATATATCCCCTCGGGTATGCACCACAAACTAAAATATAATCTAAATATAAAGCACTCTGGTGCTGTATGCCATCTCTGTACCTCACAACACACCAGACACTGCGGCGTCTTACGAAGTCCACTCTAAATATGAGGGCGACTCCCAAAGCCGGGACGGGGATCTCGGCATCTGCTCCTAGTTCCACGGAGCTTCCTGTCACTCACACCTTCCCGTGCTGGTCTCTAAGAGCAAGAGCACTTGGTGTCTAGGTAGCACCATTTGCAATAACTCGAAGGGCTGGGCAGCCTTGAACACCCACTCTCTTGACGACTGTGAGAGAAGCTGACTCAGAATGAGTGGCCCTGAAACTCACAGTCAGGACGGAGCCCAGGCAAGGGCAGGAAGGAACCTGAGCCACGCTGGCTGGCCGGTGATCGGAGGATGCACGCTCCCCTGGCTGCACACCCAGGGGCACTCAGCACCTGGCACGGGCAACTCCTGCTGCACCCTCTGAAGAGCCAGCCGCTGCAGCGCCAAGCTTGGCCTCTCTGAGTTTGTCTTTAAAGATGGCAGAGATGCCAGAGTGGGGCTCCCTCTGCTCCACCCAGCAATGGGCATGGGATTGGGGTCCCCCATGAGGAGGAAACTGTGCAACAAATAGGCACTGTCTCTGTGGCTCATGTGGCAATTAACACACCACCCGCACCCTGCACCCGCTGTTCCTGTCTGTCCAGCGACAGGTCTGCTTCTGTCACATCCCGACCGACCCGTCCACGGCGAGGGTGACGAAGAAGCGGCTTGCCACCGGCACCAGCATGGGACAAGTCTCCTCTCTCAGAGTGAAAATGCTGATGTACAAATGGTTTAAATTACTTAGAAATTTTAATCACAGACATTTTCCCACTCAACATTCCCACACACGTAGACTCTCCTTTTTTGCACAAACGCTGTATAAGCCGTCTGGCTAAACCTCAAAGCTCTCCTGTGTACACATCCACACCCTCTTCATTAACACCTGGGGTCTCCAGGGCGGTCCCAGACCAGCTCTCCAGCCCAGAAAATGCAGAGAGGAAAACTGTCTCAAGGAGGCTGGGGGCAGCCGTGGTAAAGGGCAGGAGTGGGAACTGGACAGCTGCTTCTTCTAAGCTCAACTCAGAAACACAACAACACTGAGGAGGGCAAAGGCCAGAGGACCTTGCTCTCTGCCCACAGCTCTCCCAATGTGCCAGCCTGAAGCCAGGCCGTCTGCAGACCCCGAGGGCAATCGGGATCTGGCTGGCTGGAGTTCAAAGCAGAGACTTCAAACCAGCTGGTCACCACTCAGGGCTGGAGGGAGGGAGGGCAGAGGGAACGGCCTCAGGCTTTCAAGTGCATCAGAAGAATCAATGTCTTTCCTTTTTTGTAAAGAAAATCTGTAAATGATAAGAAATCCTGGCTTAGAAAAATATAACCTTCTAAAAACTTCTATCTGAGGACGTTCCACTGCAGAAGAGTCAAAAGGGTGGCGAGAGTGGCAAGCAGCAGCGGCCAGGCTGCAGCTCCAGGTGCCCGGCCGTAAGGGTGACCGCGACTGTCCTCGGGCGAATCCTCTGCTCGGGGCGAGGAGGAGGCACACTGCACCAGGGGCATCTGGTAGGAGGTGGCCCTCTTCTCCGGCCTGTCAGGACTGGACCCGTCGCTGGGCCTCTGGCCGTTGAAGAGCAGGTAGCGCCCCCGGGCATCCTGCTCCATCTTGAAGATCTCGTACTCTGTGTGAGGTAGCTTGATGCCCAGGGCCACGCAGCCGTTGGTGTGCGTCACGTCCTGCTGGATGCCCACCTGCCAGGACCCCTCGGCCCCACACTCGTTCCCGTTGAAGACGTTGAGGAGCGAGGCTGTGGCCGCATCCATGGGGGTGACCTTCATGTGATTCACTGTGGAGGAGAGAGGAGAGTTTGTAACTCCAAGGGACAATACATGGCGGGAGGAGTAGGCGCTCACCCAGCAAATGCTGGGGACACTCCATCCCAACCAAGCCTCAGCTCCCTCCCCGGCCAGCTGGCAGGGCAGTCCTGAAGCACTCTCAGGGGGAAAGAGTCCCCATGTCATCTGAGTGGGAGTCACAGGGAAGACAACCACCCAGGCCACCCAGGCTTCCACGTCCCAAGACGGGGCGGGGGAGCCGGGTCTGACTGAAAGTAGACTCTTCCCTATTCCCCAAAGGACCAGCACTGACACCGTCTTAGGCAAGACCAGCCTCCTAGGGAGGCTCCTTATTAAGGATGCGGGGACTGCAGGTCACACAACTGCTACACAGCTGTACATGGGAGGCTTAAGCAACTTCGGATCTGGGAATCTTGGGGGTCCTGGAGCCAACTCCCTGTGGATCCTGAAGAGTGACTGCACCCGGCAGGGGTGGCCAGGAAATAGACCACCCTCAGGCGCAAATGCAAAGCCCAGTCTGTGGCAGAGCAGGCTTCTGGGTTTAGCATCAGCCTGTGTGGGAGACTTCTGAGCTGTCTGTTTGGGAGGCAAGAATATTCAAGAAAAGCTGGAATTTTGTTTTGATGAAAAAGTGTTGTGATGTCTAAAAGCGTCAGATGTCTGTATTAGCCTCAGCATCTCATGAACTAACAGCAGGCCCCTAAGTCGGGCATCTAAAGTGAGTGAGCAGGAAGGGAAGGCACAGAAACCCCAACCAGCGGCGAGGCTCTGCCGGCTGCCTCAGGGAGCAGCTCCTGTTGGGGACACAGGGGTTGAGGGGACTGTAGGGAGGGGTGATTTCTCTCAGCCGGCCCACCGCCTCCTGTGTTGGGGGAGCGAACCTTTCTCTCTAGCAGGGCCCAGGTGGGCAGAACATGTTAGCCAACAGCTCTAGGACCCACAGGGAGGCCCTCCCAGGTGGCCGTGCCTCTTAACTACAAGACAGAGCTGACACTGGATATTCAAAGAGGTTCAAACTTAAATCCTGAGACCTCCTTGTTAGGTGACAGTACCCGGCCTGAACTCCCCAGTACTGATCCCCCCGCCTTCCCCAGGATGACGTTTCACATGCAGGGCCAGCTTAGCTGGGAGATGACAACTTTGAGCAGCCGAGGGTCACTAACAGTCACTCCTTGTTGCCCACTCAGCATATAAGTAAGCACAAGGCTCTCAGGGGGACAGTTCAGGATGGCCACAAGGTGTGTGGCAAAAAGAAAACGCAGATTGAGTCTTACTGGCAGTGACAGCCTCTTGGGCCACACCCACAACTGCCAACCTGGTGGCACCTCTGCCACTCTGGAGCCCACAGGACCAGACCCAGCACCCGGCCCTGCTGCGAGCAGGAGGGGCTCGGGGTGTTTGAAGGTGGCCTTCTGATTTGTCCCCAGCATCCCCAGCACGAGAGGCCCCACTGAAGCCTGGTGACAGCACAGGCAGCCGCCTACCTTTGAACACGAACTCGGTGCCGCCCAGGACCCTGGAGGAGAGCACACCGCGGCTGTAGCGGCCCCGGGCGTAGATGGTGAAGGTGGGGTGCTTGCACACGGGGTCCGAGTAGTGGTAGTAGTGTCCCTCCCAGGTGTGGTTGTTGTCGTGGAAGATGAAGTGGCGGGTGAGGAAGAGGACCTCGGGGCGCACCTCGCAGCGCTGGCTCACCCACTCCCCGTGCAGTCCGATGGTCAGCTCGGCCTTGGGGGGAAGGATGGGAGGGTGGTGCTCGTCCGACCGGTAGATGATCCGACAGGCGATGCAGGTGTGGTCATGGTTCTGCGGGCAAGAAACCAACGGGTCTCAGAGACCACTGAGCCCCCACGCTGGGTCCCTGTCACTTATCACGCGAACTCCCCATGGGCCCCTGGAGCGGGGCTGTGGTGCCCGAGGAGAGGTGCGGGTGTGCTGGACGAGGGTGTGTACAAACGCCCGGTGGACAGACCTGCCTAATGGCCCAGCTGTGACAGGGGCTCTCTTTAGGCTCCTAGCAGGTTTCCAGACCACAAAGGATGGCCACAATCACAAACCCACAACCCACAAGTGCTGGCGGGTGTGCGGCAACCGGAACCCTTGCATCCTGCCGGTGGAAACAGCGCAGAGTCCTTCAGAACAGTGAGGCGGCCACTCAGATTGGCCAACGGCTACCAAGCGAGAGCAGCGCCCTGGACGCGGACTGGTACACCCAAGGGACCCTGGACGCAGACTCGGATGCTGAAGGGCCCTGGACGCGGACTGGTACCCTTGAGGCTCCCGGGATGCAGACTCAAACGCCCGAGGAGCCCTGGACACAGCATCGGACGCCGAGAGGCCCTAGATGAGGATTCGGATGCCTGCGGGGACTTGAACGCAGACTCAGATGCTGAGGGGCCCTGGACAAGGACTCAGATGCTTGAGGCACCCTGGATGCAAACTGGTATACCTGCGTTCACAGCATCATTCACAGGAACAAAAGGTGTGCACCAATGCCCCATCCACAAATGGACATTAACCAAGTCGGGCCTCTATTCACACTGAATATCGCTGACACCTGCTAGCACATGGATGGACTTGAGGACATGAGCCAAGGGAAAGGACGAGCCTGGAGCCGTGAAACTCAGAGGCAGGAGTGGATGGTGGCCATCAGGCCTGGGGAGGACAGGTAGGTGTGGGGTCTGCTGGGCGGTTTCCAGTCAGCAAGATGAAGGGAGCCCGGGCTGGGAGTGGACAGGGCTGCACATCATGGGTGTAAGGAATCCCCCTACCTGCACCCTTCAAACCGTCAAGAGGGTGTGGACATCAGGAGAGCGGGTATGGCCCAAGTCCCAGGGCACCTCCGAGCCAGGGCTGGGGACGCTGCTGTTCTGGAGAGGGTGGGCAAGGGTAGGGGTTCCCAGCTGTCCCCTCTACATTCCCACCCAGCAGCTCTCTGGGCTCAGGAGTGGGGACTCTGCATTCCTCAGGTGAGCTGAGCTGCAGGTTGGGAGTGTTCCTTGCTAATGCACTGTGGCCCACGATGACCATATTCACAGGCAAAGTCCTTGCTGCACCCTGGGCCTGGGTGCTTTGTTGCCGTGGCCTCCTCGAGGGTTCTGAGGACACAAGGGAGAACTCACACTGCTATGCAGCCTGAGCTCAGCAGGGAGCTGCCCTCAGCAGTCCACGGTGAGACACAGTGAGACGCCAGGTATGGCCCACCAGGGCAGTTCAGGCCAGGGGCCAGCCACAGCTTCATGGCTATGGCCTCGGAAAAGCCTCTCACTTGTTAAACCTCCTCCTTCGTGCATTATGGTCACTTGCATAACTGCCAGAAAGAAGGACTTTCAGGCCAAGGTGGTTCTCACACAGGACACCTGCTTGGGGGTGAAGCCCAGGTAAGCGGCCTGCTCCCCATTCTGGGCCACTTTCAGATGCCCGTAAGGTGAATAAAGACACTGAGTTAAGAGAGCAGCGCCAGGGAGGAGCTCTGCCCTTACGCATTCCCCTAGTCAATTACTATTGGCTGCAAGTTCTGAAATGTTCACCTTCAAAGACAGGTTCTGACATTTAAAGTCCAGAATGGAAGGTTAACGAAATGCCTGTCATGCCCAGCGGGGGTCCTGCACTTCCATCAGGGCTGGGACACCTCGGTGCCCTGCAAAGTCCTCACCAACTGCCTGTTGTCCTGGCTCCCAGGCCCTCACTGGCCAGAGAAACCCAGCCCAGAACTTGTACTCAGCTCACTAAGATCTCACAGGACAGGGGGGATCCTCTCCTGGTTCTGTTCACAGAGACATTTAGGGTGTACAGGGACCAGCATCTGGCCAGGTATCACCCGTGGGGGCTGCCACATTCTGGAAAGAGGAGCCACATTCAGTGGGAGCAAGAAGGGCGGGGCCCCTGAGTTTAAGTCCTCCACAAGGGCCACAGGCCCTCCTCCCTTCTGGAGCTCACAGCCAGCAGGAATGCGTGCTAGCCTCTGTCCCTGCAGTCCTCAGGGGCTGCCTGGGCTTTGTCCTTCACCCGGCCACCCCAGCCACTCCCCACAACTTGGTCTTCCGTCTGTGATTCAGAAGTTTAAAACATCAACTGTGCCTACTTCGTTTCTGGCCATTCTGGAAGATGGGCATCTCAATCCATGGAAAGATTTGGTTTTCCCGTCAAATACCAGTGTCAACTGAGGGAAGGCTCAGAAGGCCGCCTGGACAGGGAAGAAGGGATCTGAGCTCTGCAAGCAATGCTGCTAGTGGTGAGGTTAAGGCCTCTGGTTCTGTCAGGAGAAGGTCCAGGAGAGGGGTGGTGGACACAGCTGTGACCCAGGCTGCCCAGAACAGCACCACGCCTGAGTGCTGTACTTGGTGCTTTAGAAGATCTCTGCTTTAAGAGCAACAGGCAGGGGTCCTGAGCTCCAGATGAGAACCTGGCTGGCCAGCGGTCATCTCAAGAGGATGCTAGTCATGGATGGTGCTTCTGTTGGTGGCAGAGAAAAGCCACCAGCCCTGGCTTCCACCAGTTGGGTCTGGGAGTTCAGGGTAGTGCACAGGGACTAGGACCTGGCTGGTATGTGCTGGTCTCCCTAAATTCCTTTTGCTCCTTTTGTTTCACTGTAGTAAAAAAATGCCTAATCAGTGGCACTGAGTGTGCTCACACTGATGGGCAGCCCTGGCCACCTCCCTCTCTAGAGCTCTGCACCTTCCCCAGTTGAAGCTCTGGGCCACTGAACACTGCCTGTGCCCAGCCCACAGCCCTACCCACTCATCTCTCTGAATCTGACTACTCTGGGTATCTCTTATGAATGCGATCACACAGACACACAGATTTTTTTGGGGGGGTGGGGGGTGGGGACTGGCTTGTTTCGCTAGCACAATATCCTCCAAATTCATCCAGGTTATTGCCTGTGTCACAATTTCCTTCCTTTTTAAGGCTGAATAATGTTCCACTGAGGTATAGAGTAGGGGTGAGGGAGGGAGAGAGGGAGGGAGAAGGGGAGAAGGGGGAGGGAGAGGTGGGAAGAGAGGGGGAGAGGGAGAGAAAGGGGAGAGAGAGAGGGGGAGGGGGAGGGAGAGAAGGGGGAAAGGGAGGGAGGAGAGAGGGAGGGTTAGGGAGAGAGGAGAGGGAGAGGGGAGAGAGAGAGGGAGAGGTGGGGAGAGGGAGGGAGGGTTAGGGAGAGAGAAGGAGAGAGGGAGAGAGGGAGAGGGGGGAGAGGGAGACAAGAGAAAGGGGGAGAGGAGAGGGGGAGGAAGGCTGGGAGGGAGAGAAAGAGGAGAGGAAGGGGAGAGAGAGAGAAGGAGGGGAGAGAGGTGGGGAGAGGGAGAGAGGGGAGGGAGCGGGAACAAGTCTTGTTGTCCCTTTGTCTGCTGACCAACAGCCACTCAGCTCCAGCCATTGGCTGCAGATGCGGCCAGAAGGCGGGGCCACTGAGCACTGAGTGCTGGCCTTTTGGCCTTCGACCTTCTTGCGTTTGCCCCCAGAAGCAGCACAGTTGGGCCTCCGGTCACAGGGCTGTGTTTTTGAGGAAACTCTCGTTGTGAGCTAAGAGCCACCCTGAGGGGTGACTTGTGCCCCGGGTTGGTTCTAATTCCTGGTGCCCCGAGAAGCGGAGCAGCTTCTCATGGGCCTCTTGGCCACTTGTACATCCTCTTTGAAGAAGGTCAAGTCCACCACTTATTTTTAAGCTTCTTGGTTTTGGGGAGGGTTTGGCTGACAGCCAAAGATGTCAGAGACGACGGGCTCCTTGGGCCTGTTGGTGGGTACTGTCAGCCAGGGCCCAGGTATGGCTGATCGCTGGCTTAAATAAAAATTAAAGAGACCTGCAGGACAATCCCCGGGAAGCAGACGTGAGGCGGACACCTGTGTCTTCATACTGTACCTTCCTTAAACAGCAGCCTCTCGTGATTGGCAGGTGGAAACAGAACGGCCTGTGGAGTGTCGATCGAACGGCTCTGCCTGTGAAATGTCATCTGCTTCATGAAATGACTCTCTGGTTTTGATCCATGCTGTGACACGATTCTCAGTGGGAAGTGTCCTTTCCCAGGTTCACTGAGCTGGCCTCTACAGGATCCCATTCCCCTGGATGCTAGACAGGGCCATTTAGCGGAATATTTGAAGATTAAAAGCAGAGGGTCAGAACGTGCTTCCTAGTTGCTATTCTTTCGCCTGCTATAAAAAGCTTTGATGCAGGGGCTGTGGGTGAAGCTCAGTGGTAGGGCACTGGCCTAGCATGCTCAGGTCCTGGGTTTGATGCCCAGCATTGCAGAAAAGGCAGGGGAGTTTCATTTGAAGCGGGGAGGGAGAAGGAAAAAGATCCCTATGTAAGAAATCTCTAAAAGGAGAAATCAAGCTTATTCTAAAAACAAAACCCATACCTTCCACCCTCTAGGTGAATGCTGTTGTCAGGCAGGGTGGAATCTGCCTCTTCTGCTGGCCTGATCCTGCCTACTCCCTGGTCACATGAATGCACTTTGCAGTGAGGACCCTGGATCCAGGGGGCTCCAATGCATGCTGTCTTTAAGAGTCCCAGGCTCCCACAGAGACCAGGGGACATCTTCCAGCCAAGGCAACAAGGCACAGGGAAAAGAAGGGATCAGATAAGCCAAAAGCCTTGGGATGCCCATTGGGTCTTGGAAGTGGCTGAGTCCCACCTCCTGCCCTGTGCTGCCTCTCAGGCTGGGGTCCTTCAAAGAACAGAAGTCCCTCCCAAGGCTCCAGCCCTGAAAAGGCCTCCAGGGCGAGGACGGGTGGGGACTCTCCTGGCTCTCTCCGGTTTCCTGCCAACACCTATTCTCCATCAACAACCTCTGCTCCTGGATCCACTCATCTCCGTCATCTCCCCAGAATGGAGGAACTGGCTCGAGATGATCCTGTTGTGAGCAGATGGACCACAGAAGCAAGCTGGACACAACCTGTCTCCAGAAGCAGCATCTCTGGACTAAAAGCTGTGTTCCAGGGGAAGGGGGGACAGGTGATGGGAACTTCCTCTCCCAGGGTTTTGTTCCATAGACAAAAATACCTTCCTGTTTCTCAGAAAGAAGCCGCAGAGGCCGAGGGCCTGTGTCTACGGCTCTGTCTTCAGCTGCAGTTTGTCACGTTGGGTGGCCTTTCTGCTGTTGATGACCCTTTGTGTGCGTCCTTCTAGGGTCTTCTCCATTGTACTGGAGTTCTCATATCTCCTGGGATGTGGGCAGAACGATGGCCACACAGACCTGGACACAGGGAGGGCTCCCTGCCTGACTGGTGGAGAGAGAACTGTGGGGCGGCACTCATTCCCGTAGGAGCTGACCCCCATGGAGGGCATTTTCCAGATCTGGGGTTCTAGGAGCCCTGGACCTGGGCTACTTCAAGCACCGGAAGGGATCAGGACGGTTCTGCTTTCAGAAGGAGAGGGAGGTAAGAGCTGGGCCAAGAGGGTCGTGTCCCTGTGACTGTGACTTTAAGTGCAGGCTGCTGGGCTGGCTGTCCACGTGCCATAAACATTAGTGCCTTTGAAATTAAAACCCTGGTCCCCAGGGGGAGGAAAGGCCTCCAGAGGTGAGTAGGGCACAAGGTGGAGCCACACCTGTAGAGCTGGTGCCTTCAGAAAGAGGGGCTGGAAAAGGCACCTGCACCCTGCAGAGGCCCGCCAGCACCCAGCCACGCTGCCACCCTGTTCAGACGTCAGCCTCCAGAGCCAAGAGATGGGACTCTGTGTGGTTGCCAACCCTCCAACCTGGGCACTGCTTGGCACCTCCTGCAGGGGGTGGCATTGACGCAGGGAGCAGGTCACCCCCTAGGAGGCGGGCCTATGCTCTAGGGAACTCAGAGAGAGTCATGGGGACCCTGCAAAGCAACCCACAGCCTCTTACAGGCATCTAGGAAGGGGCCTGGGCCAGGCGGACAAGGAGAGGAGGGTGAAGTCAGATTGTCGCCTTTGGGCCTGAGTCTGGATGCGTCCCCTCAAAGTCCACACACTTGAAACGTGACCCCAACTTCATGTTCACGCTATGTCAAGGTGGGTCTTTGGGCGGTCAGTAGGGTCAGGTGAGTCATGGGGAAGGGCCTTAGGATGAAGAGAGCCTCAGTGGGTACACGTGCTCTGTTTGGCCGGGTGATGCCCCTACCACCTTAGGACTGAGCAACAGAGCCACACCAGGTGCCAGCACCTCGCTTTTGGACTTCCCGATCTCCAGAACCAGGTGCCAGCTAAACCACTGTGCTTACAAATAACCTGTCTCAGGTATTTTGTTATAGCAGCAGAGAAGCACTTTTGACACCATGTATCGATTCTCCTGCTGAACGCGGAGAGGAACCAAAGTCACCTGAACACTCTCTGCAAACTGGAATTCAGAAGGGACACTTCAGGGGTCCCCAGGAGCAACATGATACTTCTAGAAATGGGTCTTCTGAGAAGCTTGCCATCTAGAAAGTGAGCTCACAAGGCCTTTCCTGTTTTAGGAAACGTGGACAATCTCACAAAAGCCCATCTGGCCTCCCCTTGCTGCTCAGACCCGCAGGACTCGACAGTGAGGAGACAAGGACAGGAAGAAGCTGGTCACCGGGAGCCTGACTTTCAGATGGGTCACTCAAGAAAATCTGTATTCATTTTCACTTGATTCTTTCTTCTACTCTTAGGTATTTTAATTCACGTAAATAATCAAAGTCAATTAATTTTAAGAGTTAAGGGGGCTGCGAATCCCAAGGACCCCCGGCTTAGCCCCTTCCTCCCCCTCGGTCCCCACTGGCTCAGCTCACACCCGAGGAGTCAGGAGTTAACACACTTTATAAACGGCCGGTTTCCTGCTGCATGGGGTTTCGCCCTGTCCTCTCAACGCTCTTGCCTTTTAAGGGATGAAATGTTTACCCCTGGCATTGTCCCTGACAACAAATCTTTCCTGCTCGTCCAACTCCTCACATAGAGCCACCCTGCCTGCCTGTCTGCCTGCCAAAAACTCCGGAGGAGTCAAGGGATACGACGATCTGTATCTGCAATGACCACGCAGCTGGAAGTCCCCGCAGCCGCCACGGGCACTGCAACCCCGAGCAACCCTGTGGTCAGGGCTGCTGACCGGGCTGCCCTCTCCTCCCACACAGCAGGCTGCTAGCTGAGCACTGCTTCCAGGAGCACATCCTCCATGACTCACCTGCACGATGACTGGCCCCCAAGGCTACTTCAGGTGCGACCCCATGGCCTTCGGGTCCCCTAGCCCCTCTTCTGTCTCCTGTCCCCTTGGCAACCCCTTTCCTTCCCCACAGGGAGGAAGAAAAGGCACCAGGGAGCTTCTACAAGACCCTGGACCCTTCCCTTCCCCACGGACACCCCCCACCAGGAGCACAGCAGGCACACACCCAAAGAGAGCCCCTGCCCAAAGTCCCTCTGATGTCCCCAACATCAGGAAGTTGCATGGTTCACTGGTATTTATCATATACAATCATCCCTCTGGATCTGTGGGTTTTACATCTGAGGATTCAATCAACTGTGGATCAAAATATTGCCAAAAATCTACCTCTTCTGAACATGGAGACCTTTTTCTTGTCATGATTTCCTAAACCGTACAGTACAAGGACTTTTACCTAGCACACACCACAGGACCTGTCATCTCGAGATGATCAAGGGCATACGGAGGACTGTGTAGGGTCCATGCAAACGCGACTCCACTTTACCTAAGGGATTTGAGCACCCGCGGGTTTGGTGTGTGCTGGGTGGTGTCCTGGAACTGATGCCCACGGGGTGACTGATGGTCACAGGGCCAACTATGCTCTGCCACAGGAGAGGGGCCTTGCAAACCCATGCTGATGGACAGCCAGGCGGACGGTTCAGGGAGCACAGTGCTGCAGCTTCTCGGGCGGGGCCCGGCCTCCGAGAGCTCTCCTCCCACTGCCCAGCCCCGCGGCTGCAAGTCTGCAGGGGGAGAATATTTAAGATACACGGATAGGGGAAGCTGTCTGGTTTTCAGACAGCCCCCTTGATTTAAAACCCCGTCGTTGGGCCAGTGCAGGGGTTTGGAGAAAGACCAATTTCATTTGCTTACAAGTCTGATCCTGAGGCTCTGGCATTTCTGCAGATCCTGGCAATCATTTGCTGTTAATTACCGTTGGATTCTATCGCTGCAGGAATGGACCTGCACCCGCCCACCCACTGCAGGGCTTGAAGGCTCTGCAGGGGCAGGGGCTGCCGGGCACTGACTCCATTCAAGCACAGCGTCCTCCATGGCGTTATTTTAGGCCCCCGTGGTTTTTCTTAATGAAGAGTGGCCAGTTGCCTCCTGAGAGCGCCCTCTGCACCTGAATCTCTGCAAACATAATTTATTTGCCAAAAGACTCAGAGTCTCACAGCGAAGCTGCATCAGGCTTAGAAAAACAAGCCGGCTCGACATTTCTATTTTTACCTGGTGTTTCCATAGGGGCTGAGACTAGTGGTTTCGAACTCAATTTAGTATTTAAACTCATTTTCAGCCAGGTCTCTGTGGACCAGCCATTAGGGGAGGCACAGAGTTCCAAGGAGGAAGCTCCGGCTCCTCCTGGCAGGCTGTGGGTCTTTGGAGACGCTCCCTGGCTCCTCCTATCCTGGGCCAGGCGCCACGGAACCCCACAACCTGCTGCAGCAGTGCCCACAGGGCCTTCGCCAGGCTCAGTGCTCAAACAGACCCCGACGGCCAGGTCCATCTGCTCTTCCTCGTGGCTTTCCTGGGAAGGATCTGAGAACTTCCTGAGGACTCTGCAGCACGCCGCGGGCCAAGAGGTACACGGCGAGGGTCAACAGGAGAAGAAAGGCCCTTTCAGGTCCCAGAGCCACGCCGACCAGCCTTGGCCATGCTGGCCGGGCAGCCGTGCTAGTCCAGGGCCAGGCCCTCTTCCCCCTCCAGGCCGCCAGCGCTTGCGTGACCTCTGCGTTCCTCGGAGTCCCAGCCGTGCTTTTTTGTTTTCTGTAATTTTAATTTTGCGTGGTGATGGTGTTTGGGTGACAGGAGATCACGGCACAAACCGCAAAGGTGAGAAAATAACGCGGGCCCAGCCGTCCCCATCTCCTGGCCCCTTCTCGGTGGTCACGGTTCCTGTTCCCGACTCCTGTCCTCTCCTCTCACTGGTCTGATCAAGTGGCATCCACGGGGCTAGTCTGCAGCTTTCTTTATCTACTGGGTCACTTAGTACGTCCTAGATAACATCTAGTTCCCCAAGTTCTTTCCACCCTTCCTATTTCTGGAGTCAGGGAATCAGGCCTGAGGCTTCGGAGTCCATTTCTTAAGAATCCGGGTGTCCCCACAACAGCCCCCGCAGAGGGGAAGGGAGAAGACAGAAGGAAGTGCTTTCCTGTCGGGCCAGGCAGACACTTTGATGTCCCTGTCAACCACCATCCACGCCCCGGCACCAGCCACGGATGGACACCGGGGGACAGAGGCCAGACAGTACCCCACAGAGTAACCCCACTAGATCTGATATTCTTACCATCTTGTAGCAAGGACAAAGCAGGGTTGCAAGAGGTCAGACAGTACCAGTGCCGGTCGACTGAGGCTGAGGACTGGGGCAGGGACAGCTCTTATTGCCAAAGTCCACTTTCTTGCCCATTTATCCAGACGATGGCTTAAAAACCCAAAACTACCAGCTCTAGGGGCATAGCTCAAGGCCCCAGCATCACAAACAAAATAAAACAGAACACTCCTCAACATTTTTGTTGATAAAGATTCTATAAAGATCAGCATCACGACTGCCATGCCAGTTCCGAGGCCCTCCAGTGTGTGGTGGCACACTAGCTCCCCTTTGTGAGGGACACTGGCCACAGAGAAGGGTCCTCCCAAGCTGGACCCGGGGAGTGGCCAGGAGGATTCCCCTGGAGCTTCTGGGATCAGGGATGTGGACCTGACCTGAAGGACCTCCCTAAGGACTCACCCGTACCTCTAGAAAGTGAAGGGCTGAGGCCTGGCAAGAGGGGCGGGTGGGTCACTCCTGCACACTTTCAGTTCTACAAAGAGCTAAGGGATCAAAGAGCCCACAGGGGCACATGCTGGAGAGGAGAGCCACCTGAACCTGGGCGGGGGCAAACAGCACCTGAGGTCAGGCATGGGGCACCACTCGCTTCCCCCAGGGCAAGTCAGCCTCTTACTCAGCCCCAGCCTCACCTCTCCGGAGTCCTGGCTGTCTGGCTGCTCCAGGGACTCCGCTGGAGAGGAAGCAGGTGCGAAGAAGGCTCTGCCCATTGGCAGGTCTTCAACAGGGCTTGGGGGAGCCAGTGGGAGGGGCATGCTGCTGGCCAAGATGGGGCTCCTGGGTGACCTGGGGGCCACTTTCATCCCTGACAGTGTCCCTATTACCGCCCGAGCTCTCAGGGGCTGGCTGCACTGTACTCAGAGAAGCCCAGCTGAGGGCATGAGAATCCTCTTGCCCTGCTGCAGCCACTTGCTGAGATACCAGGAGAGGCGCTGTGTGGCTGGGGGCTCCACGGTGACTCCAGATCACACCTTCAACCGTAAAGTCCCAGAATGTGCCTGAAACCCACGAACTGCATGGTTTCCCAGGTGGCCCAGCAATGCCTGGCCCAGGGCCACCGTGCCCAGGCACCACCCTGGTCCTCCTCGCCAGGCCCTTGCTGGAGATGGCAGGCCACAGGGGCAGAGCTCTGGGCTCCTCCCAGTGAGGCCTCCCTGAGCACTCCCGGGAGCTCCCACACCTGCTGTGAGGGAGCGGGGCATGAGGGGCCCTCTCAAGGCATCTCTGCAGTGCCCCTGAATCCTAAGGTCAGAGCGAACAGAACTGGCTCCTGTGTCAGGACAAGCCCGGTGGCACCGTGAGTCCTGCAGGTGCACCACAAGCCCCGGGAGGGCAGGGACTTGCACACAGACCACACCCTGAGAAGCAACCAGAGGAAGCACCTCTGCCATGGGGCGACCATCGTAAGCAAGGCCGCTTTCATTACACGAACTCATGATAACAGGTTAAAGAGACAAGGGCACCAGAGGGCATCGTGTGGTAGAGGAGGTCCTCTGTGATGCCCCGGCCAGCCGCACGCAAGCTCACAAGACCTCTAAGGAAGACGACTGTCACAGGTGAATAAGCCATCCCAGACGTCAGCTGGTCTGCGATGGCAGCTACTGCTCTAGAGTGCTCCACCAAAGCCCCTGGAATAGCTGGGGGACACACCAGGAACTGCAGCAAGCCCGCTCAACCTGTTCCTGCTGCCACGCACATGCACTCCTGGGGCCTTGGACATGGGCAGCTGCACACTGACCACCGTTCTGAGCCTGTGAATCCCACAGAATTACTGTGGTGTCACTGGGGAAGAGAGAGAGCCACCGGTGGTCCTTGTTTCCTGCCCTTCCGGCTCGGTCCTCCCTTCGGATCACAGTGACTTCCCACTCACTTCACATGGTGAGGTGGAAAGAAGTGGGCGTCTGCAGGAAAGAGGTCCGGGCTCAAGTCTTAGCACCGAAACTCACAAGTGGGAGATCATGGGGACCTGATCCCCGTCTTCGGCTGCCTGCTGTGCCCAGGAGGGTCCTAATAGCATCCACCCCCGAGGCCACTGTGCACACCCAAAGCAGTAACAGGAAGGTCTCTGTGACGCCTAAAATGCCATTTTCACTGTCTCCTCCTGTGGCCCCTTCCCCTCCACCAGAGCTGGGCTGGTGGCTGTCATCTGGTCTCTGTGCCAAGCGTGGCTGTGATGTCCTTTCCTTTGTGCTTTGCTCTGGGAGTCACAGAAGAGCGCTGTCGGACATTAGTGCCAGAAAATTTCTAGGACCGTCACCCACGCCGCCAACCACTTCAAACAGGCATACCTAGGCCCCAGGTCACAGAAAGCCAGCGGGTAGCAGCCCCAGGTCTCCTGCCTGGCTGTCCTCTCCCACCCACCAGCCCTCCTCTCTTCTCCTGCAGTCCCATCTTGGTCTGTCCCTCCCCTGAGATGAACGCTCCCTGTCACGGGTCCCTTTGCACCTGTGACATGCCCTTACCAAGGGCCACCTGCTTGGCTTAGTAGGAGGAGGTGCAGGGCTGTGGCCAGCCGGGTTACCTTGGCATTCTGCAGGGGCGGCTGATAACTGGAGGGCCGGTAGAATACCCGCTGGGTGGCGTCTGTGTGGATGTCCCCAAGGAAGAGCTCCTGCACCAGGTGGTCCAGGTTCTGGTGCAGGTACTGCTTCTCCACGCGGATGAGCTGCAGCTCGTGCATGGCGAAGTTCACGGCCCTGGTGCACTCGCAGCCATTCTCCTCCCGCCACAGGTCATAGGCCACGTCCTGCACCCAGGAGCCCCCGGTGGCCAGGAAGCCTGGACACGTGCGGTTCACCAGCTGGCTGAGCTGCTCGGCCACCGCGTCCGTGTGGCAGATGACCTGGACGTTGTGCAGCTGGTAGTCGGCCTCCGTGCCTCCGCGGATGATCCAGGAGGCCTGGCGCAGGCGGATCTTGCCGCGGATGACGAGGGTATAGGTGGGATTTGTGCACTGGTTGCTGCCATAGTAAAATTGGTAGGCCTGAAAGGTGTTGTTGTGGTAGAACCTATAGGACCTCGTGAGGAACTCTGGCCCCGACCGCACCTCGCAGCTGGAGGAGAGAAAGAGGAGAGGTGGTGAGCCCAGGGCAGGGGGAGAGACAGGGGAGGAGAGGTGGGGAGCCCAGGGCAGGGGCAGGGGAGGAGAGGTGGGGAGCCCAGGACAGGGGGAGGGACAAGGGAGGAGAGGTGGTGAGCCCAGGGCAGGGGGAGAGACAGGGGAGGAGAGGTGGGGAGCCCAGGGCAGGGGGAGAGACAGGGGAGGAGAGGTGGGGAGCCCAGGGCAGGGGCAGGGGAGGAGAGGTGGGGAGCCCAGGACAGGGGGAGGGACAAGGGAGGAGAGGTGGTGAGCCCAGGGCAGGGGGAGAGACAGGGGAGGAGAGGTGGTGAGCCCAGGGCAGGGGGAGAGACAGGGGAGGAGAGGTGGGGAGCCCAGGGCAGGGGGAGGGACAAGGGAGGAGAGGTGGGGAGCCCAGGGCAGGGGAGAGACAGGGGAGGAGAGGTGGGGAGCCCAGGGCAGGGGGAGGGACAAGGGAGGAGAGGTGGGGAGCCCAGGGCAGGGACAGGGGAGGAGAGGTGGGGAGCCCAGGGCAGGGGGAGAGATGCATGCCAGCAGCAGCACACACAACATGTTATCTACATGGCCAGCCTGCAGGTCCAATTCTTTGAATCCTTACACCAGCAAGGGGTTACATATGATTATCACCTCATTTTACAGCTGGGGAAATGGAGGTACAGGCCAGGATACTTGGCCAGCTACTGCATGAATCCAGGCAGCAGGGCCCCAGGGACTGCTCTGAGCACTGCACCAGTCTGTGTTCACTGTGGAACAGGCCGGGGGAGCCCAGGCTCCTCAGTCCTGGCTGTGGGCCTATTCACAGAGACATTTCCTCCTGGATAAGGAAGAAGAGTGCGGAGCAGGCCTAGCAAAGGAATTCCCTTTTCTGGATCAAAAGTGGGTGACTTCACAGAATGTCATTTAAGGGACTGTGTCTAGTGCAGGCAGAGGCAAGATGTACACTGTCTTGAAAGGGAACCTAGTCCCTGATTGCAGACAAATTCACCCTCCCTCACACCCATTGAAAAGGGATTTCCCTCTAGCGGGGGGTGGGGGGGTGGGGTGGGGGAAGAGGCCACTAAGTGGAAAGGAAGCTAATACAGCACCAGGAACAAGGGTCCCTTTGGCTTGTGTGGGCTGACAGGAGGAAGTGCCCTTTGCTGGGGCGTTAGATAAAAGCTGGGGTCCTGACCAGGACACTCAGACTGGCAACCACAGCAACGATGTCTGGGGTTTCAGCTCTGGGCCTCTGCACTGCTCCAGCTGCCACCAAGTGTCATGGCTGCACAGCCCAGGGCGGCAGAGGTGTAGACCCAGGGTATGTGATGCCTCCCCCAGAGACTGGTGTGTTGAAGCTGCTTGGGCCCTAATGCAGCGGTGCACAGCAGCTTCTGGTGATTGGATCACGAGGGCTCTGACCCCAACGGTGGGTTGATCCACTGGATGGGTTAATAATTTGAGTGGATTCTCTCAGGAGGTGGTGGAAACAGGAGGAGGTGGGGCCTGCTTGAAGGGAGTAGATACTGGGTAGGCCCTGGGAGGGGATTTCTTGCCCCCGAGCCCTTTCTGTCTTCTCTTCCCAGCTGCCATGAGCAGAGCAGTGCCCTTTGGCTGTGCCCTTCCGCCCCGATGCTCTGCCTACCTCAGGCCCAGAGCAAGGGAGCCAGCAGGCTATGGATTGAAACTCTGAAACCATGAGCCAAAATAAAGTTTTCCTCCTTAGAGCTGTCTTCTCAGGCATTTGTCACAGTGATGAAAAGCCAAATAACAGGAGGAACTCCTTAAATCACTGGCCAAAGAGCCTGTCCATGAGCTTCTGTGAGATCCCAGCTTCTGGTCCTGATTCTCAGCTCCCAGAGCTGGCCTTCAGTCACTGCTCCTGTCTACAACTTGAACAGAGATTCTGGGCTGAGCTAACACAACACGGGTACATCAAGCCACTCAGGCCTTCTCAGAACCGCTAACATGCTAGTTCTTCAGCTGAGACCTGGGAGAGAGAAAGCTACATCAGGGGGTACCCATGGCAATAGAAAGTTGTCACCTAGTGTCAAATGACATCCTATGGATGTAAGACACAGGGGTCCTGCAGGCACCAGTCACTGAAGCCAAGGGGTGAAGAGACACTCCAGCTCTCTGCTCCAAGGAGAGAGGAGAGAGTGAGCAGCACCCAGGTCACAAAGGCTGAGGAGAGCCTCCTGATGATTTGTCTTGTCAGCACTGCTTTCGTCCACTGCATCCTGGGCCCTCCTCCCTAACACATCCCAGGTCCTCCTCTCCACTGTATCCCGGTCCCTCCAGCCCTCTGCAACCCAGGCCTTCCTCCCCACTGCATCCCAGGACCTCCTGCCCACTGCATCCCAGACCCTCCTCCCCACTGCATCCCAGGCCCTCCTCCCCATTGCATCCCAGACCCTCCTGCCCACGGCATCCCAGACCCTCCTCCCCACAGCATCCCAGGCCCTCCGGCCCACTGCATCCCAGGCCCTCCTCCCTACTGCATCCCAGGGCCTCCTGCCCACTGCATCCCAGGCCCTCCTCCCCACTGCATCCCAGACCCTCCTCCCCACTGCATCCCAGGCCCTACTGTCCACTGCATCCCAGACCCTCCTGCCCACTGCATCCCAGGCCCTCTTGCCCAATGCATCCCAGGCCCTCCTTCCCACTGCATCCCAGGCCCTCCTGCCCAATGCATCCCAGGCCATCCTCCCCACTGCATCCCAGACCGTCCTGCCCACTGCATCCCAGGCCCTCCTGCCCACTGCATCCCAGGCCCTCCTTCCCATTGCATCCCAGGTCCTCCTGCCCAATGCATCACAGACCCTCCTCCCTACTGCATCCCAGGCCCTCCTCCCCACTGCATCCCAGGCCCTCCTCCCTACTGCATCCCAGGCCCTCCTGCCCACTGCATCCCAGGCCCTCCTGCCCACTGCATCCCAGGCCCTCCTGCCCAATGCATCCCAGGCCCTCCTGCCCAATGCATCCCAGGCCCTCCTCCTCACTGCATCCCAGGCCCTCCTCCCTACTACATCCCAGGCCCTCCTGCCCACTGCATCCCTGGCCCTCCTCCCTACTGCATCCCAGGCCCTCCTCCCTACTGCATCCCAGGCCCTCCTCCCTACTGCATCCCAGGCCCTCCTGCCCACTGCATCCAAGGCCCTCCTCCCTACTGCATCCCAGGTCCTCCTCCCTACTGCATCCCAGGCCTTCCTGCCCAATGCATCCCAGGCCCTACTGTTCACTGCATCCCAGGCCCTCCTCCCTACTGCATCCTAGGCCCTCCAGCCCAATGCATCCCAGGCCCTCCTCCCTACTGCATCCCAGGCCCTCCTGCCCACTGCATCCCAGGCCCTCCTCCCTACTGCATCCCAGGCCCTCCTGCCCAATGCATCCCAGGCCCTCCTCCCTACTGCATCCCAGGTCCTCCTCCCTACTGCATACCAGGCCCTCATGCCCAATGCATCCCAGGCCCTACTGTCCACTGCATCCCAGGCCCTCCTGCCCACTGCATCCCAGGCCCTCCTCCCTACTGCATCCCAGGCGCTCCTCCTCACTGCATCCCAGGCCCTCCTTCCCACGGCATCCCAGGCCCTCCTGCCCAATGCATCCCAGGCCCTCCTCCCTACTGCATCCCAGTCCCTCCTGCCCAATGCATCCCAGGCCCTCCTCCCTACTGCATCCCAGGCCCTCCTGCTCACTGCATCCCAGGCCCTCCTCCCTACTGCATCCCAGGCGCTCCTCCTCACTGCATCCCAGGCCCTCCTTCCCACGGCATCCCAGGCCCTCCTGCCCAATGCATCCCAGGCCCTCCTCCCTACTGCATCCCAGTCCCTCCTGCCCAATGCATCCCAGGCCCTCCTCCCTACTGCATCCCAGGCCCTCCTGCTCACTGCATCCCAGGCCCTCCTCCCTACTTCATCCCAGACCCTCCTGCCCACTGCATCCCAGGCCCTACTGTCCACTGCATCCCAGGCCCTCCTTTCCACTGCATCCCAGGCCCTCCTCCCTACTGCATCCCAGGCCCTCCTCCCTACTGCATCCCAGGCGCTCCTCCTCACTGCATCCCAGGCCCTCCTCCCTACTGCATCCCAAGCCCTCCTCCTCACTGCATCCCAGGCCCTCCTTCCCAAGGCATCCCAAACCCTCCTGCCCAATGCATCCCAGGCCCTCCTCCCTACTGCATCCCAGTCCCTCCTGCCAAATGCATCCCAGGCCCTCCTCCCTACTGAATCCCAGGCCCTCCTCCTCACTGCATCCCAGGCCCTCCTCCCTACGGCATCCCAGGCCCTCCTCCCTACGGGATCCCAGGCCCTCCTCCTCACTGCATCCCAGGCCCTCCTCCCTACTGCATCCCAGGCCGTCCTCCCTACGGCATCCCAGGCCCTACAGTCCACTGCATCCCAGGCCCTCCTTCCTATTGCATCCCAGTCCCTCCTGCCCACTGCATCCCAGGCCCTCCTCCCTACTGAATCCCAGGCCCTCCTCCCTACGGCATTCCAGGCCCTCCTCCCTACGGCATCCTAGGCCCTCCTCCTCACTGCATCCCAGGCCCTCCTGCCCACTGCATCCCAAGCCCTCCTCCTAACTGCATCCCAGGCGCTCCTCCCTACTGCATCCCAGTCCCTCCTGCCCAATGCATCCCAGGCCCTACTGTCCACTGCATCCCAGGCCCTCCTCCCTACTGCATCCCAGGCCCTCCTTCCCACTGCATCCCAGGCCCTCCTGCCCAATGCATCCCAGGCCCTCCTCCCTACGGCATCCCAGTCCCTCCTGCCCAATGCATCCCAGGCCCTCCTCCCTACTGCATCCCAACCCTCCTGCCCAATGCATCCCAGGCCCTCCTCCCTACTGCATCCCAGGCCCTCCTGCTCACTGCATCCCAAGCCCTCCTCCCTACTGCATCCCAGGCCCTCCTCCCTACTGCATCCCAAGCCCTCCTCCTCACTGCATCCCAGGCCCTCCTTCCCAAGGCATCCCAGGCCCTCCTGCCCAATGCATCCCAGGCCCTCCTCCTCACTGCATCCCAGTCCCTCCTGCCAAATGCATCCCAGGCCCTCCTCCCTACTAAATCCCAGGCCCTCCTCCTCACTGCATCCCAGGCCCTCCTCCCTACGGCATCCCAGGCCCTCCTCCCTACGGGATCCCAGGCCCTCCTCCTCACTGCATCCCAGGCCCTCCTCCCTACTGCATCCCAGGCCGTCCTCCCTACCGCATCCCAGGCCCTACAGTCCACTGCATCCCAGGCCCTCCTTCCTATTGCATCCCAGTCCCTCCTGCCCACTGCATCCCAGGCCCTCCTCCCTACTGAATCCCAGGCCCTCCTCCCTACGGCATCCCAGGCCCTCCTCCCTACGGCATCCTAGGCCCTCCTCCTCACTGCATCCCAGGCCCTCCTGCCCACTGCATCCCAGGCCCTCCTCCTAACTGCATCCCAGGCGCTCCTCCCTACTGCATCCCAGTCCCTCCTGCCCAATGCATCCCAGGCCCTACTGTCCACTGCATCCCAGGCCCTCCTCCCTACTGCATCCCAGGCCCTCCTTCCCACGGCATCCCAGGCCCTACTGCCCAATGCATCCCAGGCCCTCCTCCCTACTGCATCCCAGTCCCTCCTGCCCAATGCATCCCAGGCCCTCCTCCCTACTGCATCCCAGGCCCTCCTGCTCACTGCATCCCAGGCCCTCCTCCCTACTGCATCCCAGGCCCTCCAGCCCACTGCATCCCAGGCCCTACTGTCCACTGCATCCCAGGCCCTCCTCCTCACTGCATCCCAGGCCCTCTTCCTCACTGCATCCCAGGCCCTCCTCCCTACTGCATCCCAAGCCCTCCTGCCCAATGCATCCCAGGCCCTACTGTCCACTGCATCCCAGGCCCTCCTGCTCACTGCATCCCAGGCCCTCCTCCCTACTGCATCCCAGGCCCTCCTGCCCCATGCATCCCAGGCCCTACTGTCCACTGCATCCCAGGCCCTCCTCCCTACAGCATCCCAGTCCCTCCTGCCCAATGCATCCCAGGCCTTCCTCCCTACTGCATCCCAGGCCCTCCTCCTCACTGCATCCCAGGCCCTCCTTCCCACGGCATCCCAGGCCCTCCTGCCCAATGCATCCCAGGTCCTCCTCCCTACTGCATCCCAGGCCCTCCTCCCTACGGCATCCCAGGCCCTCCTCCTCACTGCATCCCAGGCCCTCCTGCCCACTGCATCCCAGGCCCTCCTCCTCACTGCATCCCAGGCGCTCCTCCCTACTGCATCCCAGTCCCTCCTGCCCAATGCATCCCAGGCCCTACTGTCCACTGCATCCCAGGCCCTCCTCCCTACTGCATCCCAGGCCCTCCTTCCCACGGCATCCCAGGCCCTCCTGCCCAATGCATCCCAGGCCCTCCTCCTAACTGCATCCCAGTCCCTCCTGCCCAATGCATCCCAGGCCCACCTCCCTACTGCATCCCAGGCCCTCCTGCTCACTACATCCCAGGCCCTCCTCCCTACTGCATCCCAGGCCCTCCTGCCCACTGCATCCCAGGCCCTACTGTCCACTGCATCCCAGGCCCTCCTCCTCACTGCATCCCAGGCCCTCTTCCTCACTGCATCCCAGGCCCTCCTCCCTACTGCATCCCAAGCCCTCCTGCCCAATGCATCCCAGGCCCTACTGTCCACTGCATCCCAGGCCCTCCTCCCTACTGCATCCCAGGCCCTCCTGCTCACTGCATCCCAGGCCCTCCTCCCTACTGCATCCCAGGCCCTCCTGCCCCATGCATCCCAGGCCCTACTGTCCACTGCATCCCAGGCCCTCCTCCCTACAGCATCCCAGTCCCTCCTGCCCAATGCATCCCAGGCCTTCCTCCCTACTGCATCCCAGGCCCTCCTCCTCACTGCATCCCAGGCCCTCCTTCCCACGGCATCCCAGGCCCTCCTGCCCAATGCATCCCAGGACCTCCTCCCTACTGCATCCCAGGCCCTCCTCCCTACGGCATCCCAGGCCCTCCTTCTCACTGCATCCCAGGCCCTCCTGCCCACTAAATCCCAGGCCCTCCTCCTCACTGCATCCCAGGCGCTCCTCCCTACTGCATCCCAGTCCCTCCTGCCCAATGCATCCCAGGCCCTACTGTCCACTGCATCCCAGGCCCTCCTCCCTACTGCATCCCAGGCCCTCCTGCCCACTGCATCCCAGGCCCTCCTGCCCAATGCATCCCAGGCCCTCCTCCCTACTGCATCCCAGTCCCTCCTGCCCAATGCATCCCAGGCCCTCCTCCCTACTGCATCCCAGGCCCTCCTGCTCACTGCATCCCAGGCCCTCCTCCCTACGGCATCCCAGGCCCTCCTGCCCACTGCATCCCAGGCCCTCCTCCTCACTGCATCCCAGGCCCTCCTCCTCACTGCATCCCAGGCCCTCCTCCTCACTGCATCCCAGGCCCTCCTCCCTACTGCATCCCAGGCCCTACTGTCCACTGCATCCCAGGCCCTCCTCCTCACTGCATCCCAGGCCCTCCTCCCTACTGCATCCCAGGCCCTCCTCCCTACTGCATCCCAGGCCCTCCTGCTCACTGCATCCCAGGCCCTCCTCCCTACTGCATCCCAGGCCCTCCTGCCCCATGCATCCCAGGCCCTACTGTCCACTGCATCCCAGGCCCTCCTCCCTACAGCATCCCAGTCCCTCCTGCCCAATGCATCCCAGGCCTTCCTCCCTACTGCATCCCAGGCCCTCCTCCTCACTGCATCCCAGGCCCTCCTTCCCACGGCATCCCAGGCCCTCCTGCCCAATGCATCCCAGGCCCTCCTCCCTACTGCATCCCAGTCCCTCCTGCCCAATGCATCCCAGGCCCTCCTCCCTACTGCATCCCAGGCCCTCCTGCCCAATGCATCCCAGGCCCTCCTCCCTACTGCATCCCAGGCCCTCCTGCTCACTGCATCCCAGGCCCTCCTCCCTACTGCATCCCAGGCCCTCCTTCCCAAGGCATCCCAGGCCCTCCTGCCCAATGCATCCCAGGCCCTCCTTCCCACTGCATCCCAGGCCCTCCTCCCTACTGCATCCCAGGCCCTACTGCCCACTGCATCCCTGGCCCTCCTCCCCACTGCATCCCTGGCCCTCATCCCTACTGCATCCCAGGCCCTACTGTCCACTGCATCCCAGGCCCTCCTCCTCACTGCATCCCAGGCCCTCCTCCCTACGGCATCCCAGGCCCTCCTCCCTACGGCATCCCAGGCCCTCCTCCTCACTGCATCCCAGGCCCTCCTGCCCACTGCATCCCAGGCCCTCCTCCTCACTGCATCCCAGGCCCTCCTCCCTACTGCATCCCAGGCCCTCCTCCCTACGGCATCCCAGACCCTCCTCATCACTGCATCCCAGGCCCTCCTGCCCAATGCATCCCAGGCCCTCCTCCTCACTGCATCCCAGGCCCTCCTGCCCAATGCATCCCAGGCCCTCCTCCTCACTGCATCCCAGGCCCTCCTCCTCACTGCATCCCAGGCCTTCCTCCCTACTGCATCCCAGGCCCTCTTCCTCACTGCATCCCAGGCCCTCCTCCCTACTGCATCCCAGGCCCTCCTGCCCAATGCATCTCAGGCCCTCCTCCTCACTGCATCCCAGGCCCTCCTCCTCACTGCATCCCAGGCCCTCCTCCTCACTGCATCCCAGGCCCTCCTGCCCAATGCATCCCAGGCCCTCCTCCCTACTGCATCCCAGGCCCTCTTCCTCACTGCATCCCAGGCCCTCCTCCCTACTGCATCCCAGGCCCTCTTCCTCACTGCATCCCAGGCCCTCCTCCCTACTGCTTCCCAGGCCCTCCTGCCCAATGCATCCCAGGCCCTCCTCCTCACTGCATCCCAGGCCCTCCTCCTCACTGCATCCCAGGCCCTCTTCCTCACTGCATCCCTGGCCCGCCCATTCTCCACTGCCTGTCACTCTGCTCACCAGAGCCTCTGTCCTCTCCACTCAGAAGTGAGTGACAGTCTTTTAGTATCACCCCCGATCCCTGTTGCTCTTGTGTGGTTGCCACCCAGCAGCTGCAGTGCTCTTTAGGAAAGGCGAAGCTGAAAACTTCCCAGTTCTCTCCAGTGAGAAACCTGCACGGGGGCACGTGGGGCGCTCCTGTCATTCCAGGCAGAGGGATGGCTTGAGCCCAGTAGCAGCAGTCAGCCTGGGCAACAGAGTAAGACCCCTTCTCAAACAGACCAATGCCCCAAAAGGGACCTGCTGTGCAAGGTGCCTTTGGAGCTGGCTCCACCCTCCTCCAGGTGCTCTCCTGCTCACTCCACCCAGCTGGCTGCAGGGTCCTCTTGCCCACTCTGCCTCCAGCCTAGACTTTGCTAGTTCCTCCAGACTGAAGCCCCTCCCACAGCCTCTACAGGCAGCTCACCTCTGCTGGACTTTCTGGCCCCCACCCTGATCCTGAAGTGGGGGCCCTGGTGTTTTCCTGCCACCTGTCATACTCCGTGCCCCTCGGCCATGGGACTTCTTCGTATAGATTTACATATATTTGTAAAATCCCTGAAGATAGGGACCAAGTCTGTTTTGTGCACTGCTTTATACAGGAAGTATAACATAGTGCTTGGCACATGGTAGGCACCTAATAAATGGCCATTTTAAAGTTATGATCTTGCATTCAGAATCTTATGCAAATATTTATAATGCCTTTACTTTAAGAGACTCCCATTTTTAGAAAAAAAAATTCTGAATCTTCATCATCGTATAACATTTCTTTTCCCTCTTCTCTGACATGCACTTGATCCCTCCCCACGGGACCTGGAGGCTACTTATCCGACCCCAGGAACAGTGCACGGGGAGAAGCGATCCTATCCCAGGGTTTGTCTAGTTAATGCTCAACAATTTAGTGGGCAGAAAAAAAATCACAGATCTGCCTCTAGACTGTTTTTAAAAGCTCTAATTGAAGATAAGCTGGAGCTCAAACTGGGGTAAATCTCAGCCTCACGGCATGAAAACGAATCTCAGAATCACGCGCTGGCTGGCCAAGGTAGCTCTCACCTCGCTCTCTAGGAGCCCTGAAGCCACATATTGAGTTACCAGGATATGGCTAGAACCTAGAGGCCACAGGAGCTTGCCAGGCATGTTCAGGGTTGGTGACACACAGACGCTTAATTTCACTTGCTAATGGATTCTTTTTATGTAAAGCGGTCCCGCGGAGTTCAGTAAACAAGGATCTATTCACTCGTGGCTGTGGTTCAAGTAGCACAATATAATCTCTGCTCCAGCGTAGGATTTCTACAGCACTTAGCTCTGTTTCTTAACCAACCATCATTTCTAACCTGGTCCTTCATTAGGACTCACACAACACTGTAGGCTATACAGAGTCCAAGAACCAGAGAAACCGCACGGAGGGTCTTCTGGTCCCTCCCCAGCCCCCCCTGCAACCCTTGAGCTCTCACCCTGTGGAGACCCAGTGGCCCTCGATGGTCGGTGGCATCTGCACAGTGATCCGCGCGCCATTGTGGAGGTGTTTGAGCATGTGATGGCACTGGGACTCCTTGAAAGCCCTCCAGGCACTTTTCTCTAAGGACCGAGGATGGGATCTGCCATCAGGATGAAGGAGGGCAGAACCCTCTCCCAGCCCTGGAAAAGAAAGGTGGGCAAGTTAGGGAAGGGCCCGGAGCATTCGAAGACTGTTTGGGACAACCTCCTGCAGCGGGCAGTGGTTGAGAGTGGCAGCTGCAGGCTTCCTCTGACGTGTGCCACTCTGCTGGCTCCCACAGGACCCACTCTCCAAGGGGAAGTGACCCTGGGAGCCACTTCCCAGGTGGCAAAACTGAGGTCCATGGGGACAAGGGCTTGCTTTGCTTGAGGTCACCTGGCTAGGTACCAGCAAAACAGGAGTTCGAATCCGTGCATCTATGAACGGTGACTAAGGCAGGCACCTGTGGGAGCACCTGTGTGGTGCAGGCAAGGGAGTAACCACAGCTGTGGAGGACAGCCATGGACATGTCCCAGAGCCACCAGGGGAGGAGACGGGGTTGAAGGGAGACATGAGAAAGGGGTCACTGGGAAGGATGGACACGTGCCAGGTCACCTGTGGATGAGGAAGGAGAGAGCTAGGACACCAGTCTCGGTAGAAACGTAACCTGGGAGATGGAAGGACCAGGGGCCGGGGAACAACTCTGGAGCTTCCAGCAGGGAATCTCTTCCCTGGTGGCCCCATCTGCTCACACCAGCACGTGCATTTTCTAGCTCTCTCCGCCTCTGGGTGGAGGTCCTTGCTCTGATCTGAGTGCAGTGTGTCCCCAAGGGTGTGAGTCAAAAGCTTGGCTTCCAGTGTGGTGTTGCTGAGAGGTGGAGGGAGCTTCAGGAGACGGGGCCCAGGACAGGCATTCAGGCCACTGAGTGCTGCCCTCAGGAGATGAGTGCAGTCAGTGGGACCCTGGATAGCAGTCGCAAGGGGGCTGTCATAAAAGAACGTGCCTGGCCACTCCCCAGCTCTCATACTTCCTGACTTGCCATGGGACCTCCGCCTCTCACCAGTGCTCCTGCCAGCATGCCAACTGCCCTGTGACACAGCCACGGGGCCCAGAGGAGAGCCAGTCCTGTGCCAACTGGGCTATCAGCCTCCAAGATGGAGCTCCACAAGAACCCAGTCTCGGAAAAACTGAACAGTCCACACAGTCTTTGTAATCAAGATAATCACGAGAAGATCACAATTTTGTTTCTGGAGAGTAAAGCACGACTAGGAATAAGTTTATCTTCACAACGGTATTTTAGGTTGGCCACCATCTACCCATGCAAAGTCACCACCAGCTGTCGTCCAGAGGAAAGCAATGGGGACAAATGGGGCATCGCTGAGAGCCCATTCCCCCTTGAGATTCTCTCCTGAAGGGACCAACAAATTGATGGGTCTTAGGGAGGGCCTGCCATGTATTTGACACCATGTCAACAGAAAGAGACAAGAGTTAGACAAATGTGTGAAAATACAACAGAATCTACATAAAGTCAAACGACCCATCAGATCACTGCTCCTGAGGAGGCGATCCTTCGATTTCATCCAACCCCTGAATGACCTCATGGAGACCATGGCTCACGAGGGCCATCTGAAATCACAAGTGAGACCCAGAGTACAGTGACTTAGAGCCACATGAAGAAAATCTACCAGGACACACTCAGGCCTGCAGGCAGGTGACATTCAGATATCTGTAATTTCTAGATTTCTGTCATATCCAGGTATCTGCTCTCATGTGGTCGAAAAACTCAAAGATGGAGCTACTGTTTGGTGGAGAGTCCCGGCTGCTAGATGGCGGCGTCCCCACGTGTGACCTGGCTTTTCCTGCAGGTGAGTGCTGGTTTGGGAAGGAGCAGGATTCCAGCCGCTTTGGCACCTCACCTGAGCCCATGGCAAGGAGGCATGGCACCTCCTGGCATCTCCACCAGGTAAACCATGACCAGGGATCCCAGACACAGATGACTGGGTTGGGTTAGGGTTAGGGGGTTAGGGTTAGGGCTAGGGGGTTAGGGTTAGGGTTAGGGGGTTAGGGTTAGGGTATTAGAGTCAGGATTAGAGTTAGGGTGTTAGGGTTATGGTTAGGGTTAGGGGATTAGGAATATGTAGTTAGGGTTAGGTATTTGTTTTAGGATTAGGGTATTTGTATTAGGGTTGGGGTGTTTGGGTTAGGGTTAGGGGGATAGGGTTAGGTTGTTAGTGTTAGAGTTAGGGTTAGGGTTAGGGTTTCAGGGTCAGGGTATTAGGATTATGCAGTTAGGGTTAGGGTATTTGTTTTAGGGTTAGGGTGTTAGGGTTAGGGTGTTAGGGTTAGGTTTATGCTGTTAGGGTTAGGGTTAAGTAGCTCAGGTTAATGCAGTCTCTCTGCTGGCTCTGTCTGGCCCAGTCCACTGCCTCTGGCTTGAGCTGGAATGAGGGAAACTGCAGAAACGGGAGATCTCTGTCTGGTGACCTCGTTACTATGTTGGAGGGTCCTCCTACTGGAGGGGCACTCCTGGTGTGTCCCCGCAGCCCTCACCATCCCTCCCCAGGCCATGGGAGGAGACAGGTTGCCTTTCCCAGCCATTTTTCTCCTTCTGTTTTGAGAGCCAGGCTGTTTACAAAGTATGTGCATATTGATCAGCTCCCCCAGGTCTGATGACGGTGCCCTTCAGTGGTCAGCTCTGGCTCTGGGGCAGTCAGCAAGGGATGAATCTGGTGAACGACTGGCCCTCCTATCATGGACACCAGTGACAGCGTCCTCTGACTGAGTGCTCTTCACTGTCTGGTCTTCAACCCCCATCTGTCCACACCACATTGTCCTCTTATTTGGTTTCAATCTGATGCGGAGATACGCTGCTCATAGGACCTACCCGAGTCCCATGGCTGCGATTCTCTTGATGACAGTAAAGCTTTTCTGAATGTCCCTGTTCAGCAATCAAGGAACAAAAGGCAACACGGCCTGCTGTTGGAGGCTCCACGTGAGATCGATTACACTGTGAGGAGTTTCAGATAGGTTTTAGCTAAACGCACAAGGCACTGGGAGTCGGAGAAGGGTCTACTTGAAATAGGACCCAAGCATTCAGTAAAGGTGCCATCAGTGACCACAGCCAGGCTGTGTTCTAAAATGTGGTGGTAAACTCCACCACCTGCACGTGTTTTCCATGGAGATAACAAGACGGGTGCAGTGGAGGGGCCGCCCGGAGGGGGGGAAACTGGACCTGCCACGGGGAGGGTTTCACTGAACCCGCGATTTCAATGATGGTTAAGATGCATCAGTATTTTGTTACCAGAGACAAAAACAATTGCATTTAAACGATGACACGAGGCTTTAACAGTAGTTCTGGGAAGCAGTGAGTCACTGCAGCAGCCGGGGGTGGCTCTAACATTCCTCTGATCTATTCAGGGAGACATGGGGAATTCTCACGCAGCTCCATGGCCACTGCTTGCCCTTGGCGTCTGGGCAGTGGTGTAAGCACGGCCTGGCTTTCCTGGGCACCCTCAATTCTAAGTCACTGAAGGAGCCATAGGAGAGCACATGCCTGGCAGCCGCTCTGGCCGTCATGGAATGTGGCTTCACTGATGTCTGACAGGCACCATGCTCTACTACGGGCCTGGTGGTCGGGGCGGGGAGCAGGAGCCATGGGTGGGGGGGGGCACTACGCACACAGACTCAGTGGTGTGCTCCTGATTCTCAGAACCAGCCTATCTGCCATCAGACTAGAGGTATAGAGCCCAAAGGCACATGGGAAGGAAGTGCCAGTGCCCAAAGGTGTGTCTGAGTCCAGTTCCCACGGGCAAAGACGGGCTGCCCTCCTGGCCACTGTAATCCCACCATAAAGAACTCGAAGCGGGAAACAAGGGCATCCTGCCCCCGGCCACCCCCTGTCAGCACAACAGCCGCCAACACCTGAACCCTCCAGGCGCTGGTATCCGAGTCTCTCATGAGCAGGGGTGTCACCCACCTGCCAGAGCCGGCTTCTCCTGAGCACAGTGGTGTCATTTCCATCAATGTTAGTGACAAGGCTCCTAAGCCAACCTCAAAAGGTACCTCCTAACTAGAAGACAGTTAAAATAATGGTGAAAGTTGCCCAGGGTCAGCCTTACTCTGAGCTGGGAAGACAGATAAGCAGCTAGCTCTCAGGTGCGTTCACCAAGCAGGCGTGGCCCTGGAGTGGAAGGGGCGGGACCCCGAGTGCCAGACCTGGAGCCTGTCTGTTCTGCTGGCTGAACGAATGCCCATCAACTCTTACTGTGTCTATTTTAGGGACCAGAGGCACAGAGAGGAATAAAGTCAAGCTCTTGGACCTTGAGGTTCTCAAAGTCTCTCTGACATAGATGTTGAAAAGGGTAGAGATGACGAAGGAGGGGTCCTGAGAGGAAAAGGGGGACCCTAGAGGCAGAAGAGAGGCAGTGAGCATATATACAGGTTGTTCCTGAGGCTGGAGTCACACAGAAAGGCAGCCTCCTTTCAACCAGTAGTTGAGGAGACAAAGCCCAATCTGCTAATCATTGGAGAGCAGGGAAGAAGCGTTCAACTGGTTCGGGTTTCTGCCAACCAATACCCAAGCAACTGAGAGTGGGCCAGGATGAGGGGCCCCTGAGGCAGTCAGTACAGTGGAGCCTCAGTGAGCAGCCAGGTAGGGAGACACCCACAGCTGTCACAGCTCACCAAGGACGCTGTGACAGGCTCACGCTCTAGGGCAGTATTCAGTGTGGGGCAGGTGTTCACACTGGTCTGTTTTCTACTGCTCTGACAAAACACCTGAGGCTTGGTAACTTGTTTTTCAAAATGAGGTTGATTGATCCCAGCTTTGGAGGAACAGCGGGTGGCCACAGCCTCTGCTCAGCTCTGGCAAGGCCCCTAGGCTACCCTGCATCCTGCGTCACAGCGTCGCAGTGTCACAGCGAAAGAGTGCCAGAGGAGATCACGTGGAGACAGGCAGAGTGTGCGAGAAGAGAGCACAAGGCAGGAAGGCTAGTGAGGAGAGGTCATGAGACGGGAAGTGTAGGAGACCATGGGGCAGGACGAGTGCATGAGCAGAGGAGCAAGCATCACAGCAGCATCCTGACACCCGAGGCTTCCTCTGAGAGCAGCCCTGGTGCCCCCTCCAGGGACACCACCTGAGACTTCTGGTCCACCAGGGGCCTGTGTTCCCGCATCCCCTGGAGGTATAAGCCCAGCCGTTCACTCCCAGAGTCAGGAGGCCTGCGGGTCAGGGTATTGCTCCCCACACGGCAGGCAGCTGTGGACATTATAGCCCGGAGGTTGGGCTGGGTGAGGGTCCAGGCCCCAGAGGGGCTTGTGAAGGAAGCAGGCCCTGCATCTCCCTGCCGGTTATGGAGGACATCTCTGCCTGGATGAAGGAAGGGCTGTCCAGGCAGAAGACACCACCTCCAACAGGAGGGTGCTGCTGTGCCCGTGGGGAGAACCAGGCTCAAGGACGGAGATGCCCGTGGGCAGAGGGCAGGCAGCCATGGTCAAGCAGGATGTACGTGCGGAGAGGGAGGCTCCTCTGGGAAGCTGAAGAGGCACCCCACAGCTTTCATCACAGTAAGGGCAGGAGGAGAATGCCACTGACGTTTTGGAAAGACTACTTTTTTTTTGGGGGGGGGGATTAGGGACAAGCAGATCAGAAGCAGGAAGACCACGAGGAGCCTACTGCACCGGCTCAGTCTGGTATCGTTTCTGCACAAGTAAATGAGAAATGCGACAACTTTCAGCAAATGGCATTCCACCCTTTATGTGGTCTTGAAGAGGCGCTGACCATTTTCTGTAAACTGGGGGTGAAAGAAGAGGGAGGGCCCGAGGAGGGGAGGGAGCAGGCAGGCAGGTTCAGCACTACTCTTGAAAAGGGACTTTTGAAAGTCCTTCTGCTTCCTACCTTAACAAATCTTAAGTGGCACACATCCATCATCCTGGTGATTTGCAAGGCAGAACAAAACAACCGCAGCTGACAATGATGACCATTCCTGCCTGGGACACCTGTCATTCCTAGTAGTAAATGTGCTTATCACCTACAGTAATTTAAAAACCCTCCCCTTAATTGGATTACTTGTGTACTGTTGTCAATCACATATCTGGTTGTTGAAATGTGGACTGCTGTACGTCGCATGCAGCTGCCGTTGGCTCTTCTGATGATCTGCTTCTGCAGTGCCAGAGGACACTGAGGTGGGACAGTTCATTACAAGAAGCATGTTGCCGCCCTGTTTGGGCCACAGAAGCCCCCCAGCCTCACTCACGACACAGGAAGACCATCCACCTCCTGGTTAAAAGAGAATTCTAGATATTCTAGCCACTTGAGCAGATAAGCACCGTGTGCCCATCAACTCAGATTCTCCTGGGGGTGAATTTAGGAAAATAGCACCTCAAAGGATCAACTGTCAGTCAGAAAGCAGCGGTCAGAGGTCAGTCTTCAAGGTGGCCTGGGTGGGCCAACTGCTATGTGCCTTTCTATTTTCTATATAAACTAAAAATTGCAATAACAAGGATAATAACTTGTGTTCAAGCGACACGTGACAGCTCTCTTCAGGCAGCACCATCTTGTGTGGTCGAAAGCCATTACCACCCAGGCACATGGGACCCCAGCAGTCCACGGCACCAGCGCTCAGGCAGCCCCAGGCTCCGTGCCCAGCGGGACCATTCTGTCGCTGCAAGGCCTGGACGGACCCAGATGGAATTATGGCCAGGAGAATATGGGAGAAGTAAGTAGATTCTGGAAGGAAACTTCACCTGTTGAAAATGAATTAAGTCCTTCCGGCTCCAGGGCACAGTTTTATAGATTACCACTTCCAGAACATTCCACGAAATCCAGGAGCTCCGCAGGCTATCCATGTGTGTGCACTGGGGATTTACTCCCCCGGAAGGTGCCACCCCATGATGGTATTCCCCAAGGACAATGCAAAGACCTTGTTGACCCTCACCGTCTCGGTTGTCTCCTGTTCAGAGAACGAAAATTCCCACAACATCAAATAGGAAACAGATTTTCCTAAATGAAAGGCAGCAGAAGGTTGGCCGTCCACGCAGGGCTGCCTGCTTAAGTGGAAATCCACGTGGGGCTGGGTGTAGCTCAGAGTAGAATGCAGGCCTAGGTGAGGCCTGGGGTCCAATCCCCAGCACTGCCCCAAAGTAAAAGTGACCAAGCAGTTTAGGTCTCTTGAATTCACCAAATCCCGCACACAGAGTGTTCAGGGGAGGAAGGTAGTTCTGCTGCAGTCACCACGTGGTGCTAGGTGCACTCAGAGAGCAGACCAGGCATGGAGACATCAGGCAGGACCTTCCAAGAAAGTGGGGGCGGGAGGGGCAGTGCCTGCCGCCTTCAGAAGCTCAACCTGCTTTCCTTCAACACTGCAGGTGCCTACTGTGTGCTGGGGTCTCTTGTTAGGCAAGGACCACCCTTGACAGGAAATGAAAATTCCACAGATTCTCCCCTGGGTGGAGCTAATCCATGGAACATTCTAGTCAAAAAGGGCAGAAGGGTAGGATTACAACAAACTGGTGGGTGTCACTCACCCCATCGGGTGACGCCCATTCCCAGAGCTGCACCTTTCCTATCCGAGCAGAGGTGAAGTCCACTTGTGTTGCAGGTGCAGTATAGTCCAGGACCTCTGTACTCAGGATGTGGGTGCACAGCTCCTGTTCAGGTGGCCCCAACACTCCCCTGCTGTTGGGACTGACTGGAAAACTTCACATGTACAGAACATAAACCTTGTTGGGAGGGAGCAACAATTCTTAAGCACACGTGGGCTGAACTGGATCTAGGTCAGGATGGGCTCTCTGTATGTACTCTAATACTTTAGAAAAACCCATCTTAACAGAATAAAAGATCACATTAGTCCAAATACTGATGGCTGTCTGTGGGTTAAAGTGTTTGCTGGGGGACACTGGGGATGGCCCCCAGGGGTGTTCTACCACTGGGCTACACCTTAGCCTGTTGTAGTTTTTACTTTGAGACAGGGTCTGGCTACGTTGTGGAGGCTGGCCTGGAGCCTGCTGCCTCCTGCCTGGGACGGCAGGTAGCTGGGATCACAGATGGGTGCTGGGTGTCTGCAGGGGCAGAGGTTGAACGGCTCTCTTCCCATTCGCTCTGCAGGTTCCCTCCTTCACTGGTCTGCCTGCAAACGGGCGCACCTCAAGTCAGAACTGGCCGACATGTAGAGGGCAGCTGATGAGATGAAGCGCAGGTAGTTATGTGGCCGTGAACTTGCCAGCCATTTAACAGGCACCCTTCCCGTGAAGCTGTGCTTTGAAGTGGGTCCTGGCAGGCGAGCTCCAGGGCTTTCCCCTGGGACACAATGGACGTGGGTGCAGACACGCTGATTCTGCTGCAACTCGAGTGTGGTGGGTGCTTATCAAAGTCTTATATTCATTTCCATTTTTTTTCCTGCAATAAAAAGCTAAGAGAACTGCTTTTACCAACTGTACACCTTCATACTAAATGTGGTCTCCTTTTAGGAGAAATAATAAAGTCAAAGCTTCAAGCCTGGCTCCATTTAACTTTAGTGGATGAGTTACTTTCCAGTGACATCATTTTCAATGCCAAGGTCCCTGGGCTAGGCACTGGGGTCGAACCAGAGACTGTAAAGCTGAGTGTGTGTACAGGGAGTGTGTGTGGGGGGGTGTATGGGGTGTGTTATGGGGTGTGTGTGTGTGGTGTATGTGTGTGTGTGGTGTATGTGGGGGGGGGGGTGCATGGCATGTGTGAATGGTGTATGTGTAAGTGTGGTATATGTGTGTGGGTGGTGTATGGGGTGTGGTGTGTGTGTGTGTTATAAGTGTATGGGTAGTGTATGAGGGTGTGTAATGTATGGGTGTGTGTGGTGTAGGGTGTGTGTGTGTGTGTGGTGTATGGGTGTGTGTGTGTGGCATAGGGTGTGTTTGTGTGGCATAGGTTGTGTGTGTGTATGTGGCGTAGGGTGTACGTGTGTTGTATGAGGTGTGTGTGTATGTATGTGTGTGTGTGGCATAGAGTATGTGTGTGTGTGGTATATGGATGTGTGTGTGTGGCATAGAGTGTGTGTGTGTGGTATATGGATGTGTGTGTGTGGCATAGGGTGTGTTTGTGTGTGTGTGTGTGTGTGTGTGGCTTTGGGTGTGTGTGGTGTAGGGTGTGTGTGTGGTGTATGGGTGTGTGTGTGTGGCATAGGGTGTGTTTGTGGCGTAGGGTGTACGTGTGTTGTATGAGGTGTGTGTGTGTGTGTGACGTAAGGTGTGTGTGTGGCATAGGGTGTGTGTATGTGTGATGTATGGGTGTGTGTATAGGGTATGTGTGTATATGTGGCTTAGGATGTGTGTGTGTGTGGTGTATGGGTGTGTGTATACGAGATGTGTATGTGTGTGTGTGTGGCATAGTGTGTGTGTCGGGGGTGGGGGGTGAGGCATGTGTGGGATCCTTAGCCTGTAGAGTGGCCCAGGGGGGCTGTCCTCTGGCTCTGGGGCTCTGCAGTGGGCATTTCTTCCTAACCCTGGGTGTTTGCAGGAGTCCTTGAGGAGAGGACACCCCTCCCAGTTTCCACCCTGGCAGCGGTGACACTGGCACATGTCACCTGGAAGGTCTTCACAAGTGAGTGTGGAATGAGGGGCCAGCGGAATGATCAAAGCGCCCTTCGTGACACTGGTGGGACACCACATGCCCCTTGACCTAGAACCTGTCTCTCACTCCCTTTCCAGAAGGATCTACTCGAAGTGAACGAAGGGCCCAATGAGCAGTCCACAGACGTCTTGACTGGGAGGGATGCACAGGAGCCCTGGCAACACGGCCTCCCCAGGGAGGACCCGCCTGCGGCCAGCACTGGGCACCCTGCACCCAGGCTATCGCCAGCAGACTGCTCTACTCTTCACCTTGACCCACTGCATCAAGTTGTCATGAGACACCCCTCAACAGCAGGTAACTACAGCCACTGCTCCCACCTCTCTAGACCTCTTCTCTTCTGAGGGGGACAAGAGGGCAGGTGACTGTAAGCTCCCGAGCCACCTGAGCCGTGTCTGAAGCAAGTCCATTCTTTTAACAAGAGAATATCCAGCAAGGGCCTGAGGCCTTCGGCCCTTTGTACACAAATGAGTCAGGTTCCTTTCCGAGATTTCCTTTTCTTTTAATGAAAAAGATGGCAAAGGGTATGGGGAAGGCTTTCTTGGTACAAAAACTATCTTCAACAAACTGGAGTTTCAAAGATTTCTATTTTGTGCCATTTAAAAGTTTCCTCTCATTCTGATGGTCACCCACTCAGTCTTTAAGTCTGGACAGCATAAGCCCGAGTGAAGGGGAATTGTTGGAGAAGTCTCCACCTCCCCAAAGGTCAGTGTCTCCTTTCAAAGTCATACACTGCAGGACATGCTCCACATCTGGCCCAGCGTCAGGTCCCCCCAAACCAAGAGGAGGCGCCTCACTGGGTGTTCAAACACCACTTACTCACTCACTCTGGATGCCTCCTGCTAATCTGCCTTTCTGGGGCTGATTGACTTTTAGAACTGGATATCTGAACATCCGCAGCTTTCCTCTAAGCAAAGAAAACAGTGATAATGGATATTTCCCAGCTGCATGCTTTCATGACACTCAACGGGTTTTATTTGGATTAAGAAATGCAATTGTTTTCAGAGTCCGAAGAAGAGGAGAGCAAAGGTGACATGTGTACTTTGATGCCAACACATTTTGAACCTGGGTCTTGCCCGACATTTACAGTTTTAAAAAAGAACAAAAATAAACACTAGGCTCAAGTCCTGCCAGAGACTAATTTACTCACCAACAGAACTTAGGAGTGATTTATGACTTGCAATGAATTGAAATGATGTGGCCAAGAACCTGAACAAAGGCTGGATGCCACACATGACGGTATCACCTGTGTCCTCACTTGGCTCTGTGTGCTTTTCCATCTCATTGACCTGACTTGTCAGTGCAACCCTCTGTGTGTGTGTGTGAAGATAAATGTATTAAAGTTTGTCACAAGTACATTTAGAAACATTGAACACTTGCTTCCAACAAAGTTATTATCATAAAGAGAAAAATGGTATCACATGGTTCCAGAAATCAAATGCCTACTTATCAGGAAAATGTCATTAAGTCACTCTAAGAAGATTTCAGGACTTCCCTCACACAGACACATGTCTACTGACACAAATGATTGAGCTTGCTTCTACAGAAGTCTCAAATGCCTGTGAAACCCTCTGTTGAGCAGGAGGACATGCTCCACGAAAACATTCCTGGGGTCAGGTGGATCAATACCCTTTTTCTGATAAAACTACTTCCATCAAGCAAAAATTGGGAGGAGGCTATATCCATTTTTTTTCCTGGTGCTTGACATCATCCTAGCCAATTAAGATAAACCTTTCTGAGGATTTATAAATTGAACTACTCTGTTTACTTCTTGCATTGATCTCCAAAGTTCCTGGAGAATTTTGTCACTGCAAATTTATTTTGAAATTGTAGACGCTTTTGGTAGGTTAACCCATATCATCCAATTAAACTTGCAAACCTCCTTTTTTTATCTTAAATTCTTCCCCTCCGCATACACACAGACTCCACAGACTGCGTCTTCCAGTTGCCCCGCTCCACTGTGACCCCTCCCAGCACCACCAAGGCAGGCTGACCCAGACTCCAAAGAACCACCACATCTCAAAGTCAAGAGAATTGGGGCTATCCTAGACCAGAGGACATATGGACATGCTTGGGCTCTTGATGTCTGCCAGCTACTGCATCCCAGGTTGGCCTAGGGGGAGAAGTGTATAGACAACCCCCACCTTTCCAAGGAGGGAGGAACTCTTTAGAGGAAACCGAGCTGCACCTCTGAGATCTCTTCTGCAGTTCAAAAGGCAATGCTTGTCTGCAAAGAATTCTGCGCATGCCAAATTTTGAAGTAATTTCTCTTATTTGAATTGAATTTTCATTTGCATGACCTTCTTCTCCACAGATACTACAAGTCTTTCAAAGGGGCCAATTTGGCCTGTTTCGTCTCTCTTTTTTCTTGTGTGTGTGGCAGCTGCTGTTTGATCTGCTCATTGGCTCTGATTTGTTTCATGTTTCAGCCAGATTAAAACTGCTCTGTAATTCTAAGCAGATGGGCCTAGGAGCCCAACCCTGTAATTACACCTTCTCTCTTCTGCTCTGAACTGCCAGCTTCCACCCTGACTCTGAGAGCGTGGGGATGGCTGGGGCTCAGAGCACACCTTGGCAATCAGCAGGTCTGGCCCAACCAGACATGTTCGCTGGGCCTGGGAGCTACAGGAGCCTCCCACTGGTGGCAAGACTACAAAGAAAGAAAGACACAGCAGCTTGTGGGTTAAACTCTCTTCCCTTTCCTTGATCCTCCGGGGTCGACAGCCCAGTTTTTCAGTGCTGACTCCAAGGCATTGTAAAGCCAGAGGCAGCTGCAAGTTCTGGGGTGACTGTGGTGGGTTCAGGGTAAGGACAGTCCTGAAGTCACTCTTGAGATGTCAGGTGTCTGGCTGTTAGGGACAGTTGCTTAGGACACTTTCTGGCACACTGTGTTCTGCAATGGCCACTACGAATATCAACAATGACCTGCACAAAACCTACCTTCTTCACACCAATGCATTTGTTATATTGCTCAGTGCGATTTCTGGAACTCTATTCAAAGGCTGACACTCCCGAGAAAATGTGGCATGGGAAGCACAAACAGAACACATCCAGTGAGAGAAGCAGGGCATCAGGTCCCGGGAATCTTAGTAAACTGTGTTTCAGGTTAAATCCTAGCTACCAGAAGCCCTTGAACTGCACCCAGAGGGCCAGCGGAGGCCACCACACCCCACCTTCCCAGAGAGAGCCCAGAGTGCACGCAGACCACAAACACAGGTCCTGGACCGCGCACGGACACCGCGAGGTGTACTGCCCTTAAGCGATCATGGTTTCTCTTTTCAGTAAGGGCTTGGACCGCACTAAGAGCCCCTGCGCGCTGACACTTTGGAAACAGGATCGCGAAGCCTGCGATTTCGTGACAGTCTCCAGTCCGAAAAGCCGACAGAGTGGATAAAAGTATTCCTTCGGACGCGAAGCAATAGATTCTGGAGATAAAAGCGTCGGTGTGGGCGATGTTTGCGCCTTTCCAGAAAGAACACTTAGGCAGCAACACAGCTCTGGAGCCCCGGCACGGGGCAGGGACCCTGGGGCCGCAGCGGAGCAGAGCTGTCCCCCGCCCGCGAGGGGCAGTGCAGACCGCGCGGCGCAGCTGGCTCCCCGCGGTACTCACCTTGCAGCAGGAGGGCCGGGAACAGGTAGCTGAGCAGCAGGCGGCGCGGACAGGACATCTCCAGCGCTCCGTGGCCTCAGCCCGCTGCGCGTCCGCCCCTGGGCGCTCTGCGCTCCCCTCCGCGGGGCCGGCTGGCGCGGGGCGTGCAGGGCTAGCTCGGCGGCCAGGCCGGCCTCGGCCTCAGGCGAGGGCTCGGCGCCCCATGCCCCGCGGGCCCCGGTGGGCGCCCGGCCCGCGTCCGCGCCGCGGCCTCCCCGCGTCCCGCCCCGGCCTCCGCGCGCCCGGCCCCGCGTCCCGCCCCGGCCGCCGCGCGCGCCGCCCCGAGCTGCAGTGGCCGCCGCCGCCGCGCCTCTTCATATTTCCCCAGCGCCACCGGCAGGGCGGCTACGGCGGGGCGGGGCCGGGGCGGGGCATCGGTGCGGGTCCGGGCGGGGCGAGGGCGGGCTCTGGCCACGCCTCCGCCGGGCCGGCTCCTCCCGCCGCCCTTCTTCCTTCCACTCTCTCCCCACTTCTTCCCCTCCTCCTCCCTCCTCCCAGGCCCCTTGGGACCTTCTGGCTGAACGTGCCCCTAGCTTTCCTTCTCCTTTTTCCTCCTCCTCCCTTTCCTCCTTCTGCCCCATCCTTTCCCTCCTGAGCCCCTTCCTCCCCCGCCCCGTCTTTACCTGCCCCTCTCCCTCCACCTCCCCTCCTTCCCTCGTCCTTTCCCTCCTGCCCAGCTGTCTGCTCCATTTGCGTTTCCTCCCTACCACTCCCACGAGGGGCTTACAGCCTTGGGACTACATCCCCTTCTGCGAGTGAGGAAGTAGGCCCTTTACCCTCGGGGCCCACCGCATGGGTATGGATTCACACTTGGAAAGCATCTCTATACTTTTGTCCAGGGCCCACCAGGCTGCAGGTTTGCAGTGGGAGCTGGGCAAAGTGGGCCTGCTAAGATTGGGCCTTGAGTGTGCTCTTGCACACACACGTGCCAGAGAGAGAGAGGAGAGATTAGAGAGGAGTTGGGATCTGCAGAACTGCTCTGCAGCCTGGGCAGCCTTCACTGCAAGCCCCCATCGCTAGTGAGCACTTGGGCTACTGGGGAGCACAGAAGCCCTGTAGCAGGCCCTGACCTGTGAGGAACAAGATGTCGGCAGCAGGAGCCCTTTATCTTTTCCACCCCCTCACAGGAGGCAGAAGACTTGTTGAAACACAGGAGAAATCTGAGAGAAACTCTCCCTTATTCTCCTTCCCGGATCCTCCCCCACCACAAATCTAATAACCACAAACAGGATGATCTTATTTGTGTCCTGTGGTCTGAGGAAGGGGTGTTTTTCCTTTAGGGTGATTTTCCTTTGGCCTTTGAGACTTCAAGGCAGAAACAGCTTCCTCCTAGTCCTGAATTCCCTGGAGAGCTGGTCCAAAGCCCCTACTTCACCTGGGAGATCCCTCTGCAGAGGAGACCTTCACTTCTCCCAGCCAGCTTAATGGGCTTCTAAGCTAATGTCAGTCCACCTCTTCTCCTGGGACAAAGAGCAGGCATGAGATGGGTGTAGAGAGCATTGTTTGACTCAGCCCTGCTAGGGTTTTCCCTAAAGTTACGTGAATGCCTGACTTTCTAAGACAGTTTTCTGCCCCTTTGAACAAAGCAATAATTCGACTCCTTAGGCATTAGACTTTCAAAACTAGTTGGATCTTGACTTCATTAAGATAGTAAAATACAAGAGGATGCACTTGACAGTTTCCACTTTCCCAGCGCCCCCACCCCACCTCGTCATGGGTGTTTTGGTGTGATGGTAAGTATTACCATCATTCCTCTTTCCATCATTAACAGGGGGAATTATAACACATACCACACATACTGGCTGCTCACTTACAGAGTGTCCTGAGAGTCAGTGTCACCACTGTTTGCTGACCATGAACATCAGCATCCCTGTGTGGGCTCAAGAAGACCCTGGGAATGAGGCCCTGGAGCCACGGGTGTGTTTCCAGTGAATCTTGCCTGGCTCCCTCTTCTTTCTGGTTAGGGTTAGGGTTAGGGTTAGGGTATGCTCATCCTGGTTGCCTGGCGTGGGCGGCCACAGTGATATGTAGGATTTGAATGTCTCTCAAGAGATGGTCAGATTTTCATTTTAACTGAAGAACTTGACTTCTTCACAAATGTTGGGCAGTTGGAAATGACATAGCACTCATTGCCTGCTTAGGCAAAACATGGGCCTTGGCACCAAGAACACACACCAGCCCGTGCCAAAAAAGGAACACACACTAGGACCCTCGGTCACGTTGAGGTTTTGCAGTTCTCTCTCTCACTTAATGCCTTTCAGTCCCAGGGAATATTTGGATCAAGCAAACAACGGAAGAGGCTATGAGGAGCAGGTGTTTTCCTATAAGCAGCTTTGTTGATAGTGACTGAAAAATGTCAAGGTCATTCATTACACATTAGTAGAACAAGTAGTTAATACATTCACTTCAGTAGTTATTTGATTTTGTTATATAAATAGGAAAGGATAAAACCAAGGGCCAGCTGTAATTTGGCCCCTTCTTGACATTCAAGTTGTTTCAATGTTCTGTTTTCCCAACTGGTTCCACCAGTGTGGTGTAAACAGCCGGAATGAGACCAGCCGTTTGGAATCCATTTGCGGTGAACTCTCCCCTCCTGATGTCTTAGGTATAAATACTGGACTCTGCACATGGCCCATCCAGGGGTGTCCTGTGGACGACTGCTGCCTGCTGAGGAGGTCTTCCCCATAGGCTCACCTTCTGTGTGGCTTCTGCTTGTTTCCTTTTCAGATGGGACCTATGTTGCCCATGCTGACCTTGAACTCCTGGGCTCAAGTGACCCTCCTGCCTCAGCCTCCCAGGAGCTGAACTGCACCACTGGGCCAGGCTGCACCACTGGGCCAGGCTACTGTATTACTTTTTGCTTTTGCTAGAACGTACCCACTTCTGAAGAAAAAAATTAAATATATATATATATATATATATATATATAGAGAGAGAGAGAGAGAGAGAGAGAGAGAGAGAGAGAGAGAACAGAATTAATTGTTTGAGAGTGGTTATTTGTGAATCTATGCTCAGAGTCATAGGATCAGGAAGAGGACCTTGCTGGGAAGTGATAAAGCTGTTGTTAAATCAGCTCAAAATGTAGAGCCCCGAGCATAGAAAGTCCCCAGACCAGCAGAGAGGGCACCAGCCTAGAGCAGGAGCCTGGGTGTCCTGTCCTGGTGATAATGGAGAATCCCATGATGGGCCGCTGGGAAGGACCCTTTGGTAGCATCCCCAAGCAAGTGAGATACGCAGAGAACTGTATGTAATGGTCGTGTTGTGGAGAAGAAAAAGCATAGAGGAGGGAACTCTCATGATTTGCTCTGTCAGCAGCATAATCACCTAATGGTCTTTTCCTCGGGCCACTGCTGATTGGCCCCTGAGCCATGACCTGTTCTCTGTCAGAACTGACCGCTTTTCCCGTAGGAACTGTGAACAGGAGCCAATGTTTTTGGATGTGCTTTTCAGGGAATGGTTGGATCCATCAGTTGGGCTTGATTTTCACAGCAGGATGTCACAATCTTTAGGGAGGATGGATCAGTGGAGCCATAGCAAGCTCATTATCATTGTTACCTTGGGAGGTTTGAACACCAAGGTTCCCTGTGCCACCACTTGCTTTTCTAACACAGGCTTTGCAAAAGTTAACATCATGCAAACCGTTTGGAATTTCAGAGATGCGAGGCTTTTCTTTTCTTGAAGAAAATGGTATGTTTAAGAAGGGCCAGAGTAATAAATGTGAATACCAAAATGTGCGCATGATGAACCTGTGAGAGTGGCTCTGCAGTCTCAGGCTGGGAATGTCAGCAGGCACAGGACTGTGCTCAGGACATGCTGGACGTAGGTGCTGGCCTATGACATAGGTTAAATCCCCACAGGCTGGGACACCTGGAGTTGGGATCTGTTGCCTCTTTGCCCCACTCCTTGCTCCACCCCACCGCATATCGGAGCCAGATGGGCCTTCAGCTTTGCCTGCAGCAGGACTTTGGTCCACAGTGAAGACATACACATTTTAAAAATCCTAACATCTTCCTCAGAGGCAGAGATAAGGACATCCCTCTGCGGAAGCCTTAGAATGGGTCACACTAAGAGTCGTACTTTTTAAACACACTAAGTGCAACAGACTTTAAATTAAACAGATGCATCTGAACAGCACAATCTTCAGGGCCTAAGAAACGAAACGCCGCACGTCACGTTCCTCTTCAGTTCCCTTCAGTATCCCTGCGGGAGAGCAGCAACAAGGTGCTCCTGGGCCTGCCGTTCTTCCTCCACTACTGACCATCCGTCCACAGGGATAGAGAGGCTGCTCAACACCAGACACACCCTGTGACCATGCAGGGCACAGACGGTGTGCAGGAGGGTGACAGCTGCCATCAGACACCTCTGCCATGACTGCTTAGGAAGCAGACTCAGACTGAGGACCCAGCACAGGAGAGGAGATGTGGCCCCAGCATTTGATCTGAGACCCCCCGGGGTGCTTTCTGGGAGGCTGGGTGGCCCTGACTAGTGGCTTGAAGGTTCAGCTGGAGTTTGTGACTCTTTGAGAACAGAAAGGAAGCTGGAAGTTCTGTCCCCTCCCTGGACCCTTCTCAAGTCGGTCCAAAAGGGTGCTTCTAAGACCAGACCATTAGGAAGGAGTCCTTCCAAGCCAGCCCCACCCTAAGCCACTGTGCACAGGCTCCCGCAGGAAGACAGAACTCTGGCGTTGGAGAGCGGAGGTGCTGCAATGCTCAGACCTGGCTGGGGCTGGGATGTGCTTCATGGTGGAGTGCTTGCCCAGCGAGGCCCTGGATGCGTCCCCAGCCATAGCACCACGAGAAACAACAATGTGTCTGACATAGAGTCAGCCAAGCCAGAGTGCTAGGCAGGAGCAACTTGGCTGTGTGACCTTGGGCAAGGCACTCACCCTGGCTGGGCCCAGTCAGATGCATACGTACAGCTCAGCACTACACAAGTTCACCCTAAAAAAGTAACTCGCTGACAAGAACGAGTTAGATCAGACCATGTATCCTCAACAATGGAGAAGCTGCTCCCCAGGGGGCAGGAACTTTTTCTATGGCTGGGTGTGTGTAAAAAAGCTTAGGTGTGACCATGATTTGTGGCCCTCCAAAGGAACACAGTGCTGATGAAAAATGAATCTGCGGTATCTACAGTCTAGTGGGAGGAAGATAATGAGAAAAAAGTGTTTTAAAAGTCTCTTGGGGGGGCAATAATGAAAAAGTTTTGAGGAGCCCTGTGTGTGATACGTTAGTCCTGTTATAACTGGTCACATGTCAGACATGCACATTGACTTCATCCCTTTAACTCTCCGAATGGTGGGAAAACATGGAACTAAAGGTCTCACTTCAGCTGACCATCTAAGTGACAACTGCCTTCTGAATACGACATCGTAAGGTCACCCTCAATATTGATCTTGTTATTTGCTTGCTTTTCATCGTCTTTGAAGATTATTTTATTGGCTATCATGGGTTCACTAAACAATTCAGCATGAATTATGACATAACCTAATATCCATGAGTTGCCTTCACCTTATTTAGATTTTATCAACAGGTGCTTACCCTGAGGAGGATGCACTGTACTCCCGTGGTGATGAAGGTAAGGTATTCTCTTGTGGTTTTTTTTTTTATTTTTTATTTATTGGTTCTTTTTAAATATTTATTTTTTTAGTTATAGGTGGACACAATATCTTATTTTTTTAATTTTTTGTGGTACTGAGGGTCAAACCCAGTGCTTCACGCATGCCAGGCATACACTATACCTCTGAGCCACAACCCCAGCCCCTCTTTTTAGTTTTGTAGAACATTAGCACTCACTTTGACATAGTCATAGAACATGGAATATGATTTCTTCTAATTCAGTCCCCCGTATTTCCCTCCCCCACCTTCTCCCCAGTTTCCCTCCCTCTATTGATATTTCTGCTATTTGCTTATATAATTTTAAAAATTAGTGTCTGGTGGGCGGGCATGATGCTGGGACTCACTGTGGTCCATTCGCACGTGTGCACAGGGGAGTTGGATCAGGGTCAGTCCACTGTCTTCCCTGTCCCATCCTCCTTCCTCCACCCTAGCCCCATCCCCTCCTCCACCAATGACTCTTCCATTTTGATGGAATTTCCCACCCCTTTTTCCCCTATTTTGGACTGGCTTCCCCCTGTCAGACAAAGCATACGACCTTGACTTTCTGTGTCTGACACATGTTAGTGTGGATCTGAGCAAGCTAGTGCTCTCCAAGCTGTTCACATCATGTACAGTTAAGAGCACTCTATGCTTCCTCAACATGGCACCACAGACTTGCCACATGCAACTGGAGTTTTGTATCACTTTCAACATACCGAACACATGAGGAAATATTGATTTCAAAATAAATTCAGAGGCTTACTTGTATCTGGATGGTGATTTTCATATGGTCTGAATAAGGGCAATGCCGTGACCTATTCCTGGCATGGACTGATTCTCCAGGTGACCACACAATACCAGATCTCCCAGAGGAGATAATAAGCAGACTTCCATTGCTTTAACCATTCAAAGGCCAAAGTCCAGGCCAGAGGGCTCTGATCAAAGTTGCAAGGCCAGGATCCTGAGGGGAGGCATCCACAGTGTCTGAGGCAATCCTCTCCATATTTCCCACCCATTGCATGCCCCGTCCTGTCTGTGTTGTTTCTCTTGGATTTAGATAGTTCACTTTTGCTGGTCTCTCTTGCTGGTCTCTCTTTTTAAGTGGGAAACTAAGACCACAGAGATGGAGTGGATTGCCCCAAATTCACAACTGCATAGAAGTGGGACTTCTATTTCATAGCAGTGGTTTTCAGACATTCAGTGATGTCCTGCTTCACTTCTGCGACAGTCTTGGACTTCTCCATCTTATTTTGAGACATCTGAGCCAATGGGAGAATTTATGTAGGCTGTTTGGACACTGACTGCAGCTGGGATCTTGAGGCTTGGAACTAAGGTTTTATGTGTAAAATATGCAAACATTGTAGTTTTAGAGCAGATAATGGCAATCTGTAAAGGCAGGTGAACCAGCCACAAAAATGCTGCCACAGCTCGGCATCTAAATGTTCCCGTGTTAGGGCTCCACTAGGCCGCATGTCCCGTGACTGTGTTTCCAGGGGTGTGCATGGAGAGGGGTCACCACTCAGGAATGGCTGTGTGTAGTCACATTTCACCTCTCTGAAGCCTAGGTCTCTGAAGCACACATGGGCACCCAATTCCACGCCACAGTGACAGTTCATCTCCACATTAATGTAACATTTATAATTCCCTAGAGACTTCCAAATATGTGATGTCTTGGTCTTCCTGCAGTTTGGAGAAGGCCAGAAGACAGCGGGGCTGTTCCAAGGTAGAGCAGAAAACCCAAAGAGAGGCGAGGAAGGCCTCCAAGGTGCGCTGCCCTCTGAGGTGCGGATCAGGCTCCGAGTCAGACTCTGTTGTTTCTCCACAGGACTTGGTGACTTTGCCCTGAGCTTGCAGAGACAGCAAGAGAGGAACTCTGTAAACAGATACGTAGTGAAAGGCGCCAGGATTCTGGCCACTGAGGATGGACGTGAGCTGGCCCTACAGGCCCAGGCAAGCCTACCTGTGCCAGCAGGTTATTTCTTCATGATTTACCCCAGTGTTTTTCTCAGGTGGAGTAGCAGGCGCCTACATCCATAGCTGGTGAGAGACTCTCAGTGGAGGAGAGGGGACCAAATGTTTTACCGCGACAGACCCATTGACTCAAATGAGCAAACCTTTGGAGAGTAGGGAGAGGGGAACAGAGTCAGGAGGTCCAGCCACACACGGATGGCATGCTCTGGGCACACTGGGCTAGCGTGGGCAGCTGGCTGATCTCCCTTTAGTGGCAACGGCCCTCAGCTGTGAGGACAGTGTCCCTCCAGTGGGGATGGCTGTCTGAGGATGGGACAGGTGCCTGAGACACAGCAGGGCTCAGACTACAGAGCCGCACTGCCCAGTGCTTCCCTCTTGGAATTGCAGAAGGGCCGAGCAACTTGAAACAGTCTTCAGAGGTGGTCTCAGGGGATGTGAAAGAGACACTCTGAACTCAGGAAGGTGGTGTCTCCTCGTGGTGGGTGGCAAGAGCCCGGTTCCAGCCAGAGGGTCTAGAGGCCCCTCCATCGGAGCTCTGTCACCACCCAGTGGGGTGGCCGGGACTCCAGGTCTCCCGTCTCATCCCAGGGCACCTTCCCCTCCACCTGAGCTTCCATGCTCTCTCTTTTGTCTGATTAAAAACTAGGAGGTCAGGGCCCCTACAAAGCCCTGTTGATTAAATTAATCACTTTCTAGGTTTCCTCTTAAATATGCCTGATTAGCCTTCTGTGGCCACGGGCTCCATGTCTTCAGCTTCAACCAACCACCAGTTGAACAAACTGGGGAAATTGCATTTGTGCTGACCACGGGCAGACGTTTTTCTTGTTATCATCCCATGATGTTATGCCATAGCACCTGTCTGCACAGTGTTCTCAATGCGTTTGGTATTATGAGCCGGCTAGAGGTGATCTAGGGCCGCAGGAGGATTGCAAGGTTCTGTGCAGGTACTATGCCGTTTTATATGTGGGATAGCAGCATGTGAGGACTGTGGTGTTCGTGGGGTCCCTGGTTACTGAGGGACAGTGGTACCTCGTGTCCCTGCTTCTTTCCTTGATTGCATCCATTCTGCCTTTGGTGCTTCTGGGCCTGGTGAGGCTCCTGTTCTGCTTCCCCATGAGCTCCTGGTTTGTGATCTTGGTGTAAAGTTTTAGGAGTGTAACTAGGGATCCAACCTTATCTATGGCACTGGTGATTTGGGGTCCCACTGTAGTTGTTTCCTGCATGTGGGAGGTCATTGTGCTTCTGTGAGGACAAGCCCTGGAGAGAGCAGCTCTGCAAGAATCCATTCAGGCTGCGTGCGGAGCAGAACCGGATGACTGGGGAAAGACAGCCCTTCCACGCACATCCTCCCATGCCCCAGGCGGCCTCAGACCTTTCTTGCAAAAGGCAGTACAGAGGGATTCCCTTGCCATTGCAGACTCAGATGTGCTGAGTGTCCAAGATTTGGTGGCTCTCCAAGGACATGGATGGGCAATGGGCAGGACAGGTAGGTGGGAGGGGTCAGCCGTTGCTTTGTGTATGGTGGAAGTGAGGCTGAGCATTTCCAGCCCAGGCTGAACGTCAGGGTACACACTGTCACTAATTCCACAGGAGCCGCTGTGGCAGATAGACTGCATGACCTCTGACATGTTTGGAGAGGGCTGGCCCAGTGTATTATGCCAAACCCAGTAGCTCACAGTGAAGTTCTTGGCCCAACCACCTGCTATAACTTTGCATAGAAGGCCCTTCCCCTCCCGTCCTGGACACTCATGCACCACTCTGCCATGGAGAAGAGCCCCAGCGTGGACACCAGCATTGGTGCAGGTGGGCTGGAGGCGTAGAAGATACTAGAGCGGAAGAGCCGGACAGCACTATCCAGGCAGATCTAGTTACATCGCAAGCAGGGTGCACATCCACACATCCACACAAGTATTTGTCCCGTCCCAACACTTTCAAAGTCCTCCCCTTGGATGTGAAGTGATGGCAGGCACAGGTGGTGCTCTCTCCCCCACTGGCTGGTGTAACTCAGGGAGATGGGTTAGTGCTGCAGCAGGCCGGCCACCCAAGAATCTGCAGGAGCATTAATTAAAATCATAGCTCAGCCAAACAATCAAACACAGACATTATCTCTGTCCAACCAGCCAAAGAAGAGGGCAGTCAAAGGTCAGAAAACGACGTGGAGAAGAACCGTCGGGGAGTGCTCTCAGACCAACGCCGGCAGATAGAGAGCCCAGCAGCAAAGAAGGGGACGTGGTTCCGACCTCCTGCTTCATTCACCATCATTTACGGAAAACCAAGTCTTACTTCTGCTCTCATACATTTTTTAAAATTAGACTCTAAGGTGGTAACAAGGCTGATCAAGTATGTGTGGGAGTCACTGCAGACAGATGCCATCCTCTTTTGAAGACTGTTGGCTTTCTAGAATTTTCCGGGAGAATCTAGTCACTTATATCTACAACCTTTCTAAATAATGGTGTTAGAGTAGAAAGAGTCATAATGGTGCACATGAGAACGTGCTTTCACTTTCCAGCAGGGACGTCGCCTGCCTGGGATTGGGAGTGCAATCTGGGGGTCTGAATGGGACTAATATTCCAGACCCTTCCATGTACCCTGGGAGAGCCCATGTGCAACCCAAGGTCCCCGTGAGAGGAGAGCCACTCCTTAGCATTGGCGGTGGATTAGGGACTTGGATTTTGTCCAGCACTGACACAGTGAGGGGCCCAAGATGGGTGAGGCACTAGGAACCAGCCTGCAGGTGGCCTGGGCCCGAGTCCTCCTTTCTGTTTCTGATTCCCCAGGTTCTATCCCTATGTCATGACCATTGCTTAGAACATAATGAGAACCTTCTGCGGGTCATCAGTAAACACTGAGTGTCCACCGTGTTTCAGGAGTGGTCTATGCAGGCACACCATTACTCTCACCAGGAAAACCCAGAGGGCATCAGGGCTCCGGGCAGAGCCTCTGCGACACTGCCCTGCCTTCTCTCTGGACCCTGCTGACCTGGGTTGGTTCCTCTCCCATGCTGAAAACTTGTCTCTCTGATGCTTCCTTTCTTTGCCTGATCCTCATGGTCTTTGCCTTTCTTCTTTAACAAACAGGATTTGAGTTCAGAAACTCATTCATGCTAAAATGTAAATAATCTGGACGTCCTGAAAGGTTGGCCTGTATCTGAGTTCTTCCTCTGAAGTTGAGGGGGCTGTGAGCTGGAGTGAGGTGGACAGTGGAATCCCGTAGCGCCCACTGCCTGCACCCCAGGCATCTGCTCTGGGGGATGCTGCCCGAACCTCAGAGCCGAGCCCTGCCCCGTGGGCGGCGAGTGGGGAGAGAGTGGTGGAGACCTGGCTCTGCTGGTGTATTCTGAGCTCGGGGAAGCCAGATTTTCCTTTCCTTTACATTAGAGCTCTGGTCGTTTGTTTATTGTTTTAGCGGGGGCTGGAGAATGTGGCAATGGCACCAGGTGTTGTCTTGGTTCTGTTCTGACTTGTGAACGTTATCTGGTTCTATTCTGTTTCCACCTTGTGCAATATGGGTCCCGTATCTCGGGGATCTGAGCCTTTAACCAGGTTGCAAACCCTTCCCTCTCCCATGTGAAAGCAAGGAGGGGGGGAGTTGGTCTGAGGATACTCAGCCTATGTCTTTAGGTGGGCTTCAGGGCTGTTGGCTTCTCGCCTGTGGACTCCCGCTCACCCTCCTAGGCTGGTAATTCCGTCTTCTGTGGGACCTTGCTGGGGGGAAGGTGTCAGGGACTACCTTCTTTCATTCTGCACATTTCCCTGGCTACGATGCAATCGCTCCTCTTTCATTCCCTGGTGGTGATTTCTGGTGTCAAGCTGAGGATCTGAGATTCCTAGTCCTTCCGGCCAGTGGCCTCAGCCCCGAGGTCTTCTCTAAAAGGGCAGTGATACATCCAAGAACTGGCAGTGCTCCATCACGGAACACACTAGCGGTCCTGCATGTTCCACAAGATCACCACCCTGGAAGAAGTGGCCCTGGGGTCACAATGGACACTGTGGGCTCTGGATGAATCTCAAGATAGCTCAAACTTTCCACATGTGGCAAGGTGGTGTGGACTGGGTAAGGTGAGGTATGACCTACCCAAGAGAATGACCAGTGTCTCAGCATTAACCAGGAAAAAGATAAGCAGTCGTCCCATAAATGTCAGCACGAACACACTTACTTATAGCTGCTTATGGAAACGAGTGTGCCTGGCTTATTTAAATAATATCTAAATAAAGGGACAACTCCAATGCACACCTGAGGGGTGTCCCTTCTACTCCAGAGAGGTCCCACTGCAGATGAAAGCAGAGTTGTGTTCTTACTGGGCTTCCCAGCCATTCTCTCCCTACTTTGTATTCCATTTGGATACAACTCTTTGAAGTTAAAATAAATAGAAACAAAAAGACAGACAACAAAGAGGCGACTCAGAGAGAGGAAATGCGAAGAAAGGTTTCTTGTGGTCCTACCGACTCCATGTTTATTTTAAAATGCTTTTTTGTTTATTTTCCTCTTCCCAACTAGAACAATTTCTTCTAGAAATATGAAGATGGGACATCTTCCACTGATTAAGTTAATCTCATTTCAAGTAGAGGCAGAAGTGGGCTGGTCTGGCTTTGGCTTTGGCTCCTCACTGTCGGGAGTGCCCTCTAACTCAGCTCACAAACTATGCAGAATGGCTGACACAGCCTGAGCTCACACTCGTGAGTCTGAGTGCCCCAGAATGGCCGCTTGCCTCGCAGTCCGGCTGTCTGTGCAGGTGTGATGTCTGCTTTGTACGTTTATCAAGTCCACGTGGCTATGGAACAAACTGGAACAGCACAGCAGAGCTGGTTGGAGCTGATTCCCCAGCACTTGACCACCCTCCTTGGGCACTTGAACACCAGCATTCATATGAGACGAAATGTTAAAACCTTAGAGTCCCAAGCCAAGTCCCTTTATGTATGGAGACGGTGTCGCTAGATCAGACAATGTGGCTTTGCAAAACTAAAGCTAACCATCTGCTCTGAAGTCCGAGCGTGCGGCCATTGTTGGGCTCCTGTCTTCATGGACTGGGCCCTCGGTGCCCTCATTTTCCTTTGTCCCAGCACCGTGATGGCTTGGCGCAGCCCCCACACAGATGTCGGAGTTGGATCCTGTAGACTGACATGGTAAAGCCCACCAGCGGCACCACAGAGGCCGTGAGCCAGATGCTTGGAGAAGGTTCTGGGCATTTTTGTGGTGAGTGTTGCGTGACATGGCCACTGGCCTGCTTCAGGTGTGATGGGGCATTGGCTTTAGGCACTGTGCTGCAAGGGGTGCCCCAGGCCACCGCATGGCAGAATGGCTTTGCTGCTCTCTCCAGAAGGCCAGGGTCTCCACCTGTTTTAGGTCTTTTATAAAAAGTTTAAAAAAATTTTTTTCAGTTATACTAATGGTCACAGCCACATCTGACTGACTGTAATTTGTCATTTTGATAGTCGTTTCTCAGCCCTGGACTGTTGGCAGCAAGGAGTGAAGGTCTAGGCTGACAAATGTTCTCCACTTAAACACAGGCTATGCTGGACCCAGCGGGGAGACGCAGTCAGAGGCAGAGATGAGCCGCTGATGAGCCTGGTATTAACTGCCTGCCAGGCCCCGTGCTGGGGAACAGATGGTGGGACCCTGTGTCAGTGGGTGAGAGCACACACGGACTTTGGTGACCAAGTGGCCTTGTTTCAAAACCGTGCTGGATCCTTGTGACTTCACTGCGTCACTCAATCTCTTGAAAATCTTGTTTTTTCGTTGGTGAAATGGGGGCAACATGCTGCAGACCTGAGTGTCCTTGAGGTCAGACAAGGGCCACAGAAGCTGTGGCATGTGGTACTCCGGCTAAGGACTGCTGCCTGGTATTGGCTGAGCAGCCTCCACAAAGCCGGCCGGATGGGCTCCTGAGGACTCTGGCCATACTGGGCTGCAGCCAGTCCAGAGAGCAGACCGCAGCTCTCCACGCTGACCTGGACTCCCCCCAGGACCACATGGCTGGGAGGGTTCTTGGTGGCGAAGCTGCCGAGACCCACATATTTAAACACAAAGCGCAGAGCTGCTCTTGGGAAACGCGCAGCTGAGGTGGCCCCGGACCAGACCTTCTTGGGTTGAGTGAACAGACCCTGGGATGAGCCACTGCAACGGCTGCCCAGAGACAGGGACTGGCTGCCCTGCTGTCCCTACATCTGTCACCTCACACCCAGCCAACACTCAGCTGGGTGAGTGGTCTGGTCATACATATCCAGGTCACAGCCTGACCCTTTACTTGCCAGAGGGCAGGGTTTTCAGCCCCCACGTGAGGGGGCGAGTTCTGCCCCTGAACATAGGGGTGGGGCTCACAGGCTTGGAACAAGACAACAACGTCCATAAGGGCCCAGCCCACATCCTTGGGCTCCTGCACTCAAGTCACACAGCTTGTCAACCCTAATCCCAAACTCTAAATCTGAAGTTTTTCGAGTGCTGACATGACACCATGAGTAGAAGATGCCACCCTGTGAAACTTTGTTTCATGCTCAGAATTATTTTAAAAATTTAGGGAAGAACTTCAGGCTGTACATATGGTGTATGTGCAATATAAATCAGTTTTGATTTTAGATATTCCCAAGATATATCATTATATATGTGCAAATATATATTTTTTTTCTTCAGAATCCAAAGTCAAGGGATACTTGACTTTGACAAGGCGTACTTGATCTACAATAATGAGCTGATTTCCTACAGCCAGTGACAGATTGCAAATACACTTTGGGAGTATAAAAAAGACAGGGGATTTTCTCTCATACCCTGGATTATGTTAACTGGTTTCATGTCCAGTAGGAATTATTTTCTCACGGCCTCAAAGCTGGGCGCTGGGTTCTCATCGTCAGTGGTCTTCTACACTGACAGTTCAGACACCACCCTGGGCAGTGGAGAAAGGACGCCAGAGCCAGCGACCTGGTACAGCCTCAGGATTAGTGGCGGCATGTCCCCAATGTCCCTGACGCCAGTTTCTTGACTGGAAAATGAGTGCCCTATTCAGGGTAAGTACCTAGTGGAACTGCAAGGAGGAAAGCATGCTGTGTCCACCAAAGTCCTCCTGCAGTGGGCACTCGGTGGCGCCTCTGGTGGTCTGTCCTGGGCCCTTCCATCTCCCCTAGAGGCCCTGGTGATAGCCAGGCCTGTGTGGCCGTGGCCCTCCAGGGCCTTTCCCCATGGCCTTGTCCTGTACTTGAGCACCCCCGGGGGATCAATCCTTTATGGGGGTCGGTGGCCTGAGTCTTGGTTCCTGTCTCAAACCAGAGTCCAGATATTCTTTGGTCATGAGAAGACCTGAGCCAGGGAGAGTTTGGGACAGAGGAAACATGTAAGTTCGTGGGCTTAGACACCACCTGCCGGTCCTCCCAACCACCTGATAGGACACCCAGGCCGAAGGTCCCTTCTCTGCCTGCTGGTACATATGGGAAGCCCTTCGCATTCCCTGCTGCTGCCTGGGGACCTGCAGGGCTGCCTCGACCCCCCTCAGCCCTCAGGTCAGCTGGCCCGCAAGCTGTGCATCCAGAAGCCGTATCGCGGGAGGCCTGGCTGGCTCGGCTCCACACACCCTGGGTTTCCTTAGGTCCACCTGAAACTGCCCCATCTTCCCTGAAGTGCAGGAGGAGGCCCTGTGGGCGCCCGGAGGGGCCTGAGGGAGAGAGCCCAGGAAGAGCAAGTCTGTGGCTGTGAACAGGCCCAGGGCTATTATAGGTGTTGGGAGCTCAGAGAGGAGCCCTGGAGAGGGTGCTGGGGGCAAGGTCAGCGCCATGTGGCCTGGGCTCTCGCCTGTGGGCCAAGAGGTGTTGAAGGCCTCCACCCCCCAAGCTTCGGGCTTCCGGCACAGCGGGGTCCATTGCTCTATCACAACTGAGAGCTTCCGAGGCAGGGATGGGCCAGACCACACCGGGCTCATGCTGTCCAGGGCAAAGTTCTTTGCAGTGACCTAACACACAAACACACACGCAAATTAAAACCTTCTTCATGAGGCAAGGCATGTCATGAGCAGGAGTGGGACGGGGAAGGTTGGTGAGCGAGCACTAAACCACAGCTAGGAGCAAAGTCCTTAGCTCTTCTGAATTGGTGCATTATAATTAGACATGGCCGCGGGATTGCCCATGCCACAGGCCCAGGGCCCCGTAACAATTCCTTCAATCTCCTCCCTATGCCTGCCCTGTCCAGCCCAATCCAAGGAGAGCAAGGAGCTCTGAGATGCTACTGCACATTAGGGCAGCTACAGAGACAATCCTGAGGAGTGACTTGAAAGGAGTTTGAAGGGTTTCACATAAAGGTTAAATATTTGAGAAGGTGGGTACATTTGCCATGATTTGAGCATTATTCAACATATACATTTTAGAAAATACAGTACTCCATAGATGTGTATAATCTTAATGTTTTTAAGTATCAGTTAAAATATATTTAATGCAAAGCTATTCTAACGAAAAAGGAGACGTTTCAGAAATTGAAGTCTTGTCTGTGACAATGATTTTGGGTCTGTGGAAAGTTTCGTAGCAGTGTTTTCTTTTGGGTAGGAGTTTTGCAAAAATGAGTAACAGCAGTTATTTTATTATATTACTTCCAACACAAAGGTAACTTTAAAAGAAAAATAATATGCAGAGAGGAAACTCATGAAGAAACTCTTACTCTGGAAAAAAAAAACCTGAAAATAGACATTTGGAATTATTTCAATCATTATGTGATTTTGTTACTAAAATAATATGAAAACCTTTATATCTCTATTCTTAAAATACTTGGGGAAAGAGTTTCTAAAGTATTCAATTTAGCATCCAAACATTAAAGCGTGAAACCTTCTGATTAGCACAGAAACAGCACAGTGCAGACTGCTGATTGACGTAAGGAAATGAAAAAATGGAAAAACATCTAAGCAAATTTCTTTTTTTTTCTTTTTTTATTGTTGGTCGTTCAAAACATTACATAGTTCTTGATATATCATATTTCACAGTTTGATTCAAGTGGGTTATGAACTCCCATTTTTACCCCGTATACAGATTGCTGAATCACATCATTTACACTTCCATTGATTTACACATTGCCATTCTAGTGTCTGTTGTATTCTGCTGCCTTTCCTATCCTCTACTATCCCCCTTCCCCTCCCCTCCCCTCCCCTCTTCTCTCTCTACCCCCTCTACTGTAAATCTTTTCTTCCACTTGAATTATTCTTCCCTTACCCCTCACTTCCTCTTGTATGTAATTTTGTACAACCCTGAGGATCACCTTCCATTTCCATGCAATTTCCCTTCTCTCTCCCTTTCCCTCGAACCTCTCATCCCTGTTTAATGTAAATCTTCTCATGCTCTTCGTCCCTACTCTGTCCTTAGTTACTCCCCTTATATCAAAGAAGACATTTGGCATTTGTTTTTTAGGGATTGGCTAGCTTCACTTAGCATAATCTGCTCTAATGCCATCCATTTCCTTCCAAATTCTATGATTTTGTCATTTTTTAATGCAGAGTAATACTCCATTGTGTATAAATGCCACATTTTTTTATCCATTCATCTATTGAAGGGCATCTAGGTTGGTTCCACAATCTTGCTATCGTGAATTGTGCTGCTATGAACATCGATGTAGCAGTGTCCCTGTAGCATGCTCTTGGGTCTTTAGGGAATAGACCGAGAAGGGGAATAGCTGGGTCAAATGGTGGTTCCATTCCCAGCTTTCCAAGAAATCTCCATACTGCTTTCCAAATTGGCTGCACCAATTTGCAGTCCCACCAACAATGAACAAGTGTACCCTTTTCCCCACATCCTCGCCAGCACTTGTTGTTTGACTTCGTAATGGCTGCCAATCTTACTGGAGTGAGATGGTATCTTAGGGTGGTTTTGATTTGCATTTCTCTAACTGCTAGCGATGGTGAGCATTTTTTCATGTACTTATTGATTGATTGTATGTCCTCCTCTGAGAAGTGTCTGTTCAGGTCCTTGGCCCATTTGTTGATTGGGTTATTTGTTATCTTATTGTCTAATTTTTTGAGTTCTTTGTATATTCTGGATATTAGGGCTCTATCTGAAGTGTGAGGAGTAAAGATTTGTTCCCAGGATGTAGGCTCCCTATTTACCTCTCTTATTGTTTCTTTTGCTGAGAAAAAACTTTTTAGTTTGAGTAAGTCCCATTTGTTGATTCTAGTTATTAACTCTTTCGCTATGGGTGTCCTATTGAGGAATTTGGAGCCCACCCCCACAGTATGTAGATCATAGCCAACCTTTTCTTCTATCTCTGATTTGATATCAAGCTCCTTGATCCATTTTGAGTTAACTTTTGTGCATGGCGAGAGAAAGGGATTCAGTTTTATTTTGATGCAGATGGATTTCCAGTTTTCCCAGCACCATTTGTTGAAGATGCTATCCTTCCTCCATTGCATGCTTTTAGCCCCTTTATCAAATATAAGATAGTTGTAGTTTTGTGGATTGGTTTCTGTGTCCTCTATTCTGTACCATTGGTCCATCCACCTGTTTTGGTACCAGTACCATGCTGTTTTTGTTACTATTGTTCTGTAGTATAGTTTGAAGTCTGGTATCGCTATACCGCTTGATTCACACTTCCTGCTTAGCATTGTTTTTGAACATCTAAGCAAATTTCTATGGAAAATTTGATAAAATTGGTGGATGGACTAAAAATAAGAGTCTCGATTTATCATGCCCAGCCAATAGAGCTCCTGACGGAATTTCATGTGGTGCCTTCTTCAGCTACCAAGGTTCAAGATAAGTTGAATTCTGAACCAGATGGTTAAATCTCTCTGTCACAAAGTGAAAAGCTTTTTGAAAGATGTGTAGGAAATTATAAAGCAGAAAAGGTTTTTACAGCATTAAAAATGTTTATTATATTTAGTGTATATCAACTTTTAAAAAAACTATGCCTTTATATGTTTTATTAAAGGCATAGAGTGATGCTCTTCATTTTGGTTTTTGCTTAACCCATATAGTTAAGTGAACAAAAACGTTAAGAAACCTCTGCTCTAGAACTTTTGTAAAATTTGCTGGGTTCTGTGGATCATGACAGGCATACCTGTAGTCCTAGCAGCTCAGAAGGCTGAGGCAGGAGGATCAGACTCAGCACTGAGCAAGACCCTGTCTCTAAATTAAAAGGGCTGGGGATGTGGCTCAGTGGTTAAGCACCCCTGGGTTCAATCCCCAGTACCAAAAAAGAAAAAGAAAGAAAGAAAGAAGGAAGGAAGGAAGGAAGGAAGGAAGGAAGGAAGGAAGGAAGGAAGGAAGGAGAACTTCTGTAGAATTTGGAGAAATTGAATCCCTTCCTGCAGGAGAGGCAAATGGAAGGTGATCTTTCTATTTGGTTAGTGGTGCACTTGGGGAGCCATATTTGGATAAATTAAAAACCCCAAGGGGATTCCTGAGATTTTTCTCACTTTGCGATTCAAGGAAAAAGAAAATTAACTTGAGAAATAGTGTGTAATTTTACATGTTGAATCACTTATAAATATATTGACAATTAGATTTTTAGGCAATGTCTTGTTTGTTTTCTGTTTTTACAGGCCTTGTGCATGCTAGGCAAGGACTCCACCACTGGGCCACACCCAGCCTGGACAGAGTCTTAATAAGCAGAGGTCAGAAACAGCTGGTAGCAATAGATGAAAGAGTATTAAGCAGACATTACTGACCAATTGAATGTAGTAAAAAGAACTCTGGCCCATATGATTTAATCTGCTGGTCTTCAAAAGACTTACCTTCATTTTCTAATTTGGCACATTTTAAACAATTGGTTTATGAAATAATATCAGAATTTTTTTTTTACTTTTTAAAATCGTTCTTATAAATTATACACCCTTTGGTAGAAACTTGGGGAATGTCTTATGCCACATTAATTTTATTACAAAGATTTACATATTATAGATGTTCAGTGAAATCTAGTTATTTTAATTTAGCTTTTTATGATTATTTTTTTAAAAAAATTTTAATTTTAGAATTCCATGCAGACAGTGATACAGATGCACTTGGACTTCTGATCCATGTACTGCCTTCTTTTTGATCCATGGAGACCTTGTTGCTTCCACCGGTCTCTCATCAGCACCACCCTAACGTTAATAATGCTCCTTTTGCTTTATATTTCTGTGAAATAGCTAAACTAGATAACCCTGAAATATTTGATCTGTTCATTTGATCTCTCAGGTACAAATTTGAGCAAAAAAGGCAACATAATACAAGATCTGCTAGGAATTCACCAGTTACTGAACAGCAACTGAAATGTTCAATCTATTGAGCATCAATGATGGACCCACCATTGTTTTAGAAACTAATAAGTAAATAAATGAATAAGTGAAATACGCTCCATAGATCCATCATAAATATAGACCATTTTCTGGTATCACCATATTGTGGTTAATTATGTAATTGCATTCAAGTTTATTTTGTGCTTACTCAGCAAAATGGGACCACTGAGCAACTTCAACAAATGGGATTGATGAATAAATCCCAAACCAAAAGACAAACTTTGCCATTAATGACTCTCAGATAATTTTTTAAATGTATTTTCCAAGTTATTGCATTAAAAGCCACTTGCTTAATTTTGACCTTAAATTTTCTGAGTCCTTCAGAAATCCAAGGCCCTGGCACAGGATTTGCTTCCCATTGAATATGAGGGACATCTGCCCCTAATTGCTTCCAGGTGTCTTTTCCGGGCCTTTTCCAGCTCTTCCAGAACAGATGCCTTTGTTTGGGGGAGGGCATAATCCCACTGAATCACAGTCTGTTTTTTAAATATTCAGTGCATGAAATCGGACTGTTCAAAGTCGGACATTTGATGTGGTCGGCGTCACATCTCTTCTTCTTACACATTTGATGAATGCTAATTTGTTGTTTTCGGGTTTCTCCTAACGACTGACTTTAAAGACTCTTCCCTCCGCATGCTCTTCACAGCCGTGCCATCTGAAGCATGTGCCTAGAGCCTCACGTGTGGTTTGCTGCAAACAATCACGCTCCTCCACCGCAAGTGCTTTTTGTTTCTTTCTTCTTTTTTTTTTCCCTTTAGTTTCACTGACTTTAAAATGTCAAGTAAAAATGCTAGGAAAAAAAAACCAGTTAAATTATATTCACTTGAACAATAACAAGTTGCCTCAGAAAGCAGAACTATTTGTTTGACCACAACACATAAATATCAATAGAAATGCACACACATGTGTACATTTATACATGTGCGTGTGTCCAGATCTATATCTTCAGACACCAAATGGCAATTGTAAAGCTTTGAAGATTAAGACGATTTTAAAAAACAAAAAGAAAAAAAAAACTATAAAGGAGAAGAAAGCTTTGAAACACGTCTGTAAGCCATGTGAAATGCATTTAGGTTTTTCAAAGTGAATCGAGGGCTTTCAATTTCAACAGAAGTAAATTGCTGTCATTATTAATAGCAGACATGTGGCAGTGTTTTTAATTGAGACCAAAAGTGTGGGTCCTTCCTGGTCTAAGAATGGTACAAACTAAGAGGAAGTCCATGCTCAGAACTAATTTTCAATCCCTCGGAGGTTTTTCCTCCTTCTTTTTCTTCTTCAAGGACTAAAAACTCAGGGTCTGGTCTTGGTGTGCAAGGGATAAGCTGGTTTGGAAAGTGGGACCACTCTTGGAGCAGGAAAAGGGTGTCCATCATTCTGCTGTTAAATGAAGGCCGCCACAACCTGTGTCTTTTAATGAGAATCAGGGGAAAATTCACCCTGAGAGATGCTTCAAGGCAGCCTCTGGGCACCTGCTCCTTTTCATTCTCTGACATTCTTTCTCCTGGGATCACACATTTCTCTCCAACATGACTTGACTTAGGAAACTAAATATAACTTAATAAGTCTGTTCCCTTAATAAAAGAGCTAATAAAACTGCCACAGACCTATAAACAGGGACTGATCTGACCTGGAAAGCAGCAGAGAGTGGCAATGCTGCCTTCAAAGAATTGGAAGTTGGGTGGTACCGATAGATATGTAATCACCGCGTGAGGACAGGAGCCGGAACAGGAGCCAGGCCTCAGGGTGGGGATGGCCTGGAACAGCCAGCCTGCTGGGGGGAGGGGCCCATGCTGGGGGGAGGTCCCTGGAGCAGCAGCTTTCACACTTGCAGCTTCTAGCAGGTTCACTGCTTTGGAACCTGCTAGAAGGCTCTTAAAACAGATGGTTGAGCACCTCTCAGCCTGCTTCTGTCAGTGTGAGTGAGGCCCACAGATGGGTACTTCTAGAACATTCCCCGGTAAAGCTGATGAGTTGTCCCCTGGAGGCCCACTGTCCTGAAGGAGGAGAACCTTGGCTGGGTTTGGTAGCAGGAATAGTAAGGGATGGCTATCTAGGCCACAAAAGGCCAAGGGGGCGGGCCAGCCAGGGAGCCTTTGGGGAGTATAACAAGCCCCTGGAGTACACAGAGGGGCCCAGGGGGGCAGATCCGCGGCTCTGGTCTGCCAGGGACTGAGAGGGTTAGTCCAGCACAAAGAGCTCAGCCAGGACTGCCCTGGGTCACCTGGAGCACTGGGTCTCCTGGGAACAGCAGGGGAGGAACCCAGACAGGTGGGTACAAGTCACACCCTGATTGTCCCGGGGGCCAAGTCAAGACTTTGACCAGTTGGAAAGCCGTGAGAGCCGTAAAAAGACCTCAGGAAAACCACTCTGACAGCCCAGGAGGACATATGAGCTTCAAGAACGAAGCTCTGTGGGAGACCACGGTGGGGCTGGCGGACTGAGACGGTGTCCTTGTGGGGCATGGGGAGAGGTTCCCTGGGCAGGTGACCCTCTGAGGAGTCTTAGCCTTGGAGGGTGTAAGTATCTAAGGCTCACAGTCAAGGCCGCGACTCTGACCATCAGGGTGCCATCTCACAGGTGAGAAGCAGAGGTAGATGTGCCACACGCTCAGCCCCTTCCTTCACCGACAATGTCCTTTAGTGTCCTCCACGCTCAGAGTCAGGCAGGCACGGCACTGTCCAGTGGCCATGCTCTGTGCTCAGGACACCCTGGTCCTGGACTTCCTTTATGGGAGGCACCGCTTGGCTCGGCCACAGGATTCCCACGTGTGGCTCTGTGTTCCAGTTGGGCTTCTGCTCGCCTGGTCTTCCTGGCCTGTGTCCAAGACCACATCAGTGCAGCAGGACGTGTTCTTGGCCTCTGTCGGTCTGAGCGTACACGAAAGTGATCACGTTGCTTTTGAAATCAGTTTCTATTGCTCAAACTTAATCCCATCTCTGTCTTGACCTACTGTGTGAGGGTGCTCCAAACACAGTCTCCCTGAGCCCTGTTGACACAGGGGAGCGTGTCAAGGCCGTCTGAGGAGCACCTTCCACTAAACATTGTCACCGGCTGGAGGGACACCCCAGTTTTAGTGCATGTCAGCCGGCTTAGGAGGAGCTCCGTGCAATCTCTGCCTTGCACACAGGCCCAGCAGGCCCCTGCCTTGCAAGGGTCAGCCTGCGTGGCACCTGGGAACAGGTGAGGGGCTTGGGAAGGGCTGACTGCCCAGCAGCTGGCATGGATACATCGCCCATCCTGAGCACCCTGTGGCTGGAATGTGCTGTTTCCTTAGCTCTCAGGCACCTTTGCCATGTCACAAGGGGAGTGGCCTAGAGTTCAGCTAGGGCAGGACGAGCTGACTGAGGGGGAAGGGGAAGATGCACAGCCCTTTGCAACCCACATCTTTCCCCTCCTGGGGGTCTGGGGCTACCTGTTGGACCCCATTCATGATAGCCCATCTCAGAACACATCTACTATTTTAGACTTCAAAATCAGCCATTTGAACAAGGAGCCTCCCAAAGAAGAATCCTCCAAGCCTCTCTCACCCCCGGGAAATCTTGGTTAAGTGAGTCCCTTGGCTCTTCATTGACGTTGCTTCTCCAGGTAATGTCCCTCTGTGCTGCATTCAGTCTCTGGGGTTTGCTGTTCCTTGGCCCATGTTGCTTCTGCCCTCATCTTTGCTCCCTTCTGCCCCTGGCTTCCTGTGCTCCAGGTGTCTGACCCTCTGCTGCCCTGAGTGATTCTTTTCCTGGCTCATGCCGCCAGCCACCACCTGCCTTCACCTCTCAGCCACCAGCAGGTTGGAAGAGGAGCCAATAAATGAGCCCATCTTGATCAATGTAATGGTGGTTGAGAGGAGTGACTGACTTGGGTGGACTGGTATCTTCTTGTGCCCTAACCACACACAGTTGGGAAGGGGCTTCCCGGCCACCTCAGATGAGCTGTGTCTGTGAGACCCTTTCCAACTAACCATGGCTATGTATGACCCGCCCCTCCCCACACAGAAATATTTTGTTCTCCAAGGCCAAGTTATATGCCTTTAAAAATACCTACTTTATTCTTTTTGCAAAAACAAGCCATAATTGTTTTTATTTTAAAGGAGAGAGAAAGAATCTATTTTTTTTTTTTTTTTTTTGGTAGATGGACACAACACAATGCCTTTATTTTTATGTGGTGCTGAGAATCGAACCCGGGTCCCGCCCGTGCCAGGCGAGTGCTCTATCGTTGAGCCACAATCCCAGCCCCACCATAATTGTTTTTTAAAACTCTAGGGATGCAGAAAAAAATTCAAAGAAAGAAAAAAGTCACCCCAAAACCTATGAAGAATTATGTGTCCTTAATATTTTTTGTGAGAAACACAAAATCTGGTGACCTATTTTTCAGAATATAGTATTTAGCCTTAAATGTAAATTGGGATGTTAAAAAAGGCATCCTGTAGCCTGTCTAAATTCCTGGATCCAGGCTCCAGAGGACCGCCCGAATGCATCCAAAGGTAGCCGAACTGGGCTCCCAACCTGTGTGCAGTGGTGGCCATTTGAATCATAGACCTTCCCTTTTTACCACCCCAATTTTAAAATCAGCCAATCCCTGCAATGTAACCCTCAGCTCCTCCCATGAGAGCAAGAAGCAGCGCTGTGATAGGAATGAAGACAGACACGGCCAAGTTTACTCCCTTAGGTAGCACACCTATCTGCAGAGGTCAATTTTCCGAGCACGCGTCTGATTCCTTGTGACACCACAGTATTTCTAACCTACGTGAGCCATCTCCTGTGATGACCTGTGAAATCATTGACAGACTTGGAGTAGAAAAACTGCGATCACGCTTGGCATGCGGTCTCTAAGCAAAAATAACAAAATGCAATTTTCCTTAAATTAAATAGAAACTTATGTAACAATAAAGAGACCGTGGTAAGAAAGGACTTTGGATGGATTTTTCTTCTACCACAAAAGATTCTTTCCTTAAGTGAGCCTTCTACGATGAATGAAAACATCAGGAAAACAATAAATAGTAGAGATCCTCAGTAGTTTCAAAGTACCTGTGTTTTTCTGATTTTTATCACTGCATTGTAACTATGCATAATATTCGGGTTCATTTGGACATAATTGTAGGAGCATGGAGTAAAATTTGCTCCAACTCAGTCCCCAGAATTCCCCTCCCCCTCCCCCTTCCTTGCCTCCTCCCCCGCCCCTGTTTGTCTGTCTATGTACATATATTTTAATTTAGCGATTCACAGGTTTTCATGAAGGTGAATTCACGGGGTGGATTCAGACCTGTACATGAAGTGGTTTGATCCGTTTCATTGCACTGTTCCTCCCTTTTCTTGCCCCCCACCATCAACTTCCTCTGCTCCTCTTATCTCCCTTCTGTTTTCATGGGGACCCTCCCTTCCCCGTTTTCCCGCTTATTTTGCTCTAGTTTCTGCCAACATTTGATCCTTGACTTTCTGAGTCTGGCTCACTTCACTTAGCAGGAGGTTCTCCAGCTCTGCCCATTTGCCCGCAGATGCCATGATTTCCCTCTTCCCTGTGGCTGATAGAACTCTATTATGTATGGATTCCACCTTTTCTTTATCTATTCCTCTACTGACAGGCCTCTGGGCTGGATATTCACTGCCGCTGGGAAACTGGGTCATTTCAATACTTTTGCTCACCTGCTGGCTTCCCCTCTGTATTATTATTTCCCCTGGGTTTTACAACACTTCGTCTCTCATTTGGTAACCCAGGTCATTGAAGCTGGTGCTGGTTAGAAAAGACTCCTCGCTCCTAGGAGGTTTTTTGACTGTGGCTCTTCTACTTCTCCTTTCTTTATTTTGATGGTCACTTGTTTGGCTGGATTTCATTCTTAAATGCTCGGAAGGAAAATTTCTGGGTCACGCTCGTTCAGAGTCTCACATGCTGGCCCCGCAGTCTTTGGACGAGGAGGTCAGTCCTGGTTCCTCCACTTGCCCTGGGCAAGCTGACTCCCTCCATCAGCCTTCGAGGACCCACAGCAGCAATCCTGAACTCACTGGTATTTGCGTCATCTGACCCATTGTCCTTGTGGCTGAGTGACTGCTTGCTTGGGCGTGGCCTTCTTGCGCCCTGCTTTGGCCGCATCCTGTGGCTCCCACCAGCGATGGCTAGAGCGCTGTGAGGGTGCCTCGGAGGCCAGCCAGCGAGGCCCGAGGTCCTCTCTGTGGGTGATGAGGAATTTGTGATTTTTTTGCCTTGAAGTTTAATGACACACCGAATAAATCTCAATATTTGTCATTTTTTGTATCGATTTTCTGGAAAAGTTCCCTCCCTAACTGGAAGCTCCCTTCTTCTGGCATTTCAGGATCATGTCTTTCCTGATGTGTCTTCAGCACTTCTAGGTTTTCATTTGCTGGCCTTTTTCTTTAGGGACATTGGTTTTATTATATCCTCTTGTCTTTTTCCTCTGTACTTACTTTGATTCTTTTAAGCCAGGCTTTTATGTTAGCAATTGACTTCCGACCTTAATCATTTTCCCTCTTGCTGTTTCCAATCTTCTGTTGTTTCGGTAATGGTATTGTGCTGATGCTCAATTTATTTTCCCAGCTCTACAATTCCCTTTAATGTGTGATTCCACCCCCCCCCCCTCAGCAAATCCTGTTTTTTTTTTTTTTCTATTATTTTATGAAGTTCTTTTTAAAGGAAGGTTAAATCAGTGATTTTTTATGTGCTGAAAGGATTATTTATGGCTTACTTGGCTTTAAAATGAATACTTGACAGATTAAACTTGCAAATCGTAAGATCTAGTTTTAAGAGTTCAAGTTTAATTGGCAAATCGTACTCTTCTATTTGTAAATATAAACTTGGCACAAATAATTCCTCTTGTGAGCTGAAATGACTATCTCTGTGTTTATTTTTAAAAGTTATGCATGTGTACCTTTTCATATCCAATGAAGAGAGTAACTTTACCTTCACAAGTGGCCAAGGTTTCCCAGGCCCCAAGTCTAGTTATTGATGGGATTGTTTATAAACCCGTGGATCTGAGCCCAGGCTGCAGGACTGGGCAGCCGTGCACGTGCAGAAGGTTCTGTCCAGCTGAAGAAGTCAGGCACAGTTGTATATGTCATGCCCAGTGCAGAGACTCTGCAGGAGGTTTCATGGGAGCTGAAGCCAGGCTGGCCCTGGGCCAGGACGTGCCCCTGGCAAGGCTGCGTGTCAGAGAAAGGACTCTCATCCCAGGGTTCTGCCCAGACGGCCTTTTCCAACTGGCATCTTCCCACGCTTCAGCTTGCTCGCCTAGAACTGGTGCCTGCTTTTGGGGCTGGCTGGTGGGCAGCAGAGGGGCCAAACCTTCTCTTACAGGGGAGATTTGCTTTCACAGGCTACCCCGCTCCTGGGCTCCCTGTTCTTCTCCAGGTGCAAATCCCTGACTCAGGTGGACAGATTTCTGGGCTCCACCCACATGGCTGCCGAATTATTTTGTGACATGATGACTTCAATGCACCTCCCTACTGCCTTCCTGGATTCTGCATTAGTTCACATTTTTCTTGGCTAGATCTCAGCTACATTATAGTCCTTCATTAATATGTGTTTCCAAAATCCTATAGCGTAAATCCCTCAGGGAGTTTCTTCTTTTCTAAAGTTATATTGGAATTTCTTCCATTTCTTAAGTAACCCCTTCTCCCTGATTGCAGTGTGACTCCTTCCTTGGCTGGGTAATGCTCCTTTCTCCCTCCCTTTCTCCTTCCCTCCCTCCCTCCTTCCCTCTCTCTCCCTCCCTCCCTTTCTCCTTCCCTCCCTCCCTCCCTCTCACTCTCTTTCCCTTCCTCCTTTCCTCCCTCCCTCCCTCCTTCCCTCCCTCCTTTACTCCCTCCCTCCCTCCCTCCTTCCCTCCCTCCTTCCCTCTCTCTCTCTCTCTCTCCCTCCCTCCTTCCCTCTCTTCTTTTTCTCATAATTATTTTGTGGTTGCAGATTGGCATACTGGCTAAGAGAAGCCCCCTCCTTAATTAATAGATTTCTTACAATGACAGGGTCAGAGAGGTCTGGCAACCTGTGTCTTAAAGGCACCGTGGGCAGGAGAGGACAAGGTCAGGGGTTGTGGCAATCTGTGTTTTGGTCTCATTCCTCAGAGGGCTTCTTCCCCCACCTGCTGTCCTCTGAGTGTACCTAGTATGTCATCCGATGGCGAGTGCCATCGCAGTCTTCGCATATGTCCTCATCCATCCCACAAAAGCGATGAGCCTGTAGCATCTCCCTCCCTGAACAGGGTCTGGCAGGAGGCATCCTGGGTTTAAAACACACTCTGTCTGCACCGTGTTGCCCTAATTTGGGAAGAAGCCGTGTCTGATAGCAGACACACGGGCCTCTAGTGTGGAGAAGCTAAGTGTTTCCCAGGGTTTGAGACGAGGGTGAGTTGAGGTCATCAGAAATGCCGTCCAGCCTCAGGGCGGCCTGTGGCCGTGGCTAGGCATGTGTTTACACATTGATTCAGACACAACAACCGTTTCAGCATTTTAAGCTGATATAAGCTCTGCTTATAAAGAGTGTCTCACCCCAAATCTCATTTTCAGGCTGAATTCCAAAAACAAAAGAGATGAGGAGTTTCAGATGAGCCATCTGGGAGAGGGCCTCAGCTGGATGTCACCGAGGGTTGGCGGCCTTCTCGCTCTGAGCCAGGAGTGCTGGAAGAGGTCTCAGCTAAGGAAGGAAGAAATCAGGACAGCAGCCCAGAGTGAGCCCGATATGGAAACCTGCCAGGTGCATCCTTCCAGCGACGACCAAAACCCACCCTCAATCTATTCTGTACGAGGTGCCTCCTCACGCTACTGAGGCACGCTGTCTTCTCTGGAGCATGTGACTCTGAACTTGTGTGCTCCTTTGTGGGTTTGTCCCTTGGGCCTGGGTGTCTGCCCCTGTGGCTCCTGTGCCTCCTGATCTGCACTGAAGGCCACCCCAGGGAGAGTCAAGGAAGGCCCCTGTCCTGTGCCCACCTGCCACCCTCCTTGCCCCCGATCTCACTGGCTCTTCTCTGAGCATCTGGAGGCTGAGAACTTTTTACCTAAAATCGACGGGTTCACATCGACCTCCCTCCAGAGGGAGAGGTTAGCTCTGCCCCGTCTTCACGCTTAGGAGATCTCCTGACTGTGCTCTGGTTTTCAGGAGATAAAAGTGACGTATTAGGGACACGACTAAAGCCACCCACTACTCTGTCTCTCCCAGAATATATCTTTGCAGGACTGACTGCATATTGGGCCCCAGGCCGGCACTGGGGACACAGTTTGAAAGAGATCACCAAGGATCAGATGACCATGGTCCACACCAGAACTGGTTTTAGGGTTTGCAGAGCTCTGGGAAAATATTTTTGTGGGGTCTCTCTCTACACAATTTGACTTAAAAACACTTTAAGACTCATGGGTTCTTGTGAGGGGGGGACCTATCAGTGAAGATTTGGAGAGAAGAGGTCTTCACTTCCTGACTTGACCTTCTGCACGGGAGGTCCTTCAAGGTGTCCAGCTGTGGTCTCTCTGTTCTTCGTGTCCACTACACATTCTTGGCTCAGACTGCTGACCCTGAGAACACATCAGGCCACAGTGACCACAAGTCCCATCAGGGGGATGGGCCTAGCTATCCGCAGGGGAAAGCTGTGCATGGGCATAGGCCTTGTGGGGGATGGCTGAGCAGCAAGAGCCACGGGAGTGGGGACACCAGCTGGCACTCCTAGCTCCCATGGGTGCTGTGTGCCGGAGGTTGGCCCCATGGCCTGAACCCAATGGGAGGAACCATGCATGGGCCTGCATGTGGGATGAGACCTGAGGCCCACGGTCACCCTAAAGTCTGTGTCGGCACCACTCTGTGCCCAGGTCCCAGTCTGTCTACTGTGCCACCAACAGGAGCAAAGGTGGTACCAGTCTGCCCCTGGCACCAGAGCCCTCCCCAGCCCAGAGGGACTCACAGCCACAAGTCCCTGTGCGAGCAGGAGGAGCCAACTCTAGCCCTGGACGAGGGGAGCCTGGGGCAGCCTTCTGCATTCTGGACTAAGGGGTCAAGCTGTGCCTCTCCCTGACCCGCCAAGGGCGAGGACGCCAGGGGATGTCAGAGGAGCTAAGACATGCCATCCAGGGCCCAGACAGAGCCTAGCATCTATGCACTGAGGGAAGCAGAAGCCACAGGTAGCGCTGGTGCTGGGGGTGTCAGCCCCTGGAATCACACTTCAACCCCCCGCAGTCACCCCCAGCCCCACGCAAATGCCCCACATGACTGACAGAGATGGGGCTCTCCATTCCACTGAGCCACCGTGTGAGAATAAGAACAAACCATGACAACCCTCACAGCCATAGCTCTCAGGAAGATACAGTATGTATCCATACGAAGGTTAATTCAAGAAATCTTTTCTCAAAGCAAAGGAAATTTTTGGTAATAAGAAGATGCATTGTTTTTAAAGATTCGGTTCCCGGTCCACAAAGGAAGCCAGCCAACAGTGAGGTCCGTGTGGACAGCCTTGGTGAGTCGCTGGGTCACACCTCCCAGGTCAAGAGACTGGAGGGGAGTGCAGAGGCCCGCAGCCTGTGGACTGCCATCTCGGAAGAAGACACCTGCACTGTGGCTTTCAGTTTCCTCACCTTAAAATGAGCACAGTGTCAGCACACTGTGCCTTTCCAAGGTCAAGTCAGACAAAAATCGCAATGTAGTGTGGTGGGGCATGCCTGTTATCCCAGAGACTCGGGAGGCTGAGACAAGAGGATGGGGAGCTCAAAGCCAGCCTCAGCAACTTAGTGAGGCTCTGAGTAACTCAGCAAGACCCTGTCTCTACATAAAGAATACAAAGGGCTGGGGATGGGGCTCAGTGGTTCAGCGCCCCTGGGTTCAATCCCAGGTACCAAAATAAAAGAAAAAAAATCGTGCAGTGTAAGTGCCCGAGTGCAGGCGACGTCACCAATGCTGGCTCAGCCTCAGAGCTTTGCTCCTGGGCTCTCACAGGCCTTTCACAGGGGCCCCTGCCTTATTCCTGGACACCCCCATGGTGTGGTCCCCAAGGATGCCCACATCCAAGCCCCAGGGACCAGTGAACTTGCCAGGTTACAGGACAATGGGAATCAGATTGTGGGTGGAATAAAGGTGGCAACCTGCTGATCTGAACTCGGGGGTGGTCCTGTGTGGTCCTGAGTGCCCAGATGCAGCCCATCTCTTGAGAGCCCTGAGGTGGACGGAGAGGCAGAAGGGTCTCCATTGGAGATTGGAGGAGGCGTGAGCAGAACAGGGGCCGAGCAGTGCGCTGTGCAGGGCTCCACGGCCTGCTGGCTCTGCAGTGGACAAGGCCCCAGCCAAGGAGGTTGATCCCAGATGGCCCAGGGCTGGGAAAGGGCCCAGGCCTGTGCATCTGCCCAGCACCTCCCGGGGCACATGCAGCTCTCCCAAGGCCCCGCCTGCAGCCCAGGGAGACCTGTTCCCTCCACTCTGGTTCCAGAGCCGTGGGAGTCGCCTGTGTTGTCCTGCGGTGTGAGGTCTGCGGTAACTGTTGTAACAGCTACAGGCAGCCAGTACCTCAAGAGCGGACATCAGACCCGCAGTGACGATGACACACAGGGACAGTCGGCTCCTGTGTCTCTGGCTCACCATACAGCAACTGTTACAGAGCATGTCCCTGGATTGTTATTACAGCTAATCTAGAGGTGATTCGAAGCATACGCATGGAGGCCATCAGTGAGTTATATGTAAACACTATGCTGTTTGATCTATGGGTCTTGGGTGCCCCAGGTTTTGGTGTCTGTGGGTGTCCTGGAACCAGCCCCCATGGATGCTGAAGATGGCTGTCATCTGTCACAGCAGCAATAGGTGCTAATATGTCACACCATTTCTCTAGCACCTCAAGGTCTCCCAGCCTGCGAACTCATTCACATTTGTAATTTCTCACCCTGGCCTTACAGCCCTTTCCAGGCCATGGGAACCTCATTTGCCCTTTAACCCCTGGTGGGATGTCTCCTGCCCCTTGACACCCTTCAGTCAGGGGCAGTGCTCCTCTGTGGTTCCACAGCACCTAGCTTGTGTGCTTTTGCTCTGGATTATAGCTTGATGTTTGCAAATGCACCTTCCCTGATGGGCTGAGTCATAAGGGAAAGGAGTGGTCCTGTAGATTTTTCTGTGCCCCCTCCGGTTCCTGATAGGGAACTTTGGACACTCCAACTTCCGCTTGTTGAGGTAACATGAAATAAATTAAAAGGACACTTTCCATAGTAAGCCACTATGTGAATCAGGGCTCTTCAGAGAAACAGGAACAATAGTGTGTGTGTGTGTGTGTGTGTGTGTGTGTGTGTGTGGCCACTCATGCAGTGATGGGCTGAGAAGTCCTCCTGCCTGTGAGCTGGAGGCCCAGGGAAGCCAGAGGTGGACTGTCTGAGCTCAGGGTCCAGGGGCCTGAGGCACTGTGCAGGACTCTCAGCCCCAGGGCTGGGGAAGGTGAGATGAGAAGTCCTGCTCGAGTTGCCAGGTGGAAGAGAAACGGGCAGATTCTTCCTTTCTCCTCTCTTGTTCTGGCCAGGCCCTCAAAGCCTGGGGCTACGGCCACCCACACTGGGGAGGGGCTGCTGCTCTGCCGAGTCCACGGATTCCAGGGGGAATGTCACGGGAAACAGCCCCACAGACCCCCTCAGAAAGGCTGCTTTATCCAGGTGCCCAGGGTGCAACAGATTGGCCTGTATAAGTAACCATTGTGGCTACTGAAAGGGACGTGAGCCTGGCAGAGAGGCGTGTGAGCCAGGGGGCTGGGCGTCTTCTCCCATTCCCATTCCTGCTGACCTTGTCATCAGAGATGTCTTCCACCTTGAGTTCCTGCAAGTCTAGAAGAAGCCTGTGGGAAGCCTATGGGGTAGGGAAGGTCAGTGCAAATTTGCTCAGGATGACAAAGCCGCAGTTTTCCAATGTGCTCTGTCCTCCCTGAGATGGTGCAAGTGAATGTCATCCTAGAGAGACGCATGCTGGTCCTGTGGTCAGTGTCGGGCACAGAAGCAGCCTCTGCCCAAAAGCATTCGGAGAACCCAAGGGAGGTGTGGGTGCAGGGTGTGGTCCTCATGCCAGCCCCAGCCTAGACAAGTCCCCTCTGAGGTATGAGAAGCAAGGCAGCTGACCAGCAAGCAGAAGCCCTTACCCTTTGGGGCTGGCGAGCTGTGCTAGGAGGACTTGGGTCACTTCTTGGGGACATGCTGTTGGAACCAGTTTAGAGGAACCGCATGCCAACAGCTTTCCAAGCTCTGGATGACCCAACCTTCCCCGTTGGCCAAGTCTCACAGTTGCAATTGCATCTTATCTTGTGCCAATGGAATGAATGCAGCCCAAGATGAGCCTCTTCTTTAGGACACGTGACTCCCTGCTCTGTGCCAGCCTGCCTGGTCTCTCCTCAGAGAGGCCTTGGCCCTGGATATAGTCTATGGCAGGAGGAACTTTTCCAAGGTCTGCCACTGCCCATCGTTCTGTCCTATCACGTCCAGCCTGGATTTCCCCTCAGTGACCTGGCCTCGATGGTCCCAGCTCTCATTTCAGGTGATGGCTTAGCTTTTGATTTTAGTGTCTACGTAAGACGTTCTCTCTTGCCTGGTTCCCTTGTCTCCAAGCACCATGGCCCAGGGGCAAGTTCTGTCCCAGCCACCCCACCCAGTCTTGGCACCCAGACTCTACCCACCCAGGCTCAGGTGCAGCGCCCCAGGTTCTGGCTGCGTGGGCGGAAGGAGCAGACAGAAGGTGACAGCTCACGACTATAAGCTGCTCCGTGAGTGAGCCGCATAGGCTGGGCCTGAGCACCACCCTGGCCTCTTCTCGGGGCTCTGGAGGAGCACATGGCCAAGGATAAGGGCGTGAAAGCCCCTCTGAATACCCCAGGTGAGCTGGCCACACTGTGGGCCGAACCACATCCCCCCCACGCTGCCCGCCCACCACGGTTCACTCTCCTGGGAATGTGTCAATCCCCAGATGCTGTGAGCTTTAGTTCACTGTGTGTGTACTTGTGTGTAAAGTTCCTGCACGTGTAGGTGTCGCCCTTGTAGCTCAGCTTGTACTCACTTATACGCAGGGCACCATCGTCTCTTGGGAGTCTGGGGGTCCTTCCCAAGCCCACCCACGGTGCTCATGTGAGGCCTGGTAATTCTTCTTTCTTCTTCTAAACTCTTGCTCATACATTATTAGTCCAGGTTCCTTCTCTGAGTGTGTAAAACATCCCCATTTAAGTTCCAGGGCTCACCTTCATATTAAAAACGAATGAGCGCATTAATTCCAGTGACTGTCTAGCCCTTTAACTGTGCCCTTGGATTTTTCTTCTAGGCTTAGCTACTCATGTGGCATCTTTCTTCTGTGTATCAGACCTTAGGCTTCAAGTGGTGAGCAGGTTATTGCCTTTGAGGAAAATTTGAGTAAGCACACCCATTTGCAATGTAGATAGGACTCTGGGGCACAAGGCTTGGTGGTACCTGACTCTCCTGGGGGAGAGGCTACCTGTCAGGGGCCACTTGCCTCCGTTGCCTTCTGGATCAGCACATGGACTGATTATGTTGGCAAAGGAAGAGCCTCAGATACGCCAACAGTCAGACCTCGCCTGTGAGCTGCGATTGAGAGGCACTGCCTCAATGTCAAAGGCTGCCAAAGGCAAGGCAGGTAAACAGAGGCTCAGCAGATGCTGGAGCCCTAAAAACATTGTTCCAATGGCAACTCCAAACCTGAAGCTGGGCCCTGTCCTGGTTCTGCTCTGGTTATTGGGCTCAGAGCAATTCACGACTCCTGGACTGCACTTCCTCCTCTGCAAGGAAAAGAAGTAGCAAGAGAAGCAGTTTTCCAAATTGCAGGTTATAAGCCATTAGCAGATTGTGACATGGACTTGGAGAGCCAGGCTGGCCTCTGGAAGAAGAAAGCTGGATAGAACTGAACTGAGAAGAAAGAGCAGGAAAACGTGGTGCATGGCGAGGATGCAATTGTTCTTCAAAGCCTTCTTCCCGTCCTGGGCTGTATTACAAAATGCAACTCCTAGTGGGTCTTTGCCAATGTCTCGGCTTGGCACAGAATCACGAGCCACCACAGCTTTGTAGATTCAAACAGCAATCTTTATTCCCGAACTCACACTGGCCTCCACACACGCTCTGGGGAAATCCCAGTTCTCCTCCGCCCAATTCACCTACTCCACAAGGCTTTTTTTCCAGTCTCCTTTGAATCTCACGAGAACTCAACGGGAACTCAGGCAGCAGGAACGCCCTATTCCCAGCAGCAATAATCTTCAACCTCGAACTTCCCTAAAACCCATATTGTCTTAAACTGGGAACACCTTAAACTTGTCTTAAACCGGGAACGCCCTAAACCCAAGGAGCGGGATACTTCCTCAAACTGCAGGATACACCCTAATCCTGTATCCACCCTCGTCCTTGAGCAGGGTCACCTTTCTCAAACACACATGCAATGTCAACAGCGAAATTCCAAGGCAAGTCCATTTAACATGGGGTACGCTGGCAAGGAAATTTCGATGCGTCATTCCTACTTGGCAATGGACCTCAGCAGGTCTTGGATTGAAACCACTCTGAGCTGGATAGATAACAGTCGGAAGTTTCCTTCCCATGTGGATTTTATGTTTAATGACAGTTTAAGACCTGAAAATTCTTTTTTCCTCAGATATCTGTATATTTAAGACTGAGAGACCTTTTGGGTCCCCAGTGATGCACAATGACTTAGGGAATGAGAGTCCTGTTATGGAAGATGCTTTGTTTCATAAGGTTGGAAGGAATTGCCCATCTAGCAGGACATCCTCGAGAGTAGCCAGTGGACCTGAAGGCAGATGCTGTCCTGTGATTGCACCCTAGGAACACACTTCCCACTGCTGGGTCCCACTGGTCTCAGACTGGGCTTGGGAGATCCGTTCCTGTGGGGGTCGAGCTCACCATCACAGGCAGATTTGACATTCCTGTAGGTTTGCAAGCAGATGATTGTGCTCGTGTCGAGAGTGTGACGTGCACTGAGATCTGGGGGGACATGCTTCTAATGATCTCTATGGTCCTTCCTTCTTCAGAGGAGGGACCGAGTACATGTCCCAGCACTGCCTTGGCACTGAAGGGTATAACAGGGACCTGTTTCTTGGGAGAGACCATAACAAGAAAAAAAAAAGAAAAGGAAAGGCAGGGACCCAGCGGGCAGGTGAGTGGCACACAGGCGTAGCCCAGGTGTGGGATGGGGAGGCTGTTTCACAAGGTGACCCCTGCAGGCCGCTCTGAAGAGTCACCCCGAAGCTGGGCTGAGAAGCAGGCAGAGTGACCACAGGAGACCAGGGAGGATGAGCTCGTGTTTTCAAAGGGCCGCCACAAATCCTTTGATAGATCAGTGTCAGTTAAATCAACTCAAAATACGTAAAATGAGGGGAAAACATGGCGGCCAAGGGAGCAGGCCCTGAAGCAGGCCCATGCTCAGGGCTTGGAGGGAAGAAAGGCCGGTCCAGGAGGGAGTAGAAGGTGAGGCGGCTGGCGGTGTCTAGGACTTTGGGAGTGAGGGCCTGGAATCTGAACTGTCCTTCACCTGAACGTGAGTGAGGGCACGAGAAAACACGCTGGAAACAGCCTGGGCTGCCGGTGGACAAAGGCCAGAGAGGCAGGGGGAGCAGGCAGCCCAGCTGGACGCCAGGCTGCGGCCACCCAGCAGATGCTCTCCTTGGCTGAGAGGTGGAAGTTCTCTGTGTCTCCTGTGGGTGTCTTTGGATTCGGTCCCCGGCTTCCACGAGAAAGCCCAGGCAGTGGCCTGGGAAGATTCCAGCAACCTGGTAACGGGAGCCCAGCGCCCCTGAGGGGACCTGGAGAGTGCCACCTCCCTGGGCTGCTCCATCCCACCAGCAGAATTCTCCAGAAGGAGCATGGTGCCCTGCAGCTCTGCAGAAGCCTAAGCCGCCTGCAGGCACCTGCAGCCACTCATCTGTGCTCCACTGCTGGCCAGCCTGCAGGGTGGCTTCCCGGGCCTCACAGGTGATCCCCCAGATCAAAACAGCCCATGGTACTTAAAATAATTGCCTTGGTGCCACTTCCAAGATGCTTCTGAATGCCTCTGAATGCTGTTAACTTCAAAGGACCTGCTTCCCCTGTTTGAAAAATGGATATTTTAATGTCTGCCAGGCCAGCATTCCATGAGGCTTGATAGTGTACAGAATGTTCAGGAGAGTTCCAGATGAAAGATCTCTCCGACCCTGAACTTACTGAAGCCATGTAAGTCACCTCTAAAAAGGCAAGGGTTGAAGGTAAAGACTACCATCAGAAGGGAAGTCCTTTGCCTCATAGGCCCCATGTCACTCAGCCTGTTCCAGACAGAGTCACCGTGGGTGGCAGTTGACTGAAGGGGACAAAGCAGTTCTTCACTGGGGGGAGGGCAGAGCACCTGAACATGTGGGTGTGATTCTCCCTGGGCCCTTGGTGACGAGGGGATCAGCAGGAAGCTCTGAGCTCAGGAGCCCACACTTTCCATGAGCTGCGCTAGCAGCCCTGCCTTCTATGTTCTGCAGAAGATTCCCGTGGGGACCTGGCCACCAGCAAAACCTAAGGGTGCCACCTGGCTTGGGGAAAGCTCCTAGGCCTACCTTGCAGTGGGAATGGCGGGTGGGCTAGAGACCTGGGCTGGGGCCTGACTGAGCGGCTCATTTCACACTTCTCTTTACTCCATTTCAGTGACCACCTTTTATGTTCCCCAGGGACATGGGCGCCCACGTGGATGCCAGGTGCTGGCTGCAGCCACGATCCTTAGGCAAGGGTGCCTTCCCACACAGCCAGGCCTGGCAGGCACAGGGGCGGGAATTATGGAAGGAATGCACTATCTCCAAGCCGGAGCACGGAGGGGCTGGAACGCTAGCACAGGCCTGCTGGGTCTTGCTCTCAGCTTGGAGGGCTGGGGCGTTGGCTGTGCCCCTGTGGTGCCCCTGCTGTCTGCCCACGTGACCCTGCCTCCATGGAGCACGTGCCTGCATAGCTTGAGGTTTCACATCCACCATGGCCTTTGGCAAGGTTGGTTAAGGGTTGGGCAGGCCGTGGTTGGGGCTGGGATGGAGTGTGGGCAGACCTGGGAGGGAGCACAGGTGAACCCCTGGAGCAAGGCAGCAGAACTGCCCTGTGGCTGGCGCTTCTCCCACCTCTGTGCCCCTGAGAGGCGAGATTGGCACCCTGGTTCTAGAAGAACAATCTACAGTGTGCCCAGGGGAGAGAGTTAAAGCTGCTTTGTGGAAGGAGGGTCTCCTTGAGAGGAAGCAAGAGAGCAGGGCGTGGGGCGTGCCTGTATCCCTCTCTGCACAGCATCTGGGAGGGGAGCAGAGGTACTGGAGGGAGGTCTGCTCCACGTGAGCGGAGTGTTTTTTGACAACAAGAGCCGAAGGAAAGAGGAGGCCATCAGAGGTCAGGGTCCAGCCTGCAAATCCGAGCTCTGTGACCCCGCAGGTGGAGCAGTGATGCTGGGCTGCTTGTCCTTATCCATACAGTAAGTGCTCGCTCGACATCTCTTAGGAGCACCAACTGTATGCCACGTGCCACCAGGAGTGGGAGACAAGGGGTGGGCCTGGGGCTTGCATTCTAAACGGGGGAGAAGGGGCTAAGTCAAGTACACCCCATAGAGTGGTAAGTGGAAAGAAGCCCGAAGACCAGGTGTGGGTAGGCTGGGGCCGTGTGCGTGGCGGCACTCTCCACCTCTGAAGGCGTGGGAGAGAACACACACACAGTCAGCCCTAACGCACAGGGAACCGTGTATCCCTACCCCGTCCCCTGCCCTGTGGAGCACGGGAAGGCTGTGGAGGGGGCCGTGACCCCCAGACCTGTCACGTCTCACAGCTCAGCACTCTGGGGAGCTCAGGCGGGTACCCAGCTCATCTTTAGTCTGTGCCGTGGAGTAGACGTGGCTGCGCATTCGAGGTGCTTGGAGCAAGGCCAGCACACAGCTGGTGCTGTCACGGCTACTCCGTTATGGAGTCGTGACATTCCAGAACCAGCCCACACGGGCACCCTCTGCTGTATCATCCTGACACGCTGAAGGGCCTCTGGGCAGGCACGGGGACCTCTGGCTGGCGAGGCTGGCTTGGCTGAGCCTCTGAGTGGGCGCCTTCCGGCCCTCTGAGGGCACTGGCTGTGACAGGAGCGCAGCCTGAGGGATGCTGCCGGTGATCCCCCCAGGCATGGCACGGCAGGGGACTTAGCGCTCAGAGGGTGGCGGCCGAGGTGTGAACAAGTGCTAGCTGTCTTCCATGGGCAAGGAGGGCCTCCCTGACCAGGAGTGCTGCTGTCCGTCAGGCACAGATTAAAACAGTCACTGGACGCTTCTTAGCCTCCGTCAGCCAGTTGCTTATTTAATGTAAGTTTCAGCCACACACAGACGGCTGAGAGCCGGCCAGGTGGGCCCTCTGGTTCTCTCATCTTGACTCTGCAGACTACACCATGAGGCTGGTGACACCCTGTGACTTTTGCCCTTTAAAGGCTCAGAGGCTGTGTGACTCTTGGACCCACATGGGGGTCTCTGTCAGTGAGCTTCATTCTGGGACCAAAAGCTGATATGAACAACTTAAAGGAGGAGAGATTGACTTTGGATCCTGGTTTCAGTCCACGGTCAGTTGAATCCATTGCATTGAGCCTGAGATGAGGCGGAACTTTATGGCAGAAGGGCAGGTGGAGTAAGCTGCTCATCTCATGGTAGCCATGAAGTGGGGAGAGAAAGAGGAAGGGGCAGGGACAGGATATAGTCCCCCAAGGCACACCCTTCTGTGACATAGGGGCCAGGAATATGGTCCTGAAAGGCACCCCACCCCATGCCCCGAGAGCAGACCAGTGGGGCAGGTCAGTGTGGCTGGGCTCACGGGGCCTCCACTGCTATGTGGCTGGTGATATTTATTGAGCACTTACTGAGCTCCGGGCCCTGTGCACCATTCAGGGTCTGTAGATAAAAAGATCCAACAGCGCATGTACAGAAAGATTCTTACAGGGTATTGGCCCCCCTGGGTGTGTTCTGGGTTCTGCCCTCTGTAAGCTGGGCACCTGGAGTGCCAGTGGGAGGAGCTCAGAGGTGGAGAGCTGACGGTGTAGGAGCCAGGCTGAGAATGGGAGTCAGGAGAGAGCAGATTGAGCCTTCCCATGTAGGGCAGTCCAGCCCTGCATGGACTGGGTGAGGTCCACCTTGTGAAGAAGCCATCTGCTTTGCCCAGGGCACCAATTCCAATGTATCAGGAAATGCTCAGACATCTGGAAGTAAGACCTACTAGCCACCTGGGCGTCCCTTAGTCTAGGCAAGTTGACCCATAGAATTCACTATCACAGTCCTATTTAATAGTCACAATGACCCTTTAGATCAGTACCATGAATTTCTCCATTACTGTGGGAGAAACCAAGGCATAAAAAGGGCAAGCAATTTGCCCTACGCAACCTGAGAAGAGAAAAGGGGACCTGGGCATTAGAGTTTGGCTCTTGAATGTCCCCTCAGAAGCTCAGGCATGGAATGCCTGGTTTCCAGTGCAGCAAGGTTCAGAGGTGGGCTTTAAGGAATGATTGGACCCTGAGGACTCTGACCGTGACCACTTGGTTAACCCATCAAGTGGACCAATCCACTGCTACCTGAACAGGCTACTGAACGGCAGGTCCTAGTTGGAGGAGCAGGTTATGGGGGTGTGCCCTGGAAGGGTTCCCTTTCTCCCTGTCCCCCACCCTGTCCCTGCCTCCTGGTTGCCATGAGCTGAGCAGCTTCCCTCTGCCACACCCTCCCGCCATGATTTTCTGTCTTGGAGACAGCCAACCATGGATGAATCCTCTGAAACTGTGAGCCAAAACCAATCTTCCCTCCTCCAACTTGTTGTCAGGTGTTTTGGTCACAGGGATGACAAGGTGACTAACACATGGGATTGAACCTAAATCCACCTGACGCCAAAGCTTGATTTCACAACATGGTAAGTCATTTACCCATAAGAACAAGTGAGAGTGTAGCAGGGTGATCCAGCCCTGGGATTCCCTGTTCTTACTCCGGGGTTGGACGGGAGGGAAGAGCCGGAGTTGGCACTGGTGGCTTGCAGCTGCATATCCCCACCGAGGTGGGTGCACGTGGAAGTCCTTGCAGGTCTCTGGGACCAGGGCGAGGTGTGGTCATGGAGGGAAGGATGGAGAATTTCGACCCAGGCTCTTTTCATCACTGGGACCATCGGCATAGACCCTTGGAGAGCAGAGGAAGAGTTCCTCAAAGGCTGGTGGGGATGTAGCTTGGGTAAGGTAGTGGAGTTGAGCCCCAGAGCTCCCCAACTGCAGGGAATGTGGCTCCCATCCTGTTTCCAGGGGACAGTGCCTGGCAGCGGTGCCTGGTTGCCTTCACCCCTGGGTTGCCCTTGGCCCTGTGCAGGCCTGGGGACCACACACCTCAGAGCTGGGTGATGCTCTTCTGATCCTCCAAGCACACAATGCCAAGAGGGTGTGTTTCTGAGAACACCCTTATTTACCTCTTCTGCTGTGGCCCCATAGGGAGTCCACCTCCCAACCCAGGGTCTAAGTCCCCCAGGTTCTCTGAAACCTCCCCAGTCCCTTGGCACATAGACAGTGTCTCCATCTCAGCCTCGTCTCCCTCTGAGCTCAGTGGTGAGCAGGTGGGAGAGGCGGGGCCACCGGGCACCACATCTTCCCCAGGCACTCTCATTCCCAGGGGGAATTGCCACGGGAGAACAGGGCGCTCTGGAGATCTGAGTCACCTGTGCCATCTGTGGTCCCTGTGTTGTGGGACTGTGGGTGACCTCTAGTAGCTGGGCCTTGCTAGCCACAAAGCAGAACCCCTGCCCTGTAGCAATGAAGAGCTGACGTCTGCCCTCAGTCTGACTGAGCACAGAAGACGGCCGTGGGCTCTGAAGGAGAACCTGGTGTGACTCCCATCAGAGACCTGTCTCTGAGACTCTGAGTTGGGATCTGAGAAGCCCTTCAGCTGCCCATCTGCAGGAATGTGAGGCTCTGAGTGGGCTTGGCCTAAGCCACCCCAACTGGGAATGTACTGCTGAGTGGTAGGTCAGCCACAAGGACAAGAAGCCTGGACCCTGGGAACAGATGATCTTCAAGTTCTCTCCAGGGTATCACATGGGCTTCTCTTCTCCTGGAGGGCAAAGGCAGGGGATCCTGGTGACGTACTGTTTGATGAGATGCATGCTTCATGGTTTTCTTTCTTGGGGAAAAAAAAAAAGTACTGGCATGAAGGTGTCATTACTGTGGAGAATTTGAGCCCCTCAACTAGAGAAAGTTTTTCAAATGGAACATCAATTCCTATTTCATACTTGCACAGCATGTGAGAAAACCAGAAAATCCAGGCAAACTAATCAATAATAGCAGGACCATTCTTAAACCATGTCCACAGAGGGCAAGCTCCTACACAAACATTCATTTGAGGTGAATGGACGTAATTTTTAACAGGAGCTAGTTAAATTATTATTGAGTGAGCTGGGGAGGTGGCTCAAGCGGTAACGCGCTCACCTGGCATGCACGGGGCGCTGGGTTCGACCCTCAGCACCACATAAAAATAAAATAAGGATGTTGTGTCCACCGAAAACTGAAAAATAAATATTAAAAAATTCTCTCTCTCTCTCTCTCTCTCTCTCTCTCTCAAAACAAATTATCATTGAGCCTCATTTCCAGCAATTGTCTTCACAGGGTGCACCTCCCATCAAGTTTGCTTCTCTAATCAACATGATTTCGCACGTGTACACTGCTCCTCATCTCCTCACAGCCCCTGAAGTGTGTCTATAGAACTTGAACTCTGGATCATAAAACACGGAGCCAAGAGTGGATCTACTTAAAGTGGTCACCTTTACAAGCCTGGAGCGTCACAGCTCTGTGCTCCCTTTGCCTGAGCTGTGACAGGAGACACAGTAATAGCCAACTGGAAGTCATGACTGTCGGATGGAACGTGGGCACCATGTATTTCAAGCCTTGGGAGCTGTGGAGGGGTCTGTGAAGTTCCATGTTCACTCTCCTGTTTTGTAGAAGCTTGCCAGTCCACTCCAGTCACACCAGAATAGCCTTAGCCCAACAGCCTGAGCTGCTCTGGAGTCTGCGGGCATCCTGGCAGCTTCCAGCGGGTTCCAGAGCTCTGCTTCAAGCCACCCTGGCAAGAATGGCCATACCCAACGCACCAGTCGGCCCCAGAAAGAAGAGCTGTAGGAACTGCTGGGCTCTCCTACCAGGCTAGGGCCAGCCTCTGCCGCTAGAGGGTGGCCTCTTGCCTCTGGTGTGGCTAGTGAGCCTAGCAGTGGGTATGTCCTCAAAGGAGGTGGCCCCCATGCCAGGTGCTACTATGGCCTGGCTGTCCCCACACCTGTCTCCACCCAGTAGGAGCCCTCTTTTATCCCTTGGCTGTTCACCCAGCCTCGGGCCCGGCTCAGCCACTGGTCTCAAGGAGCACAGAAGAGTGCAGGAGGGACAGGCCACACTCCTGATGCAGGCACGTGCCCCTCATGACCCCCATGCTCCTGTCAGTGTCCTGGCACCCACACTTCTGGCTGTGGCCCTGACACTCCACACCTGCTCCCCTCCCCTTACAGAGCCGTCTCCTTAGCTTATAGTCAAGTCTTCTCTGCCAACCTGGGCTTCTCCTTCAATCAGGGTCAGTGAGGTTCCTCAAGGGCACTGGCCTCTCCCCCCTGGGCCATGGGAGGGTTGGGAGGGCCTGGCTGGTGCATGTTCATATGGCTTATTTATTCCAAAACTGTTTGTAGTAAGCCCATAACAGAAGCTCAGACGTTTCTTAGAAGTTTCATGAATATTAACTCATTGGTCCTTACTAATCATTGGGAGATTGGAACTGTTATCATTCTTATTTTTTTGATGATAAAAACTGAGACACAAGGAGGTCACGTCCCTTGGCCAAGTCACACAGCGAGCAGACGAAGCCCAGGTTCAACGCCAGGCCTCTGGAACCCAGGTCCACCCTGGCCGCCTCTGCATTGCTCTCTGGGCCTCGAGGACTCTCCTGGGTGGGAAATCCTCCCCTTTTCGGGTGCTGGAAACTTTGACAGTGACTTCCAAGTGCTCAGGGCACCTGGCTGGGAACTGGTGTGGCTCCTTTTGCAAAGAAACATCTCCTGACTTGTTGCATGATTTCACCTACACGCAGCCCCTCGCCACCACCCCGGCTGTCAGGACGCTGGACGCTCTAAAACATTAGCTTCTTGCAAATAGCTGGGGGGAATTTAAAAGTTGATTTCAATTTTTCTTTATCTTTGCACAAGGGATATAATTTTTTCCTGAGGTTATTTCTGTGGGAGGTTATTTGAAATAATAACGTCAAGGTCAGAACTTCAAATTTCCTCTGACGCAGAGACAATTCACATTGCCACACAAAATTAAATGATCTAGTCACAAAAAATCCCACAAACACTGGGCTTGCCCATTTTTAGCGGGTGCTGGTGCTTGAACCCAGGGCCTCATGTGTACTAAGCATGTGCTTCACTACTGAGCCACACCCCCACCCCGATCATTTTTACATGTTTTGGGTTAGGTTTATAATGATACCTGGGGTTCTTTAAGCTTGGATGTCCTCCGTCAGCCTGATACTCTCAGGGTGCACTCCTATGGGTGGCCATTTGACTTCTAACTCATTTCTTTGTGTAAATGGCATCTAGAAAGGTGTCAGTAGGTGTCCGTGGGCACAGTGGAGTGCACCTGTCTTTAGGTGGGCTATGCCATCCTATGCCATGAATCCAATTTTGCACATTAAGCAACAGGAGAGCTGAAGCAGGGGCACTCCCGATGGCCTTTGGTGTGTCACGAGCCCCTGATGGGCCTTGGTGCATTGCACGACCCGGCAGTGTTCTGAATCGGTCAGGCGCATGACAACCACTCCTACCTGCTGAGGAGGACACTGATGGGGGAGCAGAAAAGGGAGTGAGGGCAGGGGCTGTTGGCAGGAGAGCGTCCAAGATCTGCTGGGGTCCAGGGGTACCCGAGGGAGGACCTCCTTCTTCCTTTGCATGTGGGAACCTGGTTTTGGGTTCTGAATTGACTTTGCAAACAGAGGACCCCAGACTCAGCTGCTTCTTGGCTGCAGGGGCTGAGGGACCAGAGGAGAGCTCCCAGCAGGTGTTTCCAAGTGAGTCCTTGATGGCAGGCCAGCATGGGGCGAGGGTCCTGCTGCTGGAGGGGTTGAGACACCCGTGGTGGAGCTGTGGGGCTGGGCTGAGCCGGAGGTTCAGGAACAGAGCAGAAGAATAGCAAAAGTGCCTCAAAGTGCCTCAAAGCCAGGCTCTGTTTGAATAAAGTCAAAGAGATTATGGGGTCATTCTTGCTGCGGCAGGCACTTACATAGGTGGCAAGGATGGCCGGTGCCTCTGTTGAGATCCCAGCCAGCGTCTCCTGGCCACCCCAACAGAAGGACCCTGCAGCTGGATGGAAAGAAAGATCTCTTGACATAAAGTGCGGGCTCATGTATGTGCGCTCGCTCTCTCTCTCTCTCTCTTTATCCCTCTCTCTCTCTCCCTCCCCCCTCCCCATCTCTCTCTGTCTCTCTCTCCCTCCCCACCTTTCCCTCCCCCACATCTCCCTCTTCCCCTCCCTCCCTCAGTCTCTCTCTCTCCCTCCCTCCTCATCTCTCTCTCTGTCTTTCTGTCCCTCTCTCACTCCCCCCCCCATTGGCTTTGCGTTCCTGCCCTCCTGCCTGAGGCCGCCTGCTGGACACTGCACCCTGTGTCCACGTGGCTGTGTGCACACCTGTGCGTTAGGAGTGGAGGGAGAGGGAAGAGGGGGCCGTCATCCCAGCTCAGAAACAAGTAGGACTTCAAATTCTGAGTTCACATGTCTAAGGCTCAGTTCCAAGAGCCAGTTCTGCCTCTGCACAAGCAACCCAAGTTGGTGTCCCCCGGTGGGTGGGCAGAAGGGGGGCAGGCAGGCCTCCTGGTGACATGGGTCTCAGCCCTCAGGTCAAACGGTTCATCGGAGGTGGTGCCAAGGGCAGCGTCTGTGGGAAAGGCTCATTTGGGCTCACAGTTCAGAGGTTTCAATCTGTGATGTCTTGTTCCCACTGCTTTGGGACCTGTGGTGAGGTAGAATGTCACATGGGAGTCACCTCTGGGGTTGGCATGCTCCCAAGGACCCAACCCCACCTCCCAACAGAGCCGGAGGCGCGGACCAAGCCTTCAGCATGTGGCCTCTGGGGACACTGGTTGCATTCTCAGGGAAGCTCTTAGAGTCATTTAAGCGTCCCTCGTGGACAGAATATCCCAGAAACCTGGATTCACGGCCAGGACACAAACCTGAGCATCACTGACGGTCTGAGTCGACAGGAACTTGGCCCTGCTGCTTCTTGCACACGGAGGAGCGGAATTCCTCATCTCCCCGGGCTGGAGGAGCACTGCCCAGTGTGGCCCTCGTCATGACCACCGGGTGTGGCCCCCGTCCTGACCGCCCAGAGTGATGTCCTTTCACTCTGGGCCTCTTTCTTGGCCATTAGTAATTTCCTCTTTGTTCAATGATTTCAAACATTTTTTTTGCCCTCAGTAGATAATTGATCTAAATTTGAGGAACACGATGAATCCACCCAAATTGTGAGTTGTTAACGTGTTCCAGACGCGGGCCTCAGTGGGCGGCCTCTGCCATCAGAGCAGGGCCTGGGCCTGTGCTCCCAGGATGCGGGTGGGGGCCCTGTTCTGGCAGCCAGAAAGCGCGTCCAGGGAGCAGTGGACACAGGCGGGTGACCGAGAGTGCTCACGAGGGTCCACTGCGAGTTGTTTTATCCCAATCTCTTGATCGTGAACAATAACACCACCCGTAGTTTCTATGTCGTGTTCGAATGTTTCATTGGATAAAACTTATGGTCACAGCCATCATCTGGCAGTGAGCGTGCACAGACGTGGACACTGGAACGTGGTGGCACACTCGTGGCCGTGACAAGAAGGACCGTGTCATGATGCAGGTCTGCCATCCTTCGCATCCCGGCTCACTTTCCCTTCACCGATGACGCACGTTCTTGACATCCACTCTGAACCCGAGGATGACATGGAATGGCCTCACGTCTCAAGTGAGAGCCTCCATCTGCTTGCCCCCCAGTCGGTGATACCGTGGAGTTTAACTCTGCTGTAAGTTTAGAGCCATGAATGAATCGATGGTGCCGGCAAATATCATTCTGTTTCAAGATGCTGTTGAATTGTGACATGTTTTCAGCCTGTTTTTACTGGTGATTGCATTGGGGACAAGAGGAGAAGTCGGGGGACTGGTAACACGTGGCGGGGAACTGGAATCAAACCCCGGCCCTCTCACTTTCCCAAAGGGCCTCCGGACTTGGAGGCACGAGAAGTGACAGGCAAGACCTGAGGCTTCTCAGCCTGTGATGTCCTCCTGGCTCTCAGCAGCGGCCCCCCAGGGGGTTCTTAACCCTCTTAGGCTCCCCGTTTTCTCTAGGTGGCCCCGAGTCTCTGGGAATAGAGGAAGGGGTAGCTTTGATGGCCTGGGCTTCTCGTTCTGCTGAGGACTCGGCGCATGGGTGTGGAGACAGAAGGTGGATTAAAGACACTTCTTTAGATTTATTTTAAAATTTTAATTGACATAATATTCGAACTTATTGATGGAGGATGATATCACAATTTGATACCTGTATTCACTCTATAGTGATCAAGTCAGGCACTTAGTGTTTCCATCTCTTCAAACACTGTCATTTCTGTGTGTTCTGCCTTCAAACTCTTCTAACTATTGTGAATGTATGAACCAGCTGACCCACTGCACTGCCCGCTGTGCTGTGGGACACCCCTGAGCTGCCCGCTGTGCCCTGGGACACCCCTGAGCTGCCCCTGATGTGCCATGGGACACCCTTGAGCTGCCCCTGCTGTGCCGTGGGACACTCCTGAGCTGCCCGCTGTGCTGTGGAACATACATTAACTCCCCCCTCCAACTGTAGCCTGCACCCATTCTCAGGCCAGTGGGACGGATGTTGAAGCTGCTCTAAAGGAATGTACATGGGTCCAGCCATTATGGAAAACAACATGGAGATTACTCAAAAGTTAGAAGTGGAGCTACCCTATCATCTGGCAATCCCACTGCCGGGAACACGTCCAAAGGAGGTGGCATCAGTGTGCTAAAGGGACACCTGCACTCCCATGTTTATTGAGCACGGTTCACAGTGGCCACGGAGCAGAAAGGACTGCAGCACCTAGCCAGTGATAAATGGACAGAGAAAATGCAGCACAGATACACAATGGAGTGCTATTCAGCCACGAAAAGGATGAGATCCTGTCATTCCCAGCAATGCTAATGGCAGTTTAGGTGACCATGTTACATGAAATAGGCCAGGCACGGGAAGACAAGGGCCACCCGGCCTCATATCCAGGTGGAGTCGCAGGGGCTAGTTCCACAGAAGCTGAGGGTGGAATGTGTCACAGAGGCCAGGGATGGTGGGCAGGGGGGCTGAGCAGTGGGTACTAAGCCACAGGAGCAGGTGGGTCTGGTGAGCCGCCCTGCACAGTGGGGTATCTGAGCAGTGACGCACTGTACCTTTGAAGGCTCGGAGAAGGATCTTGAACGTTCTCACTATACAGAGATGACAAAGGTCTAGGAGGTGTGGTCACCTGGTTTAAACTGACCAATGGCCAGTTAGTAGACATCAGTAGTTTGATCGCCCTGACTGCTGGTGCCCAGGGCATGTGTGTAAATCCACACATTCACAAGTGCACACATCAGGCGGTCGCTGGGTAGATACACGGTCCCCACTGAGAGGGAAGGCCTTGTGTTTCTCTGTATCAGTGAAGAATGATCTAAACTGGTGTGATGGCGCACACCTGTAATCCCTGGGCTCGGGAGGCTGAGGTGGGAGGATTGCAGGTTCAAGGCCAGACTCAGCAACTTAGGGAGGCCCTCATCAACTCAGAGAGACCCTGTCTCAAAATAAAATATAAAAATGGCTGGGGAAGTGCCTCAGTGGTCCTCTGAGTTCAATCCCTGGTACCTAATAATAATAACTTTAAAAGATAACAAATTTTAAAAGACAAATAAAATAAAGGTTAGAATAAGATAATACTCGGCAAAGCTCTTATCAGAAAATCTGATGCACGTCCACACAGCGCATTTCCCGCCGCAGGGTGCGGGCCGATCCCTGTCAGAGCCCTGTGAGGTCAGACCCCATGGTAGACCGGCTGGACCCCAGTGCCCGCTTGCCCAGCTGGCCACACGTTGGCTCTAACATTACGTGTTCTGGCTGCTCCTTCTCTGCCTGCCTGTAATCCCTGAAAAAAAGAGAAGCCTTTTGTGCTCTGGGGCCTGCAAAGCCTTGTGGATGCCAGCAGCCACGTTTCCCGGGAATCTCCCCAGCCTCTGCGGAGATGAAGGAGCTCAGGGCGGGAGCCTGTTCCTCCTTTGTGGTGTGTGCGAGGGGCACAACGGGTCTGCGCGTCCAGGGCCTCCTAACCTGAAATCCACCCTGCAGGCAGGCCCGCCAGGGAGGGTCATGTCATCACCAGGCTACTTAGTACTTAGGTGTGGACCACGAGGGAGGATGAGCCCCAGGGGGGAAGAGAGGAAAGGCCAGCTCAGTGGAAGGGGCGCCCAGGGAAGACGCAGGGCCTTGCTGGTCCTTGGTTTGTTGGAAATGGACAAGGGCTTGGACGGCAGGACCTCCCGTCCCAGGAGTACGAGACGGGACTAGCGGGTTAGGACACATCAGGGGATGGGGTCACTGGGGGCCGGGGGTGGACCTGGTTCTACAGGAGGGAAGCAACCATGGCCAGTTAGCAGACTTCAGTAGTTTGATTGCCCTGACTGCTGGTGCCCAGGGCACACATGTGAATCCACATTCACAAGTGCACACGTCAGGCGGTCGCTGGGCAAGCAAGCAGAAGCTCAAGTGTGGAGAATCCTAAAGGGTCCCAGATCAATGCTGCTGCTGCCGGGCAGCCGAAAGAATTGGGGTCCACAGCCGGGTGTTCCAGCATCCCCCCAGGCACGGTGTGGCTGTGAGTCACAGAATCTGTCTCAGCTCCCAGCAGGATCCCTCTGGAATGCAGACTAGAAAGGGGCCGTGGGATCTGCCGTCACCCTGAGCCCAGACAGACCAGTCGGAAGGCAGCAAGGTCCAGTTGCAGCCTATTTCTTCCCCAAAGGATTCACTTGATGGTAGGAAAAGGAGAGAGGAGGAAGAGAGAGAAGTTAAGCCAACTAAAAACCTAGAGAAATCAGAGGTTTCCGGATCTCGAGATTTTCATTTCTTCCATATTCTTGCTTAAAATAGGGGGAGTCAGAAACCACTGATATTTCCTATTTTCATAGATAGTCAACGCATATTGCCAAGAAAAGAAATGGATGTTTTTATTATATTTCAAACCTAAACATAAGCTGATTTTGAATTGGCTGTGGCTTTAAGCGGTTTCACGGGACAAAGCCTCTTACTGGGAGCAGGGCTGAGGGAGGACAGCCAGTCATTCACTGCTGTGCCTGACGCCGGGGGATTCCTCGGCTCCCTCTTTCAAAGGGTTACATGGGAAAATAGTCTATGAACTTGACTTTACCAGGTCAAATGCCAGTTCTTTTGACACTTAAGCCTAGTTGTACACAGGAGTGGCTTTCATTTACTTAGAGTCTGGAATCAGAAGTCCATCTGATTCCACCCACTGTAGGGGAAAGGGGCAGAGACCCTTGAGGCCACGTGGGCATCCGGCTTTCCCTGTGAGCGCCCTGTGCACGGGTGTGTGAGTACGTCTGTCTCAGGACTCACGCAGCCCAGAGCTGGTCGCAGGGCACCCTCCACCCCAGGCTACCGTCACTGAGTGTTCTCTCGGCCCTCCTGGCCCCAGGGAGACAGATGGCCGGCTCCCACGACTTGCCAGCCACCTTAGGTTGGTTCCCAGCCGTGCGCGGGGGCCGCCTGCCCTCCTGGCTTTCCCAGCTGACAGTGAGGGCTCCCTGGGTGGACGAGTCTGTGAGAAGCTGGCTTTCAGGATCAAAATAATGAATAGGCCTTAATGTGATTCTTCAAAGCCATTCAGCCAGGAAGGGTTGGCTGGGACGCGGGAACGGCTTTCAGGGCTCCTCATTGACATGTGGTACAAGAGCGTTTTCTTAGGACACAGACGTCCAGGGGCCTGCCCAAGAAACAATTGGATTGGAAACTGTTCCTTGGTGGTTTTCAAGACTGGTATTTAGTGGAACAAACACCAGCTTTGCTGTGCCTTGTGCTTCTCTCCAAGACCATCACCCCAAGTTATGGATAAAAATGACAAAGGCGAAACCAGGGACCGGCTTTCCCGCCACGGCGTGTCCCTATGCTAAGAAGTCAGAGCGGCAGAGCACGTGTCTGCTCAGAGCGCCAGTCGGCTCAGAGCACGAGGTCCCCACACGTGTCACGGACCTTCACCTCCCCCCACAGGCGGGGAGGACGGCTTTCAGATGCCTGGACAGGCTAGGAGTGGCCTCCCCTCCCCAGCTCTTCTTTGTGACTGAGTAAAACTCCATTGTGTATATATAACATATTTTTTAAAAATCTCTTTACCTATTGATGGGCATCTGGACTTGTTCCATAATTTCTGGCTATCATGAATGGTGCTGCTATAAACATTGATATGGCTGTATCGCCATGGTATACTGATTTTATTATTTATCCAAAAGAAAAATGTTATAATCCAATTCAACTTTGTAGGAAAAAAAGTTTTATAAACTGACTAAATGGCAAGTTAATGACTAATGTTTCTAGAAACGATCAACGTTTCAATCCCCAGATTGCAGGACTTCTCATGTTGGTGAGTAGCTCCCAGACCTGGTTCAACCTGCTCGTCACACAGCAGAAAAGAAAACAGGTTCTCAGCCTCCTTTACCAGGGCACGTATCCGATTGCCGCCTCTTGAATGGATGTGATCCTGTGCCACCTGGATGGGCACTGGGGAGCAGTGGGAAAGGTGTCTCCAGGCAGCAAACGGTGCCCATGGAGAGCTGGGAGGCAGGAGGCTGGTGGGTGGACACTCCTCCTCCTCCCTTGGCTGGACATCCCAATATGCCATTCATCAGTGACCTTGCAGGAGAGTGCTCATGCCCTGCAGACCTGCTGCCGGCAACTGCTGCCCGGCCAGCACCCCTGCCACAGGGCACCTCCTGCTCCCCCGTCAGGGTCTCCTCACCTCTGGGCTTGCACCCCCCAAGTGAACGCTGGGTTTTAATCGGGTCTCTGGTTCTGCTTTCAAGGCGAGTTCCCATGCAGCAAAGATGTCTAGATGTGGCTAACAGGGTCACTTCCAGCCTCAGTAGCCCCAGAGTCCACGTTGGTGGCCTCATCTCGGGCACAGCGAGACATCCCCGGACCACAGAGAGAAGAGGTCCTGGAAAGCTGCCGACTGGCTCTCACCTCCGCCCTCCCGCCCTGAGCTTTCCTCCAGTCTCCGTGCCTCTTTGCCTGGGGGGTGTGGGGACCAAGCAAAGCTCTGCCTAGAGTCAAAGAGGTCATCGCCCCAGCGCTCCAAGACCCAGGCTCCAGAGCGAGGGATTCTTAAGGACAGGTTTTTTGAAAAGAATATTTAAATAGACGCCAAGAAACCAGATAATCCACATCCCCTACTAACTAACCTGTGTCCGGCTCAGTCTCCGGACTCGGCTTTTCCGCTTTTAAAACTGGATGCCTAGTAGCTGACTGAGGTGTCAAGGAATCCCAGAGGAAGCCGAGGGGCAGAGGAGAGGGCAAGAAGGGAGGGAGGGAGGAGGGGAGTGGCAGGTCTGAGCCCCAAAGCATTCCTCTGGGGAAGGGTGCTGCTCCCAGGTGCTGGACAAGGCAGGCACTCACCAGAGGACAGCTAGGTTTGAGTCTAAGTATTTAAAATAATAATAAGAAGGAGAAAGTCGGCGACTCCTGGGTGACTCTGCTGCTAGGAGAGATCCAGGCAGAGCCTGGACACTCGTGATGAGCTTCCGAGGCCCCAGCCAGATGCTTTGTCCTGTGCGGTCACACCTCTCCGCCTCCTGCCCCACCCGTTCCCAGCTAGTAGTGGTCTTTGCTTCATTTGGCCAGTTACCCGCTGTCCAGAGCACCAGTTGGGGCCAGAAGTGGTCCTGGGCAAGGTGAGACAGTCCCCATGGGTGCCTGTGTCCTTCAGGGCCAGAGGATGGACGTGGGCTGAGGGATCAGTGCCTCTCATAGGTCCGTGACAGGGCTCAGGGCTCATGGACACTAGCAAGTCAGCTTCACCAGCCAGGCCTGGCCTGATGGGGGTGCAGGCCATGGCTGATGGCCACGAAGGCCCCAGGAATGACCGAAGACATCGCCCAGTGCTGTCAGTCATGTCTGCTCCTCCTCTCTCCTCCAGCTGTGTCCCCCCCCCCCGGATCCTGGTGACGTCATAAGCAGGTGTCACAAAGAAAAGAAGCTAAAATGGTCGGCAGGCAGACAGAGAAGGGCTCCTGTGGGTGGAGGGGCCTCAGGTCCTCATGGCCAGGGCTGGAAGAGCCATCGTGGGCCACCAGCGGGCAGCGGCCCTCGGCTTGGTGGAGGCTGCTTAGCACTTAGGACCCAGCAGTCAGGGGGCTCCCGCCTGCTCTGTGGATGAGGAAGCCCAGGGCAGAGGGCGCTGCTCAGCCAGGGTCAGGCTCTTGCAGGGAAGGTGCCCTAGGGTCGACTCAGGGGTCAAGGGGACAGCTGGTGTGCTGACCCCACCCAACTAGGACAGGAGGGGAATCATGCCCCGGGCTCGCCCTGGGCCCTAGGAAGTCACCCACTCCTGGCTCATCCCTTCTTACCACAGGAAGAAGTGGGCATGAGGGAAGAGAGGGGAGCCCAGGGCCAGGCGCAGACTGCCCTCCAGGAACGAGGTGGCCCTGTGGCCAAGGCCCGGGCCTTTCAGTTAGCCTGCACCGGCCCAGGCTGGGTGCTACTAATGAATAAGAACATCTCTTCACTCAGGGGGTGCTCAGAGAAGGAGAGAGGTCAGAAGAGGAGCGACCATCCCATGCCCCAGCCTCCTGCCTTCTCTACTGACCCACTTGGTGGGGTGGGAGGAGGACCAAGCAAGGAAGTCAGTCAAAGAGCCCTGAACACCGACCCTGTGCAGACAGGAGCTACGCCTGCAGCAGGTACTGGGCTCTCCAGCGTGCGGTGTGCAAAGAGCTCACACGTATCCCAGGGCTGAGGGCCTCAGCTCTGAGCAGTGCTCATGTTCCACTCCATGTGCTGGGACCTTCCCATCCATTCTGAATGCAAAATACAAGGCTCTTCTGCAGCCTTGGGAGAGGCTTGTAGAGTGACGACGGGGCACGACGGGTCATGAAACTGAACTCCGTAGCTTCTCAGAAAGCTGATCCTGGTTCTGCAGCTGAGAAGCTGTGTGGCCCAGGGTAGCCACTCACCCTCTCTGAAACTAGACTAGGTGGCAAGCAAAGCTAATTCTACCTACCCTCAGGAACGAGTTTCCTTGGAGCCCGAGTGTTTGTCCTCAGTTGGAATCTCTGCAAGATAGTCCCTCGCGTGTGTAATGGAAATGACAGGGATCAACAATGGGGAGCAGTCATGGCATGGAGACAGTGGGCCCTGAGGGACGCAGGCCCGTGGGAACAGCGACCAAGAGGGGAAGTTGGCTGAACAGGCACCTCGGGGAGTGCACGCCAGGGACCTCAGCCAGGCGCCCGAGAAACAGAGTCAGGCATGTGTGGCCTGCACACAGGAAGGTCCGCGGCACCCACGGTGACACAGTGACCTGGGAGGTGCAAGGGCCTGCGCGGAACACAGGACACACCATGAGAGGAGGGAAGAAGATGGACACAGTGGAGAGCGCTCCCCGTGGACGGGAAGAACTGAGGCCCCACCGCCCACGCCATACACAGAGGCAACACCATCTCCACCAAATGCCAAAGGGCATTCTTCACAGAAGTAGAAAGACTGTTCTAAATTTGCATGAACCACAAAGACCCTGGCAGCCCAGAGCATTTGGGGGAAAATGCAAAGCTGGACCCATCACACTTCCTGATTTCAGATTATATTATTCAGCAGCAGAGATCAAATCAGCATGGTACTGGTTAAAAACCAAACAGCACGTGGACCCATGGACCAGAACAGAGAGCCCAGACGCCAACCTGTGCACACACAGCCCACCCAGGTTTGACCAGGCTGCAAGAGGACACCATAGGGATACATGGTGGTGAGAAGACGGGATGTCCACTTGCAAAAGAAGAAAGCTGGACCCTCGTGTTGTACTATGCACCAAAACCAAGGCCTGAGACCGTGAAACCACAGGGGGACACTCCTTGGTAGCTGGCCTTGGTGCAGGATTATGCATAGTTCACCCAAAGGAAATCAGACTCATGGGATTGCATCAAACTCTGCAGAATCAATGAGCAAGATGACCAGGTGCCGGAGGACGGTGGGCAAACACATGGGTCAGACAGCGGGCCAGCATCCAGGACTCCAACAGCCCACCAGCAAAGAGACAAAGTAAAACAAGTGAAAATGGGGTAAGAACCCCAATAGACCTGTGACTCCAACCCCTCTGCTCTGCCTTGCCTGGACTCACCCTGGTCCTTCTGGACTCCCCTGATAGAATGTGACAATCCAGCCACCAGAGACGTCAGAAAGGAATTGGTTTTGAATACCATATTCCCGGCTTTGGCAAATGCAGCTGATCCGGTTATGACTGGACAGTGGGCTGGGCAGAGAGGTAGGGTCTAAGCTGTGTGGACGCTGGTCATATGCCTTCTCTGCAGAGGGCGAGCGCACAGCCCCCTGGCACCCGCCTTTGGCAGGGTCTCAGAGAGAGGCTCTCACAGGCCAGAGGCCCCCTCTCCAGAGGGGCAGAGGGTAGCAGTTTGAAGAGGTGCGCAGGTGGCTTCGATGGACACAACCTCTTTCTAGAGCTGAGCACCTGTGCTCCAGCTTTGCCCCTGGAGGGCACGCACCTCATCCGTCCCTCCTGGGTTCCAAAGAAACCCAGAGAACCCATTTAGATCCGCTCTCATAGCATCTTTAGGAATAAAAAGAAGATATCAGTGGGGTTTTTGAAGGCGATTCTGGACCCCAAGGTCCACACAAAGACCGTTTTTTAGGAACGCTGCATCCCAAGGGGAGTGAAGGGCCCGCTGCTTCTGCCCCTCTCAGCGGGCCTGTTCGTGCCGTCCCTGGACCGCCTGCCCATCTCTCCCTTGTTGTTTTCAGGGGACCCTAATGATGTCCAGACTCAAGTTCAGAGGGCTTCCAGGCAGAGGTCATTTTTTTGAAGTTTAATGTCTTGGAACATTTTTGTTTCGAATTTGTTATTTTAAGCAACACTGTGATTTAATGACTTTGGGGGACTTGAGTTTGTGGTTGACGTCTGAGAGCCGAGGAATGCGTGTTTAATTTTTTTCATCCTAAAAGCAGTGTTTCATCTCAGACTAAATAGATGCACATTTTAGAAATCCCACAGAATCACTGAGAAAAACCCTGATGTTTACATGAATGTTGGCGTGTTTGAGTGACTCTAACGAAAGGAAACAATCAGTTGGGTTCCAAAAGCTTTGTGGAACTCCGCTAAGTCCTTAATTTGTCCACCAGCATTAGTCTCTCCCTCATCTTTGTCCTTTGGGGATTTTACATGCATGTGCGGATCTGGGCCTTACTTTGGGGCATGGGGGCCCCCCGGACACTGGCCTTGGTGGCTCCATACCCAGCCAGGAGCATGTTCTGCATCTTGTGGAGACCGAATGCTGGACTGGATGGGTGAGGAGAGAGCAAGGGTGTTATGGAGGGGACTTTGAGCGTCAAAAGCTTACCTTTCCCTGGGAATGGAGCAGGGAAGACTGGATCCTCCTTTCAGTTTCCATAAAGTCTCTATGGAGACCCAGTTTTGCTGAACAGATGTCTTTGAGCACCAGGAGGGTGAACTCCTGGCCACATGGTCTACCGCTTCTCTGACCGGCTGTGCCCAGGGGACTGAATTTCCAGAGTACAAATATGTGCCTGATCTGCGGGCCAACAGTGCCAAGCACCCCTCCTGTGGGTGCACCAGAGAAGGTGCCCTCAATTGCAGTGGATAAAAATGGGAATGATGAAATGCTCAGGGTGGGTTGGAGAAACACAGGGACAGGTCCCTCAAATTTCTCAGTCACACCAGCAAAAAGTCATGCAACATCACACAGTCTCCCAGGCTTGGGCACAGAATTCCTCAGCGATGGTTTCTATTCCCGTCGCTGGGCACGGAGATGCCAAAAAGCGGCAACTTTACCCCAGAAGGTGGAGGAGGTCTATGTAGAAGTGGGCCGTGTGGACAGATGGATGTTCTCTAGCGTGACAGCTGGCCCTCAGAGCAGCACACAGACATGCAAGAAGACTGTTTGAAAAGAATCGGTGCACTGAGTGCCTGGAGACTTTCTCAGTCAGTGAGTTCTACGACAATTGCAGGATAGGTGTATTTGTTGGCAAAATTCTACTGTGGGAACAGGAGGGGAAGAGGTTGCTCCCTGCCCACCCGCTGGCAGGAGTTCGGCCATGGTAATGGAGCAGAGTGGAGAGATGTCCAGGCTTCCAAGGGATTTTAATAGTGCTGCGGTCAGAGCTCCCTGAATAAATAGCTTCCATTTCCAGTCCTGCTGCCAGCTGGCCAAGTAGGGACCACCTAAGTTGCCCCCAGAGGAAACGGAGGCAGGCTCCCTTCTCCCTCAGTTCTCCCAACTGCACCTCTCTGCGCTCGGAATCCTCTGGAATGACCTCCTTTCCTCAAAATTTGCCCCCAGTTAAAATTTTAAATGCTACTAAGGGGATAATTCTTTAAACTTCTGTTACTCCTTCCAAACTGATTCCTGCTTATGGAGAGGGCTTTAAACCTGTTTTGAAATGAGGTGCTGAGTGGGGAGCAGGGGAAGAGAGCAGAACAGCTACTGTAATGGCTCCCCTGGCTGCATGCACCCCCAGCCTCATTCATGCCTCCCTCACTGCATTCACCCCCCAGCCTGATTCACCCCCCCCCCACATTCACACCCTCACTGCATTCACCCCCAGCTGCATTCACCCCCCATCTGCATTCACCCCCCATCTGCATTCACCCCCCATCTGCATTCACCCCCAGCTGCATTCACCCCCAGCTGCATTCATCCCCAGATGCATTCACCCCCCAGTTGCATTCACCCACCAGCTTCATTCACCGCTCCAAGCTGCATTCACCCCCCAGATGCATTCACCCTCTAGCTGTATTCACCACCACCCCTGTTGCATTCAACACCCAGCTGCATTCACCCCTCAGCTGCATTCATCCCCAGCTGCATTCACCCCCAGCTGCATTCACTCTCCAATTGCACTCATCTCCATCTGCATTCACACCAGCTGCATTCACCCCCCAGATGCATTTACCCCCTAGCTGTATTCACCACCACCCCTGTTGCATTCACCCTCTAGCTGCAGTCACCCACAACTGCATTCATCCCCAGCTACATTCACCCCCAGCTGCATTCACCCCCCCATCTACATTCATCCCCCAGCTACATTCACCCCTCAGCTACATTCACCCCCAGCTGCATTCACCCCCAGCTGCATTCACCCCCAGCTGCATTCACCCCCCAGCTACATTCACCCCTCAGCTACATTCACCCCCAGCTATATTCACCCCCAGCTGCATTCACCCCCAGCTGCATTCACTTTCAGCTGCATTCACCCCCAGCTGCATTCAGCTTTCACCCCCCAGGTGCATTCACCCCCAGCTGCATTCACACCCCCCCCAGCTGCTTTCCTGGTTCCAGCTGCACTCAAGCCCCCCCCCCACCACCACCAGCTGCATTATGCTCTTCTTCACCCCTCTCCCAGCCGCCACCATTTCCCCGTGACTCTGGGATTTCCCACCAAGGGATCGGGTACAGTAGTCCCTCTAAATCCATAGGGGACACATTCCAAGGCCCCAGTGGCTTCCTGAAACCACAGGTAGGACTGAACCCTGTGTGCACTGTTTCCCCCATGAGCACTCACCTAGGATACAGTGTAGTCCACAAATTAGGCAGAAAGATCGATAACAACTAGGAATACCCTGGAGCGATTAGGGCACTACACTGTGATGGGAGTATGGGAAAGAGGCTTCTGTCTTAGAACCTGACTGTGCTGCTAGTCTTAGCAACCTCAGTAAGGACACGTCAGAAACCTCACCTTTTCCCTCAAAGGGGCACCCCGAGCTCCTGAGCTAAGGTGTGCATGTGTCTGGCCTAGGGCCGTGTGTGGCAGCATCACTGTGGAAACAGGTGGCTGGGCCGAGGAGGAGACAGAGCCCCAGAGGGAGAAGGCTGAGAGCCAGCCAGGCAAGGTGGACCTCCCAGCAGGTCTGAGAGGTGTTCCTGCCTCCACGCCTGGGCTGCTGGAAAGGGGTGAATCAGGTGCATCTGTATCCGTACAGGTGTCTGCTGGTGGAGGGGTGAGAGGGCAAGGAGAGAGGGAACAAGAGTTATGTCACAGCTCTGACCTGCCAGTGATTGTTTTATGGGTCACCTTGATGGCCTCAGCCAGTCCTCTCCAGAGTCTGCTGCGTGAAGAATTGCCAGGGTGTGGATCTGGAAGGTTCCCAAATGCCCATGTGCTACAGATCTGCTCCCCAGCCTGTGGCGTTCCTGGGAGGTGGTGGACCCTTTAAGGGGTGGGACCGAGTGGAACATAGGGACCCCAGGCCCTTCTTCTCTTGCTCTCTGGTCACCATGAGAGGAGCAGCTCTGCTCCATGCACTCCTGCCATGAAGTTCTGCGTCACTACAGGTCCAAAACAATGGAGCTGACCACCACGGGCTGAAACCTCTGAAACCATGAGCCAAAACAGACTTTTCCTTCTCTAAGTTGATTATCTCAGGTAATTTGTCACAGCAATGGAAAGTTGGCTACCACAACCATCTTCTTCCCCATTCTCTAGAGGGGCAAACTGAGACTCAGACAATTAAGTAATCGCCATGCAAATGAAAGGCTGCAAACGACTCCTGTCAAGGAGCAGGGAGCAGGTGTGGGGCTGAGCAGACCTGTGTGCTTTACGCTTCGTTAGTGGGAAGCAAAGGGCCCAGGGGGCATGATCAGGCCCATGTCCACGGGTTCTGGCCCTGGTGCGAGGAGGGCATGGGTGCAAGGCCTGGAGGAGACGGGGACTCTCCAAGGCAGGGAGCCCCTGGGCACCCAGGTGGGAGAAGCCAGCACTTTTCCTCTTTGGAAAAGGCTGTGGGTGCACAGCCCAGGTGGGGAGGGCTCTGGGCCGTGGCAGCCGGAGGGACAATTGAATCAGCTCAGTTTCTCCCATGGAAATCAAATTACCACGGGACGGCCTGGAGCACGCCACACATCGGGCCTTCGTCAGCAGCACAAAGCCACGGAGAGAGCTGCCTGCAAACCTGCTTCCACTCTGGCCTGAGACATCTGAGCTGCTCCTTCATCTCACCGTGAGGACTTCTTTCCTACTTTCTACTAAGGGGCAGCCCAAGGCGGAGGACGATTCTGAGGGAGAGAGCATGGGCAGTGCCTTGCTGGACCCCAGGGCTTTGCCCAGGAGAATGAAGAGCACCAGGCCCAGCACCCCGGGGTCAGGATGGTGGCCCCCTTACTGACCAGCGGGACTGGGCACGCACTTTCCTTGTTGACAACATGGGGGTGGATGGTACCCGCCTACCTACTTCCTGTGTTACCATGACTACGCCGTAGCCCATAGTCAGCACCGTTACACCCTTACACACACAGGGCATCTGTCTAGTTGGTGAGAGTGCTGGCTCTCTAGCTGGCTGTGCCCTGCACCCCTGACCTTGAGGCAGACGTCTGGATGCTTTTGTGCAGGAGGTACCTGGTGGCAGAAATGCAGGAACAGAGCCCAGAAACGCCGACTCCACAGAGCACCTTGGCCTCCCAGTTAGCTGTGAAGTTTATAGGTTTGAATCTGAGCCCTGACACTTACCTCGGGGTTCCCAGCTCTGGCCCACTGCCTACTCCTGAGAGCTAAGAATGGCTCTTACGTCTCTGAATGGCTGCAAAGAAAATCAAAGAGCCCTTCATGGCATGTGGAAATTGGCGTGACGTTCAATGCCAGTGCTCCAAGGAAGGCTCCTGGCATCCACGCTCCCAAGCCTTCTGCCCTGCACACCCCTTCACATGGTCGCTGTGCCTACCTGTGCACCTCAGTGGCCGCAGAGCTGAGCTGTGACAGAGACTCCCACTGTCTGTACTTTCTAGGTTCTTCGTTCTTGTGTGTGGAGCGGTCACATGGGGCATGGGTCTAGCACCCAGGTTGGGAGGCCCTGGTCCATGGCCCTGTGTGCCACCTGTCAGCCTCCAGCACACCTGTCAGGCCCGCACAGTGGAGGTGCGGTCTCCCTTGGAGCAAAATGAGTGGCAGGCTCTGTGTGGATATTTAGAACAGGACTCCTAGCAAGGAATCAAAAGCACGTCAAACTCACAAAAGGGTCAGCAGCTCCAACCGCAGCAATGCTTGGCAGCCACCAGGGAGGCGACTGAGTTCCACAGAGCAAAGTCACAAGCCCTGGCTATGGCGGTCCCCCAGCCAGGTGGCGTCCCTGCCCGCCCCACTGCTGCGGCCCAAGGCAGGCCTGCAACAGGCGGGCTTCCTCCCTCTCTCCAGAGGACTCGAGTGCTGGTGCTGGCCAGGCCACGAACCCCACAGCCAGAGTCTCCTGAGGCTTGTGGCCCACCCAGAGCAGGCAGCCGAGGGACTCCGGATGATGCTCAGCTGGAGCGTGGGCAGAGCCTGAGCGTGGGCCGGGGGTCAAGCTCACCTGGAGCATGGGCAGGGGTCACGTTCAGCCTGAGCGTGGGCAGGGGTCACACCCAGTCAGAGCATGGGCAGTGATCATGCCCAGCCGGGGCGTGGGCGGGGGTCAGGCCTCTGGGAGTCTGGCCTTTCAAGACTGAGTCACAAAACAAAGGCAGGTTGGTTCCGGAAGTGAAGGGATGACAGGGGAACTGGAATGTCTTTTCTCTGGGGTCATCTTTGCCCCCAGGTCTGGGAGCCACGCGGCTCCCTGTGGAGGTGGCCTGAGGTACCCTCACGTGCGACTCCACACCAGCCGTAGAGAAGAGGGACGCCTCAGGTCCCACCACGCAGCCTTGGCCACTGAGTGGACTCCAGGGGACATTTCCAACCTGCTCATCAAGGCCCCCAGACTGGATCAGGGTACGGGATGGGAAATAAGAAACCTCTCCCTCAGCGTCCGCCTTCAAGGTCACGGAGTGAGCACTGGGGGTGTGACACCAGATTGACGTGTCCACCCTTGGCAGGACTGCTCAGGCAGTGGCAGACATGATGGCTTTGAGGGCAGTGATCCCACCAGAAAGATCAGCTAGAGAAAGCTCCTTTGGTACCCACAGGAGGACACGGGGTGCGAGCCGTGCCCGGGACAGAGAGGAGGACCTCGGAAAAACCGCTGGGCAGCTGGGGACGGGCTGTGTGGAGGGCAAAAGGGACCCGGTGTGGCCTGTGCAGGGGGCTGCGCAGGTGGGCCACTAGCCGCCAGCACAGAGGGAAGCCGAGGGAGCCAGGAGGTCAAATGGGGTGTCCAGGAGAGTCAGAGCAGAAGGAGTCCCAGGGCAGCCAGCACACTGTCACAGGGCATTGTGCAGGGGGATGGCGGGAAGAGTCTGAGTTCACTGCACACAGGACTTAAATAGAGACTTTTTCTTCTATCCCTGAATTTCTGTTTCCTAGAAATCTGTGTATTCTGACTCTCCGACAACATCTTCCTTTTCTTGTCAGGTTATGTACAGCTTCAGTATTATTGAGAGTTGGTTTCTTTTTAATTTCCTGCCCAGTTGATGGGTGGTTGGAATTGGTGTGACACATGTCAAACGACGTCAGTCAGTCAGTCTGGACTTCAGACTCCGCTCCAAAGCTGCTCACGTTGAAATCCCGAAGTCAGTCCTGATCTTCTGTTCAGACCAAGGGCAGTGATCCTGACTGCCTCTCTAACTGTGTGGTCCACTGCCCGGCCTCTTGGGCAGGCCCAGCTTTGCCCCTGCTCAGTGGCCTACAGCTTGACAGGGTCCTGGTATCTGGGGGTGGGGAGTCAGGAAATAGTGAGCAGTAATTTCATTAGTTTTGGAAAATGGGCTAGATCCTTCCTTGTGGTCCTGTCCAGCGCTTGGGGCCCAGCAGTGACAAGTTGTATTGCTCTAGTTGTCATTACCATAACAAAACACCCAAGGCTGGGTTACTTTATACATAAAAGGGGATGATCATTCTCCCAGTCTGGAGGTCAAGGGCACAGAGCAGGCCTCTGCTGGGTGGTGGCCTCATGGTGGAGGGCATCACAATGGTGGAGGCACGTGTGGGAGGAGGAGATCAGATCTCCAGACAGGAAGATTCAGCGCTGGGAGGGGCCGCTTGTCCTTCTATAACAACCCACTGGAGAACTAGCAGAACCAGTGGGCAGCCAGGATGCAGACCCCCAGGTACTGCGGTGGTGGGTGGGAGGCCACTACTGCATACTTCAGGCACACTGGGGACTCAGGTCCAAGGCTGGAAGCCACGTGCTATGTGTTCCCATTGCAGATTCTCCATTGGCTACTACAATCTCCACAGAGCCCTACATTGCTTCTTGAATATTTTCCCTTTGTTCCATTCCCCAAAGAAATAGGGCCTCGTGTTTGGGGATGGGGAAGACAATGACTTCACTGCTAATTATTTCAATCTGTCCACCGAAAACTAGCTTAAAGAGACTGCTTCCTTCTGGCCCGGCCTGGGCAGAGTGACTGGCTATGAGGATCTGAGGTCCGCACTGGGTTCTCAGCTCGCAGATTCGTATGGGGAGCCCAAGTCTCCCATCTTTCCTGAAACTTCTTTTAGTGTTAAGTCCTGGAAAACTTGGCTTCAAAAATCAGTTGGATAACTTTTGTTCTTAGAGTCTGAGAGCCCAGAATCTGAAAAACAAGCACACAAAACAAAAAAAACAAAAAAGTTGTCAGGAGCCCAGTTCCCCAGAGCCTGCAGCCTTCCTTCCACGGGGCTACACCCGGGCCCCAGGCTCAGCTGACCGCACCACCCACGGACTGAGGCAGAGTACACCCCGGTGCCGCTGGCCATCTGGCTTATTTTAGCCACAGTCCATTTCCATGCGTTAGGAGAGAAATGACTCCTTTTCATGTGTCTGCTCTTCCATTAATCAGCCCTCCCTACCCCCTGTGAAAAGAGTGATTAGCTTTTATTCGTGAATGACACAGATCTAACTTTCAAATTTCTAGCAAAATGTGTTTTCTTTTATATCAAACCTTGCCTTTCGACTTCCTGATAATTTAAAGAAAAGTTTGAACATCATAAATCACAGTGACTCATACAGAGCCCCTTTAAAAAGGAAGGAGAACTTTGAAGTCAGGGATTGGATGTAGGCACTGAGGGGGATGAGTGGGAACGACCCTCGACCTCAGCTTTCACAAGTTCAGGGGAAAACTCAAGGGGCTCCTCCCGCCCCAATGCAGACACTTCTTGCAGGAGGGCTTCACCCTGGAGTTGTGAAGATCATGGGAGCAGGAGGCAGCTCTCAGCAAAGTGCCAGGACCAGGAGCAGGCACCCCCTTCACAGTGACCGCCCCCAAGCTCCCCAGAGGATACAAACATTAGGATTTTTTTAAACATTTTTTTAAATTTAAAAATGTTAAATGTTTGACTGACACATCATGGTCCTGCACGTTGGCGGGGTGCAGCATGATGTTCTGCTCCGGGTCTGATGGCAGATGATGAAACCAGAAGCACACCCACCCCTCAAGCACACCTTGTGTCTGCAGGGGTCTGGAACTTCCTCTCTCCTTGCTGTTTTGAGGTGCAGCCCTACTAACTACCTGCCCACTGGGTGATGGTACACCTGTACTCATTCCTGCTTGGGTCACTCTTCTTCTTAAAGATCCTGTGGGCCACGGGTGCTCAGGAAGTCCCCTGGGGTCATGAGGGGGTTCCCAGGGTGCAGGTGCCTTGCCCACCGTCACCACCCTGCTAAGGCGGATCCCTGCTGCTCCTCAGGCTTGGGAGGAGCTGAGTTCTGGACCCACAGGAGTGGCTTCCTTCAAAACTAAAACCATGTGGCTCTGGCTTTGGGACAAGAAATGGTACCACCAGGCAGTGACTAGAGGGACGCACACAAGGGGACCTGAAGGCCAGAGGGGCCAGGAATGACCCCGCCTCACCAGGACTCTGTGAGGTCTCTGGAATAGCTTATGCCCCTTCCCATCAAATCTGGATTAGCTGTGGCAAAGGGAAGAGAACAAATAAAGGAAATCCACAGATAATCCCCAAACCTCCATTCGGGCTAAGAGTTTAAATTCCTTCTGTGCCAAGTCCAGCTCCTGTTTACCCAGGTTGACAATGAGGGACGCATTAGCCAATGGCACTCCCCTCCTTCCTGGGCCTGCCCTCCCCCACCGGCATGGAAAGGGCCAAGATAATCCTTAATTTGGCTAAATCTGTCTGAGCCCTGAGTAGGGGCCGGCAAGGGACGGACTCCTGCCCTGCTGACCAGGGGCCAGGTGCTGGGGACAGCTGCTGGAGCCAGCAGGCCCCACCAAGAGACACAGCGGATGAGGATTAGGGCTGGAGGGAGGTAATCCATTGGCACCCGTGGGAAGCATGGCACCCTCCTGGGGAGGACCCCCAAGAGCCTTGAACACAAGGGGAGTGGGCTCTGAGAGGGAGGGGTGGGGAGCCCTGGGGGTCTCTCTCTTCCCTTCTCTCCCCTCCCCTGCCCTCTCCTCTCCTTTCTCCCTTTCACTCTCTCCTCCTCTGCTCCCTCTGCTTCCCTTCTTCCCCCTCCCTCTCTCCCTCTGTCTCCTATCTACCTCCCCCCCCTCTCTCTCCTCCCTCCTGTCCCCTCCCTCCCCAGGACATCCATCAGCTTGGGCTTGGGGATGACCCAGGGCCATAGCCAGAGGTGACTAGCCCAGAGGCTTGCAGTACTCCTGGCTCTGCAGGAAGTGCAGGTCCTGTGCTGGGCTGCTCCACCCGAGCATCACAGATCCGGGCTCTCCAGGTCCTGGGCACTCTGCTGCCCCAGGTGGCCTTCTGCCTTCCCATAGCCCTCTTCTGTCACTGTGGCTTGGGCACCCAGATGAGGGGTCCTCACCTGCAAGGAGGCTCTGACTTCTGGCAGGGAACAGGCACCGTAGTCCCCAGGGAGCACATGCAAGCCACCAAGACCATGGAGGTGGCTCTCGGCGTCCTGCAGCTCTTGGTGAGGACACATGGGCTGGGCTAGCCCCCACCCTATTCCTTTCTCTCTCCTAGATGCAGCACATCCATGGAACTCAAATTAAATTTGGTTGTCATTGTTACTGTGGTTGTGCAATTGTTCTGAAGAAACAGTGGTGGCCCTGGCTCTGAGGACATCATGACTATTTTACTATACTGGGGGGGGGGGGCATAAGCCACAGAGCTACCTACCACCTACCGAGAGGGTCCCGTGTGTGAATAGCTCCTTTGGGACTTGGGCATTGCTAGGCCTTGCAGTATTGGTGTCCCTTGAAGGACTTTTGTAGAACTCAAAATTCCTGCATTCACCATGTAAAATTCAACCATTTTTTTAAGTTGCAAAGAGATTTTTTTTTTTGCAGACCATCTGTTATTTAGTAACGTGCAAATTACCAATAAATAATTCCAGATTCCTTTTTGCCAGAAGAGCTGTAAACAAGCTGTTCCACATGCAGAAATGGAAGTCGTTTTGTCTTTGAAAATTCATTAAGTTCTGCAGGATTGGAAGAGGTTGGGGGAGAAGCTTCCCAGCAGATGCCAAAGAGCGTTATTACTGTACACAAATAAAAGCACAAAGCCAAACTCTACAGTTCTTCTGGAATCTTCCACATTCTTCCTAGGGCCCTCCCCCATGCATGTGTCCCCCAGGAGTCTCGCCATCAGCATGCTTGCGTGACTGCCGAACCATGTCAGACTGGCTTCGTGTGTCAGTTGCCTTCCGTCTCTTAGCCCGTTAAACCTTGCTGACTGCAATTCCTGTCCTGCAAAACTCCAGAGAATCACCAAAAAAAATGACCTCTCAGGTTTGTACTCTGAAGAAGTTGTGGGGAACCAGCTTTCCTAAGTGGTTCATGGACAAGCCACTGCCATCTCCTGGGAGGGGAAATGCTGTTGTGTCTCTGTTCACCTGGTCTCAGCATGGGCTCCTGGGGGGCGGGGGAGAGGAGCCAGCAGAGGCTCAGCTGGAGGGTGCAGCTCACGGGGAACTCTTGTTCCTTTTGGAAGAACTCAAAATTTCCCAGGCATCAGAAACTGGGGCAAATTCTTCTGGCTCATCCCTCATTCCCGTCTTCAGGTGCCTCTCAGAGTCACTTATACATGTAAGGTCAGTTAATCTAAAAGCAAATAACTTAGGTTCTCCATGTTTTCCATGTACATAGAATTGAAAGAGAGGATTGTTCAAGATGGCTGAGGCAAATAGGAAGTTCAAGTTGAGAGTGGTCTCCCAGCCCTGGTTGGAACACTGGCCAGAGGAACACTCCTCCAGGTGACGTTTGCAAAAGGCTACCTCGGGAAGGCACTTAGAAGCCGCCCCCAGCAGCAGGCAGGAACTGGAGGAACTGGGCCTTTGAGAGGTGAGAATGGACCCGGTGAACACTGGTTTCTCTTGCCACAAAATAAAGCTGAGAGCAGGACCTTGTGTAACCTCGCAGCTTCTGCAGGGCAGGAGTTGGGGCCAGCTCCATGTCCTCTGCTCAGGGTCTACCAGGCTGAAATGAAGGTGACAGTGGACTGCCAGTCTGGTGAGGCTGGGGTCCTCTTCCTGGTCACTGTGTCAGCAGGGTTTGGCTGAGGCCGGAGGCCGGCAGGTCTTGCCACTTGGGTTTCTTCTAGGGCTCCTGGGCAAGTCAGGCTCTTTCAGGACGGACTTCTCCTTGATTAACCACAGGCCAACTGGTCAGGTGCCTAAGCTCATTTGCAAATTCCCCTCCCCTTCCCCACATGGTAACCTTCCCTAGGGACTGAAATCTCACCTAGCCACAGCTGTCACATACTCAGAGGAGGAGGTCATTTAGGGTCCAGAGGCTGGGGCAGGAATCTGGGGCCATGGTGGGCTCTGAGGGTGGAGTTTCTGCCAGGAAGCCACACCCTCAGGTGCCCTGCAAGTATGGATACTCTCACCAGTTTAAGGAGTCAGAACTCAGAATTTAGCTCTGACAAGGTAACTAGACAATTGGGAGGAAAACCCTCAAAGGAAGGAAACTTCTGCGGGAATGAACCATAGCCTGCATGTAAACTTCACCCAATAGTGCATTCTTGACCATTGACCAGGCACCTGCCCCTGACCCCAGGAGACTTCAAGAGGCCCTACAAGCAGAGCAGCTGGAAGCCCAAACTTCAGCCACTGGATAATACAGGAGACGCAGCTTGGAGACCTGCTAGAGCAAAATTTGACTCTTTTCAGAGGAATATAACTAAATCCAGGGTCTCTAATACATCATTCATAAAATTCATATACAAAACCATTTAGTAGATTTACAAAGAAGCAAAAATAAATTGTGAGCCATACTCAGTTAAAAAAATTAAATAAATACCGACATCAGGATGACCAAAACATGAAATTAGCAAACATAAACTTTAGAGCAGCTCCTATGAAGTTGTTCAAGATCATAAAAGGAATAGAGCCAAGTGAATGGTATTTGGGTGGAACTTTAGGATTCTTTGGTTCCAAGACTTGACTTGTTCTAAGTGTGAGATATTTTTCTACCATCATCCAGAAACCAGTGCTAGGAAGGAAGATCACAGTTGCTATTCTGATTCTTTTTACTTTGTAAATGAATAGTTCTTTCCGACTGGAAGTTTGCCATGCTTCCTCTTTTTCCCTATGGTGAGATCCAGCCAGGTATGTGCTTTTCTCACCCCGTCTCCTGGATCTCAGGGTGTACGGTGTGAACTGTTACCCTTAGTACTTTATTTAAGATCGTTGTACCTACTGCGGCTCCTTGAGCAGATGGAGCCTATACAATTCTCTATGTGTGGTCCTGATGGGATTGTGATCTCAGGGCCCACACTGTGAAAAGGGCATCATCTTGGAACAGATCAGCACCTGAATGTTTTGTGGTAGTAGGAGCCAATGTGACTCCATTTTGTTTTATGACTTCATCCTGTAAAACAACCATGCCAAGTAGAAGGGTCATGACTGGGGCAAGATGTTCTTTTCCTTTTGCTATAGAAACCTTTAAGAACACGGAACTACCTAACGGGGTATTGTTTCTGTAATTAGGGTAACGGGGCTCTGTTTCTGTAACTGGGGTGACTGAGCTAACTGTGATTGGTTAGGCTTCCCTCCGCTTGACTGCACTGTCCCGCTTCTGTAACCTGGCTTTCTTGCATTGGCTAGACCCCCTGAACATCCCTTTTGCGGTTTTCAGGCTTATAAGGAGTGCCCTTGCAATTGTTCGGGGCTGACCAGGGGAACAGCTTTATGTTCTGGTCAGCCGCCACCGGTGTGCCTCAGTAAAGGCTTGATTCGATTATACGTGAGTGGTCTGGAAGTCAGTTTTTGAAACCCTGGGACGAAGCTTTAACTATAACAGTTTCATAGACTTTATTTGTAAAACCAAGATCAAGCACTTGCTGCAAGGTCTTTATCCAGGGAAGGCTGTAAACATTTTTGATTACCAGTCCAACTAATCTGACCTACTTGTAGTTTCTATTTCTCCTCATTCATTTTTCCAAAATCATATAAATTTTATCCAGGTTTGAGATACAGGGATGGCTGTTGATACCATGCTTGGGTAGTCTTTTTCTGAAGCATTCTTTGTCTTATGATCATCCCGCCTCTGTTGTTCTGGATTTGATTGGCTTATCTCATCTCTCTTTTCCTCTTTGTCATTTTTGCTAGCAATCCCACTCACTTGCTTTTCAAAGAATCAGTCTTTGGTTTTTTAATTTTGCTTATGAATCTTTGCCTTCATTTTTATACATTTCTGCTTTTATTTTTGCTTTATTAAAGTTTCTTTGGGTGGGTGTTGCTATTCTTTTTCTAGTTTCTTAAATTGAATACTTAGCTCATCTGTTCTCAATTATTTGGATATAGTGTTAGTCAAATTTCTGTTGCTGTGACAAAATACCTGAATTAAATAAACTTATGAGAAGAAAAGGTTTTGGGGGGCTCATGGTTTGAGAGGTTTCAGCCCATGGTTGGTTGACCCTGTCCTCTGGGCCTGTGTGCCGTAGAAACATTGGGCAGCAAGGCAGGGTAGGGCAGAGCAGCTCACCTCATAGTGACAGGAAGCAAAGAGGAATACCTGGTGGGGCCTCCCACTAGGCCCAGCTCCTGAAGCTGCACCAGTCCCAGAAGCCCACAGGCTGTGATAAGCCTTTAGCATATGACGCTCTGGGGGACCTTGATGATCCACACCGTCATGGATGTGTGGAGTGAGAACAGGTTATTTCTCTGCCACAGCACCATCCCAAGGTGTTCCAATATTTTCTCTTACAATTTTCTCTTGAGCCTAGGTTACTAGTGATGTTGTTTGGTTTTGTGTTTTTGCAGAGCTGGAAATTAAATCCGGGGCCGCGGGCATGCCTGGCAGCACACTGTCAGGGGGCTCTAGCCCAGCTGGTGATCTGCAGCGTTCAGCCTGCGCCCTCAGGGGACTTGCTGCCTGCCGGGTGGCTGATCCTATTTCACCCAGTTATGTTTAAAACACCGTGTGCATAACCCGCGTCACCCCAGCCTACATCACGGCTGGGGAAGGTGAACGCTCCATCCGTGTTCAACGTAAAGTGTGGTTCCCTGTCTGTGAGTGAGGCTAGGATCCCCCATGGTTCTCCTCAGGCCTTTCGTCCCTGACACCATCCTCCTCCACCTGATCTCAGAGAATCTGAAGAGAGCAGATCAACAGCTCTGACCGTGAGTGTTGGGTTCCATCTGGCTCAGGGGCAGAGAGCCCTCCTGGCATGTTCAAGGCCCTGGGTTTGACCCCAGTAAGCAAACAAACAGGTCAAGTTCAACATTTCTCGCTTTGATCCTGTTAGTTGTTAGTTGGTGCATTTGGAGACCGTGAGTTAGGTGGTGCGGAGGCCCTTCCAAGCCAGCCTGTGCCCATCCAGCTGGGCTGAAAAATCTAAGGAACATTTTGCAATGTGAAAAAAAAATTTACTGCTTCTAAATTTATAAATATGTTAATCTACACATGATATTAGCAGGTAGATAAGATTGAATGCTAGAATTATAAGAGTACTTAAGATTTGCACTTCAGAAAATGAAAATGGATTTGTATTTATAATATTTATTATTAATAATTTCAATAAATTATCTTTATTTTGCTTTTGGATTTTCAGGGAGATTTTAAATATTTTATTAAAAAACAACATTTATGATAACATTGATGAAAGTACGTTCCCATTTACTAAAAATTTCATTTAGTTAAAATAAGCATTGCAGAGATCATAGTGGAAATAAAAATGCCAAAACCCAGAGTTCAGAAAGAAAAAATAATAAAGAACATTTTCTAAAAGGGGGCCCATTCAAATGTCTAAAAAGAGAAACTATAAAAATTAGCAGATTTCTCTTGAACATGAGTTTGCATGGAACATGAATAAAGCATTAGGCATGTTAGTTCATGAACATTTGATCTTTTATTTAGAAAGAAATATGAGCAATTAGATTATCTCCATCAAATCCACACAATAAGTTCACAAGAAACTCCTACAATTTCATAATCTTCATAAATGACAATTTAATTACTGATTTTGAAAACAACAGTAAAAAAGTCAACCTGAGGGCAATAATTCAACTCTGACTTGTACATTAGAGATAAAATCGGCCCCTAGGATTGGGGAGATGGGACAAGGGAACTCCGCTCCACCAAGGAGAATCCTGAAAAGTCACCCATGTGTCAACAGACGCTGTCCACTACAACCAACCACAGCCAGCTGGTTAACCAGGGCAGGGTCTTACAGATTGCATTTTAAACCAAAATCTTTTAAATGGGGGGGGGGGCGGCAGAGGGGGGATGTAGTTTCAATGTGTTAGGCTGAAAGAAGGTATTTTGGTGTTCTGATCAAAATGTTTTACAACAAAACTTCAAGTTTATCTTTGGCCAGTGGTTTTACTTGTAGCTGGAAACACTGAGACCTTTGATTAAAACTGCTGAAGGAAGTAGCCTGGTTCATGGTGGAGGCCTGTATTCCCAGTGATCTGGGAGGCTAAGGCAGGAGGATCTCAAGTTCAAGCCTAGCCTCAGCAGGTTAGGGAGCCACTGTCTCAAGATTAAAATAATAATAATAAAGCAAAAAGTGCCATTTACATACCAAAACATTGCATATGTTACACATAGAGGTAATAATTAAATAACTAGAAGGAATTAAATAAATACAGTGCTGCTTTTCAGGTCAATAGCAACAGAGTATTTGCTGAGTGTAATGTGGCCCTTATAGGGGTGATAGGAACAGCTTCTGAACTTGATGTTCACTGAACATGACTAACAGATAAAACCATAAAATAAAAACTACTTTTTAGGATGGAGAATTTAAAATAAGAGTAATAGTTTAAGAAATAGTAGAATGAAGAGAAAACTCATGCACACGATGTGTAAATAAAATATTACTTATTTCAAGCAAATCGTACTAGGGGAAAAAGTCATGCTGAACATCTACAATGTGTTCCACGGGTTGCAGAGCTACCGAAAATCACTCCAACAGGGAAGCCAGGTGACACGTGCCTCAACCATCTCACATCTGTAACAGAATGTGTAGTTTTGACTTATACAAAATGCTGAAAGGAAAGAAAAAACACTTTCAGCAACAAGCACTGATTTAAAAGACTTCCCAGGGGAGCCCAGGGGGCTGCAGAACCACACAGGTTAAAGCAAACAGGATAGCCAGAACTGTGGGTGGAGGTTCAGATGCATTCCTGTGCACCTAGGCATCCAGCTTGCACTGGATTCCAAGGATACCAGGTCTCCACTGGGGGGATGCCCAGGATGCTGCTCATCAGAGCAGTTCAGTGATGATCTATGACATGATTTCCATCTGCCCCACGAGGAACACGTCCATGAAACACGTAAAGTGTGACACTGTGACCGTGTGACTGGGGCACAGGATGGGAGTACCAACCAAATACTTTAAAGAGTTAGACTCAGCTTTGACAAGATATGACAGGCACTAGGTGGGTGAAAGACAACATGAAATCATCCAGTTACAAAGCTCTTGTGGTTTGGGCCGAAAGAAATTCAGTTTTAAAGTTTGTTCTTGGTAGTTACATTTGCACGGACAGTTGCTTACTATTAATGTTCTCTTCACACCAACAACTTAGCTAGTTCACTTTAAAAAATATTACGAACTGTTAACAGTATTTGAGAAAAAAAATGCTTTTAAAATTAAAGAAAATTTTTAGGATTCAATGAATTTCAGGGAAAGTGTTGTGATTTCTGCAATTGACTTCCTAATGCATCAAAAAATAAGCGGTGTTGATAGATGGCCAGGGTTGAGGGCGTGTGCACCCATGTTAGCTAAGTGCTAATGGCAGGCTTGAAGTGGTGCGTCTACAGATGTTTACGGAAACTTCTTTCAACTTTTTCATATCCATGAAAATGCAACAAAATGTTGGAACAGAAAGGAAACTACTTGTGAAATTCGCAAAAGGAGATACATTTCAATAAAATACAAGGAAATTAAAACAAAAATGAAATGTTTACATGAATAAAAAGGAAAATTCACATACAAAGAACCCTAAATAAGAAAAGTTATTTCTATAGGGTATTTTTGACCTTTACAGATCGAGGTGAAATATATCCCTAATTGAAGAGAGTTGAACACACTGAACATCAGAACTGCTCTCTGTAACTGCTTTACTATCTCAAACTGGGAAGGAAAAGTGAAATATTTTACAGATATGGATGGCAAAAGTCACATTCTGAGCGCCATAATTAAAACTGCAATATTTCATTGTATCTTTGTGTAAAGGCAATTTTTCACAAATGACCCAATATCATACATGCATCAGGATATGTCAGATTTATGGCTTATTTCTGAATCTAAACATTTTTTTAACTTTATTGCCAATTCTACTTGCTTCTCCGCAGCAAAGTAGTTTCTCCAAATTGGAACTAATTAAAATAAGTCTAATAACTATTCTGACTCAAGAAAATCTGCTTCATTTAGGATTACTATCAAAATACAAGCTTTATAAATTTTTAATTAGGAAACCATAGCTAGTTTTCTCATGGAGAGCAAGTTAAGAAAACAATTGCATGAAATAAGCACACAATCATCTAGTATGATTCTGGTCTTTGTTGTTTTACTGTTCCAAACCTCGGCAGTCCCTGGACAGAACACCCAGCCACACACAATAAAAGCTGTGATCACCAGTCTGTAACATTTGCCAACTTTCAGTCATATAAAAATATAATTCTACTAATATTTTTCAATTTAAATACTATTCCTTAAAAATGCCATTTGCAGCCAGGCACAGTGGCACATGCCTGTAATCCTAGCAGCTTGGGAGGCTGAGGCAGGAGGATGGAGAGTTCAAAACCTGCCTCAGCAACGGCAAGGTGCTAAGCAACTCAGTGAGACCCTGTCTCTAAATAAAATACAAAATAGGGCTGGGGATGGGGCTCCGTAGTTGAGGGGCCCTGAGTTCAATCCCCAATATATATATATATATATATATATATATATATATATATATATATATATAAAGATACAATTTGTAAAACGCAGATCTAGAAGTAGAACAATGTTATTTTTTTAGTAAGAACTTGAATTTGTAAGTAAACCATTGTCCAAACCTCCAGGTCCATCTTACACACAGTTTCAGGGAACAGGAACGAAGAGACCAGTTCCCGCCTGAGGACCGCGGTGCGCAGACAACAAGAGCCTGAGGGTAACATGAGCCCTGCAGGTTCCAGCAGGTGCCCTGGTGAGCAGACGGAGGCTGGAGAGCCCCGCCCGGTGGTGGGCATGGCCCCCACTCCACAGGACACGGTAGAATGCACAGGCACATTTTAGGCACACGTGAAACCTGCCTTGTGGAAAGGGCGATCCCAGGGAGCCACTGGAGGATGAAGCCATGTGACTCAGCGTCAGTGGAACCCAGCAGCAGACAACTCACAGGTTTCCCAGGGTGTGCGGAGGCCAGTACGGTGGAAGAAGGGGAACTCGGCATGCCTGGTCAGAAAGGCAAAGCCTTCTTTGGTTCTCCTGGTTTTTCTCCTGTCCTGGAGGGAGAGCAAGCCCGCGGTGCTGGGCAGCAGCCCTCAGCCACCTGCAGTCCTGGACAGTGGGGCCAGGGAACTCTGCAGTGGGCTCTCTTTGGCCTCCAGACGTCCCCAGGAGGTGAATGCCATTTGCCCCTTCCCATGGGGTAGCTGGTTTGATGCTGTATTTCCCCAAGATCCAGCTCTGTCAACTCCAGCCACCACGTCCATCCCTGACTCGGGCTGTCTGCTGTGCTCTGAGTCCAGCTCACCCCACCTCCCTGGCCACCCTGGGCAGGCTTTCTACAGGTGGGGAGGGGGTGTCAGAGGCCCCGTGTTCCTCTAGATGGAAACAGGCAAGCACCACCCACTCGAGAAGAGCAGGTGCCACAGCTGGAGGCAGACCACCTGGGGACTCGTAGACTGACCACCTGGGGAACCGCAGGCTGACTGCCTGGGGACCCAAAGGTGGACCAGCAGAATGGGTGACTGGGCAGTGGGAGGTACAGACTGGCCTTCTCAGGTGGTGCTAGGTCAAAGGTGGAGACAAGGTAAGAGAAGTGGTCAGTTATCCATTAAGTCCTCTTCACTTTGGGACATCCATTATGGAGGTTATTGTTGGGCTTCGTGGAGTGGTTGCTAGACATCACTGTCTTGACTTCAGGATGGTAGGTTGACACCGTAGGCTGGCCACTGTGGACAGTCAGTTGGCACCGTAGGCTGGCCACTGTGGACAGTAGGTTGGCACCCCAGGCTGGCCACTCTGGATGGCAGATTGGCACGTCAGCCTGGCCACTCTGGACGGCAGGCTGACCTTTTTCACCCATTGCTGTAGTTGGTAGATGACATCTGGGCAGGTCACTGTGGGTGGCAAGGTGGCTTCCTGGGCGGTTCTGTTTCCATGAGCAGCGAGTCCGTGGTCCACTTGTCTACTTGGGCTCTTAGCTGAGGGATCGCGCCCCTGCGCTGCCCGCTGTGAAAGCTCTCGACACCATGCTCAGGTTTTGTGCTCAGTGGCTCAGTGGCTTTGGGCAGGATCCTGAGCCTGCACTGCTGCCCAGTCGGGTCAGGTGGATCAAGGTTGTTGTCTTGGTCTCCCCCTTGCCCACTCAGGACTGGGAGCCTTTTTTACTTGCACCTTCACGCCTCCCTTTGCTCCTTTTGGACACTGGCCCTGGGTTGCCAGGTGTCCCTGAGCTTGCAGTCTCTGGTTGGGATCCCCCGTGAACAGGAAGTCCTGCACACAGCACCCAGAGCCTCTTCCCCAGGCCCCTTGAACGTCTCACGCCTCAGTTCTTGAGGGTCCAGTACTTCCTTGAGCCATGGCAGGATTCCAGAAGCTTTGCCTGCTCTCACCTGGCCATCCTGGTCAGCGAGCTTCTGTTGCAAAGACGCGGGCCTCCCAGTCCTCCCTCCCGGGGAGCAGAGCCCTGCCCAATGCTGGTCACCCCTCCCTATTCTCAGTCCCTGGACGTCTTGCTTTCAGACATCCTCTTTTGAAAAGCACTCAGAGGGGGCTGGGGATGTGGCTCAAGCGGTAGCGCGCTGGCCTGGCATGCGTGCGGCCTGGGTTCGATCCTCAGCACCACATACCGACAAAGATGTTGTGTCCGCCGAGAACTAAAAAATAAATATTAAAAATTCTCTCTCTCTCTCTCTCTCTCCCCTCTCTCACTCTCTCTTTAAAAAAAAAAAAAAAGAAAAAGAAAAAGAAAAGCACTCAGAGGAACTGGGTGCGGCGGCACATACCTGTAATCCCAGTGGCTCGGGAGGCTGAGGCAGGAGGATGGAGAGTTCAAAGCCAGCCTCAGCAACAGTGAGGCCCTAAGCAGCTCAGCAAGACCCTGTCTTTAAATAAAATACAAAATGCGGCTGAGGGTGTTGCTTGGTGGCCAAGTGCCCCTGAGTTCAATCCCTGGTACAAAAATAAAAAGCACCCAGTGGACTAATCTCCGAGGCATGCCTAGAAGTTGTCCAGAAGTGCCCGTTACCATGCTTTCCTGGGTTCACTGATGTCTCACACACGATGGCTTCAGGGTCACGTGTGGCCGTCCCATGGGTGTTTCCTCTTTCCTGGGTTTGCCCGGCACGTCTACCCAGCTGGTGGCTGGGATGCACCCTGTGCCAGACACGGGCCTTACATCTAAGAAGCCTCTGCACCCTTTCCGTGAAGATGGTGCATCATCTTCACACAATGTGGTCTTCACCTGGAGACAAGTAAAGGTGACCCCCACTCGGGTGATCTGACTTTGGATCGTCCAACTTTACGTGGCTTCACCTTGTCAGTTTTTGACTTGACAACGATGCCAAAGCAATACGTCCTCAGTGCAGACCACACTTGAGGTTTGGAGCCTTGATCCTTTCCTGGGCTGGCAATACGCGACACGGTCCCATCTGGTCAGGCGGGGCAGTCACAGCAGTGAGCCACAGCCCCCCAGGATCGCCACTGCGAGGGGCGGCCTCCTACTCTGCCGGGGCTGTGCTGCCTGGTAGGTTGGGTGCATTAACCACTAACGATGGGTTTGCTGGGAGGTAGCCCTGTCACAAGCCAGAGAGTGTCTGTACTTTTAATAACTGTGCAATTCTTGAATTTTCACAAATAGAATACACCCATGTGGCCCACACCAGATCAAAGTTAGAACACTGGACTGTGTTTGGTCTCTGCTGTGAAGCTGGCTGTGAGCTGCCCAGGGACAAGGGGCATCTCAGCTGCTCACTACCACATCTCCAGGGTGCTGCAGGTGGCTGACCTACATTAGGGACATAACTTATTGAATGACTTTGTTGACCATCATGGGGATTTGGAGCCAAGCTCTTCGTGGGAAATAAATTGAATCCCATCTGTAAAAAAAAAAAGAAATTCCTTTCTTGCAAGCTATTACTGTCATATTGCTCCAGTGTGTTAATACACAACAGAGCTCAATAAAAAGTCCACTCAAATAACAATTACAAAAACAAAACAAACTGTTTTTCTCTTTTGTACCTATGAACAAAAGAGCCTTGGCCCCTCCCACCCTGGCAAGTGCTGTCGGGGGCCTGGGTGGGTTTCCTTGGGAGGGTGTGGATAGCTGAGGGAAAATGCACTGGAGCTGGCCAGCCATGACTGTCTACAATCCAAGTGACAGCAGGCTCTCACCCGGCCCTTTCCAGAGGAGAAGGTAGGTATTGCTGATCAGATGGGAACAGGGGGCAGTTTTCTGGAGTTGCACAGGTGTTATCCACAGTGGAGGTGGTTGAGCTCCCCCCCCCCCCAGGTGGGGTGCCTGCCACCTGGCATCGACCTTTGTGTCAGTCAGCTTCCTGTTACTGTCACAGATGCAGGGACAAATCACATTTTTTAAAAATGAAAGGTTTAGCCAGGCATGGTTTAGCACACGCTTCTAAACCCAGTGGCTCAGGAGGCTGAGGCAGAAGGATCACAAGTTTGAGGCCAGCCTCAGCAACTGAATGGAACCTTGTCTCAAAATAAAAGCATGAACAGTGCTGGGGATGTGGGTCAGCTGTAAAGTGCTTCAGGGTTTGATCCTCAGAACCAAAAAACAAAACAACTCCTCCCCCAACCCAAAACAAATAGAGAGGTCTACCTGAAGGTTTCCTTCCACCATCAGTGGGCCTGTGGCAAGGCAGCACCTCAGGGTTGGGAACGCGGGGTAAAGCAAAGTCCTTCAGCTGGTGGCCAGGAAGTAGAGAGGGAGAGCAGAGGCCCAAGTCCAAGATCCCCTTCCAGGGCCTGCCCTCAGAGAATTAGTGCCCAAGGTCCTCCCACAGGCCTTGCGTGAAGGTCCCCCAGCTCCTGGCATTGCCACAGCTGGAACCAAGCTCTGAGCACATGGGCCCTCGAGGGACAGTTACCCCAAAGCATCTGTCTTTGAAAGACAGAAAGGAAGAGAGGCCCGTGGCCTGCGTCTGCTCCTCCACCCACGCAGGGAAGGGTGTTTGGTGCCTGCTGCACCCTCAGTGCTGGATGCTGAGTTGGACAGTCCGGTGGAGATCCAGGCTCCCGGAGGAGGGCAGGACAGTGGCCCTGAGGAGGTCCTGAGCCCCCTGTGTCCACCCCCCTGTGCCGTTCCCTTATGAACTCTGCCCCTGCTTCCAGGAGGACGATCAGGCTAGAATTCTGCTTATCTGGTGAAGAAAGCGCAGCTGGGTGACAACGAGAAGAAGCAACACTCTATTGTCACCAGAGGCGCGGCGGGGGGTCACCGGATGTGGGTGGGAGGTGGGCTGAGGGGTGGGTGGGTGGCGCTGGGAGCGGGAGCTTTGGCATGTGCAGACTGTTCCAGGTCCCTCCAGCTTCCTGCCAGGGCACTGAAATCTTGGCTGGCTGTGGGACTTGGACCGGGGACAGTGTGCTCGGAAGGGGGCTTGGCACCCACCAGTCATTATTATTAATAAACACGTGCTGCGTGCCAACCATATGCCACAGCCGAAATAAAGCTGCTTTTCTTTCTTTCTTCTTTTTAATGTGAAGTCACCCAGTAGAGGGGAAGGCTACTCTGCTCCTCATTATCCTGCAAAGGCCGTTTCACAGTCCCCCTGTCCCTCCTCCAGGGCCTTTGAACTCTGGGGAGCACTTTTCAAGGGTCTTTTAAGAGGACATTCCAGAGCATCCTAAGCGGTGACTTTGAACTCTTCTAACCTCTCATTATTATGAGTGTGGATTTGGGGAGGCAAGTGAGTGTCCTTGGACCTGGTGCTCGGTCCATGCTGATCTTTCAGGAGATTCCTTTCCTGGTGGCCTGACTTTGCTGCCCTGTGGCATCTGCGGGGCTGCTCTGAACCACTCGAATGGGTCTGGGAAGACACGGGGTACAGAGAGCCAGGCTGGTGTGCAGTGGCTCCCCAACGTCCCTCCTCGTCTCCGCCTGAACCTGTGGTCCCCTCGTGGGAAGCCGCAGCCGTGGGGCTTCTCCAGAGACACTCACCACCCCCCTCCCCACTTCCAGGCAGCAACTTGCATTCAGGAAAGTTGGCACCAAGACAATGTTGCCTGACTCTTTCTCTTTAAGGAATAATGGCTCTTTCAAATGAGAGGGACCGGTCAGGGAAGAGCTGGTCAGGCTGGGAAGCATTCAGAGTGTGTTAAGCAGAGAGCAGGAGAGTCGGGGCCTTCTCCTCAGATTCTCTGAGCCCCGAGGGCTCCGCCCCTAGTACTATATATATATATATATGTCACCCAGCACTCAGGAGGGCCCGCTCCTGGGTGACCTGGCCTGCTTCCTCCCCATCTTGCCCGTCCCTCCTCCAGCTGCATGATCTCTATTCTCCAAAGGCCCACACACTTTGGGACCTTCGGCATGCTGTCCTTCTGCCTAGAGCTGTCCCCACACGTCCCTCCCACCCCTTCACCTAGTTAACTGCTGTGCAGTTGGAGGGCTGCGTTCCAGTGACACTGCCGGGGGACGCTTCCCTCCAGCCACCGCGACCCCCGGCCTCCTTCCCGGCCTGGTCCTTCCAGCACTGCTGACACTTCCTGATGGACTGGGGTGTTTTCTTGGCCTCTGCCCTCCCGCAAGCTGCCATCTGCCTGTCACACTGCCCTGCATCATTCCAGAGGGCAGCTAAGCTGATGTCCCATCAAAACGTCCTGTGGGTGAACAGGAGCAGGGAACTGGTCTGGCTCTTACTGCTTTCAGGCCGGACATTGGTGTGGGGGCACAGAAGGACGTGGCCTCTGGAGTCACCCAGGGGAGGATAAGGGTGCCCAGGCTTACAGCTCAGCACCCCGGATCAGGAAGACAGAGCCCCTCTCCCTTTCGACCTAGGGCAGCTCCACAGCTGCCCGTCGGGGTTCTAGCTTATAGAGCAGCACGTGCAGAGATGGGGAGGTGGCTCAGGTATCTGCTTAGGCAGCAGAGAGGAGTCCAGTCCACCTGCGATGGCACCAGCACGACACTCCTGACCGTGTGTGGAGCTGGTCAACTGCAGGCTATGCTCCTGCACCTGGAGGAGATGCAGAGCGGCTCTGCTCCCAGGGATGGGGGGCTGGGGAGCTGGGGAGCTGGAGGGACCGGGGGGTTGGATTGCTGGTGGACTGTGGGGCTGGGGAGCTGGGAGGCTGGGGGGCTTGGGGGATGGAGGGCTGGGGGGCTGGAGGGCAGGGGGCCTGGGGGGCAGGAGGGCTGGGGGACTGGAGGGCAGGGGGCTGAGGGGCTGGGGGGCTGCAGGGCTGGAGGGCTGGGGGGCTGGGGGGGCTGGGGCAGGGGGCCTGGGGGGCTAGAGGGCTGGGGGGCTGGGGGCTGGGGGCTGGGGGGCTGCAGGGCAGGGGGCTGAGGGGCTGGGGGGCTGCAGGGCTGGGGGGCTGGGGGCTGGGGGGGCTGGGGCAGGGGGGCTGGGGGACTAGAGGGCTGGGGGGCTGGAGGGCAGGGGGCCTGGGGGGCAGGAGGGCTGGGGGACTGGAGGGCAGGGGGCTGAGGGGCTGGGGGGCTGCAGGGCTGGAGGGCTGGGGGGCTGGGGGGGCTGGGGCAGGGGGCCTGGGGGGCTAGAGGGCTGGGGGGCTGGGGGCTGGGGGCTGGGGGGCTGCAGGGCAGGGGGCTGAGGGGCTGGGGGGCTGCAGGGCTGGGGGGCTGGGGGCTGGGGGGGCTGGGGCAGGGGGGCTGGGGGACTAGAGGGCTGGGGGGCTGGGGGCTGGGGGCTGGAGGGCTGGGGAGCTGGAGGGCAGGGGGCTGGGGGGCTGGGGGGCTGGGGGGCTGGAGGGCTGGGGGGCTGAGGGGCTGGGGGGCTGGGGGGCTGGGGGGCTGGAGGGCTGGAGGGCTGGGGGGCTGAGGGGCTGGAGGGCTGGAGGGCTGGGAGGCTGTGGGGCAGGGGGACTGGGGGGCTGTGGGGCAGGGGGCTGTGGGGCTGTGGGGCAGGGGGCTGGGGGGCTGGGGGGCTAGAGGGCTGGGGGGCTGGGCCACCCTCCTCACCTCTCCCTAGTTCCCCTGGTCTTTCTAGCTCACCCCGTCCTCCCTGACAAGGCTCAGCTCTGAGGACTGGGGAGCTGCTGCGGCTGCCATATTTGTCCTCCTTCTGATACCAGCAGGTCATGCCCATACTGTAGCCACCCCTGGTGGCCAACTGCCCCTGGCCAAGGACTGTGGGATGTGAGGGGACATGGCCCAGCACTGGAGTGGCCCAGGGTCCAGGGGTACCCACTGGTGCCTCCCTTGAGCCCCTGCTGACCCGTGAACTCTGGCTCTGCAAGGGGAACTGCTGGAATCTACTCAAGGTGGCTAAGGAGGCATGGGGTGGAGGGGATTCAGAGGCTCCTTTAGGACTTTCACAGGTACCAGGGGTTGCTCAGGGTGGGCTGGGGTTGGAATCGGGATCTCAGTGGACATGAAAGGGCTGCCTGCCTGGGAGGCCCTCTGGGCAGCTGTTCATGGTCAAGACGAGCCCTTTCTTGGGGTGTCCAGACTGCTCAGCCTCCTCCGCAGTCTTCAGCCTGAGAGCCGAGCAGACTGCTGGTGTCCCCGAAGCCCAGCCCGGGAGTCCTGCAAGGTCCAAGGGTCCTGTGCCCAGGATACCTGGATCTGGCCACAGGTTTTCACCAAACACAGGAAATTTGTTCAAAACTCATATTTCTGCTTTAAAACTCATGCAAACTTGGTGTCCTACTGTCTTGTCAATCTGATTGCCTCAATAAGATCAGAATGCTTTGAATCTCTATCAAATAAGGGCTTTGCCGGACTCTGTAGAGTACTTCTTGAGTGTTTTCATAGACCCACGAGTTTAAGCATCTCCGTGACCTGGACAGCAGGCCTCTTTACAGGTGGGGACTGAGGTCCCCAGAGGTTGGGCAACTTGTGTCCAGGCACCAAGCGACCCAGGGATCAGCTGGGACAATCTCCTGGGCTGACCCCACACATCCCTCTGCCTGGCACCCGCCCACCTCAGCCCTGGGGGTCTTTGCTCTGGGGGGGGTTTGGTTGGAGAGAAATGAGAATGGTGTAATCTCTTCCAGATGTCCAAACGATGACGTTACCTCTGCAGTTTAATTGCTTGTAATAATGAAGGGGTTGAGAAAAGCAGGGAGTAATTAAAGATTCTGAGAGAAGCAGAAGCTTTGTGTGTTGATGACACTGAGGCTCTGAAGCCACAGCCACCTCGTCCTCAGGAGAGGAGTGTGACCATGGTGACTACCGCGTACACCGAGGACGCGGCCTGAACAGAGAATCCCAACGTGCTCACTGGGAAACCGCTTTTGACTTAGGAGTTTATTTTTTATAAACCTTAATAAGGGAATAAAAATAGATCTATAGGCAGACATTTTAACTGGGCCTCTGGAAAAGAACAAAGCACCTGTAACAGGGACCCACCCAGAAAGTCCGCCTTGTAAACCGGCCCTGGGGAGAGAAATGAGCTTTGCTTCGTTGTGCACACGAGTTTGTGGGTTTTGCGGGTTTGGGTTTTGCTGCGTATTTACTAGGTTGGTCAAATCCCTGGCTTAGTTCCCTTGTCTGGAAAATGGTAGAGTTACAAAAATTGCTGGGATCTCCACAATTTTGAAACTCCATGGATCTGTGCCTGCCTCAGTGACTTCCTCTCGGACAGGCCTTCCGAGCTCGGCTTACCAAGTTGTTGTACTGGTCAGCGCACAGCAAGGAGGGCAAGCATGGGTGTCCCCAAGCTGTCACTCTGCCACCTGTGGCAGCCCCATCTAGGATCTCTGGAAGGTGGGACTCTGGTCTCTTCTCCTCGCTGCTGGATTCTCAGGGGCTGGGCAGGGGCTGGCAGAGGACGGCTCTTCATCTCCAGAGAACAAACGACTGAGTCCGCATCCACTGGCTCCATGGGAATAGGAAATGCCCCCACTTCTACCAGCTCTCAGAGTTCATTTATCTATTTATCTTACCTGGTGCTGAGGATGGAACCCAGGGCCTCGAGCGTGGGAGACAAGCGCTGTACACTGAGCCCCAGCCCAGCCCAGGGATATTTCATTAAGTTCAGAGACCTTCACCAGTCACAACTGAGGCAGTGAACTGATATGCACTATCGACCAATTTCATGCCGACATGTTGGCTGGAGATGAAGAGGACGTGGGGGGGGGGGGAGCTGCAGAGAGCGGGCGCCTCGGCCTCCCTTTTCAGGAACCTGGGAGCAGGTTCATGGTGGGAGTCGCTCTCCTTTTCCCCTCGTCCCTGGACACGCGCCTCCTATGTGAGCGAACGTCTTGAACTCAAGCCCTGGACAAGCCATATCAGAATCCCGAGTGGAGCATGTCCACACCGTAAGCCTTGCGGAAGCCAGAGGGCCAGAGGTGGCGTCCGGGACATCTGTGGACCTCACCCCAGGTGCTTCCCTGGTCTATACCAGGGCTGGAACCCGGGCACAGGCAGAGAGGGGACCACGGAGGGGGTCCTACCCCATCCTCCCCCCTGTCCCGCAGGCCTCCCCAGAGAGGGTGCAGGCTGACCCGGTACCAGCTGAACCCAGGGCGGGATTCCATCCCAGGACAACGGCAGGCGGGAGGCAGCCTCAGGTGTGGAGCGGGCGGCACGGCCAGACGGCCTCCCCAGCAGCCTTCCTGACAGCCCAGGGTCAACCTGACCCGGGCTCCAGCAGGCAGTGCCCAGGCTGGACTCCAGGTGGGCCTGGGGAGGAGCATTCCCCTCCCAGGTGTCCATAAGAACACAGGTGAACTGGGAGGCCAGCGGCATCCCTCAGGGTGTGTGTCCTGGGAGAGGATCCTGTATCGCTCTGGTGAACAGAACGTCTTGAAGTGGCAAGTCTGTCCCCAGCCCTGCTTTAAGGAAGTACCTCCAGAGGAAAGTCGTCCTCTCCTGACAGGCTGGAGTTGGGTGGCCGTGGGGGGAGCTGGGGGGAGCGCCTGCAAGGCTGGGCCTGGGGGCTGTGGTGCTGAAAGTCCCTCCTAGCTCCAGGGCTTCCCGACACCCCGAGGGCTTGGTGGCTCCCATCAGGCTGTTCCCTCTGCAGAGCCTCTGTCTTCAGACCGCTCCCCGGCCTGTGCAGCAGTGTGTGTCAGTGTTGGTGTGAGTGTGTACTTGTGTGTGACCTGTGTGTCTCAGCATTCGTGTGTGTGAGTCATTAGGCTTGTGTATTATGTGTGTGTGTCATTGCTTGAGTGTGTCTGTGTACACACATGTTGTACGTGCTGTAAACATCCTGGGATATGTAAGGCAGAGCACGTACCAAGGTCCTGGGGACTTCGCCTCACATTGTGAACTCACTGTGTCTAAAGTTAGTCGGTCGTCCTCAGCTGCCATTGGATGGTTCCAGGAGTGGGAATAAGTGGATGTGGGTCCCATCACATCTGATGCCTGGCGCTGGGCAGCCTCCCTGCCCACCACAGGTGATCAGCACCCAGGCTGGACAATCCCTCTGCCCCGGAGGCCAGCTCTGCCTCACCTCACAAGGCAAGGAGGCTATGGTGTGGACTGGCTCAATGTCACCACTGCCACCCATTATGGGCCTGGGGCCTGAGTCTATATGGCACTGTCACCTGGAGCCAGGTTGCAAAGGACTGCAGCAAGTCCGCATACATCCCCTCTCAGCCCACTGCCCTGCCAGTGGGGAGACCTCAACTTCAAGGAGCTCAGGCACCTCACTGCTTCTGAGGACCAGAGAGCCAGTGTGAGCCATGGAAGGCCACTCAGGACCCCACACTGCTGCCCTCTGTTCCAGGTCTGCTCTGTTGGCCACGGACAGTGGCCCTGTGGCCCTGGGTGCAGTGCACAGCCCAGGCATCCTGCTGAGTCCCTGGCCACCCGGCTTGTTCAGGTCCCTCTCCTTCCCATCAGGCTTTTCAATTCCCACTGCCTCAGCTGAGGACAGAGTCCCATGACTCAAACTCACGCTGCTGGGGACAGATGGGCCTTGAGGTGGCCGAGGTTTAGCTTTTCAACAGAGGAACGGTGAGCGTGAGGAATGGAGCAGGGGAAGGGGTGGGCTTGCTGCAGGTGGCATGGCGTGGGCACTACGGGGCTGCTCAGGAGAGCTGGGGGCTTGTGAAGTCCCTGTCCCCTGTCCCCTGGGCCATGGCTCCTTCAGATGCACCTCCTCTCTAGGCCCTGGTGCAGGGCAGGCCTGAGGACCAGCCATCAGGACGGGTGAGCACTCAAGGTACGGCACAGGAACATGCAGGAGGTGAGCCCTGGGGCAGAGTGCCCACACTTTGCTGCAGCCTCCGCACGGTGCAGCCTCGGCTGTGAGCCCATCTCTAGGGTCACTTCCCTCTTACTGGAAAGAACCCCCTTCAGACTCTTCTTGGCACCACGGGGCCAGTGGCCAACTTCTTCTCTGAGGCCCTCTTGTCTGAGGCTCCGCAGCTCCTGCAGGGTGCAGGTGACCTGGGTGCATGGACAGTGCCCGATTGAGCCGGGGACACGCCTGCTGGCCTCTGGCCAGCACTTCAGGGAGCCTGCGGCCAGCCAGCCCCTTGGGCAGGGGAGGCCAGGCTCGGCAGGATTCCTAATGAGGTGGTCACCCAGCCCGTGGACGCAGAGTGCCCAGCAGGAAGCTGGAAACCCAAGGTGTGGAGGTACCGAGGCAGGCGAGGGGTGGCCGCTCCCCACAGGCACCCATAGTCCCTCCCTGTCCTTGAGCTCCTCTCTCTTCCCTCCCATCCTGAAGGCTTTCTGTTCCCAGAGCCAGGTTGGATGGGTCCCTCTGCACTTAGGCCTGCTCTGACGTGCTGCAGGACTGAGGTGACAAGTGGCCTTCTTCTGTAACCTGCACTCTGGTCCCAGAGCAGGACCCGAGTCTGTTCCTCCACCTGGAATGCGCCCGCAGCAGGAGGGGGGCTCCTCCTTATAGGGATCGCCCCTGACCGTCTTCACTCAGGGGGACAGTTCTAGGCCACCCACCCTCAGCTGTCCATCGCTCAGGGGCCAGCTCTCAGGCCACCCACCTCTGCTGCCCATGTCGTAGTCCCTGTGCCCATCTTCGGCGTCCCCTCTGTATTTGTCACTACGTGGGGGTACTTTAGGCTTTCCGGGCTCGTTGTGCCCCTGACCTGGAAGTCCCCCGAGGGCAGCTTTCTCTGTCTCGTCCTGTGCTGCCTCGGGTGGGCACAGCTGGCAGGAGGGAGCCCTCAGGAGTGTCTGTGGACTAGGTGAGGCTGCAGCTCAGGGGCAGGGCACTTGCCCACATGCCAGAGGCCCTGGTCTAAAACAGACGCAGCTGAGTAAGAAGTCGAAAGAGTCCTAATTATAGAAATGATGATGACATTAACCCTCGTGCCTGTTTCTCCACCCAGCTCTGTGACGATACTCTAAACAGGGCGGCAGACAAGCAGCCGGAGCGCGTTTCCCACGGTTCCAGAGGCTGGAAGTCCAAGGCCAGGTGCCGGCAGGTTGTATGTCTGCTGAGGCCTCTTCCCAGTTCATGGACTGCACTTCTCCCTGGGTCCTCTCATGACAGAGGCCTCCCGGCTCTCTGTGGCCTCCCTCATGAGGCACGAACCCCATTTGTGAGCACCCCACCCCCGAGCCTGCTGGCCTCTAGGGCCCCAGCTCCTATCAAGATCGCCTGGGATCCAGTTCCTACGGGCACATTCCGGAGCTCCTGAGCCTCAGTCCATGTGTGTGTCCCCTGGAACGGTCACTTTCCTGTCCCTGCCTATTTCTTCACCACCTTCCCCACTCACCTGCTCTTCACATCAGCAACAGGCATCGAGCACTCGCCACGAGACTCTCTGCATGCAGGCAGGGCACACAGGGCTCTGAGAAGCCCTGGGGTCCCCGGGGTCGCAACTGTGTGGCCAGAGCACTGGAGCCCAGGGCTCAGGAGCTAGTACAGAGTGGCACTGGCCAGCACGGGCAGCAGGGGGAAGGCAGAGGAGCCTGCATTCCACACCCAGAGGAGAGCGGAAGGCTGGCATGTCTGGGCCAGTGTGCCACCCAGGAGTGTGCAGGGGGTGGGGTGGGGGGACGCCAGACAGCTGCAGAGGAGCTGAGATGGGAGGGGGCAGCCTCCAGGAAGGAGGAGCCCAGGAGGACACAGTGGCATCTGAGAAGACTTAGGCCAAAAGGTGCCGTCTCCACCTGTGGACCTGCTGAGTGCGTGGTGCGGGGCCTCGTCCAGTGGAGGACAGGGTCCGAGCTGGGCAGAGAGCACAGTCAGGAGCAGGGTCTCGGCTGGAGTAATGAGTGGGACTTGGTGACTCACACGTGGCAGAGGGATTTCCTCAGTAAGAGGGTGTGGGATGGCGAAAGGCCAAGGTAGAGCTCGGGAGTGGCCACACTGAGCGCTGCAAACACGAGTGGGTAGAGGCTGCTTGGGACGGTGCAGTCCCTTGCCTGCAGGGACCTGGGGGCTGCAGTGGGCAAGTGCCCACTTCCCTGCTTTTTACAGTGAGCAGAAGACGAGGAGGGCTCTCAGGGTGTGGAGGGGACAGGACCAATCCATCCTTCTCACACAGGGACGGGAGTACCCAGCTGTCTGACACCAGCCTGGTGTTCTTTCCATGACACCAAGTGACGTGGCCGGAGGGAAGGCGAGTATGTTTGGTTGAATTACACACCACGGTTACCTAACATGTTTGCTGTCTCTCTCGATTGTGTGGCACCACTAGAAAAGAGGTGACCTCAAGCTGGGTGCAGTGAAGCACCCTGTGCCCCCAGCTCTGGGAGGCTGAGGTGAGGGTCACAGCAACAGACATGTCTCGTCTAGAGCCCGCGCCATGAATCTCACCCACGTGCTCGCATCCATCCGTCTCAACTTTGGTTTGCTTCACACGTTTGAAGAACGAAAACCACAAGCAGAGCCACGACTGGCAGGGTGCTTGGTGTCCCCGAGGTGACCTGCAGGGGATGAGGGGCAGCCACGTGGGTGGGGCACTGGGCCGTCAGCACAACCACTCACTGCGTCATGGGGCAGCCTCGTCACCACCAGATCCAGACATTGGCCCGTGAACGTGAGCGTGGACCCCCGGAAGAGTGACGGACATGTGGCCTGCGTGGGCTTCTGCTGGCTCTGCTGGCTCCTCCCCTTCCCTCGGGCCTGCTCCTCACCTCCAGCCCTTCCTGTGGGCTCCAAGCCAGGCACATTCACTCCAGTGCTCCCTGACTCGGCTGCGTGGGTCCCCAGCCCTACGCTCCTCCTGGTGAGCTGAGGCCACAGGGACACTGTATGGAAGGAGGGCCTTTCTGGGTACCCTCTCAATGCCTTTGCCTTCTAAACATTCAACAGAAAATGTTGATTCTGGCCGTAGGAAGTGGCACTTCCCTGGAGCCTGCTGCATCCCAGGGGCAGCCGCAGGGCGCTCAGCCTCTTTGGAGCTCTGCAGCTCAGAAACCCAAGGTCAGAGAAGTGTTGGCCAGGGATGAAGGCAGGGCCTGGCTCCCGCTGAGTGGCCGTGTGATTTCTGCATCATCATTGTGTTGCTTGTTGAGTGACAACCGTAGGTAAGTATGAGGCAGGTGTCACCAGGACACTTCTTGCACTGGGACACTGACTATATCCCCCTCCAGCCACGTGTCACCTGTTGGGGAGGCTTAGAGAGGAAGAGTTGGGGAGGAGCGGTCATCTCTGAAGGGGTGGGAGCAATGTGCCCGCAAGTCTCTAATCTGTGTGTCATTGAGCTATGCAAGTTCAGGGCCATCAGGGCCAGCAGGAACTAGTCGTTGGATCATTTGTTGAGGACTCCAGCTACACTGAGCCTCCAGGGTTACCCGCCTCAGAGAGGAGCTAGGACAGGGCCGTGCTGGTGTCCGATGGCCTCACTGATTTGGCTGCGGTGGTGACACTGGCTCCTGTTTCACAGTCTCGCTCCCACTCCCCTCGTCTTCTTCAGGGGATCTTACCTGGGGCCAGGCACTGGGTCCCCACCTGCTGCCCACGCCTCCAGGCACTGGCTGGACCAGTGGCTACCTGTTCATGGGTCTTGGCCTTTGCTCCTGGGCTCCCTGTTGGCCCTGGGACCCTCACGTGCAGACTCAAGCTAAAACATCTGTTTGGGGTCCTGGAATTGCAGGAAATATTTCTGAATGGGGGACCCTTTTGACACCCCATGGAATCCTCCTGGTTACATATTTCACCAACATAGAAGGCTAATGTCTCCCTAAAAGAAAGAATTCTTTGCCCTCAGAAGATGGGCCCTCCGGAGTCACCTGCTGCACCCTCACTCCATCCACACCTGCTGGAGGGGTCCATCTGGAGAATGATCCACTAATCCAACTGATTTTTCAAGATGTACATTGAAATGAAAGTTGGCATTTAGGAAGTTCTCACAGAACAGAAATATCCCACCTGAGGGTATGTCCACTGCTTGAGAACCCAGGAGACCTAGGTGAAGTGTTCTTTCCACCAACTGTGCTTTCCTCCTTCTTTGTGGACCCAAAGGCTCTAACCTCCATGGAAGCAGAGTCCCCTAAACAATGATGGGCACACATACAACTGTGGCTGGGCACCTGACATGATTTATAGGTCAAGTACCTACTTGACTATCTTAGAACAGGTACTTTTCAGAATCCCATCAACTCGTGTGTAAAAACACAACCTTACATCTCCAGAACTGAGCTTTTCCTTGAGCCACCATTCCTCCTGAAACTAGAAATTGTCTTGTACTCACCCCCCGCCCCGGGGTTTTAGCACTGATGAAGAACATGAGGACCCTACATAACTTAATGCTTGTATATATTTAAGTGACTCTGGAACAGAAGCAGGTTTAGGTTCACTTTGGGGATGCGAAGGACTGTTTGCCCTCTTCCGTGTTGTTGCTCAAGTGTGAGGCCCGGGGTCCTGTACTCCGGGCGGCCAGTGCTGGTTGCTCTTGCCCTGAGTTGCAGGCTGTGTCTGTTGAATATTTTGAGGGCACTTAACAGTTCTGCTCCTGGAGTTTGGAGTGGGCAACCCCCATCACTTCGGGGCCCTCTCTGCACACCCACGTACCTACCCTCACAGGCACAGCGGGTCTGGCCTGGCAGGCGTTTACCCAGGGAGGCCCCTACAGAGCCCTTGGCTGAGTGCAGAACCTGCCCAGGGGAAGGTGGGCGGGGCTTGCTCCAGAGCAGGGGAGGTCAGGGAGGGAGGACAGAGAGCCCTCTCTGATTGGCTCTCTCACCACACATGCCTCTCTTTCTGCCAGGCTGAGGGTGGTTTGACTCAAACTCATGGGATCTGGGATTTGGGAAGGGTTTGGAGTTCAAGTCCCTGGTGGGCCGGGCCCTGGGGTGTGTCCATCTCCAATGCCGCTGTGCTCCAGTGGACGCTCAGGGCTCCTGGGGGCGCCTTTCTGCCTTTTTTTTTTTTTTTTTTTTGGTGCCTGCCTTCTTCCTTCTGTGTTTAAGGCAGTAAGTTCTTTGGGGATGGCGCCCATATGTCCTTTTTCTCTGTTTTTGACACAGTGCATTCCATGAGCTAAATGCTGGCTAAACACCATTAGACAAACACAAGTCACCTACTTCTTAAGGAAAATGTTCATTAAAACGTTCAAACACTCGCTGGCAAGTATCAATGTAAACATTCAAACCAAATGTTCAAGGTGGTGAGTGGGTCTGTTCGCACAGGACAACCAGACGCCTGGAGCCACCCACCCATTCTTCAGATTGTCCTGGGCTGTAGGTGGAGAGAGGTCCCCGTGGCCCCAGTGCAGGGACCAACCCGCTGCAGATTAAAGGCACCTAAAAAACCGCATCTGTGCTGAGCCTGCCCATCATGGTCCTTGTTCCCTGAGCCACACGGCACTAGGGATATCACCCGCAGTGTTAGGTATCACGTGATCCGAGGATGGCATGTGTCACACGTGGGGGCCGCGGGCACTGGGCTGCAGTGCATCCTGAGGAGCTGGGTGTCCCTGGTCCTCCTGTTCTAAGGGATGTAGGACCCCATTCTGTTCACAGCTTCCAGCATCCGAGCACCACAGGAGGTTCTGTTTTTTGGTGGAGAGAGCACAGCCCACTGTACTGTGCGCTGCTGGTGGAAATTTCACCCTAAAAATAAATATCAAGTATTTCTCAAGGAATCCTATAGGCTAGACATATGGCATTTTTCAAGTTTCACATTCTCCTGGGTTGACATCCCACCCAACAAATCAGAAGCAGATTTCAGCAGAGAAATTCAAAGAAGCACATTCAGGTAGTGGCCTTTTTTTTTTTTTTTTTTTTTTAAATATGCGCTGAGCTCCTGCTGTGGGCCTGGCCTTGTGTAGGGCATTTCTGGGATGGATGGGGCCCTGGCCTTTGAGGCAGCTGACAGTCTAGGGGAGCTGGAAGTGTATGGAAAACTACTTAGAAAGCCACGAGGAGCAAGACTGGTCCCAGTAGCGTGGTGGAGCTTTAGGAACATACACAGTGGGAAGGGGGCCTAGCAGAGACCTGTGTCACATGTGGGCCCCAGCACCTCTCAGGACAGGCAGGCCTGGGCACACACCAGGAAGGACATGGCGCATCAATCCATCCAGCCCAGGGTTCTGCAGTGGCAGGACATCCTGGGTCATCTTATAATATTACAAAAACCAGAAACTTCTGCATTCTATACAATGGATCATCTGCGCTCCTGTCAATGTGTAAACACTGCACTGGTCACTTGGTGGGAAATGCTGGGAAACCTGCAGCAGGTTCTATTCCCTGAAGTCTAAAGAGCACTCCAGGAGGGAGGTGGTACCACCGAAGGGCCCCGCACGGCCCTGCTTCAGTCCTCCGTCTGGAGAGCACAGAAAGGAGCTGTCCGTGATGGACTCCCAGGAGCGTACCCCTAGAGACGGCAACACAGCAGCCCCGACCAGCAGTCCTAGCTTCCTAGGAGGAAGAACGTGCTCCACGGGCCACCATCCAAGCTGCACCCTGTCAGTCACGAGGGATGTGGAGAGAATGGGGGTCTGGAGATTGCCTGTGCAGGTGGGATTAGAGCCAGGGGCAGCCAGATGGCAGGCGGCAGTGAAACTGGCCACCCAAGGGGAGAGCTTAGGGAGAGCCGGGCCTCCTGGGCCCACCTGCCTCCACACTTCCTTCTCCTCTCCACCCCACGGGCTTTTCTTGCAAGAGCGTTTTTCTTTAGACCTGTCCCCATACTGACTAATCAAGTGAGAATCCAGCTGCTGACCACACCGGCCCTGGAGCGGTTCCATGCTCATTGTCAAGCTCATGGCAAGGGGGCTCCCCACCGCTGTCCTAGTGATCACACCCTGTGAAGCCTCCTAAGGCACACAGAAGCTGCAGTTTAGATGGGCAGGATGCCCTCAGCTCCTCTCGGAACTAGTCAGTCCAGACAAGGCAGGAACACGCCCAGGAGTGCGAGTCTACCAGGAAGGAGCAGGAGCACTCAGGACAGAGGCATCCCGGGTGCAACTGCAAATCACTGATATCAAGGAGGTTTTCATGATGCACGTTATAAATGTAACGACTGGGAATTTACCCTCTTCCATCCCGTTTCAAGTAAACATCTAGAAGAACTTGAAATAGAAATGTCCATCTTAGATAATATAGGGATTTGCTGTATGGCCACTCTCTCAGCAGTGAAATTGTCTTCATTACTATGATCCCTCCCCCAAACCCAAGACTCATCTTCACTTAAGTCAAACTATATAAAATTTATTTAGCATGAATTGGGCCTTCTGTTTCCTTGAACGCAACTCAACTTTGTTCTCAGCCGGTGGTCCAGGGTTTTAGAGGTCAGAATCTCAGCCTTTCTTCCTCTCTCCACAGCCCTGGGCATGTCAGGGGAGAGGGCTGGTATTGTTGCAGGCAGACGGGCGTCCTCCTGAGCCGGGATGTGCAGGTCTTGACTTTCACTCGGCACAGTGGCCGCCGTGGCTCCAAGGGGCCTTTCTCTAAGATGCCACTTGGCAGGTGTTACCTCGTCTGCCCAGGAGCTAATGAGAATCAGGGGGACACTGGGAAGCTTTGCAGGTCACTCTGGGGTTTGCAAGGACTGTTTATAGGATGCAGAGTGACCCAGTGGACAGTTGGAGAGATGAAAGGAAGCCTTTCAGATTAAATCAGATTTAGGAAATAAAAGGATTAGCGGGACACAAAAGCTAGATTTGCAGGGTTTATTTAGCCAGCGCAGTGTGGCCTGCCGGGATGGGGGACGTCCAGAGAGAGATAAAAGAAACAGAGTCAGAGGTCGCAGAGCAGCAGAGATGAGCAGACCCCCCCAGTCCTCTAAATCTTCTGGTAATTGAAAGTGGGCCCGCAAAGGGGGGTGTCCCCATTACTAATTCTGACTCCTCCACCAAGTAATGAGAAGAGGTTCAATGAGGAGCATCTCAAGGATTCGGGGTCAGGCCTCCAATAAGCTTAGGAAGTAGAAAGCACATGTTATGACAGTCTCCTTTACAGACTGCTTCTCTCTCTCAAGGAACAAAGCAATTTGTCATCGGTGGAGGGATGTAATATCGTTTGGGGTGGTGACATCAGCCACCTCCTGTATCGGGGGCCACTTCTTTGCTCTGTCGTGGAACCAGAAATCCCCAACTAGAAAGGCTACCCTGCCATCTCTGGTCTTAAGGGACATGTGAGTGGGACACCTTCACCCATGCCCCCACATGGGTCTCTGCCACAGCAAGGCCATTCCTGGTAATGGGCAGAACCGGGTGCTGCTGAGCCCAGCTCCTTGCTTTGAGAAAGAGGAGTCCCCCAATGCTGTCCCCAACATTACACCAAGGTCTACGTCACGATCCTTACCTCTGCAACATGGAGGAAACTGGGACCAATCCAGTCTCTGCCTCCATGACTGCCATTTGAACATCCAGGGAAGGTTGCACGGTGACCTCAAGTAGTCGCTTTACCGGCTGACGCTCCCGCTCCCCAGGAGGCCAGGTGACTTGCTTCTGGCCCTTCACTGAGCACTGAAACAGAGCAGCTGCTCCTCTGAGCCTCTGCCCACGTGATGCCTGCTGCCGAGATTCACTTCTGAGGTTCGTCTCCCGAACCAGGTGTCAACTAATCCCTGGGCAACAAGACGTCGGGTCGACATATCCAGTGAGGCTGTCCACATCAGAGTCTCCTTATGGGACAGCAAAAGCCAATCCTGGAAGTCTACTGCAATACTGTAATTAATAGTCAGGACCACATCTACCCATGCACTAGTCATGGGTAGTTCTTTTGAGCACCTACTATATAGCTGGTGCCTATTTAGTGCTAGGAACAGGCAACTAAGACATGGCCATAGCCCTGGGGAAGCTCATACTTTAGAAGAGGAAATAGAATCGTGAATGAAGATAATTAAATGTGATACAAACTATGCAAAATGTTATTTCTAGAGATGAGAGTAGGGAATGGACGAATGGCCACAGTAGTTGGTGAAGAAACTAAGCTTCTGCCACCCCTCCGAGGTCAGGAGCCCGAGTGACAACACCGCACTGCTCAGGGTCTGTTGACCCCTCTCCTGCAGACACACAGCTGGGTCCAGCCAGGAGCCTGGGGTGTTGAGGTGGAACTCCGAGTCCGCTCAGTTCCTAGTGCACAGGGAAAGTCCGTAGAGGAAAACTGAGGATAGTTTAAACCCAAATGAACAAAGCCCCATTGACAAAGGCCAGGACGTTCCAATGGCAGCATTCTCTGGGGCTGAGGGGTGAGAAGCCATCCAGCGGCCTGAGCCCGTTCTCCACAGAGAGCAGCAAGGCCGGGGTGGGGGGGGCCTCAGTGTGGGATGTGCAGGTGGCAAGCGCACAGTGACCCTGGTGGCTGTGTGATCCATGTCAGGTGGCACTTTGACTCAATGGCCTCTCACAGGCTTGTGGACCTTCATCCTCCCACTTCACAGGGGACCCTGAGGCCAAGGAGGTCAACCCGCCCACACAGCCCAGCCCAGGCTCCTCAGCCCCACGCTCCCTGTGGCTGGGCCCACACTGGGTGCTCTTTTGGGTGCTCGAATCTCCACACCAGAAAACTGGCACCATCATTAGGGTGGGATGATCCACAAGTCAGTGAATCACTGGGACATAAAACTAGGTAAAATGGAGCAAGCAGACACCACCATCCATTTAACTTTTTTAAAAAAAACTAACGGGTTTTAAAGTGGAGAAGCAGCCATACATGATTTAAGTGCATTTGAAGAAAAATAGAATGTCAAAAGCTGATCGAAGTTGTTATAAATTATTTGATGCTTTAAATGCTTCTCAAAGAAGACCAGGTTTTTGTGGCCTAAATTCTTAGTTCAGATACAAATTAACATGTAACTGGGTTGAACACGTGGCCTCCAAGCCTCAGCTGTCCATCTGTGAATTGGGGTGTTGGATGGGGTGGGCAGTTTTCTGCTGCGGATTTTACCATTCTACAGACCTTCACTGCTGACCTTTGCCATGGTCTGAATTGTGCCCCAGCAATTTCACGGTGGTCTGAACCTCCAGAGTCTCAGAAAGTGACTGTGTTTGGAAATCGGGTCTTTACAGAGGTCAAGAGAGTGGACCCAAATCACTATCACTGTTTTCCTTAAAGGAAGAGATTTGGACACAGAAAAACCACAGAAGACAGACAACAGGAGGGTTTAGCCAGCAGCCAGCCCTACCGGCCCAGGAGAGGCACCCAGAGGAGACTGACCTGGCCAGCACCGTGACCCTGGGCTTCCAGTCCTCTGTTGTCTGAGCCTCCCAGTGTGGAACTCTGCTCCCGCAGCTCTGGGAACAAAAACAAGCCTACTCTGAGGTTGGTGACACTCACAGCACAACTGACTAGCTGAGCACGTCACCCACCTGTTCCTCTGCCATCCAGCATCTCAGTGGAGTGGGCGCCAGCCCCGCCCACCTCTGGGCTCCAGAAGGAGGCTGCCTGTCTGTCAGAGCTCCCTGCTGACCTACCCTGACCCAAACACGTTGAAATGTAGAAACGATGGCACTGCTGTGCAAGAAGCCACCACAGTGGCCTACGAGTGGCCTAGGAGGTCCTTGGCCCTGACTTCACGTCTCTGAAACCTCGAATCTGGAATGCACTTGTTTACTGTAAGAACATCTGCATTAGGAAGGGCACTGGCTGTCTCCCGCGGGCAGAGTGGCACACACACACGGTGTCATTGCAAATCATGCAGCAGCCAACGAGGTCCCACGTAGCCTCTGCGAGGGCGCACTTCACTCAGGAAAGAGCTCATTGACACACGTTGACCCTTCTCTTGAAAAAGACAGAATGCATTTATTACTTAATGCCAGATACAGTTGGTTTACTTGGAAGGACATTTCTTCAAAATATCATTTAATTATCCCTCAAATTGAAAATTCTTAAAAATCAAAATTTGGTTGAATATTCTTAGAAGAATGGATTGCAAAACTCACATTGATGTGTCTTTTACTTAGAAATGAGCTGAGTCTTCAAAGCACCAAAACTTGTCTTCCATTTCTGTAATAAAACTGACACAAAAAAGTTAAAATGTTTTTGAAATGCACATGAAAGATTAACTACAAAATGTCCCCTTCATTTTTTAGAATTGTCAATTACTTTACTGTGGAATAAAAATACAGTGCAAGAATTTTTTTTTCCAAATACATCAAAGTAATTTTTTAATTACTATCTCATATGAAGCCTTATGCTTTGGAAATCTGAAAATTACTCATTCATTTGTGAATAATGAAATGATTTGGAAGGAAAAAATCATTGGAAGGAAATTTCCAAGAATTATCCACAGATGTAATAGTACAGTCAATTTTCAATGTAATTATGATAATGCAGATTTAAAAAAATCAAATCCAAGAAATTAGTTGCTACCTAACTAGGCAGAATATGTGATAGTCACATACTTAGCAAGAAAATTTTATAAAATGGACATAGTGTTTACCTGACTTTAAGTATATTCAACATAATGCTTTTGCCGTCTTCTGTTTTTGAAGTTTTCATCTACATATGTAACACTGCACATAGGGCTGGGTGTGCAGCTCAGAGGTAGAGACGCTGGCTTCAATCCCCAGCACAAAACAAATATTCAAAACTGCATGTAATGATACTTCAATTTCTTCTCTTTTTTGAGTTTATTATGACAATGGAATATGTAAAAGCCTACAACAGAGAATTCAGCTATCTCACTTGTTTATAATTGAGTCTGTGCTGAACTACTCCACACTAATACTAAGGGTACTTCACTACCAATATTCTGTAATAGGTCCAAAGGTCGAATACAGTTAGATGTAAATTCTGTGTATTTGAACTAGGCTGATTCATCAGCACAACCTGTCATCTGGGAAATGGTGTTTAGGAACATTAACAAATAATTTTATGGCATAAGAGAAATTCATTTTAAGATCTTGACAATAAGAAATCTCGATGTAATTGATGAAAATCAAGAGAGATGACTTAAAAGGCACAATTTGGGATGCCGTTCAGAACAGTTCTGTGTCGGACTCTCACAAACTGGCTGTTGGCAAAGCACCTCCTTCTGGTCTTGAGGCTGCAGAGGAACACGCTCATGATTTACTCAATCTCACTTTTCCATTCAAAGAAAAAATGGGGCCTGAAGAGGAACTGCATGGTGCTGCATGGTCCCTGCCAGGGAGTGGGTGGGCAGGAGTGGCCTGCAGGAATATGGACGTGGAAAAATGCCACATCCCCCTGCCTGGGTTTGGTCCTGGGCACGTTCTCTTCACACTTACATAGAGGGGCTGACTTTCCTGTGTCCTCACCGCAGAATATCTTGGCAGATCCAACAAGGATCACAGGAACTGGCTGTTGGAAAAGCACCAGAAACGTCGCTGACCTGGACTCTACAGTGTGACCACCCTGGTGTCCTTGATTCTGCAATGGTCCTCCCATCCTGTGCTGCCCATTCTCTGTGATTTGATCCGACGGCACATGTGATGCTACAGTAGGTGCACCTGACAGATTGAAGACCCACCTCCTTCAAGAGTGCCAGTTCAGTCATTTACGATTAATTACTATTAAAGCATTAATCACAAATCGAAACCCAAAGTGCTGACTTATCACCTCCAAAATCCAGAGCTCAACACCTGCTCCTTGCATAGCACATCAGGGTCTTCGAGGTGCATTCGCATCGGGTCCCATGTGACTCCTCCGTAGCGCTGAGGCAGGAGGTGGCCATGTGTCACTAAGCAGAGGAGCAGCTTTCCATTTCCAATCATGAAGCCAACAGTGACAAATCAGGAGGTGACAGTGAAGTGGCTGATGGACATCCCAGACAGGTGGGACTATTCATAAAACTCAGAGCACAGGGGACACTCAGTGACCACTGGCCCATTTTCCTTATCCTGTAACTGAGGAAACAAGATCAAGGAGGTGGAAATGACATGTTCTGGAGCACATGGTGATAGGGACGCTCTTGGGACAAGAGCTTGCTTTGGCTCCTTTGTGAGTGCATTCTGTGCTCCTGAGTATGCTCTGGGAACCTGCCCAGCTTGTGGATGGTTCAGGCCTCATCCCAACACTTGACAGTAGTTGGGTGGTCTCAGAAATCTTCATCATGCAGAAGGAAAAAGAGAAGGAGAAGGAGGAGGAGGAGATGGAGGGGAAAAGGGAGGAGAAGGAAAAAGAGAAGGAGAAGAAGAAGGAGAAGGAGGAGAAGGAAGGGAAGGAGGAGAAGGAGAAGGAGGGGGAGAGGAGGAGGAGGAGAAGGAGGAGGAGAGGAGGAGGAAGAGGAGAGGAGGAGGAGAGGAGGAGGAGGAGAGGAGGAGGAGGAGAGGAGGAGGAAGAGAAGAGGAGGAGGAGGAGAGGAGGAGGAGGAGGAGAGGAGGAGGAGAGGAGGAGGAGGAGGAGAGGAGGAGGAGGAGAGGAGGAGGAGGAGGAGAGGAGGAGGAGGAGGAGAGGAGGAGGAGGAGGAGAGGAGGAGGAGGAGGAGGAGGAGAGGAGGAGGAGGAGGAGAGGAGGAGGAGAGGAGGAGGAGGAGGAGAGGAGGAGGAGGAGAGGAGGAGGAGGAGGAGAGGAGGAGGAGGAGGAGAGGAGGAGGAGGAGGAGAGGAGGAGGAGGAGGAGAGGAGGAGGAGGAGGAGAGGAGGAGGAGGAGGAGAGGAGGAGGAGGAGGAGAGGAGGAGGAGGAGGAGAGGAGGAGGAGGAGGAGAGGAGGAGGAGAGGAGGAGGAGGAGGAGAGGAGGAGGAGGAGGAGAGGAGGAGGAGGAGGAGAGGAGGAGGAGGAGGAGAGGAGGAGGAGGAGGAGAGGAGGAGGAGGAGGAGAGGAGGAGGAGGAGGAGGAGAGGAGGAGGAGGAGGAGGAGAGGAGGAGGAGGAGGAGAGGAGGAGGAGAGGAGGAGGAGGAGAGGAGGAGGAGGAGGAAGAGGAGAGGAGGAGGAGAGGAGGAGGAGGAGGAGAAGGGGGAAGAAGAGGAAAATGAGGAGGAGGAGGAGAAGGGGGAAGTAGAGGAGGAGGAGGAGAGGAGGAGGAGGAGGAGGAGAGGAGGATGAGGAGAGGAGGAGGAGGAGGAGGAGAGGAGGATGAGAGGAGAAGAGGAGGAGGAGGAGGAGGAGGAGAGGAGGAGGAGAGGAGGAGGGAAGAAGGGGGAAGAAGAGGAAAAGGAGGAGGAGGAGGAGGAGAAGGGGGAAGAAGAGGAAAAGGAGGAGGAGGAGAAGAAGGGGGAAGAAGAGGAGAAGGAGGAGGAGGAGGAAGAAGAAGAGGAGGGGGAGAAAGGGGAAGAAGAGGAGAAGGAGGAGAAGGAGGAGGAGAAGGGGGAAGAAGAGGAGAAGGAGGAGGAGGAGGAGGAGGAGGAGAAGGAGAAGGAGAAGGAGAGAATAATGATTGACAGGAGTTGCCCGCCAGAGGCTACTGCTGGGGCCCACTGAGCTGCCTTTGCCAAGACAGCTGGGCAGCTGGGCAGAGCAGGGCGGAGTAGGGGATCTTGGGACACAGACCGATCCACCCAGGGTTTACTGTGTAGGAGACGGGGTGTCTCATAGAATGTCACACACCCATGTTAATTGCAATTCTTATTTCATTCATTGAAAGTTATTTAAAGAGAGGAAATCATAAAAAAAATGGCACCCATTCACCTTAGACCTTTATTTTACTTGGTGCACACGGCCATGCGTTCCTCTGCCAATGTTCTGAGGTGGTTCTGAGGCCTTCTTTTGGTGATGGCTGCTGCCTGGAGTCCCGTGCCCCCCAATCCCTCCACCCCCGGTATAAACTACTCCCATAACTCTGCATTTATGATTTCCTAATTTGATTTTTTTAAAGTGGAACGAGAAAATAAAGTCACTTGAGGAGCCATTGGAATCCCAAAGCGTCTCCAGTCTTAGGACACTTAGGCCTTTAGGGCTCTCTCCTCCTCAGCTCCCCGCAGCGTGAGCAGCGACCTGCCTCATTGAGTCTTTGCAAAACATCCAGCTGAGTTCTGATGGAAACAGCAAATACTCTCGGTTGGCATTGGGGAGGGTCGTGCTGCTAATCACCACCAGGAAAGGCCCCACACCCGCAGTTCACAGCGTGATTTCTGACTGGACACTGGTCATTTTTGTACCCTAGTGAAGTTGGGGGCACAGCAAGGTGGAACCTGCCTGTGGCTCGCTGGCCCACAGGGACAGAGCTTTGCTTGTCCTTCACCTTAACTGTTCCCATGCTGGTCACTCCTCATGCACTTTGATTTGGGGCCCAGGTGACAGGTCATGCTCTAGCTGGGACGTGCCAGTCTCATCAGAGAGAGAAGAGAGACGTGCAGCCTGCTATGGCCCGTTGATATCTACAGGGCACTGGCAGCTGCCACTTGCCCTCCAGCGACGTAAGCTGGACGGGAAGCTGCACACTGGCTTCAGAGTAGGGGTTACTTCAACAGCTGGGCAGAGCCGGCTCAAGGTTGCAGGTGCTCCGCTCAGCAGCAGGGGGTGCTCCCTGGGTGGTTTCACCCTGTGCAGAGACCCCAGGGTGCACTCGCAGGCACCAGGTGAGATACCCACAAGGGGCCACCATTGCATGTGGAGTTCTCTGTAGATCCAAACGTCATCATGTGGCACATGGCTATCCTGGATGACTTCAAGCAAGGCAATAAGAACAAGGGTGTCACAGTGTTGGCTCTAGTTTGAGGGAGACTTTGTCCACTAAATTCCTGTAGTCCAGCATCTCTCCTAAGTGATCATTGATGGAATTCTGTAGTAGGACATCCCATTTGCTGCAGCCACCTCAAGACCCAGGCCTGGGGCTAGCACATAGCATGTGTTCAATAAAAACTGGCTGGGTGTGTGAGGGAAGGTGCCATCTTCACCTGAGAGAAGGGCCTGGTTGTGAATGGAAGCTGTGAAGTTCTCCCTGGATTGAGAGAGACAGAGACCTTTAGGGGAAGAGACAGCGCATAAAACGTGGTTCAGGTCACATTCTTTGGAAGAGCACTGTCTTGGGCCTAAATTCCCAAGGCACAGCACGACTCATTTTGGAAGGCAGGAGAAAATTGAGAAAACCAGAAATGTTGGAAGCCCCCCCCCCCCCCCCCCGCCGGGACCCAACCCTAGAGGAAAGGAGAGCTTTTGAGGAGCCAGAGAGATGGAGTAGGAGGCAAGGGTCCAGGAGAAGTCTGGGGTCTGTGAACAAGCTCTAGCCACAAGCAGAGCCTGGGGACAATACAGCAGCTCCAGAGTCCACACCCAGTGGAATCTCTATGAATCATGCCTCATTATTTGAACTGGAAATAACGAGCTGATCACATGTGTCTGGGCCTCCTTCTGCATGCCTGGCCTCCTGGACCACAGGGCACATTTGGTGTCCAGAGCAAGACTCTAGTGTTTCCGCTCTCGGCAAGCTTTGTTTCCACCAAACCTTTTTTTTTTCCCCCAAATCACAAGATTGCTTTTAAGAAAACAAGACAGAAGAAGTACAGCAGAGCTCAGGAACGGTCACTCTCCCGTGACTTCCGCCACCTTGCAGTAAACAACATCTGGGGACGCCCCACGAAGCTTGCCCGTTGCTCTCTCTGGTACTGGGGAGAACGTGGCTGAGTGTCCATTGGCCACAGAGGTGAAGACTTCAGGTTCACTGGGAACAGTTCCGTGATGGGTTGAGGTGACCTGGAAGTGGCCAAGTTTTGTTGTCACCTGCCACCTGTGCAGCCTCCCTAGGGACGGGGGAGTTTCCTTGTGAGGTAAACGAGGCTGATGAGATGGTGAGCATCGTAATCTAATCAGTGAACTAATCCATTGGTGGCTTAATAACTTGGAAAAACTGCTTTAGATGGTGACTATGGGCAGCTGGGTGTGGCTGGAGGATGCAGGTCACTGGGGGCATGACTTTGGAGTTCAAATTTTGTCCCTGATGAGCAGGGCTCTCTCTCTGTCTGCTTCCTGGCTGTCGGGTCCTGAGCTGCTCTTCTCCACCACGCCCTTCCGCCAAGAGGTTCTGCCTCTCCTCGGGCTCAGAGCCATGGAGTCGGCCGTCCATGTACTGAACCTCTGAAACCATGAACTAAAATAAGCTTTTCCTGCTCTTGGTTGTTCTTCTCGGGTCTTTTAGTCCCAGTGACCAGAAGTGTTTGTTATGACTAAAGGTCTTCAGGCTGAAGGATGTCCGAACCTCAGGAAGTAACTTACTGGCACTGATTGCAAGGAGGGACGCGCCCCTTCTGTATCTACCAACCCACCAGGAAGTGTGAGGCTGTGGTGCCTTCAACCATTCGTCTCCAGCCTCTCCTCACTGGACACTGGTGAGCCCTCGCAAATCTCCGCCAGGACAGGCGTCCCTTGTCCCTTTGTTCTCCCAGGTCCAGGGATTTGGAAAGGAAGTGCTTGCCACTGACTTTTCATAGAAGGAACCATTCCTTTCCAACTGTATCTGCGTCATGTCTACCGTGTGTCCCCACCCAAGCATTTGTGAAATGAAGAATGACGTGTGGAGGACAATGGTGGTTGTCTGATGCTGTGTGGGAACATGTGGTTGCTGCTTCCTCGCTCTCAAGCCAGAGGGTCCTGGTGTAACACTCCTTCTGCCAGATTAGTGAGCCTGTGTTAGCTGGGTGCTAAATCCCTTGCAGTCCACGGAGCCCCAGCCGCAGAGAGAGCCCTCCCTGTATCACACGGAGAGCCGTGCCCTCTTCCTGTGAAGGCACCTGAGAGACGCCCTCTTGGTCATCCACGCGCAGTATCCACCTCGATGCTATCCCCGCCTCAGAGGCAATCTGGAAACACTTGCATGTTTTACAAAGTTCATATACTGCTTCTGTAGTTTAAGAAACAGGAAGGAGGGAGGAAAGCAGAGGGACGTGTCATCTTGGGGCCACAAGGTGAAGTGAAGCCAGCAGCAGGGCCCGGTCCGTGTCTTTGGTGCCCATAACACGGGTCCCAATGCTGCGGCAGAACGTGGACTTCTCTTGAGGTGGCAATCTGGTTGTCTAACTAGGTCAACAGTCCTCAGGGGAAGATCTAAACTCTTCAGCACTCTTGACATCAGCGTAATTGATGTCTTATGTTTGATTTTTTTTTTCCAGAGAGAAAACCGTGTCCGGTAACATAAACCCCTATTTTAATTAAGTCTACTGGGCTTAGCAGTTAGAGCGTAATTGTCAGAGAATATTTTTCACATGCCCATCAGACTTCTGCATAAAAAATCATCTTACTTTTTATGTCACTTTAAAAAGAGAGATTTAACCAGACACTCTTACACATACCCCATGCCTTTATATACAAGTATCTCCTCCAAAGAGAATATGATTTTAATAGTGCCATATTTCTCCAAAATCTTGTAGCTTTCTATTCCATATGAGCTTTATATTCCATAGAATTATTAAAACCTGAGTTAAACACAGGAAATGGTCGGCACATACACAGTAACATTTCCTGGCTGTGGGTGAACCCACGGGATCTGAATCACAGCACCTGCGTTACGTCTTGGCTATGTTGCTGTTATCAACTGGAGTTGAGCTGCCTATGGTAGGGAAACTAAAAGGAAAGAAAGCAAGAACAAGATTAAGTTATTTATTTTTTTCAGAAAGAAAACCGAAGGGCTCCCCAAAGCCATCAGCAAGCCAGACCCCTTGCCAAAGTCCACACCTAGCCGTCTAGAACTTGCCTTCCCCCTGGGGCGCAAGACGGCTGCCAGAGCTCCAGGCACAGTCTCCCTCCATGTTCCAGGTGGTGCCATGGAGGGCAGAGGATAAAAGTCCAGGGCCTCCTGCTGAAGACTACTGGAAGTGCCACACGGTATCTCCTGCCACAGGTTACTGTCCAAGCCCTGGTCGTGTGTCTGGGAAAGGCACACCTTCAGCAAGGAACGATAAAGCTGAACAACCTGGGCAGGAAGATAAGCCAGCTGCCATGGGAGCCCATGGGAGGGGTCAGGAAGTTCTCCTGGACCACAAGGATGCGCACGTAAACTGCAGATGGGTCTGGAATGGACGACACTGGCCCACAGAAGCTCTGGGACCCATGTCTGCTAGTGACCATCCTCAGGGAAATTATGTCTGCTGGTGACCGTCCTTGGTGGACCCATGTCTGCTGGTGACCATCCTCAGGGGACCTATGTCTGCTGGTGACCATCCTCAGGTGGACCCTGTCTGCTAGTGACTGCCCTCAGGGGACCCTGTCTGCTGGTGACCATCCTCAGGGGCCCTATGTCTGCTGGTGACCATCCTCAGGTGGACCCTGTCTGCTAGTGACCGCCTTCAGGGGACCCTGTCTGCTGGTGACCATCCTCATGGGTCCATGTCTGTGGTAACTGTCCTCAGGTGGACCCGTATCTGCTGGTGTCTGTCCTCAGAGTCCCCTTTCTGTGGTGATCGTCCTCAGGTGCACATCTTGACAGCTCTGTTGTGCTCTGGAAGTCCAGTGTGGCTGAGAGCCTCTTCCTTCCTGGTGGACATCTCCACCCAGACGCCCTTTTCCACTCCTAATATCACCTCCAGTGCTCACACTCTTCTCCTTCTTCACGGTGTAGCTGAAATGCCTGCACGTGCATGGAGACTTTGTCACATCCACAGACATATATTTCTCACTCTCTCACCCCACATTGCCTTATATCATCTCTCATGTCACTGCTCTGTGCACACGTCCTTTGCTTTTATTGTCATATTCTTCAAGGACAAATGTTTTCTTCCTCACCTTCGTATCCTCAGAATTGGCTACAAAAGCTCGGCATGTGGAAGGTGGATGGGTGGAGAGTGAACCAGCAGCACAGGAAGCCGGGAGGAAAGCAGACTCCCTCGCACAGCCTGGACCATCTTCACCAACAAGGCATCAGGAAAGGAGGGCCTGAGCTGCGTGTCCGTGGTCCCAGCTGCCATCCCGTCAGATTCTTGATAGACTAAAAAAAAAAAAAAAAAAAAGTCCCATTTGAGTTCAGCATCACTTGCAGTCAGGAAAAATGACACTGAGATTTTATCTCACTCCAGTTAGAATGGCAATCGTAAAGAATACAAATAATAATAAATGCTGGCAAGGATGTGGCAAAATGGTACACTTGTATGTTGTTGGTGGGACTGCAAATTAGTTCAACCACTCTGGAAAGCTGTGTGGAGAGTCCTCAGAAAACTAGGAACGCAACCATCATAAACCCCTGCTATCACAATCCTTGGTATTTATCCAAAAGAAGTAAAAGCAGCATACTATATGGACATAGTCACATAGATGTTTTGGAATCAACCCAGGTGGAAGACAATAGATGAATGGTTTTAAAAAATGTGCTATAGTCTGGGCATGCCTATAATCCTAGCAACTTGAGAGGCTGAGACAGGACGACTGCAAGTTCAAAAGCCAGCCTCAGCAACTCAGTGAGCCCTAAGCAACTTAGCAAGACCCTATCTCTAAATAAAATATAAAAAAAGGACTGAGGATGCGGCTCAGTGCCTAGGTGCCCCTGAGTTTAATCCCTGGTACAAAAAAAAAAAAAAAAAGGTGCTATATATACACAATGGAGTTTTACTTAGCCATAAAGAAGAATGAAATTATGGCATTTGAAATAAGCCAGACTCATAAAATTAAGTTAAATGTTTTCTCTCCTATGTAGAAGCTAGAGCAAGGTAAGGGGGAAGAAAAGGGGTGGATGAATATGAAAGATCAGTGGAGTAGAAGAAGGAGATTTGGGGATGGGAGAAGGGACAAGAAAAGAGAAAATGCAGAATGATTTGACAAAATTATGCTGTGTGCATACATAAATATATCATAATAAATCCCACTTTCATATATATCTCTACTGCACCAACTAAAAATAAATAAATGAACAAACAAGTAGAAGAAAGACCAGTAGATATGGGAAGTAGACTAGGAGGAAGGGGGAGGAAGGAAGGGGGTACTCGGGGACAGAAAGGGAGCAAAGTAAATTCCCAGCAAGTATAATTAGGTCAAAATGAACCCAACTATTATATATAATTACAGTGCACCAATAAGATCATAAAAAGTCACATTTGCATATAGAAGGGGGCAATACACCTTTGACACCACAAAAGCTCCTCAAGTAAGTACAGACAAGAGTGCGTGGGTTCCTATTGCAGCACCAGACACTGCATGAAAACCTGGGAGCCTAATGAAAGAACCCAAAGTGCAGAAAATAGGAATAAATAATAAATACTGCAAAAGGAGTGCAAGATTTGTGTGCTAAAAAGTGAAAATAGTATTGAAAAAAATTAAAGAAGACCTAAATAAGTGGGAAGATATAGCATGCCCATGGATTAGAACTATTAATATTCTTAAGATACAGTATTCACCAAAGTGATCTAGAGATTCAACAAATATATATCAGAATACAAGCTGCCTTTTCCTTTTTTGTTCTTTCCTTTTATTTTTACAGAACTTGGAAAACTAATCCTAAAATTCATATTTAAATGCAAATGGCCCAGAAAAGCCAAGCTAATCTTGAGAGGAAAAAGAAAAAATAAAGATAGAGGATACATGCTTTGTGATTTTAAGACTTACTCCAAAGTACAACTACCAGATTTCTGATTCCCATCCTGGCATAGGGACAGACATAGAGAGCAAGCGGACGGAACTGAATCTAGAAATAGACCCTTGTATTTATAGTCAACTAATTTTTGACAAAGATGCAGGAACAATTCAATGAGGAAGAATAATCTTTACAACAAGTGCTAGAATAACTAGATATCATGTGCAGAAAAGGAGGCTTCAACCCTACCTCACATCATATACAACATTTAACTTGAAATGGATTGTAGACTAGAATTTTAAATCTAAAATATAAAACTTTCTGGAGAAAACCTAAGAGTAAAGTTTAGTGCCTCTCCATTAGGGAGTGATTTTTTTTAAAAAAATATGATGCAGGAAGCATAAGCAAAAAAAGGTATATTGATCTCATCCAATCAATAATATTCATACTTCAAAAGACCCAATCAAGAAAGCAAAAATGCAACTTCAAAACAGGAAGAAATACATGCAAGTCATATGTCAAGAGGGGTCCACTCTGAAACCTATAAAGAATTCCTACAATTCAAAAATAAAAAAACAACCCATTAAACATGGGGAAAACTTCTGCATAGATATTCTTCTGCTCATCATGTGGAACATGCGTAAATGGACACTCACAAAGCACACGACAAGGAGTTCAGAACCATAGTCCTTAAGGGAATCCACAGTAAGACTCACACTGACATTCAGGGCTGACATAAGACAATAAGAGAGAAAACAAGAACAATGATAACAAATAATAGCAAGAAGTGGCTGGTGGGATTCACCTCGAGGCAGGGCCTTCTGAAGACAGCATGGCAATCTCTCAAAAGGCTGACCTGAGGTTATGATGTGACCCATCAATTCCATTGCTAGGCCTTGATCTGGGAGAAGTGAAAACGTGTCCACATAAAACCTGTATGTGAGTGTTCTTAACAGCATCGCTCACGATCCAAACCAAAAATGATCCTGGTGTATCCGCACCATGGAGTATTATTCAAGCATGGGAAGGAATGAAGTCTTGATCCACACGCTAATGGGCATGAGCCTTGGAAACATGAGTCAAATAAACCTTTTATCCTTATAAGTTAGTTGTCTCAGCCATGTCATAGTGACAGAGAGTTGACCACACGGCCCTGGAGTTTCACCTCCCCGTGTGCAGATTGTAGTGCTGCCTCCCAGGTCCCTGTGGGCATGAACAGACTCACAGCGCCAAGTGCCACACAGACCCCACTATTGGCTAGCTTGCGATTCTCAAACTCTCCTGAGGCTGGGGCACCCCATGGCCTCTCAGCGGGGAAAGTGGCCAGATGTATGGGGCCTCAGCTTGGCCCGCAGTCCAGCAGCCTTGCCCTCAGCTGCTCTCCTGCAGGCTTTCAATTTATGCTGCATTTTACAGAATCCCACTCATGCAAAAATATTTAAAACTTAATATTTTCATTATTTTTTCCTGCAAAGAAAAATGCAGTCCAGACGGCTTACCTGATCTGTGTAGGGACATAGTGGCAGAGATTAGAGCCTGCTTCTAACATTCTTGCTCCCGTGCTTCATCCCCCTCTGTCCTTGTTCAAATAGATGCTGGAGTGTTCCGTGAATTATTTTTTTTTAAAAAACTCTCCCAAATTCCCTGCCCCCAGCGTGGGTTCACCTCTGCGAAGGCACAGAGCCCCAGGACTGTGGAGGGAATCCAGAAGGCATCCGTGGTGCTGCAGCTCACAGGGTGGACGTGTGGGCGAGGCTCTGGCACAAGGAGGGGACATGCCTTCTGCGTGTCCCACTCCCACCCCTTGGCTCACCATCCACTGCCTCAGGAGCAGCACCCCCGCGCCCCTCCCCGCGTGGCTCTGCAGGCTCCAGGCCCTCAGAGCGGATGGGCTTCCTCCTGGCACAGTAACAGTGGCCTTAACCTTCACCAGCATTCCTCCTGCCCACGCCCTATCCCCAGGGACTCACATCCTCCCTTCCAGCAAGGGAGCTCGGTCCCACTGGGTGCAAAGCTGAAGCCAAAGTCCGGGTTACCACTGGGCAGGGCCTTTGCAAACCCCCTCCTTCAGAAATGAACTGTTGTGTGATAGCGTGTGTTGGTGAAAACACCCAGGGTTTTAAAGCAGGGAATATTCCAGAAATCCTATTTTTCCTCACCTTATCGGACAGTTCTTCACCTACAGGAGGCAAAGGCCTCCTCCTTGAAGACTTCAGAGGAAGAAGCATGAGATACATTGGTCATTCATGGACGCCCTTCACGGCCGAGACAGCCCTGGGCCTTGGGTGGCTCCCAAGCTTGTGGGAGGCACCTTATAAATAAAGATGAACACTTCACAGGTCTGTCACACAAAAGTATGGTGTGCACCTGGCCGGTCTGTGTATTTACGTGTGTATGTGCAGGTGTGTGTCAGTGCACACTTGTGTATATACTTATGCAGATTGTGTGCATGTGTGCTTGGTGTGTGTGCATGTGTGTGTAGGTGTGTGTCAGTGCACACGTGTGTATGTACTTATGCAGATTGTGTGCATGTGTGCTTGGTGTGTGTCAGTGCACTTGTGTGTATGTACATGTGCAGATTCTGTGCATGTGTGCAGTGTGTGTATGGGTGCTTGGGTGTGTGTGCATATGTGTATGTGTGCTTGGGTGTGTGTGCATGTGTGTGCACATGTGTGTGCACATGTGTGTTTATCATCAGTTCTGATCACTGTTGGGGACCAGAGACTGTCCCAGCTGGGCCAGAAGGAGTCTGAACAGGACCTCGGCAACCTGGGCAGGACAGATGGGAGCTCTGCCTCCAGGAAGGGAGTGCACTGAGGCTGGAGGCAGGACCCAGGACCTGCAGTGTCCAGGGTGACAGTTCGTGACGAATCCCCTAGAGCAGCTCCTGGGTCCTAAATGGAACTGGTGCTTTGGCTAATGTCACCCACAGGCTGGATCCGAAATTACAGAAGGTCATGGCAGCATGACCTGAGGTCATTGCCAGCAGGCGTGGGTCAGCATCAGGTGAAGGGCCCAGGACCCCATCCCTTGGCTTCCAAAGCCCTGGGGACTCACTGTGCCATGGGGGCCAGGCCTGGGCCTGCACTGCAGCTGCTGCACGGGAACAGTTTTTCTAGCTAATTCAGAGTGTGACTATCATTTGCAGGTGACAAAAGAGAGGCACAGCAAGTGACATAAACTCAAGCCCAAGGTCACAGGGCTATGAAAGAGGGATGCCTCACGGTGGTGCTGCCCGCACTGGGTGTTCTGCACCCCCACTCACCCTGGGTGAGCAGTTCACTGCCTGTCAGTACCTGGGACCCCTGGCCCAGGGCTGCACCAAGCATGGGTCATTCCTGTAAAACGCAGCGATGTCCCCTCTGCTGTTTAAATAGATAGATGTTTTTGCAGAGTCCTAATCTGATGACTGCGTTTTGAGTTCTTTGGGACACTGTTGTGACATCTTTTCAGAGTGTACATAATGTGCAGTAGCTCTTGAGAATGGACAGGGGTTTCTGGGAGCCTGTCCCAAGACACTGTGCATTGTACAAGCAAGTGACAAGATGGCCCATTCTGATTCCAGTGAGTGACTGAACCTGAGCTGAATGTCTAGGAGGCAGAGGGAGAGAGGAGGCCTTCCCGAGGTGTCAGTCATCACAGGCTCAGCCGGGAGGTTCTGGGCAGTCCCAGAGGTGTTGTGGTGGCTGGAGGCAAGCAGCCAGGGGCCTGGCACAGGGAGGCCCGGCACAGGGAGGCCCACACCTCCTCCTCGTGAAACTCAGACCCTGTGGAGTAGGTTGGTGGAGGAGCCTGTCCCTTGCTTCATGGCCACTCAGGAGCTCCCGATCTTGCTTGCGGTGGACATGTATTAGAAATGGTGAGGAAACTTGCTAAGCAGCATGAAGGGCGGCTTCCCTGCACCAGTCTCTGGTGGCCACTGCACTTAGCACTCAGCTACCACCAGGGTAACTAGAGTGGGACCTGGAGTCACCTCCCAGACTGGCCTCCTGATACGGATGTGAGAGAGGAGGGATGGGCAAGTCCTGCCCAGTGGGCACAGCAGCCAGGGCTTTCTGTAGCTTGACTTTATCTTAGAAGCTCAAGAGAGAGGGTTGTGACCTCCTTCAGCTTCCCCCAAATGGAGTGACAGGAGGAAGCTGTTTCAAGGCGAAGGGTGGGAAAGTGCCAGGCGCAGCTCTCTGTGGCCTCCTTGCTCTGCAAGGCAGCTAGGGAGGGTCCCCTCCACGGAGGGCCATGCTGCATGGGACGGGCACCCATGTGCCATGGAGACAGCCATCCACAAGTCCTCCTGAGGTCACAGGTGTGCACCCTACTGCCACTCACATCAGTGGCCACACTGACCTCCAGGAGCGGGACCCGGCACAGGGACAGTGACAAAGGACTGAGTGCAGAGCCGGCTGTGTGGCAGGGCACCGAGAGACACTTCCCTTGCTGAGGGACTGTTTTCCTTTGCCACTCACACAGAAGACGAGGACCCGTGTGGCTGAGGGGGGCTTGTGCTTGAGCCCCTCCCCTCTGGACGACGAGCCCCCTCCCTCTGAGCCTGCTCGCGAGGTGACTGCTTCTCTACATCCTCCCCTCACTGCCCCGTAGCCCTCTTGTGGGCACAGGGTGACTCCTTTCCCTCCACCTGGCATGAACGGGCTCCTGGATGGCACATGAGCTCCACCCCGCAGGGAGGGGCAGCAGGGAGGGCTCAGGCCCTCTGCTCCAGGCTGCCCTCTGTCTCCCCCAGAGTGTGGACACTCCAACACGACTTCAGCTCAGACCTGGGCTTCCTTTTGTGGCACCTAAACAAGGTGCCCCGTTGCTCCTGTAACCCTAACTGCGCTTCCTGAGGACTGGTGTGCCTAGCTCAGTCCTGCCCAGCCTGAACTTCTCAGCAAAGCCCTGGCTTCAGCCTGTCATGGCTGTTCCCTTACCACTCCTCCCCGTCCCTGGGGTCCTCCCGTTGCCATGGGGAGGGATGGAGGCAGTGTCACTATCCGGCAGGAAGGGCGGGGAAGGCACAGCCTGCCCTAGTGCGTGTGCCCACTCCCAAGCCTCCACTCCCTGGAGTCCTTGTTCACATAAAATCCCCCACGCTCTTCCTACTCCACTCTATGGGTGAACAGGTAGATTTAAATCGCAGGTTAGTCTCTGATTGTGCTTCTAACATCTTCTGCCAGATAAAATTTCCATTTTAACTCAGTGGCAGGGCTCATAAACACTCTGAGACACAGCAGGACCATGGAGGGGGGGGGCAGGTCTTGTGCAGGGAGCGCCCTTCTGAGATCACAGCGTGGACGTGAGCCGCAGAAGCACCGAGCAAGCTGGCCTAGCTGTCCCAGGGAGCATTGTCCTGGGCTCCCTGCCTGACGTCCATGATGAAGCCCTTCCTAGCAAGACGGACAGCGGCTACGCCAGTTATCCATTGGAGGTTGATCTTGAGATTCCTGGGAGGTTGGGAGAGTCAAGAGACGGTACTTCCCACTCTGCAGTCCCCCAGGCTCCTCCTGGATCTGTCCACAGCCTTGTCTTCAGTGGCCCTGCCCATTTGGTGGCCACAATGGGATCCGCAGAGGAAGACTCACCTGGGGAGTCCCCACATCATCCGAGAGACATCAGTTCTATGGGCTGGTGTCCTACTCAATGGAACACCCTTCCCAAGTCCCCAGGCTGGTCAGCAGAGGGGTGAAGAGTCCTGGAAGCAGGGGAAGGGAGCCTCAGGAGGCACCTGGACGGAGCCCCCACCCCCACAGGTGGAAGCAACCGCAGGTGGGGGCAGTGGGCAGATCTGACAGATTGTCCACCAAAATCGAGCAGGAGCAGTACCTGGCGGGTCTCAAGGAGGCGGCACTGAGACGGCGAGCTGCGTAGGCATGGCCACTGGCCTGGCCATCCTGCAGGGTGCAGGTCAGAGCAAGAGCTCTTCTGGGATCCACCATGCACAACGCTCCCGCAGCCAGATCCCCTTGGCCTTCATCCTTCAACCCACAGTTTCCTCTGCAGGAAAGTCCCAGCCACCTGGCCAACTCACTGTCCAGGTCCACAGGTCAGCAGCAGATTCTGGGTCTGTGGGGGTGGCCTTCTCCCAGGAGACAGAAGCAGCCTGTTCTCACATCACGTAAAACTCAAGGTCAGATGGGGCAGCACTCAGTCAGAGGAGGGGCCCAGACTGGCCATATCTGCCACCAGGAGAAGGAGCGGGGTCCTCTGGTCCAGTAGAGCACTAATTCCCAGAAATTGTGCTGCGTGGTCAGTCAGGAGCCAGCGCTGGGCCAGGTGCTGAGGCCACTGAGTGCTCTGCTCCCTTTGGAGGTGCTCCGTGAAGACTGCAGGGATGGGGTGCTTGGAAGGCATCTGGGGTCCTTCGAGAGACCTGAGCTGTCAAGTGGGAACATTGCCACACCACCCTGGTCTCCTGCAGGAAAACCAGCCGCCCACGTCCCCAGCATGGACTGTTCCATTGCACCAGGCCCGTGCCATGGCAGGTGCCCAGGATGAAGCTGAGGAAGAGAGACCTTCCCAGGCTTCTCTGGACTCTGGGCCCACCCAGAAGGGCAAGCACCTGGGCCGCTGCCTGGGCCCCAGAGACTCCACCAAACGCACCAGGCCAGAATCCCCGTTCAATTTGAGACAGGGTCTCCCTAAATTGCTGAGGCTGGCCTTGTACTTGTGATCATCCTACCTCAGCCTCCCAAGTCCCTACCACATCGTTTATAGCAAGCAAAATCTCTGTTAGCATTTTAGATGTGCAAGAAATGTTACTTTATTGCTTTTTCTACTATTAAATTTAATTTTGTATTTTAAGTCCCCATTCTTCCATATTAGTAGGATATTATTCCTGATAAATTTGTTATTCTTCCTTTTTTCTCCTGAGATTGGGTACAAGTGCTAGAGGTTTTGCATAGTGCCAAGAAACTGGGCACAAAGCCATCTGTGCCTGTCCATCTCCACACAGCTCCGAGCTGGCCATGCCCTGCTCCGTCTTCAGCCCAGGCAGGTCACCACCCCCTGCTCCTAGTCCCACTCACGAGGCCCTTTAAGGCTAGAGGATGGCTTCACGCCTTCCTGTCACCCTGGGAATTGGGGTGCCTAACTGCTTCCCCAACCCACCCTGGGTGTAGGGAATTGCACGCAGTCGTCTAAGGCGCTGTCAGCTTGCATTTTTCATCTGAGATGGTTGGTGTGTTTCCAGCGAACACAACATTGCCCCATGGTGGCAACTGGCCCATGAAACTTCAGAAACGTCCCGAGACCTCCCAGAGGGAAAACTCAGCCTGCCTCGTCAAAAAAGCTCAGAGAACAGAATGTCATCTGGCATCTGGATGTCCACACTGTGAGGCAACACTTTCAAAACTGGGGCAAGATGATTTCCAACCTAGAATCCTGCACTTCGTTGAGCCTCTCGAGGAGCCCAAGATGCAGTAGGTGTCTTCCCAACGGGGCGGCCTCGGAGCCTGTCTCCCAGGTGCTCCTCAGGGGGGACTTTAGCAGGTGCACAGGCAGATGCAGCCGGGACCAGAAGTGCAAGGAGGCAGGCAGTGTTGTCAGGGAGAGATGTCACACGCTCAGGCCCAGCGGGAGCTGAGCAGCAGCCTCCGCGACAGCCCAGACCGGCCAGAGCAGGCAGCCGCGGGCCCTGCTGAGGAATCCCCCAAACCAGCCAGGACGTGGGAGCTGATCCAACCCCCGACGGGCTTGGGTGCCCTCAAAGGAAAGCATCGTTTCTGTAGAAGGTCTGGGGAGTGAATGAGTGCTGGGTATTTAGAAAGCTAAGGGAACAAAGGAAGTGAGAGAATTATTAGTTGAAGAGGGAAAAACATATACAGAAGGAAGAGAGATCAACTCCGCCTGACAGTGAAGATCAGCCACTCACAGGAGGATACCCAGCCCACACCAAAGGGCGAAGGACCGGGAGCACACAGTGAGGGACGTGGGTGGGCAGGGAGCGAGCCCTTCGTCAGGACCCTTCTAAGGGGGAGAACCACCAAGTGGCCCGAAGCCTGCGGCCTGGACTGAGATGTCCCAAGAGACAGCCCCTGGGCAGGAGCAGGAGTGAGGCGCGGGCAGGGTGGGCAGGGGCTGTCTTTGCTAAGGCCCAGCAGCCTCCACCGATGTCTTGCTGTCTGTCCTGGTGCACCTCTCATTTTGATTTATATTTATTTTCTTAATTTTGAAAGAGGGTCTTGCTAAGTGGCCCAGGCTGGCCTTGTGCTTAGAACCCCAACCCTCCAACACACCACGTTTGATTTTTTTTTTTAATAAGAAAACCCACCCCGTCCCCAGGAAGGGACACAGCGTGGGCAGTGCCTGGTTGCAGGGGTTCTCTAGCAGGCTCCAAGCTGGTCACCCGACGAGAAAGGTCGGCGTCCTCGGCTCACACTGGGGTGGTGACTCCTCCCCGAGGGCGAGTCTTGCACCTCTCCCTGCCCAAGCAGGCCTGCGAACACACACCAGCTGGGCAGGGGGACGCTGGCCCTCTAGTCACAGGGGGTCACTGAGAGTGCCTCCTGCCCACCCTCCCCCACTCTCAAGGCATTTGTTTAAACGGTGAGCAACCATGTCACCTATGGATGACAGCTGGGGACCTTTGGCAAACCATTGCAGTGAATGTTCTGGAGGCTGCTTCCTCCTTTTTTTTTTTTTTTTTTTTTTTGGTACTAGAGATTGAACCCACGGGTGCTTAACCACTGAGCCACATCCCCAGCCCTTTTTTTTTTTATATTTTATAGAGAGACAGGGTCTCACTGAGTTGCTTAGGGCTTCACTAAGCTGCTGAGGCTGGCCTTGACTTTGCCATCCTTCTGCCTCAGCCTCCCGAGCCACTGGGATCACAGGCGTGTGCCACTGTGCCCAGCTCCTCTCCCCTTGGTAATGATTCCTGCCCTTCCGACTTTCTTGGGGGTAAATCAGAGGATACACATGAAAGTCCTCCATAAGTGACAAAGTGTCCTAAAGATGGTCTTGATTTATAGATGGCTACTTTCCCTTTGGTCCTCGTAATGGCTTTGGCTCTGAGTGACTTGGGTCCTCGGCCCCCTGGGTAAAGTCAGAGCAGGATAGATGGGGACACGGAAGGCCTTTAGGGTAGAGTAACTCACAGCCTTAAACTCAGACTTTTCTAGGGTCTGCACATCCCCACCGAAAGCCATGCTGAAATTTAATTCTGAGGTATGAAGAGTGGGGAAACTTCCCTTGGGTACTTGGGGTGGACCTCTGGGAGGTTCGTAGGTCACATGAAGCACGGCAGCAGGGCCCCCATCAAACAGGACTGTGGCCTCATAAGACGAGGAGGAGAGACCTGAGCAGGGACTCTCCTTCCTGTCTCACGATGTCCTATGTGACACTGGTGCTCTGAGTCCCCATCAACAGCAAGCACCTCACCAGGTGCCGCCCTCGGCTCTGGGGAGTCCCAGCTTGAGGACAATGAGACCAATAAAACCTTACTTTATGAATTGTTCAGCCTGGATTTCAGTTACAGCAACAAGGGCTGAGTCGGTCTGCCCAGCTTCTCCTGAGCAGTGACCAGAGGAGGCCACTCCCTTGTGGCTCCAGCCGCGGAGCCCTGCCACCACAGGGGCCCAGCTGTCATGTGGGTGTGTTATCATGGCTGTGGTTGGATTCATCAGAAAACGGCTTCCATGCCTGGGGTTTCCGATCCCTGGCAACATCTCCTTCCTTCTGGGTTAAGACTATGGCATCCAATACCCCACGGTTGTGGTGAAGAAAAACATGGCGGCCAGTGTTAAAATAATCCAGAAGCAGAATGTACTTTTGGAAGAAACCTGTTGGCAAATTTGCATTTGGAGAACACGTCCGGTGAACCAAGTTTCAAATCCAAACCCTTCTATGCTGCAAACCCAAACTCACGGGCCTTGGAGAATGTCCACCCTGCCGTGCTCAGTGGGAATAGCACATTGTCACAGAGTCTTCAAACGAGTCCACACAAAGCTAGAAGAACAATAAATGCAGGCCTGAAGGGTATTTTTAGAAAGTTCCATAGCTGAATTGACTTTTAAGAGAATATATAAAAGAAAGAATCTAAATCTTGGGAACTGATAGTGCTAAGTTATTTACCATTTTTACTGTTCAATTTCCGCTGATGGAAACAGGAAGGAAGCCGTAAAAGGCCTGTCCATTGAAAGGAGACCAAAGTAAGAATGCAAATTAATCCTGGAGCCCAGTGGTTATGGTCACTGACAACCTCAGAGATTTGTCACATCCTCTCCAGGGGAAAAAAATGTTTTATGCAAATTCTTGGTGGCAATTGATGACATGTTCACCTAATATGTAGATCCTAATGCGAACATAAAATTTTCCATGAAGAAAACATCTTTCCACTGGGTGCCGGTTCCAGGGCCTCAGGAGCTTACAAAGCCCGAAGTGTTTTTGTTCCAGTCAAATTTGATCAACAGCCTTAAATTGTCCTAATTAAATCCTTGGCAGTCACGGCACATTCTCTGCTTCTCTTTTCCTGGTATCATGAGCCTCCACCGAGCTGGTGGGGGACACATGGCCAGACAGCAAGAGAGGTGACCTGTGGCCTTCAGGCTTATTTTCTGTGTTCTTTGTGAATCAGAAGCTGAATGCTCAGGGGACCCCAGCAGACACCCCTGGGAAAAGGGGCTCCTGCTGCTCCCCAGCCATCCCCTCGGCCACAAGGACAGTGCGTGGGACAGGCCTGTCAGGTCAGGCCAAGAGTGCAGAACACCAATCACGACAGTGGTTCCTGTTTGGCTTCCAACTTCAAAGCTCCCTGCTTTCCTGAACATGCATTCTGAGCTTTATTTTCCAACACTACAAACTCCTCGGCTCCCCAAAGAGCACCTAGGGTCAAGCTTTCATCCCAGGCCTGAGGGGATACTCTTGGATTCCTTCCTTTTTTGTTTTCCTTTGGGGAAGTCATAAAAACAGCTTTGATAATTAGTAAACAGCCAACATTTCCTCAGCCCTCATAAAACACAAAGGCGGAGGGAAAACCCAGCTTGGCTTTCAAGTCCCCTGGAGGCTCATGTTCCAGGGGCCACATTCTTCTCCCAGTTGTTGGAGTAGCCTCTGGAGATCTGTGTCCATTGCCTCGTGCACAGGTTCACGTTTCTGTTGCCATGCATGTCAATTCACTGAAGGTGGAAGGGGACTGGCCTGGTGAGTGCCGAGACCAGGTGGAGCCCAGGAAGTCTGCTTGACCTTGTCGAGAGATGTAAGAGCTCAGAACCTGTCTGGGCCTTTCTCCTGGTAAGGTCACTAAATGTTTATGGGAAAGTCTCTGATCCATTTTGAATTACTATAAAAATCTCCACTCAGCTCCTCAGATAACTCAATGAAATGAAAAATGTTAGCAGCCGACTCTGGTCTGTGATTTCTGGTTGCCAGATGTCACATCACAAGGAAGAACCAACTGATCAGTATGCGTGGCACACCCAAGGGCTCTGCCGGGGCGAGAGGCAAACCCACCATAGCCAAATCACACTCCTTTAGCTGAGTCTTTGGCTGGTACCAAGGACAGCATGAATGGGGTGGGGGGTCAGATTTTCCCTAGACCTCTCCCAGGGGAGAGTTGAGCTCAGCCGGGTCCAAGTGCAGTGTGACTCAAAATACGCGTGATTTCTGGAAGTATTTGATTGCAAATACAAGACAAATACACCAAGGAAGTGCAAAGGTGTAAGTCAATGGTTTGCAAGAGGCAGTGTCTTGCCTGGCGTGGGTGTGACCCTGCATCCCATCACCAGCAAAGCAAAGGAAGACCGGCAACAACCCCAGCCCCGACTCCCTAGGAGGTGTGCAGAAAAAAAAGGAGAAGAGCATCATCAATTAAATTAGATGAGACAATGACTAGTCAGACTTGCCCACTTCCAACACAGAAGCCGATCGGCTTGTTGGAGCAACAGATGGACTCTTGAAACTTCAGCTCAGACCCCAGACATGGCTGGCCAGCATACACAGTCCTTGCTGACAGGCACCGTGAGCTGGGGCTTGTCCCGTGGCCACACTGGCAAGGAGCCCCAGTGCCATTTCTTGTCTGCTAACATGGCTACCCTTGGTCCTAGGGCCACTGCATCCCGAGGTGCACACTTGTTTTGTTCTAACCCCAGGAAGCCAGGGACAGTGACAATCTGCCATTTTCTACTTCTAAGTGGGAGATGGCTGCTTCCCACAGAGACTCATAAACTGGGGACTTCTCTGAGCACTGGGAAGAGTTGGGAGCAAAAAACAAAGAGAGAGAGAGAGAGAGAAAGAAAAACTAGAGCAGCGCTGCCCACCACATCCGCAAGCCCTCTGTGCCCAGCATTAGAGACACCTTACCAGTGAGGACAGTCGCTCTCTCAGGGGTGGACCTGACCCACCAAGCCCGCCAAAGGCATCTGTGCTCACAGCTGTCTTGCAAGGTCAGTCCTCCTAGCCATCACCCCGTGAGCATGGCTGTCTCTGGACTCTGGTCATCGGCTGCTTTGGTCACCCCAGGAGCAGGGCTTGGCCACCCTCCCCTGCTCTGGAACAGCTGCTGGGGTTAGAGGTTAGTGCATTCCAGCCTTCTTGAACTGGACAAGAGTCCAGCTGTGAATTAGGGAAGACGAAACCCACCATCCCTCCTCCTAGGGGACGCTTAGCTTCTTACTCTCCACAGACGTCCTGAAGACCCATGCGTGGCTCCAGTTGTGTGGCCGTCCACTGCTGTCTCCATGCAGACCTGAGATGGGGCTGTGGCTCACAGGGCTGGGATGTCCTCCCAGGGCTCCTGAGGCAGAGGCTTGGTCCTCCAAGTGACCCGGGCAGGGGGCCTTCAGTGGGCGGCGGAGCCTAGTGGGAGGTGATGAAGTCACCAGGTGCTGTCCAGGGAAGGCCTTGACATGGTCCTCATGAAACCCTGCTTAGTGCTTGAGAAAGCATTGCCATGAAGGAGCAGGCCTGGCCCCTGCTGGTCTCTGCAGCTCCCCGGCTCCCATGTCATCTCTCCCTCTCACACGCACACTTGCTACGTGCTGCCATTTGCCAAGAGCTGGTGTAGCCAAGGAGGCCCTTGCCAGAGCCACTGCCTTGCTCATTTCCAGCCTCCAAACTGAGCTGAATCAACCTTTTTTATATACATAAAGTACCCATCCTTAGGCATTTTGTTATAGAAATAGAAGAAGGCCTGATACAGATGGAGTACCCTTATCTCCATTTTACAGATGGGGAAAGGGAGTCAGAAGGGACAGAATGACAGCCACTAAGTGGAGAGTCACTTCCAAGGCCTGAGGCTCTGTGTGATTTTGGGCTCATCTCTCCAGGGAGCTCTTTTCCCTAAAAGATGCCCTTTGTTCTCAGTACCTTTTTTCTGACCTTCCATCTGCTGCAGGGACAAGTCTCTAAACCTCCTGAAACTCGGTGCTCCAGATATCCACAGTGGGATGAAAACAGCAGCCACCAATGTGTCTCAGTGGTGTTCAGCTGTGTCTGGGGAGGCTCTCTGGAATTTAGATGAGTTCCAACCAGCAGAAAGTGCTTTCCCTCCCTCCTCCCAGGGAGCCAGTCGTTCACACAAACTGAGAGCCTGTGTCCACCCCCAAACAGACCTCATGAAGTAGAGAGTTGTAATGATCCTAACTTGATGGCTGCTCACCCATCCTCAGTCCATGAGCGGCAGATGCTTGCTAGGATTCTGGAGCACCACGGAACTGTAAGGAAATAAAGAAATAGGATCCTCTTGACCAAAAAGGAGTTCCTAGCAGTTTCTCTCTGGAGTAAGCAATCCATTCCCAGAAAGGGGGAAGGACAGGAGTGTGGCATAGTTCAAGGTCACATCCACACCTTCACATTTGACTAGGCCATGTGCTACCGTCACAAAGAGGTCAATTTATTCCAACAGCAGTTCTCTGCTTCAAATAATGTTTGACTCTAATGCAGTTCTGATGTCAAACTCAGGAAATCCAAGCAGATTTTATCTAGTATAAAACTTGATCTTTCAAAACTCCAGGGAATTTCAACTTGCCAACTGCTAATTGATGCAAACTCTCTGCTAAGGAAATATTGATCACATGTCAATAAAACGTGGGGTGGCAGAATTACATTTTAAAGCCTGATGCTTTAGTACTCTTGTGTTTATAACAGAGGAGCAAAGCTGTCAGTCTTGCTGGCCAGGCTCAAGGAGCTGGGATGGCCTTCTAGAAGATTCCCCTTAAGGCAGTGGTTCACAAAGAGGCTTCCAAGTGTTCAGCAATCTCAGATTATCTTCCTCTAGCTGGAAACATTCAGCTTCAGATTTTTACCTAAGTGTTTTGTGGGAGAGGAAAAAATTCCAAGTGTCATTATGACTATCCCCTTGAGGATTCATGAACCAGACAGAATAACAAGACAAATCCGGTAAATGGCTCTGCTTGAAAGAGGAGGGGAGGCAATGCAGCCGGGGCCTACCCCTCATGCTGTTCCCAAGGTGTGTCGTGCACCAGGAGTGCCAGAGGAGAACTCAGCAACCTGGCTCAACCCAACTGTCCCTCTGAGACTAGCGGGGAGGGGGGTGCGGGGGGGGGGGGGCTCACACTCAAGCCTCTGTGCATGCAGAGCTCATGAGCAGGGGTGGACCCCCATGGAGGTCCACTGGGAGAGTACCAGTGAGGGATTCCGCAAGGATTGACTTCAGATGCACCAGGTAAGGGCCCACTGGTGACCAGAGGCTGGCTGGAGATGTCCAAAACATGACTCTTCCCTTCCCGTGTGCAGGCTCTGCCTCCAGCCCCAGCGAAGGCCTGGCCGGGGGTTCCGGCCATGTGCATACCATGAGGCCGGGCAAGCCCTATGCTGCTGTGCAGCTTCTGACTGTTTGAAAATGCTGCGTGGGGGCCTCTGGATGTGCTCAGGGACATGTGCGATCAGCTAACTTTCACCATCATTTTCAAAAACAAACAACACCTCCAAGAGAACCTTTCCAGGTGAAATTACAGGAAGACCGAATTCTGCACAAGTTACAGAAATTAACTTGAATTATAGAAAGATTGGATTTTGCAACTAATGAGAGGAAGGGTGCTAGGCAATGCTCTTGTTCCCGAGGAGGCCGGACGGAGTGGAACTGCTGCAGGTGGTTCAGACATCTCTTCCCTGTTTAAAGGCCTCAGGATTTATTAGAGCTGGTGGACTCCCCCTCCCCGGGCACAGTCCACCCTCCTCAGCTCATAGGGGAGACAACTGCGGTCCCCTCTAGTGGCTTCCGGGGGCTGCAGGCCAGGTGGGGACAGAGCCTAGTGGAGTCTCCCAGCCCTTTCTGCCCACCCAGCCTCCCTTCCCCAGCTGCTTCGAGGAGCCACATGGCGGTCAGCCTCCGTGGCCCTCAGCGCCCGGGAGCCCTCACCAGTGCTGGATGTGAGGGAAGCAAAGGCCCCTCCACTGCCCAGGAGAGCCGCAGGACACCACCCAGCTCCATGGGAGATGTGAACTTCGATCACCTCGAGCCTCTGAGGTCTTAAGGGCTGCTGCATTATTCATTACCCTTCCGAATCATGACATCCTCTATGAGATGTCTATGTGGGGCCCTATGTTGACCCTCTTTCATGAGAACTCAGTTTTCATAAAGGGTTGAACCCTGTGTCCCTTTGGACACGGATCACATTTCCCAATCTCAGTTATCAGTCTACAGTAGAAGAGAAGCCGCAGGATTCTCCACCATGTAGAAAACAACCCGTGGCTCAATAGGCGTGTGCTGCCAATTGACTTTGCTCATGAAGATCCGAAGCTGGGACTGAATCCAGCCCATCACTCGGTTTGGGTTGTCTCCGCATGAGGTTCCCTTTGCCTGAGATGCCTTTGCCCCTCTTCTCTCCTGGCACGAGCCCACCAACGTTTCCTGGTCCAACTCAAATGTCAACCCTCCTTTGAAGTCTTGCCCCAGCCGCCCCAGGCAGACCTCAACAGTCCTCCTCTCTGTCCTCCCAAAGGTCAGTGATGACCTCGTGGTTGGCAGACCCAGGGTCTCCAGCCTCCAGTCGTCCAATCTCCTTGGCATACGTTAGCATTGAATGCTCCCTCTTTGTTTAAAAACTCTCTCTTCTTTCAGTTTCCGAGGCTCTGCTCCTGTGGGTTTCCTGCCTGTCTTCCTCGGGACTCCCCTCAGCTCCTCCCCAGCTCCTTCCACAGCATGGAGTCTCCGTGCTGCGGCGCTGACTATACCCTCACTGCACAAAGCAGCTAGGAAATAATCCATGCTCTCCAGTCAGTGACGTCAAGGGATCTCCTTCCAGCTCGGCTCTCTCTCTGGCTACAGCCCCATGTTTCCAGCTCTCCAGTGGAAATGCCCCCTGGATAGGCTGGTGCCTTCGTCCCCACCAGCCTGCATGCCCTCCCCCACTCCTGGCATCCTCCGTAGAGGGCACATACCCACTTTCCCCGCTCCATGTACAAGGTCTCCCCAATTCACCTTAACAGGTGCTTTAGGCAAAGGCAGGAACAAGGATGGGCTTTGGTGTGGAGACTTAATTTCAAAACCGGACTCAACGACTTACTAATTAGATGGTTTGCACCTAGTTACTGAATCTCTCAGGTTTTAATTTCTGATCTGTAAAATAGGGATATTGATTAAATATGCAACCCTCGTGGAAACACCGGAAATAGCTAGAAGCTCACCAGTTTGGGTCTTTCCTCCCAGCACAACCACACTCCAACACCCTGGAGCACCGTGGGCAGTTCCCATCTGCATTACTGCAGCGCCCCGTGACGGCCTCCTCCGCCTCCCTGCTCCTCCCTGCCCCACCCCATGGGGTTCTTTATTTTATTTTTTCTTTGAAGCACTGCACCCCATGCCTTTCTCAAATCAGTCCCATCGCACCTGGCTGAAAGCTCCGGCTGGACCCCACAGATAACAGCTCCTCATCTAGGCCCTGTTCCTCTTCATTCCCCAACCACCTCCTGTCTGTGCTGGTTACTGCCCTTCTGATTGCAAGGCATGGAAAGTTGCTGCAGCTAGATTCATGAAGGAGACGTCTATGTGGGGCCCTATGTTGACCCTCTTTCATGAGAACTCAGTTTTCATAAAGGGTTGAGCCCTGTGTCCCTTTGGACACGGATCACATTTCCCAATCTCAGTTTTCCATAAGTCCAGAACAGGCAAGACCCTGAGCCATGCACACCAGGCCTCTCTGTCCACTGCAAAGCCTCAGACCAACTTCTGGCCCCAAAGTATGGAATTCTGGGGAAATGTAATAAAAGAACCTTTTTGGTCTCTCTACATGTTTGAAATTTAAAAAGGAATTGCCAGGTGTCAGAAATAAGGATTCAAGTTCAGAGCAGTTAATGGGGGAGGAAGCCAGGGGAGTTAAGAGAACACAGGCCTGGGACCAGCCCCCCTGCAGAGACCAGGGAGGACCGGATCTCACTGCAGATCCAGCTCATTTTCACCCAAAATACAGCCTCTCTTTCCATCTTAGCAGAGTCAGTCTTTGTTCCAAGCAACACGACAAATTAAACCAAAAGCAAGCTACACAATGAAAGCCTCTCCCACCTTCAGCCTCCTCCTATTTTGCCTCCCGATTCCAGGAGGGAGACGCCTCTGGAAGCTGGCAGGGGCCCTGAGAATCCTTCTCGTCACAGCCGCAGGCCTGGGCCCTTCACGCAGCACTCCTGGATCCCTGCCAATCCCTAGCAGGTTGCTCCTGTGACAAGAATGAGGGATGAGAAGGGGAAATATTCAGTTTCAACTTTTAGGTGCAATCTCTGTCTTTCATAATGACTGTCACTAAAGCAAAAGTGACAGATCTCTGGCATTTGCTAATTCTGAGTGATGGCTACAATGGTGTCTGTTGAAATTTCGCCTTTACAATTATGATAATTTTTACTTATAAGATTAAAACCAAAAGAAAGTAAAGAATCCCAGTGTACCAAGGGGCCCTCTTGAGAAGGGGAGCCGGAAAGTGGCAGGCTTGAGGTCTCACAGGGAGGAGCAGATAACGGCAGAACCCTGCCCAGGCCTCTCCCTGCTCATCTGACTTCCTCTGCTCCCCCGTGGCTCACGCACGACTTTGCACACCACAGCTCACCCTCAGCCCCGGCCTCAGCCCCTCCTTGCACGCACACTCGATCCCAGCTCCCCCAGATAAACGTCAAGAGTGTCTTGTTCCTGATTCTAAACCCCTGAGCGACCACTGGCTTGGCTCTCTCATCTTTCAGTCAAGGTCACGAGTCACAGAACTAGCCACAAGCTGGCCGCTTTGACATCAGACAGCCCTGGCACAGTCAGTGTGAGCAAGGGCATAGTGCTGGGGCTCTGTGGCGGCAGGGGCCATGACCGGGATAGGATGGTCATTTTCCAAGCACAGGCTCTATGTGGGGATTCCCGCTCCTCACAGCAGGCCCCCCTGTCCCCCTCACCTCCTCTGTTGGGGAGGGACAGCTCAAACACCTCTATAAAGCCACCTGGTCCTTGGGCAGCTCCAGGCTGCTCCCTGTGGCCCTGTTAATGCTGCAAAGGGTCTTCCTGCAGGACACTCTTGCACGTTGGGTCAGAGCCATCGGTTGGCTCGTGTGTTCCCTTTCCTAGAGCATGAGTTGTGCCAAGGCACGGGCTGTGCTGAGGCTGTCTTTGTCTTCCCAGGGCCCACAGAGACCCATCACTTGATAAGCCAGCTGACATGCACTGGCTCTGTCGCATCTAGGAGGCACCCGACAGAGGCCCTGTAATGGTCACTCACAGGGTCCCAGTCTGCGTCTGGCCTCCTGGATTCACACTTACTAATAAACTTCAGAGACCCACCTGGCAGGTGAGAGAGGTGGGAACATTCGAGAGCTGGTGAAGGGGGCTCCAGCAGGGAAGGAGGTCTCCTCATGCCAGGACACTATCCACATCCCAGCCATCACCAAGGACACAGCCAGGACCACACCAACCTCTGTGAGTTCCCGTGGACTCTGCAGGCTGTGGCATGGCTACAACTCTTCCATGCTCCACGTGGCTTTAGAGGTACAGGTAGAGGTGCCCACTCTGAGAATAAGAAATCCGAAAGCTCCGAAATCTGAAACACTTGACAGCAACCTGATGTCACCAGTGGAAAATTCCACACAATGAAATTTTTTTGCAAGCATAGAATTATTAAAGTTATGGTACAACATTACCTTCAGACTGTGGGCAGAGGGCGTATGTTGTTTAGACTTGGGTCCCATTCCAAAGACACTTCATTGTGTCTATGCAAATATTCAAAAAAAAAAAAAAAGGGATTTCCAAAGCACTTCTGGCCCCGAGTGTTTTGGGTAAGGGATATTTGGCCTGGGTGAATGTCTACAGCCCCCAAGTGCTCAGCTGGGGTCACTCCTCTTGTTCTTTTCCTGCAATCTGTGTCCTCGCTGAGAAAGAACCGTGGCCCCTGGGCTTTGAAGTTCCATCTGAGGCCCTCTCTGGGGACCAGCTGCACAGGTCCCGAGGGCCCTGGCATGGACTGCCAGGCGGAGGGCTCTGATCTACCCTGCAGGCTGATTCCATTGTCCTGGAGCAGGGCCACCCTTGCACAGGAAGCCCTGTGGATCACGCTGCTCCGAGGGCAGAGACCTTGCAAAGTCCTTCCTATGACTGATAAACACTGTTTGGTTTGGATCAAGAGGAAAAATAAGGCACTTGGGATAATAGAGGCGGATGGGAAAACACTCGGGACTCCAAAACGAGAGCAGAAGGAGGCTCTTGCTTTGAATGCTCCTGTGGTAACCGACGAGGAACAATCGCGCTGGTCAGAGGAGCTTCCTTCCACCCAGCTGCAGTCAAAGCCCAGGGTTCACGGAGGCCAGAGAACTGGCAGGAGCTGTGTTTTGGCTTGGGGAGAACAAACGGGCTAGTGCAGGAAGCCAGTCCCCTTCAAAGGACAAGACCTCAGGGCTCCGATGACTTCACTGCAGCGGCTAGCAAGGAGAGGGGTCCCTCATGTGGCACAATGACCCCGGGCAGCTCAGAGGAAGAAAAGGCAGATGGCCAGGCTTTGTCAAAGCGGAGGCTCCCTCTAGACAATGCCCTGGTAGCACCTGTGTTTTCCTGGTGGCAGGTGGTGGCTGTGTCCCCCTTCTCCAAGGTGTTGGGACAAAACATCGGTGTCTGATGAGTTAACTTAGGGACACTGCAGGGGACACAGAGCTGCATGTGGGGGGACTTTGGAGACTGTGAGGAGCAGGGAGGAGGAGGCTGGGCCAGGGGAAGCCATGGGGCAACACAGACCGTCGGGGGAGCTATGCTTAGGGGGTGTGAGCTGGGCCTTTTCTCCTCCATCTAAGAAACTGTGCTGTAGGTTTGGGCAAAATCTGTCCTTCCGCCTGTACACTGGGATAGCATTTGTTTTGTGGGATGCTGACTGGGGACTCTGGTGGGTGTGGAGTGGGAGCTGAGCTGTCTGTGGCCTACCCAGCTGGGTTAGGCTGGAAATAAATTGTTTCTGTGGAACTTCTCATGCCAGGATCCCAGGCTTTGGACGAAAGTGCCAACTTGGCATGAATAAAGGAAAATAACTTCTTCCCTTATCTCTGCTCCCAGAGCTCTGTAACTGCCACTGCAGCCAGATGATGTATTCATATTTAATGCGCCACAGTCCTTATTGAGAAATTGGGTGCTTTGTTTTTCTCGGTGGCAGACTCATTTGGGAAGAATAGACCTGAATAAAAGAGAAGTTGCTAGGCAAGGCCTCGGAGAAAAAAAACAAAACAGCCTTTTTATGCCCCAAGGCCTAGGCCCATTGAAAATCCCGCAGCCCAGCTGTGAGAGCAGGGCACAGTGGATTGCAGGAGGGCTAAGAACGGAGGCAGACAGTGTGGGCTCCTGAGTCCAGGGCTCAGCGCTGGCTGCACCGGGCTGGGAGGGGACTTGCTTGCAACAGTGATATGGGATCTTGTGAAGCCTGGGCTACAGGAGGCAGGCTCGGCCAGGTCTCGCTGGGTGAACTGCACAGCAGCCCCCTTGTCTGCAGGGCATGCATTCCCAGAACCCAGTGGACACCAGAACCCACAAAGAGAACCAAACCCTATGCAGACTGTGCACGGGCCTGTGAGTCAGGCACAGTAGGAGGTCAGCAATAATAACCAATAGCCAGTAGGCACTACCACAATGATACAGGGCAACGCAAGTCCATGAGCAGAGACAGCAGAACCCGGGTCCCCCGCTGTCCCATCCTGCTGTGTATCTCCCCAACCTTAGCACGCAATTTGCTCTCTTATAAAATAAGTCAAGAACGTTCACCTTTCACTTAAAGGGAACATTTTCAGTTTCTCTTTGGCACAAATTGTCAGCATCACTACTCTTAAGCTTTGGGGTCATGATGAAGTTAAATAGGGTTACTTGAATGCAAGTACTGGGGGCCACCACTCTTTGAAAACCAAGCCCTGTGACTGACGGTCAGGAGGGACACTCAGTGTGAACATGATGAAGACAGGGGACAGTTCACGCCCCAGCGGGAGGGAGCAGGATGCTGGAGGCTTCATCACCACACTCACATATAGGTGTTTCTAGTGGCACCATTTAAAACTTAGGCATTGCTTCTTTCTGGAATTTTCCATCGGATACATTTAGAGTTTGGGTGACCATCAGCAACCGAAACCTCAGAAAGTGAGATCTTGGAGACTCCAGAACTCAGAGTGACCAGGCTGAAGTGAGCAGGTCCACTCTTGTGTGCCTTGTCCACCCCAGAGGCTGTGTCTGTGGTTACGCCTTCCACGGCTCTAGGAGGAGAAAGGGGTATAGACCTGCACTGCCCAACGTGGCACCAGCCAGCTGTGGCTGATTACGTTTAAATTCAATAATATTGAGTACAGTGATAATTCAGGTCCCCTGTCTCAGGAGGCTAGTGGTTGTCGCAGAGGACAGTGCAGATGTGGGGTACTTCCATCTCTACAGTAAGTTCTAGTGGACAGAGTAGGTCTAAGGGACCACTGGGGCTTTGCAGCCACTCTGGATGGTGGCCACACCCCTGCCACCATGCCAATTTGCTCCCAGGCCCTTGACCTTCACGTCGTGGGCCGTGGAGGGGTCCCCCCTGGCCGAGCCAGGAGCGTTCCCAAGGACTCTTGCCTTCAAATGGGTCAGGAAGCTTGGCAAGCTTTCCCAGAGGGTGAGCCATCGGATGGCCCGCACATGTGTCCACTCCTTGCACAATCTAAGGGTGGAGAGAGAGGACAGGGAGGGGAAGGAGGCCTGAAAATGACTGAGGTGGAGTTTTTCTTTAAGTTTGTAGAGTAGGAAATGAAGTCATATTTTATTTAATTTAGAAAAAATAAAATAAAGAAATAGAGCATTTTTTTCCACTTCAATGGCTCTTGGGCAATTTCATTTGTTGCATGGTCTGTTTGTGAAAGCAGATGAGGAACAGCAGACATGTCCCTAAGGCTTGGTGCTGGAAGCCAAGTGACAAGCCACAGACCTCCAGGCCACCCCCCTGCCAGGCAACGCCCTGCTGTCCCTCTTGGAGGGACGTGCAGAGGGGGAAAGCAGTGATTTCTAAATCCAGTACATCTGAGATCTGCCTCAGGAACAAAGCAGGGTCCCCAACAGGGATGGGGTGGGGCAGCCTGAGGGGCTGGAGGGCATGTTGGCTGAGGGTCCAAAAAGGGGGAGGCAGGACACAGCCTTGGCCCCAGGCTGTGGTACCACGGGTGGGGAGCAGTTCAGGTTGTCAGAGCTGGGAAACCAGGAAATATTCAGGAGTCATGTGCAGGCCGGGGCACCTGTCCTGCTGAATTCTGTGCTGTGTGCCAGGACCTCAGGGACAGGAGCCCTGTGTGGCGGGCACAGCTGGAGCAGGCCAGGGCAGGTCCTCGGTCTCCCCGAGCCTCACTTTCCCCTTCTTGACCAACGGAAAGATGGTGCCACATCCCACTGTGACGAAGACTAGAAAACCTCTGATGGGCCTGCGGTCTGTCTTTTTTCCACCCTAGATTGCACTTCACCGTCTGTAAGACCCAGCCAGAGCCCAGAACCTTCACAAAGCTCCGGAAGTCTTCTTGGGCCTTTTAAAAATTTATTTGGATTTTGTAACATTAGGGTCTGGCTTTCTGATTCTCTCACAATTACATTATCACATTACATTTATTATCGTCTTTCTCCTTTATAAGCACCCCATTTGAGTGTGCGCAGATCTCTCTCTTTGTATATCCTTGTGAATTTTAGATGATCGTATGTAGCGCCTCGTGAAGACCGGCAACAGGTTCTCAAGGAATTATTCTATGAATTCAGACAGACTAGAGGCCATCGCTAGCCAAGTGTGAAGTCCACGGGGCACTGCTAGTCATCTTAGGTCAGCCTCCAACAGCCCCTCGGCCTCTCCCATGTTAGACACACCAACGTGAGGGGTCGTCAGGCTGGCACGTGGTGGCACTGGCAGGTCCTCTTCTCCACACCTCGTAGCCGAGAGCCTTGGTGTTGTCTACACTGAAGGGGGCTGACTGGATGTGGAGTCAGAGGGAGGGTTGGTTCAAAAGAGGGCCCATCGATTCTAAATAATTTGTAAATACAGACAACCGCCTCCATTCCACCCCAGTGAAGTCAGCCCTGGCATTTATTCAACCCTCGAAGCAGAACATGTGGCCTCGATGTGTTACCAATTAGGTGTCCATTACTACCAGGCGTCAGGAACTTATCTTGCCCTGGAGACAGGAATGAGCCCATATTTTAAACCACACTCAGGAAGAACACAGGAGAGGAAGTGGACGGGCTCACTGTCCCTAGACAGGAGGAGACCTACTTCACTTCAGACCGGAAGGGTGGCCACGGGAGGGCTCAGGGACAGGGAAGGGGTGTGGGGTGGGCAGATGGCCAGCCACGAGCTAGAGTGGCCCGGCACCATCCCTGACTGCCAGGTGAAGGGCGAGCCCTAGTTTAAAGAAAGCTGGGACATTCGGGCAGTGGGGAGGTGTGTCCCAGGAGGCTGGCAGACAGTCAAGAGGACATAGGACGGTGACCTGCCAGGTCCCCTGGGTCTGGGTTGCTAGCTTTGAGTGTCCTCATGGATAGCAAGGTCCTGCCTGTTTGGTCTTCCTCCCCGCTTTTTCGATGGAGGGATGCTGTTCAAGGTCAGCCTGACATTAAAACACCTAGCACTCGTGGTTTGTACAGGAGGCAGGTCATTCCAGCCACCTCTGCTAGGAAGACAGTGCTTACCGGAGGTATCTATTCCCAGCTAGCCGGCCCTGACTACACTAAGAATTGTGTGATGCCCTGGCCTGGGACACACGTGTGTGCACGCACACACACACACACACTCACACACACACACTCATACATACACACTCCTACAGTTACACACTCACACACCCACACACACTCATACACTTACACACTCATGCACACTCACGCACTTACACACTCACACACACTCGTACACACACTCACACACTCACACACTCATACACTTACACACACACTTACACACTCACACACACTCACACACACTCATACATTCACACTCACACACTTACACACACTCACACACTTACACACTCATACACTTACACACACACTTACACACTCACACACACTCACACACACTCATACACTCGCACTCATACACTTACACACACTCACACACACTCATACACTTACACACTCACACACACTCATACACTTACACACTCATACACACACTCTCACACACACACACACTCAGGCCCACCACTGGAGTGAAGACTTCATGGCGTCACACTGAGCCTCATCACAGGATAGGAGAGCCACTCAGCTGTTGTCTGCTTGTTCATTTACACAGTCGCCACATTCTTGATGTCTTGTCACCCTCCTGCAGTGTGGGATCTATAACTTGGAAACCCATGGGACAAGAAGAGCACTCTTCAGCTCCTCTCAGACCTCCTGAGCTCATGGGCCACTCAGAGGCTCATAAATGGGCCAGACCTGCTCAGCCCGGCAATCTGGCCTGGCCTGACTGCGTGTCCCCACTGCCACTGCAACCTGGGCTCCTCTGGGCGCCTTTCCTGGTGGGAGCCCCTGGAGAAGGCACTTCCTCCACACACATGCTGCTCCTGCTCAGGAAGATCAAGGACCCTCCTGTGAGCGGCGGACTCCCAGCTCTGGGTGGCGAAGAGCTCACGCGGCCCAGCGGTACAGAACGCAACATACCCACTTCCCTCCTCCAGGGGCCCTGAAACTCCCCAGTCTCAGCATGACGTTCAAGCCAAGTTTGCAAATGCCATGAAATAACCCGAATATACACAACAAAACACACAAGTAGCAAACAGACAGACGATGAGGTGGGTGGGCATGTCAGACCAAACTCAACTGAAAGGCAAATTAAAAACTCTTAATCTTTTTTTTTTATTTATGCACTTATGTTTTAGAAAAATAAATATGTATTAAAAAGGCGCAATATGTTATAGCTCACACCCACCCAATTTCCAATATTCAGTTACGCAGAGCAGTATTCACAAGAAAAAACCTTCACACAGAAGGTGAAGAGATGCCAAATTTTACAGTGAATTAGTGAAAGACAGAATCAATGAACGAATATTTTTCAGAAATATTTTCATTTAATAAGGACAGAAGCTAAGATGATTTCACTTAGTATAAAGTAGGAAGTAAATTTAAAAGTATTCTATTCAGGAGAAAAAGGGAAAGAGAAGCAGCATTTATTGAAAAACTATCAGATGATAATTTCATATTTATTGCCCACAGATGTCTAATAAACCGGGTAGACTTTTCCCCTCCTAAAGATGAGGAATAAAAGGCTCAGGGCTTGTTCTCACCATCGGTGAGTGGTGGGGTCAGAATAAGACCCAACACTTCACAGGTTCAAAGCCTGAACTTCAAAACCATTTAGTGAATAGAAAAACAGTCCTAAAATTCACATGGGAACAAGAAAGACCCTGAGTAGCAAAATAGTATTGAGCAAGAAAAACAAAGCTAGAGGCCTCACATTTCCTGATTTCAAAATATATCCCAAGGCTGCAGTAACGAGACAGGAATGGTGTTGGCGTCAACAGACAGAGGCCACCGAAGCAGAGCAAAGAGCCCGGGAGCGGCCCAAGACCTACAGCCTGTCACTCTCCAACGGGACGCCAAGCACACGCCCTGACGGAGCGACGGCTGCCATATGGTCCTGGGGAGACCTGAGAGCCACTGGCCAAAGAACAGCAGCAGGCTCCAGCCTCACACCAAGTGCAAGGATCAGCTCCGAGGGCACGAGGACAGGCCCAGGAGTCCGGGGACATGAAACCTCAAGAGGAAAACCCAGGGAAACACCTTGACATTGGTCTGGGAAGTGAGTTGAGGATATGTGCCCAAAGCACAGGCAACAACCACAAAGGTACCAAGTGAGAGTCCTTCAAGCAGAAGAGCTTCTGCATGGCACAAGGAGCAGCAAAGTGGACGAGCCTCCCAAAGGGAAAATACTGGTGAGCTCTGTGTCTGATCAGGGGTCTGTACAGTTACTACCCCAAATAGGCGAGGAACCCCACCAACACTATAGAAAAAAGCAAGGCCTTTAAAATGGGCTAAGGACTGCACAGATACCACTCCAACATGGCCTTTGAATGGCCAACGGGTGTATGAAAAGGTGCTCAACATCTCCAGTCATCAGGGAAATGCAAATCCGAATCCACAATGAGATATAATGTCACACTGTCAGCATGACAATTATCAAAACGACAAAAGGTAAATTGTGGGTGAGGAAGTAGACAAAAAGAAATCCCCCATGCACCGTTGGTAGGGTGTAAATTGGTGAACCCGTTACGAAAAACCACATAAGAGTCTCCTCAAAAACAAAGACAGAGCTACCACAGGCTTTAGCAATCCCTCCGCCGGAGACAAAGCCAAAGAGAATGGAAACCGCATCTCAAGAGGTACCCTGCACTCCTGTGGTCACTGTAGTCCTCATCACAATGGCCAGGCCGTGGAGACAGTGTCTATCAATGGACGAATGGCCAGAGAAGATGTGGTCTAGGCGTGCACAGTGGAACACTATCCCATGGTGTTAGTCAGCTTGTTCACTGCTGTGACTAGAAGATCTGCCAGAACAATTGTACAGGAGGAATAAAGGGCTCACGGTTTCAGAGATCTTAGGCCCATTCCTTGGGCCTCAAGGTGAGGCTGAACATCATGGCGGGAGAGGGTGGCAGAGAGAAGCAGCTCATATGGTGATCAGAAAGCCAAGAGAGAGAGAGAGAAAGAGAGAGAGAGAGAGAGAGAGAGAGAGAGAGAGAGAGAGAGGTCTCCACCTGCCAGATATAAATATATAACCCCAAAGCCACAATCCCCATCAGGATTAATTCACCCATGAGGTTAAAACTCTCACAACCCAATCGTTTCTCCTCTGAACCTTCTTGAACGTCTCACATGTGAGCTTTTGGGGACACCTCACATCCACACCATAACACTTGCTTCAGAAAGAAGGGAATCCTGAGGCTGGGGCTGGGGCTCAATGGCAGAGCTCTTGCCTGACACGTGGGAGGCCCTGGGTTCGATCCTCAGCTCTGCATATAAATAAACAAATAAAATAAAAGATCCATTTACCACTAAAAAATATTTTAAAAAAAGAAAGAAAGAAAGAAGGGAATCCCACCATTTCCAATGACACTGAAGAATCCAGAAGACTCTGCGTGAAATCAGCCGGACACAGAAATACACATACCACCCCATCTCACTTACACATGGGAGCTGATGAAATCTAATCCTCGGAGGTGGGGTGGATACGGGATTGCCAAGGGCTGGGGGAGGGGACGTGGGGGGACACTGTGGAGTTTTATTCATGGAGGAGAACGTTCTGGAGACCAACCGTACAGCCTGGTGACCGTACTAACGCTGTACACGATGCTGGAAGGGTCGATCTTAAATGTTCTCACACTGAAAAAAGAATAGGATCACAACTGTACGAGGTGACGGAAGTGTTAATCACCTTGATTGTGTCAATCGTTTCACAACAACTTTGTCATGTATACCTCATGGAAGCTGGGGACACTGTCACGGCACCACGTGGTGTGGTTTCCAAGAAGGCCACATGTAGTCTGCTAATCTTTTGGTTGCTATTTCTCTCCAGGTGTTTATAAATTTTACTCCATAGATGAAAAATTCTGCTCCTTTCATGTCAGTGATATAAAATAAATCCAAAGGCATCAAAAATGTCCCCGAGAATCCTCACGCCCTCACCTTCTACTGAGAGCCACCCACGGTCCCCACGTGGCAGGGCCCTGACTGGGTGGTCCCTACGGCCTGGGTCTCCTCCAGCCTCCAGTGGCCCCAGAGGGTGCCTGGAGTCTGCCCTCTCTCCCCAGCTCTCCTGCACCTGCTTTCTCGCCAACCCACACCTTGGCCAGGCAGACCAAGCCGATCCATTCCCAGAGGCAGTTCCTGTGTCTGAAATCTGTCTCTTTCCCACTAACCCATCCCTTGGGGAAGGAGGTTTCCAATGACTAAAAGCAAATGAGGTCAAGTCCCCTGTGGTGCCAAGATAATGCCGGACCAAATACCACCTTTCTGGCAGCTAGTCAAGTCTTGACCTCCTGGTGTGGGGAAAGCTTGGCCTTCAGGGCTGGTTCCGCTGGGCTGAGTCTGGGGCTGGCTCCTCCCTGGAAAAGCCGGGGTGTGTCTCTCCACAGGGAGGGTCAGCTCTCTCCAGAAAGAAATCATGTTTGAAAACTGCTGTGCTTGAGCTCTGGGAATCCCCCTCTAACTTAAGCCCTGGATAGCTTGTATGGTGGCCAGAGCCCTGGCACCATGCAGGAAATCAGATGCTCGGAGACACAGGGCCTGGCCAGCCTCCTGGGAGTGCCCACACCCCTGCTCTCCCCATCAGGGCTGCTGAAAAAAGAGAGAGGCTCCCTGGGGAGACCAGGGCAGAATGGCTGTGGCAGGCCCTGCGGGGGTGTGGCAAGAGTGAGCTGGCTTGGGGGAGGGCACGGGGTCTGCTGCTCACTCAGGCTGGACTGAGGCTCCTGCTTCCCTTCCCACCTGAAATGACAAGCTGTGCCTGCTGAGGTTTTATGGTGGCTGCGGAGAGGAGCCTCCACGAGGCTGGAATGAGAGGCACAGGTGGCCTCGGCGGCTTCTCTACCTGGAAAGGGGACCCTTGAGGCAGGAAGGGGACCTGGCACTGGCTGAGCTCTCTGAGTCTCTGTACCCTAGTTTTCCAGCTCTTTGGGGAACACTTGTCTTTCTATCTCATAATCACAGAGAAAGGGTGGGTGCACTGCAGGGAGGAGCCTGGGCCTGGGCCTGCCAGGTGTGACTCGGAAGGCAGGGCTAGCCTCCTGATGAGGGGGCGCTCCAGGGGAACAGGGAGGTCAAGAAGAGGCCCAGACAGGATGCCTCAGTATCTCTAGTCACCACCAGGGGAAAAAAAAAAAAGACAAGAGTTTGATTTTCACCTGGTGGGAACCCAAACAACCAGGTAAATAAATAAATAAAAATAAGAGAACACAGCTGTTTTGGATTTGTGCTGCTGAACACCTAGCTCGTCTGGTGACTTTCATTCCCCCACTTCACAGAGAACGCAAGTCCATAAATCGGGGACCTCTGCGATAACATCGTTTTGGGGCCTGGGTGGTGGGAAGGAAATTGTGCCCCATGGCTTCTAGGACGCTGAGTTCAAAACCTCCCTTTTTTGGTGTCATTCCCAGGCACAGCTTCATATAGTGCCTGTTCTTAAAGAAGCTTCTGAGTTCTCGGGACAGCAACTGAGGTCCTCACTGTGGGCAGGCGGGGGTCCCAAGGAAAAAGAGCCCCCGAGCACAGCAGGGGCTGGGCCATCTTTGGGACAGTCATTCTCAGTGGTCTCCGAACTGTGCTGCTCTGGCTCCCCCAGCGTCTCCATGGCTCATTGGACCTGTGGAAGAGCACATTCCTCCAGGGTGAAGGAGAGAGAGGGCCACTCCCCCCGGAGGGGCTGTCACCGTTCACAGGCCTGGAACCTGCCATCTTAGAGACAGGGAATGTGAGAGCTCTGCTCTTTGAACATCTTTCCTCACTCTCCAAGCCACAGAAGTGGTCAGAACAAAACTTAAAGCCATTAACATGATAGAAAGAGAAGGGAAAGTGATGGACACTCTGAATATAGTTCTCGCTTCCTTCCTGGGTTCCCTGGTGAGCTCAGTCCTCCTGCTTGCTTGGCCCAGGGGCATGTCAGAGAGGACCACCATCGGGCAGATGGTCACTGGTCCTTGCTGTCAAAGAACATTCCTTACCTGGGTGGCTGTCGTGTGGTGGAACCAGGTCTGTGCCTCCCTGGGCAGGGCGGGTGGCTCGTCCTTGCAGGGCCACTAATGCAGCCTGTTACTGGCTTGTGCCCTCTGCAGGCAATTCTGCAGCCGACTTAGGAAACCAATGCAAGCTTCAGCTCCAGGCAGAGGGAGTAGCCTCCTCTGGGCTGAAGAGGGTCCTCCCCAGCCCGACAGTTACAGCACCCCCTTTCTCTCCTGGTCCCCTGCAAGAACCCCACATGCTGAGGCTGGCTCACTTCCCCGGTTTGAAAGGGGAAGAGCCAAGTCACCTTTTCTGTGGGGCAAGGAGCACATGCGTTTTACCACGGGAGCCTGAGCACCCCTCGGATCCATCCTAAAGTGTGCTGGGCAGAGGGGAGGGGTCTCAGCCCCTCCAGCCACCAACATTACCGGAAGCTGAGTCAGAGCCACAGCAGAGGTTTCACCACTTTGCCAAAGTCCTGAGCTACAGTTCTCAGTTGTGCTGGATGCTTTTGAAATGGGTGCAGGGAAGGTTTCACAGGTTCACTTCGGCGACTACGTACACATGTTGGTGTGAACGTGTGCACTATCCGTGTTACTTACCTTGGTTTCTACTTCAGCCCCTGGTGCTCCCCCCTGGTGAAGCAGGAGCTGTGGAGGGGCAAATGCTGTAGCTCTATGTTCGGTGGAGCCTGCGGCATGGCAGGAGCAGGGGCAGGCGGTGGATGCTTCGTGGGACTTGTGGTGACACGCCACACCATGATGCATCTATGTGCAGCTTTGTCTCCAAGCAGGAAGCAATGGCTGCTGCAAAAAAGACTCCTGGGCTACGGCTCATGGAGGAAGCTGGTTTCCAGTGCCACAGAGAGAGCAGCTGGAAAGAGAAAAGAGCTTTGGAGAAGCATCCCGGAGAGTCTCTGTCCAGGAGGCCAGGAGCTGGTTCTGGGCTCCGCCTTCCTGGCCTGGGGCGGCCTCCAGGCTTCTGGGACTTCAACGCAGCCCAGGCAATTCCCCTGTGTTGCCAGGTTGAGCAGCGGGGCTCAGAGTGCCCGTCTAACAAAGATGGCTCTTGGCTCAGATTCCAGCAGATGCTGTGGCAGCCCTCAGGGGTTGAGTGTGACACTCTTTCTTTCTTTTCTTTTCTTTTTCTTTTCTTTATATATTTATTTTTTAGTTGTAGTTGGACACAATACCTTTATTTGATTTATTTATTTTTATGTGGTGCCGAAGATGGAACCCAGGGCCTTGCACGTACTAGGCAAGCGCTCTGCCACTGAGCCACCGCCCCAGCCCCTTTCACTCTTAATAAGAGAAATAAAATACAAAATATCCTGAGTTATCGTTTGGATTCCCGACTTATCAGTTTGGCCAAAGTTCGGAGGCTGGACAACACCCAGGAGGGAGTGGAGAAGCAGGCGCTCCCACACCCAGGGCAGGGTGAAGGCTGCTGCCTTCGAATGCTACTTGGCAACTCCTAGGAGTTTCAGGCTCAGTTTGCTCTTTGGCCTAGCTGCTGTGCTTCTGGAAGAGGCCCTCAGCAACTACTGCACACGCCAGAGGACACACTGACTTTGTCACTGCAGCACGGTTTGTGGTGACAAGTTGAGAAGCAAGGCAGGTGTCCCTGTGCAGGAGACTGGTAGAATAAATTCTGGTATGCCTATACAGTGGAATACTAGGCAGCCATTAAAATTACGAAGATGTAGTATAATGTGGGAAGATGTCAAAGACTTGAGTGGAGGATGCGAGGGGAAAAGGGAGTCAGCGTGAAGGGCAATGAGACCTTTGCTCTCACTCATGTGAACACTGGCCTGAAGTTGAAGAAGCAGTGAGTATAAGGAGGACGTAATGGGGAGACTCTGTATCATCCCCAGAGAAAAGAGGGCAGTGAGACACCCTGTCCCTGACCATCCCCTTCTGTTCCAAAAATGTCACAAGGGAGCCACGATATGTCCTGTCCTGGAGGACACTGGCTTCCCCTTGAGCACCCGGGAAGCAAGGCAGCCAGAGTCCCCTTGGAAAGCAGCTTTCTTGCTCACACAGCAGGGCTGCTGGTCACACAAGCCACTGAGCTCGTGCTGATGACGTCACTGCTTCCACACCTGATGTACAAAACCCCCTGAGTGGGGACGGGCACAGAACCGAGGGCACGGTGGGAAGGGGATGCGCCACTCTTCCAGACAGCCTCCCCTGGACAAAGCACAGTGAGGGACGAAGGTGCTGCCACCTGTCACTCCTCTACAATTCTCATCTCCTGTACGCTGCCCCCAGTAACCCCTACATCTCCTATGCTGTCTCCAGACACTTTCTTTGGCTTGTCTGCAACCTACCCCACTGCCCTGGCACAACTGGGCATGGATGAGACAACAGGGAAGGGAGGGGTGAGTGGAAGCCAGATTTTTCCATCTGCACCTTTTTATATTTGACTTTTTAATCATATGACTCTATTATTCTTTCCAAAAAATGCAACTGAGAAAGATACACAGAGAGAGAGAGAGAGAGAGAGAGAGAGAGAGAGAGAGAGAGAGAGAAATCAAATGTGGATATCCAAGCCAATGAGTATTTTGACTTGAAGATTAGAGTCAAGAGCCTGGTGCCCAGTGGCCCTGCAGAGCTTTAGCAGAGAGGCTTTCTCTGGGTGGGGTTGGTGCACCCTAAGCCAAGAGCCGACAGACCACGAGGAACAGAATTACTAGGACTCGTGAGAATCCTGCATCAGAGAAACGTAGACCTCGACTCTCCGGCTTGTGACTCCTCAGATCAGATTATTCAAGTCTAGAAATGTTCAGTCACTTGCCCAGGGCCACCATTTAGAGGCAGAGTGGCCATAGGACCCAGCCTGCCTGGTCCTGCGTCACCCCGTGTTCAGCCCCAGCTCCTCTGGCAACGTCAAGATGGACCTAGGATCGTCCTCCATGGCTATGGGTCTTGCTCAGAGGCCAAGAAACTGAAATAGTTTTAACCTGGAAGAGAATGAAAGGGAGAAACTTCATAAAAGTGAATCTTCTATGGCGTCTAATAAATTGGAAAGGGACCATCTGTTCTCAATCGCATGGAGCAGGAACGAGAATTCATGCTACAACATGAAGCCTGAGCGCAAAGGAGGAAATTCCTAATTTGTCTGGTCATAGACAAAGAGAGTGTTAAAGAAGACCGTGACATGGCCTTTCCTGGGCTCTTTAAGGAGGAGTTTGGCTTCTCTTCAGTACTTGTTTCCAAATGTGTCTGGGTCCACCTGTGTCCTTGGTCAGAGGAGACGCTCACCACGGCACCAGGACCTCCTTGTCACCCACGCGACCAAGGCTGTCTTCAGCTCTGCTCTTCCTGGAGAGTGGCAGCAGCATGTTCTCCACGTGGCGGGAGCAGAGACGTGGGCCACATGTGGCTGGAATGGCTGCTGGGAATTTGCATGGCTCAATTCTCCGTGGTCCTGGGCTCTTTGGCTGTGAACCTGGGACAAGTGGCTTTGCTCCCCGTGATCCACCTGCATCACACACGTTAGGGCCCACGAAACCCCACTTTCAGGGTCAGAGCCTGCCACGAATCCACTCCCTTCCTCCTTGACAGGCACCAGACTCGGGGTCGCATCCTCACTGTGGTGTGGCGGGGTCCTGATGGGGGGCGGGGCGGGTCACTGTGTGATCCAGGCCAGCCCTCAGGACTCCTGCACATCCTTCTCCACAGTGTCCGTGCGGCTGGCTTGGTGCAGATGCGTGGAGGCCGTGAAAGCCTGGGAATCAGAAATGACGCTCCACAAAGGGGAGAGCCGAGGCCTGAGTCGCTGCATGGAGAAGGCGGGGTGCCCAGCAGAGACTCGACTGGACACACCCCAACTGCGTTCTGAGCCACTGACGTCTCAGCTTTGCAGGTGGCAGCGGCTGACATCACCACAACTTACGCAGAGAACAATGAAGGACCCTGCACCTGTGGGCAGCTGTGCCAGTCAGCTTTGCATCGCTGTGACCAGAGCACCTGACCAGACGACTTAGAGGAGGAAACGTTTATTTGGCCTCATGGTTCCTGAGGTCTCAGTCCGTGGGCAGTGCCTCCCTTGCTCTGGGCCTGAGACCAGGAGGAGCATCACGGCGGAAGGGCTTGGCAAAGAAAGCTGGTCGACTCTTGGCAGTCAGGAAGGGAGAAGGAGGGAGAGAAAGAGAAAAGAGGAGCCAGGGACAGGATATAGTCCCTAAGTGCTCGTCCCCAGGAACCCAGGTCCTCCAACAGTGCCCCACCTGCCGACAGGTACCACCCAGAATCCATTCAAGTCACTAATCCATCAAATGGATGAATCCACGGGTTAGGTCATGGCGCTCATGATCTGATCTCTCACCTCTGACCACCCCTGCTTTGCCATATGAGCATCACAAAGGATATCTCTTATCCAAGCTACCACAGTGGCTTCTTTTTTTTTTTTTTTTAAAGAGAGAGTGAAAGGAGAGAGAGAGAGAGAATTTTTAATACTTATTTTTTAGTTCTCGGCGGACACAACATCTTTGTTGGTATGTGGTGCTGAGGATCGAACCCGGGCCGCACGCATGCCAGGCGAGCGCGCTACCGCTTGAGCCACATCCCCAGCCCCACAGTGGCTTCTTTAATCTGGCATGACTTGTCTCTTGCCACACTCCAGAGTGGACTCTGAAGCCACTGGACATTGTCCACAAGGCATTCCCCTTGGTGAAGCAGCACGGGGTGCCCCATGAGACACAGAGACGGGCTCTCCTGGGAGTGAATGTTTGTTGAATTAATTAATAACCTTCAGACCGACTTGTGTGGATGTGAAAGCCTATTGTTGGTATCTCAGGAATAATCTGTCCCGTGAGCTACATGGTTTACTTGTTTGAAGCACTCAATTGAATCAGACAGTACTTTGTGTACATTTCTTACAAAGTCTTTTGGTGCGGGGGTCTCATCATTTCATGAATACGAAGCAATTCATGTCAACGTTGACGTGAGGTTGGTCTATGGAGCTGAAGCCTTGCTGGAAAACCTTTGGGTTTCTACCCCTACTCAATCAGTGGTTAAGGTAATCACAAAACCCCTCCTGTGACCTCGTTCCCTCTGTCCCAGGACTTTTCACGATCACGTGGGGGCCCCCGGGAGACCCACCCTTGGCCACTCTCTTTGATCTCAAGCATGTCATGAGCCTTTTTCTGTTTCAGTGTCAGGCCAGCCTCTGGTTTCATGCTCAACCCAAGAAGTCTGCTGAGGTGGGGAGCTGTCCTCTCCTTTCAAGTCCATCTCTTTTGTGAATGAGTCCTGCCCGATTTCCTCATCTAACTTCCTTTAGGACACATTTTTCTCAGATCAAGTCCTAAACATCCTTTCCTCAGACATTCTCTCTTAATGATGAATGAATGAATAACTGAATGTCAAGGTAGATGTTGGATGTTGGGTGGGCACGAGGTGAGTCACTGGATAGATGGGGGATGCTGACTGGATAGAGGGATGGGTAGTGGACAGATGGATGAATGGATGCATGGTGGATGGATGAGAGGTGAGTCACTGGATTGATGGGTATATGGTGGCTGGATGGATGGATGGATGGATGGATGGATGGATGATAGGTGGGTAGCTGGATAGATGGATGGGCACTGGCCAAATAGATGGATGGTGGTTGGATAGATAGATGAACAGATAAGGGACTGGATAGGTGGATGGATAGTGGACAGATGGATGGGTTGGTAGTGGATGGATGGACAGTAGTGGATGTATGGATGGAGGGTGGATGGATGGATGGTTGGATGGATGGATGGATGGATGGATGGATAAATCTTGTCTTCAGCAGCCTCTTCACCTATTTATCAGAACCCAAGAAACCTCAGAATCTCTGTGGGACCCTGGTGGTTGTGTCTCAAGAGTTCAGAATTTAAGTCAAATGTCCTTCCAAATAGTGAACTGCACTCTCCTGCCAACATTCCAAAAGCCACATTGAGGAATTTAAACTACACAGGCAGGAGCTAAGCCATTTAGACCATTTTCTCATAAAAATGGAACAAGTGGAAAAAAAATCCAAGTGTGAACATTCTTATGCAACATTTGCCTTTTCCATTTAGAAGACCTTAAAACTCTAGTGTTGAAGCCCAGTTTCAGTAGGTTTACTGCCATTTTGAGTTTGTGATAGTATCTTCATGGAAGAGACCGTTTCCCTTCCTGTTCTCCCTTCTAGTACAGGCATTTTGCTGGGCCTTCCTAGCCTGTAAAAATTGCCTGCTGAGCACCACTTATGACTGTTCTGCAAGTGGTTTAGAGAGCATATGCTGGGGCTTTCTTAAAAGCAGCAACTTTTGAGGTTAGAATGACAGCATTTGGTTCACTCAAGCAGCAAGATGAGCCAGCTGGCAATGACCCCTTTGCAATAAAATATTAATAGGAAGAAGCAGCCTTTTTATCATCTCGGGGACTTGTTGCAGACTTCCTGGCTGCGTTCCTTCACTCCCTGATTCATTCATCCACATGGTGTGGAATACACTGGATTCCATCTTCTTATAGCCCTGCAGGGAGGAATTCTGGTGGCCTTTCCCCAGCGCATCTTGGCAGACCCAGCGATACACTGCTCCTTGATTGAGGACTTGGCATGGGAGCTAAGGTAAGCCTTTTAATGGCGTTATCCAGAACGGGCTTCCTCGTACATGACATCCTCCTCAAAGAATGTTTCCAAAGAGTCTGTTGTAAAACTTCTGGGGGAGTAGAAGTTTCACGTGGAGCCTGCTCACTTCATTTCACAGACGGTGGAGAACACTACCACCTCCTCCAGAATTTCTCCAGCCGAGGTGGGCCCCCTGGATGGGCAGGTGGGAGAGTGCCCACGGGCTGTCTGAGAGCCAGGGGGCTCTTCTGTGGCAGCTGGAGCAGAAGGAAGCCGACTGCGGAGCTGTGAATGGGAAAGAGGCATTCTACACACTTGTGGGCCCTTCCTCCCTTCACGATTCTGCCCAGATGTTGGGATTCTCTGGAATTTTGAAAGGGAGACTACAGGGAAACTGGGCCAAACGGAGCCTTTTGGGAAGTGGAGGCAGACGGAGGAGACGTCCTGGGTTGTCTGAAAGGATGCAGGAGCCTTTCCAAGAGCCTCCTGTCATTCAAGCAGACTGAGTCAGGCTCCCTTCTCTAGGACCCCATCCTTCAGGGCAGGAAACCAGCATAGCTTTCCAGAGAAGTCACCAGAAGAGGCAGAGCCAAAAGACGGGCTGCAGATCTTGGCCTGAAACACAAATCAACTGGCTCCGTTTCCTTTCCAAAGCTGCCTTCACCGCCCATGGCCAAATATCCCCTCCAGTCAGCAAGACCAGAGCTCCCGGCAATCAAGCACTGGCGGTCCTAGAAACCATCTTTAGGGTCAGGGATCAACTCTCCTTCTGCACAGGAAGGCTTAGTGGGGCTGTGGGGAAGAGCGTACCTGAGACAGCAGAGGTCACCCCATTGCAGACTCCACACCTCCAGGAGGGGCACGTGGCCCGGACTCAAGGGCTGTCTGGGCGGATGCATCAGTCAGTCTTGTTTTACTACAATGAAGTGCCGAGGGCAGCCAGCTTATAGGAAGCACTTGAGAGTCAGCAGCGTGGCTGGGGAAGCCTCCTAATGGTGGAGGCGTTTGTGTGGAAGAACTCACATGCCAGGCAGGAAGTCAGAGAGAGATGGCCGAAGTCCCTTTCAAGGACATCTCCTCAGTGAGTTAAGACCCTCCCACAAGACCCCGCCTCCCGTAGATTCCATTGCCTGGAACTTGCTGTGGAGAGAAGACTTTAATTACAACGGACCCTGGGGTCACTCGGACCACTCCCAAGCCATAGCAGGGGAGCTTGGCAAGGTCTCCTATCCCTTCCAGGCCCAGGTCATGTCATCAAGGTCAGAAGCACCCTCCTCTGCCAATGGAAGGTGTCCCTCCAGAGGCTCTGGCACCCCCAGGGTAGCCCAGTGACCACCATCAAGGAGGGCGTTCAGTGACCATGGTCCTGGCCACTAGCAAGGCCACAAGAGGCCATCTGGCTGCCCTGGAGGGGCCCTGCGGCCTTGCTGTGCCCTGAAATCAACACTGCCCTTGGAACACAGGGGCAGGGGGCTTCAGCTCCTGGCTCACTTCCCTCACCCCACGCTGGCAAAGGGAAACAGGGAGAATTGTACTTATAAACTTTTATCTGAATTGTTCTTACAACTTTTGTCCTACACACAGTGGCGTTTTCAAAGTCTGGACGGGGTGGGGCCGTCAGTGCGGGGCTCCTTCCTCCCCACCCTTTCCATCTTTCCCGGGTTCCTCCCAGCCCCGGGTTGATCTGCAGGCTGCTCAGGCAAGGCCCGCGGTGATAAGCCGGGCAGTGGGTGGACAGCAGGATGCAGCCTGCCAGGTGCTGATGGCAGTGGGGACAGGAGGGTGGAGGAGCAGGGGCTCAGGGAAGCCTTCCCCCAAGCCCGCCAGGGAGGAGTGCTTCTGATAAGGCGCTGGGTAAACCAGACCAGAGGCGAGAGCCAGCCAGGGCTCCGCTGGACGGCCCTGCCTTCGTTCCTGGGGCTCCTGCACAGCAGCGATTGGTCAACCCAAAGAAGAAGCCCTCAGTGACCTGTCCAGAAGAAGCCCCTGGTGACCTGTCCAGGCAGAGCTTCCCTCTCAGGACACAGTGGCTGGACCACTGCACGCCCACCAGACACCCTCCCCCACCCCGACCAGCGGGTCCAGCTCTGGACAAAGGCTGTCACTGAGGCCTACAGTCACACAGTGGCAGGAGGTGGGCAGGAGAACCCTTCAAGGGACTTTCCATCCAGACAGGGCATGTGCCCGGGGGTTTTGGAAACTCTGGGCACAGGAAATGTGACTTTTTAACTGCACACACACCAGCAAAATAAAACAGCATTATCATTAAGACGTGAAGGGACAGGACCTTGGTCTTCAGGGTGAGGCAGAGGCTTCTTGGGGGACTGGTCAGCTCTGTCTGTGCTGGCAGCTCTGCGGATCACCTGTCCCTTGTCCTTAGCCTAGGGTAAGCTCCTGAGCTACCTCCTTCCTGGCACATCTACCAGAACCCGCTCCGGAGTGGCCTAACTGCTCCTAACTGCTCCTATTGCATTATTAAGTATTTTTTAAAATATTTTTTAAAAATCAAAATTAATAAATAAACAATGAGCACTAGGATAGAGCCCTGTCCCTCTGGGGAGCTGTCTGGGAGGAGGACTTTGGATTGGCCTGCACTGGGGAGTCCATGGGCTAAGTCCCCTCAGAATGCCTCCCACCCTGCCGCCTGCAGGGGACATCAGCAGGTGGCTCACCTGGGGTGCCCCACTTTCTCACCTATTGGAGTCAAACTTTCCCTGTGTGTCTCACAGGGCTACAGGAGGCAGCCCATGACAGCAGGGGTCCCAAAGAGTAAGGCACGAAAAATCCAGGCTGTGTGGCTCTGCAGGACAGGACACCTCCCTAAGTGCACAATTACTAAATCAGCTGGTTCAGAGAGACTGTGAACATACACATGCACCCCAGCACAGGGGTGGAGAGGGAGAGAGAGGGAGGGGGAGGGAAGGGGAGGGAGGGAGGGAGGGGGAGGGAGGAAGAGAGGGAGGGAGGGAGAAAGAGAGAGGGAGGGGAATGGAGGGTGGGGGACAGAGAGGGAGAGGGAGGGAAGGAGGGAGGGAGAGGGAAGGAGGGAGGGAGGGAGGAAGGGAGAGAGAGGGAAAAGGAAGGAAGGAGGGAGAAAGAGGGAGGGAGGGAGAGAGGGAGAGAGACGAAGAGGGGGAGGGAGAGAGACAGAGAGAGGGAAGGAGAGAGCCAGAGAGAGGGAGGGAGGGAGAGAGAAAGACAGAGAGAGGGAGTGGGATGGAGGGAGGGGGAGAGAGAGAGAGGGAGAGGGAGGGAGGCAGAAGGAGGGAGGCAGAGGGAGAGAGGGAGGGTGGGAGGGAGGAAGAGACTCAGAGAGAGAGAGGCGTACTTTGTTTTTCAAGCAAGGATTTACACACCAGAAGCCCAGGTGCTGGAGGGCTGATTGTGGCTGGGTGCTGGGGTGGTCCCAGAACACGGCAGGCAGGACACAGCAGTGCAGCCTCAGCCCAAGGTCCTCCGGAACTCCACTGTGTCCACCACAGATGCTCAGGGGTCCGGGATGCTGCCCTGGAAGCCAACAACGGGGGAGCAGAGGGAAGTGAAGGGGCCTTCGCCTGTAGCTGAACAGCCAAACAGTAAGAAAACAGCGCCGCCTCCTTCTTTTCCAGACCCTGGCAGCACACAGCTGTAGCCACATCCGACACAGAGTTGCAAGACACAGTGGCAAGGTAGCTCAGTGTGCTTGTGCTGTCCCGTCCTCTCCCCAGGCAGACGGAAGAGTGGACAGTGGCGGGCCAACCAATCCCAGTAGCCACCCTTAGCTTCTCAAGATTCATGCAAACCCTGTTCTAATGGAAGAGCTTCAAAGGCCAAAAACTACATTGCCCAGACTTCTGAGGCTGAGATGAATGCTTATATTAGAAACTCCTCGAAAGAGCAGTTTGAATTTCTCTTTTATTAGTCTTCAGAATCGGAATCTCACGAAGTTCCTCAGGACCCAGGCTTGTCCCCTACTGGCCCGTCTCCTGAGCGACGTGAGTGTATGTGTGTGTGTGTGTGTGTGTGTGTGTGTGTGTGCACTCACGCACACGTGTGTGCATGCCCGCACTCCTGAGCCCATGCCCTGCAGTTCCCTTCAGTGGTCTTGTAAAGGCTGTGAATCCCATTTCAAAACAACATTTTTAAATAAAAAATAATAATTCTTAAAATGTATAATAACTGAATTGAAATGAGATTGACTTCCCAGGTGATCAGATGGGATGGATCCTAGGTGCTCCTTTACCAGCATCTTAAATAACAAAGTGTTGCTGCAGGTGTAGCAATTGAGATTTTGAAGACGTGCATGAGGTGTGCCGGCAACATTTCAGGACGCTTGCCATAGCTGCGTTGCGCCCCGTGGTCACACGGTACTGGTAGGAGGCCCTGGCTCTGCCCACGGTGCAGTGATCTGTGGCCCACATCCAAGAGTGAAAGGAAGGCCAAGCTTCCGAGAGATGAGTGAAAGTCAGGTAGGGGTTGCCCCTCCACCTTCACAAGGCCCCAGAGGGAGGCAGACCTGGGCTTGTGCGTCACCTCCAGCCTGGTGGCCCAGCTCCATTCCCTAAGGAGGGAAGCGGGTGGACATCAAGAGGTTCCTTTAGGGAGTGCGATTTCAAATCCAAGCCCATCCTATTGGCCACACCAGCTCCTTTGGATGCTGGGAAACGTAGTCTCTCTCCGGCGGCCATGCACCCAGAAAAGTCCTAGGAGGCTCTGTTACTAAAAGAATGAGGAAGAAAGGACGCCCGGATAATGGGCAGTTCCTGCCATACCTTCTCACTTCACAAAAGTACAAATGATGAAAAGCTCAAATTAGTCCAACTTCTTTGCGCGGACTTAAGGCAATTTGATGGCTTTGTTTGGAAAATACTTTCTGCTAGCATTTCCCAGGCCTTCTTCAGACTTACTAATTAGTGAAATAGATCTCTATGGGTCCAGCAGGCCAAGAATAAAGCTCTATTGTGGAGCCATGAGAACCCAGCGGTGGCCGCACTGGGTTTTCCAGTCGATTGAGCCGCCTCTGAGAGCGGAGATAATGCCACCGGCCATTGTCTGGATCCCGACCCAGGCTGCACTGAAGGGTTTTTACATTGTGGCTGGTGACAAAGGGGTCCGACCTTTTTAATTCTTCCTCTTGATTTGGACAGATATGTAGGATGCAGGGCGATTGCCCGCCTCCCTCCCCATTTCCACTTGTCCTTAGGCACAGTTGGGTGCCTGGCTCCACGCTTTGGGCTGTGGCTATTGAAATGTGGTTGTCCTGGGGATCCTTGTTTGGAGAGGAGGGTTTCCTTGAGGGACAATGCTGCCTTTCCCGAGGCAGCTGTGCATCCTTCTCCACACCTGGATTCTCTCCTGTCTCACTAAATGTCACCCCTGCTCTCTGCCACACAATTGTGTATTAACCAAATGATATCGCTGCACCTGCTGCGTGTATTGAAATGTAACAGCCAATCCCACTGTGACAAGGAATTACAACGCACCTACGAAAAGATATTTCAAAAAGCAATTGGCTATGGAGGAGGATGTCCAACCCGTATTCCCCAGGAGGAGATCGGGCAGGGGTAGGGCCCCTATGGCCAAGGTGTGGCCGCAGCACTGAGGAGAGACCCGGGCTAAGTAAACCTGAGAGACAGAGCCTGCACCGCCTCCTGTCCCAGCCATGGTGCAGCCCTGGTCCAGGAACCCGGACAGCCTCACCACAGTGGGACAGCAGCACCACAACATCCCCAAGCTGAGGAGGAAGGTGCTCCTTTCCCGCCTCTGACCACGCTGGGGCCGGAGCGCTCGCTGGACGCTGCTTTTTGACTGGGCACCTTCCATCACAGCCTCTCACCTGCTGCAAACAGTGGGTCACATGGACGTCGTGAAGACACCTCACTGACACAGTTGTCGGTTACTGAGGACACCGAGAGCCGCCCTGCTCCGTCTCTGGTCTCAGATGCACTCTCTTCCCGCTACCCTGAGGGACGCCTTCCCACACTTGCAAAGGACACCCCCAGAGGCCCAGCTGTCACCCCGGGTGGGGCATCTCCGTCTCTGAGTTTGCTGGTGCTCTTCCAGGAGTCACTGCCCTTGTGCTTTATCTGGAAGACGCCCGAAATGCTGAGCCTCGGCCTCCCACCACCACTGCCTCCCACACCACCAGCCTCCCACACCACCAGCCTCCCACACCACCAGCCTCCCACCACCACGTTCCTAGCCTGCTCTGCGCAGGGGCCCCCTTTCAGTGGGTCGGGCACATTTCCAAGATTCTGCAGGGGGGGTGGAGGCCTGTGACTGAGTGGAGAGGAGGCAGACTTTTAGATGACGAATTAACCGGATTCCTTTATATTTCCTAAGGGCCATATTGGAAAAGATATTTGTTCATGTTATTAATATACTAATATCATTAATAACCTTACCCTTAAGAGCTTCACCCCTGCTTACCAGGTACTTACTATTAGCCAACCACTGCACTAAACGAGTGCTGTGCTTTGTGTCAGTTTCCTCATAGGTACTAAGTACTATGATGTCCATTTTATAAACGAGGAAACTCAGGCTCAAGGTTTTACCGAGGATTTCACAGCGGGTAAATGACGGGGCCGTGAGTCCAGCCCAATCTCAGCTCACTAGGAGGCCAGAGCTCTAGTTTCTTTGCTTCGATGCTGTGTCTATGCCAACTCCTCTGTAGGTTGGTGGTTCACCAGTATAGAGGAGACCCAGCCGGGGTTGGACTCTGCACGGTGGCACATGGTTTCTCTTCTCTCTGGAGGTAGGAGGGAAACAAGACTGACCCTGTGCCACTCCTGGAGTAGTGCCCAGGTTAGACCAGCAGCCAGCAGAAGAGAGGATTTTTTTCTTTTTAGTAGTAGTTGGACACAATACCTTTATTTATTTATTTTTATGTGGTGCTGAGGATGGAACCCAGGGCCCCACACGTGCTAGGCAACTGCTCTACCGCTGAGCCCCAGCCCCAGCCCGAGAAGATCTTAAATCATTGCTGGTGTCCTAATGCCACCCTCCTACCCCACCCTAGTCCCAGCCCCTGTGCTTCTCGAGGAAGACTGGCTCAGCCCACTCTACATGGCAAGCTGTGCTCCTCCTGGACCTTACCAAATTGTCCCTCAGAGCTTTTCTGTAGCTAAGATGCCAAGATTCCTAGGTGCAAAGTTAAACGGAAATCAATTGTTAAAATCCAGCATCCCAGAAACATGGGGAAATGGTCAGTTTTGCAGAGGACACCTCTTGCAGTCCTGCCTCTGCCTTCAGCCCAGCTGACGGTGTTAGGCAGACGTTCTCATTTTCTGTGGCTATAACAAAATACTGGAGGCTTCATACTTTACAAAGAAAAGAGATTTGTTAGCCCTATTGGATCAACCTCCAGCAGGGGCTCCTGGATGGGTAACAACAGAGCAGAGCAATGCCAAGCACATGGGTGGCTTAATTTAAAACAAGCTTCCTTCCTTGCTCCAGGACACAGTGTTACTCCCTTCCTAGGGCAGTGTCCCCAGTGCCACCAGGCCCCACCTCTTGAAGGTCCCACATCATCACATTGAGGCCCACGTCTTGCTTTGGAGCACACTCAGACCACACCCAACCTACATGTCCCTGAGGTGGGCTGGCTGTGGGGCTCACCTGCATGGGCCTGCAGCTGGGGCAAAACCTCTTCCTGGGCCATTAAAACTGTCCCGTGTGCTTAAGCCCACAGAGGTGGCACTTCCGTCACATTTCCCAACTACTCCTATGGGAGACAATGACAGGACACAGGACAGAGGATGTCTTTCGAAGTAGCAGCTAAGGGGTGCAGCCAGGAAGTCTGAGATTAGCTGTCAAAACAAGAGCCGTCTCTGTGCTCTCTCAGCCCTCCTCTCTGCCCCTCTGGGAAGAAGGAAATGGCAGGCTGGCCGGCCGGCCGTGCGAGTTGCCCCCTGTGCCCAGAGGTGCCCCAGGACCTGGAGGAGCTGAGCCTCTGAGCCGCAATCCCAGCCCTGCTGATTTAGCAGGAGCCAAATGAGCCTTGGTGACAGGTCTAGATCATACCAGCTACTTCAGGGCCAGCCCTGGAGGGGCCCCAGGCCCTGTCCCCAACAGCGCATGTCTCTGTGTGCACCAGAGCGGCTGGCAGTGGGCACATTCCTGCCTGTGGCAGCCCTGCTCTGTCCCAGCATGCAGTGCCTGGCTGTGACTTGCATGAAGTGGCCCCCAGAGCGCTCTCTGCAGTCAGTTCCCTGGAGAGGGGATGCACATCTGCCTCTCGGCCGCCACCACAGCTGGCTGGTGGGTCTCACTGCAGAAACTGGGCCAGGTGGCACTTGTTGGGAAGGTGCAACCCCCAGTGTGCCAAGCCCACCTGGGCACAGTGTGCCTGTCACCTGGGCCCCGGGTCCAGGGCACCAGGTGTCTGGCCCAGCGGCACAGGCAGAAGGTAGTTAGCACAGGAGCCAGGCTCAGGCACGGCTGTCAGGGGCAACCAGTCGTGACCTGGAAGGTGGAGAGGTGGCAGGGAATAGTCCCCTCAGAAAAAGTGAGGTCACAGACACAGGAGAGAGTCTCAGTTCCTTTGCGATCCTTTCAGAGGCTGGGAGAAAGTCTGACACCAAATCAGGCAAGTAAATTTCAGCTCAGACAGGAAGGAGCCCAGGGTTGGAAGGACCCTGGAGGGGCCTCGGAGGGAGCACCCAAAACACCTCACCTGGCTGGTGGGGAGCCCAAATGGCCAGACGCCTCCCTGCTAGGCCGGGGGGACCCCACATGGCCACAGGGTCCTGTGGACACTTTCATGGACTCCGCCTTCTTTCCAGAGCAGACCAGCTGCCGGCCGTGGGAGAGCTGCCTGCTCACCAAACACGGTGACTGTTGCCAGATGTGGGCATCCAGCCAGCTCTTACATAACTCAGCCTTCTCCTCGCCCGAGGCTCAACGCGGTGCAGTTGAAAGGAGCCTTAGAAGTTGTGCTTCAACCCCTCCTCGCCTTCCCCACCTCCCTCCCTCTGGACTCTCACGGGGACCCGGGGACATGCTTTTTGCATGTGGCCTACATCAGCACGCAGAGCAAGCCCACACGCTCCCCTCACGCTGCAGAAAATTAAAATGGAAATGGCCTCGAGGAGCCGCATCTGCCTCTGTCGCCCGGAACTCGCCTCCCACGGGTCCCTCCCGGGTCTCCAGTGGGAGGTCCCTGGGAAGCTGGGCCCAGCAAAGGGGGAAGAGATGTGAGGCCCCTCAAGATGGGAGCAGATCAATTTTACTACTATCACCAAAAGGGATCTTTTCTCACTTAAAATCCCTCCTCACCCGTGGCAAGATCAAAGCCGCAGAGAGCCCCCGAGCCCCAGAGCCCCAAAGCCCCAGAGTCTCTGAGCCCCCAAACCCCCTAGCCCCTGAGCCCCTGAGCCCCCGAGCCCCTGAGCCCCCAAGCCCCAGAGCCCCTGAGCCCCAGAGCCCTGCTGAATGAATACAGAAGCATTTATGCTTCGGTGTCAGGGCCCAGAGGAACTGTCCTGTCGATCCGGCAGGGTCATGGGTGTGGGGGCTCTAATCCCCACCTCACTTCTTCCTCCAGGGATCTGGTCACATGGTCTTGTCATCTGGGCCTCATCACCTTGGCTGGGGCCGGTCATGTTGCTCGAGCACCACGTGGAGGGCTTTGGGGACGGCAGGAACCACCTCTCCTCACACACACACCACTGTAGTTGGGCCAGCCAAGTGCCCTTTCCACTCCCTCCCTCTGGAAGTGGCTGGCAGCACTGGCCACCCACATGTGGGAGCGAGAGGTACAGGTCCCTGGCCTTACCTGTGTAAGGAAGATCAACTCAGTGGGCACTGGGAGGGTTGGGGGCAAGAGGAGCCTCATCCCAAGTCCTGGCGCTGGGACAAGTTCCTACAGGCTCTGTGACCTGCGGGAGGAGGACCGTCCTCACAGGGCTGCAGAACTCACCGACCTCCTGCAGCACTGGGTAGGCACACTCTCCTGCGGAGGCTGGCGACAGTGGCCATGGGGCCATTTTTCCACTCCCTGCCACGCCATTCCTGGTTTCGGTGACTCGCTAGGTTTAATGTTCTTTAAGCTCAGCTCTGGTCCAGAAAACAAGGGTGATGGCACCATGTCGCCCTCCTATGTGACCCTCTGACAGACTTGACAAAAAGGAGACTGCCTCTGCTGGGAGGAGGAGGAGGAGAAGGGGGAGAAGGAGGAAGAGGAGGAGGAGGAGGAAGGCGAGGGGAAGGAAGCCCAGGCTTGTCCCACCTGGACGGGCCGAATCCTCCTGCCCCTTCAACATGAGACTTCAAAGCCACATGTACCCAGGGCTCTCCCAGCACCTCACACAGGCCATGAATTGTCCTGCAAGTTATTTTACTATTGATAGATAATTGGGCTGGAAATATTCATGGTCCCTTCCCTTGGTTTATCCAGGGTTAAGATCAGCTCTTTGTCTTCTTCGGAAACCCACACCCATCCTAGAGGGCTGAAAATGTGCAGAAGCCTGACTTGTGATTTGCGCTCCTGGAGCATCTGAACATCTGTCCCTCCAGCAGGTCCAAGGCAGGAGGACAGGCTGCCCTGCAGGGCCTCCGCACTCACCCCCAGCAGGAGGGCCACGGACCGGCCCTGTGTTAGTCCATTTTCTGTTGCTAATAACAACACTGCAGACTGGTGACTTATGAAGAAAAGAGATTTGTTTTGGCTCACAGTTCTGGTCTGAGGTCAGAGGTCAAGGGCCTGCATCTAGTGATGGCCTTCCTGCTGGCAGAGCCCTGAGGCAGTGAGGGTGTCCCCTGGCAAGAGAAAAGGAGTGTGTGTGTGTGTGTGTGCGCGCACATGTGTGCAAGTACATGTGTGTGAGGGCATGTGTGTGCATGTGTGTGCACACATACAGTGTGTGTGTGCATGTGTGTGCAAGTGCACATGTGTGCACATGTGTGTGTGTGCATGTACATGTGTGTATGCTTGTGTGCGGGTGTGCATGCATGTGTATGCACATGTGCGCATGTGTGTGTGTGCATGCAAGTGCATGTGTGTGCAAGCGCATATGTGTGCGAGTACGTGTGTTTGTGTGTGTGTGTGTGTGTAGACAAGGCTTCTCCTTCTCTCTCAGGGTGTCCTGCCCCTTGAGGGACCCAGCCCCAATCACCTCTGTGGACTCCGCCATCCTTAGCTGCATGATCCACCCTCGAACGTGACCGACCTTGAGCTTAAAGACCTCGTGTGCTGGGTCCCTGCCTCCTGGAAAGCCATTAATAAATGGAGTCTGATCCTCTTCTTGTCCATGGTGGAGGTAGTGGCATGTTAGGGTGACTGGAATTCGGAGGTGTTTTGGCCAGTTTTTCCGGTCCACGTGGGGGAAGTTTTTAGAACATGTGTGCACTTCTCCCAGACCTGAGCACAGTGGTTCCACCAGGATGTGGCTCTTGCTGCCGCCTGGGGCAGTCATGCTGCCAGCACAGCCTCCTCCTGGCACAGCCTCCTCCTGGCACAGCCTCCTCCTAGTCCAGCCTCAGGCACGTGTCCAAAGGCACGTGGGCCCAGGTGGCATCAACCCCCAGGGAAGCCCCAGAGTGCTCCCCCGGCGTCCACTTCTACATGCCAAGGCAGGAGGGACCAAGCACAGGGGTTGGTGCTCCAGGTGAAGGGCCGCCTGGGCATTCCCAGAGTGTCAATCCTTCATTTATGATGCAGGCCAGGCTTCCCCAAGCAGAGGGCAGGTGCCCCTGGGGGCAGAAGCACACTCCAGAACCCAAGGCCAGGCTGGACCTTCAGGCCGAGGGGAACACCCCGGAGCTACCTTAAAGGAAAAGGAAGTGTGATCTGGGGTGAAGAGGTCCGCCTGTTTCCCCGTTACACCCTAAGATATCACCCACATCTCAGGAAAGAGAGGACACATGTAGGTGTGTCCAGGGTGATTGGTGTCTGGGTTTAACCACAGCAGGAAGCATTCTGGTCTGACTCTGGAGAGGACAGCCCCAGTGTCCCGGTGCCACATCAAGTCTGTGGCCATCTGCAGTTCCCAGGGCACCAGCAGCCTTCACCACGCCGCACGCACCGGGGAGCACAGTGTGGATGAGTCAGACACATGCGGATCGCATTTCCCTGAGAAAGCAGAGGCTGGGAGAAGGAAGGGCACAGTGCTCGGGGTTTGGTCAAGGCCAGCAAGGACGCAGAGCGCCCCAGAGTCTCACAGCCAGATGCGAGCGTTTCCAGGGAGCGTGGGTGTGTGGGATGAGCAAGCCCCGGCCCAGGAACTTCCCACGGCAGTGAGGGCCACACCACTGGCCCTGAAGGTGGCTTCTGCACACCGCCAACAGAGCGTCCTCCAGCGAGGTCATAGTGCTAATACAAATGGGAAACTGGAACTGAGGGGGCCTTTGTAGGACGCCCCCGACCCCGCCAACATTCCAGCAAACAGCACGCAGTGGGAATCAGTGCAAAGGATTTCCTACGCGCTTTTGGCTGGTTTTAAAAAAGCTTAAAATTACCTGGTTGTAAGTAGGTTCTGCTCTAACCAGGCCAAACACTGACCACCTTCCTAAGCTCTTGATGCAGGCTCCCCAAGAGCAGTTGCAGAGGGTTCTGTGAGGCCACGGCAGGAGGCCCCCTGCCCCCTGCTCCCAGCCCAGGGTCCAGGAAGGGGAGTCCTGCTCCCATTCTGCACTGCCTTCCAAAGGGGCCTCCCCGCAGCATCCTGCTTAGACTTTGGTAGAGCACACAGGCAGTGCCCTGGGGACACGCCGGATGAGCAGGTGAACCACAGCCCCCCTCCCAGGCACCCAGGCCAGCCAGCAATGGCCCATCAGTGTGACAGCCGCGGGTCCCTAGACCGTGGTATCCCTCCCCTCCCTCTTGTCTCTCTCTGTCCCTCCTTCTGTCTCTCCCTGGTCCCCACTGGGTCCCTCTATCTGTCCTTCCTCTGTCTTTCACTCTCCATCTCCCTCTCTCTGTCCCTCCTTCTGTCTCTCCCTGGTCCCCACTGGGCCCCTCTGTCTGTTCCTCCCTCTGTCTCTATCCATATCTCCCTGGTCCCCACTGGGCCCCTCTGTCTGTCCTTCCTGTTAGTCCTCCATGTCTTCTGGCTCCGCGTCTCTGCTCTCCTGGGCCCTGTGGCCATCTTGTCTGTTTCTCTGCCTCACACTTGGTGGCACGAGGCCCTGGCCCTGCCCCACTGAGGTGGAGCAGCCTGGAGAGAACTGGGAGGAAGAGGGGTGCTTCCTGGGCTGGGACATGTCCTCCACTGCAGGCCTCTCCACCAGGGCGAGGCACTCACCTCTCACAACTTGCACATCCTCCTCCCCTGAAGAAAAAGGACTCGTGCGGGCAGCAGCATTTCTCCCATCCCTCCTGGGCTGTGCCTGCGTCCATGGGCAGTAGCACGGCTGTATCAGGGCCCCGTGCCAGGACCACCTGAAGCCATCTTTGGAATCCACACTGGTAGGAGAAACCAGTGTGACCCTCACGCCTTCCGTTCCCTGGCGGCCAGTGCCCCTCAGCCCTGCACCCAGGGACAGCACTCCCCTCGAAGGCTGTCTTGATCTGCATCCTGCTGCTGTGACAGAATGCCTGAGGCCACGCGATAGCCCCACAATTCTGGCATAGCATCCGGCCACTGTCCCAAAGGGAGCGGGAGAGCAGGGGACAGGGAGGGCTGCACTTGGCTTCATGACAACTCTGCTCTGGAAGAAAGTCATCCACTTCCTCAGCAGCACGAGTCACCCGGATCACCCTGGCTCTGCTGTACCAGGAACAAAGTTTCCCAAGTGGGAACTCTGAGGGACGCATCAGAACCAGAACCACAACACAGCTGAAGTTAGGCTTCTGCCTTGTGCTATCTGATAGGGTGTGAGCATGAGGGAGCTGAGCCTCCTTGACCTGAGCTTCCTCAGGGTGAGCTGAGCTTCCTTGATCTGAGCCTCCTCAGGGTGAGCTGAGCTTCCTTGATCTGAGCCTCCTCAGGGTGAGCTGAGCTTCCTTGATCTGAGCCTCCTCAGGGTGAGCTGAGCTTCCTTGATCTGAGCCTCCTCAGGGTGAGCTGAGCTTCCTTGATCTGAGCCTCCTCAGGGTGAGCTGAGCTTCCTTGATCTGAGCCTCCTCAGGGTGAGCTGAGCTTCTTTGACCTGAGCCCCCTCGGGGTGAGCTGAGCCTCCTTGGTGTAATTTGAGCCTTCTCAGGGGTGAGCTGAGCCTCCTCAGGGATAAGGAGACCTAATAACTCTGAAGACCAGGTCAGTCCGAGAAGAAGGCACAGCATTCTAGAAGAAGCGGAAAGAAATGCCAAACCACCTGGACCCCGGGAATCTGGAATCCCTTAGTTTGTAAGAGAAAGACCAGGGCTGAGCAGTCTGTCCCCTCGGAGGTGGTTCTGAGAGTCCGTTATGCCACTAAAAACTGTCCAGGACAGCAAGAGGAAGACTTCAAGGGGAACCCTCCCCGCCTTTCAATGGAATAACCCTGATTTCCCAGCAGGACACAGACCACAAACTGGTGCCGTGAATAAATTCTGTTTCATTGCACTTGGCAGCCTACACATTTTTATCCTTTAGACAGGAAATCCCCCAACTATTAACTGGATTCAACCTCAGTGGACAAAATGAAGGCTGCTCTGCTGCCCTTTCCAGGACAGTCAGAGCCAGATGTTTTTCTAGGGCAACCACAACACTCAAATCCCAAAGCTCTCTGTGCAGTTCCCTGTGCTGGGAGGCCAAGAAGGGAGGAAGAGAATTCAACATGCTTCAGGCAAGTCCTACGGCATCTGCCTGGGAGAAGGATTGAGCAGCTTTGTGTTACAGTAACCAAATGCCTGAGATTTGTCAATTTACATAGAAGACATGTTTCTTTCCCCTCAAAGCTAAAGGATTCAGTCCAGGGTGGGTTGGCCCAACTGCTTTGGGGCCTACAGAGAGGCAGATCTTCACAGCCAGAGCCTGTGGCAGGGGAAGCTGGTCACCTTATGGCCAGAAACAAAAGAGAGAAGGAGGCAGGGACCAGAGATCCAGTGTCCCCTTGAGGGCATGTGCCCCAGCTCTATACTTCCACTGTCACCAGGGCTTGGTCCAAGCCTTTAGCACATGGCCTCTGGGGACACTGAGATCAGACAGTAGTGGGGGGCTTGGGGCAGCCTGGTAAGGGGACAGCTGCTGGCCAGCCCCCATGGTGGCTGCGGTAGCCAGGCCCTTAAGCAAGGGCTGAGTGAGGCTCCTCCCCAGCGCCTCCTCCTCTTCTCCTTGAAGATAGGCGGCCTCCATATCTACAGCTTCTGTCCCTGCAGGTTCAACTGAGGATGGAGAACCTGTGGGAAAACGTGGCGGCCATGCCCTTCCATATCAAGCCACCTCCAAGGCACTTGCCCATGTTAGGCAGCATGAGTCATCTAAGAGATGACCCCACGCACAGGAGGAGGCGCGGGCTCTACACAAACCCGACACCATCTGCCGCAAGGGACTTGGCATCTGTGAATTTGGGAATCCACTGGAGGGTCCTGGAATCAGTCCCCCACAGACACCAAGGGACACGTGTGCAGGGATCAGAGAAGAATGGGTGACCAGCAGACGTCCAGGTAAAGACTGTCGGCAGTTCCAAGAAAAGAAAAGAAGCCCCGGGAAGTCAAAATAAGTAAAAGGATCCCAGCCTCATCAACAAAAAGGTAATGCAAATTAAAAGGTATCATTTCACACCAAAAACATGGTGGCTGGCCCCTGGCTTCAACAGAGGAGGAATGGGGTGTCCATAGGTGGAACTCGGGGACCACTGTCGGCTCTGTCCCGCCAGCCCTCTGCCTTTAGGCCTCCCCCTCATTTCCCACATCCACCCAGGAGAAAAAGAGGTTCTCTTTGTGTGCGTGATCCTAACTGGCTTCTGGGTCCTCCAGGGCTGCAGGCTCAAAGCTTTTGACCTGATGAGCATCGAGGCTGACTGTCAGAGCGACTGTCATGTGGTTTCCGGTCACTGCTGTCCATACGCACACACTGCTGTAGTTAGGACTCAAATGTCCCCAAAGGCTCATGTGGCTGAGTCACCACCTACCATGAGACTGGGAGGTGGTAGGGCCTTCAGGAGCCAAGCCTAGTGGGAGGAAGTTAGGTCACAGGGGTGTGCCTCCAAGGGGACAGTGGGACCCGAGCCCATTCCTGAGCCTCTCTTGGCTCTGAGGCTCCAGGAGATGACAGCCCTTGGCCAGGCCCTCCCCCATGATGTGCCCAGCTACCCTAGGCCCAGAGCAACAGGCCGAGTGACCATGGGGGAGCCCTCTGGAACTGTGACCAGGACAAACCTTTCCTCCGTGTAGACCATTTACCTCCAGCCTGTTGTCAACACACAGAGTCACCATGAGCCTCCAGGGGGGACAGTCAGGCACTTCAGAGCGACAGGAAGCCACTTCTACAGGAAACCCCAGTGGACGTCTGTCCCGTGGCTGGCTACAGTCCAGCTCCATCCTGAAAGGAAACCTCAGGGCCAGCGTTCCAGACTTTGCAGACCATGAGATGGTGGAGTCCTGGGACAACCCTGGGTGCCCTGCAGGGTCCCCATTTGGCACCACCTTCTCTTCCTCTCTCCACACGGAAGCCCCATCCTCGGCTCTGCCTTCACCCCAGGGCTCAAAGGAGGTCCTAAGGCTGTTCTTCTCCACATGTCCCCTCTGCTCCGTCTCACCTCCTCCCACCTGCCCGCCACCATCACCAGGGGCACCTGGTCCATGGAAAGGGCCCCCGCGGTTCACCCCACTCTGCTCAAGGCTGCCTTCTGGGTCAGCTTTCATTCCTCCCCTCCCTCTGGGGCTGGGTCTCTGGGCAGGCCTCCCGCGGCCCTCTGTAAGGGATGCAGGTCGTGACCTGGCTCTTCTGGCTCCACAGAACACAAGACAATCACAGCTCTGACTCCGCTGGGTCTGTCCTCAGCCCAGGGGACCTCAAAAGGGCCAAGGAACCAGAGACGGAGGCGAAAGCTGTCTGGAGAAGCGTCAGCCATCCTCCTTCTCAAAGGGTGGTGTGGACACTTGAGACAACCATTAACACAGGCCCAGACGCCCGAGCTAAGGCTGGAACAAGAACACCCACCATGCTCTGTTCCACCTGCACAGGGCTCAGACCTCTTTCAACCTCCCTGACATCATGAAGCTATTCACTGTGATCCGCTCTCATTCATTAAATTAGGGGTCAACATATTTCCAATAGATTCAACACAATAAAATTAGACACAATGAAAACAGTTTCTGATGGCTAGACAGTGGTCCCCCCATCTTTGGGGACACATTCCAAGACCCCCAGTGGTGGCCTGAGACCACAGCTGGTACTGAACCCTGCAAATACTGTATTTTTTAATATACTTGCAAACCAATGGCAAAGTTTTTTTGACCAGCTAGGCATGGCGCGAGAGCAATGACCATGACCAACAGCACAAGGAGCGATTACGAGATACACTGTCACCGAGGCTGCTCGAACGAGCTCCCTCACCCTCTCCCTCCCTCTCACGGCCCTGCATCTGTGCAGGGATGGGAGACGACGTTTCAAGGAGACACTTCCCAGCTCCTCTTTGCCCATCTCAGCTACCAGCACTGCAGCTCTTGCACCTTGGGGCTGTTCTTAAGCCAGGAGGGATGCTGGGGCAGAAACTCTGTGATTGACAGGTGCATCTAGTGACCACCAGGGAGGCCATGTAACCAAGGGGCAGGCGGCTCTCCCAGCTGGATATGCAGGGCGAGGAGATAGTTTCCTTGCAGATGGGACGGGTGAACTGTGAGCACCCCAAAGGCGCATATGCTAAGGTGTCACCTAAGGGTCACCTAAGGCCCTTGTCACAGCAACAGAAGGCTGACTCGCCAACACCCACCAACAGGAGTGAGAAACCAGAGGAAGAAGAACCACTCCGCACCCTGGGCAGAGAGAGGGGAGGAGCCAGCAAATGCACCTCTTCAACGTCAGGGCTACTTCACCCCTTGGTGCTTTGTAAGCATCTTTAGCTGCATGAACACTTTCTGACGAGCGATATGTAGATCTAAAAAGTAGTTTTACCTGAGAGCAGACAGAAAAATTCATTCAGCTCTGTGCTTTTAGGGTTTTACATGTCATCCTTTGATAAATGCCACAGCCCCATCTTATTTCTGAACAACTAGAAACACATAGGAACCAAGACAATTGACTTACTCAATGCAAGTAACAGAAAATTATCATTCTCATGCAATTCCAGGGAAACATACCAATAACCCATAAAAACCTGTAACAGATTGCCACCCACTGTAATCAGCTTACCTAGGCTGAGACTCCAGCGTGCTCAACATCATTCTGGAACTCTCCATTTAGAGTGAAATTAGAAACCTGGTTTTCAAGTTCAGTTATGAAGACTTAGATCTAAAGAAAAGGACTACAAACGAGTTGCATTTTGCCTTGATAAATATGAACTGTGATTGTGCCATTGTAGCAAATTTCTTTGATGTAATCAAGCTTTTCATAAATAATGGGAGTATATCTGAAAGCTAGTAAACCTTAATTTTGTGAATATATAATAAAAACTAAGTCATAAGAGCAACCTGAAAAGATGGAACATGTAAAAACACATATGTATGAAATTCATTATATATACACACATATATGTAATATGTATAACACATATATACATGTAGAAAGTATGCCAATTGATGTTTCCTCTTTTAACTGGGAAATTTATTACTGTTGATGAGAGGCATTTCCAGTCCTGAACTAAATGTCCCTGTCTCCTAGGAAACGTCCTGAGGATTTGACTGAGTCTCTGCTAATGCCTATTTGCCCTTGGGTGGTATTAGCCGTGGATGCTCAGGCTCACCCATTGATTCACTCACTCCCCTGGTTCTTGAACAGCCAAGGTCTGCATGTCTTGATCATGTCTCGGTCTCACGAAGCCCATCCAGCAGCATTGACACACACCTGGGTGAAGAAAGCCCCATCTGACTTTGGAAACTGATCCCAAGATCCTGGAAGGCAGAGCCAATAGGTCAGCAGTGCCCTTCGCTGCCTGACCGACAGGGCACTTGGCCCTCTGGCGGGTGACACAGGGCAGAGAGGAAAAGGCAGATTCTAGGAGCCACCTAAACAGGGTCCCAATGAACGGAAGAGAAGCCATTTCTGCTTGTTTCTCTTTGTTCTCTGTTTTCCCCTTCCCTTCCCCTGTCTCCCTCGCTCAGTGCTGGGGACGGAACCCTAGGCCTCACATGTGGTACACAGCTGCTCTGCCACTGAGCTGAGCCCAGCCCCGGAGGAACCATTTGAACAAGAGGGACTAGAACAGGCAGAGGGATTCAATGTGGAAAAACAGCACAGGAGGGCAGGTGGAGTGTCTGGAGGTGTAAAGAGGTTGGTGCTGAGGGCCTGGCCCGAGCAGGGAGTCCTCGTCCTGATCCATGAGGCCTGGAAGGTCAGACACACCACACGGTGGATCTCACCCTCCCTCTCTCCACAGGGTAGTTTGATTGTGTCTGGAGGCTGGAAACACCTGGCCAAGCTGAGCTCTGCGAGAAAGAGAAAAAGATAATGGTATCTGGACTTCAGAATGGTCTGGGGTGTCCGGACATGGCCTTGGTCCACAGATGGGCACTGCAGAAGCGGAGAAGTGAAGCCCCAAGTACCCAGCGCGGCGGCCGTGGTCTGCATCCTGCCTTCCTCCACGTGGCTTGACTGATCAAACAAGAAGAGCAGGTGCTTGGTTTCTCTGCTAAACAGAGTGAAAGATGGTGGACACGTGATCAAAGAGCCCGAAGGCTGCCTCAGAGTGGGCTTTCCTAAACCAAAACATGTAAAGAGAAAGCTGGTTTTTGTGCTTGCTTTTGCCTTTCCACGGGCCTTACTGAATGCTGCTCACTTTATTATTGCAGCCTTCGTTTGCTTACTTGTTTGTCCTGCTCCAAAATTTTTAAAAAAACATGTAAAGGAAGAGGCCACAGGGAGAGCATAGGAGCCACCTCACGCCCTACCGGCTTCCGTGATGGTTACCTACTGACGGAGCCGGTCACATGCTGAGAACTGGCAGTGGACCGAGTCTTCCTGCAATGACCTATCGCTCGGTAGCTTGAGATCAGACCCGCCTGCAGAGCTCCTCATCCCCGGGGCTGCTGTCCTGTGGTTGATGCACCCCGCTCCTCCTCTCCAGAAAAACAAGCTGCCAGCAATGAATGGCATCAAATATTCTGGCCCTAAGACTTCCAGGCACCCTGGCTGCTCCTCGTTCGAAAAGAGTAGGTGTGGCTGGGGGCAGAGGCAAGAGGAAGAATTCCTGCCCCAGGGACCACCATGTTGCCCAGGACCCCTGTTTTCCCCAGGAGCCCCACACCGACATTTGCCCCCTCAGGCAGGAAGAGGGGAAGAGACACCTGCTGTGTGCCTTGTGCCCATGCTGGGAGCCAGGATGGGGAAGACCCCTGGTTTAGGCAGCTTCCTTGCTGATAGATATAAAGGAACTCAGCCAAAGGGAGCTGGGACACAGGAGGTGGGCTACAGGACCCGCTCTGCCAGGGGGCACTGAACCCTGACAAATCAGGCAATGGTTCCTTGGGTCTTTTTTTTTTCTTTTTCCAAAATCCTCTTAATTCAAGACTATATGAGCAACCAACTGGAAAATTCAGGATAAGCCTTCTGGTACCCACCCAGGCAGAATAAATCCACGGGTCTTCTCTGAGCACTTTGTTCTTTTCATTAAGTTAGGCCCCATCCCGCTGTAGAATAGGAAGCTGGCACTCTACCCGTCTGCCTCCCAGGACCAAACGCCTGCTTGGTCTTCAAAGCCAGCTGGTATCAAGTGAATATCAAATGATCTGGGAATGAGCCTCTGCTACCAGTTCCCCCACCTCCAATCTCTCAGGGAAGGATCTTGAAACTGTTTTCACATGTTAAAATGGGGCTCTTTCCTTCACCTCCACCCCCTGTCTCTCCATCTTAGATGCTCGGAGCCTGGACCTGAGTCAGGTATTTTCTTCTCTGTTTCTTGATAGCTGTTTATTACAATAGTGCTAGACACTTGGATATGCCGAGGTTATTTAATAAATTCTAGCAAGTTGACTGACAGAATGGGTGAGGGATGTGACTTGTTCAAAGTACAAATGGAAAATATAAATCAAGTAGAAATTTGACCTAAGCATTTGAGATAAGCAAAGACAGATTTTTCTAAACCTGTTGTAGAGGTCGGAGAAGCCGCGGTGGCCCTGCTTCTGACTGTATGTACATGACAGTGACACATGTCCAGGGAAACTTGGAGGGGATCGGGTGTGTGTGCAGGTCTGTCTGGGCATTACACACACCGTGGGCCTGTGTGAGCTATCAACATTCTCTTTCCTGCTAGGCAAAGTGAATATCACATAGAGCTTCAAATGTGCTTCCCAGAAAGTCAAAAGAAAAAGAAAGTAAACTCTTTTCTCAAGATAATAATCGATGGGGTGACATTAGGGGTGTTAAAAAAAAACAAATTTCTTCATAGTTTGGTGAATATAATTAATAAATATGATTAATAAAATATAATTTTATTCTGTAATATATTATAGAATATATATATATATAGAATATATGTTAATAAATAAGATTATTGCCATAGAAGATTTATCCTCTGGCTTCTCTTGCTATTTGAACTGTAGGACATAATCTCTGTTTTCAGATTTGTGGTTATTTTCATTGTCATTTGTTTTTGTTTCTTAATAAGAATATCATTCTGCTAATATTTTGATGCATTCATCTTCATAGACACTTATGTCTCTGCTTGAGGGTTCGTGTGATGTCTATTGACAATGGTAACAGTAAGGGCAGAGGTCACCATGGTGTAAGAACAAGGAACATAACACCCAGGGTCCTTCACCTGACATGACTCCTGAATAAGTGACATAGACTTTATTATTTTGCATTTAACCGATGGAGGACTAAAGCTCCGAGAATGTAAATGACTTGCTCGAAGTCACCCAGAAATCTGGGTTCCACCTGGGCTGCCCCTTCTCTCTTCCTGAACGCAGTGGTTCTGAGGAAATCCCTCCTCGTTCCCTGTTCCAACTCCTCTAGAAACTCACGGTGACTTCAGCCTGGAGAGCCCAGGCAGGCTTCCGACTTCTGTACCCCACTGCTGGCCCATCCCTCCAAGTGCAGGTTGCAGAGAAACCAGTCCAGATCTGGAGTCGCCCACCATCCAGGGCGGCCTGCTCCTATATTCTCTGCTTAGGCAATGTCCCCACCTAAACCCAGGGGCGAGGGTTGTCAGTTTTAGGGGGAAATCGTTTTATGTGTGTAAGTTTGCGTAAATAGTGCATGGGATGTACTTACGCTGAAAGACGTAACCACCGTCCAGCTCAAGTGCCAGCTTAACTGAGCCTCTTGCTTTATTTGGCAGTCCTACCAGAGATGCAGGCAATAGGCCGGGAGCGTCTTTGGATCCTCCACCTCCTTGGCAGCTGCATCACTTCCTGTTGATTCTGCCTCCTTCCATCTCAATTCCTCCAGCCACTGCCCTGATTCAGGCCCAGCTCCTCCTAGATGGACATTGGTTTTCTAATTGTTTCCCATTTCTTCTGTTGCAAATTCCCACACTCAACCCCTCCTCCAGACTTCAATGGGAATAGCCCTTGAGGTAGGTCCCAGGTGGCTGTGCCTTCACTGAGGACCCTCCCGTGGCTCGCCAGCACCCACGCAGTTCTCAGCCCTGAGTGGGAAGCCAACAGCCACCACTGTGTGGCCAGCAGCTCTCGGACTAGTCAGCTCCCTGTGGGCACAAACATGGGGTGACTGCAGGGGGCAGCTGGGGTGGATGGCCCCTGCAGAGCAGGTTCTCCACAGGCCACACAGGCTCCACCTGGCCCAGGGGTGGTCCATCACCTGCTGCAGCTGCGTACTGAAGTCTGGTCCGCAGGAGCGCAGGCAGACTTACCCGCCATCACCCTCTGCAGAGCTGTCCCTCCACCCGGAACTTTCTCTCCCCTCTGCCACCTCCTCAGACCTCCCAGCTCTCACTCACCTTTACAACTCCCATCAGGGGCCATTTCCCCACCAAGTCTGTCCTTGTCACTGGACTCCACCATCTGGTCCATTCGGGCTCCATAAGCACCCACCTTCATCCTCCTACAAATCCCTCGAGTCCACAGTGACCAGATCTCTGCAGGCAGCTACTGGGTTTTAGCTAATTTCTGTGTGTCCTAAACCCACCTACTACTGGCAGTGGATGTGAGTGGGTGGTGGACGGAGGGACAGACAGATGAACAGGATGAGAGAGCCACAATTCTAACTCTTTTTTTTTTTTTTAAATCCAAAGGCTGTGTGTCCTAACACCCCCGGGAAGACTTGTGGCATCATTTAACAAATTGGAATTTTGCACAACGTACAATGAGCAGTGATGGTTGGTGCCCAGGACAATGGCCCCGCAGCCAGTTCCTGACACGCCAGGACTCCTGCTTTCACAATTTTGCACACCTCTCTCTCTCTCTCTCTCTCTCTCTCTCTCTCTCTCTCTCTCCTCTCTCAGCCCAGCCTGAAACACCTTCTTCTCTGTGTTCTGCCTGCTGACAACCTGATGTCCCTCAGCATTCAGCTAAGACATCCTGACCACGGGGAAGTCCAGCTTGACCCCTCTTCTTTATTTCGGCAGCACTTTGTACTCTCCAGCTGTGATCCTGCTTGGGACTGGGATGGCTCTGACGTCTGTATCCCCCCTGCGCTGGAAGCTCTCTGCAGCCCTGGGCAGCTTCATGCAGGGCACGGTGTGGTTATTCAGTAGGTTTGTTTCTGAGTGATTGTATTCTGTAGTTAAAAATTTTTTGTTGTTGTTCTGGGGATTGAACCCAAGCTCCCTTAACCTCGAGCCATATCCCCGCCCTTTTTTAGATTCCATTTAGAGACAGGGCCTTACTAAGTTGCTGAGGCTGACTTTGAACTTGCAATCCTTCTGCTTCAGCTTCCTGAGCTGCTGGGATTGCAGGCATGCGCCACCACCTGGCTCTGTAGAAAGTTTTAAAGTATAGTTTACATTGTTATGATTCTTTGATAAATTGGTCAAGTTATCCCTTCGTGTGATGTACCTGAATGACTCACAGTGTATGCCCTTTTGTCACTGCTTCTTGTTTTAGGCAGTTTTAACTCTTGCTCTAGGACTCATTCATTTCCTATGAAATCCACAGGACCTCATGTAAAGGACCCTCCCGAGCTTCCCCCCCCCCCGAGCTTCCCCCGTGCTCGACCTGCCCACCTACCCGCCACCAGTCGTAATTGGATTGCGCTAAGCTGGGAAAACAGTTTTTGTCTCTGCAACGAGATCCCCCAATCCTTTTTCCATGGTTAATTTTATGCAGCCCAGAAAACATGCACTGGCGGCCAGAGCCAGGAAGGAGCAGCGCACGCTTCCCCCTGGCCTTTGATGTGTGCTGCTGGCCCTGCTCCATCTCTACCCCAGGCGGGAGCCACAGCTGGCCGCCATGTGCAGGGCAGGGAGGGGGAGGAGCCAGGCTTCTCCTGAGCCCAAGGTGGAGTCCACAGCTGAAGTGGAAAACCCTCTGCTGAGTCTGGGGGATGTGCCAGCCTGTCCTGGGTAGAATCTGACAGTCCTGGATGCAAATGCTGCCCTGTCACCTGTTGTCTGTGATCTGAAGCAAGTTCCTGGAGTTCTCTTGATTGAGATGCCATCATCTGCTAAATGGAGTCAACTTTCTCTGTTGCTGTGAGGACACGTGGCTGATGGCATGAGAAGCCCTATAATGCGTAAATCCCAATGGGTCCTGGGAAATGTGAGGCGTGATCCCTCGCCCTCCCCTGCCAGCAGGAACGGCAGAGGGGAAGCTTCTAGAGTGGGCTCTTCCACCCTCAGCACATGGCAAGGGGCATCTGTCCTCAGGCATGTCCCCTCCCTGGGGACAAGACACCACTTCCTTCCTCTCCTGGTTTTTACCAGGAAAGAGACACCCTGAGGAAGTCTTGCTGTGGGAGCCCCTGGGGGTGACTTCCCCTCTTGTCCATCCAGCCCCCTGGCAGTGACCACGGGCACTGAGAGCCATGGGACCTCACAGAGCCCACAGTTTATTCCGATCCTACATAAAATGACTCTCTCCAACTTTCCACCCAACACTGGGGGCACCAGCTTTCTCAGCAGCCAAGCCCCTGGCCCTTCAGAACCGCAGATCAGGGGCACCTTTCTCAGGACCCAGGCTGCTGTCCTCTTGTAGGGAAACTGCTGACCTGGGAAGGTGCCGGCCAGGATTCACATGCCAGCCCCTCCCCGCTGACCCTCTGGGACGGCTGGCTCTGGAGGGGCAGTCAGAGGGAAGGATGGCCCCTCTTCCCCTCCCCAGCTGTCAACCGCAGGGTGCCTGCGGCAGCTGCTGGGGAAGTTGTGGAGAGGCGGGTCCTTAGTCCGTAGCAAGGTCTCGGGAGAGAGTGAAATCCAGGCCTTTCAGCACAGGATACTCAAGTTAATCTCCCAGCCTAATCCACTTAGAGCACTGCTTTTAACTCCCATTTGAAGGGACCGAGAGCCCTGCTAAGGCAGATAAGCCCTTCCCACTTGGTGGGGGCTCAGCGTGCTCACAGGCAGTTAGCCTGTGCAGGGCTGTCCCCGGACAGTGTCCGTCCTGCTGTGATTTAGTTTTGAGTCCTGGGGACAAAGCCCAGAGCACAGCCTCTCTGGGAAGAGTGTCCCTGTACCTTTCCTTCCATCCTTGGAAACCAGAGTGGCACTCAGTTACAGCCACTGCCATCACCCAATCGGGATCAGCCAAGAGGCCTGGGACCAGCAGAAGAGACGATATCGAGGGCATTGAGTCCATTGGGCCACTCTGTGTGGATGAGGAGAGCCACCAGCCTCTCAGACTGGCAGCTGACGGTGACCACGGTGTCAGAAAAATAATAATCACGCTCTAAAAACAAGAGCCTGGCTGGGGCTGTGAGCTTCTGGCAGATGTTCACTCGGACCCAGAAAGCAAACAGCCCTCCCCCTGGCCCTTCCTGCAGCCCGAGCTGAGCGCCTCTGAATCGCCAGGGCGCAGCCAAAAAATAAGTCGACAAACAAATAAAAAGAAAATAAACCTCCAGGGCTCTGATTTCCAAAGACATAATAGAACACGGACACGGAGACGTTGACTCATAGGAAGGAGAAACAGATACCTAAGTCATTTCCTCTTTGGTCCCACCTGACCTTTAAATTGATTTCCACTTTAAGAACTTGAGTAATTTTAAGAAAACGAAATTACTATTTCAAATCCTTTAAGTCAACGTGGGCCTTGCTTCCCCTCCGAGGACACAGAGGCGCTGCTTCTCCCATTTCCCCTTTCCTTTGTAAGAATAAAGGCATGTGCGTGTGTCTGTGCAAGTGCGTGTGCGTGATGTGTGATGCCTGTGCATCTGTCTCCGACCTTGAAATCCATAAACTGCTGCCTTCCCTCGGACCTTGAGTTGGTGCAAAAAGTGCCCAGCGTAGCCCGGGGTGCCACTGGCCCCAGGCACCAATGCCCCCTGCTGGATCAGTGGCTGCTGGGGCTTCGTGCTGCTGAACAGGTCTCCACCTACCCAGGCCTTGCTCTCTCCGTGACACCAGCCAGCTCGGAAGGCACTCTCCTGTGACGTTCCACAAACCTAGAAAAGTCTCCACATGCCAGGCAGAAGGGGGAAGAGCTCATTTTCTTTTCTGAAGGATGCAAGATTGTAAAAGGCTTTAGGAGGGAGGGGCCTGGGGCTGATGGGAGCAAGTGTCCATCCTGCCCCAGCTGACTGGCGGTCAACCCACCAAAACCACTCACATTTCCTTTGTAGCAGCCTGTGGGTTGCCACTGTCACATGAGGAAGTTGCTAAGAATCATTTTAGTCTCATCAGGATAAGAAAGTCAGATTGACTAAAAATTCAAAGCTGTGGTTTGTTTACCAAGGCAGGATCCCGGTCTCTTGGTCTGTTCTAACAGGAGATCCCACACCACCTCTGCTCATCTCAGCCTCCATCCAGTGCCTGGGTCTAGATGGCACTCAGGAGATGCTGAGGGGCTGAACTCGGGCCCTGCCAGTCAGAGGTGAGACACAGTCATGAGCAAATACCATCCACCACTCTCTGGAAGGCTGGTACCCTTTCTTGGCTCAGTGCTCTCTGGGGATTAAAGCATGTCATGTGAATCCTGTTATTTTTCCCCAAGAAAATGTGCATGGCCTCCTAGCCTCACTGCAGAAGGGAAAAGAAACCTCTTCCTCTTTTATCCTTCTGAATTTCCATGGAAAGGGCCAACTTTGTTGAAGGTGTTGGAATGTGGAACAGGAAAGACCACACCAAGAGCCTGACTACCACTCTCAGAACCGGTCTGGTTTAGGGCCGGGGTCTGACACCCTCTCTGGATGAGTTTGTACCTTGCTCTTCAGAGTTGAGGCCCTGTCCTCTTCCTTGTGGGTCAAGAGCCACCTTGGAGGTGTGAAGCCAAGAGCAGGGAGCCAGAGTCCACAGCCTGCAGAAGGGGTGAGTTCTGTGGGAGCCTGGCCAGGCAGGGACCCAGACGTGAATCCCACTCCCCACAGAGCCCGACTGTTCTGGACTCTACGAGGCAGGCCCGCCTCCCCTTGACCTCTGGAACTTCCAAGGAGCTGATTCATTGTCTCTTTCTCCCCAACGCTGCTCCCCTCCCATCCTGAAGGTGCTTGCACGCGGTCTCCTTCATTTATATTTGCACCAAGCTGCACACGAAGGCTGTGGGTTGTTGGAAGAATCTTTGGGCCAGGACTAGAGACGTGCTCACATTTGCTCCTGAGTCGGGAGGGAGGACAGAAGCTCAGGCCAGAGCCTTGTCAGACCAACCTTCCAGGCCCTAAGTTTCTAAGTTTGCTCCAGTTGGAGTGGCCATACAGACCCACCCCGCAGCTCAGGGCTTTCTGAACCACCATTCTTAGGCACACTGGAGGCCAGTGTGAGGGTGAAGAAAGACACAAGTCCCCATGGAGCAGCCAAGGACTTTCCTGGAAGAGTGCAGACAAGGTCCTGCTCCCCTTCCCACCCCTTGGACACCCAGCACCCAGCTGGGGAGGGATTTCCAGGGACACGGAGCTTAGAGCTGTGTTCTCTGTTCTGTACACAGCTCGTTTTTGTTTTGTTTTGTTTTGTTTTTTGCTCATTTCCAAGACTGAGCTAAAACAAAGCTGCTTCTTCATTCCGGCCACTTTCCTCTGCTCTAGGACATCTAAGAAAACAAAGCAGCATCCGAAACACAAGGAATTGGTTGATTTGTTGAGAGTAAACCACAAATTACCAGTATCTGTGAGTCTGGGCTTCCTTGCTCTGCCTGTGGTCCAAGAAATCATCACCAAAATTGTGTAACGCATCTTCACGGCGACTCTAACGAGCCCCGAGTACATTTCCCATTCTCTAGTAGAATGCTTCTCCACGAGAACCCTCCGTTCTCTGGGTAGCTACCACACCCCAATAAAGAGACGGGTTTCTCCCCATTGTTGGGAACAGTGGGGTATAAGTGCACGTCAGGGAGCGCTCCATTATCATAGCACGTGTCTGAGGCCAATCAGCTGAGAAGGAGACGTTTTTAACCCAGCTCACAGTTCTGGAGGATGCAGTCCTTGGTTGCTGGGGCCCATTGTTTTGGGCCTGGGGAGAGAGGCAGGACATGGTGGCCAGATGTGGAGCAGAGATAGCTGTTCAGCCTGTGGTGGGAGAAAGGAAGGACTGGGCCCACTGCCCCCTTCAGGGACATGCCTCTGTGGTCTCACTCCCTCCTCGACCGCTGCACATCTTAAGGTCCCACCACCTCCAACACCTGTTGGAGCACTGCCACCTGACCGTCCACAGGAGAGCCACCTGTTGGCACAAGGGGGCTGACCGTCCACAGGAGAGCCACCTGTTGGCACACTGGGGCTGACTGTCTACTGGAGAGCCACCATAGACCCTTGAACCAGCACAGTCCTGCTATGGCCTGGATCTGGAATGTGCCCAGAGGCTCACATGTTGAAGGCCTTGTCCCCAGGGCAGCAGTGTTCAGAGTGGGGAAGTGATGGGCAACGAGGGCTCGGACCTCACCAGTGGATAGTCCATGAGGGATTCAGTGATGGACGGGGGAGGTTGGTGGAGGGAGTGGGCCCTTGGGAGCCCGCCCTCAGGGCGGCACCTTGACCCTGGCATCTCTCCCCTCCCCTCCTCCTCCCCTCTCTGCCACCTCCCCACCACCTTCCTTTCTCCTCCCGTGGCCATCATGGAGTGGGCGCTGTCCCTGGCCCTGCCCTCCTGCCACCTGCTCCTCCCTCCTCACCTGCAGCTGGGTGCAGGACGACATGGACTTGAACCTCTGGAACTGGCTGAAGTGGACCTCGTCTCCTTTCACTTGTTTTTCTGGGTCGTCTGTCAGCAACGAGAAGCTGGCTAACACGGGCCTGGGCTGGGTGGGGTGGAGCCATGGCTGTGGACTCCTGCCCCCAGGCCTGTCCAGCTGAGAGGGTCAGGGGGCCTCAGTCCTTTCTCTCTGCAGCCAGCGTCAGGAAGACCTGGGGGTGGACAAGGCTGCCCTCTGAGACCTCTTTGCTGTCAGAATTCTGCTTCTCCCCCTTGTTTCTAACCCTGTCCCCACTTTCCCCCTGTAGGAAATGGCCAGGCTGGTTTAATCTATGCTCAGAAAAACAGGAGTTTCTATTAGTAGAATTTCCACTTGTTGAACAACCAGAATCACTTTTCCACTGAAGGCCTGGGGCTAGCAGTGCCAGACCCCATGGCCAGCCAGTCAGAGCCACCCTGACACGTCGGGGGCAACCCAGGCCAGCCAGTTGGGGCCACCCTGATGCTCCGAGGGCAACCCAGCTTCCTGCTCGAGGAGGCGGGAGGCAGAGGAAGGCCGCACAGGGCCGGGCTCTTTGGCTCTGCACTCCTGTCTTGTCCCCTGACGTGCTGTCCACACTGACTGCTGCTGCTCAGTCCTCTCCCTGGGAGGATTTAACTGCCTCAACCGTGCTCCTTCTCACTGAGGTTCAGAGGGTCAGAATCCAGGGCTCTCCTCCCTGTTATTTCTTTCCCCTCTCCTCCTTCTCTATCCTTTCCCACATTAAAAGAAAAGTCTCCAATCCTTAGAGGTCCTGGGCTGGCCATCCACACTGGACAGGGTGAGTCCTTCCACCCACAAGGGAAGGGGACGGTGTGTGCAGAGCAGCCTGGAGCACACACCCACCTTGACCAGGCGGTCACAGGGGTCATCCTGTGTGTGGCCAAACCTAGCTCAAAGCCTGGAAGGCTTGGTCACTGCCCGTGGAACATGAGCTGGATGACACTATGATTCGTCCCTCAGCTGGGGTGCTGCGGGCCCCCAACCTCCAGGGCGAGGCTTCGTGCGTCTTCACATCAGCCATCCCAAATGGCACCTCTAACCCAGAGCCCACCCAGCTGCTGTCATGCCTGCGACAGTGCAGGGCTGAGTGACAGCTGGGACCCGCTTCCCGACCCCCAAACTTGCCGTCCCAGGTTTCTAGGTACCACACCTACAATACCTGCTACGGAATCCAAAAACCTTGTACAGCAAAAGAAGATAAAGTTCCCTAAATCACAAGAGGCTGCCCACTGGTGACCCAAACACAACAGAAAATACTCAGAACACACCTCAGACCAAACCCTCCTCCCGGCCAACATCACTGAAAGAGGAGCTGCGAGGTCTCCCCACACCTGGGTCCTCCAAGGGGGTAAGCCCAGGGCTCAGGAGCACCTTAGTGCCACACCCTGTCTCCCAGAAGCAGGAGGTGTTTATGGGCTCCCCCGACCCCTGAGCCGCCAGGTGGGAGAAAGGACCCTCAGTGCTGTCCTCCTCGGCCTCTGCCATGGTCTCCTGAACCCACTCCTGTCCTCATTCTCCTCTTAACAAGCCCTCGTCCTCTCCTCTCACCATCCCTACCCCGCCTTCCCGCTCTCTCTTGGGAACCCTGAAAACCTGTCCTCACCCTGCGGCCAGCTGTTGAGGGAGAGTCACTTCCTCCCTGTAGAAAGGCAAGTCCCCCTGACACAGCCTCTCTGGATGGCCCTGCAGGCCTGTGGATTCACCCCAGCTCTGACAGGAGGGCAACAGCCTCCTCGGTGGGGCCACTTAAACTCTATCCACACCTGCTCGTCGGTCCTGGCACCAGCAGGGCAGAGCTGGCCCTCTCTCGGCCCCTCTGGAACCATCTCCAGTCTGTGTAACTCTGACGTAAACACCACGCACATGACTGGGCGCCTGTTCTCGGGTCATCAGAGTCAGAGGCGCGTGCCTCCAGGGCCAGTGTGGAGGATGCGGGAGGCCGCAAGGGCCAGTGGGGTGCACACCTTGGGGAGCGTCTCTGCGGGGGTCAGTGGGATGCGCACCCTGGGGGAGCATCTCTTGTGGGGCCCAGTGGGGTGCATGCCTTGGGGAGCATCTTTGTGGGACCCAGTGCGGTGCACACCTTGGGGAGCGTCTCTGAAGAGCCCAGTGGGTGCACACCCCTGGGAGTGTCTCTGCAGGGCCCAGTGGGTGCACACCCCAGGGAGAGTCTCTGCAGTGAGGCACACTCCTCCACCCTCCGCCCTCTTTCCATCCCAGCCCTTCCCCGGGACCTGCCAGCCCCTCTCCCAGAGCTGGGCTGAGTGATCTCAAAAGTCCGAAGCTCCGGAGCTTACATCCAGAAGGGGCAGAGAGCAGGGAGCTGGGCCCTCCAGGCCTCATGGAGGCCCGTCTCAGCCTCAGCAGGCCTGAGGCAGCTCCCAGAGAGCCATGTCCTGCGAGGCCATCCATGGCCTCTGCAGGGCTTCCCCATCTGCCCAAGGGGCAGCTCTGACTCGGGCTCTAATGGGCTGAGAGTCATCGGTAAGGAGGAAGCATTGGGGTTTTCTTCTTAGGACAGGCTGCTTTCAATATTCAATGCTCTGATGACTTGAGGACTAGAATTCTATGAGTGCCCAGAGCCTGTGGAGCTGGGGGTAGTGGAAAGAACACACCAAGCCTTGGCTCTGCGTGTTTGAGTGTGTCCATCTCGGGCTGGTCACTTACCAGCAGGCGCCACCTTCCCTGCCTTGGATGAGCACAGTGTCACCTGCAGAACTAGTCTTGCTGGGCCAGAGCCAGGATATAGGGAGTCCACACAAAGGACAGCTGTGTGCTACAGGGTGCTGCCCAGCACAGCCAGTTGGCCACGGGCAGCAGCAATCGCCAGCTGAATGCAGGGTTGCTACTTTTATTCAAGAAAATCAGGGCAGGAGTCCTGTCTTTAAAATGAAAGTCCCTTAACCAAGAAACCTCTCAGTGTCAGGCCAGCAGGGCTCCCTGGCCACTCTCCAGTAGCAATGACGGTCAGACTTTAGGTCCCCAGCCCTCATTTGCCCCAAACGTACACTTTGCGCGTGGGCTGGCTAATCAATGACCTCCAAACACTTCAAACCTGTGCGTGACCTTGACAAGGATGGAGACTTCAGAACAGGGGCTTCCTGTCCAGTGGCACATTAGAACTGCCCTGAACATCTGTCCCCTTCTTCCTTTCTGGGGACCTGCCCCAGACCAATTACCTTTAAATCATGATGGGTCACTATTGATTACTAAATGAGAGCCTCGGGGGGGGGGGGGGAGCAGCGCGGGCCACCAGCGTTCTGCTTGATGTTGTGGCTGTCATTGCTGTTAACTGTCTCCCAGGTGAGACCAGGATGCGGCCAAGGGTAACAGCCCTGCTTCAGTGATGGTCCCCTGCCTCACAGCAGTCCGCAATGGCCCCTGGGAACGCCTGTGTCCCAACCGTCGAGGCTGCGATGAGCTGGCCCCGGCCACCTGCTCCCTTTGCTCTAGCACACGTGCAGTGGCCGCTGGGGGAGTTGCGGCACTCCCGTGTGTTAGTTGTTATCAACGTGAGCAGAAGACACGCTGACGGCTTCTATCAGCAGGTCACGTACTGTCATTACTGTGTGGGTCGTGACCAGCAGCAGGGGCAGGGCCTGAGGTGCCAAGTACCAACTAAGCCGGGTAGCAAACTCTACTGTGGCCAAATGCACTGCCTGTGGGATCTGACAGGCACTCTGCCCTCCAAGCAGTCCTCTGCCCAGTGTGTGGGCCTGGTGTGGGCAGAGGCTCTGGGTCCCCAGCAGGACGCTCCCCAGCGCTAGTGAGAGCAGGGAGCCTGGGGGAAGCAGAGCAGAGAGGACGGGCTTCCCTCCTTCTTTGGGAAGCAAAGCCATCAAGAAGCCCCGGATGGGGAGGCCAGCTGCTGTTGGGAACGTCCTGCTGGAAGGAGATGTGACAGGTACATAGAGACAGCTTGGGGGTCAGGCATCACTCATCCAAACACAATGCCTGCCTTTAATTCATGGTCCACATTTCAAAATGACGTAGCCCCTCATGATTAAAGCTGACACTCGGGTACACCTTGTCACGGGAGAAAAGCCAGTTCCAAGGGTTCATACTGCTCAGGGGACACAGATGCAGGTGGCTTCAGGCTGGTGGGGACACGCATTGCCACATGGGCAGGATGTCACCGGCAGTACTTTCAGCCTGGTGTCCTCCTGTTAAGCACCTTGTCCCTCTGCTCGTCCCCTTGGTGGAAATGGGAGGGTTCTAAGCCACCTGGGAGTGAATGGAAGCTCAGTATGGCTAAGTGCCCCTGAGAGGGCCACCCGTGTCCTCCTCAACAGGTGTCTCCCGGCAGAGCAGGGCCATGCCAAGCGTCTCTCCTTCCTAGGTAACCATGGTTGACAGACAATCTCCTCTCAGTGGCCTCCTGGTCCCCAGCACATGCACACACCAGCAGGCAAGTGCTCAGCCTCTGTCCTCTGCTCCTCCTGCCAGGAATGTCCTCTGTGGCTGAGTGTCTGAGGTCTGTAGTCCTCATCCTACCCAAGACCACCTGCCTCCATGCTCCTGGCTCACAGTGAGGGCAGTCCGAGCCCTGTGGTCAACGACTGAAAAACACAAGGCTGAGACCTCATCGGGCAGCAAGCCTGGCCTGATCTTCGTGGGCCCTAGCAGCCTTTGTGTGCTACTTGGTACAAATGACCACATGCATTATCAGGGGAAGTCCCGAATCCGTCACAGGTTGGATGTGATATGTGACATGAGCATCGTGTTCCCTGACTAAAGGTGAAGAATTCTGGATTCCAAAACACATCCAGCCCCAGGGTTTTCCAATAATGGACCCTGGACCCGGGACCCAGGATAACAGACCATCCGGCTGTCACCGTCACTGTGAGCCAGGCAGCACTGGAAAAGCTTGACATAGGAAGTTTGTTGTGGCAAAATATTTACCATCAAATTAATGACGATAAAACCATACAGACCTGGACATCGTCTTGCTGAAGGTCTGTGTTGCAGGAATGCTGGCTGCATTCAGCTGACCAGGGGAGGCCTGGAGATTTCTGAGCAGGAAGAGTGGAATCCTAGTGTCCAGGTTTTTTCAGTTCCCAGTCTTTCTTGATGTCATTCCATGGTCAGAGGGTGCTGCAGGATGAGGCTGACCAGTGGGTGTTCACCACTGATAGATGGGAAGGTAGAAGGACCGGCTGAAATATCATCGGCATTGCCTTGGAGTGGGAACGCGGGGACATGGGAAGACTCACGAGACTTCATTCTGAAAGACACTGGGATTATCTACCAGAGCCAGTGACCAGACAGAAAGCAGCAGAAGCTCAAGCTGCTGGCACTGGGAGGCAAGTAGGGTCAGAGCTGGGGCCAGAGCTGGGGCCAGAGCAGGATCTGGTGACCAGCAAGGCAGGAACACAGGCCGGACTGCAGCAGCAGGACAGGCTCATGGGGGCAGCTGTCCCCACCAGGAGCCGAGCTCCTGGGATCCCAGGCTGTGCCAGAGCAGAGGCCCCCAGTCCCGGCCTCACAGAATGAGCATCTTGGCCGAGACCCCAGCGGTCCCTGGAGGGAGAGGCCCAAGCTGGTCTGGTGCCAAGAGCAGTGGGCTCCAGGGCCTGGGGTCTGGTCTGCACAGGGTGGGGACACACAGCCTGGCACTGAGTATGCAGTGTGCTGCGGTGACGCCCCAACATGTGAACTAAGAGTGTTCAGTGTGGCTGGGAAGGAGCGTTTGCAGGGTCCCTCTGGGAGGCTTCAGAAAGAGCAGAGCCACTTGCTGCAGCTGGTGCAGGGTCCTTTTTGACAAGTTTTGCTGCTGAGATTCTGGTCCAGGCTGCAATTTGGACCCAGGGTCTGACTCAAGACAGGCTTCCAGCCACCTGGCTCCAGGGTCCTTTTTCCTGGGTGCTCGGCCCTGGGCCTAGCCCTAGAGTACACTTCCCTGGGGCAAACCAGCACCGGGCAGTGGGCATCTCCAGGCTGGAAACTGCGCCAGGGGCAGAGGGGGGGCAGGGGTGGCCCCTGGAGGGTCCCAGTGGGGAGGGCGCAGCCTGGGGCTCCTTGTGGCCACTGTGAGTACGGTGTCCCAGGACAACCCAATGGACTTCTTGCCTTTTTGTTTAATCACAAAAAATTAAAAAGGGAAGCAGGAGAAGGAAAAGAATAAAAGAAGGAATTTTTAATAAAATTTTTAATAAAAATAAAAGAAAGAATTTTCTACCAAATAGGAAGAAGGCAAGATGTTGGGGGTGGGGGCAGACAGACGTGGGGGCATCTCTAGCAGGTGAGTCCCTGGAGAGGGCATCAAATCGTGGTTCATGGGTGGCTGGGGCGAGAAGCCTGGCCACTCCTGCTGCTCAGGGCAGCTCTCCTTCCCAGCGACACTGACCACACTTATGGATCTCGTGGCCAGGGTGTCACCTGCAGCCTGCTGAGTGCTCAGTGCCAGGCTGCGTGTCCCCATCCCGTGCAGCTCAGACCAGGCCTTGAGCCCCTGTTGGTATCATGCAAGGCCAGCTGTGGGCCCCTCTCTCTGGGAAGCTCTGGGGTCTCTCCCTGGACCAGGCATTCCAGCACAGCCAGGGGCCAGGCACACCGGGGGCCACCCCCACCCCGTCCCACCCCTCACACTCCCACCACAGCAGCCCTGGTGCCCTCACTGGGGGACTCAAAGGAGAAAGGGCCCTGTCCCAAGTTGAAGTGGACACAGAGAAGACAGAATCCCACTGAAGGCGGACTGTGGACATCCCAGGAATCCACAAGAAAGCGGAGTGAGAGGCGGCGGCGACATCAAAAGCCCTTAGCATGCTTCAGAACCGCGGGGAGACAAACCTCACTTTGTGCTGAGAGCCGGCCGCGGGAGAGAGGTGCCGAGTGGGTGTTGCGGTGACATTTCCCATGCCACTCTCGCTAAACCGTTTCAAATGGAATTTTCTACGCAGAAAACCCAGGAAGGTTATTTAGGCCAGTGGTGTGGCAAGTGACTTTTTCTTTAAGAGCCTCAGAGCGATCGTGCAGCCTTCCTTCAGAATACCCTGCCCGGCCGGCCGGTCCCTTCCAGGGAGCATGTACCTGTGGTGGCTCTGGAGAAAGCAGCAGGGGGGGCAGTGGGCAGAGCCTCCAGGGCCCAGAGACCAGGTTCCCAGCCTAGGTGCTGGGTGGGCACATCCCCTGGCTCAGGGCCCCTTGCCCTGGGAGAGGGTCATGGCCAGAGCACAGCCACCGTGGGGCCAGCAGTGATGGGCCTGGGGTTAAGTCATGGCCCCGGTCCTGGTCCTCTGTGCCGGCAGCATTTCTCCCAGGAGCACGTTTGGAAAAGCTCCTTGTCAGCCAGGCCTGGGAGGTGGGTCTGCCTGTCTCTCTGCAGGTTCCTGCCATCTCCAGCAAGAGGTGGCCCTGGGTTCACAGGAGCTGTGCCCAGATCCCCACAGCTGCCGGAGGGATGACTCCGAGGTGTGGTCTTCATCCCACCCTCAAAGCCTTCAGTCCACCTGGGCTCCATCTACCCACGGTGGTGACTGGTGCCGGTGACGGCTGCCTAGGGAATCACTTCCTGACCCCCTGATGGCCACCCCAGCCTCCTACAGTGAACCAAATTCAAGGAGTACATGAAATATCTGCTTTCACTCTCTCTTTTTTGGCCAGAGGTCAACATACTTTATAAAGATTAAAGTTTGCATTTTGGTTTGTTTTTAAGAAAAATGAAGTCTTTCTTTTAGAGAGAGAGAGAGAGAGAGAGAGAGAGAGAGAGAGAGAGATTTTTTTAATATTTATTTATTTATTTATTTTTGTTTTCGGTGGACACAACATCTTTATTTTATTTTTATGTGGTGCTGAGGATCGAACCCAGAGCCCCACGCACACCAGGCCGCTTGAGCCACATCCCCAGCCCCAAATGAAGTTTTTCTTTCACTTGAAAAGGGCCCATGTGCTGCTGATGGGTCATTCTCCTCGGCTTCTCACCGACTCTTGCTGAGTGGATGTGGCCCACCTGCGGCAGAGGACCGGTGGGCTTGGGGCCACCCATGGGGAGCCAGGCTGGACACAGGCCTGCCTGAGCCCTGCCTCAGCAAACAGCCTCCAATCAGGGCAGGTTCTCTCCAGGGGACTCGCTCTTCTTTTTCCCTTGAGGGAAGAGAAACCACTTTTGAAGTGAATCCCAGCAGCAGCAGGTCACTGACCCATGCTTCAACAGGCAAAGTGTCACAGGAGCAGTGCTGGCTCAGAGGGTCACAGCAACCCGCCTTCCCCGGTGTTCTCTGGCTCCTTGGACAGCAGCTGTGAGCAGCAGCCCAGCCCAGACCAGCAGGCTTATGGCTGCTGAGCGCAGAGGCAGCAGGGTCCCTATACCAGTCAGGCTGCTCTGCCCTTGGGAGAGCAGGGGTCACCGCTCAAGGGCTGACGGGTTGCATAATCGATCAGAACCTCTGCATTTAAAGTAAGGTGCTGATCATTGCCTAGAAGGAAGGTCATCAGTGAGAGCAACGGCCACCCAGGCGGCTGCTAGGATGTGGGGGACACAGCTGTCACCAGGTAGGGATGGAGGTGCCCCTCTCCAAGCCACCACCTGGGCCTGCCTAACGCTGTGAAGAGTGGCTGGACTTTTCACCCAGTTGCTGAGCCACACTGAAATCAAAAGTCATGTGGGAAAGGTGAGTCATTTCTGTATAGCACAAAGCAGGGTCCCCCAAGAGGACTGACCCTGAGCCACAGAGCTGCCCTGAGGCAGAGATTGACAAGCCCAGCCACAGCAGGGACTTGGCACCCCTCCCTGGGGGTTAACAACAGGCGACAACAGTCATTTGAAGCAATAAAATCTGAGAGCTCCATCCAATGTCACAAGTAAATGTAAATATCACTTCCCCAAGGAGGAAAAAATCCATTCTTTTCTTTTTTTAAAAAAATAGGTTTTTTTATTTATTTAGTTAGTTTTAGGTGGACACAATATGTTTATTTTATTTTTATGTGGTGTTGAGGATCGAACCCAGTGCCTCACGCCTGCCAGGCGAGCACGCTACCGCTTGAGCCACACATTCTTTTCAAGCATACATCAAAGAGCTAAAAAAGAAAATGGCCACACATAAAGTCCAAACAAGTGTTAAGAGAATTTTCTTTGACAAACTTGTGATTTACAGTAGAAATCCCCAGTTAAAGGTTGTTTAAATAAACATAACTGGAAATATTAAAAATTTTCCAAAAAAATTTTACCATACCTCAGGTTAAGAGAAACCTATACTAGAAATCGCAAAGTGTTTGGAATGGAAATGAATGCACTTCAGCACCAGCACAAGCCATCCTTAGAGGAAAACTTATTGCTTCGAATATTTATTTTAAAAGAAACAAGATAAATCAATCCCAGTGCGTAGACTAACTGCTCAATTCCAAAAGCTTGAAAAAAGAATAGTAAACTTAAAAAGGGCATAGAAGTAAGTAATAAAGATGAGAGGAACTGTGAAATGATGGTTTTAAAAAAAATCTGCAGAAATTAAAGATAAACCTTTGGAAAAAAATTAAGTAGGACAAACCTCCAAATGGGGCGGTGGGTGGGGGAGGGGGCTGAACAACTGATAAGACTAATTTAAATTGATACCGTAAGTTTTTTTTAACTCACAGGGAGATATCATGAGCAACTTCCTGCCAACAAATTTTTAAAAACTGGAAAAAAAAATGGATACTTTTCCAGAAAAATATAAAGTTAAATTTAAATAAAATATAAACATTAGTGAAATTTAAATGAAATATAAACATTAGTGTGACCTTCATTCAGGAAGATATATAAAACCCAAATAAACATAACCATCCCAGAAATCGAACTACAAATGCAAAGTCTCACACCCCAAAGATACCAGACTCCAATGGCTTCACAGGAAAGAAGAGTGTTTTAAAATTTAGTCTCATCTCATGTATGAAAACATGCAAAAGTCTCAAAATGTTGGCAAATTTATTTCAAAAGTATGAAAAGCCAAAATAAATCATAAAAATGTTGCAGGAATGCAAGGAAGGCTCAGAATCAGTCTTGATGGGGCCTCAAAGCTGTTGCCCACCCCTGGCCAGTGGGGGCAGGGTTACAGCAGCCTTACCAGCTTATCAAGGAGGAGTCCATAAAGACCGTGTCAGAAGCTGGACGGTGGGGAGCTGGACAGTGGGGAGCTGGACGGTGAGCCCGAGGTGCCATTGCTTGAGGGAAGGACACTCAGAGGAAAGGGAAGCCAGCAGATGTGATTCCACCCTCAGTTGTCCCTTGGTTTTCACCGAGAGGTGAGTCCAGCCCCGAATGCCACCAGGTGAAGTTAATCTACGCATTGGGTCTCCTGGTGCGCATGACCTACAAGCATGACCTTAAGTCATTTCTAGATCACTTGTGACACCCAGTAGATACAAGTGCTGGGAAACACCTGCTACACTATGTTGCTAGGACCAGTGACAGATCAGAGCCTGCTCCTGTTCATGTTTTTTTTCCAAATACCTTCAATCTTCGGTTGAATCTGCAGATTTGGAACCTGTGGCCACAGAGGGCCGACCAAAGTATTTTTAGTTATCTTTTTAAACTGATAGTCATCCTATAGGAGGCTTGTTTCTAAGTTCTCTTACATTCATTTTTTGCAGATGCAGGAGTTTGTTTGGACATGTTCTGATTAATAAAATCTTGCTGCTTTGCTGTCTATGGAGTGGGTGTCAGGACTGCCTTCTGTCAGGATGGGAGGTGCCATGAGGCAGAGTCAGAGGGAAGGAACGGAAGGAGCGGCCAGTAAGTCAGATCACACAGCGTCATTCCTTCGGTCTGTTCTCCAGAGGCCACGGGACAGTTGCTCCATAGGCTGCTGGCTCGTGAGGCCTGGATGTAAACTGGACCTGCCAGCTTCAACAGTGCCCCTGTGCAGACCCGGCTCCCCTGAGAGGTACTGAGTCCTTCCCAGGGGAGCCAGGGCAACCCGTTTGCCGAGGAGGTCTCACTGCACGAGGAAGGGAGTCGCAGTTGGAGAGCTTCCTACAGACAGTGGAGACCATGGTCCACCATGGTCCATTGGGGGAACAAGTCCACCGGAGCAACGGGCAGGACCAAGATCAGGACTGGGGGACGCCACCACCCACATGAGGGAGGCCATTGGAGGTGAAGGCTTGAGCAAGTGCCTCTGAGCTGGCAGGTGACATTGGCCCGTTTACTTCACACACACTGTGCCCCCCCCCCCCCCGCCGCACTTCCTTTTTCTTCCACCATTTATGCCTTTGAGGAAAAATATGAATTAGATCATTAGAAGTGAAAAAAAAATAGTGTTTTATGGTCCCCATGGAGGTTCCCGTAACCGTGGGGGTTCCCGGGAGCCCTCCCTCTTCCCAGTGCACCAGCCAGTCACCTGCAGGAAGCTTCTGCTTCCTCCAGGGGGTGCAGCGCCCCATGACGGGGTCACAGCAGCCCCAGGCCAGCACCACCCACGGCCATGGCAGCATTGCCTAGAATCAGCCATCTGGGAGGCAAGGCCCCTGCTCCTGCGCCTGGAGGGGAAGAGCCAGGCCCTAGTGGTCAGCACGCTGCATGGCCTCTGTGGGAGCTGCCTAAGGTGCGCAGCTCAGGGCGCCCCAGAGAGTTTCCTAGGGCCTGGCATCACTGCCCACTGGACCAGCTGACCAGAAAGCCATGTGGTGATGGCTGGAGGTCACTCCATCAATTCCTGACATCACTGATGAGCTTAACTGGCAATCTTGTGTTCCTGGAATCCTTAACTGGCAGAGACGGTCACAGTTCACTGTCTCTGTGGCATGTGGCACCCGACGTACCCAACACTTGACACAATGTCCCCACCGTTCAATCCCTTTCATGATAGAAATGGAGAAGAAAATGGAGATATTAAACCCTGTGAGCTGCTAGTGTCCCCAGACACTGAGCATTGCTCACACTGGCACGCCCCAGGGCTCCCAGAGTGGGCTCGCACAGGTGGGATGGCGGAGCCCGAGGGAGGGCACCCGGTGGAGCGCAGGAAGGAGGCCACCAACGCTCCTCATTCACCTCTGTAATCACCCGTCTGGGCCACACCCCTGAGACCAGCCGGGTCACAGGGCTCCTGTCTCGAGCAGCTCCCGAGGCTGGAGGGGCCTTGGTTTCGGAGGTCAACCGCAGGCGGATCCCCGGCCGTGTCCTACCCGAACCAGAATCCCGGCGACACGAACACACCGACTCTCGGAGATGTCTTTCAATGCCTCGTTTATTCAGGATCCTCACACAGCAGGCAGCGGAGCAGAGACTGGACGGACCATCAGGCGGATGGTAGCATCGATGGCCTGAATGGTACTGCCTGTCCTCCGTGCCCATTATTTATATCTAATTTACAGCATTACCTCACTTGTTTACATTTGTTTACACCTACTGGGGTTTTCCCCTTACATCATTTGTTATTCACTACCTTATCCATACCTAACACACTTCGCACTCGTCACTACCTTATCTATACCTAACACACTTCACGCTTGTCACATCAACATGTTTACTTAGCACAGCAGCAAAATATGTTTACTTAAAGTTCTAACATCAAAATATGTTTACCTAAAGCATGTTTGTTATAGCACCTTAATACCTAATATTTATTAACTAATACTTACTCCATACAGCTCCTGAGGAGCCGGTCAGCCTGGCTCTCCTTCAGGGCACGCGCCTATCCACACTCTGGCGTTTGGCTTTGAAGAGACCAACTCTGTTCCTTCCAAACACCTGTTCGTAAGCATTATAGGAGTGGGTGTCATGACAGTAAGAAAATAATAACAGCAAGAAAGAAATCTGCACGCAAGCTGACGAAGCCGTGCCTGTCACCACACCTGGGAGCGCCAAGCCCTGGAAGATGCTGGGTGCGAACAGTCCTGCTCCAGGTGCAAGGACGGGCCTGACGCGGGCACCTCTGGCCTTTGTGCCCGGATTCCAGGCAGAGCTCCAAAGCCTTGGAATTTTCTAAGAGTGTCATTCATTAGGACCCCCTTCTTCCTGAGTTGTGCTGACCAGGTGGCTCAGGTGGGCCCTCCGTGGGCTCCAGGGAGGTGTGGCTGCCCCGGGTGGGTGGAGTGAGACTGATCTGGTCCCATGACAGTCCTGTCACTAGCACACCGGCCTTCCAGCTGCATGGCTAAGTCAGTGCGCTGGGCCGCGGACCGTGAGCTGAGAGCATGTTCAATACTGTGACCACCTCTGAAGTGGTCACTGGAGCTTCCAATTCCAGCACAATGTTGGGGACAATCTAGATGCCCTTCTGGTCAAGAGAATTGTGGTAAGTATGCTTTATTACTATTATTTAGTCATTAAAATTATGATTCTAGTAGAATGAAACAGACATTATCCCCTTATATGACAGCATGACCCATGTGATTGATTCTACAACATGTAAATCAGAAAAACGAGAAATCACACCCATTTACATATGATGCATCAAAGTGCCGAAATGCATCCTACTGTCATGTATAACTAATTAGAACAAATAAAAACATTCATAAAAAAATTAAAGTAAATCAAAATCATTTCTTACATTGAACAAAAAAATTATGATTATAAAGATCATCTGACATTGGGAAATATTTTATGATAAATGTAAAGGAAAAATACAAATTTTGTTTGTACAATCATCTAAAAGTAAGCGTATATATGAACAAATATTGGAAAAGACCATGTGTTCAATGTTTTTGAAAACCTAATTTTTGCTGTGCTAGATATTTTTTTTTCTTTCTTATTTGTTCCAATTAGTTATACCTGACAGTAGAATGCATTTTGACACATTGTAACTTCTCATTCTTCTGGTTTTATGTCATGTAGACACAAGTTGTGCTAAATATTTAAATATGACTTTTACAACAAGCAAAAAAAAATGAAATAAATATTAATCAGCAAATTCACCAAATCAGACTGTTCTGATATCAAAAGCCAATGTGTGGAACTTTAAGATTATTGATGAGATAGACTTTTTAGAATTCCCCAGTTCTTGGGCTGGCATGTGACTGGCCATGAGAGGTGCCTTTTCCTTTCCTTTCTTAGTGAAATGCTATGGTGCCCTGATGGTGACTTCCTACTGACCTTCCTGCTGACCTCCGAGGACCTGTGGAGACAGCATGAAGGTCCCCGGGTGGGGGGCTGTGCTCAGAGAGGACCTGACAGGCTGACCATGCTTTGCTGGCGCCGCCGTCACAGCGCAAGAGACCAAGCAAATCCATTAGGAGGATCCCAGAGGACTGTGCCCACTGCAGGTTGACTCTGGAAAGTGGAACCTTCCCAGAAGCCAGGTAGTTCCTTGGCCCCAGGTGCGAAACACTATGTCCCTCAAGGTTCTGATGTTCCTCACATTTTCCACACTGCAAATGTCTTGCTTGGGGAGGGGCACACAGTGGAGTTGTGTGCTCAGTGTTGTGACTGTTCTGTCAGCCTATTAATGTCCAAGAAAAGACAAGGGGACTTGGATTGAATCTTTATTTTTCATTGAACATTTGACAGTAATTCTCGGGGTTTTTTTTAACCAAACATTTCCACAGATTTGTAATTCTCAGACATGCTTTTTCTTCCTATACAAGCCATCAAAAAATCTACTTTTTCAAATTTCTCTAAGGGCATACAATAAAAATAGAAAAAAACAAAGGGATCACTTAAAGGTGTTAATCAGAAAACACATCTAATAGTCAGAAAAGGCTGTGTGCTGCTGTTGTAACAAACAAAGCCAAACCACAACAGCTTAACAAAGCACGTGAACTGCACTGCAGACCCAGGCACCTTCCAGAGCACCTCCTTCACGTGGTAATGCTGTCCTCAGCCGAGAGTCTGCACGTTGGCAGTCAATGCAGCAGGAGTGGTGAGAACGTGGAAGGCCTTGTGATGGATTATACATTCAGCTAAGGGTACTCACTCCTTCTGCTCACAACCATTGCCTTAGACTGACTACCTCCTGCTAAGTAACTGTCATTCCCTGGCATCTGGCGGAGGAGAAACGGATGTGGGAGGGCACCAGGAATCCCTGCCACAGTAGAAATGATGCAATGAGGTCCTCACCTCAGAGCAGCTCTTCAACAGCACTACCCAGTAGTAACTCAGGCTCCACAACCATGAAGCCAACCAACAGTATGTGGAAAACAAATTTTTAAAATATGTGTCTGTGCTGAACATGTACACACTCTTTTTGTCATTATTCCCTAAACAATGCAGCACAAAACTATCTACCTAGCTTTTACTTGTATTAGATATCGGACGTCATCCAGAGTGATTTAAAGCCCATGGGAGGATGTGCTTGGGTTACTTTCAGAGATCACCTTGTTTTATACAAGGGACTTGCACATCCACAGAACCGATGCCCCATGCTATCAAGGAACAGCTATAGAATGCCAGTCGTAAATGACAGCCATGGATATAGCTCATGGATTAGCACATGAAAATATAAAAAGAAATGAGTAAAATTAATTTTAATAACATTGCATTTACCCCAATACATGCCAATATTATTTTGTCATGCAATCAATGTTTTAAATATAATTACACATTTTGCATTCCTTTTCCTAGTACTAAGCACAGTTTAGTTTGAGTTAGCCCATTTCAAATGTTCAAGCAGCCACATGTAGCTGGACAGCACAGATCTAGAAAGCTCCTTTGAGTCCTAGAGGAATCATGATTGTGTTCATTTACCATTGGTTTTCCAGGTGCTTGCATATGCAAATTGTTTCCATTTTTTAAATTAGGATACTCATTTTTTGTCCTGGAGTAGCCAAATGAAATACTTACTGAAACGGAGCTCTTAAATTGTGAAATTGAGGTTCAGAATGGTGTGGTTCAGAAGCTTTCAGAATTGGTTTGCAGGAAGAAATTTTAAATTTTGGTGGAGCAAGCTAGAAAAGTCAAGAATGTTGTAAGTGGAGCTGAATGGCAAATCTGGTGAGTGCTCAGCAGATTTCAGATGGGAATAAGGACTCCATTGGGAATTGAACTAGAGGCCATTCAGGTCACATTCTGGCAAAGATCTTGTCTACATTTTGTCCATGCCCTGAGACTTTGTAGAAGCCTGAGTTTAAAGCTGATGGACTAATTTATCTGGCAGAAGAAATCTCAAGGCTCTACAGAATTCAGGCAGGGGCAGAGATATTGCTGGATATTTTTAGCCAAATTTATAGTAAGAATCAAGAGTTTAAAAAACTAAACAGAGTAGAAATTTTTTTTTAAAAGGAGTTTGGCCAGAAAAAGGTCAAGCTTAAAGTTTCGCGGAGGAAGTAGCAGTTCCTAAAGAGATTAGCACTGTGGACAAGAAGTCCAGAGCTTTGCATCAGGACAAGTGGAAAGATGCCTTGTGGACATCTCAGGGATCAACAAGACCCAGCCACCACAGGTTCAGACTCTTGTTGAAGAGAGCCTTGGGGATGCCCTGATGTCACAAGGCCCCTAGAAAACCATGTTCCCAGGATGCATTCTCCAAGATCAGCTGTCAGGCACTCAGAGGCCCCTGCGGCTGTGGTCCATGCAGGTCCTACCACTTCTCCAGCTAGCAGCAGACCCTGGCAAGTGATGCTGGGTTTGCAGGTGTGCAGATGTAAGAGGTATGGGGTCACGGAGGCCTCCACCCCAATCTCACAGCGGGGCCTGTGAGCCCAGGAAGTGCAGGGTAGAGTCGGAGTACCTGCCTGACAGAGCAGCGAGTAGAACTGTTAAGAGGGAGTGTAAGCTGCAGTGGAGACCTCAGGAAGCTAAAGACGCCAGGAACGTGGACTGTATGCTGAGGAAGGCCACAGGCAGTGAGCAGAGCCAGCCGGAGAGAGGTCTTGTGAACCGTAGCCAGCTCAGCCATCGGGCTGGGGACTCCCAAGGGGCCCACACCCTGCCACCATTTGCCCTAGGTGCCAGACACAGCACCACAGGGCATGTGATGGCCCAGCCGGGCTTCCGTCTGGCTCTCCCCTGCTGTTTCCCATCCCTTGCTTCGTCGTCTTGGGAGGACGTAAGTTGATTTTTGATTCTTACAGGCTCTCAGCTATGGGTGTGTTTTGAGTCTCAGGAAAGACCTTGGATGTGGACTCTTCAGCAATGCTGGGCTAGTTAAGACTTAGAGCGCCCTTAGAGGTGGACTAACTGTGTTTTGCATCATGAGATGGACATGAGTCTTGAGGGGCCAGGGTTGGAATTTGGGGTTGGGCTCCCACCAGGTTTGCTCCCCAGCCTGTAGCACTGTTGGGTGGTGACAGAGACTGTGGGAGGTGTGACCTAGCTGCAGTTAGGTCTGGGAGGGAGTACCCTTGAAGGGGACATTGGAACTCTGGCCTCTCCCTCTCTCCCTCCACACACCCTGCCACCGTGTTTGCCTCACCACAGAGCCAAAGGCAACGAATCCAAGTGACCATGGACTGAAACCATGAGCCAACATAAATCTTTCCTTCTCTAATTTGATTTTCTGAGGTATTTGTCATAGCAATGGAGAGATGACTCCTACAGCCAGGTATGTTCTGGGTGACCACGGATGACCTTTGTCTAGCTTAGCAAATAAACCTCTTCCTGCAGCCGAGGGCTATTGGGACTCTGCTGTCTTGCTGCTGCCCAAGACATGCTTCAGTCAGTCCCTGGTGAGTCTCCCTTTGTGACATCCTGGTCCTGCCTCTTTCACAGCCTGCCCACCTGGGGTGGCCAGTTGTCCCACACCAGGGACAGATTTTTCCAAACTATGGTAGAAGCTACAAGGCTTCTTGCAGCCTAATCTCAGAAATTCAACAACCCTTTTTCTTTCACATTCTATTAAGCAAATAAACCATTAGGCAGATTCAAGGATAGGGGAATTAGACTCCTCTTCATGTTCAACTTGGAGGCAATTTCTTTTAATTGATTTTTTTTTAAATCCAAGCTGGGTTGAGTCATGGATTCCAAACCCACAGGTAGGAAGCCCACATCCCATAAAAGCCAACAGGTCTGTTACTTCAGGAAATGGTCCACACATACCAGAACCAACCCATGGACTGTAGCCTCCGACTGCCAGAGTCAAGAGGTCAGGCGAGCCACTAGAGAACTGATCTAGGCATCCGGTTCACGTCCTGACTGTCCTTTAGGGACCAGAGCAGGGCAGTGGGAACCCAGGGTGTTCGCATGGGTGACTGGTAGGCTGGGGGGCTGAGAGAACCGCTCAAGGCAGGACCCCAGTACTGGAGAAGGGCGAGAACACCCGGTGCCAAGAGAGACTGGAGTGTAGGGCAGATGGAGACCAGGAGAGCCACAGCGAAGGCAGAAGCTGGTCCCCGACATCCAGGTCACCAGGGTGGAGCACAAGCGTGGACACAGATATGTGTGTGTCCAAAACTCATGGCCGGACATTTCTAAAATCTTTGCAGAGTCTGCAGATCCTTAAAAACTGACCAGGGCAGAGCCAGCGGTCAGAGCACCCTGGTGGAGTGAGGAGAGGGCAGCTGAGGCACAAAGCAGAGCCCACGTTGCTCCCCGTTGTCCACGTTTCCACTCACAACCATTAAAAAGCCCGCAAGACACACGGGTGCCAAGTGGAGAAGCCAGGCTAGTGTGAGTGCACTCGATGTTGACCACAGATGGGGCTCTCCTCACAGAGATCAAGAAAATACACCAAGAACACTCTTCTGAGTGCGAGGCCTGTCCAGGGATGACCACCCTGCCAGGGACACCACCCTGCCAGGGACAACTGTCCTGCCATCCCCACCACGACCAGACAGGCCTGATTTCCATGCTTTCCTTGTGTTGCCCAATCCCACGTCCGGCCTCCGCAGCCAGGTCTGTGCACTGCCTGGAACAAGGGTGACCATGGGCTGACCCGGGCACAGCCCGACAGGCAGCAGCCAGCAGCTCTAGGCAGAGCGAGTGTCAGAGGACAGGTGAGTGGACCAGCCCAGGTGAGCAGCAGGTGAACGGACCAGCCCAGGTGAACGGACCAGCCCAGGTGAACAGACCAGCCCAGGTGAGCAGACCAGCCCAGGTGAGCAGACTAGCACAGATGAGTGGACCAGCAGCAGGTGAGCAGACCAGTTCAGGTGAGCAGCAGGTGGGCAGACCAGCCCAGGTGAGCAGACCACCATAGGCAAGCAGGTCCACACCCCTGGGAAGGTCTGGGCTGTGGGCTGGGCACCTGAGGAGGGAGCATTTGCCCCAGTTACACCAAGAAGCTCAGCCTCGGTGTAAAGAGGAACATGAAGTGTGCATGAAGGGGAAAGCCAGTCACTGGAAAGACCAGGAAACCAAGCCGTCCACCGCCATCAGAAGACAGCCCCAAGACAAGCCCCCGAGCACGCCAGACCGCGCCAGGCATGCCCACCTGTGGGCTGTTGTCTCCCCGGTGTCAGAATATGTGCCTGCTGCAGAGACGTGCAGAGACGGGCTCCCTGGGGACTGGGAAGTCCAGCAACGCGAATCCAGGGCCACTGTGGCCTGGGGTACTATTGGCAGGGACAAGGCCTGCACTGGGCAGGGCAGCTGTGGACAGCGCCAGGTCTTAGGGTTTGGCACAGCGAATTTGCTTCTTGCCATGTGGGTCAGCCATTTGGGGACCCCGGACCCTGGTCCCCTCTGACTCTCCTCTCCATCCTCTCTGCATCCTCCCCTGGGTCCTCTGCTCACGGCCAGCAAGCGAGTGGAGGAGAGGACTAAAGAGCACACAGGAGGTTTCCTGGAGTCTGCCCAATGGTGGCCTCACTCATGCCCACGTGGGCCAAACTCAGGGACAGGCCACCTCACTGCAGGGGCCAGGAAGCATCCATCCCTGAGTCCAGGAGGAACAGGAAGTGGGCTGGGGGGGCTCAGGGAGGGGGAGCCACAGCAGCGGCTCCCAGAGGGCAAAGGTGAGCAGAGAACACGGGACCAGGGCCCATGGCTGTGCGCTGCTGCCCAGTCCATCAACTCCAAACACAGCTTTGCCTTTCTCGTGGCCCCAGGATGCCTGGGAAGGAGCAGAAACCACGTCCCAAAGCCATCCTTGGGGAGGCTCTGAGGCACTGTCCTCCTGGTTCTCGGGAGAGCTCAGCTGGAAAGAGACGCATCATCCCCTTCTTGATCCAAACCACCTCAGATGGAAGTGATTTCTTGGGATGTGCCTGTGGAATATTCTCCGTCTGGAGCATCTCGGAAGGCCAGGTAATTTAGGGGCAATTAGCCGCCTTCTCTCTGAAGCTAGTCCAAGTCGCTAAGCTGGTCTCCTCCAGTGTCTGAAAAAGAACTCGCAAAGCCCATTAGTCAGAAGTTTCCATGGGAGTAAAACAGCCCAAGTCAAGGCACTTGGCCGCGTGGGGAAGATGCTGAGCTTCGATCCCCTGCCAGCAGCGGGACAGCACATGTGGGGAAGGCAGGAGCCGACAGTCCCCAGGGCCACCAGGCTCTGTCTCCCTGGAGAGGCACAGGCACTGCCGGAGGAGGGTCCCCCCTCCATGGCTGTGCTCTGCAGTGGCTGCACTCTAGCTTTATGAGGCCTCCAAATGAGGTCCAGGAGTGGGACACTGAGGCCCGGCTCTCGGAGTGAAGGCCCCTTCCTTCTGTCCCCAGTTTGCAGAACTCATATGGACTGAATAGCACAGAATAAGGGCACAATTCTGGTCTCAATCGGGGCAGTGTTGCCTTCAGGGGACATTTGGTGATCCCCGGAGACTCTCCTAACCGTCACTACTTGGGGGACTGCCAGCCTCCAGTGGCCATTGTCCTCAGTGACACGAGGGCTCATTCTGTTCCAAGCTCACCACACTGGGCTCCTGAGGGCCAGAGGCCTTGGTCTCCTGAGTGGCAGAGCTTCACCAGAGGACACAGTGAGGGTCTCCTTGAATTCT